>NC_060124.1:589577703-590975559 GCF_021461395.2 Schistocerca americana | reverse complement strand
GTATACCCTTTATTTTCTAATATAGGTGCAGGTGGACTGAAGGGGACTGCAGAAAAATTACTTTGCAACATTCACTATCTGCAGAAGTAATTTCTACACAGCAGTATATATACCCGTTATTTTCTAATCTAGGTGAAGGTTGATGGGAAGGGGCTGCAGAAAGCCTCATTACCAACACTCACCCCACTGTAGGTTTAATTTCTACACAGCTGTATATAGACCCTTTATTTCCTAACCTATGTGAAGGTGGACTGGAAGGGCTGCAGAAAGCCTCCTTATTAAGAATCATATCTGTAGATGTAGTTTCCGCACAGCTGTATATTTCTCCTTTATTTTCTAAACTATGTGAACATGGACTGGAATTGGCTGCAGAACGCCTCACTACCAACATTCACCATCTGTGGATGTAATTTCTACTCAGCTGTATATAAATCCTTTATATCCTAACCTATGTGAAGGTGGACTGGAAGGGGCTGCAGAAAGCCTCTTTATTAAGAATCATCATCTGCAGATGTAGTTTCCACACAGCTTTATATAACTCCTTTATTTTCTAATGTATGTGAACATCGACTGGAAGGGGCTGCAGAAAGCCTCCTTGTTAACAATCATCATCAGTAGATGTAGTTTCCGCACAGCTGTATATTTCTCCTTTATTTTCTAAACTATGTGAACATGGACTGGAATTGGCTGCAGAACGCCTCACTACCAACATTCACCATCTGTAGATGTAATTTCTACACAGCTGTATATATACCCTTTATTTTCTAATCTAGATGAAGGTGGCCTGGAAAGGTCTGTAGATAGCCTCATAACCAACATTCACCATCTGTAGATGTAAATTCTACACAGCTGTATACATACCCTTTATTTTCTTATCTAGGTGAAGATAGACTGGAAGGGGCTGAAGGAAGCCTCATTACCAACATTCACAATCTGTGGATGTAATTTCTACACAGCTGTATATATATCCTTTATTTTCTGATCTAGGTGAAATTGGACTGGAAGGAGCTGCAGAAAGCCTCATTTCCAACATTCACCATCTGTGGATGTAATTTCTACACTGCTGTATATGTACCATTTATTTTCGAATCTATTCATTTTTCAAATCTAGGTGAAGGTGGACTGGAATAGGCTGCAGAAAGCGTCCTTACCAACATTCACCGTCTGTGGATGTAATTTCTACACAGCTGTATATATACGCTTTATGTCATAAACTATGTTGAGGTGGACAGGAAGGGGCTGCAGACAGCCTCCTTATTAACAATCATCATCAGTAGATGTAGTTTCCACACAGCTGTTTATGTCTCCATTATTTTCTAACCTATGTGAACTTCGACTGGAAGGAACTGCAGAATGCCTATCTACCAACATTCACCATCTGTAGAAGTAATTTCTACCCAGCTGTTTTTATAGCCTTTATTTCCTAATCTAGGTGAAGGTGGACTGGAAGGGGCTGCAGAAAGCCTCATTACCAACACTCACCCTCTGTGGATGTAATTTTTACACAGCTGTATATAGACCCTTTATAACCTAACCTATGTGAGGTGGACTGGAAGGGGCTGCAGAAAGCCTCCTTATTAAAAATCATCATCTGCAGATGTAGTTTCCGGACAGCTGTATATGTCTCCTTTATTTTCTAACCCATGTGAACGTCGACTGGAAGGGGCCGCAGAAAGCCTCATTACCAACATTCACTGTCTGTGGAGGAGGAGGAGGAGATTAGTGTTTAACGTCCCGTCGACAACGATGTCATTAGAGTTGGAGCGCAAGCTCGGGAGACGGAAGGATGGGGAAGGAAATCGGCCGTGCCCTTTCAAAGGAACCATCCCGGCATTTGCCTGAAGCGATTTAGGGAAATCACGGAAAACCTAAATCAGGATAGCCGGAGACGGGATTCAACCGTCGTCCTCCCGAATGCGAGTCCGGTGTGCTAACCACTGAACCAAGTCGCTCGGTCACCGTCTGTGTATGTAACTTCTACACATCTGTATATATATACTTTACTTTCTAATCTAGGTGAAGGTGGACTGGAAGGGGCTGCAGAAAGCCTCATTACCAACATTCACCATCAGCGGATGTAATTTGTACACAGCTGTATTAATATCCTCTATATCCTAACCTATGTGAAAGTGGGCCGAAAGGGGCTGCGGAAAGCCTTATTACCAACATTCATCATCTGTGGTTGTAATTTCTACACAGCTGTATATATACCCTTTAATTTCTAATCTAGGTGCAGATGGACTAAAAGGGGCTGCAGAAAAATTACTTACCAACATTCACCAACTGTAGAAGTATTTTCTACGCAGCTGTATATATACACATTATTTTCTAATCTAGGTGAAGGTAGACTGGAAGAGGGTGCAGAAAACCTCCTTCCGAAGAATCACCATCAGTAAGTGTACTTTCAGCACAGTGTATATTTCTCCTTTGTTTTCTAACCTATGTGAACATGGACTGGAAGTGGCTGCAGGAAGCCTCCTTATTAACAATCATCATCTGTAAATGTAGTTTCCGCACAGCTGTATATGTCTCCAATATTTTCTAACCTAGGTGAAGGTAGATTGGAAGCGGCTGCAGAAAGCCTCGTTACCAGCAATCACCATCTATAAATCAAGTTTCAGCACAGCTGGATATTTCTCCTTTATTATCTAACCCAAGTGAACGTGGACTGGAAGGGGCTGCAGAAAGCCTCATCACCAACATTCACAATCTGTGGTTGTAAATTCTACACAGCTGTATATATACAATTCAATTTTCTAATCTAGAAGTAGGTTGACTGGTAGGGGCTGCAGAAAGCCTCATTACCAACATTGACAATCTGTGGATGTAATTTCTACACAGCTGTATGTATAACCTTTATCTCTCAACCTATGTGAAGGTGGACTGGAAGGGGCTGCAGAAAGCCCCCTTATTAACAATCCTCACCTGTAGATGTAGTTTCCGCACAGCTGTATATGTCTCCTTTAAATTCTAACCTATGTGAGGGTGGATTGGAAGGGACTGCAGAAAGCCTCCTTACCAACAATCACAATCGTGGTTTTAGCACAGCTGTATATTTCTCCTTTCCTTTCTAACCTATGTGAACGTGGACTGGAAGGGGCTGCAGAAAACCTCATTACCAACATTCACCATCAGTGGGTGTAATTTCTACACAGCTGTATATATACACTTTATATCCTAACCTATGTGAAGGAGGACTGGAAGGGGCTGCAGAATGCCTCCCTACCAACAATCGCGATCTTCAGATGCATTTCCTGCACAGCTGTATATTTCTCCTTTATCTTCCAACCTAGGTGAAGGAGGAATGGAAGGGGCTGAAGAAAGCCTCATTACCAACATTCACTACCTCTAGATGTAATTTCTACACAGCTGTATATATACCCTTTAATTTCTAATCTAGGAGAAGGTGGACTGGAAGGGGCTGCAGAAAGCCTCCTTACCAACATTCACTATCTGTAGATGTAATTCCTACACTGCTGTATATATACCCTTTATTTTCTAGTGTAAGTGAAGGTAGACTGGAAGGGGCTGCAGAAAGCCACCTTACCAACATTCACCATCTGTAAAAGCAGTTTCAGTACAGCTGTATATTTCTCCTTTATTTTCTAACCTATGTTAACATGGACTGGAAAGGGCTGCAGAAAGCCTCATTACCACCATTCACCATCTGTGGATGTAATTTCTGCACAGCTGAATATATACCCTTTATATCCTAACCTATGTGAAGGTGGACAGGAGGGTCCTGCAGAAAGACTCCTTATTAACAAACATCATGTGTAGATCTAGTTTCCGCACAGCTGTATATGTTTCCCTTTTTTTATAACCTAGGTGAAGGTGGATTGGAAGGGGCTGCTGATATCCTCAGTACCATCATTCACCAAGTGTGAATGTAATTTCTACACTGCTGTATATACACCCTTTATTTTCCAATCCATGTGAAAGTGGACTGAAAGGGGCTGCAGAAAGCCTCATTACCGAAATTCACCATCAGTGGATGTAATTTCTACACAGCTGTATATATATCCTTTATATCCTAACCCATGTGAAGGTGGACAGGAGGGGGCTGCAGAAAGACTCCTTATTAACAATCATCATCCGTAGATGTAGTTCCCGCACAGCTGTATATGTCTCCTTTATTTTCTAACCTAGGTGAAGGTGGATCGGAAGGGGCATCTGAAAGCCTTTTACCACCAATTACCATCGTAGTTTTAGCACAGCTGTATATATCTCCTTTATACTCTAACCTATGTGAACGTGGCCTGGTAGCGGCTGCAGAAAGCCTTATTACCTCATTCACCATATGTGGATGTAACTTCTACCCAGCTGTATATATACCCTTTATTTTCTAAAGGACGTGAAAGTGGACTGGAAGGGGCTGCAGAAAGCCTTCTCACCAACAAACACAATCTGTAAATTTAGTTTCAGCACAGCTGTATATTTTCCTTTTATTTTCGAACCTATGTGAACGTGGACTGAATGGGGCTGCAGAAAGCCTCATTACCAACATTTACCATCTGTCGATGTAATTTCTACACAGCTGTACATGTACCTCTTATTTTCTAATCTATTCATTTTTCTAATGTAGGTGAAGGTGGACTGGAAGGGGCTGCATGAAGCCTCCTTACTAACATTCACCATCTGTGGATGTAGTTTTTTCACAGCTGTATACATACCCTCTTTTTTTCTAATCTAGGAGAAGGTGGAGTTAAGGGGCTGCAGAAAGCCTCATTACCAACATTCACCATCAGTAAATGTAATTTCCACACAGCTGTATGTATACCCTTTTTTTCTAATCTAGGTGAAGGTGGACTGGAAGGGGCTACAGAAAGCCTCCTTACCAACATTCACTATCTGTAGATGTAATTTCTACACTGGTGTAATTATACCCTTTATTTTCTAATGTAGGTGAAGGTGGACTGAAAGGGGCTGCAGAAAGCCTCCTTACCAACATTCACCATCTGTAAATGCAGTTTCAGCACAGGTGTATATTTCTCTTTTATTTTCTAAACTATGATAACATGGACAGGAAAGGGCTGCAGAAAGCCTCATTACCAACATTCACCATCTGTGGATGTTATTTCTACACAGCTGTATATATATCCATTATTTCCTAATGTAGGTGAAGGTGGACTGGAAGGAGCTGCAGAAAACCTTTTTAGCAACATTCACTATCTGTTAATGTTATTTCTTCATTTCTGTATATGTACCCTTTATTTTCTAATCTAGGTTAAAGTTGCCTGGAAGTGGCTGCAGAAAGCCTCATTACCAACATTGACCATCTGTATAAGTAATTTCTACACAGCTGTATACATACCCTTTATTTTCTAATCTAGGTGAAGGTGGACTGGAAGGGGGCTGCAGAAAGCCTCATTACCAACATTCACCATCTGTGGATGTAATTTCTGCACACCTGAATATATACCCTTTATATCCAAACCTATGTGAAGGTGGACTGGAAGGGGCTGCAGAAAGCCTCCTTACCAACATTCGCCATCTGTAGAAGTAATTTCTACACAGCTGTATATATACCCTTTATTTTTTCTATCTAGGTGAAGGTGGACTGGAAGGGGATGCAGAAAGCCTATTTACAACATTCACTATCTGTTGATGTTGTTTCTTCACTGTTGTATAAATAGCTTTTTATTTCTAATCGATGTTAAGTTGGACTGGAAGTGGCTGCAGAAAGTGTCATTACCAAAGTTCAACTTCTGTATAAGTAATTTCTACACAGTTGTATATATACACCCCTTATTTTCTAATCTAGGTGATGGTGGACTGGATGTTGCTGCAGAAAGCCTCATTACCAACATTCACAATGTGTGGATGTAATTTCTGCACAGCTGAATATATACCTTTTATATCCTAACCTATGTGAAGGTGGACAGGAGGGGGCTGCAGAAAGACTCCTTATTAACAAACATCATGTGTAGATGTAGTTTCAGCAGAGCTGTATATGTTTCCCTTTTTTTATAACCTAGGTGAAGGTGGATTGGAAGGGGCTGCAGAAAGCCTCCATACGAACAATCACCATCCGTAAATGTAATTTCAGCTCAGCTGTATATTTCTGCTTTCCTATCTAACCTATGTGAACGTGGACTGGAAGGGGCTGCAGATATCCTCAGTACCATCATTCACCATCTGTGAATGTAATTTCTACACTGCTGTATATACACCCTTTATTTTCCAATCCATGTGAAAGTGGACTGAAAGGGGTTGCAGAAAGCCTCATTACCGAAATTCACCATCAGTGGATGTAATTTCTACACAGCTGTATATATACCCTTTATATCCTAACCCATGTGAAGGTGGAATGGATGGGGCTGCAGAAAGCCGCCTTATTAACATCATCATCTGTAGATGTAGTTTCAGCACAGCTGTATATGCCTTCTTTATTTCCTAACCTAGGTGAAGGTGGACTGGAAGTGGCTGCAGGAAGCCTCCTTACCGACAATCACCACCTGTAAATGTAGTTTCACCACAGCTGTATATGTCTCCTTTATTTTCTAACCTAGGTGAAGTTGGTTGGAAGGGGCAACAAACACCATCGTAGTTTCAGCACAGCTGTATATTTGACCTATATTTTCTAACCTATGTGAACGTGGACTGGAAGGGTCTCCAGAAAGCCCCATTTTCAACATTAAGGATCTGTGGATGTAATTTTTACAGAACTGTATATATAACCATTATTTTCTAATGTAGGTGATGGTGGACTGGAAGAGTCTGCAGAAAGCCTCATTACCAACATTCACTATCTGTGGATGTAATATCTACACAGCTGTATATATACCCTTTATGTTCAAATCTAGGTGAAAGTGGACTAGTAGGAGCTGCAGAAAGCTTCCTTACCAACATTCGTCATCTGTAGAAGTAATTACTACACAGCTGTATATACACACTTTACTTTCTAATCTAGCTGAAGGTGCACTGGAAGGGGCTGCAGAAAGCCTCTTTACCAACATTCACTATCTGTTTATGTTATTTCCTCACTGCGGTATATATACCCTTTATTTTCTAACCTAGGTTAAGGTGGACTGGAAGGGGCTGCACAAAACCTCATTACCAACATTCACAATCTGTGGTTATAATTTCTGCACACCTGAAAATATACACTTTATATCCTAACCTATGTGAAGGTGGACTGGATGGGGCTGCAGAAAGCTGCCTTATTAACAACATCATTTGTAGATCTATTTTCCGCACAGCTGTATATGTCTCTTTTACTTTCTAACCTAGGTGAAGGTGGATTTGAAGGTTCTGCAGGAAGCCTCCTTATTACCAATCATCATCAGTAGATGTAGTTTCCGCACAGCTACATATGTCTCCTAAATTTTCTAACCTATGTCATAGTGGACTGGAGGGGGCTGCAGAAAGCCTCTTACCAACAATCACCATCTGTAAATGAAGTTTCAGCACAGCCGTATATTTCTCCTTTATTTTCTAACCTATGTGAACGTGGACCGGAAGGGGCTGCAGAAAGCCTCATTACCAACATTCACCATCTGTGGATGTAATTTCTACACAGCTGTATATACACCCTTTATTTTCTAATCTAGGTGAAGGTGGACTGGAAGGGGCTGCAGAAAGCCTCCTTACCAACAAACATAATCTGTAAATGTAGTTTCAGCACAGCTGTATATTTCTCCTCTATTTTCTAACCTATGAGAACGTGGACTGGAAGGGGCTGCAGAAAACCTCCTTATAAACAATCACCATCTAAAGATGTAGTTTCCGCACAGCCCTATATGTCTCCTTAATTTTCTAACCAAGTTAAAGGTGGATTGGAAGGCGCTGCAGAAAGCGTCCTTACCAAGAATCACCATCTGTAAATGCAGTTTTAGCACAGCTGTATATTTCTCCTTTATTTTCTAACCTATGTGAACGTGGACTGGAAAGGGCTGCAGAAAGCCTCATTACCAACATTCACCATCTGTGGAGGTAACTTCTACACAGCTGTATAAATAACCATTATTTTCTAATGTAGGTGATGGTGGACTGGAAGGGGCTGCAGAAAGCCTCATTACCAACATTCACCATCTGTGGATGTAAATTCTAAACAGCTGTATATATATCCTTTATGTTCAAATATAGGTGAAAGTGAACTGGTGGGAGCTGCAGAAAGCCTCCTTACCAACATCCGCCATCTGTGGAAGTGATTACTTCACAGCTGTATATATACCATTTACTTTCTATTCTAGCTGAAGGTGGACTGTAAGGTGCTGCTGAAAGCCTCTTTACCAACATTCACTATCTGTTGATGTTTTTTCTTCACTGCGGTATATATACCCTTTATTTTCTAATCTAGGTTTAGGTGGACTGGAATGGGCTGCACAAAACCTCATTACCAACATTCACCATCTATGGTTGTAATTTCTGCACACCTGAAAATTTACACTTTATATCCTAACCTATGTGAAGGTGGAATGGAAGGGGCTGCAGAAAGCCTCCTTATTAACAAACATCATCTGTAGATGTAGTTGCCGCACAGCTGTATATGTATCACTTATTTTATAACCTATGTGAAGGTGGATTGAGAGGGGCTGCAGAAAGACTCCTCACCAACAATCACAATCTGTAAATGTAGTTTCAGCACAGCTGTATATTTCTCCTTTATTTTCTAACCTATGTGAAGGTGGACTGGAAGGGGCTGCAGAAGGTCTTATTGCCAACATTCACCATCTGTGGATGTAATTTCTACACAGCTGTATATACACTCTTTATTTTCTAATCTAGGTGAAGGTGGACTGGAAGGGGCTACAGAAAGCCTCATTACCAACATTCACCATTTGTGGATGGAATTAATACAAAGCTGTACATATACTCTTTATTTTCTAATCTAGGTGAAGGTTTACTGGAAGGTTCTGCAGAAAGCCTCATTACGAACATTCACCCTCTGTGGATGTAATTTCTACACAGCTGTATATATATCCATTATTTTGTAATCTAGGTGAAGGTGGACTGGAAGGGGCTGCAGAAAGCCGCCATATTAACAACATCATCTGTAGCTGTAGCTTCCGCACAGCCGCATATGTCTCCTTTATATTCTAACCTAGGTGAAAGTGGATTGGAAGGGGATGCAGAAAGCCTCCTAACCAACAATCACAATCTGTAAATCTAGTTTCAGCACAGCTGTATATTTCTCCTTTATTTTCTAACCTATGTGAAGGTGGACTGGAAGGGTCTGCGGAAAGCATCTTTACCAAATTTCAAAATCTGTGGATGTTATTTCTACACATCTGTATAAATACACTTTAATTTCTAATCTAGGTGAATGTGGACTGGAAGGAGCTAGAGAATGCCTCTTTAGCAACATTCACCATCTGTTGATTTAGTTTCTACACAGCTGTATATATACCCTTCATTTTCTAATCAAGGTGATGGTGGAGTGGAAGGGGCTGCAGAAAGCCTCATTCCCAACATTAACCATGTGTGGATGTATTTTCTACACAGCTGTATATATACCCATTATTATCTAATCTAGGTGAAGGTGGACTGGAAGGGGCTACAGAAAGCCTCTTTAGCAACATTCACCATCTGTCGAAGTAGTTTCTACACAGCTGTATATATACCCTTCATTTTCTAATCAAGGTGATGGTGGAGTGGAAGGTGCGGCAGAAAGCCTCCTTACCAACAATCACCATCTGTAAATCTAGTTACAGCACAGCTGTATATTTCTATTTGATTTCCTATCCTATGTGAACATGGACTGAAAGGAGCTGCAGAAAGCCTCATTACCAACATTCACCATGTGTGGATGTATTTTCTACACAGCTGTATATATATCCTTCATTTTGTAATCTAGGTGAAGGTGGTCTGGAAGGGGCTGCAGAAAACCACATTACCAACATTCACCATCTGCAGATGTAATTTCTACACAGCTGTATATATACACTTTATTTTCTATCCTATGTGAAGGTGGACTGGATGAGGCTGCAGAAAGCCTCATTACCAAAATCCATATCTGTAGTTGTAATTTCTACACAGCTGTATATATATACTTTATTTTCTAATCTAGGTGAAGGTGGTCTGGAAGTGGCTGGAGAAAGCCACATTACCAACATTCACCATCTGCAGATGTAATTTCTACACAGCTGTATATATACACTTTATTATCTATCCTATGTGAAGGTGGACTGGATGAGGCTGCAGAAAGCCTCATTACCAACATTCAATATCTGTAGTTGTAATTTCTACACAGCTGTATATATATACTTCATTTTCTAATCTAGGTGAAGGTTGTCTGGAAGTGGCTGCTGAAAGCCACATTACCAACATTCACCATCTGTGGATGTAATTTCTACACAGCTGTATATATTCACTTTATTTTCTATCCTATGTGAAGGTGGACTGGATGAGGCTGCAGAAAGCCTCATTACCAACATTCAATATCTGTAGTTGTAATTTCTACACAGCTGTATATATATACTTTATTTTCTAATATAGGTGAAGGTGGTCTGGAAGTGGCTGCTGAAAGCCACATTACCAACATACACCATCTGTGGATGTAATTTCTACACAGCTGTATATATACACTTTATTTTCTATCCTATGTGAAGGTGGACTGGATGATGCTGCAGAAAGCTTCATTACCAACATTCAATATCTGTAGTTATAATTTCTACACTGCTGTATATATATACTTTATTTTCTAATATAGGTGATGGTGTCTGGAAGTGGCTGCTGAAAGCCACATTACCAACATTCACCATCTGTGGATGTAATTTCTACACAGCTGTATATATACCCTTCATTTTTAAATCTAGGTGAAGGTGGTCTGGAAGTGGCTGCAGAAAGCCTCATTACCAACATTCACCATCTGTGGATGTAATTTCTACACAGCTGTGTATATTCACTTTATTTTCTATCCTATGTGAAGGTGGACTGGATGAGGCTGCAGAAAGCCTCATTACCAACATTCAATATCTGTAGTTGTAATTTCTACACAGCTGTATATATATACTTTATTTTCTAATATAGGTGAAGGTGGTCTGGAAGTGGCTGCTGAAAGCCACATTACCAACATACACCATCTGTGGATGTAATTTCTACACAGCTGTATATATACACTTTATTTTCTATCCTATGTGAAGGTGGACTGGATGATGCTGCAGAAAGCTTCATTACCAACATTCAATATCTGTAGTTATAATTTCTACACTGCTGTATATATATACTTTATTTTCTAATATAGGTGAAGGTGTCTGGAAGTGGCTGCTGAAAGCCACATTACCAACATTCACCATCTGTGGATGTAATTTCTACACAGCTGTATATATACCCTTCATTTTTAAATCTAGGTGAAGGTGGTCTGGAAGTGGCTGGAGAAAGCCACATTACCAACATTCACCATCTGCAGATGTAATTTCTACACAGCTGTATATATACACTTTATTATCTATCCTATGTGAAGGTGGACTGGATGAGGCTGCAGAAAGCCTCATTACCAACATTCAATATCTGTAGTTGTAATTTCTACACAGCTGTATATATATACTTCATTTTCTAATCTAGGTGAAGGTTGTCTGGAAGTGGCTGCTGAAAGCCACATTACCAACATTCACCATCTGTGGATGTAATTTCTACACAGCTGTATATATTCACTTTATTTTCTATCCTATGTGAAGGTGGACTGGATGAGGCTGCAGAAAGCCTCATTACCAACATTCAATATCTGTAGTTGTAATTTCTACACAGCTGTATATATATACTTTATTTTCTAATATAGGTGAAGGTGGTCTGGAAGTGGCTGCTGAAAGCCACATTACCAACATACACCATCTGTGGATGTAATTTCTACACAGCTGTATATATACACTTTATTTTCTATCCTATGTGAAGGTGGACTGGATGATGCTGCAGAAAGCTTCATTACCAACATTCAATATCTGTAGTTATAATTTCTACACTGCTGTATATATATACTTTATTTTCTAATATAGGTGATGGTGTCTGGAAGTGGCTGCTGAAAGCCACATTACCAACATTCACCATCTGTGGATGTAATTTCTACACAGCTGTATATATACCCTTCATTTTTAAATCTAGGTGAAGGTGGTCTGGAAGTGGCTGCAGAAAGCCTCATTACCAACATTCACCATCTGTGGATGTAATTTCTACACAGCTGTATATATTCACTTTATTTTCTATCCTATGTGAAGGTGGACTGGATGAGGCTGCAGAAAGCCTCATTACCAACATTCAATATCTGTAGTTGTAATTTCTACACAGCTGTATATATATACTTTATTTTCTAATATAGGTGAAGGTGGTCTGGAAGTGGCTGCTGAAAGCCACATTACCAACATACACCATCTGTGGATGTAATTTCTACACAGCTGTATATATACACTTTATTTTCTATCCTATGTGAAGGTGGACTGGATGAGGCTGCAGAAAGCCTCATTACCAACATTCAATATCTGTAGTTGTAATATCTACACAGCTGTATATATATACTTTATTTTCTAATCTAGATGAAGGTGGTCTGGAAGTGGCTGCTGAAAGCCACATTACCAACATTCACCATCTGTGGATGTAATTTCTACAGAGCTGTATATATACACTTTATTTTCTATCCTATGTGAAGGGGGTCCGCATAAGGCTGCAGAAAGCCTCATTACCAACATTCAATATCTGTAGTTGTAATTTCTACACCGCTGTATATATATACTTTATTTTCTAATCTAGGTGAAGGTGGTCTGGAAGTGGCTGCTGAAAGCCACATTACCAACATTCACCATCTGTGGATGTAATTTCTACACAATTGTATATATACACTTTATTTTCTATCCTATGTGAAGGTGGACTGGATGAGGCTGCAGAAAGCCTCTTTATCAACATTCAATATCTGTAGTTGTAATTTCTACACAGCTGTATATATATACTTTATTTTCTAATCTAGGTGAAGGTTGTCTGGAAGTGGCTGCTGAAAGCCACATTACCAACATTCACCATCTGTGGATGTAATTTCTACACAGCTGTATATACACACTTTATTTTCTATCCTATGTGAAGGTGGACTGGATGAGGCTGCAGAAAGCCTCATTACCAACATTCACCATCTGTGGATGTAATTTCTACACAGCTGTATATATACACTTTATTTTCTATCCTATGTGAAGGTGGACTGGATGAGGCTGCAGAAAGCCTCATTACCAACATTCAACATCTGTAGTTGTAATTTCTACACTGCTGTATATATACACTTTCTTTTCTATCCTATGTGAAGGTGGACTGGATGAGGCTGCAGAAAGCCTCATTACCAACATTCACCATCTGTGGATGTAATTTCTACACAGCTGTATATATACACTTTATTTTCTATCCTGTGTGAAGGTGGACTGGATGAGGCTGCAGAAAGCCTCATACCAACATTCAATATCTGTAGTTGTAATTTCTACACAGCTGTATATATACACTTTATTTTCTAATCTAAGTGAAGGTGGTCTGGAAGTGGCTGCTGAAAGCCACATTACCAACATTCATCATCTGTGCATGTAATTTCTACACAGCTGTATATATACACTTTATTTTCTATCCTATGTGAAGGTGGACTGGATGAGGCTGCAGAAAGCCTCATTACCAACATTCAATATCTGTAGCTGTAATTTCTACACAGCTGTATATATATACTTTATTTTCTAATCTAGGTGGAGGTGGTCTGGAAGTGGCTGCTGAAAGCCACATTACCAACATTCACCATCTGTGGATGTAATTTCTACACAGCTGTATATATACACTTTATTTTCTATCCTATGTGAAGGTGGACTGGATGAGGTTGCAGAAAGCCTCATTACATACATTCAATATCTGTAGTTGTAATATCTACACAGCTGTATATATATACTTTATTTTCTAATCTAGGTGAAGGTGGTCTGGAAGTGGCTGCTGAAAGCCACATAACCAACATGCACCATCTGTGGATGTAATTTCTACACAGCTGTATATATACACTTTATTTTCTATCCTATGTGAAGGTGGACTGGATGAGGTTGCAGAAAGCCTCATTACCAACATTCAATATCTGTAGTTGTAATTTCTACACAGCTGTATATATATACTTTATTTTCTAATCTAGGTGAAGGTGGTCTGGAAGTGGCTGCTGAAAGCCTTATTACCAACATTCACCATCTGTAGATGTAATTTCTACACAGCTGTATATATACACGTTATCTTCTATCCTATGTGAAGGTGGACTGGATGAGGCTGAAGAAAGCCTCATTACCAATATTCAATATCTGTAGTTGTAATTTCTACACAGCTGCATATATTTACTTTATTTTCTAATCTAGGTGAAGGTGGTCTGGAAGTGGCTGCTGAAAGCCATATTACCAACATACACCATCTGTGGATGTAATTTCTACACAGCTGTATATATACACTTTATTTTCTATCCTATGTGAAGGTGAACTGGATGAGGCTGCAGAAAGCCTCATTACCAGCATTCACCATCTGTGGATGTAATTTCTACACAGCTGTATATATACACTTTATTTTCTGTCCTATGTGAAGGTGGACTGGATGAGGCAGCAGAAAGCCTCATTACCAACATTCACCATCTGTGGATGTAATTTCTACACAGCTGTATATATACACTTTATTTCCTATCCTATGAGAAGGTGGACTGGATGAGGCTGCAGAAAGCCTTATTACCAACATTCAATATCTGTAGTTGTAATTTCTACACAGCTGTATATATATACTTTATTTTCTAATCTAGGTGAAGGTGGTCTGGAATTGGCTGCTGAAAGCCACATTACCAACATTCACCATCTGTGGATGTAATTTCAACACAGCTGTATATATACGCTTTATTTTCTATCCTATTTGAAGGTGGACTGGATGATTCTGCAGAAAGCCACATTACCAACATTCAATATCTGTAGTTGTAATTTATACACAGCTGTATATATATATAGTTTATTTTCTAATGTAGGTGAAAGTGGTCTGTAAGTGGCTGCTGAAAGCCACATTACCAACATTCACAATCTGTGGATGTAATTTCTACACAGCTGTATATATACACTTTATTTTCTATCCTATGTGAAGGTGGACTGGATGAGGCTGCAGAAAGCCTCATTACCAACATTCACCATCTATGGATGTAATTTCTACACAGCTGTATATATACACTTTTTTTCTATCCTATGTGAAGGCGGACTGGATGAGGTTGCAGAAAGCCTCATTACCAGCATTCAATATCTGTAGTTGTAATTTCTACACAGCTGTATATATATACTTTATTTTCTAATCTAGGTGAAGGTGGTCTGGAAGTGGCTGCTGAAAGCCACATTACCAACATTCACCATCTGCAGATGTAATTTCTACACAGCTGTATATATACACTTTATTTTCTAATCTAGGTGAAGGTGGTCTAGAAGTGGCTGCTGAAAGCCACATTACCAACATTTACGATCTGCAGATGTAATTTCTACACAGCTGTATATATACACTTTATTTTCTAATCTAGGTGAAGGTGGTCTGAAAGTGGCTGCTGAAAGCCACATTACCAACATTCACCATCTGCAGATGTAATTTCTACACAGCTGTATATATACACTTTATTTTCTATCCTATGTGAAGGTGGACTGGATGAGGCTGCAGAAAGCCTCATTACCAACATTCACCATCTGTGGATGTAATTTCTACACAGCTGTATATATACACTTTATTTTCTATCCTATGTGTAGGTGGCCTGGATGAGGCTGCAGAATGCCTCATTACCAACATTCAATATCTGTAGTTGTAATTTCTACACAGCTGTATATATTTACTATATTTTCTATCCTATGTGAAGGTGGACTGAATGAGGCTGCAGAAAGCCTAATCACCAACATTCAATATCTGTAGTTGTAATTTCTACACAGCTGTATATATATACTTTATTTTCTAATCTAGGTGAAGGTGGTCTGGAAGTGGCTGCTGAAAGCCACATTACCAACATTCACCATCTGTGGATGTAATTTCTACACAGCTGTATATATACACTTATTTTCTATCCTATGTGAAGGTGGACTGGATGAAGCTGCAGAAAGCCTCATTACCAACATTCACCATCTGTGGATGTAATTTCTACACAGCTGTACATATACACTTTATTTTCTATCCTATGTGAAGGTGGACTGGATGAGGCTGCAGAAAGCCTCATTACCTACATTCAATATCTGTAGTTGTAATTTCTACACAGCTGTATATTTATACTTTATTTTCTAATCTAGGTGAAGGTGGTCTGGAAGTGGCTCCTGAAAGCCACATTACCAACATTCACCTTCTGTGGATGTAATTTCTACACAGCTGTATATATACACTTTATTTTCTATCCTATGTGAAGGTGGACTGGATAAGGCTGCAGAAAGCCTCATTACCAACATTCACCATCTGTGGATGTAATTTCTACACAGCTGTATATATACACATTATTTTCTATCCTATGTGAAGGTGGACTGGATGAGGCTGCAGAAAGCCTCATTACCAACATTCAATATCAGTAGTTGTAATTTCTACACAGCTGTATATATATACTTTATTTTCTAATCTAGATGAAGGTGGTCTGGAAGTGGCTGCTGAAAGCCACAATACCAACATTCACCATCTGTGGATGTAATTTCTACACAGCCGTATATTACACTTTATTTTCTATCCTATGTGAAGGTTGACTGGATGAGGCTGCAGAAAGCCTCATTACCAACATTCAATATCTGTAGTTGTAATTTCTACACAGCTGTATATATACACTTTATTTTCTAATCTAGGTGAAGGTGGTCTGGAAGTGGCTGCTGAAAGCCACTTTACCAACATTCACCATCTGTGGATGTAATTTGAACACAGCTGTATATATATACTTTATTTTCTAATCTAGGTGAAGGTGGTCTGGAAGTGGCTGCTGAAAGCCACATTACCAACATTCACCATCTGCAGATGTAATTTCTACACAGCTGTATATATACACTTTATTTTCTATCCTATGTGAAGGTGGACTGGATGAGGCTGCAGAAAGCCTCATTACCAACATTCACCATCTGTGGATGTAATTTCTACACAGCTGTATATATACACTTTATTCTCTACCCTATGTGAATGTGGACTGGATGAGGCTGCAGAAAGCCTCATTACCAACATTCAATATCTGTAGCTGTAATTTCTACACAGCTGTATATATATACTTTATTTTCTAATCCAGGTGAAGGTGGTCTGCAAGTGGCTGCTGAATGCCACATTACCAACATTCACCACTTGTGGATGTAATTTCTACACTGCTGTATATATACACTTTATTTTCTACCCTATGTGAAGGTGGACTGGATGAGGCTGCGGAAAGCCTCATTACCAACATTCACCATCTGTGGATGTAATTTCTACACAGCTGTATATATACACTTTATTTTCTATCCTATGTGAAGGTGGACTGGATGAGGCTGCAGAATGCCTCATTACCAACATTCAATATCTGTAGTTGTAATTTCTACACAGCTGTATATATTTACTTTATTTTCTATCCTATGTGAAGGTGGACTGGATGAGGCTGCAGAAAGCCTCATTACCAACATTCAATATCTGTAGTTGTAATTTCTACACAGCTGTATATATATACTTTATTTTCTATCCTATGTGAAGGTGGACTGGATGAGGCTGCAGAAAGCCTCATTACCAACATTCAATATCTGTAGTTGTAATTTCTACACAGCTGTATATATACACTTTATTTTCTAATCTAGATGAGGTTGGTCTGGAAGTGGCTGCTGAAAGCCACATTACCAACATTTACGATCTGCAGATGTAATTTCTACACAGCTGTATATATACACTTTATTTTCTAATCTAGATGAAGGTGGTCTGGAAGTGGCTGCTGAAAGCCACATTACCAACATTCACCATCTGCAGATGTAATTTCTACACAGCTGTATATATACACTTTATTTTCTATCCTATGTGAAGGTGGACTGAATGAAGCTGCAGAAAGCCTCATTACCAACATTCACCATCTGTGGATGTAATTTCTACACAGCTGTATATATACACTTTACTTTCTATCCTATGTGAAGGTGGACTGGATGAGGCTGCAGAAAGCCGCATTACCAACATTCAATATCTGTAGTTGTAATTTCTACACAGCTGTATGTATACACTTTATTTTCTATCCTATGTGAAGGTGGACTGGATGAGGCTGCAGAAAGCCTCATTACCAACATTCAGTATCAGTAGTTGTAATTTCTACACAGCTGTATATATATACTTTATTTTCTAATCTAGGTGAAGGTGGTCTGGAAGTGGCTGCTGAAAGCCACAATACCAACATTCACCATCTGTGGATGTAATTTCTACACAGCTGTATATTACACTTTATTTTCTATCCTATGTGATGGTGGACTGGATGAGGCTGCAGAAAGCCTCATTACCAACATTCAATATCTGTAGTTGTAATTTCTACACAGCTGTATATATACACTTTATTTTCTAATCTAGGTGAAGGTGGTCTGGAATTGGCTACTGAAAGCCACTTTACCAACATTCACCATCTGTGGATGTAATTTGAACACAGGTGTATATATATACTTTATTTTCTAATCTAGGTGAAGGTGGTCTGGAAGTGGCTGCTGAAAGCCACATTACCAACATTCACCATCTGCAGATGTAATTCCTACACAGCTGTATATTTACACTTTATTTTCTATCCTATGTGATGGTTGACTGGATGAGGCTGCAGAAAGCCTCATTACCAACATTCAATATCTGTAGTTGTAATTTCTACACAGCTGTATATATATACTTTATTTTCTAATCTAGGGTAAGGTGGTCTGCAAGTGGCTGCTGAATGCCACATTACCAACATTCACAATTTGTGGATGTAATTTCTACACTGCTGTATATATACACTTTATTTTCTATCCTATGTGAAGGTGGACTGGATGAGGCTGCAGAAAGCCTCATTACCAACATTCACCATCTGTGGATGTAATTTCTACACAGCTGTATATATACACTTTATTTTCTATCCAATGTGAAGGTGGACTGGATGAGGCCGCAGAATGCCTCATTACCAACATTCAATATCTGTAGTTGTAATTTCTACACAGCTGTATATATTTACTTTATTTTCTATTATATGTGAAGGTGGACTGGATGAGGCTGCAGAATGCCTCATTAAAAACATTCAATATCTGTAGTTGTAATTTCTACACAGCTGTATATATATACTTTATTTTCTAATCTAGGTGAAGGTGGTCTGGAAGTGGCTGCTGAAAGCCACATTACCAACATTCACCATCTGTGGATGTAATTTCTACACAGCTGTATATATACACATTATTTTCTATCCTATGTGAAGGTGGACTGGATGAGGCTGCAGAAAGCCTCATTACCAACATTCAATATCTGTAGTTGTAATTTCTACACAGCTGTATATATATATACTTTATATTCTAATCCAGGTGAAGGTGATCTAGAAGTGGCTGCTGAAAGCCACATTACCAAAATTCACCATCTGTGGATGTAATTTCTACACAGCTGTATATATACACTTTATTTTCTATCCTATGTGAAGGTGGACTGGATGAGGCTGCAGAAAGCCTCATTACCAATATTCACCATCTGTGGATGTAATTTCTACACAGCTGTATATATACACTTTATTTTCTATCCTATGTGAAGGTGGACTGGATGAGGCTGCAGAAAGCCTCATTACCAACATTCAATATCTGTAGTTGTAATTTCTACACAGCTGTATATAAATACTTTATTTTCTAATCTAGGTGAAGGTGGACTGGAAGTGGCTGCTGATAGCCACATTACCAACATTCAACATCTGTGGATGTAATTTCTACACACCTGTAAATATACACTTTATTTTCTATCCTATGTGAAGGTGGACTGGATGAGGCTGCAGAAAGCCTCATTACCAACATTCAATATCAGTAGTTGTAATTTCTACACAGCTGTATATATATACTTTATTTTCTAATCTAGGGTAAGGTGGTCTGCAAGTGGCTGCTGAATGCCACATTACCAACATTCACCATTTGTGGATGTAATTTCTACACTGCTGTATATATACACTTTATTTTCTATCCTATGTGAAGGTGGACTGGATGAGGCTGCAGAAAGCCTCATTACCAACATTCACCATCTGTGGATGTAATTTCTACACAGCTGTATATATACACTTTATTTTCTATCGTATGTGAAGGTGGACTGGATGAGGCTGCAGAATGCCTCATTACCAACATTCAATATCTGTAGTTGTAATTTCTACACAGCTGTATATATTTACTTTATTTTCTATCCTATGTGAAGGTGGACTGGATGAGGCTGCAGAATGCCTCATTACCAACATTCAATATCTGTAGTTGTAATTTCTACACAGCTGTATATATTTACTTTATTTTCTATCCTATGTGAAGGTGGACTGGATGAGGCTGCAGAATGCCTCATTACCAACATTCAATATCTGTAGTTGTAATTTCTACACAGCTGTATATATATACTTTATTTTCTAATCTAGGTGAAGGTGGTCTGGAAGTGGCTGCTGAAAGCCACATTACCAACATTCACCATCTGTGGATGTAATTTCTACACAGCTGTATATATACACTTATTTTCTATCCTATGTGAAGGTGGACTGGATGAGGCTGCAGAAAGGCTCATTACCAACATTCACCATCTGTGGATGTAATTTGTACACAGCTGTATATATACACTTTTTTCTATCCTATGTGAAGGTGGACTGGATGAGGCTGCAGAAAGCCTCATTACCTACATTGAATATCTGTAGTTGTAATTTCTACACAGCTGTATATTTATACTTTATTTTCTAATCTAGGTGAAGGTGGTCTGGAAGTGGCTCCTGAAAGCCACATTACCAACATTCACCTTCTGTGGATGTAATTTCTACACACCTGTATATATACAGTTTATTTTCTATCCTATGAGAAGGTGGACTGGATAAGGCTGCAGAAAGCCTCATTACCAACATTCACCATCTGTGGATGTAATTTCTATACAGCTGTATATATACACATTATTTTCTATCCTATGTGAAGGTGGACTGGATGAGGCTGCAGAAAGCCTCATTACCAACATTCAATATCTGTAGTTGTAATTTCTACACAGCTGTATATATATATACTTTATTTTCTAATCCAGGTGAAGGTGATCTAGAAGTGGCTGCTGAAAGCCACATTACCAACATTCACCATCTGTGGATGTAATTTCTACACAGCTGTATATATACACTTTATTTTCTATCCTATGTGAAGGTGGACTGGATGAGGCTGCAGAAAGCCACATTACCAATATTCACCATCTGTGGATGTAATTTCTACACAGCTGTATATTACACTTTATTTTCTATCCTATGTGAAGGTGGACTGGATGAGGCTGCAGAAAGCCTCATTACCAACATTCAATATCTGTAGTTGTAATTTCTACACAGCTGTATATATACACTTTATTTTCTAATCTAGGTGAAGGTGGTCTGGAAGTGGCTGCTGAAAGCCGCTTTACCAACATTCACCATCTGTGGATGTAATTTGAACACAGCTGTATATATATACTTTATTTTCTAATCTAGGTGAAGGTGGTCTGGAAGTGGCTGCTGAAAGCCACATTACCAACATTCACCATCTGTGGATGTAACTTCTTCACAGCTGTATATATACACTTTCTTTTCTATCCTATGTGAAGGTGGACTGGATGAGGCTGCAGAAAGCCTCATTACCAACATTCACCATCTGTGGATGTAATTTCTACACAGCTGTATATATACACTTTATTTTCTACCCTATGTGAAGGTGGACTGGATGAGGCTGCAGAAAGCCTCATTACCAACATTCAATATCTGTAGTTGTAATTTCTACACAGCTGTATATATATACTTTATTTTCTAATCTAGGTAAAGGTGGTCTGGAAGTGGCTGCTGAAAGCCACATTACCAACATTCACCATCTGTGGATGTAATTTCTACACAGCTGTATATATACACTTTATTTTCTATCCTATGTGAAGGTGGACTGGATGAGGCTGCAGAAAGCCTCATTACCAACATTCAATATCTGTAGTTGTAATTTCTACACAGCTCTGTATATATACTTTATTTTCTAATCTAGGTGAAGGTGGTCTGGAAGTGGCTGCTGAAAGCCACATTACCAACATTCACCATCTGTGGATGTAATTTCTACACAGCTGTATATATACACTTTATTTTCTATCCTATATGAAGGTGGACTGGATGAGGCTGCAGAAAGCCTCGATACCAACATTCAATATCTGTAGCTGTAATTTCTACACAGCTGTATAAATATACTTTATTTTCTAATCTAGGTGAAGGTGGTCTGGAAGTGGCTGCTGAAAGCCACATTACCAACATTCACCATCTGTGGATGTAATTTCTACACAGCTGTATATATACACTTTATTTTCTATCCTATTTGAAGGTGGACTGGATGATTCTGCAGAAAGCATTACCAACATTCAATATCTATAGTTGTAATTTCTACACAGCTGTATATATATATACTTTATTTTCTAATCTAGGTGAAGGTGGTCTGGAAGTGGCTGCTGAAAGCCACATTACCAACATTCACAATCTGTGGATGTAATTTCTACACAGCTGTATATATACACTTTATTTTCTATCCTATGTGAAGGTGGACTGGATGAGGCTGCAGAAAGCCTCATTACCAACATTCACCATCTGTGGATGTAATTTCTACACAGCTGTATATATACACTTTTTTTCTATCCCATGTGAAGGTGGACTGGATGAGGCTGCAGAAAGCCTCATTACCAACATTCAATATTTGTAGTTGTAATTTCTACACAGCTGTATATATATACTTTATTTTCTAATCTAGGTGAAGGTGGTCTGGAAGTGGCTGCTGAAAGCCACATTATTAACATTCACCATCTGCAGATGTAATTTCTACACAGCTGTATATATACACTTTATTTTCTATCCTATGTGAAGGTGGACTGGATGAGGCTGCAGAAAGCCTCATTACCAACGTTCACCATCTGTGGATGTAATTTCTACACAGCTGTATATATACACTTTATTTTCTATCCTATGTGAAGGTGGACTGGATGAGGCTGCAGAAAGCCTCATTACCAACATTCAATATCTGTAGTTGTAATTTCTACACAGCTGTATATATATACTTTATTTTCTATCCTATGTGAAGGTGGACTGAATGAGGCTGCAGAAAGCCTCATTACCAACATTCAATATCTGTAGTTGTAATTTCGACACAGCTGTATGTATACACTTTATTTTCTAATCTAGGTGAAGGTGGTCTGGAAGTGGCTGCTGAAAGCCACATTACCAACATTCACCATCTGCAGATGTAATTTCGACACAGCTGTATATATACACTTTATTTTCTATCCTATGTGAAGGTGGACTGGATGATGCTGCAGAAAGCCTCATTACCAACATTCACCATCTGTGGATGTAATTTCTACACAGCTGTATATATACACTTTACTTTCTGTCCTATGTGAAGGTGGACCGGATGAGGCTGCAGAAAGCCTCATTACCAACATTCAATATCTGTAGTTGTAATTTCTACACAGCTGTATGTATACACTTTATTTTCTATCCTATGTGAAGGTGGACTGGATGAGGCTGCAGAAAGCCTCATTACCAACATTCAATATCAGTAGTTGTAATTTCAACAAGCTGTATATATATACTTTATTTTCTAATCTAGGTGAAGGTGGTCTGGAAGTGGCTGCTGAAAGCCACAATACCAACATTCACCATCTGTGGATGTAATTTCTACACAGCTGTATATTACACTTTATTTTCTATCCTATGTGAAGGTGGACTGGATGAGGCTGCAGAAAGCCTCATTACCAACATCCAATATCTGTAGTTGTAATTTCTACACAGCTGTATATATATACTTTATTTTCTAATCTAGGGTAAGGTGGTCTGCAAGTGGCTGCTGAATGCCACATTACCAACATTCACCATTTGTGGATGTAATTTCTACACTGCTGTATATATACACTTTATTTTCTATCCTATGTGAAGGTGGACTGGATGAGGCTGCAGAAAGCCTTATTACCAACATTCACCATCTGTGGAAGTAATTTCTACACAGCTGTATATATACACTTTATTTTCTATCCAATGTGAAGGTGGACTGGATGAGGCTGCAGAATGCCTCATTACCAACATTCAATATCTGTAGTTGTAATTTCTACACAGCTGTGTATATTTACTTTATTTTCTATCCTATGTGAAGGTGGACTGGATGAGGCTGCAGAATGCCTCATTAAAAACATTCAATATCTGTAGTTGTAATCTCTACACAGCTGTATATATATCTTTTATTTTCTAATCTAGGTGAAGGTGGTCTGGAAGTGGCTGCTGAAAGCCACATTACCAACATTCACCATCTGTGGATGTAATTTCTACACAGCTGTATATATACACTTATTTTCTATCCTATGTGAAGGTGGACTGGATGAGGCTGCAGAAATGCTCATTACCAACATTCACCATCTGTGGATGTAATTTGTACACAGCTGTATATATACACTTTTTTCTATCCTATGTGAAGGTGGACTGGATGAGGCTGCAGGAAGCCTCATTACCTACATTCAATATCTGTAGTTGTAATTTCTACACAGCTGTATATTTATACTTTATTTTCTAATCTAGGTGAAGGTGGTCTGGAAGTGGCTCCTGAAAGCCACATTACCAACATTCACCTTCTGTGGATGTAATTTCTACACAGCTGTATACATACACTTTATTTTCTATCCTATGTGAAGGTGGACTGGATAAGGCTGCAGAAAGCCTCATTACCAACATTAACCATCTGTGGATGTAATTTCTACACAGCTGTATATATACACATTATTTTCTATCCTATGTGAAGGTGGACTGGATGAGGCTGCAGAAAGCCTCATTACCAACATTCAATATCTGTAGTTGTAATTTCTACACAGCTGTATATATATATACTTTATTCTCTAATCCAGGTGAAGGTGATCTAGAAGTGGCTGCTGAAAGCCACATTACCAACATTCACCATCTGTGGATGTAATTTCTACACAGCTGTATATATACACTTTATTTTCTATCCTATGTGAAGGTGGACTGGATGAGGCTGCAGAAAGCCTCATTACCAATATTCACCATCTGTGGATGTAATTTCTACACAGCTGTATATATACACTTTATTTTCTATCCTATGTGAAGGTGGACTGGATGAGGCTGCAGACAGCCTCATTACCAACATTCAATATCTGTAGTTGTAATTTCTACACAGCTGTTTATAAATACTTTATTTTCTAATCTAGGTGAAGGTGGTCTGGAAGTGGCTGCTGATAGCCACATTACCAACATTCAACATCTGTGGATGTAATTTCTACACAGCTGTATATATACACTTTATTTTCTATCCTATGTGAAGGTGGACTGGATGAGGCTGCAGAAAGCCTCATTACCAATATTCACCATCTGTGGATGTAATTTCTACACAGCTGTATATATAAACTTTATTTTCTATCCTATGTGAAGGTGGACTGGATGAGGCTGCAGAAAGCCTCATTACCAACATTCAATATCTGTAGTTGTAATTTCTACACAGCTGTATATATATACTTTATTTTCTATCCTATGTGAGGGTGGACTGAATGAGGCTGCAGAAAGCCTCATTACCAACATTCAATATCTGTAGTTGTAATTTCTACACAGCTGTATGTATACACTTTATTTTCTAATCTAGGTGAAGGTGGTCTGGAAGTGGCTGCTGAAAGCCACATTACCAACATTCACCATCTGCAGATGTAATTTCGACACAGCTGTATATATACACTTTATTTTCTATCCTATGTGAAGGTGGACTGGATGAGGCTGCAGAAAGCCTCATTACCAACATTCACCATCTGTGGATGTAATTTCTACACAGTTGTATATATACACTTTACTTTCTGTCCTATGTGAAGGTGGACTGGATGAGGCTGCAGAAAGCCTCATTACCAACATTCAATATCTGTAGTTGTAATTTCTACACAGCTGTATGTATACACTTTATTTTCTATCCTATGTGAAGGTGGACTGGATGAGGCTGCAGAAAGCCTTATTACCAACATTCAATATCAGTAGTTGTAATTTCTACACAGCTGTATATATATACTTTATTTTCTAATCTAGGTGAAGGTGGTCTGGAAGTGGCTGCTGAAAGCCACAATACCAACATTCACCATCTGTGGATGTAATTTCTACACAGCTGTATATTACACTTTATTTTCTATCCTATGTGAAGGTGGACTGGATGAGGCTGCAGAAAGCCTCATTACCAACATTCAATATCTGTAGTTGTAATTTCTACACAGCTGTATATATTTACTTTATTTTCTATCCTATGTGAAGGTGGACTGGATGACGCTGCAGAATGCCTCATTAAAAACATTCAATATCTGCAGTTGTAATTTCTACACAGCTGTATATTTATACTTTATTTTCTAATCTAGGTGAAGGTGGTCTGGAAGTGGCTCCTGAAAGCCACATTACCAACATTCACCTTCTGTGGATGTAATTTCTACACAGCTGTATATATACACTTTATTTTCTATCCTATGTGAAGGTGGACTGGATAAGGCTGCTGAAAGCCTCATTACCAACATTAACCATCTGTGGATGTAATTTCTACACAGCTGTATATATACACATTATTTTCTATCCTATGTGAAGGTGGACTGGATGAGGCTGCAGAAAGCCTCATTACCAACATTCAACATCTGTAGTTGTAATTTCTACACAGCTGTATATATATATACTTTATTTTCTAATCCAGGTGAAGGTGATCTAGAAGTGGCTGCTGAAAGCCACATTACCAACATTCACCATCTGTGGATGTAATTTCTACACAGCTGTATATATACACTTTATTTTCTATCCTATGTGAAGGTGGACTGGATGAGGCTGCAGAAAGCCTCATTACCAATATTCACCATCTGTGGATGTAATTTCTACACAGCTGTATATATACACTTTATTGTCTATCCTATGTGAAGGTGGACTGGATGAGGCTGCAGAAAGCCTCATTACCAACATTCAATATCTGTAGTTGTAATTTCTACACAGCTGTATATAAATACTTTATTTTCTAATCTAGGTGAAGGTGGTCTGGAAGTGGCTGCTGATAGCCACATTACCAACATTCAACATCTGTGGATGTAATTTCTACACAGCTGTATATATACACTTTATTTTCTATCCTATGTGAAGGTGGACTGGATGAGGCTGCAGAAAGCCTCATTACCAACATTCAATATCAGTAGTTGTAATTTCTACACAGCTGTATATATATACTTTATTTTCTAATCTGGGGTATGGTAGTCTGCAAGTGGCTGCTGAATGCCACATTACCAACATTCACCATTTGTGGATGTAATTTCTACACTGCTGTATATATACACTTTATTTTCTATCCTATGTGAAGGTGGACTGGATGAGGCTGCAGAAAGCCTCATTACCAACATTCACCATCTGTGGATGTAATTTCTACACAGCTGTATATATACACTTTATTTTCTATCCTATGTGAAGGTGGACTGGATGAGGCTGCAGAATGCCTCATTACCAACATTCAATATCTGTAGTTGTAATTTCTACACAGCTGTATATATTTACTTTATTTTCTATCCTATGTGGAGGTGGACTGGATGAGGCTGCAGAATGCCTCATTTCCAACATTCAATATCTGTAGTTGTAATTTCTACACAGCTGTATATATATACTTTATTTTCTAATCTAGGTGAAGGTGGACTGGAAGTGGCTGCTGAAAGCCACAATACCAACATTCACCATCTGTGGATGTAATTTCTACACAGCTGTATATTACACTTTATTTTCTATCCTATGTGAAGGTGGACTGGATGAGGCCGCAGAAAGCCTCATAACCAACATTCAATATCTGTAGTTGTAATTTCTACACAGCTGTATATATACACTTTATTTTCTAATCTAGGTGAAGGTGGTCTGGAAGTGGCTGCTGAAAGCCGCTTTACCAACATTCACCATCTGTGGATGTAATTTGAACACAGCTGTATATATATACTTTATTTTCTAATCTAGGTGAAGGTGGTCTGGAAGTGGCTGCTGAAAGCCACATTACCAACATTCACCATCTGTGGATGTAATTTCTTCACAGCTGTATATATACAGTTTATTTTCTATCCTATGTGAAGGTGGACTGGATGAGGCTGCGGAAAGCCTCATTACCAACATTCACCATCTGTGGATGTAATTTCTACACAGCTGTATATATACACTTTATTTTCTATCCTATGTGAAGGTGGACTGGATGAGGCTGCAGAATGCCTCATTACCAACATTCAATATCTGTAGTTGTAATTTCTACACAGCTGTATATATTTACTTTATTTTCTATCCTATGTGAAGGTGGACTGGATGAGGCTGCAGAAAGCCTCATTACCAACATTCAATATCTGTAGTTGTAATTTCTACACAGCTGTATATATATATACTTTATTTTCTAATCCAGGTGAAGGTGATCTGGAAGTGGCTGCTGAAAGCCACATTACCAACATTCACCATCTGTGGATGTAATTTCTTCACAGCTGTATATATACACTTTATTTTCTATCCTATGTGAAGGTGGACTGGATGAGGCTGCAGAAAGCCTCATTACCAACATTCACCATCTGTGGATGTAATTTCTACACAGCTGTATATATACACTTTATTTTCTACCCTATGTGAAGGTTGACTGGATGAAGCTGCAGAAAGCCTCATTACCAACATACAATATCTGTAGTTGTAATTTCTACACAGCTGTATATATATACTTTATTTTCTAATCTAGGTAAAGGTGGTCTGGAAGTGGCTGCTGAAAGCCACATTACCAACATTCACCATCTGTGGATGTAATTTCTACACAGCTGTATATATACACTTTATTTTCTATCCTATGTGAAGGTGGACTGGATGAGGCTGCAGAAAGCCTCATTACCAACATTCAATATCTGTAGTTGTAATTTCTACACAGCTGTGTATATATACTTTATTTTCTAATCTAGGTGAAGGTGGTCTGGAAGTGGCTGCTGAAAGCCACATTACCAACATTCACCATCTGTGGATGTAATTTCTACACAGCTGTATATATACACTTTATTTTCTATCCTATAAGAAGGTGGACTGGATGAGGCTGCAGAAAGACTCGATACCAACATTCAATATCTGTAGCTGTAATTTCTACACAGCTGTATAAATATACTTTATTTTCTAATCTAGGTGAAGGTGCTCTGGAAGTGGCTGCTGAAAGCCACATTACCAACATTCACCATCCGCAGATGTAATTTCGACACAGCTGTATATATACACTTTATTTTCTATCCTATGTGAAGGTGGACTGGATGAGGCTGCAGAAAGCCTCACTACCAATATTCACCATCTGTGGATGTAATTTCTACACAGCTGTATATATACACTTTACTTTCTGTCCTATGTGAAGGTGGACTGGATGAGGCTGCAGGAAGCCTCATTACCAACATTCAATATCTGTAGTTGTAATTTCTACACAGCTGTATGTATACACTTTATTTTCTATCCTATGTGAAGGTGGACTGGATGAGGCTGCAGAAAGCCTCATTACCAACATTCAATATCAGTAGTTGTAATTTCTACACAGCTGTATATATATATACTTTATTTTCTAATCTAGGTGAAGGTGGTCTGGAAGTGGCTACTGAAAGCCACAATACCAACATTCACCATCTGTGGATGTAATTTCTACACAGCTGTATATTACACTTTATTTTCTATCCTATGTGAAGGTGGACTGGATGAGGCTGCAGAAAGCCTCATTACCAACATTCACTATCTGTAGTTGTAATTTCTACACAGCTGTATATATACACTTTATTTTCTAATCTAGGTGAAGGTGGTCTGGAAGTGGCTGCTGAAAACCACTTTACCAACATTCACCATCTGTGGATGTAATTTGTACACAGCTGTATATATATACTTTATTTTCTAATCTAGGTGAAGGTGGTCTGGAAGTGGCTGCTGAAAGCCACATTACCAACATTCACCATCTGCAGATGTAATTTCTACACAGCTGTATAGATACACTTTATTTTCTATCCTATGTGAAGGTGGACTGGATGAGGCTGCAGAAAGCCTCATTACCAACATTCACAATCTGTGGATGTAATTTCTACACAGCTGTATATATACACTTTATTCTCTACCCTATGTGAAGGTGGACTGGATGAGACTGCAGAAAGCCTCATTACCAACATTCAATATCTGTAGTTGTAATTTCTACACAGCTGTATATATATACTTTATTTTCTAATCTAGGTGAAGGTGGTCTGCAAGTGGCTGCTGAATGCCACATTACCAACATTCACCATCTGTGGATGTAATTTCTACACAGCTGTATATATACCCTTTATTTTCTATCCTATGTGAAGGTGGACTGGATGAGGCTGCAGAAAGCCTCATTACCAACATTCACCATCTGTGGATGTAATTTCTACACAGCTGTATATATACACTTTATTTTCTATCCTATGTGAAGGTGGACTGGATGAGGCTGCAGAATGCCTCATTACCAACATTCACCATCTGTGGATGTAATTTCTACACTGCTGTATATATACACTTTATTTTCTATCCTATGTGAAGGTGGACTGGATAAGGCTGCAGAAAGCCTCATTACCAACATTCACCATCTGTGGATGTAATTTCTACACAGTTGTATATATACACTTTATTTTCTATCCTATGTGAAGGTGGACTGGATGAGGCTGCAGAATGCCTCATTACCAACATTCAATATCTGTAGTTGTAATTTCTAGACAGCTGTATATATTTACTTTATTTTCTATCCTATGTGAAGGTGGACTGGATGAGGCTGCAGAAAGCCTCATTACCAACATTCAATATCTGTAGTTGTAATTTCTACACAGCTGTATATATATATACTTTATTTTCTAATCTAGGTGAAGGTGGTCTGGAAGTGGCTGCTGAAAACCACATTACCAACATTCACCATCTGTGGATGTAATTTCTACACAGCTGTATATATCCACTTATTTTCTATCCTATGTGAAGGTGGACTGGATGAGGCTGCAGAAAGGCTCATTACCAACATTCACCATCTGTGGATGTAATTTCTACACAGCTGTATATATACACTTTATTTTCAGTCCTATGTGAAGGTGGACTGGATGAGGCTGCAGAAAGCCTCATTACCTACATTCAATATCTGTAGTTGTAATTTCTACACAGCTGTGTATATATACTTTATTTTCTAATCTAGGTGAAGGTGGTCTGGTAGTGGCTCCTGAAAGCCACATTACCAACATTCACCTTCTGTGGATGTAATTTCTACACAGCTGTATATATACACTTTATTTTCTATCCTATGTGAAGGTGGACTGGATAAGGCTGCAGAAAGCCTCATTACCAACATTCACCATCTGTGGATGTAATTTCTACACAGCTGTATATATACACATTATTTTCTATGCTATGTGAAGGTGGACTGGATGAGGCTGCAGAAAGCCTCATTACCAACATTCAATATCTGTAGTTGTAATTTCTACACAGCTGTATATATATATACTTTATTTTCTAATCCAGGTGAAGGTGATCTGGAAGTGGCTGCTGAAAGCCACATTACCAACATTCACCATCTGTGGATGTAATTTCTACACAGCTGTGTATATACACTTTATTTTCTATCCTATGTGAAGGTGGACTGGATGAGGCTGCAGAAAGCCTCATTACCAACATTCAATATCTGTAGTTGTAATTTCTACACAGCTGTATATATATACTTTATTTTCTAATCTAGGTAAAGGTGGTCTGGAAGTGGCTGCTGAAAGCCACATTACCAACATTCACCATCTGTGGATGTAATTTCTACACAGCTGTATATATACACTTTATTTTCTATCCTATGTGAAGGTGGACTGGATGAGGCTGCAGAAAGCCTCATTACCAACATTCAATATCTGTAGTTGTAATTTCTACACAGCTGTATATATATATACTTTATTTTCTAATCCAGGTGAAGGTGATCTGGAAGTGGCTGCTGAAAGCCACATTACCAACATTCACCATCTGTGGATGTAATTTCTTCACAGCTGTATATATACACTTTATTTTCTATCCTATGTGAAGGTGGACTGGATGAGGCTGCAGAAAGCCTCATTACCAACATTCACCATCTGTGGATGTAATTTCTACACAGCTGTATATATACACTTTATTTTCTACCCTATGTGAAGGTTGACTGGATGAAGCTGCAGAAAGCCTCATTACCAACATTCAATATCTGTAGTTGTAATTTCTACACAGCTGTATATATATACTTTATTTTCTAATCTAGGTAAAGGTGGTCTGGAAGTGGCTGCTGAAAGCCACATTACCAACATTCACCATCTGTGGATGTAATTTCTACACAGCTGTATATATACACTTTATTTTCTATCCTATGTGAAGGTGGACTGGATGAGGCTGCAGAAAGCCTCATTACCAACATTCAATATCTGTAGTTGTAATTTCTACACAGCTGTGTATATATACTTTATTTTCTAATCTAGGTGAAGGTGGTCTGGAAGTGGCTGCTGAAAGCCACATTACCAACATTCACCATCTGTGGATGTAATTTCTACACAGCTGTATATATACACTTTATTTTCTATCCTATAAGAAGGTGGACTGGATGAGGCTGCAGAAAGCCTCGATACCAACATTCAATATCTGTAGCTGTAATTTCTACACAGCTGTATAAATATACTTTATTTTCTAATCTAGGTGAAGGTGCTCTGGAAGTGGCTGCTGAAAGCCACATTACCAACATTCACCATCCGCAGATGTAATTTCGACACAGCTGTATATATACACTTTATTTTCTATCCTATGTGAAGGTGGACTGGATGAGGCTGCAGAAAGACTCATTACCAATATTCACCATCTGTGGATGTAATTTCTACACAGCTGTATATATACACTTTACTTTCTGTCCTATGTGAAGGTGGACTGGATGAGGCTGCAGGAAGCCTCATTACCAACATTCAATATCTGTAGTTGTAATTTCTACACAGCTGTATGTATACACTTTATTTTCTATCCTATGTGAAGGTGGACTGGATGAGGCTGCAGAAAGCCTCATTACCAACATTCAATATCAGTAGTTGTAATTTCTACACAGCTGTATATATATATACTTTATTTTCTAATCTAGGTGAAGGTGGTCTGGAAGTGGCTACTGAAAGCCACAATACCAACATTCACCATCTGTGGATGTAATTTCTACACAGCTGTATATTACACTTTATTTTCTATCCTATGTGAAGGTGGACTGGATGAGGCTGCAGAAAGCCTCATTACCAACATTCACTATCTGTAGTTGTAATTTCTACACAGCTGTATATATACACTTTATTTTCTAATCTAGGTGAAGGTGGTCTGGAAGTGGCTGCTGAAAACCACTTTACCAACATTCACCATCTGTGGATGTAATTTGTACACAGCTGTATATATATACTTTATTTTCTAATCTAGGTGAAGGTGGTCTGGAAGTGGCTGCTGAAAGCCACATTACCAACATTCACCATCTGCAGATGTAATTTCTACACAGCTGTATAGATACACTTTATTTTCTATCCTATGTGAAGGTGGACTGGATGAGGCTGCAGAAAGCCTCATTACCAACATTCACAATCTGTGGATGTAATTTCTACACAGCTGTATATATACACTTTATTCTCTACCCTATGTGAAGGTGGACTGGATGAGACTGCAGAAAGCCTCATTACCAACATTCAATATCTGTAGTTGTAATTTCTACACAGCTGTATATATATACTTTATTTTCTAATCTAGGTGAAGGTGGTCTGCAAGTGGCTGCTGAATGCCACATTACCAACATTCACCATCTGTGGATGTAATTTCTACACAGCTGTATATATACCCTTTATTTTCTATCCTAAGTGAAGGTGGACTGGATGAGGCTGCAGAAAGCCTCATTACCAACATTCACCATCTGTGGATGTAATTTCTACACAGCTGTATATATACACTTTATTTTCTATCCTATGTGAAGGTGGACTGGATGAGGCTGCAGAATGCCTCATTACCAACATTCACCATCTGTGGATGTAATTTCTACACTGCTGTATATATACACTTTATTTTCTATCCTATGTGAAGGTGGACTGGATAAGGCTGCAGAAAGCCTCATTACCAACATTCACCATCTGTGGATGTAATTTCTACACAGCTGTATATATACACTTTATTTTCTATCCTATGTGAAGGTGGACTGGATGAGGCTGCAGAATGCCTCATTACCAACATTCAATATCTGTAGTTGTAATTTCTAGACAGCTGTATATATTTACTTTATTTTGTATCCTATGTGAAGGTGGACTGGATGAGGCTGCAGAAAGCCTCATTACCAACATTCAATATCTGTAGTTGTAATTTCTACACAGCTGTATATATATATACTTTATTTTCTAATCTAGGTGAAGGTGGTCTGGAAGTGGCTGCTGAAAACCACATTACCAACATTCACCATCTGTGGATGTAATTTCTACACAGCTGTATATATCCACTTATTTTCTATCCTATGTGAAGGTGGACTGGATGAGGCTGCAGAAAGGCTCATTACCAACATTCACCATCTGTGGATGTAATTTCTACACAGCTGTATATATACACTTTATTTTCAGTCCTATGTGAAGGTGGACTGGATGAGGCTGCAGAAAGCCTCATTACCTACATTCAATATCTGTAGTTGTAATTTCTACACAGCTGTGTATATATACTTTATTTTCTAATCTAGGTGAAGGTGGTCTGGTAGTGGCTCCTGAAAGCCACATTACCAACATTCACCTTCTGTGGATGTAATTTCTACACAGCTGTATATATACACTTTATTTTCTATCCTATGTGAAGGTGGACTGGACAAGGCTGCAGAAAGCCTCATTACCAACATTCACCATCTGTGGATGTAATTTCTACACAGCTGTATATATACACATTATTTTCTATGCTATGTGAAGGTGGACTGGATGAGGCTGCAGAAAGCCTCATTACCAACATTCAATATCTGTAGTTGTAATTTCTACACAGCTGTATATATATATACTTTATTTTCTAATCCAGGTGAAGGTGATCTGGAAGTGGCTGCTGAAAGCCACATTACCCACATTCACCATCTGTGGATGTAATTTCTACACAGCTGTGTATATACACTTTATTTTCTATCCTATGTGAAGGTGGACTGGATGAGGCTGCAGAAAGCCTCATTACCAACATTCAATATCTGTAGTTGTAATTTCTACACAGCTGTATATATATACTTTATTTTCTAATCTAAGTGAAGGTGGTCTGGAAGTGGCTGCTGAAAGCCACATTACCAACATTCACCATCTGTGGATGTAATTTCTACACAGCTGTATATATACACTTTATTTTCTATCCTATGTGAAGGTGGACTGGATGAGGCTGCAGAATGCCTCATTACCAACATTCACCATCTGTGGATGTAATTTCTACACTGCTGTATATATACACTTTATTTTCTATCCTATGTGAAGGTGGACTGGATAAGGCTGCAGAAAGCCTCATTACCAACATTCACAATCTGTGGATGTAATTTCTACACAGCTGTATATATACACATTATTTTCAGTCCTATGTGAAGGTGGACTGGATGAGGCTGCAGAAAGCCTCATTACCTACATTCAATATCTGTAGTTGTAATTTCTACACAGCTGTGTATATATACTTTATTTTCTAATCTAGGTGAAGGTAGTCTGGAAGTGGCTGCTGAAAACCACATTACCAACATTCACCATCTGTGGATGTAATTTCTACACAGCTGTATATATCCACTTATTTTCTATCCTATGTGAAGGTGGACTGGATGAGGCTGCAGAAAGGCTCATTACCAACATTCACCATCTGTGGATGTAATTTCTACACAGCTGTATATATACACTTTATTTTCAGTCCTATGTGAAGGTGGACTGGATGAGGCTGCAGAAAGCCTCATTACCTACATTCAATATCTGTAGTTGTAATTTCTACACAGCTGTGTATATATACTTTATTTTCTAATCTAGGTGAAGGTGGTCTGGTTGTGGCTCCTGAAAGCCACATTACCAACATTCACCATCTGTGGATGTAATTTCTACACAGCTGTATATATACACTTTATTTTCTATCCTATGTGAAGGTGGACTGGAGGAGGCTGCAGAAAGCCTCATTACCAACATTCAATATCTGTAGTTGTAATTTCTACACAGCTGTATATATATACTTTATTTTCTAATCTAAGTGAAGGTGGTCTGGAAGTGGCTGCTGAAAGCCACATTACCAACATTCACCATCTGTGGATGTAATTTCTACACAGCTGTATATATACACTTTATTTTCTATCCTATAAGAAGGTGGACTGGATGAGGCTGCAGAAAGCCTCATTACCAACATTCAATATCTGTAGCTGTAGTTTCTACACAGCTGTATAAATATACTTTATTTTCTAATCTAGGTGAAGGTGGTCTGGAAGTGGCTGCTGAAAGCCACATTACCAACATTCACCATCTGTGGATGTAATTTCTACAGAGCTGTATATATACACTTTATTTTCTATCCTATGTGAAGGTGGACTGGATGAGGCTGCAGAGAGCCTCATTACCCACATGCAATATCTGTAGTTGTAATTTCTACACAGCTGTATATATATACTTTATTTTCTAATCTAGGTGAAGGTGGTCTGGAAGTGGCTGCTGAAAGACACATTACCAACATTCACCATCTGTGGATGTAATTTCTACACAGCTGTATATATACACTTTATTTTCTATCCTATGTGAAGGTGGACTGGATGAGGCTGCAGAAAGCCTCATAACCAACATTCACCATCTGTGGATATAATTTCTACACAGCTGTATATATACATTTTATTTTCTATCCTATGTGAAGGTGGACTGGATGAGGCTGCAGAAAGCCTCATTACCAACATTCACCATCTGTGGATGTAATTTCTACACAGCTGTATATATACACTTTATTTTCTATCCTATGTGAAGGTGGACTGGATGAGGCTGCAGAAAGCCTCATTACCAACATTCAATATCTGTAGTTGTAATTTCTACACAGCTGTATATATATACTTCATTTTCTAATCTAGGTGAAGGTGGTCTGGAAGTGGCTGCTGAAAGCCACATTACCAACATTTACCATCTGTGGATGTAATTTCTACACAGCTGTATATATACACTTTATTTTCTATCCTATGTGAAGGTGGACTGGATGAGGCTGCAGAAAGCCTCATTACCAACATTCACCATCTGTGGATGTAATTTCTACACTGCTGTATATATACACTTTATTTTTTATCCTATGTGAAGGTGGACTGGATGAGGCTGCAGAAAGCCTCATTACCAACATTCACCATCTGTGGATGTAATTTCTACACAGCTGTATATATACACTTTATTTTCTATCCTATGTGAAGGTGGACTGGACGAGGCTGCAGAAAGCCTCATTACCAACATTCAATATCTGTAGTTGTAATTTCTACACAGCTGTATATATTTACTTTATTTTCTATCCTGTGTGAAGGTGGACTGGATGAGGCTGCAGAAAGCCTCATTACCAACATTCAATATCTGTAGTTGTAATTTCTACACAGCTGTATATATATATACTTTATTTTCTAATCTAGGTGAAGGTGGTCTGGAAGTGGCTGCTGAAAGCCACATTACCAACATTCACCATCTGTGGATGTAATTTCTACACAGCTGTATATATACACTTTATTTTCTATCCTATGTGAAGGTGGACTGGATGAGGCTGCAGAAAGCCTCATAACCAACATTCACCATCTGTGGATATAATTTCTACACAGCTGTATATATACATTTTATTTTCTATCCTATGTGAAGGTGGACTGGATGAGGCTGCAGAAAGGCTCATTACCAACATTCACGATCTGTGGATGTAATTTCTACACAGCTGTATATATACACTTTATTTTCTTTCCTATGTGAAGGTGGACTGGATGAGGCTGCAGAAAGCCTCATTACCAACATTCAATATCTGTAGTTGTAATTTCTACACAGCTGTATATATATACTTTATTTTCTAATCCAGGTGAAGGTGGTCTGGAAGTGGCTGCTGAAAGCAACATTACCAACATTCACCATCTGTGGATGTAATTTCTACACAGCTGTATATATACACTTTATTTTCTATCCTATGTGAAGGTGGACTGGATGAGGCTGCAGAAAGCCTCATTACCAACATTCAATATCTGTAGTTGTAATTTATACACAGCTGTATATATGTACTTTATTTTCTAATCTAGGTGAAAGTGGTCTGGAAGTGGCTGCCCGAAAGCCACATTACCAACATTCACCATCTGTGGATGTAATTTCTACACAGCTGTATATATACACTTTATTTTCTATCCTATGTGAAGGTGGACTGGATGAGGCTGCAGAAAGCCTCATTACCAACATTCAATATCTGTAGCTGTAATTTCTACACAGCTGTATATATATACTTTATTTTCTAATCTAGGTGAAGGTGGTCTGGAAGTGGCTGCTGAAAGCCACATTACCAACATTCACCATCTGTGGATGTAATTACTACACAGCTGTATATATACACTTTATTTTCAATCCTATGTGAAGGTGGACTGGATGAGGCTGCAGAAAGCCTCATTACCAACATTCACCATCTGTGGATGTCATTTCTACACAGCTGTATATATACACTTTATTTTCTATCCTATGTGAAGGTGGACTGGATGAGGCTACAGAAAGCCTTATTACCAACATTCACCATCTGTGGATGTAATTTCTACACAGCTGTATATATACACTTTATTTTCTATCCTATGTGAAGGTGGACTGGATGAGGCTGCAGAAAGCCTCATTACCAACATTCACCATCTGTGGATAAAATTTCTACACAGCTGTATATGTACACTTTATTTTCTATCCTATGTGAAGGTGAACTGGATGAGGCTGCAGAAAGCCTCATTACCAACATTCACCATCTGTGGATGTAATTTTTACACAGCTGTATATATACACTTTATTTTCTATCCTATGTGAAATTGGACTCGATGAGGCTGCAGATAGCCTCATTACCAACATTCAATATCTGTAGTTGTAATTTCTACACAGCTGTATATATATACTTTATTTTCTAATCTAGGTGAAGGTGGTCTGGAAGTGGCTGCTGAAAGCCACATTACCAACATTCACCATCTGTGGATGTAATTTCTACACAGCTGTATATATACACTTTATTCTCTATCCTATGTGAAGGTGGACTCGATGAGGCTGCAGAAAGCCTCATTACTAACATTCACCATCTGTGGATGTAATTTCTACCCAGCTGTATATATACACTTTATTTTCTATCCTATGTGAAGGTGGACTGGATGAGGCTGCAGAAAGCCTCATTACCAACATTCAATATCTGTAGTTGTAATTTCTACACAGCTGTATATATATACATTATTTTCTAATCTAGGTGAATGTGGTCTGGAAGTGGCTGCTGAAAGCCACATTACCAACATTCACCATCTGTGGATGTAATTTCTACACAGCTGTATATATACACTTTATTTTCTATCCTATGGGAAGGTGGACTGGATGAGGCTGCAGAAAGCCTCATTACCACCATTCACCATCTGTGGATGTAATTTCTACACAGCTGTATATATACACTTTATTTTCCATCCTATGTGAAGGTGGACTGGATGAGGCTGCAGAAAGCCTCATTACCAACATTCAATATCTGTGGATGTAATTTCTACACAGCTGTATATATACACTTTATTTTCTATCCTATGTGAAGGTGGACTGGATGAGGCTGCAGAATGCCTCATTACCAACATTCAATATCTGTAGTTGTAATTTCTACACAGCTGTATATATACACTTTATTTTCTATCCTATGTGAAGGTGGACTGGATGAGGCTGCAGAAAGCATCATTACCAACATTCAATATCTGTAGTTGTAATTTCTACACAGCTGTATATATATACTTTATTTTCTAATCTAGGTGAAGGTGGTCTGGAAGTGGCTGCTGAAAGCCACATTACCAACATACACCATCTGTGGATGTAATTTCTACACAGCTGTATATATAGACTTATTTTCTATCCTTTGTGAAGGTGGACTGGATGAGGCTGCAGAAAGGCTCATTACCAACATTCACCATCTGTGGATGTAATTTCTACACAGCTGTATACATACACTTTATTTTCTTTCCTATGTGAAGGTGGACTGGATGAGGCTGCAGAAAGCCTCATTACCAACATTCAATATCAGTAGTTGTAATTTCTACACAGCTGTATATATATACTTTATTTTCTAATCTAGATGAAGGTGGTCTGGAAGTGGCTGCTGAAAGCCACATTACCAACATTCACCATCTGTGGATGTAATTTCTACACAGCTGTATATATACACTTTATTTTCTATCCTATGTGAAGGTGGACTGGATGAGGCTGCAGAAAGCCTCATTACCAACATTCACCATCTGCGGATGTAATTTCTACACAGCTGTATATATACACATTATTTTCTATCCTATGTGAAGGTGGACTGGATGAGGCTGCAGAAAGCCTCATTACCAACATTCAATATCTGTAGTTGTAATTTCTACACAGCTGTATATATATACTTTATTTTCTAATCCAGGTGAAGGTGGTCTGGAAGTGGCTGCTGAAAGCCACATTACCAACATTCACCATCTGTGGATGTAATTTCTACACAGCTGTATATATACACTTTTTTTTCTATCCTATGTGAAGGTTGACTGGATGAGGCTGCAGAAAGCCTCATTACCAACATTCAATATCTGTAGTTGTAATTTCTACACAGCTGTATATATGTACTTTATTTTCTAATCTAGGTGAAAGTGGTCTGGAAGTGGCTGCCCGAAAGCCACATTACCAACATTCACCATCTGTGGATGTAATTTCTACACAGCTGTATATATACACTTTATTTTCTATCCTATGTGAAGGTGGACTGGATGAGGCTGCAGAAAGCCTCATTACCAACATTCAATATCTGTAGCTGTAATTTCTACACAGCTGTATATATATACTTTATTTTCTAATCTAGGTGAAGGTGGTCTGGAAGTGGCTGCTGAAAGCCACATTACCAACATTCACCATCTGTGGATGTAATTTCTACACAGCTGTATATATACACTTTATTTTCAATCCTATGTGAAGGTGGACTGGATGAGGCTGCAGAAAGCCTCATTACCAACATTCACCATCTGTGGATGTCATTTCTACACAGCTGTATATATACACTTCATTTTCTATCCTATGTGAAGGTGGACTGGATGAGGCTACAGAAAGCCTTATTACCAACATTCACCATCTGTGGATGTAATTTCTACACAGCTGTATATATACACTTTATTTTCTATCCTATGTGAAGGTGGACTGGATGAGGCTGCAGAAAGCCTCATTACCAACATTCACCATCTGTGGATGTAATTTTTACACAGCTGTATATATACACTTTATTTTCTATCCTATGTGAAATTGGACTCGATGAGGCTGCAGATAGCCTCATTACCAACATTCAATATCTGTAGTTGTAATTTCTACACAGCTGTATATATATACTTTATTTTCTAATCTAGGTGAAGGTGGTCTGGAAGTGGCTGCAGAAAGCCACATTACCAACATTCACCATCTGTGGATGTAATTTCTACACAGCTGTATATATACACTTTATTTTCTATCCTATGTGAAGGTGGACTGGATGAGGCTGCAGAAAGCCTCATTACTAACATTCACCATCTGTGGATGTAATTTCTACACAGCTGTATATATACACTTTATTTTCTATCCTATGTGAAGGTGGACTGGATGAGGCTGCAGAAAGCCTCATTACCACCATTCACCATCTGTGGATGTAATTTCTACACAGCTGTATATATACACTTTATTTTCCATCCTATGTGAAGGTGGACTGGATGAGGCTGCAGAAAGCCTCATTACCAACATTCAATATCTGTGGATGTAATTTCTACACAACTGTATATATACACTTTATTTTCTATCCTATGTGAAGGTGGACTGGATGAGGCTGCAGAATGCCTCATTACCAACATTCAATATCTGTAGTTGTAATTTCTACACAGCTGTATATATACACTTTATTTTCTATCCTATGTGAAGGTGGACTGGATGAGGCTGCAGAAAGCATCATTACCAACATTCAATATCTGTAGTTGTAATTTCTACACAGCTGTATATATATACTTTATTTTCTAATCTAGGTGAAGGTGGTCTGGAAGTGGCTGCTGAAAGCCACATTACCAACATACACCATCTGTGGATGTAATTTCTACACAGCTGTATATATAGACTTTATTTTCTATCCTATGTGAAGGTGGACTGGATGAGGCTGCAGAAAGCCTCATTACCAACATTCACCATCTGTGGATGTAATTTCTACACAGCTGTATATATACACTTTATTTTCTATCCTATGTGAAGGTGGACTGGATGGGGCTGCAGAAAGCCTCATTACAAACATTCACCGTCTGTGGATGTAATTTCTACACAGCTGTATATATACACTTTATTTTCTATCCTATGTGAAGGTGGACTGGATGAGGCGTCAGAAAGCCTGTTTACCAACATTCAATATCTGTAATTGTAATTTCTACACAGCTGTATATATATACTTTATTTTCTAATCTAGGTGAAGGTGGTCTGGAAGAGGCTGCTGAAAGCCACATTACCAACATTCACCATCTGTGGATGTAATTACTACACAGCTGTATATATACACTTCATTTTCTATCCTATGTGAAGGTGGTCTGGATGAGGCTGCAGAAAGCCTCATTACCAACATTCACCATCTGTGGATGTAATTTCTACACAGCTGTATATATACACTTTATTTTCTATCCTATGTGAAGGTGGACTGGATGAGGCTGCAGAAAGGCTCATTACCAACATTCACCATCTGTGGATGTAATTTCTACACAGCTGTATATATACACTTTATTTTCTTTCCTATGTGAAGGTGGACTGGATGAGGCTGCAGAAAGCCTCATTACCAACATTCAATATCAGTAGTTGTAATTTCTACACAGCTGTATATATACACTTTATTTTCTATCCTATGTGAAGGTGGACTGGATGAGGCTGCAGAAAGCATCATTACCAACATTCAATATCTGTAGTTGTAATTTCTACACAGCTGTATATATATACTTTATTTTCTAATCTAGGTGAAGGTGGTCTGGAAGTGGCTGCTGAAAGCCACATTACCAACATACACCATCTCTGGATGTAATTTCTACACAGCTGTATATATAGACTTATTTTCTATCCTTTGTGAAGGTGGACTGGATGAGGCTGCAGAAAGGCTCATTACCAACATTCACCATCTGTGGATGTAATTTCTACACAGCTGTATATATACACTTTATTTTCTTTCCTATGTGAAGGTGGACTGGATGAGGCTGCAGAAAGCCTCATTACCAACATTCAATATCAGTAGTTGTAATTTCTACACAGCTGTATATATATACTTTATTTTCTAATCTAGATGAAGGTGGTCTGGAAGTGGCTGCTAAAAGCCACATTACCAACATTCACCATCTGTGGATGTAATTTCTACACAGCTGTATATATACACTTTATTTTCTATCCTATGTGAAGGTGGACTGGATGAGGCTGCAGAAAGCCTCATTACCAACATTCACCATCTGCGGATGTAATTTCTACACAGCTGTATATATACACATTATTTTCTATCCTATGTGAAGGTGGACTGGATGAGGCTGCAGAAAGCCTCATTACCAACATTCAATATCTGTAGTTGTAATTTCTACACAGCTGTATATATATACTTTATTTTCTAATCCAGGTGAAGGTGGTCTGGAAGTGGCTGCTGAAAGCCACATTACCAACATTCACCATCTGTGGATGTAATTTCTACACAGCTGTATATATACACTTTTTTTTCTATCCTATGTGAAGGTGGACTGGATGAGGCTGCAGAAAGCCTCATTACCAACATTCAATATCTGTAGTTGTAATTTCTACACAGCTGTATATATGTACTTTATTTTCTAATCTAGGTGAAAGTGGTCTCGAAGTGGCTGCCCGAAAGCCACATTACCAACATTCACCATCTGTGGATGTAATTTCTACACAGCTGTATATATACACTTTATTTTCTATCCTATGTGAAGGTGGACTGGATGAGGCTGCAGATAGCCTCATTACCAACATTCAATATCTGTAGCTGTAATTTCTACACAGCTGTATATATATACTTTATTTTCTAATCTAGGTGAAGGTGGTCTGGAAGTGGCTGCTGAAAGCCACATTACCAACATTCACCATCTGTGGATGTAATTTCTACACAGCTGTATATATACACTTTATTTTCAATCCTATGTGAAGGTGGACTGGATGAGGCTGCAGAAAGCCTCATTACCAACATTCACCATCTGTGGATGTCATTTCTACACAGCTGTATATATACACTTCATTTTCTATCCTATGTGAAGGTGGACTGGATGAGGCTACAGAAAGCCTTATTACCAACATTCACCATCTGTGCATGTAATTTCTACACAGCTGTATATATACACTTTATTTTCTATCCTATGTGAAGGTGGACTGGATGAGGCTGCAGAAAGCCTCATTACCAACATTCACCATCTGTGGATGTAATTTTTACACAGCTGTATATATACACTTTATTTTCTATCCTATGTGAAATTGGACTCGATGAGGCTGCAGATAGCCTCATTACCAACATTCAATATCTGTAGTTGTAATTTCTACACAGCTGTATATATATACTTTATTTTCTAATCTAGGTGAAGGTGGTCTGGAAGTGGCTGCTGAAAGCCACATTACCAACATACACCATCTGTGGATGTAATTTCTACACAGCTGTATATATAGACTTATTTTCTATCCTTTGTGAAGGTGGACTGGATGAGGCTGCAGAAAGGCTCATTACCAACATTCACCATCTGTGGATGTAATTTCTACACAGCTGTATATATACACTTTATTTTCTTTCCTATGTGATGGTGGACTGGATGAGGCTGCAGAAAGCCTCATTACCAACATTCAATATCAGTAGTTGTAATTTCTACACAGCTGTATATATATACTTTATTTTCTAATCTAGATGAAGGTGGTCTGGAAGTGGCTGCTGAAAGCCACATTACCAACATTCACCATCTGTGGATGTAATTTCTACACAGCTGTATATATACACTTTATTTTCTATCCTATGTGAAGGTGGACTGGATGAGGCTGCAGAAAGCCTCATTACCAACATTCACCATCTGCGGATGTAATTTCTACACAGCTGTATATATACACATTATTTTCTATCCTATGTGAAGGTGGACTGGATGAGGCTGCAGAAAGCCTCATTACCAACATTCAATATCTGTAGTTGTAATTTCTACACAGCTGTATATATATACTTTATTCTCTAATCCAGGTGAAGGTGGTCTGGAAGTGGCTGCTGAAAGCCACATTACCAACATTCACCATCTGTGGATGTAATTTCTACACAGCTGTATATATACACTTTTTTTTCTATCCTATGTGAAGGTGGACTGGATGAGGCTGCAGAAAGCCTCATTACCAACATTCAATATCTGTAGTTGTAATTTCTACACAGCTGTATATATGTACTTTATTTTCTAATCTAGGTGAAAGTGGTCTGGAAGTGGCTGCCCGAAAGCCACATTACCAACTTTCACCATCTGTGGATGTAATTTCTACACAGCTGTATATATACACTTTATTTTCTATCCTATGTGAAGGTGGACTGGATGAGGCTGCAGAAAGCCTCATTACCAACATTCAATATCTGTAGCTGTAATTTCTACACAGCTATATATATATACTTTATTTTCTAATCTAGGTGAAGGTGGTCTGGAAGTGGCTGCTGAAAGCCACATTACCAACATTCACCATCTGTGGATGTAATTTCTACACAGCTGTATATGTACACTTTATTTTCAATCCTATGTGAAGGTGGACTGGATGAGGCTGCAGAAAGCCTCATTACCAACATTCACCATCTGTGGATGTCATTTCTACACAGCTGTATATATACACTTCATTTTCTATCCTATGTGAAGGTGGACTGGATGAGGCTACAGAAAGCCTTATTACCAACATTCACCATCTGTGGATGTAATTTCTACACAGCTGTATATATACACTTTATTTTCTATCCTATGTGAAGGTGGACTGGATGAGGCTGCAGAAAGCCTCATTACCAACATTCACCATCTGTGGATGTAATTTTTACACAGCTGTATATATACACTTTATTTTCTATCCTATGTGAAATTGGACTCAATGAGGCTGCAGATAGCCTCATTACCAACATTCAATATCTGTAGTTGTAATTTCTACACAGCTGTATATATATACTTTATTTTCTAATCTAGGTGAAGGTGGTCTGGAAGTGGCTGCTGAAAGCCACATTACCAACATTCACCATCTGCGGATGTAATTTCTACACAGCTGTATATATACACTTTATTTTCTATCCTATGTGAAGGTGGACTGGATGAGGCTGCAGAAAGCCTCATTACTAACATTCACCATCTGTAGATGTAATTTCTACACAGCTGTATATATACACTTTGTTTTCTATCCTATGTGAAGGTGGACTGGATGAGGCTGCAGAAAGCCTCATTACCAACATTCAATATCTGTAGTTGTAATTTCTACACAGCTGTATATATATACTTTATTTTCTAATCTAGGTGAATGTGGTCTGGAAGTGGCTGCTGAAAGCCACATTACCAACATTCACCATCTGTGGATGTAATTTCTACACAGCTGTATATATACACTTTATTTTCTATCCTATGTGAAGGTGGACTGGATGAGGCTGCAGAAAGCCTCATTACCACCATTCACCATCTGTGGATGTAATTTCTACACAGCTGTATATATACACTTTATTTTCCATCCTATGTGAAGGTGGACTGTATGAGGCTGCAGAAAGCCTCATTACCAACATTCAATATCTGTGGATGTAATTTCTACACAACTGTATATATACACTTTATTTTCTATCCTATGTGAAGGTGGACTGGATGAGGCTGCAGAATGCCTCATTACCAACATTCAATATCTGTAGTTGTAATTTCTACACAGCTGTATATATACACTTTATTTTCTATCCTATGTGAAGGTGGACTGGATGAGGCTGCAGAAAGCATCATTACCAACATTCAATATCTGTAGTTGTAATTTCTACACAGCTGTATATATATACTTTATTTTCTAATCTAGGTGAAGGTGGTCTGGAAGAGGCTGCTGAAAGCCACATTACCAACATACACCATCTGTGGATGTAATTACTACACAGCTGTATATATACACTTCATTTTCTATCCTATGTGAAGGTGGTCTGGATGAGGCTGCAGAAAGCCTCATTACCAACATTCACCATCTGTGGATGTAATTTCTACACAGCTGTATATATACACTTTATTTTCTGTCCTATGTGAAGGTGGACTGAATGAGGCTGCAGAGAGCCTCATTACCAACATTCACCATCTGTGGATGTAATATCTACACAGCTGTATATATATACTTTATTTTCTAATCTAGGTGAAGGAGGTCTGGAAGTGGCTGCTGAAAGCCACATTACCAACATTCACCATCTGTGGATGTAATTTCTACACAGCTGTATATATACACTTTATTTTCTATCCTATGTGAAGGTGGACTGGATGAGGCTGCAGAAAGCCTCATTACCAACATTCAATATCTGTAGTTGTAATTTCTACACAGCTGTATATATATACTTTATTTTCTAATCTAGGTGAAGGTGGTCTGGAAGTGGCTGCTGAAAGCCACATTACCAACAGTCACCATCTGTGGATGTAATTTCTACACAGCTGTATATATACACTTTATTTTCTATCCTATGTGAAGGTGGACTGGATGAGGCTGCAGAAAGCCTCATTACCAACATTCACCATCTGTGGATGTAATTTCTACACAGCTGTATAAATACACTTTATTTTCTATCCTATGTGAAGGTGGACTGGATGAGGCTGCAGAAAGCCTCATTACCAACATTCACCATCTGTGGATGTAATTTCTACACAGCTGTATATATACACTTTATTTTCTATCCTATGTGAAGGTGGACTGGATGAGGCTGCAGAAAGCCTCATTACCAACATTCAATATCTGTAGTTGTAATTTCTACACAGCTGTATATATATACTTTATTTTCTAATCTAGGTGAAGGTGGTCTGGAAGTGGCTGCTGAAAGCCACATTACCAACAGTCACCATCTGTGGATGTAATTTCTACACAGCTGTATATATACACTTTATTTTCTATCCTATGTGAAGGTGGACTGGATGAGGCTGCAGAAAGCCTCATTACCAACATTCAATATCTGTAGTTGTAATTTCTACACAGCTGTATATATATACTTTATTTTCTAATCCAGGTGAAGGTGGTCTGGAAGTGGCTGCTGAAAGCCACATTACCAACATTCACCATCTGTGGATGTAATTTCTACACAGCTGTATATATACACATTTTTTTTCTATCCTATGTGAAGGTGGACTGGATGAGGCTGCAGAAAGCCTCATTACCAACATTCAATATCTGTAGTTGTAATTTCTACACAGCTGTATATATGTACTTTATTTTCTAATCTAGGTGAAAGTGGTCTGGAAGTGGCTGCCCGAAAGCCACATTACCAACTTTCACCATCTGTGGATGTAATTTCTACACAGCTGTATATATACACTTTATTTTCTATCCTATGTGAAGGTGGACTGGATGAGGCTGCAGAAAGCCTCATTACCAACATTCAATATCTGTAGCTGTAATTTCTACACAGCTATATATATATACTTTATTTTCTAATCTAGGTGAAGGTGGTCTGGAAGTGGCTGCTGAAAGCCACATTACCAACATTCACCATCTGTGGATGTAATTTCTACACAGCTGTATATGTACACTTTATTTTCAATCCTATGTGAAGGTGGACTGGATGAGGCTGCAGAAAGCCTCATTACCAACATTCACCATCTGTGGATGTCATTTCTACACAGCTGTATATATACACTTCATTTTCTATCCTATGTGAAGGTGGACTGGATGAGGCTACAGAAAGCCTTATTACCAACATTCACCATCTGTGGATGTAATTTCTACACAGCTGTATATATACACTTTATTTTCTATCCTATGTGAAGGTGGACTGGATGAGGCTGCAGAAAGCCTCATTACCAACATTCACCATCTGTGGATGTAATTTTTACACAGCTGTATATATACACTTTATTTTCTATCCTATGTGAAATTGGACTCAATGAGGCTGCAGATAGCCTCATTACCAACATTCAATATCTGTAGTTGTAATTTCTACACAGCTGTATATATATACTTTATTTTCTAATCTAGGTGAAGGTGGTCTGGAAGTGGCTGCTGAAAGCCACATTACCAACATTCACCATCTGCGGATGTAATTTCTACACAGCTGTATATATACACTTTATTTTCTATCCTATGTGAAGGTGGACTGGATGAGGCTGCAGAAAGCCTCATTACTAACATTCACCATCTGTAGATGTAATTTCTACACAGCTGTATATATACACTTTGTTTTCTATCCTATGTGAAGGTGGACTGGATGAGGCTGCAGAAAGCCTCATTACCAACATTCAATATCTGTAGTTGTAATTTCTACACAGCTGTATATATATACTTTATTTTCTAATCTAGGTGAATGTGGTCTGGAAGTGGCTGCTGAAAGCCACATTACCAACATTCACCATCTGTGGATGTAATTTCTACACAGCTGTATATATACACTTTATTTTCTATCCTATGTGAAGGTGGACTGGATGAGGCTGCAGAAAGCCTCATTACCACCATTCACCATCTGTGGATGTAATTTCTACACAGCTGTATATATACACTTTATTTTCCATCCTATGTGAAGGTGGACTGTATGAGGCTGCAGAAAGCCTCATTACCAACATTCAATATCTGTGGATGTAATTTCTACACAACTGTATATATACACTTTATTTTCTATCCTATGTGAAGGTGGACTGGATGAGGCTGCAGAATGCCTCATTACCAACATTCAATATCTGTAGTTGTAATTTCTACACAGCTGTATATATACACTTTATTTTCTATCCTATGTGAAGGTGGACTGGATGAGGCTGCAGAAAGCATCATTACCAACATTCAATATCTGTAGTTGTAATTTCTACACAGCTGTATATATATACTTTATTTTCTAATCTAGGTGAAGGTGGTCTGGAAGAGGCTGCTGAAAGCCACATTACCAACATACACCATCTGTGGATGTAATTACTACACAGCTGTATATATACACTTCATTTTCTATCCTATGTGAAGGTGGTCTGGATGAGGCTGCAGAAAGCCTCATTACCAACATTCACCATCTGTGGATGTAATTTCTACACAGCTGTATATATACACTTTATTTTCTATCCTATGTGAAGGTGGACTGAATGAGGCTGCAGAGAGCCTCATTACCAACATTCACCATCTGTGGATGTAATATCTACACAGCTGTATATATACACTTTATTTTCTATCCTATGTGAAGGTGGACTGGATGAGGCTGCAGAAAGCCTCATTACCAACATTCAATATCTGTAGTTGTAAATTCTACACAGCTGTATATATATACTTTATTTTCTAATCTAGGTGAAGGAGGTCTGGAAGTGGCTGCTGAAAGCCACATTACCAACATTCACCATCTGTGGATGTAATTTCTACACAGCTGTATATATACACTTTATTTTCTATCCTATGTGAAGGTGGACTGGATGAGGCTGCAGAAAGCCTCATTACCAACATTCAATATCTGTAGTTGTAATTTCTACACAGCTGTATATATATACTTTATTTTCTAATCTAGGTGAAGGTGGTCTGGAAGTGGCTGCTGAAAGCCACATTACCAACAGTCACCATCTGTGGATGTAATTTCTACACAGCTGTATATATACACTTTATTTTCTATCCTATGTGAAGGTGGACTGGATGAGGCTGCAGAAAGCCTCATTACCAACATTCACCATCTGTGGATGTAATTTCTACACAGCTGTATATATACACTTTATTTTCTATCCTATGTGAAGGTGGACTGGATGAGGCTGCAGAAAGCCTCATTACCAACATTCACCATCTGTGGATGTAATTTCTACACAGCTGTATATATACACTTTATTTTCTATCCTATGTGAAGGTGGACTGGATGAGGCTGCAGAAAGCCTCATTACCAACATTCAATATCTGTAGTTGTAATTTCTACACAGCTGTATATATATACTTTATTTTCTAATCTAGGTGAAGGTGGTCTGGAAGTGGCTGCTGAAAGCCACATTACCAACAGTCACCATCTGTGGATGTAATTTCTACACAGCTGTATATATACACTTTATTTTCTATCCTATGTGAAGGTGGACTGGATGAGGCTGCAGAAAGCCTCATTACCAACATTCACCATCTGTGGATGTAATTTCTACACAGCTGTATATATACACTTCATTTTCTATCCTATGTGAAGGTGGACTGGATGAGGCTGCAGAAAGCCTCATTACCAACATTCAATATCTGTAGTTGTAATTTCTACACAGCTGTATATATATACTTTATTTTCTAATCCAGGTGAAGGTGGTCTGGAAGTGGCTGCTGAAAGCCACATTACCAACAGTCACCATCTGTGGATGTAATTTCTACACAGCTGTATATATACACTTTATTTTCTATCCTATGTGAAGGTGGACTGGATGAGGCTGCAGAAAGCCTCATTACCAACATTCACCATCTGTGGATGTAATTTCTACACAGCTGTATATATACACTTTATTTTCTATCCAAGTGAAGGTGGACTGGATGAGGCTGCAGAAAGCCTCATTACCAACATTCAATATCTGTAGTTGTAATTTCTACACAGCTGTATATGTATACTTTATTTTCTAATCTAGGTGAAGGTGGTCTGGAAGTGGCTGCTGAAAGCCACATTACCAACATTCACCAACTGTGGATGTAATTCCTAAACAGCTGTATAAATACACTTTATTTTCTATCCTTTGTGAAGGTGGACCGGATGAGGCTGCAGAAAGCCTCATTACCAACATTCACCATCTGTGGATGTAATTTCTACCCAGCTGTATATATACACTTTATTTTCTATCCTATGTGACGGTGGACTGGATGAGGCTGCAGAAAGCCTCATTACCTACATTCAATATCTGTAGTTGTAATTTCTACACTGCTGTATATTTATACTTTATTTTCTAATCTAGGTGAAGGTGGTCTGGAAGTGGCTGCTGAAAGCCACATTATCAACATTCACCATCTGTGGATGTAATTTCTACACAGCTGTATATATACACTTTATTTTCTATCCTATGTGAAGGTGGACTGGATGAGGCTGCAGAAAGCCTCATTACCAAGATTCACCATCTGTGGATGTAATTTCTACACAGCTGTATATATACACTTTATTTTCTATCCTATGTGAAGGTGGACTGAATGAGGCTGCAGAAAGCCTCATTACCAACATTCACCATCCGTGGATGTAACTTCTACACAGCTGTATATATACACTTTATTTTCTATCCTATGTGAAGGTGGACTGGTTGAGGCTGCAGAAAGCCTCATTACCAACATTCAATATCTGTAGTTGTAATTTCTACACAGCTGTATATATGTACTTTATTTTCTAATCTAGGTGAAGGAGGTCTGGAAGTGGCTGCTGAAAGCCACATTACCAACATTCACCATCTGTGGATGTAAATTCTACACAACTGTATATATACAATTTATTTTCTATCCTATGTGAAGGTGGACTGGATGAGGCTGCAGAAAGCCTCATTACCAACATTCACCATCTGTGGATGTAATTTCAACACAGCTGTATATATACACTTTAATTTCTATCCTATGTGAAGGTGGACTGGGTGAGGCTGCAGAAAGCCTCATTACCAACTTTCAATATCTGTAGTTGTAATTTCTACACAGCTGTATATATATACTTTATTTTCTAATCTAGGTGAAGGTGGTCTGGAAGTGGCTGCTGAAAGCCACATTACCAACATTCACCATCTGTGGATGTAATTTCTACACAGCTGTATATATACACTTTATTTTCTAATCTAGGTGAAGGTCGTCTGGAAGTGGCTGCTGAAAGCCACATTACCAACAATTACCATCTGTGGATGTAATTTCTACACAGCTGTATATATACACCTTATTTTCTATCCTACGTGAAAGTGGACTGAATGAGGCTGCAGAAAGCCTCATTACCAACATTCACCATCTGTGGATGTAACTTCTACACAGCTGTATATATACACTTTATTTTCTACCCTATGTGAAGGTGGACTGGTTGAGGCTGCAGAAAGCCTCATTACCAACATTCAATATCTGTAGTTGTAATTTCTACACAGCTGTATATATATACTTTATTTTCTAATCTAGGTGAAGGAGGTCTGGAAGTGGCTGCTGAGAGCCACATTACCAACATTCACCATCTGTGGATGTAATTTCTACACAGCTGTATATATATACTTTATTTTCTAATCTAGGTGAAGGAGGTCTGGAAGTGGCTGCTGAGAGCCACATTACCAACATTCACCATCTGTGGATGTAATTTCTACACAGCTGTATATATACACTTTATTTTCTATCCTATGTGAAGGTGGACTGAATGAGGCTGCAGAAAGCCTCATTACCAACATTCACCATCCGTGGATGTAACTTCTACACAGCTGTATATATACACTTTATTTTCTATCCTATGTGAAGGTGGACTGGTTGAGGCTGCAGAAAGCCTCATTACCAACATTCAATATCTGTAGTTGTAATTTCTACACAGCTGTATATATGTACTTTATTTTCTAATCTAGGTGAAGGAGGTCTGGAAGTGGCTGCTGAAAGCCACATTACCAACATTCACCATCTGTGGATGTAAATTCTACACAACTGTATATATACAATTTATTTTCTATCCTATGTGAAGGTGGACTGGATGAGGCTGCAGAAAGCCTCATTACCAACATTCACCATCTGTGGATGTAATTTCAACACAGCTGTATATATACACTTTAATTTCTATCCTATGTGAAGGTGGACTGGGTGAGGCTGCAGAAAGCCTCATTACCAACTTTCAATATCTGTAGTTGTAATTTCTACACAGCTGTATATATATACTTTATTTTCTAATCTAGGTGAAGGTGGTCTGGGAGTGGCTGCTGAAAGCCACATTACCAACATTCACCATCTGTGGATGTAATTTCTACACAGCTGTATATATACACTTTATTTTCTAATCTAGGTGAAGGTCGTCTGGAAGTGGCTGCTGAAAGCCACATTACCAACAATTACCATCTGTGGATGTAATTTCTACACAGCTGTATATATACACCTTATTTTCTATCCTACGTGAAAGTGGACTGAATGAGGCTGCAGAAAGCCTCATTACCAACATTCACCATCTGTGGATGTAACTTCTACACAGCTGTATATATACACTTTATTTTCTATCCTATGTGAAGGTGGACTGGTTGAGGCTGCAGAAAGCCTCATTACCAACATTCAATATCTGTAGTTGTAATTTCTACACAGCTGTATATATATATATATATATATATATATATATATATATATATATATATATATATATATATATATATATATATATATATATACTTACTTTATTTTCTAATCTAGGTGAAGGTGGTCGGGAAGTGGCTGCTGAAAGCCACATTACCAACATTCACCATCTGTGGATGTAATTTCTACACAGCTGTATATATACACTTTATTTTCTATCCTATGTGAAGGTGGACTGGATGAGGCTGCAGAAAGCCTCATTACCAACATTCACCATCTGTGGATGTAATTTCTACACAGCTGTATATATACACTTTACTTTCTATCCTATGTGAAGGTGGACTGGATGAGGCTGCAGAAAGCCTCATTACCAACATTCAATTTCTGTAGTTGTAATTTCTACACAGCTGTATATATATACTTTATTTTCTAATCTAGGTGAAGGCGGTCTGGAAGTGGCTGCTGAAAGCCACATTACCAACATTTACCAACTGTGGATGTAATTTCTACACAGCTGTATATATACACCTTATTTTCTATCCTATGTGAAGGTGGACTGGATGAGGCTGCAGAAAGCGTCATTACCAACATTCATCATCTGTGGATGACATTTCTACACAGCTGTATATATACACTTTATTTTCTATCCTATGCGAAGGTGGACTGGATGAGGCTGCAGAATGACTCATTACCAACATTCAATATCTGTAGTTGTAATTTCAACACAGCTGTATATATATACTTTATTTTCTAATCTAGGTGAAGGTGGTCTGGAAGTGGATGCTGAAAGCCACATTACCAACATTCACCATCTATGGATGTAACTTCTACACAGCTGTATATATACTCTTTATTTTCTATCCTATGTGAAGGTGGACTGGATGAGGCTGCAGAAAGCCTCATTACCTACATTCACCATCTGTGGATGTAATTTCTACACAGCTGTATATATACACTTTATTTTCTATCCCATGTGACGGTGGACTGGATGAGGCTGCAGAAAGCCTCATTACCAACATTCAATATTCGTAGTTGTAATTTCTACACTGCTGTATATATATACTTTATTTTCTAATCTAGGTGAAGGTGGTCTGGAAGTGGCTGCTGAAAGCCACATTACCAACATTCAACATCTGTGGATGTAATTTCTACACAGCTGTATATATACACTTTATTTTCTATCCTATGTGAAGGTGGACTGGATGAGGCTGCAGAAAGCCTCATTACCAACTTTCAATATCTGTAGTTGTAATTTCTACACAGCTGTATATATATACTTTATTTTCTAATCTAGGTGAAGGTGGTCTGGAAGTGGCTGCTGAAAGCCACATTACCAACATTCACCATCTGTGGATGTAATTTCTACACAGCTGTATATATACACTTTATTTTCTATCCTATGTGAAGGTGGACTGGATGAGGCTGCAGAAAGCCTCATTACCAACATTCACCATCTGTGGATGTAATTTCTACACAGCTGTATATATACACTTTATTTTCTATCCTATGTGAAGGTGGACTGGATGAGGCTGCAGAAAGCCTCATTACCAACATTCACCATCAGTGAATGTAATTTCTACACAGCTATATATATACACATTATTTTCTATCGTATGTGAAGGTGGACTGGATGAGGCTGCAGAAAGCCTCATTACCAACATTCACCATCTGTGGATGTAATTTCTACACAGCTGTATATATATACACTTTATTTTCTATCCTATGTGAAGGTGGACTGGATGAGGCTGCGGAAAGCCTCATTACCAACATTCAATATCTGTAGTTGTAATTTCTACACAGCTGTATATAAATACTTTATTTTCTAATCTAGGTGAAGGTGGTCTGGAAGTGGCTGCTGAAAGCCACATTACCAACATTCACCATCTGTGGATGTAATTTCTACACAGCTGTATATATACACTTTATTTTCTATCCTATGTGAAGGTGGACTGGATGAGGCTGCAGAAAGCTTCATTACCAACATTCACCATCTGTGTATGTAATTTCTACACAGCTGTATATATACACTTTATTTTCTATCCTATGTGGAGGTGGACTGGATGAGGCTGCAGAAAGCCCCATTACCAACATTCACCATCTGTGGATGTAATTTCTACACAGCTGTATATATACACTTTATTTTCTATCCTATGTGAAGGTGGACTGGATGAGGCTGCAGAAAGCCTCATTACCAACATTCACCATCTGTGGATGTAATTTCTACACAGCTGTATATATACACTTTATTTTCTATCCTATGTGGAGGTGGACTGGATGAGGCTGCAGAAAGCCTCATTACCAACATTCAATATCTGTGTATGTAATTTCTACACAGCTGTATAAATACACTTATTTTCTATCCTGTGTGAAGGTGGACTGGATGAGGCTGCAGAAAGCCTCATTACAAACATTCACCAACGGTGGACGTAATTTCTACACAGCTGTATATATACACTTTATTTTCTATCCTATGTGAAGGTGGACTGGATGAGGCTGCAGAGAGCCTCATGACCAACATTCACCATCTGTAGATGTAATTTCTACACAGCTGTATATATACACTTTATTTTCTATCCTATGTGAAGGTGGACTGGATGAGGCTGCAGAAAGCCTCATTACCAACATTCACCATCTGTGGATGTAATTTCTACACAGCTGTATATATACACTTTATTTTCTATCCTATGTGAAGGTGGACTGGATGAGGCTGCAGAAAGCATCATTACCAACATTCAATATCTGTAGTTGTAATTTCTGCACAGCTGTATATATATACTTTATTTTCTAATCTAGGTGAAGGTGGTCTGGAAGTGGCTGCTGAAAGCCACATTACCAACATTCACCATCTGTGGATGTAATTTCTACACAGCTGTATATATACACTTTATTTTCTATCCTATGTGAAGGTGGACTGGATGAGGCTGCAGAAAGCCTCATTATCAACTTTCACCATCTGTGGATGTAATTTCTACACAGCTGTACATATACACTTTATTATCTATCCTATGTGAAGGTGGACTGGATGAGGCTGTAGAAAGCCTCATTACCAACATTCAATATCTGTAGTTGTAATTTCTACACAGCTGTATATATATACTTTATTTTCTAATCTAGGTGAAGGTGGTCTGGAAGGGGCTGCAGAAAGCCACATTACCAACATTCACCATCTGCAGATGTAATTTCTACACAGCTGTATATATACACTTTATTTTCTATCCTATGTGAAGGTGGACTGGATGAGGCTGTAGAAAGCCTCATTACCAACATTCAATATCTGTAGTTGTAATTTCTACACAGCTGTATATATATACTTTATTTTCTAATCTATGTGAAGGTGGTCTGGAAGGGGCTGCAGAAAGCCACATTACCAACATTCACCATCTGCAGATGTAATTTCTACACAGCTGTATATATACACTTCATTTTCTAACCTATGTGAAGGTGGACTGGATGAGGCTGCAGAAAGCCTCATTACTAACATTCAATATCTGTAGTTGTAATTTCTACACAGCTGTATATATATACTATATTTTCTAATCTAGGTGAAGGTGGTCTGGAAGTGGCTGCTGAAAGCCACATTACCAACATTCAATATCTGTAGTTGTAATTTCTACACAGCTGTGTATATACACTTTATTTTCTATCCCATGTGAAGGTGGACTGGATGAGGCTGCAGAAAGCCTCATTACCAACATTCAATATCTGTAGTTGTGATTTCTACACAGCTGTATATATATACTTTATTTTCTAATCTAGGTGAAGGTGGTCTGGAAGTGGCTGCTGAAAGCCACATTACCAACATTCACCATCTGTGGATGTAATTTCTACACTGCTGTATATATACACTTTATTTTCTATCCTATGTGAAGGTGGACTGGATGAGGCTGCAGAAAGGCTCATTACCAACATTCACCATCTGTGGATGTAATTTCTACACAGCTGTATATATACACTTTATTTTCTATCCTATGTGAAGGTGGATTGGATGAGGCTGCAGAAAGCCTAATTACCAACATTCAATATCTGTACTTGTAATTTCTACACAGCTGTATATATACACTTTATTTTCTATCCTATGTGAAGGTGGACTGGATGAGGCTGCAGAAATCCTCATTACCAACATTCAATATATGTAGTTGTAATTTCTACACAGCTATATATATATACTTCATTTTCTAATCTAGGTGAAGGTGGTCTGGAAGTGGCTGCTGAAATCCACATTACCAACATTCACCATCTGTGGATGTAATTTCTACACAGCTGTATATATACACTTACTTTCTATCCTATGTGAAGGTGGACTGGATGAGGCTGCAGAAAGGCTCATTACCAACATTCACCATCTGTGGATGTAATTTCTACACAGCTGTATATATACACTTTATTTTCTATCCTATGTGAAGGTGGACTGGATGAGGCTGCAGAAAGCCTCATTACTAACATTCAATATCTGTAGTTGTAATTTCTACACAGCTGTATATATATACTTTATTTTCTAATCTAGGTGAAGGTGGTCTGGAAGTGGCTGCTGAAAGCCACATTACCAACATTCACCATCTGTGGATGTAATTTCTACACAGCTGTATATATACACTTTATTTTCTATCCTATGTGAAGGTGGACTGGATGAGGCTGCAGAAAGCCTCATTACCAACATTCAATATCCGTAGTTGTAATTTCTACACAGCTATATATATATACTTCATTTTCTAATCTAAGTGAAGGTGGTCTGGAAGTGGCTGCTGAAAGCCACATTACCAACATTCACCATCTGTGGATGTAATTTCTACACAGCTGTATATATACACTTACTTTCTATCCTATGTGAAGGTGGACTGGATGAGGCTGCAGAAAGGCTCATTACCAACATTCACCATCTGTGGATGTAATTTCTACACAGCTGTATATATACACTTTATTTTCTATCCTATGTGAAGGTGGACTGGATGAGGCTGCAGAAAGCCTCATTACCAACATTCAATATCTGTAGTTGTAATTTCTACACAGCTATATATATATATACTTCATTTTCTAATCTAGGTGAAGGTGGTCTGGAAGTGGCTGCTGAAAGCCACATTACCAACATTCACCATCTGTGGATGTAATTTCTACACAGCTGTATATATACACTTTATTTTCTATCCTATGTGAAGGTGGACTGGATGAGGCTGCAGAAAGCCTCATTACTAACATTCAATATCTGTAGTTGTAATTTCTACACAGCTGCATATATATACTTTATTTTCTAATCTAGGTGAAGGTGGTCTGGAAGTGGCTGCTGAAAGCCACATTACCAACATTCACCATCTGTGGATGTAATTTCTACACTGCTGTATATATACACTTTATTTTCTATCCTATGTGAAGGTGGACTGGATGAGGCTGCAGAAAGCCTCATTACCAACATTCACCATCTGTGGATGTAATTTCTACACAGCTGTATATATACACTTTATTTTCTATCCTATGTGAAGGTGGACTGGATGAGGCTGCAGAAAGCCTCATTACCAACATTCAATATCTGTAGTTGTAATTTCTACACAGCTGTATATATACACTTTATTTTCTAATCTAGGTGAAGTTGGTCTGGAAGTGGCTGCTGAAAGCCACATTAACAACATTCACCGTCTGTGGATGTAATTTCTACACAGCTGTATATATACAGTTTATTTTCTATCCTATGTGAAGGTGGACTGGAAGAGGCTGCAGAAAGCCTCATTACCAACATTCAATACCTGTAGTTGTAATTTCTACACAGCTGTATATATATACTTTATTTTCTAATCTAGGTGAAGGTTGTCTGGAAGTGGCTGCTGAAAGCCACATTACCAACATTCACCATCTGTGGATGTAATTTCTACACTGCTGTATATATACACTTTATTTTCTATCCTATGTGAAGGTGGACTGGATGAGGCTGCAGAAAGCCTCATTACCAACATTCACCATCTGTGGATGTAATTTCTACACAGCTGTATATATACACATTATTTTCTATCCTATGTGAAGGTGGACTGGATGAGGCTGCAGAAAGCCTCATTACCAACATTCACCATCAGTGAATGTAATTTCTACACAGCTATATATATACACATTATTTTCTATCCTATGTGAAGGTGGACTGGATGAGGCTGCAGAAAGCCTCATTACCAACATTCACCATCTGTGGATGTAATTTCTACACAGCTGTATATATACACTTTATTTTCTATCCTATGTGAAGGTGGACTGAATGAGGCTGCAGAAAGCCTCATTACCAACATTCAATATCTGTAGTTGTAATTTCTACACAGCTGTATATAAATACTTTATTTTCTAATCTAGGTGAAGGTGGTCTGGAAGTGGCTGCTGAAAGCCACATTACCAACATTCACCATCTGTGGATGTAATTTCTACACAGCTGTATATATACACTTTATTTTCTATCCTATGTGAAGGTGGACTGGATGAAGCTGCAGAAAGCTTCATTACCAACATTCGCCATCTGTGTATGTAATTTCTACACAGCTGTATATATACACTTTATTTTCTATCCTAAGTGAAGGTGGACTAGATGAGGCTGCAGAAAGCCTCATTACCAACAGTCACCGTCTGTGGATGTAATTTCTACACAGCTGTATATATACACTTTATTTTCTATCCTATGTGAAGGTGGACTGGATGAGGCTGCAGAAAGCCTCATTACCAACATTCACCATCTGTGGATGTAATTTCTACACAGCTGTATATATACACTTTATTTTCTATCCTATGTGAAGGTGGACTGGATGAGGCTGCAGAAAGCCTCATTACCAACATTCAATATCTGTAGTTGTGATTTCTACACAGCTGTATATATATACTTTATTTTCTAATCTAGGTGAAGGTGGTCTGGAAGTGGCTGCTGAAAGCCACATTACAAACATTCACCATCTGTGGATGTAATTTCTACACAGCTGTATATATACACTTTATTTTCTATCCTATGTGAAGGTGGACTGGATGAGGATGCAGAAAGCCTCATTACCAACATTCACCATCTGTGTATGTAATTTCTACACTGCTATATATATACACTTATTTTCTATCCTATGTGAAGGTGGACTGGATGAGGCTGCAGAAAGCCTCATTACAAACATTCACCAACGGTGGACGTAATTTCTACACAGCTGTATATATACACTTTATTTTCTATCCTATGTGAAGGTGGACTGGATGAGGCTGCAGAAAGCCTCATTACCAACATTCACCATCTGTGGATGTAATTTCTACACAGCTGTATATATATACTTTATTTTCTAATCTAGGTGAAGGTGGTCTGGAAGGGGCTGCAGAAAGCCACATTACCAACATTCACCATCTGCAGATGTAATTTCTACACAGCTGTATATATACACTTTATTCTCTATCCTATGTGAAGGTGGACTGGATGAGGCTGTAGAAAGCCTCATTACCAACATTCAATATCTGTAGTTGTAATTTCTACACAGCTGTATATATATACTTTATTTTCTAATCTATGTGAAGGTGGTGTGGAAGGGGCTGCAGAGAGCCACATTACCAACATTCACCATCTGCAGATGTAATTTCTACACAGCTGTATATATACACTTCATTTTCTAACCTATGTGAAGGTGGACTGGATGAGGCTGCAGAAAGCCTCATTACCAACATTCAATATCTGTAGTTGTAATTTCTACACAGCTGTATATATATACTATATTTTCTAATCTAGGTGAAGGTGGTCTGGAAGTGGCTGCTGAAAGCCACATTACCAACATTCACCATCTGTGGATGTAATTTCTACACTGCTGTATATATACACTTTATTTTCTCTCCTATGTGAAGGTGGACTGGATGAGGCTGCAGAAAGCCTCATTACCAACATTCACCATCTGTGGATGTAATTTCTACACAGCTGTATATATACACTTTATTTTCTATCCTATGTGAAGGTGGATTGGATGAGGCTGCAGAAAGCCTCATTACCAACATTCAATATCTGTAGTTGTAATTTCTACACAGCTGTATATATACACTTTATTTTCTATCCTATGTGAAGGTGGACTGGATGAGGCTGCAGAAAGCCTCATTACCAACATTCACCATCTGTGGATGTAATTTCTACACAGCTGTATATATACACTTTATTTTCTATCCTATGTGAAGGTGGACTGGATGAGGCTGCAGAAAGCCTCATTACTAACATTCAATATCTGTAGTTGTAATTTCTACACAGCTGTATATATATACTTTATTTTCTAATCTAGGTGAAGGTGGTCTAGAAGTGGCTGCTGAAAGCCACATTACCAACATTCACCATCTGTGGATGTAATTTCTACACAGCTGTATATATACACTTTATTTTTTATCCTATGTGAAGGTGGACTGGATGAGGCTGCAGAAAGCATCATTACTAACATTCACCATCTGTGGATGTAATTTCTACACAGCTGTATATATACACTTTATTTTCTATCCTATGTGAAGGTGGACTGGATGAGGCTGCAGAAAGCCTCATTACCAACATTCACCATCTGTGGATGTAATTTCTACACAGCTGTATATATACACTTTATTTTCTATCCTATGTGAAGGTGGACTGGATGAGGCTGCAGAAAGCCTCATTACCAACATTCAATATCTGTAGTTGTAATTTCTACACAGCTATATATATATACTTCATTTTCTAGTCTAGGTGAAGGTGGTCTGGAAGTGGCTGCTGAAAGCCACATTACCAACATTCACCATCTGTGGATGTAATTTCTACACAGCTGTATATATACACTTTATTTTCTATCCTATGTGAAGGTGGACTGGATGAGGCTGCTGAAAGCCTCATTACTAACATTCACCATCTGTGGATGTAATTTCTACACAGCTGTATATATACACTTTATTTTCTATCCTATGTGAAGGTGGACTGGATGAAGCTGCAGAAAGCCTCATTACCAACATTCAATATCATTAGTTGTAATTTCTACACAGCTGTATATATATACTTTATTTTCTAATCTAGGTGAAGGTGGTCTGGAAGTGGCTGCTGAAAGCCACATTACCAACATTCACCATCTGTGGATGTAATTTGTACACAGCTGTATATATACAGTTTATTTTCTATCCTATGTGGAGGTGGACTGGATGAGGCTGCAGAAAGCCTCATTACCAACATTCAATATCTGTAGTTGTAATTTCTACACAGCTGTATATATATACTTTATTTTCTAATCTAGGTGAAGGTGGTCTGGATGTGGCTGCTGAAAGCCACATTACCAACATTCACCATCTGTGGATGTAATTTCTACACTGCTGTATATATACACTTTATTTTCTATCCTATGTGAAGGTGGACTGGATGAGGCTGCAGAAAGCCTCATTACCAACATTCACCATCTGTGGATGTAATTTCTACACAGCTGTATATTTACACTTTATTTTCTATCCTATGTGAAGGTGGACTGGATGAGGCTGCAGAAAGCCTCATTACCAACATTCAATATCTGTAGATGTAATTTCTGCCCAGCTGTATATATACACTTTATTTTCATTCCTATGTGAAGGTGGACTGGATGAGGCTGCAGAAAGCCTCATTACCAACATTCAATATCTGTAGTTGTAATTTCTACACAGCTATATATATATACTTCATTTTCTAATCTAGGTGAAGGTGGTCTGGAAGTGGCTGCTGAAATCCACATTACCAACATTCACCATCTGTGGATGTAATTTCTACACAGCTGTATATATACACTTTATTTTCTATCCTATGTGAAGGTGGACTGGATGAGGCAGCAGAAAGCATCATTACCTACATTCAATATCTGTAGTTGTAATTTCTACACAGCTGTATATATATACTTTATTTTCTAATCTAGGTGAAGGTGGTCTGGAAGAGGCTGCAGATAACCACATTACCAACATTCACCATCTGCAGATGTAATTTCTACACAGCTATATATATACACTTTATTTTCTATCCTATGTGAAGGTGGACTGTATGAGGCTTCAGAAAGCCTCATTACCAACATTCAATATCTGTAGTTGTAATTTCTACACAGCTGTATATATATACTTAATTTTCTAATCTATGTGAAGGTGCTCTGGAAGGGGCTGCAGAAAGCCACATTACCAACATTCACCATCTGCAGATGTAATTTCTACACAGCTGTATATATACACTTTATTTTCTATCCTATGTGAAGGTGGACTGGATGAGGCTGCAGAAAGCCTCATTACCAACATTCAATATCTGTAGTTGTAATTTCTACACAGCTGTATATATATACTTTATTTTCCTATCTAGGTGAAGGTGGTCTGGAAGGGGCTGCAGAGAACCAAATTACCAACATTCACCATCTGCAGATGTAATTTCTACACAGCTGTATATATACACTTTATTTTCTATCCTATGTGAAGGTGGACTGGATGAGGCTGCAGAAAGCCTCATTACCAACATTCAATATCTGTAGTTGTAATTTCTACACAGCTGTATATATATACTTTATTTTCTAATCTAGGTGTAGGTGGTCTGGAAGTGGCTGCTGAAAGCCACATTACCAACATTCACCATCTGTAGATGTAATTTCTACACAGCTGTATATATACACTTTATTTTCTATCCTATGTGAAGGTGGACTGGATGAGGCTGCAGAAAGCCTCAATACCAACATTCAATATCTGTAGTTGTAATTTCTACACAGCTGTATATATATACTTTATTTTCTAATCTAGGTGAAGGTGGTCTGGAAGTGGCTGCTGAAATCCACATTACCAACATTCACTATCTGTGGATGTAATTTCTACACAGCTGTATATATACACTTTATTTTCTATCCTATGTGAAGGTGGACTGGATGAGGCAGCAGAAAGCCTCATTACCAACATTCAATATCTGTAGTTGTAATTTCTACACAGCTGTATATATATACACTTTATTTTCTAATCTAGGTGAAGGTGGTCTGGAAGAGGCTGCAGATAACCACATTACCAACATTCACCATCTGCAGATGTAATTTCTACACAGCTGTATATATACACTTTATTTTCTATCCTATGTGAAGGTGGACTGTATGAGGCTTCAGAAAGCCTCATTACCAACATTCAATATCTGTAGTTGTAATTTCTACACAGCTGTATATATATACTTTATTTTCTAATCTATGTGAAGGTGGTCTGGAAGGGGCTGCAGAAAGCCACATTACCAACATTCACCATCTGCAGATGTAATTTCTACACAGCTGTATATATACACTTTATTTACTATCCTATGTGAAGGTGGACTGGATGAGGCTGCAGAAAGCCTCATTACCAACATTCAATATCTGTAGTTGTAATTTCTACACAGCTGTATATATATACTTTATTTTCTAATCTAGGTGAAGGTGTTCTGGAAGTGGCTGCTGAAAGCCACATTACCAACATTCACCATCTGTAGATGTAATTTCTACGCAGCTGTATATATACCCTTTATTTTCTAACCTATGTGAATGTGGACTGGAAGGGTCTGCACAAAGCCTCATTACCAACATTCACCATCTGCAATTGCAGTTTCAGCACAGCTGTGTATTTCTCCTTTATTTTCTAACCTATGTGAACATGGACTGGAAAGGGCTGCAAGAAAGCCACATTACCAACATTCACCATCCGTGGATGTAATTTCTACACAGCTGTATATATACCCTTTACTTTCTAACCTATGTGCATGTGGACCAGAAGGGGCTGCAGAAAGCCTCATTGCCAACATTCACTATCTGTGGATGTAATTTCTACCCAGCTGTATATACATCCTTTATTTTCAACTCTAGACGAAGTTGGACTGGAAGGCGCTGCAGAAAGCCTCCTTACCAACATTCACCATCTGTAGGTGTAGTTTCTACACAGCTGTATATATACCCTTCATTTTCTAATCAAGGTGAAGGTGGACTGGAAGTGGCTGCAAAAAGCATCATTACCAACATTCACCATCTGTATAAGTAATTTCTACACAGCTGTATACATACCCTTCATTTTCTAAATTAGGTGAAGGTGGACTGGGTGGGGCTGCAGAAAGCCTCCTTACCAACATTCACGATCTGTAGATATAATTTCTACACTGCTGTATATATACAGTTTATTTTCTAATCTAGGTGAAGGTTTACTGGAAGCGGCTGCAGAAAGCCTCATTACGAACATTCACCCTCTGTGGATGTAATTTCTACACAGCTGTATATATACCCTTTACTTTCTAATCTAGATGAAGGTGGACTGGAAGGGGCTGCAGAAAGCCTCCTTACCAACATTCACCATCTGTGGATATAATTTCTACACAGCTGTATATACACCCGTAATATCCTAACCTATGTGAATGAGGACTGGCAGGGGCTGCAAAAAAAAAATGCCTACCAACAATCGCGATCAGCAGATGTATTTCCTGCACGGCTGTATATTTCTTCTTTATCTTCTAACGTAGGTGAAGGTGGACTGGAAGGGGCTGCAGAAAGCCTCCTTATAAACAATCACCATCTGTAGATGTAGTTTCCGCACAGCTCTATATGTCTCCTTTATTTTCTAACCAAGGTAAAGGTGGATTGGAAGGGGCTGCAGAAAGCCTCCATACCAAGAATCACCATCTGTAAATGCAGTTTTAGCACAGCTGTAAATTTCTCCTTTATTTTCGAACCTATGTGAGCGTATACTGGAAAGGGCTGCAGAAAGCCTCATTACCAACATTCACCATCTGTGGATGTAACGTCTACATGGCTGTAGATATAACCATTATTTTCTAATGTAGGTGTTGGTGGACTGGACGGGGCTGCAGAAACCCTCATTACCAACATTCACCATCTGTGGATGTAATTTCTACACAGCTGTATATATACCCTTTATGTTCAAATCTAGGTGAAAGTGGACTGGTAGGAGTTGCAGAAAGCCTCCTTACCAACATTCGCCATCTGTAGAAGTAATTACTACACAGCTGTATATATACCCTTTACTTTCTAAATTAGCTGAAGGTGGACTGGAAGGGGCTGCAGAAAGCCTCTTTACCAACATCACTATCTGTTGATGTTATTTCTTCACTGCGGTATATATACCCTTTATTTTCTAATCCAGGTTAAGGTGGACTGGAAGGGGCTGCACAAAACCTCATTACCATCTTTCACCATCTGTGGTTGTAATTTCTGCATACCTGAAATTATACACTTAATGTCCTAACCTATGTGAAGGTGGAATGGAAGGGGCTGCAAAAACCCTCCTCACCAACAATCACAATTGGTAAATGTAGTTTCAGAACAGCTGTATATTTTTCCTTTACTTTCTAACCTATGTGAACGTGGACTGGAAGGGGCTGCAGAAGGCCTTATTGCCAACATTCACCATCTAAGGATGTAATTCCTACACAGCTGTATATACACCCTTTATTTTCTCATCTAGGTGAAGGTGGACTGGAAGGGGCTGCAGAAAGGCTCATTACCAACATTCACCATCTGTGGATGTAATTTCTACAAAACTGTATATATACCCTTTATATCTTAACCTACGTGAAGGTGGACTGGATGGGGCTGCAGGAAGCCGCCTTATTAACAACATTAGCTGTAGATGTTTTTTCCGCACAGCTGTATATGTCTCTTTTGCTTTCTAACCTAGGTGAAGGTGGATTTGAAGGGGCTGCAGAAAGCCTCCTAACCAACAATACCATCTGTAAATGTAGTTTCAGCACAGCAGTATATTTCTCCTTTATTTTCTAACCTATGTGAAAGTGGACTGGATGGGGCTGCAGAAAGCCTCATTACGAACATTCACCATCTGTGGATGTAATTAATACAAAGCTGTATATATATTCTTTATTTTCTAATCTAGGTGAAGGTTTTCTGGAAGGGGCTGCAGAAAGCCTCATTATGAACATTCACCATCTGTGGATGTAATTTCAATACAGCTGTATATATACCCTTTATTTTGTAATCTAGGTAAAGGTGGAGTGGAAGGAGCTGCAGTAAGCCTCCTTACCAACATTCACCATCTGTGGATGGAATTTCTACACAGCTGTATATATACCTGGTATTTTCTAATCCAGGTGAAGGTGGACTGGAAGGAGCTGCAGAAAGCCTTCTTACCAACATTCACCATCTGTAGAAGTGATTTCTACACAGCTGTATATATACCCTTCATTTTCTAATCTAGGTGAAGGTCGACTGGAAGGGGCTGCAGAAAGCCTCTTTACCAACATTCACTATCTATGGATGTAATTTCTGCACACCTTAATATATACCCTTTATATCCTAACCTATGTGAAGGTGGACTGGAAGAAGCTGCAGAAAGCCTCCATATTAACAAACATCATCTGTAGGTGTGGTTTCCGCACAGCTGTATATAGCCCCGTTACTGTGTAACCTAGGTGAAGTGGATTGGTAGGGGCTGCAGAAAGCCTCATTACCAACAAACACAATCTGTAAATGTAGTTTCAGCACAGCTGTATATTTCTCCTTTTTTTTCTAACCTATGAGAACGTGGACTGGAAAGGGCTGCAGAAAGCCTCCTTATTAACAAACATCATCTGTAGATGTAGTTTCTGCACAGCTGTATATAGATCCCTTACTTTATAACCTAGGTGAAGTGGATTGGAAGGGCTGCAGAAAGCCTCATTACCAACATTCACCATCTGTGGATGTAATTTCTACACAGCTGTAAATAAACCCGTAATAACGTAACCTATGTGAAGGAGGACTGGAAGGGGCTGCAAAAAAAAAAAAAAAATGCCTATCAACAATCGCGATAGGCAGATGTATTTCCTGCAGGGCTGTATATTTCTTCTATATCTTCTAACGTAGGTGAAGGTGGACTGGAAGGAGCTGCAGAAAGCCTCCTTATAAACAATCACCATCTGTAGATGTAGTTTCCACACAGCTCTATATGTCTCCTTTATTTTCTAACCAAGGTAAAGGTGGATTGGAAGGGGCTGCAGGAAGCCTCCATGCCAAGATCCACCATCTGTAAATGCAGTTTTAGCACAGCTGTAAATTTCTCCTTTAATTTCGATCCTATGTGAGCGTATACTGGAAAGGGCTGCAGAAAGCCTCATTACCATCATTCACCATCTGTGGATGTAACTTCTACACGGCTGTATATATAACCATTATTTGCTAATGTAGGTGATGGTGGACTGGAAGGGGCTGCAGAAAGCCTCATTACCAACATTCACCATCTGTTGATATAATTTCTACACAGCTGTATATATACACATTTTGATCAAATCTAGGTGAAAGTGGACTGGAAGGAGCTGCAGACAGCCTCCTTAACAACATTCGCCATCTGTAGATGTAATTACTACCCAGCTGTATATATACCCTTTACTTTCTAAACTAGGTGAAGGTGGACTGGAAGGGTCTGCAGAAAGCCTCATTACCAACATTCATGATCTGTGGATGTAACTTCTACACAGCTGTATATATAACCATTATTTTCTAATGTAGGTGATGGTGGACTGGAAGGGGCTGCAGAAATCCTCATTACCAACATTCACCATTTGTAGATGTAATTTCTACACAGCTGTATATATACCCTTTATGTTCAAATCTAGGTGAAAGTGGAATGGAGAGAGCTGCAGAAAGCCTCCTTACCAACATTCGCCATCTGTAGATGTAATTACTACCCAGCTGTATATATACCCTTTACTTTCTAATCTAGGTGAAGGTGGACTGGAAGGGGCTGCAGAAAGCCTCCTTATTAACAAAAATCATTGTAGATGTAGTTTCTGCACAGCTGTATATAGATCCCTTACTTTATAACCTAGGTGAAGTGGATTGGAAGGGGTTGCAGAAAGCCTCATTACCGACATTCATGATCTGTGGGTGTAATTTCTACACAGCTGTATATGCACCCGTAATATTCTAACCTATGTGAAGGAGGACTGGAAGGGGCTGCAAAAAAAAATGCCTACCAACAATCGGGATCGGCAGATGTATTTCCTGCACGGATGTATATTTCCAAATTATCTTCTAACGTAGGTGAAGGTGGACTGGAAGGGACTGCAGAAAGCCTCCTTATAAACAATCACCATCTGTAGATGTAGTTTCCGCACAGCTCTATATGTCTCCTTTATTTTCTAACCGAGGTTAAGGTGGATTGGAAGGGGCTGCAGAAAGCCTCCATACCAAGAATCACCATCTGTAAATGCAGTTTCAGCACAGCTGTAAATTTCTCCTTTATTTTCGAACCTATGTGAGCGTATACTGGAAAGGGCTGCAGAAAGCCTCATTACCAACATTCACCATCTGTGGATGTAACTTCTACATGGCTTTAGATATAACAATTATTTTCTAATGTAGGTGTTGGTGGACTGGACGGGGCTGCAGAAACCCTCATTACCAACATTCACCATCTGTGGATGTAATTTCTACACAGCTGTATATATACCCTTTATGTTCAAATCTAGGTGAAAGTGGACTGGTAGGAGTTGCAGAAAGCCTCCTTACCAACATTCGCCATCTGTAGAAGTAATTACTACACAGCTGTATATATACCCTTTACTTTCTAAATTAGCTGAAGGTGGACTGGAAGGGGCTGCAGAAAGCCTGTTTACCAACATCACTATCTGTTGATGTCATTTCTTCACTGCGGTATATATACCCTTCATTTTCTAATCAAGGTTAAGGTGGACTGGAAGGGGCTGCACAAAACCTCATTACCATCTTTCACCATCTGTGGTTGTAATTTCTGCATACCTGAAATTATACACTTAATGTCCTAACCTATGTGAAGGTGGAATGGAAGGGGCTGCAAAAAGCCTCCTCACCAACAATCACAATCTGTAAATGTAGTTTCAGAACAGCTGTATATTTTTCCTTTACTTTCTAACCTATGTGAACGTGGACTGGAAGGGGCTGCAGAAGGCCTTATTGCCAACATTCACCATCTGTGGATGTAATTCCTACACAACTGTATATACACCCTTTATTTTCTCATCTAGGTGAAGGTGGACTGGAAGGGGCTGCAGAAAGGCTCATTACCAACATTCACCATCTGTGGATGTAATTTCTACAAAACTGTATATATAGCCTTTATATCCTAACCTACGTGAAGGTGGACTGGATGGGGCTGCAGGAAGCCGCCTTATTAACAACATTAGCTGTAGATGTTTTTTCCGCACGGCTGTATATGTCTCTTTTGCTTTCTAACCTAGGTGAAGGTGGATTTGAAGGGGCTGCAGAAAGCCTCCTAACCAACAATACCATCTGTAAATGTAGTTTCAGCACAGCAGTATATTTCTCCTTTATTTTCTAACCTATGTGAAAGTGGACTGGATGGGCCTGCAGAAAGCCTCATTACGAACATTCACCATCTGTGGATGTAAATAATACAAAGCTGTATATATATTCTTTATTTTCTAATCTAGGTGAAGGTTAACTGGAAGGGGCTGCAGAAAGCCTCATTATGAACATTCACCATCTGTGGATGTAATTTCAATACAGCTGTATATATACCCTTTATTTTGTAATCTAGGTGAAGGTGGACTGGAAGGAGCTGCAGTAAGCCTCCTTACCAACATTCACCATCTGTGGATGGAATTTCTACACAGCTGTATATATACCTGGTATTTTCTAATCCAGGTGAAGGTGGACTGGAAGGAGCTGCAGAAAGCCTTCTTACCAACATTCACCATCTGTAGAAGTGATTTCTACACAGCTGTATTTTCTAATCTAGGTGAAGGTCGACTGGAAGGGGCTGCAGAAAGCCTCTTTACCAACATTCACTACCTATGGATGTAATTTCTGCACACCTTAATATATACCCTTTATATCCTAACCTATGTGAAGGTGGACTGGAAGGGGCTGGAGAAAGCCTCCATATTAACAAACATCATCTGTAGGTGTGGTTTCCGCACAGCTGTATATAGCCCCGTTACTGTATAACCTAGGTGAAGTGGATTGGAAGGGGCTGCAGAAAGCCTCATTACCAACAAACACAATCTGTAAATGTAGTTTCAGCACAGCTGTATATTTCTCCTTTTTTTTCTAACCTATGAGAACGTGGACTGGAACGGGCTGCAGAAAGCCTCCTTACCAAGAATCACCATCTGTAAATGCAGTTTAAGCACAGCTGTATATTTCTCCTTTATTTTCTAACCTATGTGAACGTGGACTGGAAAGGGCTGCAGAAAGCCTCATTACCAACATTCACGATCTGTGGATGTAACTTCTACACAGCTGTATATATAACCATTATTTTCTAATGTAGGTGATGGTGGACTGGAAGGGGCTGCAGAAAGCGTCATTACCAACATTCAAGATCTGTGGATGTAACTTCTACACAGCTGTATATATAACCATTATTTTCTAATGTAGGTGATGGTGGACTGGAAGGGGCTGCAAAAAGCATCATTACCAACATTCACCAACTGTGGATGTAATTTCTACACAGCTGTATATATACCCTTTATGTTCAAATCTTGGTGAAAGTGGACTGGTAGGAGCTACAGAAAGCCTCCTTACCAACATTCGCCATCTGTAGAAGTAATTACTACACAGCTGTATATATACCCTTTACTTTCTAATCTAGCTGAAGGTGGACTGGAAGCAGCTGCAGAAAGCCTCTTTACCAACATTCACTATCTGGTGATGTAATTTCGTCTCTGCAGTATATATACACTTTATTTTCTAATCTAGGTTAAGGTGGAGTGGAAGGGGCTGCACAAAACCTCATTACCAACATTCACCATCTGTGGTTGTAATTTCTGCATACCTGAAAATATACACTTTATATCCTAACCAATGTGAAGGTGGAATGAAAGGGGCTGCAGAAAGCCTCCTTATTAACAAACATCATCTGTAGATGTAGTTTCCACACAGCTGTATTTGTCTTTTTTGCTTTCTAACCTAGTTGAAGGTGAATTTGAAGGGGCTGCAGAAAGCCTCCTAACCAACAATACCATCTGTAAATGTAGATTCAGCACAGCAGTATATTTCTCCTTTATTTCCTAACCTATGTGAAAGTGGACTGGATGGGGCTGCAGAAAGCCTCCTTATTAACAACATCATCTGTAGTTGTAGTTTCCGCATAGCTACATATGTCTCCTATATTTTCTAACCTATGTGAACGTGGACTGGAAGGGGCTGCAGAAAGCCTCCTTACCAACATTAACCATCTGTGGATTTAATTTCTACACAGCAGTATGAATACGCTTTATATCCTAACCTATGTGCAGGAGGACTGGATGGGGCTGCAGAAAGCCTCCTTATTACCAATCTTCATCTGTAGATGTAGTTTCCGCACAGCTACATATGTCTCCGAAATTTTGTAACCTATGTGAAAGTGGACTGGAAGTGGCTGCAGAAAGCCTCCTTACCAACAATCACCATCTGTAAATGAAGTTTTAGCACAGCCGTATATTTCTCCTTTATTTTCCAACCTATGTGAACGTGGACTGGAAGGGGCTGCAGATAGCCTCATTACCAACATTCACCATCTGTGGATATTATTAATACAAAGCTGAATATACATTCTTTATTTTCTAATCTAGGTGAGGGTTTACTGGAAGGGGCTGCAGAAAGCCTCATTACGAACATTCACCATATGTGGATGTAATTTCTACACAGCTGAATATATACCCTTTATATCCTAACCTATGTGAAAGTGGACTGGAAGTGGCTGCAGGAAGCCTCCTTATTACCAATCTTCATCTGTAGATGTAGTTTCCGCACAGCTACATATGTCTCCTAAATTTTCTAACCAATGTGAACGTGGACTGGAAGGGGCTGCGAAAGCCTCATTACGAACATTCACCATCTATGGATGTAATTTCTACACAGCTGTATATATACCCTTTATTTTGTAATCTAGGTGAAGGTGGACTGGGAGGGGCTGCAGTAAGCCTCCTTACCAACATTCAGCATCTGTGTATGGAATTTCTACACAGCTGTATATATACCCCGTACTTTCTAATCCAGGTGAAGGTGGACTGGAAGGAGCTGCAGAAAGCCTTCTTACCAACATTCACCATCTGTAGAAGTGATTTCTACACAGCTGTATCCATGCCCTTCATTTTCTAATCTAGGTGAAGGTCGACTGGAAGGGGCTGCAGAAAGCCTCTTTACCAACATTCACTATCTGTTGATGTAATTTCTTCATTTCTGTATATGTACCCTTTATTTTCTAATCTAGGTTAAAGTGGACTGGAAGTGGCTGCAGACAGCATCATTACCAACATTCACCATCTGTATAAGTAATTTCTACATAGCTGTATACATACCCTTTATCTTCTAATCTAGGTGAAGGTGGACTGGAAGGGGCTGCAGAAAGCCTCATTACCAACATTCACCATCTGTGGATGTAATTTCTGCACACCTAAATATATACCCTTTATATCCTAACCTATGTGAAGGTAAACTGGAAGGGGATGCAGAATGCCTCCTTATTAACAAACATCTCCTGTAGATGTGGTTTCCGCACAGCTGTATATAGATCCGTTACTTTATAACCTAGGTGAAGTGGATTGGAAGGGGCTGCAGAAAGCCTCCTTACCAACAAACACAATCTGTAAATGTAGTTTCAGCACAGCTGTATATTTCTCCATTATTTTCTAACCTATGAGAACGTGGACTGGAAGGGGCTGCAGAAAGCCTCATTACCAACATTCACGATCTGTGGATGTAACTTCTACACAGCTGTATAAATAACCATTATTTTCTAATGTAGGTGATGGTGTACTTTAAGGGGCTGCAGAAAGGCTCATTACCAACATTCACCATCTGTGGATGTAATTTCTACACAGCTGTATATACACCCGTAATATCGTAACCTATGTGAAGGAGGAGTGGAAGGGGCTGCAAAAAGAAATGCCTACCAACAATCGCGATCGGCAGATGTATTTCCTGCACCGCTCTATATTTCTTCTATATCTTCTAACGTAGGTGAAGGTGGACTGGAAGGGGCTGCAGAAAGCCGCCTTATAAACAATCACCATCTGTAGATGTAGTTTCCGCACAGCTCTATATGTCTCCAAAATTTTGTAACCGAAGTTAAGGTGGATTGGAAGGGGCTGCAGAAAGCCTCCTTACCAAGAATCACCATCTGTAAATGTAGTTTCAGCACAGCTGTATGTTTCTACTGTATTTTCTTAACTATGTAAATGTGGATTGGAAGGGGCTGCAGAAAGCCTCATTACCAACATTCACCATCTGTGGATGTAATTTCTATACAGCTGTATATATGCCCTTTATTTTCTAATCTACGTGAAAGTGGACTGGAAAGGGCTGCACAAACCTCCTTATAAACAATCACCATCTGTAGATGTAGTTTCCACACAGCTCTATATGTCTCCTTTACTTTCTAACCAAGGTAAATGTGGATTGGCAGGGGGTGCAGAAAGCCTCCTTACCAAGAACCACCATCTGTAAATGGTGTTTTAGCACAGCTGTATATTTCTCCTTTATTTTCTAACCTATGTGAGCATATGCTGGGAAGGGCTGCAGAAAGCTTCATTACCATCATTCACCATCTCTGGATGTAACTTCTACACGGCTGTATATGTAACCATTATTTTCTAATGTAGGTGATGGTAGACTGGAAGGAGCTGCAGAAAGCCTCCTTACTAACATTCGCCATCTGTAGAAGTAATTACTACACAGCTGTATAAATACCATTCACTTTCTAATCTAGCTAAAGGTGGACTGGAAGGGGCTGCAGAAAGCCTATTTACTAACATTTACTATCTGTTGATGTTATTTCTAAACTGCGGTATATATACCCTTTATTTTCTAATCTAGGTTAAGGTGGACTGGAAGGGGCTGCACAAAACGTCATTACCAACATTCACCATCTGTGGTTGTAATTTCTGCACACCTGTAAATATACACTTTATATCCTAACCTATGTGAAGGTGGAATGGAAGGGGCTGCAGAAAGCCTCCTGATTAACAAACATCATCTGTAGATGTAGTTTCCGCACAGCTGTATATGTATCCCTTATTTTATAACCTAGGTGAAGGTGGATTGGAAGGGGCTGCAGAAAGCCTCCTCACCAACAATCACAATCTGTAAATGTAGTTTCAGAACAGCTGTATATTTTTCCTTTATTTTCTAACCTATGTGAACGTGGACTGGAAGGGGCTGCAGAAGGCCTTATTGCCAAAATTCACCATCTGTGGATGTAATTTCTACTCAGCTGTATATACACCCTTTATTTTCTAATCTAGGTGAAGGTGGACTGGAAGGGGCTGCAGAAAGCCTCATTACCAACATTAATCATCTGTGGATGTAATTTCTACACAGCTGTATATATACCCTTTATATCCTAACCTATGTGAAGGTGGACTGGAGGGGCTGCAGAAAGAATGCCTACCAATGATCACGATCAGCAGATATATATTCTGCACAGCTGTATATTTCACGTTTATCTTCTAACCTAGGTGAAAGTGGGCTGGAAGTGGCTGCAGGAAGCCTCCTTATTACCAATCTTCATCTGTAGATGTAGTTTCCACACAGCTACATATGTCTTCTAAATTTTCTAACCTATGTGAACATGGACTGGAAGGGGCTGAAGAAAGCCTCCTTACCAACAATCACCGTCTCTGGATGTAATTAATACAAAGCTGTATATATATTCTTTATTTTCTAATCTAGGTGAAGGTTTACTGGAAGGGGCTGCAGAAAGCCTCATTACGAACATTCACCATCTGTGGATGTAATTTCTACACAGCGGTATATATCCCCTTTATTTTGTAATCTAGGTGAAGGTGGACTGGAAGGAGCTGCAGAAAGCCTTCTTACCAACATTCACCATCTGTAGAAGTGATTTCTACACAGCTGTATATATACCCTTCATTTTCTAGTCTAGGTGAAGGTCGACTGGAAGGGGCTGCAGAATGCCTCTTTACCAACATTCACTATGTGTTGATGTAATTTCATCATTTCTGTATATGTACCCTTTATTTTCTAATCTAGGTTAAAGTGGACTGGAAGTGGCTGCAGAAAGCCTCATTACCAACATTCACCAACTGTATAAGTAATTACTACATAGCTGTATACATAAACTTTATCTTCTAATCTACGTGAAGTGGATTGGAAGGGGCTGCAGAAATCCTCCTTACCAAGAAACACAATCCGTAAATGTAGTTTCAGCACAGCTGTATATTTCTCCTTTATTTTCTAACCTATGAAAACGTGGACTGGAAGGGGCTGCAGAAAGCCTCGTTATAAACAATCACCATCTGAAGATGTAGGTTCCGCACAGCTCTGTATGTCTCCTTAATTTTCTAACCAAGTTGAAGGTGGATTGGAAGGGGCTGCAGAAAGCCTCCTGACCTAGAATCACCATCTGTAAACGCAGTTTTAGCACAGCTGTATATTTCTCCTTTAATTTCTTACCTATGTGAACGTGGACTGGAAAGGGCTGCAGAAAGCCTCATTACCAACATTCACTATCTGTTGATGTCATTTCTTCATTTCTGTATATGGACCCTTTATTTTCTAATCTAGTTCAAAGTGGACTGGAAGTGGCTGCAGAAAGCCTCATTATCAACATTCACCATCAGTATAAGTAATTTCTACATAGCAGTATACATACCCTTTATTTTCTAATCTAGGTGAAGGTGGACTGGAAGGAGCTGCAGGAAGCCTTCTTATTAACAAACATCATCTGTTGATGTGGTTTCTGCACAGCTGTATATAGATCCGTTTCTTTATAACCTAGGTGAAGTGGATTGGAAGGGGCTGCAGAAAGACTCCTGACCATCAAACACAACCTGTAAATGTAGTTTCAGCACAGCTGTATATTTCTCCTCTATTTTCTAACCTATGTGAACGTGGACCAGAAGGGGCTGCAGAAAGCCTCATTACCAACATTCACCATCTGTGGATGTAATTAATACAAAGCTGTATATATACCCTTTATTTTCTGACCCATGTGCATGTGGACTGGAAGGGGCTGCAGAAAGCCTCGTTACCAACATTCATCATTTGTGGATGTAATTTTTACAAATCTGTATATATACCCTTAATTTTCTAATCAAGGTGATGGTGGAGTGGAAGGGGCGGCAGAAAGCCACATTACGGACATTCACCATCAGTGGGTGTAATTTCTACACAGCTGAATATATACCCATTATTTTCTAACCTATGTGAATGTGGACTGGAAAGGGCTGCAAACAAACCTCATTACCAACATACACCAACAGTAGATATAATTTCTACACAGCTGTATATATACCCTTTTTTTTCCTAATCTAGGTGAAGGTGGACTGGAAGGGGCTGCAGAAAGCCTCATTACCAACATTCACCATCTGTAAATGCAGTTTCATCACAGATGTATATTTCTCCTTTATTTTCTAACCTACGTGAACGTGGACCGGAAAGGGCTGCAGAAAGCCTCATTACCAATATTCTCCATCTGTGGATGTTATTTCTACACAGGTGTATATATATCCATTATTTTCTAATCCAGGTGAAGGTGGACTGGAAGGGGCTGCAGAAAGCCTCATTACCAACATTCACCATCTCTGGATGTAATTTCTACACAGCTGTATATATACCCTTTATGTTCTAATCTAGGTGAAGGTGGACTGGAAGGAGCAGTAAAAAGCCTCCTTACGAACATTCACCATCTGTAGAAGTAGTTTCTGCACAGCTGTATATGTATCCCTTATTTTATAACCTAGGTGAAAGTGGATTGGAAGGGGCGCAGAAAGAATCCTTACCAACAATCACCATCTGTAAATGTAGTTTCAGCACGGCTGTTTATTTCTCCTTTATTTTCTAACCTATGTGAACATCGACTGGAAGGGTCTGCAGAAAGCCTCATTACCAACATTCACTATCTGTGGATGTAATTTCTACACAGCTGTATATATACCCTTTATTTTCTAATCTAGGTGAAGGTGTTCTGTTAGGTGCTGCAGAAACCGCTCTTACCAACATTCATCATCTGTGGATGTAATTTCTACACATCTGTATATATACACTTTATTTTCTAATCTAGGTGATGGTGGACTGGAAGGGGCTGCTGAAAGGCACCTTACCAACATTCACCATCTGTAGATGTAAATTCTACACAGCTGTATAAATACCGTTTTTTCTGATCTAGGTGAAGGTGGACTGGAAGGGGCTGCAGAAAGTCTCATTACCATTATTCGCCATCTGTGGTAGTAATTTCTACACAGCTGTGTATTTACCCTTTATTTTCTAATCTATGTGCGGGTGGACTGGAAGGGTCCGCAGAAAGCCTCCTTACCAAATATTCACCATCCTTGGATGTAATTTGTACACAGCTGTATATATACACTTTATTTTCTAATCTAGGTGAAGGTGGACTGGCAGGGCCTGCAATAAGCCTCATTTCAAACATTCACCTTCTGTATGTTTTATTTGAAAACTGCTGTATTCATCAACTTTATTTTCTAATCTAGTAGAAGAAGAACTGGAAGGGGCTGCAGAATGCCTCCTGACCAACAATCAACATCTGTAGATGTAATTCCTGCACAGCTGTATATATCACCTTTAGTTTTTAACCATGGAGAAGAAGGACAGGAAGTGGCTGAAATCCTCCTTTCCAACATTCACCATCTGTAGATGAAACTTTTGGACAGTTGTATATATACACTTTATTTTCCAACCTAGGTGAAGGTGGACTGGAAGGGACTGCAGAAAGCCTAATTACCAACATTCACCATCTGTGGATGGAATTTCTGCACAGCTGAATATATACCCTTTATATCCTAACCTATGTGAAGGTGTACTGGAAGGGGCTGCAGAAAGCCTCCTTATTAACAAACATCATCTGTAGATGTAGTTTACGCACAGCTATATACATATCCCTTATTTTATAACCTAGGTGAAGGTGGATTGCAAGGGGCTGCAGAAAGCCTCCATACCAACAATCACCATCAGTAAATGTAATTTCAGCACAGCTGTATATTTCTCCTTTATTTTCTAACCTATGGGAACGTGGACTGGATGGGGCTGCAGAAAGCCTCCTTATTAACAACATCATCTGTAGATGTGGTTTCCGCACAGCTGTACATGTCTCCTTTATTTTCTAATCTAGGTGAAAGTGCTCTGGAAGGGGCTGCAGAAAGCCTCATTTCCAACATTCACCATCTGTGGATGTAATTTCTACACAGCTGTATATATAACCTTTATTTTCTAATCCAGGTGAAGGTGGACTGTTAGGTGCTGCAGAAACCGTCCTTACCAACATTCACCATCAGTGGATGTAATTTCTACACATCTGTATATATATCTTTTATTTTCTAATATAGGGGAAGGTGGACTGGAACAGGCTGCAGAAAGCCTCATTACCAACATTCACCATCAGTGGATGTAATTTCTTGACACCTGTATATATATCCTTTATTTTCTAATCAAGGTGATGGTGGACTGGAAGGGGCTGCTGAAAGCCACCTTACCAACATTCACAATATGTGGATGTAATTTCTACACAGCTGTATATATAAACTTTATATCCTAACCTATGTGTAGGTGGACTAGCTGGGGCTGCCAAAAGCTTCCTTATTAACAATCATCATTTGTAGATGTAGTTTCTGCACAGCTGTATATGTATCCCTTAATTAATAACCTATGTGAAGGTGGATTGGAAGGCGCTGCACAAAAACTCCTTACCAATAATCAATATCTGTAAATGTAGTTTCAGCACAGCTGTATATTTCTCCTTGATTTTTTTAACTTATGTGAACCTGGTCTGGAAAGGGGTGCAGAAAGCCTCATTACCAACATTCACCATCTGTGGATGTAATTTCTACACAGCTGTATATATACACTTTATATCCTAACCTATGTGAAGGGGGACTGGAAGAGGCTGCAGAAAGCCTCCCTACCAACAATCGCGATCGGTAGATGTATTTTCTGCACAGCTGTATATTTCTCCTTTATTTTCTAACCTAGGTGAAGGTGGACTGGAAGGGGCTGCAGAAAGCCTCCTTATTAACAATCACCATCTGTGAAAGTAGTTTCAGCACAGCTGGATATTACTCCTTTATTTTCTAACCTATGTGAATGTCGACTGGAAGAGGCTGCAGAAAGCCTCATTACCAACATTCCCTATCTATGGATGTGATTTCTACACAGCTGTAAATATACCCTTCATTTTCTAATCTAGGTGAAGGTGGACTGGAAGGGGCTGCAGAAAGCCTCCTTACCAACAATTAGCATCTGTAATTGTAGTTTCAGCAGAGCTGTATATTACTCCTTTATTTTCTAACCCATGTGAACGTGGACTGGAAGGCGCTGCAGAAAGCCTCATTACCATTATTCACCATCTGTGGATGTAATTTCTACACGGCTGTGTATTTACCCTTTATTTTCGAATCTAGGTGAAGGTGGACTGGAAGGGTCTGCAGAAAGCCTCCTTACCAACAATCACCATCTGTAGACGTAGTTTCTGCACAGCTGTATGTATCTCCAATATATTCTAAACTTGCCGTAGAGGACTGTAAGTGATTGCAGGAAGCCTCCTTACCAACATTCACCATCTGTAGATGTAATTCCTGCTCAGCTTTATACTTCACCTTTATTTTCTTACCTTGGTGAGTGGGGACTGGAGTGGGCAAAAAGCCTCCTTCTCAACTTTCACCATCTGTAGATGTAATTCCTCCACAGCTGTTTATATCACCTTTATATTCTATCCCTGGTTAAGGGGGGGACTGGAAAGGGGTGAAAGCCACCATCCCAACATTCAACATCTGTAGATGTAATTTTGCACAGCTGTATTTATCTCCTATATTTTCTAAACTAGCCATACAACAACTGGAAGTGGCTGCAGGAAGCCACCTTACCAACAATCACCATGTGAAGATGTATTTCCTGTACAACTGTATACATAACCTTTATTTTCTAAGCTTGGTGAATAGGCACTAGAAGGGGCTGAAAGCCTCCTTTCAAACATTCACCATCTGTAGATGTAATTCCTGCACAGCTGTATATTTCACCTTTATTTTCTTACCTTGGTGAAGGGGACTGGAAGGTGCTGAAAGCCTCCATTCGGACATTCACCATCTGCAGATGCAATTCCTGCACAGCTGTATATATCACATTTATTTTTTGCCCTTGGTGAAGGATGACTGGAAGGGGCTGAAAGCCTCCTTCCCAACATTCACCATCTCTAGATAAAATTCCTGCACAGCTGCATATATCAACTTTACTTTCAAAGCTTGGAGAATGGGTACCGTAAGGGGCTGAAAGCCTCCTTCCCAACCTTCACCATCTGTAGATGTAATTCCTGCACAGTTGTATACATCACCTTTATTTTCTAACCTTGGTGAAGAGGGACTATGAGGGGCTGAAAGCCTAATTCCCAATGTTTACCATCAGTAGATGTAGTTTCTGAACAGCTGTATATATCTGCTATATTTTCTAACCTAGCCATACAACGACTGGAAGTGGCTGCAGGAAGCCTCCTTACAAACAATCACCATGTGTAGATGTAATTCCTGCACAGCTGTATAAATCACCTTTATTATCTAACCTTGGTGAAGGGGCACTGGAATGTCCTGAAAGCCTCCTTCCCAACATTCACCACCTGTAGATGTAATTCCTGCATGGCTGTATATATGACCTTTTTTCTCTAATCTTGGTGAAGGGGAATTGGAAGGGGCTGGAAGCCTCCTTCCAACAATCCCCATCTGTAGATGTAATTGCTGCACAGCTGTACATATCTCCTTTATTTTCTAGCCTAGATGAAGGTGGACTGAAACGGGCTGCAGAAAGCGTACTTAATAACATTCACTATCTGTAGATGTAATTTTGCACAGCTGTATATATCCCCTTTATTTTCTGACCTTGGTGAAGGGGGAGTGGAAGGTCCTGATAGCCTCCTTCCCAACATTCACCAACTGTAGATGTAATTCCTGCACAGCCATGTTTATCACCTTTAATTTCTAACCTAGGTGGAGGTCTACTGTAAAGGGGTTCAGAAAGCCTCCTTCCCAACATTTTCCACCTGTAGATGTAATTCCTGCACAGTTGTATTCATCACCTTTATTTTCTAACCTTTGTGAAGGAGGACTGAAGGGGATGAAAGCCTCCTTCCCAACATTTACCGTCAGTAGATGTAGTTTCTTCACAGCTGTATATATCTACTATATTTTCTAACCTAGCCACATGACGACTGGAAGTGGCTGCTGGAGGCCTCCTTACCAGCAATCACTATCTGTAGATGTAATCCCTGCATAGCTTTATATATATGACTTTTACTTTATAACCTTGGTGAAGGGTTAGTGGAAGGGTCTGAAAGCTTTCCTCTCAACATCACCATCTGTAGATGTAATTTTTGCACAGGTATATATATACCCTTAATCTTTTAACCTAGGTGGAGGAGGAACGGAATGGGCAGCAGAAAGAATGCTTCCAAACATCAGCAGGTGTAATTCCTACACAGCTGTATATATCACGCTAATTTTTTAACTTGGTGAACGGGGAATGGAGGGGGCGGAAAGCCTCCTGCATAACATTCACCATTTGTAGATGTAAATCCAGCACAGCTGTATATATCACCTTTATATTCTAAACTTGAGGAAGGGGGCTGGATGGGGCTGAAAGCCTCCTTCCCAACATTCACCATCTGTAGATGTAATTGCTGCATGGCTGTATATATTACCATTATTCTCTAACCTTGGTGAAGGAGAACTGGAAGGGCCTGAAGGGCTCCTTCCCAACTTTCATCATCAGTAGATGTAATTCCTGCACAGCTGTATATATCACCTTTATTTCCTAACTTTGGTGAAGGGGGACTGGAAGGGGCTGAAAGTATGCTTCCTTACATTCATTATCTGTGGATGTAATTACTGCAGAGCTGTATATCTAACCTTTATTCTTTAACTTTGGTGAAGAGGCACTGGATGGTGCTGAAAGCCTCCTTCCCAACATTAACCATATGTATATGTTATTCCTGCACAGCTGCATATATCACCTTTATAATCTGACCTTGGTGAATGGGGACTGGAAGGGGCTGAAAGCCTCGTTCCCAACATTTATCTTCAGTAGATGTAGTTTCTGCACAGATGTATATATCTGCAATATTTTCTAACTTAGCCATACGACGACTGGTAGTGGCTGCAGGAAGGCTCCTTACCAACAATCACCATCTGCAGATGTAATTCCTGCACAGCTGTACATATCACCTTTTTTTTCTATCCTTGGTGAAGGGGGACTGGAAGGGGCTGAAAGGCTCCTTCACAAATTTTATCATCTGTAGATGTAATTCGAGTACAGCTGTATATATCACCTTTATTTTACATCCGTGGTGAAGGGGGACTGGAAGGGGCTGAAAGCCTCTTTCCCAACATTCACCATCTGTAGATGTAATTCCAGCACAGCTGTATATAACACCTTTAAATTCTAACCTTGGTGAAGGGGGACTGGAAGGGGCTGAAAGCCTCCTTCCCAACATTGACCATCTGCAGCTGTAATTAATGCACAGTTGTATTTATCACCTTTATTTTCTTACCTTCGTGAAGGGGGACTGGAAGGCGCTGAAAGCCTCCATACCAACAATCAGCATCTGTAGATGTAGTTTTTGCACAGCTGTATATATCTTCTATAAAGTCTAACCTAGCCGTACCATAACTCGATGTGGTTGCAGGAAGCCGCCCAAACATCAGTCACCATCTGTAGATGTAATTCCTGACTGGCTGTATATATCTCCTTTATTCTCTAACCTTTGTGAAAGGGAACTGTAAGGTGCTGAAAGCTTCCTTCAGAAAACAATCACCGTCTGTAGATGTAATTCCTGCACAGCTGTATGTATCACCTTTACTTTCTAACCTTGGTGAAGGGGGATTGGAAGGAGCTGAAACCATCCTTCCCAGCATTCACCATCTGAAGATGTATATCCTGCACAGCTGTATATATTACCTATATTTTCTAAACTCGGTGAAGGGGGACTGGAAGGGGCTGAAAGCCTCCTTCCCGACGTTAAACATCTCGAGAAGTACGTCCTGCACAGATGTATATATCACCTTTATATTCTAACCTAGGAGGAGGGGGACTGGATGGCGCTGAAAGACTCAACCCCAACATTCAGCTGTATATATAAATGTTTTTTCTAACCTTGGTGAAGGAGGACTGGAAGGGGCTGAAAGCCTCCTTCCCGTCATTAACCATCTCAAGAAGTAATTCTTGCACAGCTGTATATATCACCTTTATTTTCTAACCTTGATGAAGGGGGACTAGAAGGGGCTGAAAACCTATTTCCCAACATTCACCATCTGTAGATGTAATTCCTGCACAGCTGTATGTATCACCCTTATATTCTAACCTAGGTGAATGGGTACTGGATGTTGCTGAAAGCCTCCTTCCCAACATTCACCATCTGTAGATGTAATTCTTGCATGGCTGTATATATTACCTTTATTCTCTAACCTTGGTACAGTGTGCTGGAAGGGGTTAAAATCCTCCTTCCCAACATTCAACATCTGTAGATGTAATTTTTGCACAGATGTACCTATCTCCTTTAATTTCTAACATAGGTGGAGTAGGAGTGGAAGGGGCTGATGATAACCTCATTACCAACAATAACCATCTGTAGATGTAGTTGCTGCACAGCTGTATAAATCCTCTATATAGTCTAACCTAGCCGTACGATGACTGGATGTGGCTGCAGCAAGCCTCCTAACCAACAATCACCATCTGTAGATGTAATTCCTCCCTGGCTGTATATATTACTTTTATTATCTAACCTTGGTGAAGGGGAACTGGAAGGGGCTGCAAGCCTCCTTCCCTACATTCGCCATCTGCAGATCTAATTAATTCTCAGCTGTATCTATCACCTTTATTTTCTATCCTTGGTGAAGGGGGACTGGAAGGGGCTGAAAGCCTGCTTCCATACATTCACTATCTGTAGATGTAGTTCCTGCACTGCTGTATATATCACCTTTATTCTCTAATCTTGGTAAAGAGCCACTGGAAGGTGCTGAAAGCTTCCTTTCCAACATTAACCTCCTGTAGATGTTATTCCTTCACAGCTGCATATAACACCTTTATTTTCTGACCTTGGTGAAGGGGGACTGGAAGGGGTTGAGAGCCTCTCTCCGAACATTCAACATCTGTATATGTAATTCCTGCACAGCTGTATATATCACCTTTATATTATAACCGAGGGGAAGGGGTACTGGAAGGATCTGAAAGCCTCCTTCATAACATTCACCATCTGTAGATGTAATTCCTGCACGGCTGTATATATTACCTTTAACTTCTAACCTTGTTGAAATGGGACTGGAAGGAGCCAAAGCCTCCTTCCCAACATTCACCAACTTTAGATGTAATTCCTATGAAGCTGTATATATCGCATTTATTTTTAAACCTTGGTGAAGGGGGACTGGAAAGGGCTGAAAGCCTCCTATCCAACATTCACCATTTGTAGATGTAATTCCTGCCCAACTGCATATATCACCTTTCATTTCTAACCATGGTGAAGGGGGACTGAAAGCGGCTGAAAGCCTCCTTCCCAACATTAACCATCTGCAGATGTAATTCCTACACAGCTGTATATATTACATTTTCTTTAACCATGGTGAACGGGGAATGGAAGGGGCTGAAAGACTTCATCCCAACATTCACCATCTGTAGATGTAATTCCGGCACAGCTGTATATATCAACGTTACTTTCTAACCTTGGTGAAGTGGGACTGGAAGTGGTCGAATGCATCCTTCTCAACGTTAACCATGTGCAGATGTAGTTTCTGCACAGCTATATATACCTCCAAAACAGTCTATCCTAGCCGTACAATGACTGGATGCAGCTGCAGGAAGCCTCCTTCCCAACGTTAACCATCTGTAGATGTAATTCCTGCACAGCTGTATGTATCACCTTATTTTCTAACCTTGGTGATGGGGGACTGGAATTGCCTGGAAGCATCCTTCCAAATATTCACCATCTTCAGATGTAATTAATTGTCAGCTGTTATATCACCTTTATTCTCTAACCTTTGTGAATTTGGACTAGAAGGAGCTGAAAGCCTCCTTCCCAACATTCACTATCTGTAGATATCACCTTTATATACTAACCTAGGTGAATGGGGACTGGATGGGGCTAAAAGCCTCCATCCCAATATTCACCATCTGTAGATGTAATTCCTGCACAGGTGTATATATAACTTTTTTTCTAACCTTGGTGAAGGGGGAATGGAAGGGGCTGAAAGTCTCCTTCCCGACATTAACCATCAGTAGATGTAATTCCTGCACGGCTGTATATATCACCTTTAATTTCTAACCTTGGTGAAGTAGGACTGGAAGGGGCTGAAAGACTCCTTCCCAACATTCAGCATCTGTAGATTTAACTCCTGCACAGCTGTATATATATAAAACTGTCTTTTCTAACCTTGGTGAAGTGGGACTGGAAGATATTGAAAGCCTCCTTCACAACTTTCCTCATTTGTACATGTAATACCTGAACAGATGTATACATCACATTTATTTTATATCTTTGGTGAAAGGGGACTGGAAGGAACTGAAAGCCTCCTTCCCAACATTCACCATCTGTAGATGTAATTCCTGCACACCTGCATATATCGCCATTAGTTTATAAACATGGTGAAGGGGCACTGGAAGGGGCTGAAACACACCTTCCCAACATTCGCCATCAGTAGATGTAAATTTTGCACAGCTGTATATGTATCCTGATTTTCTAAGCTAGGTGATAAAGACTGGAAGGGGCTGCAGTAGACTCCTTACCGACAATCACCATCTGTAGATGTATTTTCTGCACCGCTGTATATGTGTCCTGTATTTCCTAACCTAGCCGTACGACAACTGGAGGTGAATGCAGGAAGCCTCCTTACCACCAATCACCCTCTGTAGACGTAATTCCTGCACAGCTGTATATATCTCATTTATTTTCTAACCTTGGTGAAGAAGGACTGGAGGTGCTGAAAGCCTCCTTCCCAAAATTCATCATGTGTAGATGCAATTCATGCAAAGCTGTATATATCAAACTTTATTTTTAACCTCGGTGAACGGGGACTAGATGGGGCTGAAAGCCTGCATCCCAACATTCCCCATCTGTAGATGTAATTCCTGCACAGCTGTATATATCACCTATATTTTCTAACATTGGTGAAGGAGGACTGGAAGTGACTAATGATAGCCTCCTTACCAACAATCACCATCTGTAGATGTAATTCCTGCACAGCTGTATATATCAGAATTATTTTATAACCTTGGTGAAGGGGGACTGTACATGTAAATCCAGCACAGCTGTATATATCACGTTTATTTTCTATCGTTGTTGAAGTGGGACTGGAAGGGGCTGAAAGCCTCCTTCCCAACATTCACCATATGTAGAAGTAATTCCTGCACAGCAGTATATACCCCTTTATATTCTAACCTTGGTGAGGGGGGACTGTAAAGGGCTGAAAGAGTCCTTCAGAACATTCACGATCTGTAGGTGTAATTCCTGCACAGCTGTATATATCCCCTTTACTTTCTAAAATTGGTTAATGGGGACTGGAAGGGGTTGAAAGCCTCCTTACCAACATTCACCATCTGTAGATGTAATTTTTGCACAGCTGTATATATCTCCTCTAATTTCTAACCTAGGAAAAGAGGACTGGAAGGGGCTCTAGAAAGCCCCCTTACCAACAATCACCATTTGTAAATGTAATTCCTGCACAGCTGTATATATCTCCTTTATATCCTAAGTTTGGAGAAGAGCACTGGAAGGGTCTGACAGCCTCCTTCCAAACATTGACCAACTGTAGGTGTATATTTTGGACAGCTGCATATATCTCCTATATTTTCTAACGTAGGTGAATGCGGACTGGAAGGGGTGCAGATAGCCTCTTTACCAACAATGACCATCGGTTAATGTCGTTTCTGCACAACTGCATATATCTTCTATATGGTCTAACCTAACCGTACGATGTCTGTATGTGGCTGCAGAAAGCCTCCTTACCAACTATCACCATCTGTAGATGTAATTCCTGCCTGGCTGAATAAATTACCTTTATTCTCTAACCTTGGTGAAGGGGAACTGGAAGGAAAAGGAAGCCTCCTTCCCAACATTCACCCTCTGTAGATGTAATTCCTGCACAGCTATATGTCTCACCTTTATTTTCTAACCTTGGTGAAGGGGGATTGGAAGGGGCTGGAAGCCTCCTTCCAAAGGTACACCATCTGCAGATGTAATTAATGCTCAGCTAAATACATCACCTTTATTTTTAACCTCGGTTAAGGGGGACTGGAAGGGGCTGAAAGACTCCTTCTCAACGTTCACCATCTGTAGATATAGTTCCTGCACAGCTGTATATATCTGCTATATTTCCTAACCTAGCCATACGACAATTGGAAGTGGCTGCAGGAAGCCTCCTTATTAACAACCATCATCTGTAGATGTAGTTTCCGCACAGCTGTATATGTATCCCTTATTTTATAACCTAGGTGAAGGTGGATTGGAAGGGGCTGCAGAAAGACTCCTTTCAAACAATCACCATCTGTAAATGCAGATTCAACACAGCTGTATATTTCTCCTTTATTTTCTAACCTATGTGAACGTGGACTGGAAGGTGCTGCAGAAAGCCTCATTACGAACATTCACCATCTGTGGATGTAATATCTACACAGCTGTATATATACCCTTTATCTTCTAATCTAGGTGAAGGTGTACTGGAAGAGGCTGCAGAAAGCCCCATTACCAACATTCACCATCTGTTGATGTAGTTTCTGCAGCCCTGTATATATGTCCTGTATTTTCTAACCTAGCCGTATGACGACTGGAAGTTGGTGCAGGTTGCCTCCTTTCCACCAATCACCATCTGTAAATGTAATTCTGCACAGCTGTATACATCACCTTTATTATCTAACCTGGGTGTATGGGGACTGGAGGGGCTGAAAGCCTCCCTCCCAACATTCATCATCTGTAGATGTAATGCATGAACAGCTGTAAATATCACCATTATTTTCTATCCTTTGTGAAGGGCAACTGGATGGATCTGAAAGCCTCCTATCCAACATGACCATCTGTAGATGTATTTCCTGCACCGCTGTATATATCACCTTTTCTTTCTATCCTTTGTGAAGGGGGACTGGAGGGGCTGAAAACCTCCTTCCAAACATTCACCATCTGTAGGTGTAATGTACGCACATCTGTATATATCATATTTATTTTCTAACCTTGGTGAAGGGGGACCGGGAGGAGCTGCAAGCCGCCTTCCCCCACATTCACTATCTGTAGATGTAATTCCTGCACAGTTGTATATATAACCTTGATTCCCTTATCTTGGTGAAGGGGGACTGGAAGACGGTGGAAGCCTCCTTACCAACAATCACCATTTGTAGAAGTAGTTTGTAAATGGCTGTATTTATCTGCTATATTTTCTAACCTAGCCATACGACTACTGGAAGTGGGTGCAGGAAGCCTCCTTTCCGACAATCACCATCTGAAGTTGTATTTCCTGCACAGCTGTATATATCACTATTATATACTAACTTTGGTTAAGGGCGACTTCAAGGGGCTGATAGCTGCCTTCCCAAAATTCACTATCTGTAGATGTAATTCTTGCACAGCTGTGTATCTCACCTTTATCATCTAATCTTGGTGAAGGGCAACTGGAAGAGGCTGAAAGCCACCTTCAAACATTCACCATCTGCAGATATAATTCCTGCACAGCTGTATGTATATCATTCATTTTCTACCCATGGTGAAAGTGGACTGGAAGCCTCTTTCCCAACGTTCACCATCTGTAGATGGAATTCCTGCACGACTGTATATATCACCTTTATAATATAACCTTTGTGAAGGGGGAATGGAAGGGGCTGAAAGCCCCTTTCCCAACATGACCATCTGTAGATGTATTTCCCGCACAGCTGTATATATCACCTTTATATTCTAACCTTGGTGAAGGGGGACTGCAAGGGGCTGCAGAAAGCCTCCTTCCCAACAATCACCATCTGTAGATGTAATTTTTGCACAACTGTATATATCTCTTTTATTTTGTAACCTAGATTAAGGTAGACTGAAATGGGCTGCATACGGGATCCTTCCCAAAATTCACCACCTGTAGAAGTAATTCCTGCACAGCTGTATATATCACTGTAATTTTCAAATCTTGGTGAAGGGGGACAATAAGGGGCTCAATGCCTCCTCCCCAACATTCACCATATGTAGATGTAATTCCTGCACAGCTGTAGATTTCATCTTTAATTTCTAACCTTGGTGAAGGGGGACTGGAAGGTGCCGAAAGACTCCTTCCCAACATTCACCACCTGTAGATGTAATACCTGCACAGCTGTATATATCACATTTACTCTCTAACCTTGGTGAATGGGGACTGGAGGGGCTGAAAGCCTCCCTCATCACATTCACTATCTGTAGATGTAATTCCTGCACAGTTGTATATATCACCTTGTTGAAGGATGACTGGAAGGCGCTAAAGCCTCCTTACCAACAATCACCATCTGTAGATGTGTTTCCTGCACAGCTGTATATATCACCTTCATTCTCTATACTTGGTGAAAGGGGAATGGAAGGGGCTGAGAGAATGTTTCCCAGCATCACCATCTGTAGATGTAATTTTTGCTCAGTTGTATATATCTCCTTTATTTTCTAACCTAGGAGAAGATGGACTGAAACAGGCTACATAAAGGCTCCTTCCCTACATTCACCATATGCACTTTTTGCACAGCTGTATATATCTCCTTTTTTTTCTAACCTAGGTGAAGAAGGACTGGAAGGGTCTGGAGAAAGCCTCCTTACCACCAATCATCATCTGTAGATGTAATTCCTGCTCGTCTGTATATATCAGCTTATTGTCTAACCATGGTGAAGGGGGACTGGAAGTGTCTGAAAGTCTCCTTCCCAACATTAACCATCTATAGATGTAGTTTCTGCACAGCTGTATATATCTGCTGTATTTTCAAACCTAGATATTGGATGACTGGAAGTGGCTGCAGGAAGCCTCCTTACCAACAATCACCATCTGTAGATGTCATTCCTTTACAGCTGTAAATATATCTTTCAATTTCTATCCGTGGTGAAGGGGGTCTGGAAGGGGCTGAAAGCCTACTTCCCATCATTCACTAGCTGTTGATGTAATTTTGCACATCTGTATATATCTCCTATATTTTCTAACCTACTTGAAGGATGACTGGAAGGGGCTGATGAAAGTCTCCATACCAACAATCTCCATCTGTAGATGTAGTTTACGCACAGCTGTATATATCACCTTTATTTTCGAACCTTGGTGAACGGGGATTGGAAGGTCCTGAAAGCCTCCTTGACAACATTCGCCACCTGTAGGTGTCATTCCTGAACAGCTGTATATATCACCTTTAATTTCTAACTGTGGTGAACAGGGACTAGAAGGGGCTGAAAGGCTCTTTCCCAGCACTCACCAACTGCAGATGTAATTCCTGCATGGCTGTATATATTACCATTATTTTCTAAACCTGATGAAGGGGGCTGAAAGGGGCTGAAAGACTCCTTTCCAACATTCACCTTCGGTAGATGTAATTCCTACACAGCTGTATATATCATCTTTATTCTCTAACCTGGTTGTAGGGGGACTGGATTGCTCTGAAAGCTTCCTTCCCAACATTCACCATCTCTAGATGTAATTCCTGCACAGCTGTATATATGACCTTCATTTTCTAATCTTGGTGAAGGGGGAGGGGAAAGGGCTGAAAGCCTCTTTCCGAACATTCACCATCTGTAGATGTAATTCCAGCATAGCTGTATATATCACCTTTATATTCTAACCTTGCTGAACGGGGACTGGATGGGATGAAAGCCTCCTTCCCAACATTCACCATCTGTAGATGTAATTCCTGCACGGCTGTATATATGTCCTTTATTCTCTAACCTTGGTGAAGGGGAACTGCAATGTTCTGAAAGGCTCTTTCCCAACTTTCATCATCTGTAGATGTAATTCCTGCACAGCTGTATGTATCACATTTATTTTTCAACCTTGGTGAAGTGGGACTGGAAGGGGCTGAAAGCCTGCTTCCCAACCTTCAACATCTGTAGATGTAATTCCTGCACAGCCGTATATATCACCTTTATTGTCTGACATTGGTGAAGGGGCTCTGGAGGGGGCTGTAAACCTCCTTCCCAACATTAACCATCTGTAGATGTAAATCCAGCACAGCTGCATATATCACCTTCATTTTCTGACCTTGGTAAATGGGGACTTGCAGGGCTGAAAACCTCTTTCCGAACATTCACCATCTGTAGATGTAATTCCAGCACAGCTGCATATATCAGGTTCTCTTCTTCTGACCTTGGTGAAGGGGGACTGGAAGGGGCTGAAAGCCGCCTTCCAAACTATCACCATCTGTTGATGTAATTCCTGCACACCTGTATATATCACGTAAGATTCAGAACTTGGTGAGGGGGGACTGGAAGGTGCTGGAAGCCTCCTTCCCAACAATCACCATCTGTAGATGTATTTCCTGCACAGCTGTATTTATCACCTTCATTTTCTAAACTAGGTGAAAGAGGACTGAAAGGGGCTGATGAAAGTCTCTATACCACCAATCACCATCTGTAGATGTAGTTTACGTAGAGCTGTATATATCACCTTTATTTTCGAACCTTGGTGAAGCGGGACTGGAAGGTCCTGAAAGCCTCCTTCACAACATTCGCCACCAGTAGTGTCATTTCTGAACAGCTGTATATATCACCTTTATTTTCTAACCTTGGTAAAGGTGGACCGGAAGGGGCTTAAAGCCACCTTCCCAACATTCACCATCTATAGTTGTAATTCCTGTACAGTTGTACACTACAAATTTATTTTCTAATCTTGGTGAAGGGGGAATGGAAGGGGCCGAAAGATGCCTTCCCAGTGTTCACCATCAGTAGATGTAGTTTGTGCACAGCAGTATATATCTTCTATATTTTCTAATCTAGCCATACGACAATTGGAAGTGAATGCAGGGAGCCTCCTTATTAACAATCACCATCTGTAGATGTAATTCCTGCAGAGCTGTGTATATCAGTTTTATTTTGTAACCTTGGTGAGGGGGACTGGAAGGGGCTGAAAGCTGCCTTCCCAACTTTCACCATCTTTAGATGTAATTATTGCACATCTGAATATATCACCTAATTTTCTGACCTTGGTGAAGGGGGGGCTGGAATGGGATGAAAGCCACTTTCCCAACATTCTGCATCTGTAGATGTAATTCCTGAGCAGCTGTATACATCACCTTTCATTTCTAACCTTGGTGAAGGGGGACTGGTGGGGCTGAAATCTTCCTTCCCAACATTTACCCTCTGTAACTGTAATTAATGCACATCTGTATATATATCCTTTATTTTCTAACCATGGTGAAGGGGGACTGGATGGGGCTGAAAGCCTTCTTCCCAACATGTCCATCTGTAGATGTAATTCCTGCACAGCTGTATATATCTCATTTATTTTCTAACCTACATGAAGGCGGACTGGAAGGGGCTGCAGAAAGCCTCCTTCTCAACATTCACCATCTGTAGATGTAATTCCTGCGCAGCAACATCTTTATTTTCAAACCTTGATGAAGGGGGACTGGAAGGGTCTTAAAGTGTCCTTCCCAACATTCAACATCTGTAGATGAAATTCCTGCACAGCTGTATATATCACCTTTATTTTCAAACCATGGTGGAGGTGGACTGGAAGAGGCTGAAAGCCTCCTTCCCAACATTCACCATCTGTAGATGTAGTTCCTGCACTGCTGTATGTATCACATTTATTGTCTATCCTTGGTGAAGGGGCAGTGGAAGGCGCTGAAAGCCTCCTTCCCAACATTAATCATCTGTAGAAGGAATTCCTGCACAGCTGCATATATAACCTTTATTTTCTGACCTTGCTCAAGGGGGACCGGAAGGGTATGAAAGCCTCCTTCCCAACATTCACCATCTGAAGATGAAATTCCTGCACGGCTGTATATATTACCTTTGTTTTCTAACCTTGGTGCAGGTGGACTGGAATGGGTTTAAAGCCTCCTTCCCAACATTAACAATCTGTAGATGAAATTTTGGCACAGATATACATATCTCCTATTATTTCTAACCTAGGGGAAGGAGGACTGGAAGGGGCTGATGAAAGCCTTGTTACCCACAACCACCATCTGTAGTTATAATTTCTGCACAGCTGTATATATCTCTTATCTCGTCGAACCTAGCAGAAATATGGCTGGAAGTGGCTGCAGGAACCCCTTACACAGCGGCACATATCAGCTTTCTTTTATAACCTAGGTGAGAGGGGACTGGAAAGGGCTGCAAGCCTCCTTCCCAACATTCAACGTCTGTAGATGTAATTCCTGCACGGCTGTATATTTTACCTTTATTTTCTAACCTTGGTGCAGGGGGACTGGAAGGGGTTTAAAGCCTCCTTCGCAAGATTCACCATCTGTAGATGTAATTTTTGCACAGATGTACATATCTCCTTTAATTTCTAACCTAGGTGAAGTACGACTGGAAGGGTCTGATGAAAGCCTTATTATCGACAATCACAATCTGTAGATGTAGTTGCTGCACAGCTGTATATATCTCGTATCTCATCAACCTAGCAGAATGATGACAGGAAGTGGCTGCAGGAACCCCCTTACACAGCTGCACATATCAGCTTTATTACCTAACCTTGGTGAGGGGGGACTGGAAAGGGCTGCAAGAATCCTTCCCAACATTGACCTTCTGTAGATGTAATTCCTGCACAGCTGTGTATACCATCTTTATATCCTAACCTTGGCGAATGGGGACTGGATGGGTCTGACAGCCTCCTTCCCAACTATCACCATCTGTTGATGTAATTCCTGCACAGCTGTGTATATAACCTTTATATCCTAAGGTTGGCGAAGGGGAACTGGATGGCTGCACAGCTATCACCATCTGTTGATGTAATTCCTGCACAGCTGTATATATAACCTTTATATCCTAAGGTTGGCGAAGGGGGACTGGATGGCTGCACAGCTGTTTATATGACGTTAGTTTCTGAACCTGGTGGAGAGTGACTGGAAGAGACTGAAAGCATCCATCCCAACATTCACCATCTGCAGATGTTTTTTTTGCGCAGCTGTATAAGTCTCCCTGATTTTCTAACCTAGGGGAAGGGCTCAGGAAGGGGCTGCAGTAAGTCTCCTTAGCAAAAATCACCATCTGTAAATGTAGTTTCAGCACCCCTGTATACATGTCCTGTATTTTCTAACCTAGCCGTACGATGACTGGAAGTGGCTCCAGGTAGCCTCCTTTCCACCAATCAACATTTGTAGCTGTACTTCCTGCACAGCTGTATTTCACCTTTATTTTCTAACCATGGTGAAGGGGGACTGGAAGGGGCTGAAAGTCTCCTTCCCAATGCTCACTATCTGTAAATGTAATACCCGCACAGCTGTATATACCACCTATATTTTCTATCCTGTGTGAAGGGGGTTGGAAAGGGCTGAAAACCTCCTAACCAACATCCACCATTTGTAGATGTAATTCCTGAGCAGCTGTATACATCACCTTTCATTTCTAACCTAGGTGAAGGGGGACTGGAAGGGGCTGAAAGCCTCTTTCCCAACATTTACCCTCTGTAACTGTAATTAATCCACATCTGTATATATCACCTTTATTTTCTAACCATGGTGAAGGGGGACTGGAAGGGGCTGAAAGCCTTCCTCCCAACATGACTATCTGTAGATGTAATTCCTGCACAGCTGTATATATCTCCTTTATTTTCTAACCTACGTGAAGGCGGACTGGAAGGGGCTGCAGAAAGCCTCCTTCCCAACATTCACCATCTGTAGACGTAATTCCTTCGCAACTGTATATATCACCTATAATTTCTAACCTTGATGAAGGGGGACTGGAAGGGGCTGAAAGCCTCCTTCCCAACTTTCACCATCTGTAGCTGTAATTAATGCACAGTTGTATATATCACCTTTATTTTCTATCCTTGGTGAAGGTGGACTGGAAGGCGCTGAAAGCCTCCTTACCAACAATCACCATCTGTAGATGTAGTTTTTGCACAGCTGTATATATCTTCTATATAGTCTAGCGTTGCCGTACGATGACTGGATGTGGTTGCAGGAAGCCTCCATACCAACAATCACCATCTGTAGATGTAATTCCTGCACAGCTGTATGTATGACCTTTATTTTCTGACCTTGGTGATGGGGGACTGGAAGGGGCTGGAAGCCTCCTTCCAAACATTCACCATCTGCAGATATAATTTATGCTCAATTGCATGTATCACCTTTATTTTCTAACCTTGGTGAAGGGGGACTGGAATGGGCTGAAAGCCTCCTTCCCAACATTCAACAACTGTAGATGTAATTCCTGCACAGTTGTATATATCACCTTTAATTTCTAACGTAGGTGAAGAAGGATTGGAAGTGTCTGATAAAAGCCTCCTTACCAACAATCACCATCTGTAGATGTAGTTTCTGCACAGCTGTATATATCTCCAATATAGTCTAACCTAGACATACGATGACTGGATGTGGCTGCAGGAAGTCTCCTTACCAACAATCACCATCTGCAGATGTAATTCCTGCACAGCCGTATATATCACCTTTATTTTCTACCCTTGGTGAAGGGTGACTTGAGGGGGCTGAAAGCCTCCTTCCGAACATTCCCCATTTGTACATGTAATTCTTGCACAGCTCTATGTATCACCTTTATTATCAAACCTTGGTGAAGGGGGACTGGAAGGGGCTGAAAACCTCCTTCCCAACATTCACCATCTGTAGATGTAGTTCCTGCGCAGCTGTATGTATCACCTTTATTGTCTAACTTTGGTGAAGGGGCAGTGGAAGGCGCTGAAAGCTTCCTTCCCAACATTAATCATCTGTAGAAGGAATTCCAGCACAGCAGCATATATGACCTGTATTTTCTGACCTTGCTCAAGGGGGACTGGAAGGGAATGAAAGCCTCCTTCCCAACATTCACCAGCTGGATATGTAATTCCTGCACAGCTGTTTATATTACCTTTATTTTCTAACCTTGGTGCAGGGGGACTGGAATGGGTTTAAAGCCTCCTTCCCAACATTAACAATCTGTAGATGAAATTTTGGCACAGATGTACATATCTCCTATTATTTCTAACCTAGGAGAAGGAGGACTGGAAGGGGCTGATGGAAGCCTTATTACCAACAATCACCATCTGTAGATGTAGTTCCTGCTCGGCTGTATTTATCACCTTTATTTTCTAACCTTCGTGAAGGGGGACTGGAAGTGGCTGAAAGCCTGCTTCCCAACATTCACCATCTGTAGATGTAATTTTTGCACTGCTGTATATATGTCCTTTATTTTCTAACCTAGGTGAAGGAGGACTGGAAGGGGCTTAAAGCCTCCTCCCCAACATTCACCATTTGTACATGTAATTCCTGCACAGCTGGAAATATCACCTTTATATTCTAACCTAGGGGAAGGGGGAATGGAAGGAGGTGAAAGCCTCCTAACCAACATTCACCAACTGTAGATGTAATTGCTGCACAGATGTACATATCACCTTTATCTTCTATCCTTGGTGAAGGGGCACTGGATAGTCCTGAAAGCATCCTTCCCAACATTCAACATCTGTAGATGTAATTCCTGCACAGCTGTATATACCTCCTTGATTTTCTAACCTTGGTGAAGGGGGACTGGAAGGGGGTGAAAGCCTCATTTCCCAAATTAACCATCTGTAGATGTAATTTTTGCACAGTTGTATATATCTCCTTGATTTTGTAACCTAGGTGAAGGAGGACTGGAAGGGGCTGGAGAAAATCTCCTTACCAACAATCACCATCTGTAGAATTAGCTTTTTACACAGATGTATATATCACCTTTGTTTTCTAACCTGGGTGAAGGGGGACTGAAGGGGTTAAAATGGTTCAAATGGCTCTGAGCACTATGGGACGCAACTGCCGTGGTCATTAGTCCCCTAGAACTTAGAACTAGTTAAACCTAACTAACCTAAGGACATCACAAACATCCATCCCCGAGGCAGGATTCGAACCTGCGACCGTAGCGGTCTTGCGGTTCCAGACTGCAGCGCCTTTAACCGCACGGCCACTTCGGCCGGCCTCAAGGACTGAAGGGGCTGAAAGCCTCCTTCCTGATATTAACCACCTTTAGATGTAATTTCTGCACAGCTGTATGTATCGCCTTTAGATAATATCCTGGGTGAAGGGGGACTGGAAGGGGCTGAAAGACTCCTTCCCAACATTCACCATCTTTAGATGTAATTCCTACACAGCTGTATATATCACATTTATTTTCTAACCTTGGTGAAGGGGGACTGGAAGGCTCTGAAAGCCTCCTTCCCAACATTCACCATCTGTAGATGTAATTCCTGCATGGCTGTATATATTACCTTTAATTTCTAACCTTGTTGAAATGGGACTGGAAGGAGCCAAAGCCTCCTTCCCAACATTCACCAACTGTAGATGTAATTCCTATGAAGCTGTATATATCACATTTATTTATAAACCTTGGTGAAGGGGGACTGGAAGGGGCTGAAGGCCTCTTTCCCAACATTCACAATCTGTAGATGTAATTCCTGCACAGTTGTATATTTCACCTTAATATTCTAACCTTGGTGATGGGCAATTGGAAGGGTCTGAAATCGGTCTTCCCAACACTCACCAAATGTAGATGTAATTCCTCCACAGCTTTATATATCACATTTATTTTCTAACCGTCGTGAATGGGGACTGGAGTGGCTGAAAACCTCCTTCTCAAAATTCGCCATCTGTAGGTGTAATTCCTGCACAGCTGTATATATCACCTTTATTTTCTAACCTTGGTGAAGGGGATTGGAAATGGCTGAAAGCCTCCTTCCAAACATTAACCATCAGCAGATGTAATTCCTACACAGCTGTATATATTACTTTTTTTTTTAACCATGGTGAACGGGGACTGGAAGGGGCTGAAAGCCTTCTTCCCAACATTCACCATCTGTAGATGTAATTCCGGCACAGCTGTATATATCAACGTTACTTTCTAACCTTGGTGAAGGGGGACTGGAAGTGGCTGAATGCATCCTTCTCAACGTTCACCATGTGTAGATGTAGTCTCTGCACAGCTATATGTACCTCCAATACAGTCTAAGCTAGCCGTACGATGACTGGATGTAGCTGCAGTAAGCCTCCTTCCCAACATTCACCATCTGAAGGTTTAATTTTTGCACAGCTGTATGTATTTTCTATCCTTGGTGAAGGGGGAATGTAAGGGCCTGAAAGACTCTTTCACAAGATTAACCATCTGTAGATGTAATTTTTGCACAGCTGTATATATCTCCTTTATTTTCTAACCTTGGTGAATGAGGAGTGGAAGGGGCTGAAAGCCCCCCTTCCCGACATTAAGCATCAGTAGGTGTAATTCATGCACAGCAGTATATACCACCTTTATTTTCTAACCTTGGTGAAGTGGGACTGGAAGATATTGAAAGCCTCCTCACAACTTTCCTCATTTGTACATATAATACCTGAACAGCTGTATTTATAACATTTATTTTCTATCTTTGGTGAAAAGGGACTGGAAGGAGCTGAAAGCCTCCTTCCCAACATTGACCATCTGTAGATGTAATTCCTGCACACCTGAATATATCGCCATTAGTTTATAACCTCGGTGAAGGGGGACTGGAAGGGGCTGAAAGACACCTTCCCAACATTCACCATCTGTAGATGTAATTTTTGCACAGCTGTATATGTATCCTTGATTTTCTAAGCTAGGTGATAAGGACTGGAAGGGGCTGCAGAAAGACTCCTTACCGACAATCACCATCTATAGATGTATTTTCTGCACCCCTGTATATACGTCCTGTATTTTCTAACCTAGCCGTACGACGACTGGAGGTGAATGCAGGAAGCCTCCTTACCAACAATCACCATCTGTAGATGCAATTCCAGCACAGCTGTATATATCAGCATTATTTTATAACCTTGGTGAAAGGGGACTGTACATGTAAATCCAGCACAGCTGTATATATCACGTTTATTTCCTATCCTTGTTGAAGTGGGACTGGAAGGGGTTGAAAGCCTCCTTCCCAACATTCACCATCTGTAGAAGTAATTCCTGCACAGCTGTATATATCACCTTTATTTTCTAACCATGGTGAAGAGGGACTAGAGGCGGCTGCAAGCCTCCTTCCCAACATTCACCATCAGTAGATGTAATTTTTGCACAGCTGTATATACCCCTTTATATTCTAACCTTGGTGAGGGAGGACTGTAAAGGGCTGAAAGAGTCCTTCAGATCATTCACGATCTGTAGGTGTATTTCCTGCACAGCTGTACATACATCCCCTTTACATTCTAACATTGGTTAATGGGGACTGGAAGGGGTTGAAAGCCTCCTTCCCAACATTCACCATTGTAGATGTAATTCCTACACAGCTGTATATATCGCCTTTATATCCTAAGTTTGGAGAAGAGCACTGGAAGGGTCTGACAGCCTCCTTCTGAACATTGACCAACTGTAGGTGTAATTTTTGGACAGCTGCATATATCTCCTATATTTTCTAAGTAGGTGAAGGCGGACTGTAAGGGGCTGCAGAAAGCCTCATTACGAACATTCATCATCTGTGGATGTAATATCTACATAGCTGTATATATACATTTTATCTTGTAATCTAGGTGAAGGTGTACTGGAAGGGGCTGCAGAAAGTCCCATTACCAACATTCACCATCTGTTGATGTAGTTTCTGCAGCCCTGTATATATGTCCTGTATTTTCTAACATAGCCGTACGACGACTGGAAGTTGCTGCACCAATCACCATCTGTAAATGTAATTCTGCACAGCTGTATAAATCACCTTTATTATCTAACCTGGGTGAATGGGTACTGGAGGATCTGAAAGCCTCCCTCCCAACATTCATCATCTGTAGACGTAATGCATGAACAGCTGTATATATCACCATTATTTTCTATCCTTTGTGATGGGGGACTGGAAGGGGCTGAATGCCTCCTATCCAACATGACCATCTGTAGATAAGTTTCCTGCACAGCTGTATATATCACCTTTTTTCTATCCTTGGTGAATGAGGATTGGAAGGGGCTAATGAAAGCCTCCTTACCAACAATCACCATCTGTAGATGAAATTCCTGCATGGCTGTATAAATCACCTTTATTTTCTAACCTTGGTGAAGGGGGACTGGATGGGGCTGAAAGCCTGCTTCCCAACATTCACCATGTTTAGATGTAATTCCTGCACAGCTGTATATAAAACTTTTTTTTCTAACCTTGGTGAAGGGGAGTGGAAGGGGCTGAAAGCACCCTTCCCGACATTAAGCATCAGTAGGTGTAATTCATGCACAGCAGTATATACCACCTTTATTTTCTAACCTTGGTGAAGTGGGACTGAAGGATATTGAAAGCCTCCTTCACAACTTTCCTCATTTGTACATGTAATACCTGAACAGATGTATACACACATTTATTTTATATCTTTGGTGAAAGGGGACTGGAAGGAACTGAAAGCCACCTTCCCAACATTCACTATCTGTAGATGTAATTCCTGCACACCTGCATATATCGCCTTTAGTTTATAACCATGGTGAAATGGGACTGGAAGGGGCTGAAACACACCTTCCCAACATTCACCATCAGTAGATGTAAATGTTGCACAGCTGTATATGTATCCTGATTTTCTAAGCTAGGTGATAAAGACTGGAAGGGGCTGCAGAAAGACTCCTTACCGACAATCACCATCTGTAGATGTGTTTTCTGCACCCCTGTATATATGTCCTGTATTTCCTAACTTAGCCGTACGACAACTGGAGGTGAATGCAGGAAGCCTCCTTACCACCAATCACCATCTGTAGACGTAATTCCTGCACATCTGTATATATCACGTTTATTTTCTATAGTTGTTGAAGTGGGACTGGAAGGGGCTGAAAGCCTCCTTCCCAACATTCATCATATGTAGATGTAATTCATGCAAAGCTGTATGTATCAAACTTTATTTTGAACCTCGGTGAAGGGGAACCAGATGGGGCTGAAAGCCTGCATCCCAACATTCCCCATCTGTAGATGTAATTCCTGCACAGCTGTATATATCACGTTTATTTTCTATCGTTGTTGAAGTGGGACTGGAAGGGGCTGAAAGCCTCCTTCCCAACATTCACCATATGTAGAGGTAATTCCTGCACAGCAGTATATCTCACCTTTACTTTATAACCTTGGTGAAGGGGGACTAGAGGCGGCTGCTAGTCTCCTTCCCAACATTCACCATCAGTAGATGTAATTCTTGCACAGCTGTATATATAACTTTTTTTTCTAACCTTGGTGAAGGAGGACTAGAGGGGGTTGAGAGCCTCCTTCCCAACATTCACCATCTGTAGATGTAATTTCTGCACAGCTGTATATACCCCTTTACATTCTAACCTTGGTGAGGGGGGACTGTAAAGGGCTGAAAGAGTCCTTCAGAACATTCACGATCTGTAGGTGTAATTCCTGCACAGCTGTATATATCCCCTTTACATTCTAACATTGGTTAATGGGGACTGGAAGGGGCTGAATGCCTCCTTACCAACATTCACCATCTGTAGATGTAATTTTTGCACAGCTGTATATATCTCCTCTAATTTCTTACCTAGGAAAAGAATACTGGAAGGGGCTCTAGAAAGCCTCCTTACCAACAATCACCATTTGTAAATGTAATTCCTGCACAGCTGTATATATCTCCTTTATATCCTAAGTTTGGAGAAGAGCACTGGAAGGGTCTGACAGCCTCCTTCCGAACATTGACCAACTGTAGGTGTAATTTTTGGACAGCTGCATATATCTCCTATATTTTCTAACGTAGGTGAAGGCGGACTGGAAGGGGTGCAGATAGCCTCTTTACCAACAATGACCATCGGTTAATGTCGTTTCTGCACAACTGTATATATCTTCTATATGGTCTAACCTAACCGTACGATGCTGGATGTGGCTGCAGAAAGCCTCCTTACCAACTATCACCATCTGTAGATGTAATTCTTGCCTGGCTGAATAAATTACCCTTATTCTCTAACCTTGGTGAAGGGGAAACTGGAATAAAAAGGATGCCTCCTTCCCAACATTCACCCTCTGTAGATGTAATTCCTGCACAGCTATATGTCTCACCTTTATTTTCTAACCTTGGTGAAGGGGGATTGGAAGGGGCTGGAAGCCTCCTTCCAAAGGTACACCATCTGCAGATGTAATTAATGCTCAGCTAAATACATCACCTTTATCTTTAACCTTGGTTAAGGGGGACTGGAAGGGGCTGAAAGACTCCTTCTCAATGTTCACCATCTGTAGATATAGTTCCTGCACAGCTGTATATATCTGCTATATTTCCTAACCTAGCCATACGACGATTGGAAGTGGCTTATTAACAACCATCATCTGTAGATGTAGTTTCCGCACAGCTGCATATGTATCCCTTATTTTATAACCTAGGTGAAGGTGGATTGGAAGGGGCTGCAGAAAGACTCCTTTCAAACAATCACCATCTGTATATGCAGATTCAACACAGCTGTATATTTCTCCTTTATTTTCTAACCTCTGTGAACGTGGACTGGAAGGGGCTGCAGAAAGCCTCATTACGAACATTCACCATCTGTGGATGTAATATCTACACAGCTGTATATATACCCTTTATCTTCTAATCTAGGTGAAGGTGTACTGGAAGAGGCTGCAGAAAGCCCCATTACCAACATTCACCATCTGTTGATGTAGTTTCTGCAGCCCTGTATATATGTCCTGTAATTTCTAACCTAGCCGTATGACGACTGGAAGTTGCTGCAGGTTGCCTCCTTTCCACCAATCACCATCTGTAAATGTAATTCTGCAAAGCTGTATAAATCACCTTTATTATCTAACCTGGGTGTATGGGGACTGGAGGGGCTGAAAGCCTCCCTCCCAACATTCATCATCTGTAGATGTAATGCATGAACAGCTGTATATATCACCATTATTTTCTATCCTTTGAGAAGGGGAACTGGATGGATCTGAATGCCTCTTATCCAACATGACCATCTGTAGATGTATTTCCTGCACCGCTGTATATAACACCTTTTTTTCTATCCTTTGTGAAGCTGGACTGGAGGGGCTGAAAACCTCCTTCCAAACATTCACCATCTGTAGGTGTAATTAACGCACATCTGTATATATCGTATTTATTTTCTAACCTTGGTGAAGAGGGACTGGGAGGAGCTGCAAGTCACCTTCCCCCACATTCACTATCTGTAGATGTAATTCCTGCACAGTTGTATATATAACCTTGATTCCCTTATCTTGGTGAAGGGGGACTGGAAGACAGTGGAAGCCTCCTTACCAACAATCACCATTTGTAGAAGTAGTTTGTAAATGGCTGTATTTATCTGCTATATTTTCTAACATAGCCATATGACGACTGGAAGTGGGTGCAGGAAGCCTCCTTTCCGACAATCACCATCTGAAGTTGTATTTCCTGCACAGCTGTATATATCACTTTTATATTCTAACTTTGGTGAAGGGCGACTTCAAGGGGCTGATAGCTGCCTTCCCAATATTCACTATCAGTAGATGTAATTCTTGCACAGCTGTGTATCTCACCTTTATCATCTAACCTTGGTGAAGGGCAACTGGAAGGGGCTGAAAGCCTCCTTCAGACATTCACCGTCTGCATATATAATTCCTGCACAGCTGTATGTATATCGTTCATTTTCTACCCATGGTGAAAGTGGACTGGAAGCCTCTTTCCCAACATTCACCATCTGTAGATGGAATTCCTGCTCGGCTGTATATATCACCTTTATAATATAACCTTTGTGAAGGGGGAATGGAAGGGGCTGAAAGCCCCTTTCCCAACATGACCATCTGTAGATATATTTCCTGCACAGCTGTATATATCACCTTTATATTCTACCCTTGGTGAAGGGGGACTGGAAGGGGCTGCAGAAAGCCTCCTTACAAACTATCACCATCTGTAGACGTAGTTTCTGCACCCCAGTAAATATGTCCTGTATTTTCTAACCTAGCCGTACGACGACTGGCAGTGGCTGCCTTTCCACCAATCAACATCTGTAGATGTATTTCCGGCACAGCTGTATAAATCACCTCTATTTTCAAACCTTGATGAAGAGGGACTGGAAGGGGCTGAAAGCTGCCTTCCCAACAGTCACCATCTGTAGATGTAATTCCTGCACAGCTGTATATATCACTTTTATTTTCTAACCTTGTTGAATGAGGACTGGAGGGGCTGAAAGCCTCTTTCTCATAATTCATCATCTGTAGATGTAATGCATGCACAGCTGTATATATCACCTTTAATTTCTAACCTTGGTGAAGGGGACTGGAAGGGGCAGAAAGCATCCTTCCCAACATGACCATCTGTAGATGTATTTCCTGCACAGCTGTATATATCACTTTTATTTTCTAACCTTGGTGAATGGGGACTTGAAGGGGGCTGATAACTTCCTTCCCAACATTCACTAACTGTCGATGTAATTCTTACATCTTTATCTTTTAATTTTTTGGTGAAGGGGACCTGGAGGAGCTGAATGCCTAATTCACAACGTTCACCATCAGTAGATGTAGTTTCTGCAGAGTTTTATATATCTGCTATATTTTCTGACCTTGCCATACGACGACTGGAAGTGGCTGCTGGCAGCCTCCTTATTAACAATCACCATCTGTAGTTGCAATTCCTGCTCAGCTGTATTTATCACCTTTACTGTCTAACCATGGTGAAGGGGGACTGGAAGGGGCTGAAAGCCTTCTTCCCATCATTCAACATCTGTAGAAGTAATTCCTGCACAGCTGTATATATCAAATTTATTTTCTAACCTTGATGAAGGGGGACTGTGAGGGGCTGAAAGACTCTTTCCCAACTTTCACCGTCTGTAGATGTAATTCCTGCACAGCTGTATTTATCACATATATTTTCTAACCTTGGTGAATGGGGACTGGAGGGGCAGAAAGTCTCCTTCCCAACATTCATCATCTGTAGATGTAATGCATGCACAGCTGTATATATCACCTTTATTTTCTACCCTTTGTAAATGGGGACTGGAAGGGGCTGAAAGCATCTTTCCCAACCTGTCCAATTGTTGATGTATTTCCTGCACAGCTGTATATATCACCCTTATATTCTAACCTTGGTGAAGGGGGACTGGAAGGGGCTGAAAGACTCCTTCCTAACATTCACCATCTGTAGATGTAATTCCTGCACAGCTGTATATATCAAATTTATTTTCTAACCGTGGTGAATGGGGACTGGTGGGGCTCAAAGCCCCCTTCATCACATTCACTATCTGTAGATGTAATTCCTGCACAGTTGTACATATCACCCTGATTTTTTAACCTTGTTGAAGGGTGACTGGAAGGCGCTGAAAGCCTCCTTACCAACAATCACCATCTGTAGATGTGTTTCCTGCACAGCTGTATATATCACCTTCATTCTCTATACTTGGTGAAGGGGGACTGGAAGGGGCTGAATGCCTCCTCCCCAACATTCACCATCTGTAGTTGTAATTTTTGCACAGCTGTATGTATCTCCTTTATTTTCTAACCTAGGTGAAGGAGGAATGGAAGGGGCTGTTGAAACCCTCCTTACTAACAATCAACATCTGTAGACGTAGTTTCTGCACCAATGTATATATCACCTTTATTTTCTAACCTTGGTGAATGGGGACTGGAAGGGGTTGGAAGCCTCCTTCCCAACATTCACCATATGTACATGTAATTCCTGCACAGCTGTATGTATCAACTTTACTTTCTATCCTTTGTGAAGGGGGACTGGAAGTTGCTGAAAACCTCTTTCCCAACATGACCATCAGTAGATGTATTTCCTGCACAGCTTTCTATATCACCTTTATAATCTAACCTTGGTGAAAGGGGACTGGAAGGGGCTGAAAGTCTCCATCCCAACACTCATTTTCTGCTCATGTAGTACCCGCACATCTGTATATACCACCTTCATTTTCTATCTTGTGTGAAGGGGGACTTGAAAAGGCTGAAAGCCTCCTAACCAACATTCACCATTTGTAGATGTATTTCCTGCGCAGCTGTATATATCACCGTTAACTCATAACCTTTAGTGAAGGGTGACTGGAAGGGGCAGAAAGCGTCCTTCCAAACATTCACCATCTGTAGCTGTATTTAATGCACATCTGTACATATCACATTTATTTGTAACCTTGGTGAAGGGGGACCGGGAGGGATTGAATGCCTCCTTCCCAACATTCTCTATCTGTAGATGTACTTCCTGCACAGTTGTATATATCACCTTGATTTTCATATCTTTGTGAAGGGGGACTGGAAGGCGGTGGAAGCCTCCTTATCAACAATCTCCATTTGTAGATGTAGTTTCTGCACAGCTGTATATATGTGCTATATTTTCTAACCTAGCCATTTGACGACTGGAAGTGGCTGCAGGTAGCCTCCTTACTGACAATCACCATCTGCAGATGTATTTCCTGCACAGCTGTATATATCACTTTTATATTCTAACCTTGGTGAAGGGTGACTTCAAGGGGCTGATAGCTGCCTTCCCAATATTCACTATCTGTAGATGTAATTCTTGCACAGCTGTATATCTCACCTTTATCATCTAACCTTGGTGAAGGGCAACTGGAAGGGGCTGAAAGCCTCCATCCAAACATTCACCATCTGCAGATATAATTACTGCACAGCTGTATGTATAACGTTTATTTTCTACCTATGGTGAAAGGGGACTGGAAGCCTCTTTCCCGACATTCACAATCTGTATATGTAATGCATGCATAGTTGCATATATCACATTTATTTCCTATCCTTTGTGAAGGGAGACTGGAATGCGCTGAAAGCCCCCTTCCCAACATGACCATCTATAGATGTATTTCCTGCACAGCTGTATATATCACCTTTATATTCTAACCTTGGTGAAGGGGGACTGGAAGGGGCTGTAAGCCTTTTTCGCAACATCACCATTTGTAGATGTAATTTGGCCCAGTTGTATATATCTCCTTTATTTTCTAACCTAGGAAAAGGTGGACTGAAACGGGCAGCATAAAGGCTCTTTCCCAACATTCACCATCTGCACTTTTTGGACAGCTGTATATAACTCCCTTTTTTTCTAACCTAGGTGAAGAATGACTGGAAGGGTCTGGAGAAAGCCTCCTTACCACCAATCATCATCTGTAGATGTAATTCCTGCTCTTCTGTATAAATCAGCTTATTGTCAAACCATGGTGAAGGGGGACTGGAAGGGGCTGAAAGCCTGCTTCCCAACATTAACAATCTGTAGATATAATTCCTGCATGGCTGTATGTATCACCTTTGTTTTGTAAACTTGGTGAAGGGGGAGTGAAAGGGGCTGAATGACTTGTTCCCAACATTCACCATCTGTAGTTGTAATTCCTGCACAGCTGTATATATATTACCTTTTCTTTTCTAACCTTGGTCAAGGGGGACTGGAAATGTCTAAAAGCCTCCTTCCTAACGTTAACAATCTATAGATGTAGTTTCTGCATAGCTGTATATATCACCTTTATTTTCGAACCTTGGTGAAGGGGGAGTGGAAGGGGCTGAAAGCCTGCTTCCCAACATTCACCATCTGTAGATGTAATTCCTGCACAGCTGTATATATCACCTTTATAGTCTGACCTTGGTGAAGTGCCACTGGAAGGGGCTGAATGCCTCCTTCCCAACATTAACCATCTGTAGATGTAAATCCTGCACAGCTGCATATATCACCTTTATTTTCTGACCTTGGAAAATGCTGACTGGAGGGGCTGAAAGCCTCTTTCCGAACATTCACCATCTGTAGATGAAATTCATGCACAGCTATATACATCACCTTTATATTCTAACCTAGGTGAAGGGCCACTGGAAGGGGCTAAAGCCTCCTACCCTACTATCACCATCTGTAGAGGTAAAGCCTGCACACCTGTATATATCACGTAAGTTTCTGAACTTGGTGAAGGGGGATTGGAAGGTGCTGAAAGCCTCATGCCCAATGTTCACCATCTGTAGATGTAATTTTTCAACAGCTGTATTTTCTAACCTAGAGGAAGGGGACAGGAAGTGGCTGCAGAAAGCCTCATTACCAACAATTACCATCAGTAGATGTTATTCCTGCCTGGCTGTATATATCACCTTTATTCTCTAACCTTGGTGAAGGGGAACTGGAAGGTGCTGAAAGCCTCCTTCCCAACATTCACCATTTGTACATTTAATTCCTGCACAGCTGTATGCATCACCTTTATTTTCTGACCTTGGTGAATGGGGACTGGAAGAGGCTGAAAGCCTCCTTTCCAACATTCAACAACTATAGATGTAATTCCTGCACAGTTGTATATATCACCTTTAATTTCTAACGTAGGTGAAGAAGGACTGGAAGTGTCTGATTAAAGCCTCCTTACCAACAATCACCATCTGCAGATGTAGTTTCTGTACAGCTGTATATATCTCCAATATAGTCTAACCTAGAGGTACGATGACTGGATGTGGCTGCAGGAAGCCTCCTTACCAACTGTCACCATATGTAGATATAATTCAAGCACAGCCGTAAATATCACCTTTATTTTCTATCCTTGGTGAAGGGGGACTGGAAGAGGCTGAAAGCCTGCTTCCCTACATTCACCATCTGTAGATGTAATTCCTGGACAGCTGTATATATTGGGTTTTTTTTCCTTACCTAGGTGAAGGGGGACTGGGAGGGGCTAAATGCCTCCTTCACAACATACACTATCTGTAGATGTAATTCCTGCACAGCGGTATATATCACCTTTATATTCTAACTTATGTGAATGGGGACTGGATGGGGTTGAAAGCCTCTTTCCCAACATTCACCATCTGGAGATGTAATTCCTGCACGGCTGTATATATTACCTTTATTTTGTAACCCTTGTGATGGAGGACTGGAAAGGGCGGATGAAAGCCTCCTTAGCAACAATCACCATCTGTAGATGTAGTTTCTGCACAGCTGTATATATTAAAATTATATTCTAACTTTGGTGAAGGGTACTGGAAGGGTCTGAAAGTGTCCTTCCCAACATTCAGCTTCTGTAGATGAAATTCCTGCACAGCTGTAAATATCACCTTTATATTCTAACCTAGGTGAAGGAGGTCTGGAAGGGGCAGAAGGCCTCCTTCCCAACATTCACCATCTGTTGATTTAATTCCTGCATGGCTGTATTTATTACATTGATTTTCTAACAATGGAGAAAGGGGCCTGGAAGGGGCTGGAAGCCTCCTTCCCAACATTCACCAATTGTAGAAGTAATTCATGCGCAGCTGTATATAACATCTTTCTTTTCAAACCTTGGTGAAGGGGTACTGGAAGTGTCTGAATGCGTATTTCCCAACATTCACCATCTGTAGATGTATTCCCGCACAGCCGTAAATATTACCTTTATATTGTAACCTTGGTGAAAGCCTCCTTCCCAACATTCACCATCTGTAGATGTAATTCCTTCCTGGCTGTATATATTACCTTTATTCTCTAACCTTGGCATGGGGGAATGGCAGGGGCTGAATGCCTGTTTCCAAACATTCACCATCTGTAGATGTTATTCCTGCACAGCTGTATTTATCACCTTTATATTCTAACCTTGCTGAAGGGGGGCTGGATATGGCTGAAAGCATGCTTCACAATATTAACCATCTGTTGATTTAATTTCAGAACAGCTGCATATATCTCCTTTATTTTCTAACATCGGTGAAGGGAAACTGGAAGGGGCTGAAACCTTCCCTCCCAACATTAACCCTCTGTAGATGTATTTTTTTCACAGCTGTATATATCACCATTAATTTCTAACTTAGGAGAAGAGGACTGGAAGGTGTTCTAGAAAGCCTCCTTACCAACAATCACCATCTGTTGATGTAGTTTCTCCGCCCCGTATATATGTCCCGTATTTTCTAACCTAGACGTACGACGACTGGAAGTGGCTGCAGGAAGCCTCCTTATCACCAGTTACCATCTGTAGAAGTAATTCCTGTACAGATGTATATATCACCTTTACTTTCTAACCTTGGTGATGTGGGTTTGGAAGGGGCTGAAAGCTGCCTTCCCAACATTCACAATTTGTAGATATAATTCCTGCACAGCTGTATATATCACCTTTATAATCTAATCTAGGTGAAGGGGGACTGGAAGGGTCTGACAGCCTCCTTCCGAACATTGACCATCTGTAGATGTAATTTTCGGACAGCTGCATATATCTCCTATATTTTCTAACCTAGGTGAAGGCGGACTGGAAGGCGTGCAGATAGCCTCTTTACCAACAATGACCATCGGATAATGTCGCTTCTGCACAACTGTATATATCTTCAATATAGTCTAACCTAACCGTACAATGTCTGGATGTGGCTGCAGGAAGCCTCCTTACCAACTATCACCATCTGTAGATGTAATTCATGCCTGGCTGAATAAATTACCTTTATTATCTAAACTTGGTGAAGGGAAACTGGAAGGGGCTGAAAGCCTCCTTCCCAACACTCGCCCTCTGTAGATGTAATTCCTGCAGAGCTGTATGTATCACCTTTATTTTCTAACCTTGGTGAAGGGATACTGAAGGTGCTGGAAATCTCCTTCCAAATATTCACCATCTGCAGATGTAAGTAATGCTCAGCTGTATATATCACCTTTATTTTCTTACCTTTGTGAAGGGGGACTAGAAGGGGCTGAAAGCATCCTGCCCAACATTCACCATCTGTAAATGTAATTCCTGCACATTTGTATATATCACCATTAATTTCTAACCTAGGTGAATGGGGACTGGGAGGGGCTGAAAGCCTAATTCCCAACGTTCACCATCAGTAGATGTAGTTTCTGCACAGCAGTATATATCTGCTATATTTTCCAACCTAGCCATACGACGACTGTAAATGGCTGCAGGAAGCCACCTTGCCTACAATCACCATCTGTAGATCTAATTCCTTCACCTTTATATCCTAACCTTGGCGAAGGGGGACTGGATGGGGCTGACAGCCTCCTTCTTAGCTATCACCATCTGTTGATGTAATTCCTGCACAGCTGTATATATCACCTTTGTTTTCTAACCTTGGTGCAGGGGGAATGGAAGAGGCCGAATGCCTCCTTTCTGCCAATCACCATCTGTAGATGTATTTCCTGCACAGCTGTGTAAATCACCTTTACTTTCTAACCTTGGTGAAGGGCAACTGGAAGGGGCTGAAAGCCTCCTTCCAAACATTCAACCATCTGCAGATATAATTCCTGCACAGCTGTATGTATAATGTTTAATTTCTACCCATGGTGAAAGGGGACTCGAAAGGGCTGAAAGCCTCTTTCCCGACATTCACCATCTGTAGATGTAATTCCTGCACTGTTGTATATATCACCTTGATTTTCTTATCTTGGTGAAAGGGGACTGGAATGCGCTGAAAGCCTCCTTAGCAACAATCAACATCTGTAGATGTAGTTTCTGAACAGCTGTATATATCTGCTATATTTTCTAACCTAGCCATACGACGACTGGAAGTGGCTGCAGGAAGCCTCCTAACCAACAATCACCATCAGCAGATGTATTTCCTGCACAGCTGTATATATCACCTTTATAATCTAAACTCGGTGAAGGGGGACCGGAAGGCTCTGCAGAAAGCCTCCTTACCAACAATCACCATCTGCAGATGTAGTTTCTGCACCCCTGTATATTTGTCCTGTATTTTCTAATCTAGCCGTACGACGACTGGAAGTGGCTGCAGGTAGCCTCCTTTCCACCAATCTCCATCTGTAGATGTATTTCTGGCACAGCTGTATAAATCACATTTATTTTCTAACCTTGGTGAATGGGGACTGGAGGAGCTGAAAGCCTCCTTCCCAACATTCATCATCTGTAGATGTAATTCATGCACAGCTGTATATATCATCTTTATTTTCTAACCTGGGTGACGGGGGACTGGAAGGGGCTTAAAGTCTCCTTCTTAACGCTCACAATCTGTAGATGTAATTCCTGCGAGTTGTATATATCACGTTGATTTTCTAACCTTGTTGAAGGGGGACTGGAAGGCGGTGAAAGCCTCCTTACCAACAATTACCATCTGCAGATGTAATTCCTGTTCATCTGTATATATCATCTATATATTCTAACCTTGCTGAAGGGGGACTGGAAGGGGCTGAAAGCCTGCTTCCCAACATTAACCATCTGTAGATGTAATTCCTGCACGGCAGAATGTACCACCTTTGTTTTCTTACCTTGGTGAAGCGGGAGTGGAAGGGGCTGAATGTCTCGCTCCCAACATTCACCATCAGTATATGTAATTCCTGCACAGCTGTATATATTACCTTTATTTTCTAACCTTGGTGAAGGGGGACTGGATGTGTCTGGAAGCCTCCTTCCCAACGTTAACCATCTATAGATGTAGTTTCTGCACAGCTGTACATATCTGGTATATTTTCTAACCTAGCCATTCGACGAATGGAAGTTACTGCAGGAAGCCTCCTTACCAACAATCACCGTCTGTAGATGTCATCCCTTCACAGCTGTATATATATCTTTTAAATCCTATCCGTGGCGATGGGGGTCTGGAAAGGGCTGAAAGCCTACTTCCCAACATTCACTATCTGTAGATGTAATTTTGCACATCTGTATATGTCTCCTATATTTTGTAACCTAGGAGAAGGAGGACTGGAAGAGGATGATGAAAGTCTCCATACCAACAATCACCCTCTGTATATGTAGTTTGCGCAGGGCTGTATGTATCACCTTTATTTTCGAACCTTGGTGAAGGGGGACTGGAAGGTCCTGAAAGCCTCCTTCACAACATTCGCCACCAGTAGTGTCATTTCTGAACAGCTGTATATATCAGCTTTATTTTATAACCTTGGTGAATGGAGTCTGGAAGGGGCTGAAAGGCTCCTTCCCAACATTCGCCAACTGCAGATGTAATTCCTGCATTGCTGTATACACTCCTGGAAATTGAAATAAGAACACCGTGAATTCATTGTCCCAGGAAGGGGAAACTTTATTGACACATTCCTGGGGTCAGATACATCACATGATCACACTGACAGAACCACAGGCACATAGACACAGGCAACAGAGCATGCACAATGTCGGCACTAGTACAGTGTATATCCAGCTTTCGCAGCAATGCAGGCTGCAATTCTCCCATGGAGACGATTGTAGAGATGCTGGATGTAGTCCTGTGGAACGGCTTGCCATGCCATTTCCACCTGGCTCCTCAGTTGGACCAGCGTTCGTGCTGGATGGGCAGACCGCGTGAGACGACCCTTCATCCAGTCCCAAACATGCTCAATGGGGGACAGATCCAGAGATCTTGCTGGACAGGGGGGTTGACTTACACCTTCTAGAGCACGTTGGGTGGCACGGGATACATGCGGACGTGAATTGTCCTGTTGGAACAGCAAGTTCCCTTGCCGGTCTAGGAATGGTAGAACGATGGGTTCGATGACGGTTTGGATGTACTGTGCACTATTCAGTGTCCCCTCGACGATCACCAGTGGTGTACGGCCAGTGTAGGAGATCGCTCCCCACACCATGATGCCGATTGTTGGCCCTGTGTGCCACAGTCATATACAGTCCTGATTGTGGCGCTCACCTGCATGGCGCCAAACACGCATACGACCATCGTTGGCACCAAGGCAGAAGCGACTCTCATCGCTGAAGACGACACGTCTCCCATTCGTCCCTCAATTCACGCCTGTCGCGACACCACTGGAGGCGGGCTGGACGATGTTGGGGCATGAGCGGAAGATGGCCTAACGGTGTGCGGGACCGTAGCCCAGCTTCATGGAGACGGTTGCGAATGGTCCTCGCCGTTACCCCAGGAGCAACAGTATCCCTAATTAGCTGGGAAGTGGCGGTGCGGTCCCCTACGGCACTGCGTAGGATCCTACGGTCTTGGCGTGCATTCGTGCATCGCTGCGGTCCGGTCCCAGGTCGACGGGCACGTGCACCTTCCGGTAACCACTTGCGACAACATCGATGTACTGTGGAGACCTCACGTCCCACATGTTGAGCAATTCGGCGGTACGTCCACCCGGCCTCCCGCATGCCCACTATACGCCCTCGCTCAGAGTCCGTCAACTGCACATACGGTTCACGTCCACGCTGTCGCGGCATGCTACCAGTGTTAAAGACTGCGATGGAGCTCCGTATGCCACGCCAAACTGGCTGACACTGACGGCGGCGGTGCACAAATGCTGCGCAGCTAGCGCCATTCGACGGCCAACACCGCGGTTCCTGGTGTGTCCGCTGTGCCGTGCGTGTGATCATTGCTTGTACAGCCCTCTCGCAGTGTCCGGAGCAAGTATGGTGGGTCTGACACACCGGTGTCAATGTGTTCTTTTTTCCATTTCCAGGAATGTATATTACCATTATTTTCTAAACCTGGTGAAGCGGGATGGAAGGGGCCGAAAGCCTCCTTCCCAACGTTCACCATCAGTAGATGTAGTTAGTGCACAGCTGTATATATCTGATATATTTTCTAACCTAGCCATACGACAACTGGAAGTGGATGCAGGGAGCCTCCTTACCAACAATCACCATCTGTAGATGTAATTCCTGCAGAGCTGTATATATCACTTGTATTTTGTAACCTTGCTGAAGGGGGACTGGATGGGGCTGAAAGCCCCCTTCCCAAAATTCACCATCTGTAGATGTAATACCTGCACGGCTGTATTTATGACCTTTATTCTCTAACCTTGGTGAAAGGGTACTGGAAGGGGCTGAATGCCTCCTTTCCAACATTCACCAACTGTAGATGTAATTCCGGCACAGCTGTATATATCAACGTTACTTTCTAACCTTGGTGAAGGGTGACTGGAAGTGGCTGAATGCAACCTTCTCAACGTTCACCATGTGTAGTTGTAGTTTGTGCACAGCTATATATACCTCCAATACAGTCTAACCTAGCCGTACGATGACTGGATGTAGCTGCAGGAAGCCTCCTTACCAACAATCACCATCTGTAGATGTAATTCCTGCACAGCAGTATATATCACCTTTTTTTTGTATCCTTGATGAAGGGGAACTGGAAGGGGCTGAAAGCCTCCATCCTGATATTAAACATCTGTAGATGTTATTCCTGCACAGCTGTATGTATCACCTTTAATATCTAACCTAGGTGAAGGAGGACTGGAAGGGGCTGAAAGCATCTATCCCAACATTCACGGTCTGTAGATGTAATTCCTGCACAGCTGTATGTATCACCTTTACTTTCTAACCTTGGTCAAGGGGAACTGGAAGGGGCTGAAAGCCTCCTTCCCAACATTAACCATCTATAGATGTAATTCCTGCATAGCTGCTTAAAACACGTTTATTTTCTGACCTTTCTCAAGGGGGAATGGAAGGGCCCAAAAGTCTCCTTCTCAACATTGACCATCTGTAGATGTAATTCCTGGACAGCTGTATTTATCATGTTTCTTTTTCTAACTTAGGTGAAGGGGGACTGGAAGGGGCTGAAGGCCTCCTTCCCAACTTTCACTCACTGTAGATGTAATTCCTGCACACTTGTATATATCACATTTATATTCTAACCTTGGTGAAGGGGACTGGATAGGGCTGAAAGGCTCCTTCCTAACATTCACTATCTGTAGATGTAATTCCTGCACCGCTGTATATATTACCTTTATTTTCTAAACTTGGTGAAGGGGGACTGATGGGTTTTAAAGCCCCCTTCCCAACATTCACCATCTGAAGCTTTAATTTTTGCACAGCTGAATGTATTTTCTGTCTTTGGTGAAGGGGGAATGTAAGGGCCTGAAAGTTTCCTTCACAACATTAACCATCTGTTGATGTAATTTTTGCACAGCTGTATATATCTCCTTAAATTTCTAACCTAGGTGAAGGAGGACTGGAAGGGGTTGATGAAAGCCTCGTTACCAACAATCACCATCTGTAGATGTAGTTGCTGCACATCTGTATATATCTCGTATATGGTCAGCCCTAGATGTACGATGACTGGAAGTGGCTTCAGGAAGCCCCCTTACCAACAATCACCATTTGTAGATGTAATCCCTGCTAAGCTGTATGTATTTTCTATCCTTGGTGAAGGGGGAATGTAAGGGCCTGAAAGCCTCCTTCACAACATTAACTATCTGTAGATGTAATTTTTGCACAGCTGTATATGTATCCTGATTTTTTAAGCTAGGTGATAAGGACTGGAAGGGGCTGCAGAAAAACACCTTACCGACAATCACCATCTGTAGATGCAATTTCTGCACCCCTGTATATACGTCCTGTATTTTATAACCTAGCCGTACGATGACTGGAGGTGAAAGCAGGAAGCCTCCTTACCACCAATCACCATCTGTATACGTAATTCCTGCACAGCTGTATATATCTCATTTATATTCTAACCTTGGTGAAGGGGGACTGAAGGTGCTGAAAGCCTCCTTCCCAACATTCATCATATGTAGATGTAATTCATGCAAAGCTGTATATATCAAACATTATTTTTAACCTCGGTGAAGGGTGACTAAATGGGGCTGAAAGCCTGCATCCCAACATTTCCCATCTGTAAATGTACTTCCTGCACAGCTGTAAATATCACCTTTATTTTCTAACCTTGGTGAAGGAGGACTGGAAGTGACTGATGATAGCCTCCTTACCAACAATCACCATATTTAGATGTAATTCCTGCACAGCTGTATATATCATCATTATTTTATAACTTTGGGGAAGGGGGACTGTACATGTACATCCAGCACAGCTGTATATATCACGTTTAACTTCTATCCTTGTTGAAGTGGGACTGGAAGGTGCTGAAAGCCTCCTTCCCAACATTCACCATCTGTAGATGTAATTCCTGCACAGCTGTATATACCCCTTTATATTCTAACCTTGGTGAGGGGGGACTGTAAAGGGCTGAAAGTGTCCTTCAAAACATTCACGATCTGTAGGTGTAATTCCTGCACAGCTGTATATATCCCCTTTACATTCTAACATTGGTTAATGGGGACTGGAAAGGGCTGAAAGCCTCCTTCCCAACGTTCACCATCTGTAGATGTAATTTTTGCACAGCTGTATATATCTCCTTTAATTTCTAACCTAGGAAAAGAGGACTGGAAGCTGCTCTTGAAAGCCTCCTTACCAACAATCACCATATGTAGATGTAATTCCTGCACAGCTGTATATATCACCTTTATTTTCTAACCTTGTTGAAGGGGGATCGGAAGGGGCAGAAACCATCCTTCCAAACATTCACCATCTGTAGGTGTAATTAACGCACATCTGTATATATCATTTTTATTTTCTAACTTTGGTGAAGGGGGACCGGGAGGGGCTGCAAGCCTCCTTCCCCACATTCACTATTTGTAGATGTTATTCCTGCACAGTTGTATATGAAACCTTGATTTCCTTATCTTGGTGAAGGGGGACTGGAAGACGGTGGAAGCCTCCTTATCAACAATCAGCATTTGTAGAAGTAGTTTCTGAATGGCTGTATATATCTGCTATATACAACGACTGGAAGTGGGTGCAGGAAGCTTGCTTTCCGACAATCACCATCTGAAGTTGTATTTCCTGCACAGCTGTATATATCACTTTTATATCCTAACCTTGGTGAAGTGGGACTTCAAGGGGCTGATAGCTGCATTCCCAATATTCACTATCTGTTGATGTAATTCTTGCACAGCTGTGTATCTCACCTTTATCATCTAACCTTAGTGAAGTGCAACTGGAAGGAGCTGAAAGCCTCCTTCAAACATTCACCATCCGCAGATATAATTCCTGCACAGCTGTATGTATAACGGTTATTTTCTACCCATGGTGAAAGTGGACTGGAAGCCTCTTTCCCAACATTCACCATCTGTAGATGTAATTCCTGCCCGGCTGTATATATCACCTTTATAATATAACCTTGGTGAAGGGGGACTGGAAGGGGCTGAAAGCAGCCTTCCCAACATTCACCATCTGTAGATGTAATTCCTGCACAGGTGTATATATCACCTTTATATTATAACCTTGGTGAAGGGGGACTGGAAGGGGCTGAAAGTCTCCTTCCCAATGCTCACTATCTGTACATGTAATACCCGCACAGCTGTATATACCACCTTTACTTTCTAACCTGAGTGAAGGGGGACTGGAAAGGACTGAAAACCTCCTAAACAACATTCACCATTTGTAGATGTAATTTCTGCACAGCTGCATATATCACCTTTCATTTCTAACCTTGGTGAAGGAAGACTGGAAGGTGCTGAAAGTCTCCTTCCCAACATTTACCATCTGTAGCTGTAATTAATGCACATCTGTATATATCACCTTTATTTTCTAACCATGGTGAAGGGGAACTGGAAGCAGCTGAAAGCCTTGTTCCCGACATGACCATCTGTAGAGATAATTCCTGCACAGCTGTATATATCTCCTTTATTTTCTAAACTACGTGAAGGAGGACTGGAAGGGGCTGCAGAAAGCCTCCTTCCCAACAATCACCATCTGTAGATGTAATTCTTGCGCACCTGTATATATCACGTTTAATTTCTAACCTTGGTGAAGGGGACTGGAAGGGGCAGAAAGCATCCTTCCCAACATGACCATCTGTAAATGTATTTCCTGCACAGCTGTGTATATCACTTTTATTTTCTAACCTTGTTGAATGGGGACTTGAAGGGGGCTGATAACTTCCTTCCCAACATTCACTAACTGTAGATGTAATTCTTGCACAGCTGTATATCTCACCTTCATCTTTTAACCTTGGTGAAGGGGGACCTGGAGGATCTGAATGCCCAATTTACAACGTTCACCATCAGTAGATGTAGTTTCTGCACAGCTTTATATATCTGCTATATTTTCTGACCTAGCCATACGACGACTGGAAGCGGCTGCAGGAAGCCTCCTTACCATCAAACACCATCTGTAGGTGCAATTCCTGCTCAGCTGTATTTATCACCTTTACTGTCTAACCATATGGAAGGGGACTGGAAGGGGCTGAAAGCCTTCTTCCCATCATCCAACATCTGTAGATGTAATTCCTGCACAGCTGTATATATCACCTTCATATTCTATTCTTTTTGAAGGGAGACTAGAAGGGGCTGAAAGCCTGCTTCCCAACATCACCATTTGTAGATTTAATTTTGCCCAGTTATATATATCTCCTTTATTTTCAAAGCTAGGAGAAGGTGGACTGAAACGGGCAGCATAAAGGCTCCTTCCCAACATTCACCATCTGCACTATTTGCACAGCTGTATATGTATATATCTCCTCTTTTTTCTAACCTAGCTGAAGAAGGACTGGAAGGGTCTGGAGAAAGCCTCCTTCCCACCAATCATCATCTGTAGATGTAATTCCTGCACAGCTGTCTATATCTCCTTTATTTTTTAACCTTGGTGAAGGGGGACTGAAAGGGGCTGAAAGCCACCTTCCGAATATTCAACATTTATACATGAAACTGCTGCACAGCTGTATGTATCACCTTTTCTTTCTATCCTTGGTGAAGGGGGACTGGAAGGAGCTGAATGCCTCCTTCCCAACATTCACTATCTGAAGATGAGTGTCCTGCACAGCTGTATATATTAATTTTATTTTATAATCATGGTGGAAGGCAACTGGAAGCAGCTGTAAGCCTCCTTCCGAAAATACACCATCTGTAGATGTAATTTCTGCACAGCTGAATATATTACCATAATATTCTAACCTTGGTGGAGGGTACTGGAAGGGTCTGAAATTGTCTTTCCCAATATTCAGCATCTGTAGATGTAATTCCTGCACAGCTGTAAATATCACCTTTAACTTCTAACCTTGGTGAAGGGGCACTGGAAAGTCCTGAAAGCCTCCTTCCCAACATTCAACATGTGTAGATGTAATTTTTGCACAGCTATATATATCACCTTTATTTTCTAACCTAGGTGAAGGACGATTGGTAGTGGCTGAAGAAACACTCCTTACTAACAATCAACATCTGTAGACGTAGTTTCTGCACAGCTGTATATATCACCATTATTTTGCAACCTTGGTGAAGGGGGACTGGAAGGTCCTGAAAGCCTCCTTCCCAACATTCACCATCTGTAGATGTAATTTTTGCACAGTTGTATATATCTCCTTGATTTTCTAACCTTGGTGAAGGGGGACTGGAAGTGTCTGAAAGTGTTCTTCCCAACATTCACCATCTGTAGATATAATTCCTGCACTGCTGTATGTATCACCTTTATTGACTGACCTTGGTGAAGGGTCCGAAAGCCTCCATCCCAACATTCGCCATCTGTCGATGTAATTCCTGCACAGCTGTAAATATCACATTCATTTTCTAACCGTCGTGAATAGGGACTGGAGGGGCTGAAAACCTCCTTCCCAACATTCATCATCTGTAGATGTAATTCATGCACAGCTGTATATATATCACATTTCTTTTCTAACCGTCGTGAATGTGGACTGGAAGGGCTGAAAGCCTCCTCCCCAACATTCACCATCTGTAGATGTAATTCCTGCACAGCTGTATATATCACCTTAATTTTCTAACCTTGATGAAGAGGGTCTGGAAGGGGCTGAAAGCCTCTCTCCGAACATTCAACATCTGTAGATGTAATTCCTGCACAGCTGTAAATATCACCTTTATATTCTAACCTCGGGGAAGGGGGACTGGAAGGAGCTGAAAGCCTCCTAACCAACATTCACCAACTGTAGATGTAATTGCTGCACAGCTGTATATATCACCATAATTTTCTAACCTTGGTGAAGGGGGACTGGAAGGTCCTGAAAGCCTCCTTCCCAACATTCACCATCTGTATATGTAATTTTTGCACAGTTGTATATATCTCCTAGATTTTCTAACCTTGGTGGAGGGGGACTGGAAGTGGCTGAAAGACTCCTTCCCAACATTCGTCATCTGTCGATGTAATTCCTGCACAGCTGTATATATCATATTTAATTTCTAACCGTCATGAATGGGGACTGGAGGGGCTGAAAACCTGGTTCCCAACATTCATCATCTGTAGATGTAATTCATTCACAGCTGTATATATCACATTTATTTCCTAACCGTCGTGAATGGGGACTGGAGGGGCTGAAAACCTCCTTCCCAACATTCATCATCTGTAGATGTAATTCATGCACAGCTGTATATATCACCTTTATTTCCTAACTTTGGTGAAGGGGGGCTGGAAGCGGCTGAATGTCTCCTTCCCAATGCTCACTATCTGAACATGTAGCACCCGCACAGTTGTATATACCAACTTTATTTTCTATCCTGTGTGAAGGGGGACTGGAAAGGGCTGAAAGCCTGCTATCCAACATTCATCATCTGTAGATGTAATTCATGCACAGCTGTATGTATCACCTTTCATTTCTAACCATGGTGAAGGGGGACTGGAAGGGGCTGAAAACCTCCTTCCCAACATTTACCCTCTGTATATGTAATTCACGCACAGCTGTATGTACCACCTTTCATTTCTAACCTAGGTGAAGGGGGACTGGAGGGGCTGAAAACCTCCTTCCCAACATTTACCCTCTGTAGCTGTAATTAATGCACATCTGTATTTATCACTTTTATTTTCTAACCATGGTGAAGGGGGACTGGATGGGGCTGAAAGCCTCCTTCTAGGCATTCACCATCTGTAGCTGCAGTTAATGCACATCTGTATATATCATCTTTATTTGATAACCTTGGTGACGGGGAACCGGGAGGGGCTGAAAGCCTCCTTCCCGACATTCACCATCTAAAGCTGTAATTAATGCACATCTGTATATATCACCTTTTTTTTCTAACTTTTGTGAAGGGAGACTATAAAGTGCTGAAAGCCTCCTTACCAACTATCACCATCTGTAGATGTAGTTTTTGCACAGCTGTATATGTCTTCTATATAATCTAACCTAGCCGTATGATGACTGGATGTAGCTGCAGGAAGCCTCCTTACCAACAATCACCATCTGTAGATGTAATTCTTGCACAGGTGTATATCTCACGTTTATCATCTAACTTTGGTGAAGGACAACTGGAAGGGGCTGAAAGCCTCCATCCAAACGTTCACCATCTCCAGATATAATTTCAGCACACCTGTATTTATCACATTTACTTTCTATCCTTTGTGAAGTGGGACTGGAAGGCGCTGAAAGCACCCTTCTCAACATGACCACCTTGGTGGAGGGTACTGGAAGGGTCTGAAATTGTCCTTCCCAATATTCAGCATCTGTAGATGTGTTTCCTGCACAGCTGTATATATCAACTTTATATTCTAACCTTGGTGAAGGGGGACTGGAGGGGCTGCAGAAAGCCTCCTTACCAACAATCACCATCTGTAGATGTAGTTTCTGTACCCCTGTAAATATGTCCTGTATTTTCTAACCTAGCCGTACGACGGCAGGAAGTGGAAGCAGCAAGTCTCCCTTCCACCAATCACCATCTGTAGATGTAATTCTGGCGCAGCTGTATAAATCACCTTTATTTAACAACCTTAATGAAGGGGGACTGGAAGGGGCTGAATGCCGCCTTCCCAACATTCACCATCTGTAGATGTAATTCCTGCACGGCTGTATATACCACCTTTATATTCTAACCTTAGTGAAGGGGGACTGGAAGATGCTGAGAAACTCCTACCCAACATTCACCATCTGTAGATGTAATTCCTGCACAGCTGTATGTATCACCTTTATTTTCTAACCTTTGTGAAAGGGGCACTGGAAGGGGCTGAAAGTCTCCTTCCCAAGGCTCACTATCTGTACATGTAATACCCGCACAGCAGTATATACCACCTTTTTTTTCAATTCTATGTGAAGGGTGACTGGAAAGGGCTGAAAGCCTCCTAACCAACATTCACCATTTGTAGATGTAATTCCCGCGCAGCTGTATATATCACCTTTCATTTCAGAGCTTGGTGAAGGGGGCCTGCAAGGGGCTGAAAACGGCCTTCCCAACATTTACCATCTGTAGCTGTAATTAATGCACATCTGTATATATCACCTTTATTTTCTAACCTTGGTGAAGAGGGACTGGAAGGGTCTGAAAGCCTCCTTCCGAACATTGACCTTCTGTAGTTGTAATTCCTGCACAGCTGTGTATATCATCTTTATATCCTAACCTTGGCGAATGGGGAATGGATGGGGCTGACAGCCTCCTTCCCAACAATCACCATCTGCACAGCTGCACAGCTGTATATATAACCTTGATATCGTAAGGTGGGCGAAGGGGGACTGGATGGATCTGGCAGCCTCCTTCCCAACTATCACCATGTGAAGAGATAATTCCTGCACAGCTGTATATATGAAGTTACTTTCTGAACTTGGTGAAAGGTGACAGGAAGGGGCTGAAAGCATCCATCCCAACATTCACCATCTGCAGATGTAATTTTTGCACAGCTGTATGAGTCTCCCTGATTTTCTGACCTCGGGGAAGGGGGCAGGAAGGGGCTGCAGAAAGTCTTCTTAGCAAAAATCACCATCTGTAAATGTAGTTTCTGCACCCCTGTATACATGTCCTGTATTTTCTAACCTAACCATACGATGACTGGGAGTGGCTGCAGCTAGCCTCCTTTCCACCAATCAACATCTGTGTACTGTAATTCCTGCACAGCTGTATTAATCACCTTTGTTTTCTAACTTTTGTGAGGGGGGACTGGAACGGGCTGAAAGTCTTCTTCCCAATGCTCACTATCTGTAAATGTAATATCCGCACAGCTGTATATACCACCTATATTTTCTATCCTGTGTGAACGGTGACTGGAAAGGGCTGAAAACCTCCTAACCGACATCCACCATTTGTAGATGTAATTCCTGAGCAACTGTATACACCACCTTTCATTTCTAACCTTGGTGAAGGGGGACTGGAAGGGGCTGAAAGTCTCCATCCCAACATTTACCCTCTGTAACTGTAATTAATGCACATCTGTATATATCACCTTTATTTTCTAACCATGGTGAAGGGGGATTGGAAGGGCCTGAAAGCCTTCTTCCCAACATGTCCATCTGTAGATGTAATTCCTGCACAGCTGTATATATCTCATTTATTTTCTAACCTACGTGAAGGCGGACTGGAAGGGGCTGCAGAAAGCCTCCTTCCCAACATTCACCAAGTGTAGATGTAATTCCTGCGCAGCTGTATATAACATCTTTATTTTCAAACCTTGGTGTAGGGGGACTGGAAGGGTCTTAAAGAGTCCTTCCCAACATTCAACATCTGTAGATGAAATTCCTGCACAGCTGTATATATCACCTTTATTTTCAAACCATGGTGGAGGGGGACTGGAAGAGGCTGAAAGCCTCCTTCCCAACATTCACCATCTGTAGATGTAGTTCCTGCACTGCTGTATGTATCACATTTATTGTCTAACCTTAGTGAAGGGGCAGTGGAAGGCGCTGAAAGCCTCCTTCACAACATTAATCATCTGTAGATGGAATTCCTGCACAGCTTCATATATAACCTTTATTTTCGGACCTTGCTCAAGGGGGACTGGAAGGGAATGCAAGCCTCCTTCCCAACATTCACCATTTGTAGATGTAATTCCTGCACAGCTCTATATATCACCTTCATTTTTTAACCTTGGTGAAGGGGGACTGGAAGGTGCTGACAGCCTCATTCCCAACATTCACCATCTGTAGATGTAATTCCTGCACAGCTGGATATATCACCTTTATCTTCTAACCTTGGTGAAAGTGGACTGGAAGGGGCTGAAAGCCTCCTTCCCAACATTCACCAACTGTAGATGTAATTCCTACACAGCTGTATATAGCACCTTCATTCTCTCACCTTGGTGAAGTGGGACTGGAAGGTGCTGAAAGCTTCTTTCCCGACATTAACGATCTTAAGATGTAATTCCTTCACAGCTGTCTATATCACCTTTATATTCAAACCCAGGAGAAGGGGGACTGGATGGCGCTGAAAGCCTGCTTCGAAACATTCACCATCTGTAGATATAATTCCTGCACGGCTGTATATTTTACCTTTATTTTCTAACTTTGGTGCAGGGGGACTGGAAGGGGTTTTAAGCCTCCTTCGCAAGATTCTCCACCTGTAGATGAAATTTTTGCACAGATGTACATATCTCCTTTAATTTCTAACCTAGGTGAAGGACGACTGGAAGGGGCTGATGAAAGCCTCATTACCGGCAATCACAATCTGTAGATGTAGTTTCTGCACAGCTGTATAAATCACCTTTATTTCCTAACCTTGGTGAAGGGGGACTGGAAGGGTCTTAAAGAGTCCTTCCCAACATTCAACATCTGTAGATGAAATTCCTGCACAGCTGTATATATCACCTTTATTTTCTAACCTTGGTGCAGGGGGACTGGAATGGGTTTAAAGCCTCCTTCCCAACATTAACAATCTGTAGATGAAATTTTTGCACAGATGTACATATCTCCTATTATTTCTAACCTAGGGGAAGGAGGACTGGAAGGGGCTGATGAAAGCCTCATTACCAACAATCACCATCTGTAAATATAATTGCTGCACAGCTGTATATATCTCGTATCTCGTCTAACCTAGCAGAAATATGGCTGGAAGTGGCTGCAGGAAACCCTTACACAGCTGCACATATCAGCTTTGTTGTATAACCTAGGTGAGGGGGGACTGGAAAGGGCTGCAAGCCTTCTTCCCAACATTCAACTTCTGTAGATGTAATTTTTTCACAGCTGTATATATCTCCTTTATTTTCTAACCTAAGTGAATGAGGACTGGAAGGGGCTGATGAAAGCATTGTTACCAACAATCACCTTCTGTAGATGTAGTTCCTGCTCGGCTGTATTTATCACCCTTATTTTCTAACCTTCGTGAAGGGGGACTGGAAGGGGCTGAAAGCCTGCTTCCCAACATTCACCATCTGTAGATGTAATTTTTGCACTGCTGTATATATGTCCTTTATTTTCTAACCTAGGTGAAGCATGACTAGGAGGGGCTGATAAAACACTCCTTACTAACAAACAACATCTGTAGATGTAGTTTCTGCACAGCTGTATATATCACCTTTACATTCTAACCTTGGTGAATGGGGACTGCAAGGGCTAGAACCTTCTTCCCAACATTCACCATTTGTAGATGTAATTCCTGCACAGCTCTATATATCTCCTTCATTTTTTAACCTTGGTGAAGGGGGACCGGAAGGTGCTGAAATACTCATTCCCAACAATCACCATCTGTAGATGTAATTCCTGCACAGCTGGATACATCACGTTTATATTCTAACCTTGGTGAAGGTGGACTGGATAGGGCTGAAAGCCTCCTTCCCAACATTCACCAACTGTAGATGTAATTCCTACGCAGCTGCATATATCACCTTTATTTTCCAAACTTGGTGAAGGTTGACTGGAGGGGGCTGAAAACCTCCTTCCCAACATTCACTATCTGTAGATGTTATTCCTGCACAGCTGTATATATCACTTCTATTTTCTATCCTTGGTGAAGGGTGACTTGTAGGGGCTGAAAGTCTCTTTCCAACATTCACCATATGTAGATGTAATTCCTGCGCAGCTGTATATATCACCTTTACCTTCTAACCTTGGTGAAGGTGAACTGGAAGGGGCTGAAAGCCTCCTTCCCAACATTCACCATTTGTACATGTAATTCTTGCACAGCTGTATATATCACCTTTAATTTCTATCTCTCGAGTAGGGGGACTGGAAGGGGTTGAAAGCCTGCTTCTCTACATTCACCATCTGTAGATGTAATTCCTGCACAACTGCACATATAACCTTTATTTTCTAACCTTGGTGAAGGGGCACTGGATAGTCCTGAAGGCATCCTTCCCAACATTCAACATCTGTAGATGTAATTCCTGCACAGTTGTATATATCTCCTTGATTTTCTAACCTTGGTGAAGGGTGACTGGAAGGCGGTGAAAGCCTCATTTCCCAAATTAACCATCTGTAGATGTAATTTTTGCACAGTTGTATATATCTCCTTGATTTTGTAACCTAGGTGAAGGAGGACTGGAAGGGGCTGGAGAAAATCTCCTTACCAACAATCACCATCTGTAGAATTAGCTTTTACACAGATGTATATATCACCTTTATTTTCTAACATCGGTGAAGGGGGACTGGAAGGGGCTGAAAGCCTCCTTCCTGATATTAACCACGTTTAGATGTAATTTCTGCACAGCTGTATATATCGCCTTTAGAAAATATACTTGGTGAAGGGGGACTGGAAGGGGCTGAAAGCCTCCTTCCCAACATTCACAATCTGTAGATGTAACTCCTGCACGGCTGTATATATTACCTTTAATTTCTAACCTTGTTGAAATGGGACTGGAAGGAGCCAAAGCCTCCTTCCCAACATTCACCAACTGTAGATGTAATTCCTATGAAGCCATATATATCGCATTTATTTTTAAACCTTGGTGAAGGGGGACTAGAAGGGGCTGAAAGCCTCTTTCCCAACATTCACAATCTGTAGTTGTAATACCTGCACAGTTGTATATATCACCTTAATATTCTAACCTTGGTGATGGGGGACTGGAAGGGTCTGAAATCAGTCTTCCCAACACTCACCAATTGTAGATGTAATTCCTCCACAGCATTATATCACATTTATTTTCTAACCGTCGTGAATGGGGACTGGAGTGGCTGAAAACCTCGTTCCCAACATTCACCAACTGTAGGTGTAATTCCTGCACAGCTGTATATATCACCTTTATTTTCTAACCTTGGTGATGGGGATTGGAAATGGCTGAAAGCCTGCTTCCAAACATTAACCATCTGCAGATGTAATTCCTACACAGCTGTATATATTACATTTTTTTTTAACCATGGTTAACGGGGACTGGAAGGGGCTGAAAGCCTTCATACCAACATTCACTATCTGTAGATGTAATTCTGGCACAGCTGTATATATCAACGTTACTTTCTAACCTTGGTGAAGGGGGACTGGAAGTGGCTGAATGCTTCCTTCTCAACGTTCACCATGTGTAGATGTAGTCTCTGCACAGCTATATATACCTCCAATACAGTCTAAACTAGCCGTACGATGACTGGATGTAGCTGCAGGAAGCCTCCTTACCAACAATCACCATCTGTAGATGTAATTCCTGCACAGCGGTATATATCACGTTTTTTTTGTATCCTTGATGAAGGGGGACTGGAAGGGGCTGAAAGCCTCCCTCCCAACATTTACCATCTTAAGAAGTATTTCCTGCACAGCAGTATATATCACCTTCAATTTCTAAGCTTTGTGAAGGGGGACTGGAAGGGGCTGAAAGCCACTTTCCGAACATTCACAATCTGTAGATGTATTTCCTACACAGCTGTATATATCGCGTTTATATACTAACCTAAGTGAATGGGGACTGGATGAGGCTAAAAGCCTCCATCCCAATATTCACCATCTGTAGATGTAATTCCTGCACAGGTGTATATATAACTTTTTTTTCTAACCTTGGTGAGGGGGAATGGAAGGTGCTGAAAGTCTCCTTCCTTACATTAACCATCAGTAGATGTAATTCCTTCACGGCTGTATATATCACCCGTAATTTGTAACCTTAGTGAAGTGGGCCTTGAAGGGGCTGATAGACTCCTTCCCAACATTCGCCATCTGTACATGTAATTCCTGTGCAGCTGTATATATCACCTTTATTTTTAAACCTTGGTGAAGGGGACTGGATGGACTGAATGACTCCTTCCCAACATTCACCATCTCTGGATGTAATTCCTGCACAGTTGTATATATCTCTTTAATATCTAACCTGGGTGAAGGAGGACTCGAAGGGGCTGAAAGCATCTATCCCAACATTCACCGTCTGTAGATGTAATTCCTGCATAGCTGCTTAAAACACCTTTATTTTCTGACCTTTCTCAAGGGGGAATGGAAGGGCCCGAAAGCCTCCTTCCCAACATTGACCTTCTGTAGATGTAATACCTGGACAGCTGTATATATCGTGTTTTTTTTTCTAACCTAGGTGAAGGGGGACTGGAAGGGGCTGAAAGCTTCCTTCCCAACTTTCACTAACTGTAGATGTAATTCCTGCACATTTGTATATATCACCTTTTTTTTCTAACCTTGGTGAAGGGGGACTGGAAGGGGCTGAAAGACTCTATTCCAACATTCACCTTCTGTAGATGTTATTCCTGCACCGCTGTATGCATCACATCTGTTTTCATACCATGGTGAATAGGGACTGGAGGGGCTGAAAGCCTCCTTCCCAACATTCATCATCTGTAAATGTAATGCATGCATAGCTGTATATATCACCTTTATTTTCTATCCTTGGTGAAGGGGGACTGGAAGGGGCTGCAGAAAGCCTCCTTACCAACTATCACCATCCGTAGACGTAGCTTTTGCACCCCAGTAAATATGTCCTGTATTTTCTAACCTAGCCATACGATGACTGGCAGTGGCTGCAGGTAGACTCCGTTCCACCAATCAACATCTGTAGATGGATTTCCGTCACAGGTGTATAAATCACCTTTATTTTCTAACCTTGATGAAGAGGGACTGGAAGGGGCTGAAAGCTGCCTTCCCAACAGTCACCATCTGTAGATGTAATTCCTGCACAGCTGTATATATTACATGTATTTTCTAACCTTGTTGAATGGGGACTGGAGGGTCTGAAAGCCTCTTTCTCATTATTCATCATCTGTGGATGTAATGCATGCACAGCTGTATATATCACCTTTATATTCTAACCTTGGTGAAGGGGGACTGGAAGGGGCTGAATGTCTCCTTCCCAATGCTCACTATCTGTTCATGTAATACCCGCACTGCTGTATATACCACCCTTAGTTTCTAACCTGTGTGAAGGGGGCTGGAAAGGGCTGAAAGCCTCCTAACCAACATTCACCATTTGTAGATGTAATTCCTGCGCAGCTGCATATATGACCTTTCATTTCTACCCTCGGTGAAGGAAGACTGGAAGGGGCTGAAAGTTTCCTTCCCAACATTTACCATCTGTAACTGTAACTAATTCACATCTGTATATATCACCTTTATTTTCTAACCATGGTGAAGCGGGACTGGAAGGGGCTGAACGCCCGTTTCCCATCACCATCTGTAGATGTAATTTTTGCACGGCTGTATATATCTTTTATTTTAACACCTTGGTTAAGGTAGACTGAAATGGGCTGCAGACGGCATCCTTCCCAAAATTCACCACCTGTAGAAGTAATTCCTGCACAGCTGTATTTATCACTGTAATTTTCAAATCTTGGTGAAGGGGGACAATAAGGGGCACAATGCCTCCTCCCCAACATTCACCATCTGTAGATGTAATTCCTGCATGGCTGTATGTATCACCTTTGTTTTCTAACCTCAGTGAAGGGGGAGTGGAAATGGCAGAACGGCTCATTCCCAACAATACCATCTGTAGATGTAGTTTCTGCACCCCTGTATATATGTCCTGTATTTTCTAATCTAGCCGTACAACGACTGGAAGTGGCTGCAGGTAGCCTCCTTTCCACCAATCACTGTCTGTAGATGTATTCCTGGCACATCTGTATAAATCACCTTTATTTTCTAATCTTGATGAAGGGGGACTGGGAGGGGCTGAAAGACTCCTTCCCAACATTCATCATCTGTAGATGTAATGCATGCACAGCTGTATATAACACCTATATTTTATATCCTTTGTAAATGAGGACTGGAAGGGGTTGAAAGAATCTTTCCCAACATGACCAATTGTTGATGTATATTCTGCACAGCTGTATATATCACCTTTTTATTCTAACCTTGGTGAAGGGGGACTGGGAGGGGCTGAATGCCTCCTCCCCAACATTCACCATCTGTAGTTGTAATTTTTGCACAGCTGTATGTATCTACTTTATTTTCTAACCTAGATGAAGGAGGAATGGAAGGGGCTGTTGAAACCCCCCATACTAACAATCAACATCTGTAGATGTAGTTTCTGCACAACTGTATATATCCCCTTTATATTCTAACCTTGGTGAATGGGGACTAGAAGGGGTTGGAAGCCTCCTTCCCAACATTAACAATATGTACATGTAATTCCTGCACAGCTGTATATATCACCTTTATTTTCTAACCTTGGTGAAGGGGGACTGGAATAAGATGAAAGCCTCCTTCCCAACATTCACCATATGTAGATGTAATTCCTGTACAGCTGTATGTATCACCTTTACTTTCTATCCTTTGTGAAGGGGGACTGGAAGGCGCTGAAAGCCCCCTTCCCAACATGACCATCTGTAGATGTATTTCCTGCACAGCTGTATATATCACCTTTATATTCTAACCTTGGTGAAGGGGGACTTTAAGGGTCTTCAGAAAGCCTCCTTACCAACAATCACCACCTGTAGATGTAGTTTCTGCACCCCTGTAAATATGTCCTGTATTTTCTAACGTAGCCGTACGATGACTGGAAGTGGCTGCAGGTAGCCTCCATTCCACCAATCAACATCTGTAGCTGTTATTTCTGCACAGCTGTATAAGTCACCTTTATTTTATAACCTTTGTGAAGGGGGACTGGAACGGGCTGAAAGCCACCTTCCAACATTCACCATCTGTATATGTAATGCATGCTCAGCTGTATTTCACCTTTATTTTCTAACCATGGTGAAGGGTAACTGGAAGGGGCTGAAAGCCTCCTCCCCAACATTCACCATCTGTAGATGTAATTTTTGCACAGCTGTATAAACCTAATTTATTTTCTAACATAGGTGAAGGAGGATTATAAGGGGTTCATGGAGTGCTCCTTATCAAAAATCACCATCAGTAGATGTAGTTTCTGCACAGCTTTATATATCTCCAATATAGTGTAACCTAGCCGTACGATGACTGGGTGTGGCTCCAGAAAGCATCCTTACCAACAATCACCAACTGTAGATGCAGTTTCTGCACCCCTGTATATATATCTCGTATTTTCTAACCTAAACGAACGACGACTGGAAGTGGCTGCAGGAAACCTTTTTACCACCAATCACCATCTGTAGAAGTAATTCCTGCACAGCTGTATATATCACCTTTATTTTCTAACCTTGGTGAAGGGGGACTGGAAGGGGCTCAAAGCCACCTTCCCAACATTCACCATATCTAGATGCAATTCCTGCACGGCTGTATATATCACCTTTGTTTTCTAACCTCAGAGAAGCTGGTTTAGAAGGGGCTGAAAGCCTCCTTCCCAACATTAACCAATTGTAGATGTAATTCCTGCATGGCTGTATATATCACCTTTCGTTTCTATCCGTGGTGAAGGGGGACTGAAAGGGGCTGATAGTCTCCTTCCTAACATTCACCATCTGTAGATGTAATTTCTGCACAGCTGTATATATCACCTTAATTTTCTAACCTTGATGAAGAGGGTCTGGAAGGGGCTGAAAGCCTCTTTCCCAACATTCACCATCTGTAGATGTAATTCTTGCACAGCTGTATATATCACTTTTATTTTCTAACCTTGGTGAAGGGGGACTGGAAGAAGCTGAAAGCTTCTTTCTGAGCATTCGCCATTTGTAGATGTAATACCTGCACAGCTCTATATATCACCTTTATTTTCTAACCTTGGGCCAGGAGGACTGGAAGGGGCTGAAAGCCTCCTTCCCAACATTCACCATCTGTAGATGTAATACCTTCCTGTCTGTATATATTACCTTTATTCTCTAACCTTGGCATGGGGGAATGGAAGGGGCTGAATGCCTCCTTCCCGACATTGACCTTCTGTAGATGTAATTCCTGCATGGCTGCATAAATCACGTCTACTTTCTAACCTTGGTGAGGAGGGACAATTTGGGGCTGAAAGCCTGCTTCCCAACATTCACCGTGTTTAGATGTAATTCCTGCACAGCTGCACATACTACCTTTATTTTCTAACCTTGGTGAGGGGGGACTGAATGGGGCTGATAGCCTCCTTCCCAACATTCACCATCTGTAGATGTAATTCCTGCACAGCTGTATAAATTATCTTTATTATCTGACCTTGGTGATGGGGACAGGAAGGGGCTGAATGCCTGTTTCCAAACATTCACCATCTGTAGATGTTATTCCTGCACAGCTGTGTTTATGACCTTTATATTCTAACCTAGCTGAAGGGGGGCTGGATGAGGCTGAAAGCATGCTTCACAATATTCACCATCTGTTGATTTAATTTTTGAACAGCTGCATATTTCTCCTTTATTTTCTAACATCGGTGAAGGGGGACTGGAAGGGGCTGAAACCTTCCCTCCCAACATTAACCCTCTGTAGATGTATTTTTTTCGCAGATGTATATATATCCTTTAATTTCTAACTTAGGAGAAGAGGACTGGAAAGTGTTCTAGAAAGCCTCCTTACCAACAATCACCATCTGTATGTATATATGTCACGTATTTTCTAACCTAGACGTACGACGACTGGAAGTGGCTGCAGGAAGCCTCCTTACCACCAGTCACCATCTGTAGAAGTAATTCCTGTACCGATGTATATATCACTTTTATTTTCTAACCTTGGTGATGTGGGATTGGAAGGGGCTGAAAGCTGCCTTCCCAACATTCACCATTTGTAGATATAATTCCTGCACAGCTGTATATATCACCTTTCTAATCTAATCTTGGTGAAGGGGGACTGGAAGGGTCTCACAGCCTCCTTCCGAACATTGACCATCTGTAGATTTAATTTTTGGTCAGCTGCATATATCTCCTATATTTTCTAACCTAGGTGAAGGCGGACTGGAAGGCGTGCAGATAGCCTCTTTACCAACAATGACCGTCGGTTAATGTCGCTTCTCCACAACTGTATATATCTTCTATATAGTCTAACCTAACCATACGATGTCTGGATGTGGCTGCAGGAAGCCTCCTTACCAACTATCACCATCTGTAGATGTAATTCCTGCCTGGCTGAATAAATTACCTTTATTCTCTAACCTTGTTGAAGGGAAACTGGAAGGGGCTGAAAGCCTCCTTCCCAACACTCTCCCTCTGTAGATGTAATTCCTGCAGAGCTGTATGTATCACCTTTATTTTCTAACCTTGGTGAAGGAGGACTGGAAGGGGTGAAAGCCTCCTGCCCAACATTCACCATCTGTAAATGTAATTCCCGCACATTTGTATATATCACCTTTAATTTCTAACCTAGGTGAATGGGGTTTGGGAGGGGCTGAAAGCCTAATTCCCAACGTTCACCATCAGTAGATGTAGTTTCTGCACAGCAGTATATATCTGCTATATTTTCCAACCTAGCCATACGACAACTGGAAATGGCTGCAGGAAGCCACCTTACCTACAATCACCATCTGTAGATCTAATTCCTTCACAGCTGTATATATCACTTTAATTTTTTTTCCTTGGTGAAGGGGGACTGGAAAAGGCTGAATGCCTCCTTCCAAACATTCACCTTCTGTAGATGTAATTCCTGCACAGCTGTATATACCACCTTTATTTTCTAACCTTGGTGAAGTGGAACTGGAAGGGGTTGAAACCCTTCTGCCTAACATTCACCATCTGTAGGTGTAAATCTTGCACAGCTATGTATATCACCTTTATATCCTAACCTTGGCGAAGGGGGACTGGATGGGTCTGACAGCCTCCTTCTTAGCTATCACCATCTGTTGATGTAATTCCTGCACAGCTGTATATGTCACCTTTGTTTTCTAACCTTGGTGCAGGGGGAATGGAAGGGGCTGAATGCCTCCTTTCCACCAATCACCATCTGTAGATGTATTTCCTGCACAGCTGTATATATTATCTTTATTTTCTAACCTGGGTGAAGGGGGACTGGAAGGGGCTGAAAGCCTCCTTACCAACAATCACCATCTGTAGATGTAGTTTCTGCACAGCTGTATATATCTGCTATATTTTCTAACCTAGCCATACGACGACTGGAAGTGGCTGCAGGAAGCCTCCTAACCAACAATCACCTTCAGCAGATGTAATTCCTGCACAGCTGTATATATCACCTTTATAATCTAAACTCGGTGAAGGGGGAGTGGAAGGCTCTGCAGAAAGCCTCCTTACCAACAATCACCATCTGTAGATGTAGTTTCTGCACCCCCGTATATTTGTCCAGTATTTTCTAATCTAGCCGTACGACGACTGGAAGTGGCTGCAGGTAGCCTCCTTTCCACCAATCACCATCTGTAGAATTATTTCTGGCACAGCTGTATAAATCACATTTATTTTCTAACCTTGGTGAATGGGGACTGGAGGGGCTGAAAGCCTCCTTCCCAACATTCATCATCTGTAGATGTAATTCATGCACAGCTGTATATATCATCTTTATTTTCTAACCTGGGTGAAGGGGGACTGGAAGGGGCTGAAAGTCTCCTTCCCAACGCTCACTATCTGTACATGTAATACCTGCACAGCTGTATATACCAACTTTATTTTTTAACCTGTGTGAAGGGGGACTGGAAAGGGCTGAAAGCCTCCTAACCAACATTCACCATTTGTAGATGTAATTCCTGCGCAGCTGTACAGATCACCATTATTTTCTAACCTTGGTGAAGGGGGACTGGAAGAGGCTAAAAGACTACATCCCAACACCACCATTTGTAGATGTAATTCCTGCACAGCTGTATATATCACCTTTATTTTCTAACCCTGGTGAAAGGGGACTAGAAGGGGCAGAAAGCCTGCTTCCCATCATCACCATTTGTAGATGTAATTTTCCCAGTTGTATATATCTCCTTTATTTTCTAACCTAGGAGAAGGTGGACTAAAACGGGCAGCATAAAGGCTCCTTCCATAGATTCACCATCTGCACTTTTTGCATAGCTGTATATATCTCCTTTTTTTTCTAACCTAGGTGAAGAAGTACTGGAAGGGTCTGGAGAAAGCCTCCTTACCACCAATCATCATCTGTAGATGTAAATCCTGCTCATCTGCATATATCAGCTTATTGTCAAACCATGGTGAAGGGGGACTGGAAGGGGCTGAAACCCTGCTTCCCAACATTAACCATCTGTAGATGTAATTCCTGCATGGCTGTATGTATCACCTTTGTTTTCTAACCTTAGTGAAGGGGGAGTGGATGTGGCTGAATGACTCCTTCCCATCATGCACCATCTGTAGATGTAATTCCTGCACAGCTGTATATATTACCTTTTCTTTTCTAACCTTGGTGAAGGGGGCCTGGAAATTTCTGAAAGCCTCCTTCCCAACAATAACCATCTATAGATGTAGTTTCTGCACAGCTGTATATATCTGCTATATTTTCTAACCTAGCCATTCGACCACTGGAAGTGGCAAAAGGAAGCCTCCTTACCAACATTCCTTCACAGCTGTATATATATCTTTTAATTCTATCCGTGGTGAAGGGGGTCTGGAAAGGGCTGAATGCCTACTTCCCTAATTTCTCTATCTGTAGATGTAATTTTGCACATCTGTATATATCTCCTTCAATTGTTTTCCTAGGTGAAGGAGGACTGGAAGGGGCTGATGAAAGTCTCCATACCAACAATCACCATCTGTAGATGTATTTTATGCAGGGCTGTATATATCACCTTTATTTTCGAACCTTGGTGAAGGGGGACTGGAAGGTCCTGAAAGCCTCCTTCACAACATTTGCCACCAGTAGTGTCATTTCTGAACAGCTGTATATATCAGCTTTATTTTATAACCTTGGTGAATGGGGTCTGGTAGGGGCTGAAAGGCTCCTTCCCAACATTCGCCAACTGCAGATGTAATTCCTGCATGGCTGTATACAATCCTGGAAATTGAAATAAGAACACCGTGAATTCATTGTCCCAGGAAGGGGAAACTTTATTGACACATTCCTGGGGTCAGATACATCACATTATCACACTGACAGAACCACAGGCACATAGACGCAGGCAACAGAGCATGCACAATGTCGGCACTAGTACAGTGTATATCCACCTTTCGCAGCAATGCAGGCTGCAATTCTCCCATGGAGACGATTGTGGAGATGCTGGATGTAGTCCTGTGGAACGGCTTGCCATGCCATTTCCACCTGGCACCTAAGTTGGAACAGCGTTCGTGCTGGACGGGCAGACCGCGTGAGACGACCCTTCATCCAGTCCCAAACATGCTCAATGGGGGACAGATCCGGAGTTCTTGCTGGCCAGGGTAGTTGATTTACACCTTCTAGAGCACGTTGGGTGGCACGGGATACATGCTGACGTGAATTGTCCTGTTGGAACAGCAAGTTCCCTTGCCGGTCTAGGAATGGTAGAACGATGGGTTCGATGACGGTTTGGATGTACCGTGCACTATTCAGTGTCCCCTTGACGATCACCAGTGGTGTACGGCCAGTGTAGGAGATCGCTCCCCACACCATGATGCCGATTGTTGGCCCTGTGTGCCTCAGTCATATACAGTCCTGATTGTGGCGCTCACCTGCATGGCGCCAAACACGCATACGACCATCGTTGGCACCAAGGCAGAAGCGACTCTCATCGCTGAGGACGACACGTCTCCCATTCGTCCCTTAATTCACGCCTGTCGCGACACCACTGGAGGCGGGCTGCACAATGTTGGGGTGTGAGCGGAAGACAGCCTAACGGTGTGCGGGACCGTAGCCCAGCTTCATGGAGACGGTTGCGAATGGTCCTCGCCGATACCCCAGAGGCAACAGTGTCCCTAATTAGCTGGGAAGTGGCGGTGCGGTCCCCTACGGCACTGCGTAGGATCCTACGGTCTTGGCGTGCATCCGTGCATCACTGCGGCCCGGTCCCAGGTCAACGGGCACGTGCACCTTCCGCCGACCACTGGCGACAACATCGATGTACTGTGGAGACCTCACGCCCCACGTGTTGAGCAATTCGGCGGTACGTCCACCCGGCCTCCCGCATGCCCACTATACGCCCTCGCTCAGAGTCCGTCAACTGCACATACGGTTCGCGTCCACGCTGTCGCGGCATGCTACCAGCGTTAAAGGCTGCGATGGAGCTATGTATGCCACGGCAAACTGGCTGACACTGACGGCGGCGGTGCACAAATGCTGCGCAGCTAGCGCCGTTCGACGGCCAACACCGCAGTTCCTGGTGTGTCCGCAGTGCCGTGCGTGTGATCATTGCTTGTACAGCCCTCTCGCAGTGTCCGGAGCAAGTATGGTGGGTCTGACACACCGGTGTCAATGTGTTCTTTTTTCCATTTCCAGGAATGTATATTACCATTATTTTCTAAACCTGGTGAAGGGGGATGGAAGGGGCTGAAAGCCTCCTTCCCAACATTCACCTTCTGTAGATGTAATTCCTGCACAGCTATATATATCACCTTTATTTTCTAACCTGGGTGTAGGTGGACAGGAAGGGGCTGAAGGTCTCCTTCCCAACATTTACCATCTCTAAATGTAATTCCTGCACAGCTGTATATATCAACTTTATTTTCTAACCTTCGTAAAGGGGGACCGGAAGGGGCTTAAAGCCTCCTTCCCAACATTCACCATCTGTAGTTGTAATTCCTGTACAGTTGTATACATCAACATTATTTTCTAACCTTGGTGAGTGGGGACTGGAAGGGGCCGAAAGCCTCCTTCCCAACGTTCACCATCAGTAGATGTGGTTTGTGCACAGCTGTATATATCTGATATATTTTCTAACCTAGCCATACGACAACTGGAAGTGGATGCACGGAGCCTCCTTACCAACAATCACCATCTGTAGATGTAATTCCTGCAGAGCTGTATATATCACTTTTATTTTGTAACCTTGCTGAAGGGGGACTGGATGGGGCTGAAAGCCCCCTTCCCAACATTCACCATCTGTAGATGTAATACCTGCATGGCTGTATTTATGACCTTTATTCTCTATCCTTGGTGAAAGGGTACTGGAAGGGGCTGAATGCCTCTTTTCCACCATTCACCATCTGTACATGTATTTCCCGCACAGCTGGATAAATCACCTTTATTTTCTATCCTTTGTGAAGGGGGACTGGAAGGGGCTGAAAACCTACTTCCAAACATGACCATCTGTAGATGTATTTCCTGCACAGCTATATATATCACCATTATATTCTAACCTTGGTGAAGGGGGACCGGGAGGGGCTGAAAGTCTTCTTTCCAAAATTCACTATCTGTAGATGTACTTCCTGCACAGTTGTATATATCACCTTGATTATCTTATCTTGGTGAAGGGGGACTGGAAGGCGGTGGAAGCCTCCTTACCAACAATCTCCATTTGTAGATGTAGTTTCTGCACAGCTGTATATATCTGCTATTTTTTTTTTTCCTAGCCATACGATGACTGGAAGTGGCTGCAGGAAGCCTCCTTACTGACAATCAGCATCTGCAGATGTATTTCCAGCACAGCTGTATATATCACATTTATATTCTAACGTTGGTGAAGGGGGACTGGAAGGGGCTGCAGAAAGCCTCCTTACCAAATTTCACCATCTGTAGATGTAGTTTCTGTACCCCTGTAAATATGTCCTGTATTTTCTAATCTAGCCGTACGACGACTGGAAGTGGCTGCAGGAAGCCCCCTTACCAACAATCACCATTTGTAGATGTCATTCCTTGACAGCTGTATATATATCTTTTTATTTCTATCCGTGTTGAAGGGGGTTGGGAAAGGGTTGAAAGCCTACTTACCAACATTCACTATCAGTATATGTAATTTTGCAGATCTGTATATATCTCCCTCATTTTCTAACCTAGGTGAAAGAGGACTTAAAGGGGCTGATGAATGCCTCCATACCACCAATCACCATCTGTAGATGCAGTTTACGCAGAGCTCTATGTATCACCTTTATTTTCGAACCCTGGTAAAGGGGGACTGGAAGGTCCTGAAAGCCTCGTTCACAACATTCGCCACCAGTAGTGTCATTTCTGCACAGCTGTATATATCACCCTTATATTATAACCTTGGTAAAGGGGGACCGGAAGGGGCTTAAAGCCTCCTTCCCAACATTCACCAGCTGTAGTTGTAATTCCTGTACAGTTGTATACATCAACTTTATTTTCTAACGTTGGTGAAGGGGGAATGGAAGGGGCTGCAAGCCTCCTTCCCAACAATCATCATCTGTAGATGTAATGCATGTACAGCTGTATATATAACCATCATTTTCTATCCTTTGTGAAGGTGGACTGGAAGGGGCTGAATGCCTCCTTCCCAACATGACCATCTGTAGATGAATATCCTGCACAGCTGTATATATCACCTTTATTTCTAACCTTAGTGAAGGGCGACTGGAAGAGGCTGAAAGACTCCTACCCAACATTCACCATCTGTAGATGTAATTCCTGCACAGCTGTATATATCACCTTTATTTTCTAACCTTTGTGAAGGGCCACTGGAAGGGGCTGAAAGTATCCTTCCTAAGGCTCACTATCTGTACATGTAATACCCGCACAGCTGTATATCTCACCTTTTTTTTCAATCCTACGTGAAGGGGGACTGGAAAGGGCTCAAAGCCTCCTAACCAACATTCACCATTTGTAGATGTAATTCCCGCACAGCTGTATATATCACCTTTCATTTCAGAGCTTGGTGAAGGGGGACTACAAGGGGCTGAAAGCGGCCTTCCCAACATTTACCATCTGTAGCTGTAATTAATGCACAACTGTATATATCACCTTTATTTTCTAACCTTGGTGAAGGGTTACTGGAAGGGGCTGTAAGCCTCTTCTCCAACATTCACCATCCGTAGATGTAATTGTTGCACAGCTGTATATATCTTCTTTATTTTCTAACATACGTGACGGAAGACTGGATGGGGCTGATGAAACCCTCATTACTAACAAACAGCATCTGTAGACGTAGTTTCTGCACAGCAGTATATTTCGCCTTTATTTTCTAACCTTGGTGAAGGGGGACTGGAAGGGCCAGAAAGCCTCCTTCCCAACATTCACCATCTGTAGATGTAATTTCTGCACTGATGTATATATCACCTTTATATTCTAACCTTGGTGAAGGGGGACTGAAAGGGGCTGACAGACTCCTTCCCAACTATCACCATCTGTTGATGTAATACCTGCACAGATGTATATATAACCTTTATTTCCTAAGGTTGGCGAAGGGGGACTGGATGGATCTGACAGCCTCCTTCCCAACTATCACCATCTGTAGAGATAATTCCTGCACCCCTGTAAACATGTCCTGTATTTTCTAACCTAGCCGTACTATGACTGGAAGTGGCTGCAGGTAGCCTCCTTTCCACCAATCAACATCTGTAGCTGTAATTACTGCACAGCTGTATAAATCACCTTTATTTTCTAACCTTTGTGAAGGGGGACTGGAACGGGCTGATAGCCACCTTCCCAACATTCACCATCTGTAGATATAATTCCTGCACATCTGTATGTATCACATTTATTTTCTAATCTTGGTGAATGGGGACTGGAAGGAGCTGAACGCCTCCTTCCCAACACTCAACAACTGTAGATGTAATTCCAGCACAGTTGCATATATCACCTTTAATTTCTAACGTAGGTGACGAAGGACTGGAAGTGTCTGATGAAAGACTCCTTACCAACAATCACCATCTGTAGATGTAGTTTCTGCACAGCTGTATATATCTCGAATATAGTCTAACATAGACGTACGATGACTGGATGTGGCTGCAGGAAGCCTCCTTATGAACAATCACCATCTGTAGATGTAATTCCTGCACAGCCGTATATATCACCTTTATTTTCTATCCTTGGTGAAGGGTGACTTGTACAGGCTGAAAGCCTGTTTCCAAAATTCACCACATGTAGATATAATTCCTGCACAGCTGTATATATCACCTTTATCTTGTAACCTTGGTGAAGGTGGACTGGAAGGGGCTGAAAGCCTCCTTCCCATTATTCACCATTTGTACATGTAATTCTTGCACAGCTGTATATATCACCTTTAATTTCTATCTTTGGAGTAGGGGGACTGGAAGGGGTTGAAAGCCTGTTTCCCTACATTCACCATCTGTAGATGTAATTCCTGCACAGCTGTATATATCACCTTCATTTTCTATGCTTGTTGAAGGGGGACTGGAAGGGGCTGAACGCATGTTTCCCAACATCACCATCTGTAGATGTAGTTTTTGCACAGCTGTATATATCTCTTTTATATTGTAATATTGTATATATCATTGTAATTTTCAAATCCTGGTGACGAGGGACAATAAGGGGGTCAATGCCTCCTCCCCAACATTCACCATATGTAGATGTAATTCCTGCACAGCTGTAGATTTCATCTTTAATTTCTAACCTTGGTGAAGGGGGGCTGGAAGTGTCTGAAAGTCTCCTTCCCAACGTTAACCATCTATAGATGTAGTTTCTGCACAGCTGTATATATCTGCTGTATTTTCTAACCTAGCCATTCGACGACTGGAAGTGGCTGCAGGAAGCCTCCTTACCAACAATCAACATCTGTAGATGTCATTCCTTCACAGCTGTATATTTATCTATTAATTTCAATTTGTGGTGAAAGGGGTCAGGAAAGGGCTGAAAGCCAACTTCCCAACACTCACTACCTGTTGATGTAATTTTGCACATCTGTATATATCTCCTTTATTTTCTAACCTATTTGAAGGAGGACAGGAAGGGGCTGATGAAAGTCTCCATACCAACAATCTCCATCTGTAGAAGTAGTTTACGCACAGCTGTATATATCACCTTTATTTTCGAACCTTGGTGAACGGGGACTGGAAGGTACTGAAAGCCTCCTTGACAACATTCGCCACCTGTAGGTGTCATTCCTGAACAGCTGTATATATCACCTTTAATTTCTAACCGTGGTGAACAGGGACTGGAAGGGGCTGAAAGGCTCTTTCCCAGCACTCACCAACTGCAGATATAATTCCTGCATGGCTGTATATATCTGCTACATTTTCTAACATAGCCATACGACAACTAGAAGTGGATGCAGGAAGCCACCTTACCAACAATCACCGTCTGTAGATGTAATTCCTGCAGAGCTGTATATATATCTTTTATTTTGTAACCTTGGTGAAGGAGGAATGGAATGGGCCGAAAGCCTCTTTCCTAACATTCTCCATCTGTAGATGTAATTCCTGCACAGCTGTATAAATCACCTTTTTTTTCTAAATTTGGTTAACGGGGACTGGAAAGGGCTGAAAGCCTCCTTCCTGACATTTACCATCTGTAGATGTAATTTCTGCACGGCTGAATATATGTCCTTTATTCTCTAACCTTGGTGAAGGGGAACTGCAAGGGGTTGAAAGGCTCCTTCCCAACATTCACTATATGTAGATGTAATTCCTGCACAGCTATATATATCACCTTTATTTTCTAACCTTGGTGAAGGGGGACTAGAAGGGGCTGAAAGCCTGCTTCCCAACATCTCCACTTGTAGATGTAATTTTGCCACGTTGTATATATCTCCTTTATTTTCTAACCTAGGAGAAGGTTGACAGAAACGGGCAGCATAAAGGCTCTTTCCCAACATTCACCATCTGCACTTTTTGCACAGCTGTATATAACTCCTTTTTTTTCTAACCTAGGTGAAGATGGACTGGAAGGGTCTGGAGAAAGCCTCCTTACCACCAATCATCATCTGTAGATGTAATTCCTGCTCATCTGTATAAATCAGCTTATTGTCAAACCATGGTGAAGGGGGACTGGAAGGGGCTGAAAGCCGCCTTCCCAACATTAACCATCTGTAGATGTAATTCCTGCACGGCTGTATATATGACCTTTATTCTCTAGCCTTGGTGAAAGGGAACTGGAAGGGACTGAATGGCTCCTTCCCAACTTTCATCATCTGTAGATGTAATTCCTGCACAGCTGGATGTATCACCTTTATTTTCTAACCTTGGTGAAGGGGGACTTGAAGGGGCTGCAAGCCTCCTTCCAAACATTCAGCATCTGCAGATGTAATTAATGCACAGCTGTATATATCACCTTCATTTTCTAACTTTCTTGAAGGGGGACTTGAATGGGCTGCAAGCCTCCTTCCCAACATGACCATCTGTAGATGAATATCCTGCACAGCTGTATATATCACCTTTATATTCTAACCTTAGTGAAAGGGGACTGGAGGGGGCTGAAAGACTCCTACCCAACATTCACCATCTGTAGATGTAATTCCTGCACAGCTGTATATATCACCTTTATTTTCTAAACTTTGCGAAGGGGCACTGGTAGGGGCTGAAAGTCTCCTTCCCAAGGCTCACTATCTGTGCATGTAATACCCGCCCAGCTGTATATACCACCTTTTATTTCAATCCTATGTGAAGGGGGACTTGAAAGGGCTGAAAGCCTGCTAACCAACATTCACCATTTGTAGATGTAATTCCCGCGCAGCTGTATATATCACCTTTCATTTCAGAGCTTTGTGAAGGGGGACTGCAAGGGGCTGAAAACGGCCTTCCCAATATTTACCATCTGTAGCTGTAATTAATGCACATCTGTATATATCACCTTTATTTTCTAACCATGGTGAAGGGGGACTGGAAGGGGCTGAAAGTCTCCTTCCCAATGCTCACTATCTGTAAATGTAATACCCGCACAGCTGTATATACCACCTATATTTTCTATCCTGTGTGAAGGGGGACTGGAAATGGCTGAAAACCTCCTAACCAACATCCACCATTTGTAGATGTGATTCCTGAGCAGCTGTATACATCACCTTTCATTTTTAACCTTGGTGAAGGGGGACTGGAAGGGACTGAAAGCCTCCTTCCCAACATTTACCCTCTGTAACTGTAATTAATGCACATCTGTATACATCACCTTTATTTTCTAACCATGGTGAAGGGGGACTGGAAGGCGCTGAAAGCCTCCTTACGAAAAATCACCATCTGAAGATGTAGTTTTTGCACACCTGTATATATCTTCTATACAGTCTAGCGTAGCCGTACGATGACTGGATGTGGTTGCAGGAAGCCTCCAACCCAACAATCACCACCAGTAGATGTTATTCCTGACTGGCTGCATATCTCACCTTTATTTTCTACCTTTGGTGACGGGGGACTCGAAGGGGCTAAAAGCCTCCTTCCCAACTTTCTCGATTTGTACATGTAATTCCTGCACAGCTGTATGCATCACCTTTTTTTTCTATCCTTGGTGAAGGGCGACTGGAAGGGACTGAAAGCATCCTTCCCATAATTCACCATCTGTAAATGTAATTCCTGCACAGCTGTATATATTACTTTTATATTCTAACCTTGGTGAGGGGTACTGGAAGGGTCTGAAAGCGCACTTCCCAACATTCAACAACTGTAGGTGTAATTCCTGCACGGTTTTACATATCACCTTTAATTTCTAACGTAGGTGAAGAAGGACTGGAAGTGTCTGATGAGAGCCTCCTTACCAACAATCACCACTGTAGAAGTAGTTTCTGCACAGCTGTATATATCTCCAATATAGTCTAACCTAGACGTACGATGACTGGTTGTGGCTGCAGGAAGCCTCCTTACCAACAATCACCATCTGCAGATGTAATTCCTGCACACCCGTATATATCATCTTTATTTTCTAACCTTTTTGAAGGGAGACTGGAAGGGGCCGAAAGCTTCCTTCCCAACATTCACCAACTGTAGATGTAATTGCTGCGCAGCTGTATATAACATCTTTATTTTCAAACCTTGGTGAAGGGGGACTGGAAGGGTCTTAAAGAGTACTTCCCAACATTCAACATCTGTAGGTGAAATTCCTGCACAGCTGTATATATCACCTTTAATTTCTAACCATGGTAAAGGGGACTGGAAGAGGCTGAAAGCCTCCTTCCCAACATTCACCATCTGGAGATGTAATTCCTGCACGGCTGTATATTTTACCTTTATTTTCTAACCTTGGTGCAGGGGGACTGGAAGGGGTTTAAAGCCTCCTTCGCAAGATTCACCATCTGTAGATGTAATTTTTGCACAGATGTAAATATCTCCTTTAATTTCTAACCTAGGTGAAGGACGACTGGAAGGGGCTGATGAAAGCCTCATTACCGACAATCACAATCTGTAGATATAGTTGCTGCACAGCTGTATATATCTTGTATCTCATCAACCTAGCAGAATGATTACAGGAAGTGGCTGCACGAACACCCTTACACAGCTGCACATATCAGCTTTATTTTCTAACCTTGGTGAGGGGGGACTGGAAAGGGCTGCAAGCCTCCTTCCCAACATTCACCATCTGTAGAAGTAATTCCTGCACAGCTGTATATATTACCTTTATATTCTAATGTTGGCGAAGAGGGACTGGATGGATCTTACAGCCTCCTTCCCAACAATCACCATCTGTAGATATAATTGCTGCACAGCTGTATATATCTCGTATCTCGTCTAACCTAGCTGAAATACGGCTGGAGGTGGCTGCAGCAACCCCTTACACAGCTGCACATTTCAGCTTTGTTTTATAACCTAGGTGAGGGGGGACTGGGAGAGCTGTAAGCCTCCTTCCCATCATTCACCATCTGTAGATGTAATTCCTGCACAGCTGTATGTATCACCTTTATTTTGAATCCTTGGTGAAGGGGGTCTGGAAGGGGCTGATGAAAGCATCGTTACCAACAAACAACATCTGTAGACGTAGTTTCTGCACAGCTGTATATATCACCTTTACATTCTAACCTTGGTGAATGGGGACTGCAAGGGCTAAAACTTTCTTCCCAACATTCACCATTTGTAGATGTAATTCCTGCACAGCTCTATACATCACCTTCATTTTTAAACCATGGTGAAGGGGGACTGGAAGGTGCTGAAAGCCTCATTCCCAACAATCACCATCTGTAGATGTAATTCCTGCACAGCTGGATATATCGCCTTTATCTTCTAACCTTGGTGAAGGTGGACTGAAAGGGGCTGTAAGCCTCCTTCCCAACATTCACTATCTGTAGATGTAATTCCTGCACAGCTGTATATATCACCTTTATTTTCTATCCTTGGTGAAGGGTGACTTGTAGGGGCAGAAAGCCTCTTTCCAACATTCACCTTATGTAGAAGTAATTCCTGCGCAGCTGTATATATCACCTTTATCTTCTAACCTTGGTGATGGTGGACTGGAAGGGGCTGAAAGCCTCCATCCCAACATTCACCATTTGTACATGTAATTCTTGGACAGCTGTATATATCACCTTTAAATTCTATCTTTGGAGTAGGGGGACTGGAAGGGGTTGAAAGCCTCCTTCCCAACATTCAACAACTGTAGATGTAATTCCTGCACAGTTGTATATATCACCTTCATATTCAAACCTAGGAGAAGGGGGACTGGATGGCGCTGAAAGCCTGCTTCGCAACATTCACCATCTGTAGAAGTAATTCCGGCACGGCTATATATTTTACCTTTATTTTCTAACCTTGGTGCAGGGGGACTGGAAGGGGTTTAAAGCCTCCTTCGCAAGATTCACCATCTGCAGATGTAATTTTTGCACAGATGTACATATCTCCTGTAATTTCTAACCTAAGTGAAGGACGAAAGGAAGGGACTGATGAAAGCCTCATTACCAACAATCACAATCTGTAGATGTAGTTGCTGCACAGCTGTATATATCTTGTATCTCATCAACCTAGCAGAATGATGACAGGAAGTGGCTGCAGGAACCCCCTTACACAGCTGCACATATCAGCTTTATTTTCTAACCTTGGTGATGGGGGACTGGAAAGGGCTGCATGCCTCCTTCCCAACATTCACCATCTGTAAATGTAATTCCTGCACGGCTGTATATATAACTTTATTTTCTAAACTTGGTGAAGGGGGACTGGAAGGGCCTGAAAACGTCCTTCCCAACATTAAACATCGGTAGATATAATTACTGCACAGCTGTAGATATCGCCTTTATATTCAAACCTTGCTGAAGTGGGACTGGAAGGAGTTGAAAGCTTCCTTCCCAACATTCAACAACTGTAGATGTAATTCCTGCAAAGTTGTATATATCACCTTTATATTCAAACCTAGGAGGAGGGGGACTGGATTTCGCTGACAGCCTGCTTCGCAACATTCACCATCTGTAGATGTAATGCATGCACAGCTGTATATATCACCTTTATTTTCTATCCTTTGTAAATGGGGACTGGAAGGGTCTGAAAGCATCCTTCCCAACATGACCAATTGTAGATGTAATTCCTGCAAAGCTGTATATATCAAATTTATTTTCTAACCTTGGTGAATGGGGACTAGAGGGGCTCAAAGCCCCCTTCATCACATTCACTATCTGTAGATGTAATACCTGCACAGTTGTATATATCACCTTGATTTTTTAACATTGTTGAAGGGGGACTGGAAGGCGCTGAAAGCCTCCTTACCAACAAGCACCATCTGTTGATGTCTTTCCTGCACAGCTGTATGTATCACCTTCATTCTCTATACTTGGTGGAGGGGGACTGGAAGGGGCTGAATGCCTGTTTCCCAGCATCAGCATCTGTAGATGTAATTTTTGCACAGCTGTATATATCGCCTTTATTTTGTAACCTAAGTGAAGGTGGCCTGAAATGGGCTGCAGATTGCATCCTTTCCAAATTTCAATACCTGTAGATGTAATTCCTGCACAGCTGTATATATCACCTTCATTATCTATACTTGGTGAAGGGGCACTGGAAGGGGCTGAATGCCTCCTCCTCAACATTTAACATCTGTAGATGTAATTTTTGCACAGCTCTATGTATCTCCTTCATTATCTAACCTAGGTGAAGGAGGAATGGAAGAGGCTGATGAAACCCTCCTTACTAACAATCAACGTCTGTAGACGTAGTTTCTGCACAATTGTATATATTACCTTTATTTTCTAACCTTGGTGAATGGGGACTGGAAGGGGTTGGAAGCCTCCTTCCCAACATTCACCATATGTACATGTAATTCCTGCACAACTGTATATATTACCTTTATTTTCTAACCTTGGTGAAGGGGGACTGGAATAGGATGAAAGCCTCCTTCCCAACATTCACCATATGTGGATGTAATACCTGCGCGGCTGTATAGATCACCATTATATTCTAACATTGGTGATGGGGGACTGGAAGAGGCTGAAAGACTCTTTCCCAACACCACCATTTGTAGATGTAATTCCTGCACAGTTGTATAAATCACGTTTATATTCTATACTTGGTGAAGGGGTACTAGAAGGGGCTGAAAGCCTGCTTCCCAACATCACCATTTGTAGATGTAATTTTTGCCCGGTTGTATGTATCTTCTTTACTTTCTAACCTAGGAGAAGGTGGACAGAAGCAGGCTGCATAAAGGCTCTTTCTCAACATTCACCATCTGCATATTTTGCACAGATGTATATATCTCCTTTTTTTTTAACCCAGGTGAAGAAGGACTGGACGAGTCTGGAGAAAGCCTCCTTACCGCCAATAATCATCTGTAGATTTAATTCCTTATCATCTGTAAATATCAGCTTATTGTCTAACCATGGTTAAGGGGGACTGGAAGTGGCTGAAAGCCTGCTTCCTAACATTAACCATCTGTAGATGTAATTCCTGCACGGCTGTATATATCACCTTTATAATATAAACTTGGTGAAGGGGGACTGGAAGGGGCTAAAAGACTCTATTCCAACATTCACCATCTGTAGATGTTATTCCTGCACCTCTGTATGCATCACAATTATTTTCTGACCATGATGAATGGGGACTGGAGAGGCTGAAAGCCTCCTTCCCAACATTCATCATCTGTAGATGTAATGCATGCATAGCTGCATATATCACCTTTATTTTCTATCCTATGTGAAGGGGGACTGGAAGGCGCTGAAAGCCCCTTTCCCAACATGACCATCTGTAGATGTATTTCCTGCACAGCTGTATATATCACCTTTATTTTCTAACCTTGGTGAAGGAGGACTGGAAGGGGCTGCAGAAAGCCTCCTACCCAACATTCACCATCTGTATCTGTAATTAATGCACAGTTGTATATAGCACCTTTATTTTGTAACCTTGGTGAAGGGGGACTGGAAGGCGCTGAAAGCCTCCTGCCCTACATTAACCCTATGTAGATGTTATTGCTGCACAGCTGCATATATCACCTTTATTTTCTGACCTTGGTGAAGGGGGACTGGAAAGGGCTGAAACCCTCTTTCCGAACATTCACCATCTGTAGTTGTATTTCCTGCACAGTTGTAAATATCACATTTATATTCTAACCTAGGTAAAGAGGGACTGGAAGGGCCTGGAAGCCTCCCTCCCAACATTCACCATCTGTAGATGTAATTCCTGCATGGCTCTATATATTACATTTATTTTCTAACCTTGGTGAAGTGGGACTGGAAGGGGTTGAAAGCCTGCTTCCCTACATTCACCATCAGTAGAAGTAATTCCTGCGCAACTGTATATATCACCTTTCATTTCTAACCATGGTGAAGGGGGACTGGAAGTGGCTGAAAGCCTATTTCCCAACATTTACCCTCTGTAGCCGTAATTAATGCACATCTGTATGTATCACCTTTATTTTCTAACCATGGTGAAGAGGGACTGGACAGGGCTGGAAGCCTCCTTCCAAACATTCAGCACCTGCAGATATAATTAATGCTCAGCTGTATGTATCACCTGTATTTTCTAACCTTGGTGAAGAGGGACTGGAAGGGGCTGAAAGCAGCCTTCCCAACACTCACAATCTGTAGATGTAATTCCTGCATGGCTGTATATATTACCTTTATTTTCTAACATTGGTGAAGGGGGACTGGAAGGAGCTGAAAGCCTCCTTCCCAACATTCACCAACTGTAGATGTAATTCCTATGCAGCTGTATATATCGCCTTTATTTTCAAACCTTGGTGAAGGGGGACAGGAAGGGGCTGAAAACCTCTTTCCCAACATTCACCATCTGTAGATGTAATTCCAGCACTGTGTTATATATCACATTTAATTTCTATCCTCGGTGAAGGAGGACTGGAAGGGGCCATGAAAGCCTCATTACCAACAATCACTATCTGTAGATGTAGTTGCTTCACAGCTGAATATATCTTGTATATAGTCTAACCTAGGAGTACGATGACTGGAAGTGGCGCCAGGAACCCCCTTACACAGCTGCACATATAAGCTTTATTTTCTATCCTTGGTGAAGGGGGACTGGATGGGGCTGAAAGTCTGCTTCCCTACATTCACTATCTGTAGATGTAATTCCTGCAGTGCTGTATATATGTGTTTTTTTTTCTAACCTTCTTGAAGGGGGACTGGAAGGAGCTGAAAGCCTCCTTCCCAACATTCACCATCTGAAGATGTTATTCCAGCACAGCTGTATATATCACATTTATGTTCTAACCTTGGTGAGGGGGGACTGGAAGGGGCCAAAAGCCTCCTTCCTGACATTAACCATCTCAAGATGTATTTCCAACACAGCTGTATATATCATCTTTATATTCTGACCTAGGAGAAGGGGGACCGGATTTCGCTGAAAGACTCATCCCCAACATTTACCACGGTATTATTCACAATCTGTAGATGTAAATCCTGCGCAGCTGTATATATCACATTTATTTTCTAACCTTGGTGAAGGGGGACTGGAAGGGGCTGAAAGCCTGCTTCCCAACATTCACCGTCTGTAGATGTAATTCCTTCACAGCTGTACATATCACCTTTATCTTCTAACATAGGTGAAGGAGGACTCGAAAGTCCCAAAATCCTCGTTCCCAACATTCACTAACTGTAGACGTAATTCCTGCACAGCCGTATACATAAACTTTATTTTCTAACCCTGGTGAAGGGGAACTGGAAGGGGCTGATAGCCTCCTCCCCAACATTAACCATTCATAGATGTAATTTTTGCACAGCTGTATATATCTCTTCTATTTTCTAACTAAGGTGAAGGAGGACAGGAAGGGGCTGATGAAACACTTTTTACTAACAAAGAACATCTGTAGACGTAGTTTCTGCACAGCTGTATATATCACCTTAATTTTCTAACCTTGGTGAAGGGGGACTGGAAGGGGCTGAAAGCTGCCTTCCCAACATTCATCATCTGTAGAAGTTATTCCTGCACAGCTGTATATATCACCTTATATTTCTAACCTTGATGAAGGGGCACTGGAAGGGGCTGAAAGCCTGCTTGTTAGAATTCACAGTCTGTAGATGGAATTCCTGCACAGCTCTATGAATCACCTTCATTTTCTAACCTTCTTGAAGGGGGACTGGAAGGGGTTGATGAAAGCCTCATTACCAACAATCACTATTTGTAGATGTAGTTGCTACACAGCTGAATATATCTCGTATATAGTCTAACCTAGGAGTACGATGACTGGAAGTGGCGCAAGGAACCCCCTTACACAGCTGCACATATCAGCTTTATTTTCTATCCTTGGTGAAGGGGGACTGAATGGGGCTGAAAGTCTACTTCCCTACATTTACTATATGTAGATGTAATTCCTGGACTGCTGTATATATGTGTTTTTTTCTAACCTTCTTGAAGGGGGACTGGAAGGAGCTGAAAGCCTCCTTCCTGACATTAACCGTCTCAAGATGTATTTCCAACACGGCTGTATATATCATCTTTATATTCTAATCTAGGAGGAGGAGGACCGGATTTCGCTGAAAGACTCATCCCCAACATTCACCATGGTAACATTCACAATCTGTAGATGTAAATCCTGCACAGCTGTATATATCACATTTATTTTATAACCTTAGTGATGGGGGACTGGAAGGGGCTGAAAGCCTGCTTCCCAACTTTCACCGTCTGTAGATGTAATTCCTTCACAGCGCTACGTATCACCTTTATCTTCTAACATTGGTGAAGTAGGACTGGAAAGTCCCAAAATCCTCATTCCCAACATTCACTACCTGTAGACGTAATTCCTGCACAGCCGTATACATAAACTTTATTTTCTAATCCTGGTGAAGGGGAACTGGAAGGGGCTGAAAGCCTCCTCCCCAACATTCACCATTTACAGATGTAATTTTTGCACAGCTGTATATATCTCCTCTATTTTCTAACTAAGGTGAAGGAGGACAGGAAGGGGCTGATGAAACACTCCTTATTAACAAACAACATCTGTAGAAGTAGTTTCTGTACACCTGTATATATCACCTTAATTTTCTAACCTTGGTGAAGGGGGACTGGAAGGGGCTGAAATCTGCCTTCCCAACATTCATCATCTGTAGAAGTTATTCCTGCACAGCTGTATATATCACCTTTTATTTCTAACCTTGGTGAAGGGGCACTGGAAGGGGCTGAAAGCCTGCTAGTTAGCATTCACAGTCTGTAGATGGAATTCCTGCACAGCTCTATGAATCACCTTCATTTACTAACCTTGGTGAAGAGGTACTGGAAAGTCCTGAAAGCCTCCTTTTCAACATTCACCATCTGTAGATGTAATTTTTGCACAGCTATATATATCACCTTTGTTTTCTAACCTAGGTGAAGGACGACTGGTAGTGGCTGATGAAACACTCCTTACTAACAATCAACATCAGTAGACGTAGTTTCTGCACAGCTGTATATATCACCATAATTTTCTAACCTTGGTGAAGGGGATTGGAAGGTCCAGAAAGCCTCCTTCCCAACATTCACCATCTGTAGATGTAATTTTTGCACAACTGTATAAACCTAATTTATATTGTAACCTAGGTGAAGGAGGTTTGGAAGGGGTTCATGGAGGGCTCCTTACCAAAAATCACCATCAGTAGATGTAGTTTCTACACAGATTAATATATCTCCAATATAGTGTAACCTAGTCGTACGATGACTGGATGTGGCTCCAGAAAGCCTCCTTACCAACAATCACCATCTGTAGATGTATTTTCTGCACCCCTATATATATATCCTCTATTTTTGAACCTAGAACATGACGACTGGATGTGGCTGCAGGAAACCTTTTTACCACCAATCACCATCTGTAGATGTAATTTTTTCACAGTTGTATATATCTCCTGGATTTTCTAACCTTGGTGAAGTGGGACTGGAAGGGTCTGAAAGCTTTCTTCCCAACAATCACCATCTGTAGATATAATTACTTTACAGCTGCATATATCACCTTTATTGTCTGACCTTGGTGAAGGGGCTGAAAGCCAACTTCCCAACATTAAACAGCTGTAGATGTAGCTCCTGCACAGCTGTATATATCACCTTTATATACTAACCTTGGTGAAGGGGGACTGGAAGCGGCTGAATGTCTCCTTCCCAACATTTACCCTCTGTAGCTGTAATTAATGCACATCTGTATATATCACCTTCATTTTCTAATCATGGTGAAGGGTGACTGGAAGGAGCTGAAAGCCTCCTTCCAGACATTCACCATCTGTAGTCGTAATTAATGCACATCTGTATATATCACCTTTATTTTCTGACCTTGGTGAAGAGGGACTGGACAGGGCTGGAAGCCTCCTTCCAAACATTCAGCATCTGCAGATATAATTAATGCTCAGCTGTATGTATCACCTGAATTTTCTAACCTTGGTGAAGACAGACTGGAAGGGTCTGAAAGCAGCCTTCACAACACTCACAATCTGTAGATGTAATTCCTGCATGGCTGTATATATTACCGTCATTTTCTAACATTGGTGAAAGGGGACTGGAAGGAGCTGAAAGACTCCTTCCCAACATTCACCAACTGTAGTTGTAATTCCTATGCAGCTGTATATATCACCTTTATTTTCAAACCTTGGTGAAGGGGGACTGGAAGGAGCTGAAAGCCTCCTTCCCAACATTCACCATCTGAAAATGTAATTCCTGCACAGCTGTATGTATCACCTTTATGTTCTAACCTTGGTGAGGCGGGACTGGAAGGGGCCGAAAGCCTCCTTCCCAACATTCACCATCTGTAGATGTAATTCCTGCACAGCTGTATATTTTACACTTTTTTCTAACCTTGGTGAAGGGGGACTGGAGGTGCTGAAAGCCTGCTTCCCAACATTCACTGTCTGTAGATGTAGTTCCTTCACAGCTGTACATATCACCGTTATCTTCTAACATTGGTGAAGGAGGACTGGAAAGTCCCAAAATCCTCGTTCCCAACATTCACTATCTGTAGACGTAATTCCTGCACAGCTATATATATCACCTTTATTTTCTGACCTTGGTAAATGGGGACTGGAGGTACTGGAAGCCTCTTTCCGAACATTCACCATCTGCTGATGTAATTTCTGCACAGCTTTATATATCAGGTTTTTTCTCTGTCCTGGGTGAATGGGGACTGGAAGGGGCTGAAGGCCTACTTCCCAACTATCACCATCTGTAGAAGTAATTCCTTCACACCTGTATATATCACGTAAGTTTCTGAACTTGGTAAAGTGGGACTGGAAGGTGCTGAAAGCCTCCTTCCAAACAATCACCATCTGTAGATGTAATTATTGAACAGCTGTATAAGTCTCCCTGATTTTCTAACCTAATAGAAGATTATAGGAAGGGGCTGCAGGAAGCCTCATTACCAACTATCACCCTCTGTAGATGTAGTTTCTGCAGCCCTGTATATATGTCCTGTATTTTCTAACAGTGCCGTACGACGACTGGAAGTGGCTGCAGGTTGCCTCCTTTCCACCAATCACCATCTGTAGATATAATTCCTGCACAGCTGTATAAATCACCTTCATTTTTTAACATGGGAAAATGGGGACTGGAGGATCTGAAAGCTTCCCTCCCAACATTCATCATCTGTAGATGTAATGCATGAACAGCTCCATATATCACCTTTATTTTCTATCCTTTGTGAAGGGGGACTAGAAGGGGCTGAAAACCTCCTTCCCAACATGACCATCTGTAGATGTATTTCCTGCACAGCTGTATATAGCACTTTTATATTCTAACCTTGGTGAAGGGGGGACTGGAAGGGGCAGAAAGCGTCCTTCCAAACATTCATCATCTGTAGCTGTAATTAATACACATCTGTATATGTCACATTTATTTTCTAACCTTGGTGAAGGGGGACCGGGAGGGGCTGAAGGCCTTCTTCACAACATTCACTATCTGTAGATGTAATTCCTGCACTGTTGTATATATCACCTTGATTTTCTTATCTTGGTGAAGGGGGACTGGATGGCGGTGGAAGCCGCCTCACCAACAATCTCCATTTGTAGATGTAGTTTCTGCACAGCTGTATATATCTGCTATATTTTCTAACCTAGCCATACGACGACTGGAAGTGGCTGCAGGAAGCCTCCTTACCAACAATCACCATCTGCAGACGTTATTCCAGCATAGATGTATAAATAACTTTTATTTTCTAACCTTGGTGAAGGGGGACTTAAAGGGGCTGATAGCTGCCTTCCCAATATTCACTCTCTGTAGATGTAATTCTTGCACAGCCGTATATCTCCTCTTTATCATCTAACTTTGGTGAAGGGCAAATGGAAGGAGCTGAAAGCCTCCTTCCAAACATTCACCATCTGCAGATATAATTCCTGCAAAGCTGAATGTATAACGTTTATTTTCTACCCATGGTGAAAGGGGACAGGAAGCCTCTTTCCCAACATTCACCATCTGTAGATGTAATTCCTGCACGGCTGTATATACCACCTTTATAATATAACCTTGGTGAAAAGGGACTAGAAGGGGCTGAAAGACTCTTTCCCAACATTCACCATCTGTAGATGTTATTCCTGCACAGCTGTATATATCACCTTTATTTTCTAACATTGGTGAAGGGGGACTGGAAGGGGCTGAACGCCTGCTTCCCAACATTCACCTTCTGTTGATGTAATTCCTGCACAGGTGTGTATATCAGGTTTTTTTTTCTAAGCTTGTTGAAGGGGGACTGGAAAGGGCTGAAAGCCTCCTTCAAAACATTAACCATCTGTAGATGTAAATCCTGCACAGCTGCATATATCACCTTTATTTTCTGATCTTGGAAAATGGGGACTGGAGGGGCTGAAAGCCTCTTTCCGAACATTCACCATCTGTTGATGTAATTCCTGCACAGCTGTATACATCAGGTTTTTTTTTCTAACCTTGGTGAAGGGGGACTGGAAGAGGCTGAAAGCCTCCTTCCCAACAATCATCATCTGTAGATGTAATGCATGAACAGCAGTATATATAACCGTTATTTTCTATCCCTTGTCAAGGGGCCTGGGAGGGGCTGAATGCCTCCTTCCCAACATGACCATATGTAGATGTATTTCCTGCACAGCTGTATATATCGCCTTTATATTCTACCCTAGGTGAAATGGGACTGGAAAGGGCTGAAAGACTCCTTCCCAACATTCACCATCTGTAGATGTAATTCCTGCACAGATGTATGTATCACCTTTATTTTCAAACCTTGGTGAAGGGGGACTGGAAGGGGCTGAAAACCTCCTCCCGAACATTCACCATCCGTAGATGTAATTCCTGCACAGTTGTAAATATCACCTTTAATTTCTAATATATGTGAGGAAGGACTGGAAGTGTCTGATGAAAGCCTCCTTACAAACAATCACCATCTGTAGATGTAGTTTCTGCACAGCTGTATATATATCCAATATAGCCAAACCTAGATGTACGATGACTGGATGTGGCTGCAGGAAGCCTCCTTACCAACAAACACCATCCGTAGATGTTATTCCTGCACAGCTGCATATAACACCTTTATTTTCTGACCTTTGTCAAATGGGACTGCAAGGGGCTGAATGCCTGCTTCCCAACATTCACTGTCTGTAGATGTAATTACTGCACAACTGTAAATATCACCTTTATTTTTTAACCTTGGTGGAGGGGGACTGGATGGCGCTGAAAGCCTCATTCCCAACATTCACCAACTGTAGATGTAATTCCTGCACAGCTGTATATATCACCTTTACTTTCTAACCTTGGTGAAGGGGGACTGGAAGACGCTCAACGCCTCCTTCTCAACATTCACCATATGTAGATGTGATTCTGTGCAGCTGTATATATCAGCTTTATTTTCTAGCGCTGGTGAAGGAGGACTGGAAGGGGCTGATGAAAGCCTCCTTGGCAACAATCACCATCTGTAGATGTAGTTTCTGCACAGCTGTACATACTAGAATTATATTCTAACCTTGGTGAAGGGTACTGGAAGGTTCTGAAAGTGTCCTTCCCAACATTCAGCAACTGTTGATGTAATTCCTGCACAGCTGTAAATATCATCTTTATACTCTAACCTAGGTTAAGGGGGACTGGAAGGGGCTGGAAGCCTCCTTCCCAAAATTCACCATCTGTAGATGTAATTAATACATGGCTGTATATAGTACCTTTATTTTCTAACCTTGGTGAAGGGGGACTGGAAAGGGCTGAAAGCCTCCTACCCAACATTCACCAACCATAGATGTAATTCCTGCGCAGCTGTATATAACACCTTTATTTTCAAACCTTGGTGAAGAGGGACTGGAAGGGTCTGAAAGTGTCCTTCCCAACATTCAGCTTCTGTAGATGAAATTCCTGCACAGCTGTAAATATTACCTTTATATTCTAACCTAGGTGAAGGGGGACTGGAAGGGGCTGAAAGCCTCCTTACCAACAATCACCATCTGTAGTTGTAGTTTCTGCACAGCTGTATATAAATCCAATATAGTCTAACCTAGCCGTATGGTGACTTGATGTGGCTGCAGGAAGACTCCTTACCAACAATCTCCATCTTTAGATGTAATTTCTGCACAGCCATATATATCACCTTTCTTCTCTAACCTTGGTGAAGGGGGACTGGAAGAGGCTTAAAGCCTCCCTCCCATCATTCACCATCTGTAGATGTAATTCCTGCACAGCTGTACATATCACCTTTATTGTCTAATCTTGGTGAAGGGGCAGTGGAAGGCTTAAAACCCCCCTTCCTAACATTAACCATCTGTAGAACTAATTCCTGCACAGCAGCATATTTCACCTTTATTGTCTGACCTTGCTCAACGGGGACTGGAAGGGAATGAAAGCCTCCTTCCCAACATTCACCATCTGTAGATGTAATTCCTGGACATCTGTATATATTGGTTTTTTCTTCCAACCTAGGTAAAGGGGGACTGGAAGGGGCTGAAAGCCTCCTTCCCAACATTCATTATCTGTAGATGTAATTCCTGCACATTAGTATATATCACCTTCAATTTCTAACCTAGCAGAAGGAGGACTGGAAGGGGCTGATGAAAGCCTTCTTACCAACAAACACCATCTGTAAATGTAATCTCTGTACAACTGCATACATCTCCTATATAGTCTAACCTAACTGTACGATGACTGGATGTGGCTGCAGGAAGCCTCCTTACCAACAATTACCATCTTTAGATGTAATTTCTGCACAACCGTATATATCTCCTTTATTTTCTATCCTTGGTGAAGGGTGACTTGAAGGGCTGAAAGCCTCTTTCCAACATTCACCATATGTAGATGTAATTCCTGTGCAGCTGTATATATCACCTTTATCTTCTAACCTTGGTGAAGGTGGACTGGAAGGGGCTGAAAGACTCCTTCCCAACATTCACCATTTGTACATGTAATTCCTGCACAGCTGTATATATCAGCTTTATTTTCTATCTTTGGTGTAGGGGGACTGAAAGGGTTTGAAAGTCTGCTTCCCTACATTCACCATCTGTCGATGTAATTCATGCACAGCTATATATATCACCCTTATTCTCTAACCTTTGTGAAGAGGCTCTGGAAGGGCCTGAAAACCTCGTGCCCAACATTAACCCTCTGTAGATGTAATTCCTGCACAGTTGCATATATCACCTTTATTTTCTGACCTTGGTTAAGGGGGACTGGAAGGGGCTGAAAGCCTCTTTCGAAACATTCACCATCTGTAGATGTAATTCCTGCACAGCTGCATATATCAAATTTATTTTCAAACCTTGGTGATGGGGGACTGGCAGGAGCTGAAAGCCTCCTTCCCAACATTCACCATCTGAAGATGTAAATCCTGCACAGCTGTATATGTCACCTTTATTTTGTAACCTTGGTGAGGGGTGACGGGAACGGCTGAATGCCTCCTTCCCAACGTTCACCATCTGTAGATGTAATTCCTGCACAGCTGCATATATAACTGTTTTTTCTAACCTTGGTGAAGGGGGACTGGGAGGGGCTGAAATCCCCTTTCCCGACATTAACCATTTCAAGATGTAATTCCTTTACAGCTGTATATTTCACCTTTATATTCTAACATAGTAGAAGTGGGACTGGATGGCGATGAAAGCCTGCTTACCAACACACACCATCTGTAGATGAAATTCCTGCACGGCTGTATATTTTACCTTCATTTTCTAACCTTGGTGCAGGGGGACTGGAAGGGGTTTAAAGCCTCCTTCCCAACATTCACCATCCGTAGATGTAATTTTTGCACTGCAGTATATATCACATTAGTTTGTGAACTTGGTGAAGGGGGAATGAAAGGGGCTGAAAGACACTTTCCCAACATTCACCATCAGTAGATGTAATTCCTGCACAGCTGTCTATATCCCATTTATTTTCTAACCTTGGCGAAGGGGGTCTGGAGGGGCTGAAAGCCTCCTTCCCAACATTCATCATCTGTGGATGTAATTCATGCACAGCTGTATATATCAACATTATTTTTAACCTTGGAAATGGGGGAATAGGTAGGTCTGAAAGCCTGTCTCCCGCACTCAACATCTGTAGATGTAATTGCTGCACAGCTGCACTTATCACCTTTATTTTCTAACCTTGGTGAGGGCGGACTGGAAGGGGCTGAAAGCCTCCTTCCCAACATATAATGTCTGTATATGTAATTTTTGCACAGCTGTATATATCTCCTTAAATTTCTAACCTAGGTGAAGGAGGACTGCAAGGGGCTGATGAAACACTCGTTACCAACATTCACCATTTGTGGATGTAATTCCTGCACAGCTGTATATATCACCTTTATTTTTTAACGTTGGTGAAGGGGGACTGCAAGGTCCTGAAAGCCTCATTTCCAACATTCACCATCTGTAGATGTAATTCCTGCACAGCTGTATATATCACCTTTATTTTGTAATCTTGGTGAAGTGGGACTGGAAGAGGCCAAAAGCCTTCTCTCAACAATCACCATATGTAGATATAATTCCTGTGCAGCTGTATATATCACCTTTATTCTCATACCTTTGTGAAGGCGGACTAGAAGGGGCTGATGAAAGCCTCCTAACAACAATCACCAACAGTAGATGTAGTTTCTGCACAGCTGTATATTTCTTCTATATAGTCTAACCTAGCCGTACGATGACTGAACATGGCTGCAGCAAGCATCCTTACCAACAGTCACCATCTGTAGATGTAATTCCTGCCTAGCTGTATATATTTCCCTTATTCTCTAACCTTGGTGAAGGGGAACTGGAAGGGCCTGCAAGCCTCCTTCCCAACATTCACTATCTGTAGATGTAATTCCTGCACAGCTGTATGTATCACCCTTATTTTCTAACCTTGGTGAAGGGAGACTGGAAGGGGCTAAAAGCCTCCTTCCAAACATTCGCCAATTGCAGATGTAATTAATGCTCAGTTGTATATATCACCTTTACTTTCTATCTTTGGTGGAGGGGGACTGGAAGGGGCTGGAAGCCTGCATACCTACATTCACTATCTGTAGATGTAGCTCCTGCACAGCTGTATATATCACCTTGATTCTCTAACCTTGGTGAAGACGGCCTGGAATTCGATGAAAGCCTGTATCCCAACATTCACCATATGTAGATGTAATTCCTGCGCAGCTTTATAGATCACTTTTATTTTCCAACCTTGGTGAAGGGCGACTGGAATGCACTGAAAGCCCCCTTCCCAACATTCACAGTCTGTAGATGTAATTCCTGCACAGCTGTATATATCACCTTTATTTTGTAATCTTGGTGAAGTGGGACTGGAAGAGGCCAAAAGCCTTCTCTCAACAATCACCATATGTAGATATAATTCCTGTGCAGCTGTATATATCACCTTTATTCTCATACCTTTGTGAAGGCGGACTAGAAGGGGCTGATGAAAGCCTCCTAACAACAATCACCAACAGTAGATGTAGTTTCTGCACAGCTGTATATTTCTTCTATATAGTCTAACCTAGCCGTACGATGACTGAACATGGCTGCAGCAAGCATCCTTACCAACAGTCACCATCTGTAGATGTAAATCCTGCCTAGCTGTATATATTTCCCTTATTCTCTAACCTTGGTGAAGGGGGAGTGGAAGGTCCTGAAAGCCTACTTCCCAACATTCACCAGCTGTAGATGTAATTTTTGCACAGTTGTATATATCTCCTTGATTTTCTAACATAGGTGAAGGAAGACTGGATGGGGCAGGAGAAAATCTACTTACCAACAATCACCATCTGTAGAAGTAGCTTTTACACAGCCGTATATATCACCCTTATTTTCTAACCTTGGTGAATGGGGACCGGAAGGGGTTGAAAGCTGCCTTCCCAACATTCACCATCTGTAGAAGTAATACCTGCACAGCAGTATATATCACCTTTACTTTCTAACCTCAGTGAAGCGGGACTGGAAGGGGCTGAGACCCTCCTTTCCAATATTAAACATCTGTAGATGTAATTTTTGCACAGCTGTATATAACTCCTTGATTTTCTAACCTAGGTGAAGGATGAGTTGAAGGGGCTGGAGAAAACCTCCTTACCAACAATCACCATCTGTAGATGTAATTCCTGCACAGCCATAAATGTCACGTATTTTTATCTATCCTTGGGGAAATGGGACCGGAAGGGGCTGAAAGGCTCCAACACAACTTTCATCATCTGTAGATGTAATTCCTGCACAGCTGTATATATAACTTTTTTTTCTAACCTTGGTGAAGGGGGACTGGAAGGGGCAGAAAGCCCCCTCCAATATTAACCATCTGTAGATGTAAATCCTGCACAGCTGTATATATCACCTCTATATTCTAACTTTGCTGAAGGGGGACTGGATGGGTCTGAAAGCCTCCTTCCCAACACTCATCATCGGTAGATGTAATGCATAAACAGCTGTAGATATCACCTTTATTGTCTATCCTTTGTGAAGGGGAACTGGAAGGGCCTGAATGCCGCCTTCCCAACATGACCACCTGTAGATGTACTTCCTACACAGTTGTATATATCACCTTCATATTCTAATCTTAGTGAAGGTGGACTGGAAGGGGCTGAAACACTTCTTCACAACATTTACCATCTGTAGATGTAGTTCCTGCACAGCTGTATATATCAACTTTATTTTCTAACATTGGTGCAGGGGGAGTGGAAGGAGCTGTAAGGCTCCTTCCCTAAATTCACCATCTGTAGATGTAATTCCTGCACAGCTGTATATATTACTATTTATTCTAACTTTGGTGAAGTGTACAGGAAGTGTCCGAAAGCGTCCTTCCCAACATTCAGCATCTGTAGATGTAAATCCTGCACTGCTGTATATAGCAGCTTAATTTTCAAACGTTGGTGAAGGGGGACTGGAAGGAGCTGAAAGCCTCCTTCCCAACACTCACCACCTAAAAATGTAAATCCTGCACAGCTGTATATATCACCCTTACTTTCTAACCTTCGTGAAGGGGGACCGGAAGGGGTTGAAAGCTTCCTTCTCACCATTTACCATCAGTAGATGTAATTCCTACACAGCTGTATATAACTGATTTTTCTAACCTTGGTGAAGGGGGACTGGAAGGGGCTGAAAGCCTCCGTCCCGACATTAATCATCTCGAGAAGTAATTCCCGCATAGCTGTATATATCACCTTTATTTTCTAACCTTGGTGCAGGGGGACTGGAAGGGGTTTAAAGCCTCGTTCCCAACATTCACCATCTGTAGATGTAATTTTTGCACAGATGTATATATCACCTTTATTTTCTAACCTTGGTGAAGGAGGACAGGAAGGGGCTGAAAGGCTGCTTCCCTACTTTCACTGTCTGTAGATGTAATTCCTGGACAACTGTATATATCACCTTTAATCTCTAACCTTGGTGAAGAGGCACTGGAAGGGGCTGATGAAGGCCTCCGTACCAACAATCACCATCTGTAGATGTAGTTTCTGCACAGCTGTATATTTCTCCTATATAGTCTAACCTAGCTGTACGATGACTGGATGTGGTGCAGGAAGCCGCCTTACCAATAATCACCATCTGCAGATGTAATTCGTGCACAGCCGTATATATATAATCTTTATTTTCTATCCTCGGTGGAGTGTGACTTGAAGGGGCTGAAAGCCTCTTTCCAACATTCACCATATGTAGATGTAATTCCTGCGCAGCTGTATATTACAATTTTACGGTCTATCCTTGGTGAAGGTGGACTGGAAGGGGCTGAAAGACTCCTTCCCAACATTCACCATTTGTACATGTAATTCCTGCACAGCTGTATATATGACCTTCATGTTCAATCCTTGGTGAAGGGGGCCTGGAAGGGGTTGAAAGCCTGCTTCCCTACATTCACCATCTGTAGATGTAATTCCTGCACTGCTGCATATATCACCTTTATTCCCTAACCTTGGTGAAGGGGCACTGGATGGGGCTGAAAGCCTCCATCCCAACGTTAACCATCAGTAGATGTTATTCCTACACAGCAGCATATATCACCTTTACTTTCTGAACTTGGTGAAGGGCGACAGGAAGCGGAACTGAAAGAGGCTGAAAGTCTCTTTATGAGCATTCACCATCTGCAGATGTAATTCCTGCAAAGCTGTAAATAACACCTTTATTTCTAACCTTGGTGAAGGGGGACTCGAAGGGGCTGAAACCCTCCTTCCCAACATTCACCAACTGTAGATGTAATTCCTGAGCAGCTGTATATATCACCATTATATTCTAACCTTGGTGAAGGGGGACTGGAAGTGGCTGAAATTCTCCTTCCCAACATTCACCATCTGTAGATGTAATTCCTGGACAGCTGTATATATCACCCTTACTTTCTAACCTTCGTGAAGGGGGACCGGATGGGGTTGAAAGCTTCCTTCTCAACATTTACCATCAGTAGATGTAATTCCTACACAGCTGTATATATAACTGATTTTTCTAACCTTGGTGAAGAGGCACTGGAAGGGGCTGATGAAGGCCTCCGTACCAACAATCACCATCTGTAGATGTATTGCTGCACAGCTGAATATATCTCGTATCTCATCTAACCTAGCAGAAAAATGACTGGGAGTGGCAGCAGGAACCCCCTTACACGGCTGCACATATCAGCTTTATTTTCTAACCTTGGTGAGGAGGGACTGGATGGGGCTGCAAACCTCCTTCCCAACATCCACCATCTGTAGATGTAATTCCAGCACAGTTGTATACATCACCTTTATTTTCTAACCATGGTGAAGGGGGACTGGGAGGGGCTGAAAGCCTAATTCCCAATGTTCACCAACTGTATATGTAATTCCTGCACAACTGTATAAATCAGCTTTATTTTCTATCCTGATTGAAGGGGGACTGGAAAAGGCTGAAAGCCTCCTATCCAACATTCACCATTTAAGATGTATTTCTTGCGCAGTTGTATATATCACCTTTAATTTCTAACCTTGGTGAAGGGGGACTGGAAGGGGCGGAATGCGTCCTTCCACACATTCACCATCTGTAGCTGTAATTAATGCACATCTGTATATATCACATTTATTACCTAACCTTGGTGAAGGGGGACCGGGAGGGGCTGAAAGCCTCCTTCACAACATTCACTATCTGTAGATGTAATGCCTGCACAGTTGTATATGTCACCTTTATATTATAACCTTGGTGAAGGGGGACTAGATGGGGCTGAAAGCCTGCTTCCCAACATCAGCGTTTGTAGATGTAATTTTGCCCAGTTGTATATATCTCCTAGGAGAAGGTGGACTGAAACGGGCAGCATAGAGGCTCCTTCCCAACATTCACCATCTGCACTTTTTGCACAGCTGTATATATCTCCTAGGAGAAGGTGGACTGAAACGGGCAGCATAGAGGCTCCTTCCCAACATTCACCATCTGCACTTTTTGCACAGCTGTATATATCTCATTTTTTTCTAACCTAGGTGAAGAAGGACTGGAAGGTTCTAGAGAAAGCCTCCTTACCACCAATCATCATCTATAGATGTGATTCCTGCTCGTCTGTATATATCAGCTTATTGTAAAACCATGGTGAAGGGGGACTGGAAGGGGCTGAAAGCCTGCTTCCCAACATTAACAATCTGTAGATGTAATTCCTGCAGAGCTGTATATATCACTTTTATTTTGTAACCTTGGTGAAGGGGGACTGGAAGGGGCTGAATGCTGCCTTCCCAACATTCACCATGTGTAGATGTAATTCTTGCACATCTTTATATATCACCTAATTTTCTGAAATTGGTGAAGAGGTACTGGAATGGGCTGGAAGCCTCATTCCAGACATTCAGCATCTGCAGATGTAATTAATGCACAGCTGTATATATCACCATCATTTTCTAACTTTTGTGAAGGGGGACTGGAAGGGGCTGAAAGCCTCCTTACCAACATTCAACAATTGTACATGTAATTCCTGCACAGTTGTATACATCAACTTTATTTTCTAACCTTGGTGAAGGGGGACTGGGAGGGGCTGAGTGCCTAATTCCCAACATTCACCATCAGTACATGTAGTTTCCGCACAGCAGTATATATCTGCTAAATTTTCCCACCTAGCCATACGACGACTGGAAGTGGCTGCAGGAAGCCTCCTTACCATTAATCACCATCTGCGGATGTATCACCTGCACAGCTGTATAAATCACTTATTTTCTTACCATGGTGAAGGGGGACTGGAAGTGTCAGAAAGCCTCCTCCCCAACGTTAACCATCAATTGATGTAGTTTTTGCTCAGCTGTACATATCTGCTATATTTTCTAACCTAGTCAGTCGACGACTGGAAGTGGCTGCAGGAAGCCTCCATACCAACAATCACCAACTGTAGATGTCATTCCTTCACAGATGTATATATATCTTTTAATTTTTATCCGTGGTGAAGGGGGTCTGGAATGGGCTGAAAGCCTACTTCCCAACATTCACTATCTGTAGAAGTAATTTTCCACATCTGTATATATCTCATTTATTTTGTAACCTAGGTGAAGGAGGACTGGAAGGGGCTGATGAAATTCTCCATACCGACAATCACCATCTGTATATGTAGTTTACGCACAGCTGTATGTATCACCTTTATTTTCGAACCTTGGTGAATGGGGACTGGAAGGTCCTGAAAGCCTCCTTCACACATTCGGAACCAGTAGATGTCATTCCTGAACAGCTGTATATATCGCCTTTGTTTTCTAACCATGGTGAAGGGGGCTGGAAGGGGCTGAAAGCCTCCTTCCAAACATTCACCTCCTGTAGATGTAATTCCTGCACAGATGTATATCACCTTTATTTTCTAACCTGGGTGAATGGGGACTGGAAGGTCTGAAAGCCTCCCTCCCAACATTCATCACCTGTAGATGTAATGCATGAACAGCTGCATATATCACCTTTATTTTCTATCCATTGTGAAGGGGGACTAGAAGGGGCTGAAAACCTCCTTCCAAACAAGACCATCTGTAGATGTATTTCCTGCACAGCTAGATATATCACCTTTATTTTCTAACCTTAGAGAAGGGGGACTGGAAGGGGCTGAAAGTCTCCTTCCTAACATTAACCATCTGTAGATGTAAATCCTGCACAGCTGTGTATATCACCTTTATATCCTAACCTTGGCGAAGGAGGACTGGATGGGGCTGACAGCCTCCTTCCAAACTATCATCTGTTGACGTAATTCTTGCACCGCTGTATATACCACCTTTGTTTTCTAATCTAGGTGCAGGGGGACTGGAAGGGGCTGAGTGCCTCCTTTCCACCAATCACCATCTGTAGATGTATTTCCTGCGCAGCTGTATATATCACCTTTAATTTCTAACCTTGGTGAAGGGAGACGGAAAGGGGCAGAAAGCCTCCTTCCAAACATTCACCAAATGTAGCTGTAATTAATGCACATCTGTATATATCACAGTTATTTTCTAACCTTGGTGAAGGGGGACCGGGAGGGGCTGAAAGCCTCCTTCCCAACATTCACTATCTGTAGATGTAATTCTTGCACAGCCGTATAACTCCCCTTTATCATCTAACCTTGGTGAAGGGCAACTGGAAGGAGCTGAAAGCCTCCTTCCAAACATTCACCATCTGCAGATATAATGCCTGCAAAGCAGAATGTATAACGTTTATTTTCTACCATGGTGAAAGGGTACAGGAAGCCCCTTTCCCGACATTCACCATCTGTTGATGTAATTCCTGCACAGCTGTGTATATCAGGTTTTTTTTTCAAACCTTCGTGAAGGGGGACTGGAAGGGGCTGAAAGCCTCCTTCCCAACATTAACCATCTGTAGATGTACATCCTGCACAGCTGCATATATCACCTTTACTTTCTGACCTTGAAAAATTGGGACTGGGGGGGCTGAAAGCCTCTTTCCGAACATTCACCATCTGTGGATGAAATTCATGCACAGCTGTATACATCAACTTTATATTCTAACCTAGGTGAAGGGTGACTGGAAGGGGCTGAAAACCTCCTTCCCAACATTCACCATCTGTTGATGGAATTCCTGCACAGCTGTATATATCAGGTTTCTCTTTCCAACATTGGTGAAGGGGGACTGGAAGGGGCTGAAAGCCTCCTTCCCAACATTCACCATCTGTAGATGTAATTCCTGCACAGTTGTATATATCACCTTTAATTTCTAATGTAGGTGAAGAAGGACTGGAAGTGTCTGATGAAAGCCTCCTTACCAACAATCACCATCCTTAGATTTAGTTTCTGCATCGATGTATATATATCCAATATTGTCTAACCTAGACGTACGATGACTGGATGTGGATGCAGGAAGCCTCCTTACCAACAATCACCATCTGTAGATGTAATTCCTGCACAGCCGTATATATCACCTTTATTTTCTATCCTTGGTGAAAGGTGACTTGAAGGTGCTGAAAGCCTCTTTCCAAAATTCACCATATGGAGATGTAATTCCTGCGCAGCTGTATATAGCACCTTTATCTTCTGACCTTGGTAAAGGTGGACTGGAAGGGGCAGAAAGCACCCTTCCCAACATTAACCATATGTACATGTAATTCCTGCACTGCTGTATGTATCACCTTTATTTTCTATCCTTCGTGAAGGAGGACTGGAAGGGGCTGAAAGCCTGCTTCCCTCTATTCACCATCTGTAGATGTTATTCCTACACAGCAGCATATATCACCTTTACTTTCTGAACTTGGTGAAGGGCGACAGGAAGGGGAACATAAAGAGGCTGAAAGCCTCTTTCCGAACATTCACCATCTGTAGATGTAATTCCTTCAAAGCTGTAAATATCACCTTTATTTCTAACCTTGGTGAATGGGGACTCGAAGGGGCTGAAACCCTCCTTCCCAACATTCACCAACGGTAGATGTAATTCCTGAACAGCTGTATTTAACATCTTCATTTACAAACCTTGGTGAATGGGGACTGGAAGGGTCTGAAAGCGTCCTTCCCAACATTGACCATCTGTAGATGTAATTCCTGCACAGCTGTATATATAACTGATTTTTCTAACCTTGGTGAAGTGGGACTGGAAGGGGCTGAAAGCCTCCGTCCCGACATTAATCATCTCGAGAAGTAATTCCCGCACAGCTGTATATATCACCTTTATTTTATAACCTTGGTGCAGGGGGACTGGAAGGGGTTCAAAGCCTCGTTCCCAACATCCACCATCTGTAGATGTAATTCCAGCACAGTTGTATACATCACCTTTATTTTCTAACCTTGGTGAAGGGGGACTGGGAGGGGCTGAAAGCCTAATTCCCAACGTTCACCAACTGTATATGTAATTCCTGCACAGCTGTATAAATCAGCTTTATTTTCTAACCTTGGTGAAGGGGGACTGGAAGGGGTCGAAGCCTCCTTCCTAACTTTCACCATCTGTAGATGTAAATTTTGCACAGCTGTGTATATCAATTTTATATCCTAATCTTGGTGAAGGGGGACTGGATGAGGCTGACAGCCTCCTTCCCAACCATCACTATCTGTTGATGTAGCTCCTGCACAGCTGTATATATCACCTTTGTTTTCTAACCTTGGTGCAGGGGGACTGGAAAGGGCTGTATGCTCCCTTTTCACCAATCACCATCTGGAGATGTCTTTCCTGCACAGCTGTATAAATCACCTTTATTTTCTATCCTGATTGAAGGGGGACTGGAAAAGGCTGAAAGCCTCCTAACCAACATTCACCATTTAAGATGTATTTCTTGCGCAGTTGTATATATCACCTTTAATTTCTAACCTTGGTGAAGGGGGACTGGGAGGGGCTGAGTGCTTAATTCCCAACGTTCACCATCAGTACATGTAGTTTCCGCACAGCAGTATATATCTGCTAAATTTTCCCACCTAGCCATACGACGACTGGAAGTGGCTGCAGGAAGCCTCTTACCAACAATCACCATCTGTAGACGTAATTGCTTCGCAGCTGTATATATCCCTTTTATTTTCTATCCTCGGTGAAGGGGGACTGGAAAGTGCTGAAAGCCTCCTTCCAAACATTCACCAACTGTATATGTAATTCCTGCACAGCTGTATAAATCACCTTTAATTTCTAACCTTGGTGAAGGGGGACTGGAAGGGCATAAAGCCTACTTCCAAACATTCACCATCTGTAGCTGTAATTAATGCACATCTGTATATATCACAGTTATTTTCTAACCTTGCTGAAGGGGGACCGGGAGGGGCTGAAAGCCTCCTTCCCAACATTCACTATCTGTAGATGTAATTCTTGCACAGCCGTATATCTCCCCTTTATCATCTAACCTTGGTGAAGGGCACCTGGAAGGAGCTGAAAGCCTCCTTCCAAACATTCACCATCTGCAGATATAATGCCTGCAAAGCAGAATGTATAACGTTTATATTCTATTATGGTGAAAGGGGACAGGAAGCCCCTTTCCCGACATTCACAATCTGTTGATGTAATTCCTGCACAGCTGTGTATATCAGGTTTCTCTTTCCAACATTGGTGAAGGGGGACTGGAAGGGGCTGAAAGCCTCCTTCCCAACATTCACCATCTGTAGATGTAATTCCTGCACAGTTGTATATATCACCTTTAGTTTCTAATGTAGGTGAAGAAGGACTGGAAGTGTCTGATGAAAGCCTCCTTACCAACAATCACCATCCTTAGATGTAGTTTCTGCACAGATGTATATATATCCAATATTGTCTAACCTAGACGTACGATGACTGGATGTGGATGCAGGAAGCCTCCTTACCAACAATCACCATCTGTAGATGAAATTCCTGCACAGCCGTATATATCACCATTATTTTCTAACCTTGGTGAAGTGGGACTGGAAGGTCCTGAAAACCTCCTTCCCAACATTCACTATCTCTAGATGCAATCTTTGCACAGTTGTATATATCTCCTTGATTTTCTAACCTTGGTGAAGGGTGACTGGAAGGGGCTGAAAGCCTTCTTTCCAACATTAACCATCTGTAGATGAAATTTTTGGCCAGTTGTATATATCTCCTTGATTTTCTAACCTAGGTGAAGGAGGACTGTAAGGGGCTGCAGAAAGCTTCCTTTCCAACATTCACCATCTGTAGACGTAATTCCTGCACAGCTGTATATATCACTTTTATTTACTAACCTTGGTGAGGGTGGAATGAATGGGGCTAAAAGCCTCCTTCCCAACATTCACCATTTGTAGATGTTATTCCTGCACAGCTGTATATATTACCTTTATTTTATAACCTTGGTGAAGGGGGACTGGAAGGGACTGATGATAGCCTCCTTACCAGCAATCACCATCTGTAGATGTAATTCCTGCACAGCTGTATATATCACAATTACTTTATAACCTTGGTGAAGTGGGACTGGAAGGGGCTGAAAGCATCCTTCCCAATATTCACCAACGGTAGATGTAATTATTGCACAGCGGTATATATCAATTTCATTTTTTATCCGTGGTGATGTTAGACTGAAAGGGGCTGAAAGCCCCCTTCCCAACATTCTACATCTGTTGATTTAATTTTTGAACAGCTGCATATATCTCCTATATTTTCTAACCTATGTGACGTAGGACTGGAAGAAGCTGCAGAAAGACTCGTTACCAACCATCTATATCTGTAGATGTATTTTCTGCACCCTTGTATATATGTTCCATATTTTGCAACCTAGCCGTACGATGACTTGAGGTGGCTGCAGTAAACATCCTTACAACCAATCATCATCTGTAGATGTAATTCCTGCACAGCTGTATTTATCACCTCTATATTCTAACCTTGCTGAAGGGGTACTGGATGGGAATGAAAGCATGCTTCCCAACATTCTCCATCTGTAGATATAATTCCAGCATGGCTGAGTATATTACCTTTAATTTCTAACCTTGGTGAAGGGGGACTGGAAGGGCCTGAAAGCCTCCTTCCCAACATTCACCATCTGTAGATGTAATTGCTGCACAGCTGTATGTATCACCATTATTTTCTAACCTTGTTGTAGGGGGACTGGATGGGCTGGAAGCCTCCTTCCAAACATTAACCATCTGCAGATTTAATTAAAGCTTAGCTGTAGATATCAACTTTATTTTCTAACCTTGGTGAAGGGGGACTGGGAGATATTGAAAGCCTCCTTCACAACTTTCACCATTTGCACATGTAATTCCTGAACAGCTGTATATATCACCTTTATTATCTATCTTTGGTGAAAGGGGACTGGAAAGAACTGAAAGCCTCCTTCCTAACATTCACTATCTATAGATGTAATTCCTGCACAGCTGTATATATCGCCATTATTTTATAACCTTGGTGAGGGGGGACTGGAAGGGGCTGAAAGACACTTTCCCAACATTCACCATCTGTAGATGTAAATTTTGCACAGCTGTATATATCACCTTTATTTTCAAACCTAGGTGAAAGACGACTGGAAGGGACTGATGAAAGCATCCTTACCAACAGTCACCATCTGTAGATGTAGTTTCTGCTCAGTTGTATATACCCCCTATATATTCTAACCAGCCATGTGACGACTAGAGAAGCTGCAGGAAACCTCCTTACCAACAATCACCATCTGTAGATGTAATTCCTGCACAGCTGTATATATCACCTTGATTTTCTAACATTGGTGGATCGGGACTGAAGGGGCAGAAAGCTTCTTTTGAAAAATCACCATCTGTAAATGTAATTCCTGCACAACTGTATACAACACTTTTATTTTTTAAGCTTGGTGAAGGGGGACTCTAAGCTGCTGAATGTCTCGTTCCCAACATTCACCATCTGCAGATGTAATTCCTGCACAGCTGTATATATCACATTTAATATCTAACCTTGGTGAAGTGGAACTGTAAGGGGCCGAAAGCCACCTTCCCATCTTTCACCGTCTGTAGATGTAATTCCTTTTCAGCTGTATTTATTACCTTTATTTTCTAACCTAGGTGAAGGGGGACTGGAAGGGGATGAAAGCCTCCTTCCCAACATTCACCATCTGTAGATGTAACTCCTGCTCAGCTGTATGTATTACCTTGTTTTTCTAACCTAACTGAAGGAGGAAAGGAAGGGGCAGAAAGTGTCCTTAGCGTCAATCACCAATTGTAGTTGAAACTTTTACACAGCTGTATATATACCCTTTACTTTCTAATCTAGGTGAAGTTGGACTGGAAGAGGCTGCATAAAGCCTGCTTACCAACATTCACCATCTGTGTATGTATTTACTACACAGCTGTATACATATCCTTTATTTTCTAATCTAGGTGAATTTGGACTGGAAGGGGCTGCAGAAAGCCTCATTACCAACATTCATCATCTGCAGAAGTAATTTCTACACAGCTGTGTATACACCCTTTATTTTCTAATCTAGGTGAAGGTGGACTGGAAGGCGCTACAGAAGCTGTCCTTACCAACAATCACCATCTGTAAATGTAGTTTCAGCACCGCTCTATATTTCTCCTTTATTTTCTAACCTATGTGAAAGTGGACAGGAAGGTGCTGCGGAAAACCTCATTACCAACATTCACCATCAGTGGATGTAATTTCTACACAGCTGTATATATACCCTTTATATCCTAACCTATGTGAAGGTGGATTGCCAGAGGCTGCAGAGAGCCTCCTTATTAACAATCATCATCTGTAGATGTAGTTTCCGATCGGCTGTATATGTATCACTTATAATATAACCTAGGTGAAGGTGGATTGGATGGGGCTGCAGAAAGCCTCCTTAGCAGCAATCAACATCTGTAAATGTAGTTTTAGCACAGCTGTATATTTCTCATTTCTTTTCTAACCTATGTGAACGTGGACTGGAAGGGGCTGCAGAAATCCTCATCACCAACTTTCACCATCTGTGGATGTAATTCCTACACAGCTGTATATAAACCCTATATGTTCTAATCTAGGTGAACGTGGACTGGAAGGTCTGCAGAAAGCCTCACTACCAACATTCACCATCTGTGGATTGAATTTCTACACAGCTGTATATATACACTTTATGTTCTAATCTAGGTGAATGTGGACTGGAAGGGGCTGCAGAAAGCCTCATTACCAACATTCACCATTAGTGGATATAATTTCTACACAGCTGTGTATATACTCTACTTTCTAATCTAGATGAAGGTAGACTGGAAGGGGCTGCAGAAAGCCATCTTATTATCAATCATCATTCATAGATGTAGTTTCCACACAGCTGTATATATACCCCTTATATTCTAATCTAAGTGAACGTGGCCTGGAAGGGGCTGCAGAAAGCCACATTACCAACATTTACCATCTGTGGATGTAATTTCTACACAGCTGTATATATACTCTACTTTCAAATCTAGGTGAAGGTGGACTGGAAGGGGCTGCAGAAAGCCTCATTACCAACATTCACCATCTGTGGATGTAATATCTACAGGGCTGTATATATACTCTACTTTCTAATCTAGGAGAAGGTGGACTGGATGGTGCTGCAGAAAGCCTCATTACCAAAATTCACCATCTGTGGATGTAATATGTACACAGCTGTATATATACCCCTTATATTCTAATCTAAGTGAACGTGGCCTGGAAGGGGCTGCAGAAAGCCACATTACCAACATTTACCATCTGTGGATGTAATTTCTACACAGCTGTATATATACTCTACTTTCAAATCTAGGTGAAGGTGGACTGGAAGGGGCTGCAGACAGCCACCTTATTAACCATCATTTTCTGTAGATGTAGTTTCCGCACAGCTGTATATGTATCCTTTATTTTCTAACCTCGGTGAAAGTGGATTGGAAGGGGCTGCAGAAAGCCTCCTTACCAACAATCACCATCTGTAGATGTAGATTTAGCGCAGCAGTATATTTCTCCTTTATTTTCTAACCTATGTGAACGTGGACTGGAAGGGTCTGCAGGAAGCCTCATTACCAACATTCACCATCTGTAAATGTAATTTCTACACAGCTGTTTATATACCCTTTATATTCTAATCTAGGTGAATGTGGACTGGAAGGGGCTGCAGAAAGCCTCCTTACCAACATTCTCCATCAGTAGATGTAATTTCTACACAGCTGTATATATACCCTTTATTTTCTAATCTAGGTGAAGGAGGACTGGAAGGGGCTGCAGAAAGCCTCATTACCAACATCCACCATCTGTGGATGTAATTTCTGCACAGCTGTATATGTATACCTTATGTTATAACCTAGGTGAAGGTGGATTTGATGGGGCTGCAGAAAGCCTCCTTTCCATCAATTACCATCTGTAAATGTAGTTTTAGCACAGCTGTATATTTCTCCTTTATTTTCTAACCTATGCGAAGGTGGACTGGAAGAGGCTGCAGAAAGCCTCATTACCAACATTCACCATCTGTGGATGTAATTTCTACACAGCTGTATATATACTCTACTTTCTAATCTAGGTGAACGTGAACTGGAAGGTGCTGCAGAAAGCCTCATTACCAACATCCACCATCTGTGGATGTAATTTCTGCACAGCTGTATATGTATACCTTATGTTATAACCTAGGTGAAGGTGGATTTGATGGGGCTGCAGAAAGCCTCCTTACCATCAATCACCATCTGTAAATGTAGTTTCAGCACAGCTGTATATTTCTCCTTTATTTTCTAACCGATGTGAAGGTGGACTGGAAGAGACTGCAGAAAGCCCCATTACCAACATTCACGATCTGTGGATGTAATTTCTACACAGCTGTATATATACCCTTTTGTTTTCTAATCTAGGTAAAGGTGGACTAGAAGGGGCTGCAGAAAGCCTCCTTACCAACAATCACCACCTGTAAATGTAGTTTCAGTACAGCTGTATATTTCTATTTTATTTTCTAACCTATGTGAATGCGGACTGGAAGGCAATGGGAAACCCTCATTACCAACATTCACCATCTGTGGATGTATTTACTACAGAGCTGTATATATACGCCTTATTTTCTAATCTAGGTGAAGGTGGACTGTTAGGGGCCGCAGAAAGCCTCATTACCAACATTCACCATCTGTGGATGTAATATCTACACAGCTGTACATATACTCTTTATTTTCTAATCTAGGTGAAGGTGGACTGGAAGGGGCTGCAGAAAGCCTCCTTACCAACAATCACCATCTGTAAATGCAGTTTCTGCACAGCTGTATATTTCTCCTATATTTTCTAACCTAGGTGAAGGTGGACCGGACAGGGCTGCAGAAATCTTCCTTACCAACATTCACCATCTGTACATGTAATTTCTGCACAGCTGTATATATCTTCTTTATTTTCTAATCCAAGTGAAAAAGGACTAAAAGGGCAGGAGAAAGCCTCCTTACTATCATTCACCACCTGTAGATGTAATTTCTGGGGAGATGTATGTCTCTCTTTTATTTTCTAACCTAGGTTAAGTAAAGCGAGAAGGTTCTTCTGAATTACCCTTATGAACATTCACTATCTACAGATATAGTTACTGCAGAGCTATATATATGTACTTAAATTTCTACCCTAAGAGAGGAAATACTGGAAGGAGCTGTAGAAAGCTTCCTTACCAACATTCACAATCCATAGATATAGTTACTGCACAGTTGTATGTGAGACCTAGATCATTTATCTAGTTGAAGAAGTTATGGAAGAAGCTGCAGAAAGCTTCCATACCAACATTCACCACATGCAGTATCAATTACTTCACCACTGTACATACCGTGATGGTTTTCTACCCCATGTGAAATTGTTTTGGAAGAAGCTGGAAATAGTTTCTTTACCAACATCCACCGTATGTAGATATAGTTACTGCACAGCTGTACATACAAGATTCATTTTCCACCCCAGGTGAAGAAGTTTTGGAAAAATCTGCAGAAAGCCCTCTTACCAACATTCACAATCTCCAGACACAGTAACAGCACAGCTGCCCATATTGTCCGATACTCCACCCTACTCTCAAAGCCTATAAAAGCAGCAAGAGGAAGCTTTCTAGCAACTTTCATAATGTGTAGATGTAGTTATTGCTGAGCTGTAGATATCACAGTGAGTTTCTACCCTATGTGAACAAGTTATGAAAGAAGCTGTTGAAAGCTTCCTTACTATTGGTCTCGCTCTGCAACCATAGTTACTGCGTAGCTGCAACTTTAAAACTAGTTCATAACTTTACGTGAAAATTTGTGGGAGTTTCTTAAGTATCTTCTTACACATTTCCGACTGTCTGTAGATGTAGTTACTGCACAGCTGTACACATCACCTATTACTCTTATCCTTATTCAAAAAGTTTATTTAAGATGCTACAGAAAACTTCTCTACCTGCATGATCTCTCTGTAGGCTTTATTACTGTTGGGTTGTATTGATGGCATTGATTCTCAACTTATTGTGAAAATATCATGAATGAAGCTCCAGAAAGCTTCTCACCCTTTAGTGACACCTTGTAGATGGAGTTGCAGCACAGAGTTGGTTCCTAACCCTAGGTGACAAATTCTTGAAGGAAGCTGCAGAAAGCTTCTCAGCTGCGAGTCAACTTCTGTAGATGAAACCATGGCAAAGCTAGACATATCACCCTTGTTTGTTGTCCCTAGGTGAAAAATGTATCAAAGGAGCTGTAGAAAGCTTCTCAACCTGTAGTGACATCTTGTAGACAGAGTTGCTGCACAGAGTTGGTTCCTAACCCATGGTGACAAATTTCTGAAAGAAGGTGCAGAAATCTTCTCACCCACTAGTGACTTTGTAGATATAGTACCTACAAATCCGTACTCAATGTACTACATTATTACCTCTTTCTTAGTAACATATAGGCCCCTATGCAATGCAGCAGGATATCTGCAAATCTCTAATTTGACAGGTCCTAAGTAATTTTGTAAATGAATGTTGCATCAGATGTCTGCAGACAGGTTAGACAATTCCATAAATTAAAGTTCTGTCATTTATAGATGTAGATCTGTTACCTGAAAGCACCAGAGAGATATTCAATCAGTTTCTGATAGTGCAAATTTGGTGGCCAATATGTCAGTGTCAATCCACCACCCTGCTCCACAGTTGCACTATGCAACCCAAGTCTGGTCTCTCTCCACACGAAAAATCAGGCTGCCATTGTCCCTAACAGCACAGTTCCTCCCAGACCAGTCAGCAGCCATGACAGGTGTATGTTTCAAGCAGCATCTCCTCTGAATTATGGCATACGAAAACACGGCTATCCACCCCCTGTAGTGAGACATGGGATTTTTCTTACTGGGAAACTAGTTTACATCAATTAAAGGTCAGACCTCAACAATTATGTACCCACTGTAAATCATTATCCAAATGTTGTCAGTTTGAAACAGGAACTTTTAGAGATTGTTTGCCACAAATCACCACTTTTGACAATGTACACCGAACTTAGTGCTCTGAAAAACTTGTGCCTGTGCCAGTGAGGTACTATCTGACAAATCACCTTCAGACTTCCATCTCCTCTTCTCTATATGGTGGGAAAGTCTCTGACCTCCACATTCTATGCCAATGTGAGGACATGCAACACCTCACAACCTACTTGAGGTTTCAAAATCCTTCCCCCACTTTTCACAGACACACACAACAGTAACAGTCAACAGTGGGTGAGGTTTACCATTTCCGAGAACACATTGCAGGTGCCAGCCAGAATAATTTCTTTCAATGTCACTTTTGTCTGACAGTTTCCTCATTTTTCATCCACATCATCACTTGAAATATTAACCATTCATCTCTGCTCTGCTCATATACTTACCTCACCACACAGTGTGCCAGCAACACTACCAGGTGACAGTCAGTCTTATTCTGTACAATGATTGTTACATTTTGGTTAATCTGTGTAGAGATACAGGTGTACTGGTAACTCTTGAGAAACTTAATTTTGACTGAAACAATATACTGTGCACAACAGAGATTTTGCAGCTACTCACCATCTGTGTTAGCTAGGTTGGTTGGTTTGTGGTGGTTTAAGGGACTAGACTGCGATGGTCATCGGTCCCTGTGTTAGCTACTTCTAGATGAGTGTGATCTGGTCAGTCCTCTACCAGATCAGTTCTTTCTCCTCGGGATGCACAGCTCTGACTGTCTCGGCCTCCAGCTGCATGGAGTCCAGCTCAGCCCAAATAGTGACCAGATCGTGCTCTGTGCCAGCAGCCAATGCTGCAATGAGGCACGTGTCACTCTGTAATCTTATGGCATGTACTGAATAAAAGAGTCACTGTTTTAACTTCTCTTATTGAATCCTCAATGTACCAAAATTTCAACATAGTATGCTCAACACTAAAATATGTTGAATATCAAAATTTATAATGAACTTGGAAATAGGAGCCCAATCTAAAGTGATACAGCTGTATAATAGCAAGGAGAGAAATAGAATTCTCAGCACACCAAAATTACATCGAGGATTATTAAAAATTAAAAGATGACACTGTTTATGATCATCCAGTGAAAGCAAGATGTGATTCTGGTGAACATTATACATTTTATGGCTAAACAATTGCTCTACAATTCAGACACTTTAATTAATCACTATAGGAACACAGCACAGCGGATGACAAAAGAAGCTGTTTGAATACAAGGCAAATAATGTAGGCCTCTATACACAGATTTGTGAGTGCAGACAAATGGGTACATGTTAGCTAGCAGATGGCACTGTACTCTGTATGTCCACATACTCCTAAATGAAACTGTAACTTTAGTTCTAATTACTGGGCACTGGGTGCCCTCTGCAAACAATTAGATTCACAGGACAATGTTAACACAGAAGCGATATGGTACAACAGTGTCAGTGTACTATCACATAACATGGTAACAATATTATGAAAATGATAGTTTTCACTCACCATATAGCAGATATGCTACATCACATTTAGGAACAACAAGAAGGTGGTCACATAATAAGCTTCCCGTCAACACCACCTTTGTTAAAGCACCTCCACTATGTAGTGAGTAGCAGCTATCTTCTTTATAATATTGTTACATTCCATCCTAGATTTTACATTTATTGACATACTATGTTAAGCTACCATTGTTAGGGACCAGAAACAAATGAGTATCATTCTGACATCACATATGTCTACAGATATCTGATCCTGTCCATCATAAGCCACAGTGTCAAGAGTGTTCTCAGAGAGTGTAATTACCGCGTACGTGGCAGAGGCTGCTAGGCTACACTTTCAGAAAATAACTCTATCTTGCACACACTAACACCCATGTCATTTAGATAAGCTATTATTCCTTATTCTCTTGTGACGTTCATAGAGACATATGTGATGCAACAAAAAACATGTTGCCCCACTCAAACCTCTCTGATTTTGAGGACCCAGGAGAGAAAAACCACAGTAGATATGATTATGAATAATGCACCACATAGTAGAGCTTCTCAAAGAATTGATATTCCCTTTTCAGAAGTGCCACGCAGCATCGCCAGAGTGCAGCATTATCACAGTCACATGAAGTGAAAATGGCAACTCCACAGCAATGCACAAGCAGTAGTATGGTTTTCAGAAAGAAAATCGCCTATTACTGTGCAAACAAATTACTGTGGTGTGTATGAATGTGATCCACCCGATGTGAAACAATTGGGAAATGGTATAGGAAGTTTCTGGCTATGGGATAGTGTTCTGAAACATACTGGTGGCGCATGTTACAGATTTCCAGAAGAGACAGTGCAGGACAACAGACAAATTTGCTCAGAAACTTGCTTAAGTTGATTCCTCAAGCATCTAGGCAACTTGATGTATGTCAGTTAAAATTGCAACATGTAGTTCACCAGCATCAACATATGTATGCTTACGAAGTGCAAATTCTGTATCATCTGACACAGAACGGCAAACCACACCATGTAATATTTGCTGCTGATATGCTGCAGCATATTGATATGGATGCTAGTTTCCTGGAAAGTAGATTATACTGAGATGAATCAATCTTTCATCTGTCAGGAAGGGTTATCAGGCATAATGTTCGGATTTGGGGTTTGCAAAATCTGCACATTGTCGTTGAATGTGTTTGTGATAGCTCTAAACTAAACGTCTGGTGCTGACTAATGCATGGCAGGATTGTCGGACCATTCTTACTTATGGAACAAAAAGTGAATGGGTCAGTGTATCTGGACATTTTGGAGCAGTTTCTTTATCCTCAGTTACAAGACTTGTAACCCAACATCATTTGTGAATGGTTGTTCACAAGTTCCTGGGAAGGAAATTGCCCCATCATTGGATTGGACAAGGGGAACTCTTTGTCTGGCTGCCACATTCACCTGACATTATGCTACTTTGTTTCTTCATGTGGGGATTTGTGAAGGACCACATGTGTGTGACTGAAGTGGACAATATTTCTACATTGCAACATCGTATCACTAATTCAATTACAAAAATAAGAGAGGAAATGTTACAAATAACTTAGCAAGAAAATGAATATAGACTTGATCTCCTTTGTGCTGCAAATGGTCCACATGTAGAGGTGTATTGATGATAAATAAATAAATTTTCTGGGATGCTCTACAATCTGGTGCATTTTGGGTTGTTGTATCTACTGTAGTTTTTTCCCTGGGACTTTGAAATCAGGGAGGTTGGAGTGGGACACCCTGTAATTGGGTATTCAGAGGATATACTGGCTGTTTGAAATTTTGTGAAATGATTTTCCCCTCAGTGAAAATTTTCTTTTCTCAATGATTGCCATCTGAACTCGCTAATCTCAACTGCGACACTTTCTCAACTGATTCCAGATAATGCAAATGAGCTACCCTTCTTTGAAATATTTTGTGTCATTTGTCAGTACTCTCTGGTAACAAACCAAAACCACTCCACAATACTCTAGAACAGGATAGACAAGTACAGTGGAACTAGTTTCACTATGGGATATGTAATGCATTCTGCATCTTCTGGCAGTAGTACACCATCCTTAGCACTCTTTCCATTCAACAATTTTTATATCATCATTCTAAAGTAACCTTCTGTTTCCTCTAAACTCAATTTATTTAGTTGAATCAACAAACCTGAATTTTTTGCCATTTCTCATATTGTGCTACAAAGAGACCGAGAAACATCAAATAAGAAGAAAAATTCTGTGGAGGAAAACCAATATTACTAGAGATAGAGAGAGATAGAGTGAGATATGTTACATTCACCTGTAGCATCATAATGCCAACGAGCTCCATCCCCAACCGGCCATTCAACTGGACACTGCATGTATTGTATTCAATATAGGGCATGGTCTCCCAACATCATTTGATACTGCTGCATTTCATGGACAGATTTCAGTTCCTCTCTATTTGCCTCCACTTTGTCTCACAGTTGCAAAAATTTGTGATGCAACTGTATAAAAATATACACGTTCAGTTAGTACAGATTACTGTTATTTTTGACTGAGATGACAAGCATACAATAGAATCACATTCATTTCCAACAAACCATCCAAGTCAGAAACTCACAATGTCAATGATTTGCTAACAGTAAATTCTTTACAGCTTTTCACTGTAAATATTAGGATGTGAACTATAAACTGCAGTAATGTGAAAAATGTTATTACAGTTTTGACAGAGAACTGAAAACCAAATCAAAAAAGTGTTGTAAGTAAAGTGTACATGAGAAGTGTCCTTGTTCAAGACAGACTCTTTGCTTAGTACAAAAATGTGTCATATAAAAAATGAAATTCATCATTTTTGGAAGACTAAACATAGTTATATCTAAATCTTTATTGGCAGCACATAAATCATTAGAGCTATTTCTCAACATAATTGCCACTAAAACTGACACACTTATTACATCACAGGACCATATTTTATGTTCTTGTGCTGTACAATGCTGAACACTGTGAATGGAACCAGAATATCAGACTTGTTCAGCTCTTTTTAAATGTGAAAATGCTGACCAAAGGACAGGAACTTCTTGAGATGCAAGAAAAGACGAAAAGTGCTGGGAGTAACATGAAGACTGTGCGTAGGACGGTAAACCAATGCCATGTCTAACTACTCCAGAACAGCTGTTGATCTGCAACAGTGCTCAGTGATGTACAATGTGGCACACAACATCATACTAGCACTGAGCGTCTTCCCTCTCAGTTTTAAAAGCTCATTGAAATATACATTGTTTCACAATAATGGCCAGCATTACCTGTTTCACTTCTGGTCATCAAGTCAGTGTGCACAATGCTCTTCTTAGCCCAGTACACTGAGCACACCTACACCAACTGCTAGAACTTTGTCCTGACCAAAATTTGACTGTGATACAAACTGATTATGGCATACACACACACACACACACACACACACACACACACACACACACACACACACACACATGGCTATTAACTCACTGTAATGAGAGATGTGATTTTTCTGACATGGCAACAAGTTTACATCAATCCATGGTCCCATCTCATCAATCCTGTACCCATTGGAAATCATTATCCAAATGTTATCAGTTTGAAACAGGAACTTTTTGAGGTGGTTTGCTCCAAATCACCACTTTTGACAATGTATGCCAAAATGAGTGCTCTGGAAAACTTGTCCCTGTGCCAGTGAGGTACTATCTGACAGATCAGCTTCAGACCTCCACCTCCTCTTCTCTATATGGTGGGAAAGTCCTGACCCCACATTCTATGCCAATGTGAGGACTTGCGACACCTCGCAACCTACTTGAGGTTTCACAGTCCTTCCCCCACTTTTCACAGACACACAAAAAAGGTAACACACAGCAGATGAGGTTTACCATTTCTGAGAACTCATCGCAGGAGCCAGACAGAATAATTTGTATCAAAGTCACTTTCATCAGACAGTTTCCTCATTTGTGACCTGTATCATTGCTTCAAACATTACCCATTCATCTCTGCTCTGCTCATATACTTACCTCACCACACAGTGTGCCAGTAGCACCACCAGGTGACATTCAGTCCTATTTTGCACAATGATTGTTACGTTTTGGCTAATCTGTGTAGAGATACAGGTGAACTGGTAACTCTTGAGAAACTTAATTTTGACTGAAACAATACACAGTGCACAACAGAGATTGCTGCAGCTACTCACCATCTGTGTTAGATACTTCTAGATGAGTTTGATCTAGTCAGTCCACTACCAGATCAGTTCTTTCTCCTCGGGATGCACAGCTCTGACTGTCTCGGCCTCCAGCTGCATGGAGTCCAGCTCAGCCCAAATAGTGACCAGATCGTGCTCTGTGCCAGCAGCCAATGCTGCAATGAGACACGTGTCACTCTGTAATCTTATGGCATGTACTGAATAAAAGAGTCACTGTTTTAACTTCTCTTATTGAATCCTCAATGTACCAAAATTTCAACATAGTATGCTCAACACTAAAATATGTTGAATATCAAAATTTATAATGAACTTGGAAATAGGAGCCCAATCTAAAGTGATACAGCTGTATAATGGCAAGGACAGAAATAGAATTCTCAGCACACCAAAATTACATCGAGGATTTTTAAAAATTAAAAGATGACACTGTTTATGATCATCCAGTGAAAGCAAGATGTGATTCTGGTAAACATTATACATTTTATGGCTCTACAATTCAGACACTTTAATTAATCACTATAAGAACACAGCACAGCGGATGACAAAAGAAGCTGTTTGAATACAAGGCAAATAATGTAGGCCTCTATACACAGATTTGTGAGTGCAGACAAATGGGTACATGTTAGCTAGCAGGTGACACTGTACTCTGTATGTCTACATACTCCTAAATGAAACTGTAACTTTAGTTCTAATTACTGGGCACTGGGTGCCCTCTGCAAACAATTAGAGTCACAGGTCAATGTTAACACAGAAGCAATATGGTACAACAGTGTCAGTGTACTATCACATAACATGGTAACAATATTATGAAAGTGATAGTTTTCACTCACCATATAGCAGATAAGCTACATCACATTTAGGAACAAAAAGAAGGTGGTCACATAATAAGCTTCCCGTCAACACCACCTTTGTTAAAGCATCTCCACTATGTAGTAAGTAGCAGCTATCCTTTCCATAATATTGTTACATTCCACCCTAGATTTTCCATTTATTGACATACTATATTAAGCTACCATTGGTAGGAACCAGAAACAAATGAGTATCATTCTGACATCACATATGTCTACAGGTATCTGATCCTGTCCGTCATAAGCCACAGTGTCAAGAGTGTTCTCAGAGAGTGTAATTACCGCATACGTGGCAGAGTCTGCTAGGCTACACTTTCAGAAAATAACTCTATCTTGCACACACTAACACCCATGTCATTTAGATAAGTTATTATTCCTTATTCTCTTGTGACGTTCATAGAGACATATGTGATGCAACAAAAAATATGTTGCCCCACTCAAACCTCTCCGATTTTGAGGACCCAGGAGAGAAAAATCACAGCAGATATGATTATGAATAATGCACCTTATAGTAGAGCATCTCAAAGAATTGATATTCCCTTTTCAGAAGGGCCACGCAGCATCGCCAGAGTGCAGCATTATCACAGTCACATGAAGTGAAAATGGCAACTCCACAGCAATGCACAAGCAGTAGTATGGTTTTCAGAAAGAAAAATGTCTATTACTGTGCAAAAAAATTACGGTGGTGTGTATGAATGTGATGCACCTGATGTGAAAACAATTGGGAAATGGTATAGGAAGTTTCTGGCTATGGGATAGTGTTCTGAAACATACTGGTGGCGCATGTTACGGATTTTCAGAAGAGACAGTGCAGGACAACAGACAAATTTGCTCAGAAACTTGCTTAAGTTGATTCCTCAAGCATCTAGGCAACTTGATGTATGTCAGTTAAAATTGCAACATGAAGTTCACCAGCATCAACATATGTATGCTTACGAAGTGCAAATTCTGTATCACCTGACACAGAACGGCAAACCACACCATGTAATATTTGCTGCTGATATAATGCAGCATATTGATATGGATGCTAGTTTCCTGGAAACTAGATTATACTGAGATGAGGCAATCTTTCATCTGTCAGGAAGGGTTATCAGGCATAATGTTCGGATTTGGGGTTTGCAAAATCTGCACATTGTCGTTGAATGTGTTTGTGATAGCTCTAAACTAAACGTCTGGTGCTGGCTAATGCATGGCAGGATTGTCGGACCATTCTTACTTATGGAACAAAAAGTGAATGGGTCAGTGTATCTGGACATTTTGGAGCAGTTTCTTTATCCTCAGTTACAAGACTTGTAACCCAACATCATTTGTGAATGGTTGTTCACAAGTTCCTGAGAAGGAAATTGCCCCATCATTGGATCGGACATGGGGAACTCTTTGTCTGGCTGCCACATTCACCTGACATTATGCTAGTTTGTTTCTTCATGTGGGGATTTGTGAAGGACCACATGTGTGTGACTGAAGTGGACAATATTTCTACATTGCAACATCGTATCACTAATTCAATTACAAAAATAAGAGAGGAAATGTTACAAATAACTTAGCAAGAAAATGAATATAGACTTGATCTCCTTTGTGCTGCAAATGGTCCACATGTAGAGGTGTATTGATGATAAATAAATAAATTTTCTGGGATGCTCTACAATCTGGTGCATTTTGGGTTGTTGTATCTACTGTAGTTTTTTCCCTGGGACTTTGAAATCAGGGAGGTTGGAGTGGGACACCCTGTAATTGGGTATTCAGAGGATATACTGGCTGTTTGAAATTTTGTGAAATGATTTTCCCCTCAGTGAAAATTTTCTTTTCTCAATGATTGCCATCTGAACTCGCTAATCTCAACTGCGACACTTTCTCAACTGATTCCAGATAATGCAAATGAGCTACCCTTCTTTGAAATATTTTGTGTCATTTGTCAGTACTCTCTGGTAACAAACCAAAACCACTCCACAATACTCTAGAACAGGATAGACAAGTACAGTGGAACTAGTTTCACTATGGGATATGTAATGCATTCTGCATCTTCTGGCAGTAGTACACCATCCTTAGCACTCTTTCCATTCAACAATTTTTATATCATCATTCTAAAGTAACCCTCTGTTTCCTCTAAACTCAATTTATTTAGTTGAATCAACAAACCTGAATTTTTTGCCATTTCTCATATTGTACCACAAAGAGACCGAGAAACATCAAAAAAGAAGAAAAATTCTGTGGAGGAAAACCAATATTACTAGAGATAGAGAGAGATAGAGTGAGATATTTTACATTCACCTGTAGCATCATAATGCCAACGAGCTCCATCCCCAAACTGCCATTCAACTGGACACTGCATGTATTGTATTCAATATAGGGCATGGTCTCCCAACATCATTTGATACTGCTGCATTTCATGGACAGATTTCAGTTCCTCTCTATTTGCCTCCACTTTGTCTCACAGTTGCAAAAATTTGTGATGCAACTGTATAAAAATATACACGTTCAGTTAGTACAGATTACTGTTATTTTTGACTGAGATGACAAGCATACAATAGAATCACATTCATTTCCAACAAACCATCCAAGTCAGAAACTCACAATGTCAATGATTTGCTAACAGTAAATTCTTTACAGCTTTTCACTGTAAATATTAGGATGTGAACTATAAACTGCAGTAATGTGAAAAATGTTATTACAGTTTTGACAGAGAACTGAAAACCAAATCAAAAAAGTGTTGTAAGTAAAGTGTACATGAGAAGTGTCCTTGTTCAAGACAGACTCTTTGCTTAGTACAAAAATGTGTCATATAAAAAATGAAATTCATCATTTTTGGAAGACTAAACATAGTTTTATCTAAATCTTTATTGGCAGCACATAAATCATTAGAGCTATTTCTCAACATAATTGCCACTAAAACTGACACACTTATTACATCACAGGACCATATTTTATGTTCTTGTGTTGTACAATGCTGAACACTGTGAATGGAACCAGAATATCAGACTTGTTCAGCTCTTTTTCAATGTGAAAATGCTGACCAAAGGACAGGAACTTCTTGAGATGCAAGAAAAGACGAAAAGTGCTGGGAGTAACATCAAGACTGTGTGTAGGACGGTAAACCAACGCCATGTCTAACTACTCCAGAACAGCTGTTGATCTGCAACAGTGCTCAGTGATGTACAATGTGACACACAACACCATACTATCACTGAACGCCTTCCCTCTCAGTTTTAAAGGCTCATTGAAATATACATTGTTTCACAATAATGGCCAGCATTACCTGTTTCACTTCTGGTCATCAAGTCAGTGTGCACAATGCTCTTCTTAGCCCAGAACACTGAGCACACCTACACCAACTGCTAGAGCTTTGTCCTGACCAAAATTTGACTGTGATACAAACTGATTATGGCATACATACACACACACACACACACACACACACACACACACACACACACACACACACACACACACACACACTCACACACACACACACACACACATGGCTATTAACTCACTGTAATGAGAGATGTGATTTTTCTGACATGGCAACAAGTTTACATCAATCCATGGTCCCATCTCATCAATCCTGTACCCATTGGAAATCATTATCCAAATGTTATCAGTTTGAAACAGGAACTTTTTGAGGTGGTTTGCTACAAATCACCACTTTTGACAATGTAGGCCAAAATGAGTGCTCTGTAAAACTTGTCCCTGTGCCAGTGAGGTACTATCTGACAGATCAGCTTCAGACCTCCACCTCCTCTTCTTTATATGGTGGAAAAGTCCTGACCCCACATTCTATGCCAATGTGAGGACTTGCGACACCTCACAACCTACTTGAGGTTTCACAGTCCTTCCCCCACTTTTCACAGACACACAAAAAAGGTAACACTCACAGCAGATGAGGTTTACCATTTCTGTGAACTCATCGCAGGAGCCAGACAGAATAATTTGTATCAAAGTCACTTTCATCAGACAGTTTCCTCATTTGTAACCTGTATCATTGCTTCAAATATTACCCATTCATCTCTGCTCTGCTCATATACTTACCTCACCACACAGTGTGCCAGTAACACTACCAGGTGACATTCAGTCCTATTTTGCACAATGATTGTTACGTTTTGGCTAATCTGTGTAGAGATACAGGTGTACTGGTAACTCTTGAGAAACTTAATTTTGACTGAAACAATATACAGTGCACGACAGAGATTGCTGCAGCTACTCACCATCTGTGTTAGCTACTTCTAGATGAGTGTGATCTGGTCAGTCCACTACCAGATCAGTTCTTTCTCCTCGGGATGCACAGCTCTGACTGTCTCGGCCTCCAGCTGCATGGAGTCCAGCTCAGCCCAAATAGTGACCAGATCGTGCTCTGTGCCAGCAGCCAATGCTGCAATGAGACACGTTTCACTCTGTAATCTTATGGCATGTACTGAATAAAAGAGTCACTGTTTTAACTTCTCTTATTGAATCCTCAATGTACCAAAATTTCAACATAGTATGCTCAACACTAAAATATGTTGAATATCAAAATTTATAATAAACTTGGAAATAGGAGCCCAATCTAAAGTGATACAGCTGTATAATGGCAAGGAGAGAAATAGAATTCTCAGCACATCAACATTACATCGAGGATCTTTAAAAATTAAAAGATGACACTGTTTATGATCATCCAGTGAAAGCAAGATGTGATTCTGGTGAACATTATACATTTTATGGCTAAACAATTGCTCTACAATTCAAACACTTTAATTAATCACTATGAGAACACAGCACAGTGAATGAAAAAGAAGCTGTTTGAATATAAGGCAAATAAAGCAGGCCTCTACACACAGATTTATGAGTGCAGACAAATGGGTACATGTTAGCTAGCAGATGACACTGTACTCTGTATGTCTACATACTCCTAAATGAAACTGTAACTTTAGTTCTAATTACTGGGCACTGGGTGCCCTCTGCAAACAATTAGATTCACAGGACAATGTTAACACAGAAGCGATATGGTACAACAGTGTCAGTGTACTATCACAAACCACAGTAACAATATTATGAAAATGATAGTTTTCACTCACCATATAGCAGATATGCCACATCACATATAGGAACAACAAGATAGTGGTCACAAAATAAGCTTCCCGTCAACGTCATCTTTGTTAAAGCACCTCCACTATATAGTGAGTAGCAGCTATCTTCTTTATAATATTGTTACATTCCATCCTAGATTTTACATTTATTGACATACTATGTTAAGCTACCATTGTTAGGGACCAGAAACAAATGAGTATCATTCTGACATCACATATGTCTACAGATATCTGATCCTGTCCATCATAAGCCACAGTGTCAAGAGTGTTCTCAGAGAGTGTAATTACTGAGTACTTGGCAGAGGCTGCTAGGTTACACTTTCAGTCAATACCTCTATCCTACACACTGTAAGACCCAAATCACTTAGACAAACTGTTATTCCTTATTCTCTTGTGATGTTCACAGATACATATGTGATGCAACAAAATACAGTTTGTCCCACTAAAACTTCTCCGATTTCAAGGACCCAGGAGAGAAAAACCACAGTAGATATGACTATCAAAAATGCACCACATTTAAGAGCATCTCAAAGAATTTATATTCCCTTTTCAGAAGTGCCATGTATCATTGTCTGAGTGCAGCATTATCACAGTCACATGAAGTGAAAATGGCAATTCCACAGAAACGCACACGTAGTAGTATGGTTTTCAGAAACAAAATCGCCTATTACTGTGAAAAGAAAATAACCGTGGTGTGTATGAATGTGATTCACTTGATGTTAAAACATTTGGGAAATGGTATAGGAAGTTTCTGGCAATGGGATAGTGTTCTGAAACATACTGGTGGTGCATGTTATGGATTTTCAGTAGAGACAGTGCTGGAAAACAGACAAACGTTTCTCAGAAACCCACGTAAGTCAATTCCTCAAGCATCTAGGCAAAGTGATGTATGTCAGTAAACATTGCATTGTGTAGTTCACCAGCATCTACATACGTGTGCTTACGAAGTGCTAATTCTGTAACATCTGACACTGAGTGACAAACCACACAGACAACAATTTGCTGCAGGTATAGTTCAGCATATTGATATAGTTGCCAGTTTCCTGGAAACATGTTTATACTCAGATGAGGCAATCCTTCATCTGTCACGAAGGGTTAACAGTCATAATGTTCGGATTTGGGGTTCGCAAGATTCGCACATTGTCATTGAACATGTTTGTGATAGCCCTAAACTAAACATCTGGTGTTGGCTAATGCATGACAGGATTGTTGGACCATTCTTATTTGTGGAACGAGGAGTGAATGGGTCAGTGTATCTGGACATTTTGGGGCCGTGTGTTTAGCCTCAGATACAAGACTTGTAACCCAACATCATTTTTAATTACATCATTAATTGAATTAACAATCCTGAATTTTTTGCTAGTTATCCTATTGTACTACAAAGAGACCTAGAAACTTCAAATAAGAAGAAAATTTCCATGCAGGAAAACCGATATTGCTAGAGAAAGAGAGATATATATTTTACTTTCACCTGTAGCATCATAATGCCAATGAGCTCCATACCCAAATTGCTATTCGACTGGACACTGCATGTATTGTATTCAATCTAGGGCATGGTCTCCCAACATCATTTGATACTGCTGCATTTCATGGACAGATTTCAGTTCCTCTCTATTTGCCTCCACTTTGTCTCACAGGTGCAAATATTCGTGATGCAACTGTATAAAAATATACACGTTCAGTTAGTACAGATTACTGTTATTTTTGACTGAGATGACAAGCATACAATAGAATCACATTCATTTCCAACAAACCATCCAAGTCAGAAACTCACAATGTCAATGATTTGCTAACAGTAAATTCTTTACAGCTTTTCACTGTAAATATTAGGATGTGAACTATAAACTGCAGTAATGTGAAAAATGTTATTACAGTTTTGACAGAGAACTGAAAACCAAATCAAAAAAGTGTTGTAAGTAAAGTGTACATGAGAAGTGTCCTTGTTCAAGACAGACTCTTTGCTTAGTACAAAAATGTGTCATATAAAAAATGAAATTCATCATTTTTGGAAGACTAAACATAGTTTTATCTAAATCTTTATTGGCAGCACATAAATCATTAGAGCTATTTCTCAACATAATTGCCACTAAAACTGACACACTTATTACATCACAGGACCATATTTTATGTTCTTGTGTTGTACAATGCTGAACACTGTGAATGGAACCAGAATATCAGACTTGTTCAGCTCTTTTTCAATGTGAAAATGCTGACCAAAGGACAGGAACTTCTTGAGATGCAAGAAAAGACGAAAAGTGCTGGGAGTAACATCAAGACTGTTTGTAGGATGGTAAACCAACTCCGTGTCTAGCTACTCCAGAACAGCTGTTGATCTGCAACAGTGCTCAGTGATGTACAATGTGGCACACAACATCATACTAGCACTGAGCGTCTTCTCTCTCAGTTTTAAAAGCTCATTGAAATATACATTGTTTCACAATAATGGCCAGCATTACCTGTTTCACTTCTGGGCATCAAGTCAGTGTGCACAATGCCCTTCCTATCCCAGAACAATGAGTACACCGACACTATCTGCTAAAACTTTGTCCTGATCGTAGATCTACTGTGACACCAACACATTGATAGCTACCAAGTTTCTTGGATGCAGTGAGCAACTCACATTATATCTCCTGTTAAGATCTTATTGAGAAACTTATTGCCACCATCACAGTACATCTTTCAAAGTGTCAGTGGTGTTCCCATGTCATTATGATGTATGTTGGTACCTGCCTGATGCACACTTCTTTCAAGAGCAAGTGCTCAGTACCAATTTCATAAAAGAAGGATCGCATTATCAGGGGAGGATGGCTGCCAAGCTCCGTAGTTGTTGAGTGATGGTTCTCCATAATGCACCATCTCACCGCCTCCACAAGACCATCACAATGGACAGTCACTCGCAACCTTCATCAATGTGGAGACTATGGTGAATGTATGCTATTTACAGAGCACATTTTTACATTTTTTGTGAAATTGTATGGTTACTTCGTATCAGTACTACAGTGTTTTGCAACATGTGCCCCTTAGGCACTTCCAATGTTTAATTTGCATCTATTTAGTCATTGTCATATCATTAGTTTTTGGTTTATACAGTGATGTCAAACTCTGAGTATGGAAACTTTTATCTGAATGTTAACCACCTGAAGACGAGCAGAAGGTGGAGACCAGTCTTGTGTTAAATAATATCACCTTTTATAGTGACTGCTAACAGTTATTATTCTGTTCCCTACTTCTGTTGCCAGTGTGATCATTTCTGGAGGGTCCCAAAAAACTGTAATAAACACAGACATCATTCTCAGAGCATATATTATATTCAATAGCCACTGATGACCACCTTCCTCAACCCATGCACATCCTACTTGACATACTGTACACAGCAGGTCATAACAATTGAGATGACTTTTTTTATCATACATAAGCATCAACAAAAGTTTCTCTTATCCTTTTATGTACTGTGTATCTTCTCTTCCTCCCTACACACAAAATCTAATCATTTAACTTATAACTGTATCAATACTAAATGTAAGCTTTCCACTTGCTTCACTAGGCATATGTCACTCACCTTCTCAGTTATCCATTGGCCTACACTGTCAGACTCACTAAGCAGTTTGTGGAGGGACAGTGCTTGAACATGTGCTGCTTCCTCAGTTTAGTAAACTTGAAGAGTTCGTAATAGTAGTAGTAGTAGTAGTAGTAGTAGTAGTAGTCTGTAATGGCCAGCCATTTGACAACCTGTGGACAATTTTCAAGCTACTATGAGGATGAGATCACAGTCTAATTTAGTCATTTAGGATAATCAACATTTTATACAAATAACTGTTAAATGATGGTGCAAACTGATGCTTGCCTGTGGAGTTTGACAGTCCTCCTCTCCCAGCTGGGTCATCTGCGATTGTAGGGCTTCTGCAGCTCCCACACAGTTCTTCAGCATGTCTGTCACATCTTCGTGCTTCTTCTGCAGCTACAGCTTGTCGGCTTCTATGTGGCCAACACCATAACTCAAAATGAGCCTCAGACCATCTGACATTCAAATGCAGACATTGTCTGCATCTGCAAAGAATTGGAAAAAGATACGTACACACACTAAATTTCTGTGGGGTTTCCAAAAATCATAAACATTATCAACACAATGAAATTACATGTGTCAAACAAAAGTTAATTTTACAGACCACCTTTCATTCTCCACAAGCTACAGATAGCATAATTGAACAGAAGGAAGGTCTCTCCACAGGAATTAATAGTGCAAGCTCTAAATGTTGGTCTAAGTTCCTGTGGTAGCTGAGAAGGGGAAGGGACACTGGTAGTGACAAGAGAAGACACACAACAATGGAGCTGCATAACTTGTAGACTTGCCTCGTCGAACATACATCTGAAGACCACAATCCCAATTTCATATGCCTGAGTACTGAGCACTCTCCACAAGCCAACTGGGACAGCAACACCACTCTACATAGGGTTGACTTAGCAGTCTGATGATCTAAGTTCATTGATCAACTACCTACCCACAGGAAACCGAAGGGGAAGGGGGCGGGGTTACCTTGGATCATAGAGGTAAGCATACCCATTGTGAAGAACTAAAATGCAAATGCTTCGTGTTGGCCACCTAATCTGGCTCCGGCTCGTCATGAGATTGATTAATGACACTCTTTGATTATTTAAGAATGTGATATACTGCATTCATGAACAGTTTAATTCTGTAATATTTCACAAATAGCGTGTTCTAAATCTGTATTTACAACTGTGATATTATTTTCATTACATTCACGTATGTGTTAGTGCAGAAGCACTATAAAAACCATTTGTTCACAGATGTTGATATTTCAAAGTTGCCATGTAGGATTTGTGTGGTTACTTGTGTAACTGGCAAAACTGGAATTTAATTACAATTGTTTTATCAGTATTAATATTGATAATTAAAGATTTTGGAAAAAGTAAATTGAAAATAGGTTTTAAGTAGGAACTGTTCCTGTTAAAATGTTAATATTGAAACCACTGGAGTGGCTTTATAATGTAATACCTTTTAACAGATGTTATTCATGTTCAGGAACATTATTATGTTTGACCTCTTGATGGTTTGTATGGAAAATGTTGATAAAATTTGGAAAGGGCCATATCATTGCACACAGTAGTTCATTTAAATGACATGGATCAATAGTCATAAAACCCGGAAAAAACTTTTCGGCCAGGAATATCACATATCTAAGATGCAAACTGTAGCGATTCGAGAATTTCCACGTAAATTCTAGAACCACTCGTCCTTCTACCACTGTGAACACACGATATTTTAAAAATAAGTGTGAGAGAATGTACATACTGTGTGACATGTTTTTGTGTGCAGGCTGGAAAAGAGTCACGAGTACGAGGTTGACGTGACGGTGGAATGGTATCGACAAGTGTTTGCCGCTCACACCACGGAAGCCTTATTGGAAGAACAAGGAATGTTTATGTGTCTCATGGTGTTTTATATCATTGACTATTGTAACAACAAAAAAAGAAGAACAGTTGAAACATTGTTAATTAAACTTCACGTATTGGACTAGCTAGAGGCAAGACAGGTACATATTTTATGTGGTTGTAGAACCAAATATGTTGCTGATGTTTTTAATCAAGTCTAATGCAGGACGAGTCAGTTGAGTTGCAAGTATTCTAATACTTTGTTACTTGTGGAAGTTAAAATATATCAAGACTGAAGTAAAAGTATTCTGTGACTATCCACTTATTTCATGGGGGTAGGGGGGGGGGGAGGGAGGGGAGGGAGGGAGGGGGATGTGTGTGAGAGAGAGAGAGAGAGAGAGAGAGAGAGAGAGAGAGAGAGAGAGAGAGAGAGAGAGACTGATAAATTCTGTTAACCAGCAGTGCTCTTCAGAGAAAAAGGTTTTGAGATTGACAGAGCCAGCTATCCAGAGAAGAAGATCGGCTGTGCATATGAAGAAAGTCAACTAAAGTGAGAGAGTTGTATAAATTGCATGCAATTCAATTTCACACCACACTCCAGGTTGTCTAAAGCATTAAAATGTGGCGACCAGTGAAAAGGACTTGAAAAAACAGGAATTTTGAGATGAAAACCAAGCAGAAGATATGATGTGTTACCATAGCGACCAGGTATGGCAAGACAAAATAACTTTTTCAAGTAATTGGATTCTGCCTAAATGATTCAAATGGCAGAAATTAATAAACACAATAAAAGAGAAGACATAAGGAAGATACAACATTAAAAGAAGAGAGAGAAGTTTCCCACATATTAGACTAAGAAGAAATACGATGTGAATAATTCATCGAAAAAGATCCAGTGTGTGGAGTAAGCAGCTCTTGCTCACATCGCAGGGACGCAGACATGGGATCTGGCTTAAGCCTGACTACGCCGGCACCAGCCACTGATCACCGGTGCTGTTTCCACATACACCTGCTGACACCGATGCTGAAAACAACATTCGACGCTGCTGGTGTCAGTGCTGTTCACTGGCGCTGATTACACGTCCGCTCACCAATGCAGCTAGAACGTGAGCACAAAACAATAACTGGCTGAGTGTAAAGTTAAAGAAACTGTTGAATAATAGTGTGTTAGTATAGTTATTATACTCAGTGTAGAATTTTTTGATGATTACTAGATCTAAAGGTAAGAAGAATATAGATAATAAACAGAGAACTAGGGAAACTTCAGAATGAGCCATGACAATGAAAATGAGTAAGGAAGTGACAGACTGGTCTGAGGTAGTAAAATTAATCAATGCCCGAAGTGCAGATTAAGCAGCTTTAAGAAAGGAACTAACAAGGGGAAGGCCTCAGACACGGCCAACCGACTCGGCTCAAATTTGGCAGGTCACTTGTGTACAATGTAAAACGAAGGACTGTAAGATATTTTGGGTCAAAACCTCCACGATTTTGAGGAAAATCACCCCCAAAGTTTATGATGAGCAATGGACTCAAAATTGGAGGGATCAATAGATAATTGTTAATAGAGCATTTTTAATCATCATGTATGGGGTCTGCAAACGCAAACATTTCCAGAAATCGAGGAAAGAAACTTTTACAACTGTCGCTTCTGTACCCGCATTTGGGAAATGCTTTTTGCCAACAGCGCAATGGCCAAGATAAGTGGCTGGGAATTGAAAACCCGGGTTTGAATCTCGAAGAAACTTAGCGGATGTTATTCTTTTCATTTGCATTTTTCCATATCGCAATTGATAGGGATAGGATGGTTAATAATGAATTCCTCATGAGGGATTGCAGATAGCAAAATGCGCGATGCTAGTTTACAGTGAGGCACGGGACAGATTGCACACGGCTGATGTTATGTTGTCTCAATTGCTTCTTCGTCATATCATAGTTGTGAAGCTGGAAGAGTGAAGGCGTCCAGCACGAGCCTTATAGAAGTCAATCAGAAAGAGTTGTTTTCCACCATTAGGCTGCCGCGAAGCTCACAGATACATATATTGATTTTTCCATTGTTAATGTGCCGAATGATATACGTTCTGTGAATGAATACAGTGTTCTTCCACAAGTGACATATGATGAGTACTGCATGTAGTTTGTAGTAATTAGCTCATCTGTTTATGCCGTAGTAACTAGTTATTGTTTGTTGTGTCATATCCTTCAGGTGCATCATCTGAATACTGGAGGATGTACACACTTTGACTAGTGCTGTAATATATAGTTGGGAGCCTGTCACAGACAATGACAAGTGGGAAGTTACCAACTCTGTGTTTGGGTTTGTAAAAGTGTTGCAAGACAGATGCATTATCAATGCACTACTTGAAGCAGGCAGTTCTGTTTCTCAGCATTCCAGATTGATAGGATCGGCTATCGTCGAGTGATATTTGGAGCTGATGAACGAAATGACTTTTGTTGATACTGAAGTACTATATCATGAAGATGAAGCAGAAGGTGGTTCAGTGAAAGATATCCCAACTAATGAATCGCAAAATGGTCATAACACTTTGGAAATCTCTACGTCACTGGAAATATGTGCTTCATCTGTTCCTGATGAGTACAACGAACCGGTTACTAAACGATTTAACTACGGCGCTATACCCCTTGAAGTAAAAATAAAGGAGGTAGCACTAGCCAGAATCATCCAAATTGGGATTTACAAACACTGCAAAAGAATGGAGCAACAACAGCTCTGAAAAGGAAGGAGGACTTGAAATTGTGAGAGAGTGATATCGTTAAAGGAAGGACAAAATACGACAACTACCAGGTGATAAATAAGTGGACATATGACTGTTTTGTCGAATCTCATTGTCATAACAAGAATGTAACAAGAAGAATACTTCAGGAGTGGGCTGCAGGTTTAGCGCTTCAATATACAGCCAACAGGGATTTTACGTTTGCTGCATCATTATCTTGGGCAAGAAATTTCAAACTGGAGTATGAAATTCATCAATAGCATGTCACTAAATATGTCTCTCATAAGGAGGTACAAAATATAGAAGATATACAGAAAGTGGCGGCTCTTTTCAGCACGCAAACGGCATCACTTATGACTCACTTTAATCATGATTACATGATCAACACCGATCAGACAGGATGTGAGTATCGCGTGAACATTCGACACACGTTATCGCATAAGGGAGAAAAATGAACCCTTGTCGCAGATGGTAGTAAAAACAAACTAACACATTCGTACATAGTGCAATATGCCATCACAGCCTCTGGAAAAGTGTTGCCTAAGGTTTTCCTGTGTTTACAAGAAATGAATGTTACCTTTGGTCCTCAGGTTATAGAAGAGGTCAATCATTTAACCAACTCATAGAAAAATGTTTACATTACCTACTCCAAATCTGGGAAACTGATGAATGCGATTTGCAGAACATTTCTTTTGATAACAAGTTTTGTCTAATATTGGGTTCCTGGAGTGGACAGGTTAATACTACAATATATGACACAATGTTTATAGATGGCGAGGGTCAGTTGACATGTGCAGTAAGAGTAATACCACCAAACTGCACACCTGTATGCCAGCCATGTGATGTTTATTTCTATCACCAGGTTAAAAACTTTATTTCCAGGCTTCAGAATTGCAGTGTGTTTCTGGAAACCCAGTGGGAATTGCACAACCACACGGATGTAATAACTATTCACAGCATAATTCATAACCAACTTTCAGCACCGATTTTTCAGGCAATAACATCATGTGTGTGGTTCGCATCAAAATTAATTCCCAAAAAATACATTTTTAAATGTAAATCAATTTTGTTTTACGCCGACTCTTTGGAAGGAACAGTGTAGCTGTCAAAAGATTGCATTCATTAGATGTTCTTGGTGCTGTGAGTGTATTTGTTTTGAATGTTTATATGACAAGTACCATCCATCTAACTGTTCAAAGAAAAGTGAAAACAGTGACTGGAAGAGCCATTGTGAAGTGACCTGGAGTAACCTGGAGTAACATATTAGCTGTTTACTACCCCAAGAGGTTTGAGAAATTTATTTGCATACCTTATTATTATCATCATTCCTTATTGATTTACTTACATTATTAACCCTCCTATCCCTATCAACCTTACCCCCATGAACCATGGACCTTGCCATTGGTGGGGAGGCTTGCGTGCCTCAGCAATACAGATGGCCGTACTGTAGGTGCAACCACAACGGAGGGGTACCTGTTGAGAGGCCAGACGATGGTGTGGCTCCTGAAGAGGGGCAGCAGCCTTTTCAGTAGTTGCAGGGACAACAGTCTGGATGATTGACTGATCTGGCCTTGCAACACTAACCAAAACGGCCTTGCTGTGCTGGTACTGCGAACAGCTGAAAGCAAGGGGAAACTACAGCCGTAATTTTTCCCTGAGGGCATGCAGCTTTACTGTATGGTTAAATGATGATGGTGTCCTCTTGGGTAAAATATTCCGGAGGTAAAATAATCCCTCATTCGGATCTCCGGGCGGGGACTACTCAAGAGGACGTCGTTATCAGGAGAAAGAAAACTGGTGTTCTACGGATCACAGTGTGGAATGTCAGATCCCTTAATCGCGCAGTTAGGTTAGAAAATTTAAAAAGGGAAATGGATAGGTTGAAGTTAGATATTGTGGGAATTAGTGAAATTCGGTGGCAGGAGGAACAAGACTTTAGGTCAGGTGAATACAGGGTTATAAATACAAAATCAAATAGGGGTAATGCAGGAGTAGCTTTAATAATAAATAGGAAAATAGGAGTGTGGGTAAGCTACTACAAACAGCATAGTGAACGCATTATTGTGGCCAAGATAGACAGGAAGCCCACGCCTACTACAGTAGTACAAGTTTATATGCAACTACCTCTGCAGATGATGAAGAAATTGATGAAATGTATGATGAGATAAAAGAAATTATTCAGGTAGTGAAGGGAGATGAAAATTTAATAGTAATGGATGACTGGAATTCAAGAGTAGGAAAAGGGAGAGAAGGAAACATAGTGGAGGAATATGGATTGGGGGAGAGAAATGAAAGAGCAAGCTGTCTGGTAGAATTTTGCACAGAGCATAACTTAATCACAGCTAACACTTGGTTCAAGAATCATGAAAGAAGGTTGTATACATGGAATAATCCTGGAGATACCGACAGGTCTCAGATAGATCATATAATGGTAAGACAGCTATTTAGGAACCAGGTTTTAAATTGTAAGACAGTTCCGGGGGCAGATGTGGACTCTGACCACAATCTATTGGTTATGAACTGTAGATTAAAACTGAAGAAACTGCAAAAAGGTGGGAATTTAAGGAGATGGGACCTGGATAAACTGACTACACTAGATGTTGTACAGAGTTTCAGGGAGAGCATAAGGGAACAATTGACAGGAATGGGGGAAAGAAATACAGTAGAAGAAGAATGTGTAGCTCTGAGGGATGAAATAGTGAAGGCAGCAGAGGATCAAGCAGGTAAAATGACAAGAGCTACTAGAAACCCTTGGGTAACAGAAGAAATATTGAATTTAATTGATGAAAGGAGAAAATATAAAAATGCAGTAAATGAAGCAGGCAAAAGGGAATACATACGTCTCAAAAATGAGATTGACAGGAAGTGCAAAATGCCTAAGCAGGGATGGCTAGAGGACAAATGTAAGGATGTAGAGGCTTATTTCACTAGGGGTAAGATAGATATTGCCTACAGGAAAATTTAAGAGTCCTTTGGAGAAAGGAGAAGCACTTGTATGAATATCAAGAGCTCAGATGGAAACCCAGTTCTAAGCAAAGAACGGAAAGCAGAAAGGTGGAAGGAGTATATAGAGGGTCTATACAAGGCGACATACTTGAGGACAATATTATGGAAATGGAAAAGAATGTAGATGAAGATGAAATGGGATATACGATACTGCGTGAAGAGTTAGACAGAGCACTGAAAGTTCTGAGTCGAAACAAGGCCCTGGGAGTAGATAACATTCCATTAGAACTACTGACGTCCTTGGGAGAGCCAGTCATGACAAAACTCTAACATCTGATGAGCAAGATGCATGAGACAGGTGAAATACCCTCAGACTTAAAGAAGATTGTAATAATTCCAATCCCATAGAAACCAGGTGTTGGCAGATGTGAAAATTACCGAACTATCAGTTTAATAAGTCACAGCTGCAAAATACTAACGCAAATTCTTTACAGACGAATGGAAAAACTGGTAGAAGCTGACCTCGGTGAAGATCAGTTTGGATTCTGCAGAAATGTCGGAACATGTGAGGCAATACTGACCCTACGACTTAACTTATAAAATAGATTATGGAAAGGCAAACCTACATTTCTAGCATTTGTAGACTTAGAGAAAGCTTTTGACAATGTTGACTGGAATACTCTCTTTCAAATTCTAAAGTTGGCAGGGATAAAATACAGGGAGCGAAAGGCTATTTACAATTTGTACAGAAATCAGATGGCAGTTATAACAGTCGAGGGGCATGAAAAGGAAGCAGCGGTTGGGAAGGGAGTGAGACAGGGTTGTAGCCTATCCCTGATATTTAATCTGTATATTAAGCAAGCAATTAAGGAAACAAAAGAAAAGTTTGGAGTAGGTATTAAAATTCACGGAGAAGAATTAAAAATGTTGAGGTTCGCCGATGACATTGTAATTCTGTCAGAGACAGCAAAGGACTTGGAAGAGCAGTTGAATGGAATGGACAGTGTCATGAAAGGAGGGTATAAGAAGAACATCAACAAAAGCAAAACGAGGATAATGGAATGTAGTCAAATGAAGTCGGGTGATGCTGAGGGAATTAGATTAGGAAATGGGACACTTAAAGTAGTAAAGGAGTTTTGCTATTTAGGGAGGAAAATAACTGATGATGGTCAAAGTAGAGAGGATATAAAATGTAGACTGGCAATGGCAAGGAAAGCGTTTCTGAAGAAGAGAAATTTGTTAACATTGAGTAAAGATTTAAGTGTCAGGAAGTCGTTTCTGAAAGTATTTGTATGGAGTGTAGCCATGTATGGAAGTGGAATGTGGTGCTACAGAAGAATGTTGACGATTAGATGGGTAGATTGCATAACTAATGAGGAGGTATTTAATATAATTGGGGAGAACAGGAGTTTGTGGCACAATTGACAAGAAGAAGGGACCGGTTGGTAGGACATGTTCTGAGGCATCAAGGTATCACAAATTTAGCGTTGGAGGGCAGCGTGGAGTGTAAAAATCATAGAGGGAGACCAAGAGATCAATACACTAAGCAGATTCAGAAGGATGTAGGTTGCAGTAAGTACTGGGAGATGAAGAAACTTGCACAGGATGAAGTAGCATGGAGAGCTGCATCAAACCAGTCTTAGGACTGAAGACAACAACAACAACAACAACAACAACAACCCTATCAATTGAGATATGGAAAAATACAAATGAAAAGGAAAAGATTCGCTACGTTTCTTCAAGATTAGAACCCGGATTCTCCGATTCCCAGCCAGTTACCTAGGCTATTGCACTATCGGTGCTGCCGGTGAAGAACGTTTCCCAAATGTGGGTACACAAGCGGCAGTTGTAAAAATTTCTTACCCCGATTCCTGAAAAAGTATTTGTTTTTCGACCCCATACCTGATGATTAAAAATGCTCTATTTACAATTATCTATCATTCCTGCCAATTTTGAGTTGACTGCTCATCATAAACATTAGGAGTGATTTTCTAAAAATGCGGGGGTGTTTACCCAAAATATCTTAGATTCCTTCGTTTTAGGTTGTACACAAGCGACCTGCCAAATTTGAGCCGAATCAATTGTCCGTGTCTGACGCCTTCCCCTTGTATGTCTTAAATTAGACTCAATGAATACTCAAATGATAAAATAGATGAAGGGTGTTTCTTTGAGAAATGATAAGTGCAACTTTAAGAGAAAAATTCGATGCACAGAGTTCTAATTTAGGTAGAGAAATAGACACAGTGAATACTCATATAATAAATTGGATGTTCATAATAGAACTTTAGGATTGTTAAATGCTAAGGTAGATTCACAAAGTAAAGACTTCGGTAATTTATGTGAAGCTATTCCAAATCTGAAGACTGAATGTGACACTTTAGATACTAACATAGAGAATTTTAAAATGTACTTGAAATAGGAATTAACTAGTTTGTTAAGCAGTCATGTAAAGACACAGAGTAACCAATTTCAGGACTTAGCTGAAGAGTTAGAACGTGATATTGAATATAAAGGTGATAATGCAGAATCTGAATTTGGTGAGAAGTTAGGATCATATCAGAATGTATGTAATTTTACATTTGATGCTGCAAAGCAAAGACTGCACAATTTGAGAGAGAATGTTGAAAAACAGGGTAAGTTAATACCAACAGCAAAATCGCAAATTGCAGGCATTAACAATGCAGTAGATAATGTGGAGAGAAACTTTAAAGAGAAATTAGCAACCTCAGACATAATAAATATAAGTAGCCTGAAAGAACGGGTAGAGGAAATATTTGACCAAAAAGTTGCCGCAAGAGTAATCTCTGAGAACTTATCTCCTGTCTAATCTTCTAAACTCAATGATACCAAGAAATGTATGGATGAATTATGGAAAGAATTCAAACTTATTCAGGACAAGGTAGATGAGAGGATAACTTCTCCTAACGTGGTATTAACTAGTGAGGTAATGTCAGATTTACAATGGGGAGCCAATTCAGGGTTATCTAGGCAATTCCCTAAGTTTAAGCCAGATGGGGAAGTACATCCTACCCATTTTTTGAAAAGGGTCAACGAAGCATTACCCAAGAACTGGGACGATTTGAAAATGATGGAGTTTGCTGTTGGGTATCTATTAGGGGAAGCCTCAGAGTGGGGAATGGTAAACAATGCAAACTTTTCCTCTTTGGAAGATTTTCAAAAGAAGTTTAAAGAGAAGTATTGGTCAGCAAGTGCACAGGAAACACCATTATCGGACTTGTGGGACCCAAAGTATTACAGTAATATGTGGGGAATAATGAGAAAGTATGTCAACTGGCATTTAACAAGAGTGAAGTACTTTGATAAGCCAATGGAGGAAGAAGGGTTAGTTTGAATTTTAATATGATGATTGCCCAATTACGGGAGGAAGGATAGATTAAGTAGTGGGTGGAGAATGCTTTAAGAATTATTATACTTTGTGGATGCACTTGATGCCGGTAACTTCACAGTAATTTGTGGCAAGTAATAATAGAGCACAAAGTGATAATGTAGTACGCTGATTTGGGAACCAACCGGTGAATACTAGTAATGAGGAAAACATAGTGCGATCTGGATCCAGAGCTGGGGCCCAGGTCGTAAAGATACACTAGGAATCCTGGTTTATAATAAGCATGTTAATTTCACACACAAAACACCGACAAAAGAATGGTTGTTACTGGAAAAACAAAACTTGACTATCAATAATACACCACCATTAATAGTAGGAAACATGGAGACTTTTGAAGTTAATATATTTACAGATTCAGGGAGTGAGGTGTCACTCAATTCATTTTACTTATTACAAACTAAACATCAATTACCTCAGTTACAGTTAACAGGGGTTTACATAGTTGGTATAACAGGAATGAAGAGTAAAGTTGTGAAACATGAAACTTAGGTGAATTGCCCCACTGGAAATAATCTGTTTTGACAGACGTCGTTAATTGTAGAAAATGTCAATAGAGATATATTATTTGGGTTAGATTGGCTCTTAGAATTTAAAGTCATTTTAATTTTTGACGAAAATCTTCTATGATTTGGGAAAGGAAACAGTAGATATTGGTACCATTTGTGAGAAACAGCTACATTGGTCAACAAACAACTGCGAGTCGTTGGTTGGTTGGTTGGTTTGTTTCTTTGAAAGGTTGGAGAAGGGACGAAATTACTAGGTTATTTGTCGCTTGTTCCTAATAAAACAATGTCACAAGTGTGATAATAAAATAGACACAACATATAACACAAAACAGAAAGAAAGGATAAGCCACAAGAATGAAGGGAAGGCAACAAACACTAAAAGGAGCAAAAGACAACAAGAAAACAACAGAGAGAAGCTAGAAACAGAATAGAGAAAATCATGAGAGTAGATTACAGTAACTATAAAGGGAAAGCCAGCCACTCTGCAACACATTAAAACTTCGACCCTAAAAAGACTAGGGTGGAGGTCACAGAGGGACAAAGGACATGCGCTAATGCCTACATAGAAGTATAAAGCCCACTCTCACAGATAAAACGTAAAAGGAAAACTGCTTTGGAGGCATTGTTGCCCAACACTGAAGGCAGGGTGCTGGGGAAGTTAAAAGTCTGTCACAGAGCGGCTAAAAGTGGGCAGTACAGTAGGAGGGGGACAACTGTCATTTGGGAGCCACAGTGACACTGAGGTGGGTCCTTGCAACGGAGTAGGTAACCATGCATTAGCCACGTTTGGCCAATGCAGAGCTGGCAGAGGACAACTGATTCCCTGTGAGAGGCTTGCATGGAAGGCTTCCACACATTCATAGTCTCCTTAATAACACATAATTTGTTGTGCATGCTGTTATGCCATTCCATCTCCCAAAGCCAGAAAACACTGTGGCGTAAGACAGAACGCAGGTCAGCTTCGGAGATGCCTATCTCCTGAAGCGGTTTCTGTGTCACCTGTCAGCAAGATCATTGCTGGGGATTCTCTGGGCTACCCACACATACACAACAGAACAGCCAGACTATTCCAGAGCATAGCAGGACTCCTGAATGGACGCTACCAGAGGGTGGTGAGGGTGGCACTGTTCAATAGCTAGAAGGCTGCTCAATGAGTCAGTACAGAGGAGAAATGACTCGCCAGGGCACGAGTGGACGTACTCAAGAACACAAGATATAATTAAGATACTGAGGGGAACTATGAATGTGTGCTGTGTAACTGGCGGGCAGTTGAACATGTCTGATCTGCAGTGGAGGGACACCAGTCTCCATGAGTATGTTGGTAACTGGACTCTTCCTAAAAGCTCCTGTCATTAATCAAACACCACAGTGATGCACTACGGTGCTGCTGAACTGTAAATCACACTCGCATATCAATTCAGGAATGGACAAGGGCTCTGTAGAGCTGCAGCAGCGTAAAGTGATCTGAACCCCAATTGGTGTTGCTCAGGCAACAGAGGGCATTGAGCATTGAGATGCTGCCAGCACTTCTGCTTAAGGTGATGAACATGAGGGAGCCATGTCAATTGAGCATCGAAAACCAGTCCTAGGAATTGGTGAGTCTCTACTACAGAGAGTGGATCAGCATTAAGGTAAATTGTGGGTTCCGGATGAACAGTACGATGCTGACAGAAATGCACGACACACGATTTTGTGGCTGAAAACTGGAAGCCGTGGGCTAGAGCCCATGACTGCGCCTTCTGGATGGCTCCTTGGAGGCGCCGCTCAGCAAAAACAGTACTGGAGCAGCAGTATGAAATGCAGAAGTCGTCTGCATACAGAGAAGGTGAGACGGAGGGGCCGACAGCTGCTGCCAGGCTGTTAATGGCCACTAAAAATAGACACACAATCAATACAGAGCCCTGCAGAACTCCATTCTCCTGGATAGGGATGGAACTATGAGAGTCACCAACTTGGACATGGAAAGTACGGAGTGACAGGAAGTTTTGGATACAAATCAAGAGTGGTCCTCAGAGACCCCACTCATACAATGCGGCAAGGATATGATGTCGCCAAGTCATGTCATATGCTTTATGTAAGTCAAAAAAGATGGCAATCAGGTGTTGCCATCTAAAACAAGGCTGTTTGGGAGGCAGAATCGACGGATACAAGATTATCAGTGTTAGAGCGACCCTGGTGGAAGCCGCCCTGAGATGGAGCCAGCAAGCCACGTGACTCCTGAACCCAACCCAACCGCTGACATACCATATGTTCCAGCAGCTTAGAAAGAACGTTGGTGAGGCCTATAGGCTGACAGTTATCCAAATCAAGTGGGTTTTTACCAGGTTTGGCACCAGAATGATGTTGCTCTCGCACCATTGCAATGGAAAGATGTCATTGTTCCAGATCTGGTATAAGATGACAAGAAGATGTTGCTTGTAGTCAGATGAGAAATATTTAATCACCTGGCTGTGGATGCCGTCAGGCCCAGTAGTTGTGATGGGGCTATGTGGAAGGGCACTGAGGAGCTCTCACTCTGGAAATGGGGCATTATAGGATTCACTGCAGTGTGTAGTGAATTTGAGGACGTTCCCTTCCAGCCGCCGTTTGAGTGAGCGAAATGCTGGGGGGGGGGGGGTAATTCTCTGATGCAGAGGCTCGAGCAAAGTGCTCAGCAAAGTGATCGGAAATTGCGTTTACACCGGTACATAACTCGTTATTTATGGTAACCCCAGGGACAGCTGTTGGGGCCTGGTACCTGAAAAGACATTTGGTCTTTGCCCAGACTTGGGAAGGTGACGTGTGGCACCCAATGGTGGAGACATATCTCTCCCAATACTCCTCCTTCAATTGTTTGATAAGGTGGCAAACATGGGTATGGAGCCATTTAAGGCTATGAGGTGCTTCAGGGAATGGTGCCACTTATGCCATTGGAGAGCATGCCAATGATCCTTAATTGCTTCTGCAACTTCCGTCAATCACCAAGGGACTGCCTTACTCCTCGGGCACCCTAAGAGTAAGGGATGGCGTTTTCTGCTGCAGAAATAATTATGCTAGTCACCTGCTCAACCATCACATCGATGTTACCATGTGGGGGAGATTAAGCAGTGACACCAGAAGTGAAAGTTCCCCAGTCCACCTTGTTCAAACGCCATCTGGGTAGGCATCCATGCACCTGACGCTGGGGCGTTAATAGGTAGATGGGGAAGTGGTCACTATCACACAGGTCATCATGCACTCTCCCGTGGATAGATGGTTTTTTTTTTTTTTTTTTTTTTTTGTGGTTTTAGGGCGCACAACTTCAATGGTCATTAGCGCCCTGACTACTCTAAGAATGCACCACGAGGCACAAGTTGACCACAACAACTAAAAGGGAAAACACGATAAAAGACAGACTGACAGGCATAGGATTAAAAAACAGCATCATCAAATGTCCTTAGCGAGGTTTGTCAAATTGATAAAACGAAGAACACGAGCAGCTGCTCGTGGGTCATCCGCTAAAATGGCATCGAAAGTATTTGGCAGGTTAAGATCGAGGCGCAGTGTGTTAAGATCTGGACAGGACATTAAAATGTGTCTAACCATCAGCAAGTGCCCACATGGGCAGAACGGCGCCGGCGCAGCCGTCAGCAGATGGCGATGGCTGAACCGGAAGTGTCCAATTCTTAACCAGGCTAAAACGACCTCCTCCGGCCGAGAAGGGCGTGAGGAGAACGTCCAAGCCACGGGAAGAGGTTTTAAGGCCCGAAGCTTGTTGTCGGTAAGTGCAGCCCAATCGGCATGCCACAGCGATAAGATGTGCCGACAAATGACCCTGCTAAAATCGGACGAAGGGACACAACAAGAAGCTGTCCGAGGCTGGAGGACCGCAGCCTTGGCCGCGGCATCTGCAGCTTCGTTCCCAGGGATACCGACATGGCCAGGAACCCACATAAAGCTAACTGGAGAACCGACGTCCACCAGCTGCTGAAGAGAGCGTTGGATCTGGGGTACGAAAGGGTGAACCGGGTACGGATCACTGAGGCTCTGGATGGCGCTCAGGGAATCTGAGCAAATGACATAAGCAGAATGTCGTTGGCGGCAGATGTAAAGAACAGCCTGGTAGAGGGCAAAGAGCTCAGCTGTGAAGACCGAACAATGGCCATCGAGCCGGTATTTGAAACTTTGTGCCCCGACAATAAAGGAACACCCGACCCCGTCATTGGTCTTAGAGCCATCTGTATAAATGAAAGTCATGTTGATGAACTTCGAACGAAGTTCCAAAAAACGGGAGTGGTAGACCGAACCGGGGGTGACCTCTTTTGGGAGCGAGCTGAGGTCAAGGTGAACGCGGACCTGAGCCTGGAGCCAAGGTGACGTGCAGCTCTCGCCCACTCGAAAGGTTGCAGGGAGTGAAATATTAAGGTGTTGAAGGAGGCGACGAAAGCAAACTCCAGGGGGTAGCAGGGCAGAGACATACAACCCGTATTGACGGTCAAGAGAGTCGTCAAAAAAGGAACGATAAGACGGATGGTCGGGCATTGACAGTAGCCGACAGGCATACCGACATAGCAGTATATCGCGCCGGTAGGTGAGTGGCAATTCGCCAGCGTCAGCATGAAGACTCTCTATGGGACTGGTATAAAATGCTCCGATCGCAAGTCGTAAACCCCGATGTTGTATGGAGTTGAGGCGGCGTAAGATGGATGGCCGTGCAGAGGAGTATACGAAGCTCCCATAATCCAGCTTGGAGCGGACGATCGACCGATATAGACAAAGTAGGATGGTTCGATCTGCTCCCCACGACATACCACCGAGAACACGGAGGACATTTAAAGAACGGGTACAACGGGCGGCCAAATATGACACATGTGGAGACCAGCTAAGTTTCCTGTCAAATGTAAGGCCTAAAAATTTGGTTGTCTCCACGATTGGGAGAGCAATGGGACCGAGTCGTAAGGACGGTGGGAGAAACTCTTTGTAGCGCCAGAAGTTAATACAGACCGTCTTCTCGGCAGAAAAACCGAAGCCATTGACGACACTCCAGGAGTAAAGACGGTCAAGAGAACGCTGAAGACAGGGCTCCAGGACACGTGTACACAGCGCGCTGCAATAGATGGTAAAATCGTCCACGAAAAGGGAGCCTGATACATCAGCTGGGAGGCAATCCATTATTGGATTGATCGCGATGGCGAAGAGAGCGACGCTCAAAACTGAGCCCTGTGGCACCCCATTCTCCTGGCGAAAGGTGTCGGACAGGACAGAACCCACACGTACCCTGAACTGTTGATCCATTAAAAAGGAACGAATAAAAAGAGGGAGGCGACCGCGAAGGCCCCATGTATGCATGGTGCGGAGAATGCCCGCCCTCCAACAGGTGTCATAAGCCTTCTCCAAATCAAAGAACACAGCCGCGGTCGGGTGCTTCCGCAAGAAGTTATTCATAATGAAGGTCGACAAGGTAAGCAGATGGTCAACAGCAGAGCGGCGCCTACGAAATCCACATTGTACATTGGTAAGTAGGCGTCGAGACTCGAGCAGCCAAACCAATCGAGAGGTAACCATTCGCTCCATCACTTTACAGACACAGCTGGTAAGCGAGATAGGTCGATAACTGGAAGGCAAGTGCTTGTCCTTCCCTGGCTTAGGAATCGGGACAACAATAGACTCGCGCCAGCATGCGGGAACATGTCCCTCAATCCAGATGCGATCGTATGTACGAAGAAGAAAACCTTTACCCGCAGGAGAAAGGTTCTTCAGCATCTGAATATGAATAGAATCTGGCCCTGGAGCGGAGGACCGTGATCGGCCAAGTGCGTTTTCGAGTTCCCGCATGGTGAATGGGGCATTATAACTTTCACAATTCGAGGAGCGGAAGTTAGGTGGCCTAGCCTCCTCTGCCTGTTTGCGGGGGAGGAAGGCAGGGTGGTAATGAGCGGAGCTGGAAACCTCTGCGAAAAAGCGGCCGAAGGCATTGGAGACAGCCTCAGGGGCCACAAGGACGTCATTCGCGACCTTCAAGCCAGAAACTGGTGAGTGGACCTTAGTGCCAGATAGCCGGCGCAGGCTACCCCAGACAAATGAAGAAGGAGTAAAACTGTTGAAGGTGCTTGTGAAAGCAGCCCAGCTGGCTTTCTTGCTTTCTTTGATAATACGACGACACTGAGCACGTAATCGTTTATAATTGATACAATTCGCCACTGTAGGGTGGCGTTTAAATGTGCGTAAAGCACGTCGACGAGCACGTAAAGCATCTCTACATGCTGCGGTCCACCAGGGGACCGGTACGCGACGTGGAGAAGTAGGAGGGTGAGGGATGGAATATTCAGCAGCAGCGAGAATGACTTCCGTGAGGTGTGCGACCTGACGATCGCAGCTTGTGAAGGTTTGATCCTGAAAGGTCGCCCTGGAAGAGAAGAGCCCCCAGTCTGCCTTGGAGATGGTCCAATTAGAGAAGCACGGAGAGGGGGTATGCTGCAGGAGATGGATAACACATGGGAAGTGGTGGCTCGAATATGTATCAGAAAGTGCATACCACTCAAACCGGCGTGCAAGTTGGGGAGTACATATAGAGAGGTCTAAATGGGAATAGGTGTGAGATGTGTCCGAAAGAAAAGTAGGGGCGCCAGTATTGAGGCAGACAAGATTGAGCTGGTTGAAAAGGTCTGCTAACAAGGAGCCCCTCGGGCAGGATGCTGGAGAGCCCCAAAGGGGATGTTGGGCATTGAAGTCTCCAGTTAACAAAAATGGTTCAGGTAGCTGAGCAATAAGTTGCATCACGTCTGCCCTGGTAACGGCAGATGACGATGGAGTGTAAATGGTACAAAAGGAAAACGTAAAAGTGGGGAGAGTAATGCGGATGGCAACTGCCTGCAGGCCGGTGTGCAACGTGATGGGATCGTAGTAAATATCATCCCGGACCAGCAACATAACCCCTCCATGAGCTGGGATACCTACCACAGGGGGTAGGTCAAAACGCACAGAGGTGTAGTGTGCCAAGGCAATTTGATCGCATGGGCGTAGCTTCGTTTCCTGGAGGGCTACGACGAGCGGACGGTGCAAGCGGAGCAGCAACTTCAAGTCCTCTCGGTTGGAGCGAATGCTGCGAATATTCCAGTGAATAAGTGCCATCGTAAGAAAAGGAAGATGATACAAGTGGTCACCTCGAAGGCCGCTTAGGGCCCGGCTTCGAGCGAGCACTGCCGCCGCTATCAGTAGGCGGACAGTCATCGTACATTGGGTCTATAGGGTCATCGGCCATCTCGGGAGGATGGCCGGGAGGGGGAGCTTCCTCCGCCGGTGAATGGCCAGATGTACGGCTACCAGCGGTGCGGCCAGGCGAAACAGATGACGGCCTGGGGCGGCAACCGCTGGGTGGCGCAGGAGAAGAAATGCGCCATGGCGGAGAAGGAGAACTGTGCTTCCTATGCGCCTTTTTGGAAGGACGTTTAGTGGAAGTACCGGTCGAAGGCTGGGAGGTCGAGGTACGGAGGAAGTCTGCACGGGATGGTTCCTTCTTGAAGGCCCGTGCATCTGACTTCGATGTCTTCGTCTTAGCAGAAGCTGAGGAAGGGGCTGGTGTCTGTAGGGTGATGGGAGGAAGAGGAGACGTCGACCGCGCGATCTTAGCACTGGCCGAACGGACGACCGTGGTGCTGAAGGTCAGATCGCATGTCTGGGTTGCTACCTCCCGGGTAGTCCGAGGAGAGGCCAGGACACTACTGTATTTCCCCGCTGGGAGCAGCGTGGGCTTCCTGCTAGCCAATAGCTTGCGAGCAGCCGAGGTGGACACTTTCTCTTTGACCTGAATTTCTTGGGTACAGCGTTCTTCCTTATAGACAGGACAGTCGCGGGTGGATGCGGCATGGTCACCCTGACAGTTCACACAACGAGGAGACAGAGGTGGACAGTCACCCTCATGGGCATCCCTGCCATGAGTGACACATTTAGCCGCATTGGAACAAGACTGTCGAGTGTGATTGAAACGCTGACACTGGTAGCAGCGCGTAGGTGTCGGGACATAGGGGCGAACAGAAATAACCTCGTAGCCCGCCTTGATGCGCGATGGCAGCTTAACACTATCGAAGGTCAAGAAAAGTGTCCGGGTCGGTACAAGGTCATTGTTGACCTTTTTCATGACCCTATGGACAGCCGTCACGCTTTGCTCAGTGAGGAAAGATTGAAGCTCCTCGTCAGCCAATCCGTCGAGGGAGCTAGTATAGACTACACCACGAGACGAATTCAAAGTTCGGTGGGCCTCCACCCGGACAGGGAACATGTACAGGTGGGTGGCCCGAAGCAGTTTTTGTGCCTGAAAGGCACTCTCAGTTTCTAGTAATAATGTGCCGTTACGCAACCTGGTACAAGATTTGACAGATCCGGCTATGGCATCTACGCCCTTCTGAATAACGAAAGGGTTGACAGAGGAAAAATCCTTTCCGTCCTCAGATCGATAAACTACGAGGAACTGTGGGGCAGGCGGTAGTACTTTTGTCACTGTTGGCTGGTCACGTTTCCGTTTTTGGGTCGAAGTCGAGAGAGATGGAGTAGAATCCATTGCGGAGGAATCCCCCATGATTGCCAGCGTCTCCGATGGCGCGCTCCTTCCTTGTGGGGACCCTCTCAGAGGGCACTCCCGCCTTAGGTGAATGTTTACACCTCAGGTCACACCTCCCGAGAAACAGACGGAGGGACCAATCGGCATGGTCAGAAGGTATCAGCTCAGGCAATCACCCCTCCCCGGGCCTGGCCTTTACCAGGGGGTACGCGCGTGCCTTACATGTCTACCCAGGGCGGGGAATTACGCGTTACCCCGTCACCGGCTACGCGTGCGAACGCGTGGGTCGGCCTTCAGGCACGCACAGGGAGGAAGGAACAAGAGGAAAAGGAAGAGAGAGAGGGAGAAAGAGGACAGACTGTCTCAAACGCCGAGGCGGAGACCAGAGAAGGCAAGGAGAAGAAGGCAATGAGAAAGCAAGGAGAAGAAATCAATGAGAAGGCAAGGAGAAAAAGGCAATGAGAAGGCAAGGAGAAGTCAAGGGAAAGAGTAAGGAAAACAGTGAGGTGGAGAAGAGCAAAGAAAGGAACCAACAAAAGGAAGGAAGAAACAAGAAGTGAAAAACCAAAAGGACCACGATTATAGGTCGTGGAACTGTCCGTCTCCAGACGCAGGCGCTAACTACCCCCGTGAGGGGGATGGACTCCTTTTAGTCGCCTCTTACGACAGGCAGGAATACCGCGGGCCTATTCTAATCCCCGGACCCGCAGGGGGAGTGGATAGATGGGAGAGGTCCTGGGCTACAAATTCATAAATCAATGGCTGAGTAACTACCATGAACCAGACTGAAATTTGTGGCAGCCCCAGTATTTAAGAGGCAGAGGTCGAATTGTGACAGTAAAGTTTCAACATCTCTGCCTCGGCCAGTAAGCATGGTACCACCCCACATGGTGTTATGGGCATTAAAATCTCCCAGATGTAGGAAAGGTTTAGGGAGTTGATCAATCATTGCAACTAATACATTCAGCCTTACTGCACCATCTGGAGGAAGATATACACTGCAGACAGTTATTTCCTGTTTTGTCCTTATTCTGACAGCCACAGCTTCAAGAGGGGTTTGAAAGGGCACTATGAGACTTAACTTCTGAGGTCATCAGTCCCCTTTAACTTAAATCTACTTAAACCTAACTTACCTAAGGACATCACACACATCCATGCCCAGAACCAGGTTTCCTGGAGGGCAATGCAGATAGCAGGTGTATAGTTTAACAGTTGCCATAGCTCAACCAGGCTATGGAAAAAACCGCCGCAATTCCACTGGAGTACGACACTGTGAGACTGGGAAGGCAGGGAACACACAATGACTCAGTTTAAGCCTGCTGGCAGCGATTTATTGTCTGAGCAGTCTCTATCCATTGTGTCTGAGTGTCTGGCAAGATGTAGATCCTCAGCATATGCCAAAATCTCCACCCCTTCCTTTGCCACAGAGCTTGTAGGTAGCAGAAGTGTGGAAGCCACCGCAATTTCCTTGGTCTTAGGGGTTTTCTTTTCGGATTTCTCTCGCTGCTCTTTGGGTTTTCCTGGCTGGGAGGACTTCACTGGCTCAGTCTCAGGGACTGACGATGAGCATGAAGCCCTACGACCAGCTGCTTTTGGGCTCTTCAGCCACTGGTGGGTGTCCTCTTTCTCACTAGAAGAAACCTGGGAAAGGAGTGACCCAAGGGAACCATTCCTATTGAGGGAAGAACACTTACGCTTCTCTGGCTTAGAAGACCCACCATCAAGAGTGCAAGTGTAGTCTTCTGGCTGTGAGAGATACCTGGGTTTGCGGAGCTGATGGTGGCAGAACTGTTGTAGCGGCGTTGTAAGACGATGTCATATGCACAGGATGTAGGTATTCAAATCTTCTCTTAGCCTCAGTGTAGGTCAGTCTGTCCAGGATCTTGTACTCCATGATTTTCCTTTCTTTCTGTAGAATTGTGCAGTCAGGCAAGCAAGGCGAATGGTGCTCTCTTCAGTTGACCCAGATGGGAGGCGGGTCACATGCAGTATTGGGATGTGTTGGGCACCCGCAATCTCTGCTTGTGATACTGAAGTACACTGGGAAGACATATGGCATAACTTCCAGCACTTAAAGCACCACATCAGGGAAGGGATATAGGGCTCTACATCACACTGGTAGACCATCACCTTGAACTTCTCAGGCAATTTATCAACCTCAAAGGCCAAGATGAAGGCACCAGTGGCAACCTGTTTATCCTTCGGACCCCGGTGAAAACACTGGACAAAATATACACCTCACTGCTCTAAATTGGTGCACAGCTCATCATCAGACTGCAAAAGAAGGCCTCTGTGATTTATGATTCCCTGGGCCATATTTAAGCCCTTATTGGGCGTGATGGTTACAGAAACATCCCCCACTTGTCACAAGCGAGTAACTCTCATAACTGGGCAGAGGAAGCTGTTTTCATCAAGACTGACCCAAATCTCATTTTGGACAAGCCCTCTACTTCCCAGAACTAGCCCTCATCAGCAGAGCTATCCCTGTGTGGTCAGGGGGCTACAACCAACAGGGTACATGGCGGCCCCACCACAGTGGTCTGGCTACTGTGCTGGATATCAGGTGCAAAGAAGTCCATCGTCATCATCAACGCAGAAACTGACACTGCAAAGTGCATGGTGGAAAATGCACCCAGGAAGGTGTCCTCACCCAAGAGATGCAAAATGGGAAGGACTGCAATGGGGCGACAGGAAAGTGGGCTGAAGATCTCAATGCACGATGGACACAATGCACCTAGTAAGGTGCCCTTCCCCAGTTGGCTCCACACTGGGTAAATTTCGAAGAATGGAGGTCAAACCCTACAGGGAACCATCACATAAAGGCCAAAACATGTGAAACACCTTTTAGTCACCTTGTACGACAGGCAGCAATACCTCAGGCCAGCATATAAGATTGTCTTACAAAACAGAGTAAAAGAATCCACAATATTAACCAATGCACAGAAATTAGATTTATATAGAATTCTAATGGAATATGAAGAAGTATTTTCCAATTGTCCCACTAATATCAGCAATTACATATGTAAGTTTAAAATCAAGTATGACACTCAATTTTTCTGTACGCTATATCCAATACTGTTAAGTTTGAAAGAATCAGTTAAGGAGGAAATCGACAAAACAATTGACAACAGTATAATAGAACTTACTCCTAGCGTCATGAATAACCCATTAGTAGTGGTAAAAAAGGTTACAGGAGGTGTGCGATTAGTGGAAGGCACGTGTACATTGAATAAACATGTAGAAACAGAAAGAGACAGACCAATTAACATCGATGAGTGTTATTCAAATTTGAGAAAACAAAGATTTTTAGCACAATAGATAATGTAAATCACAGATATATAGCTTTTGCTAGCCATAGTCTTAATAAATATGAATTGAACTACACAGCTACTGAAAAAGAACTATTAGCATTAGTATGGAGTATCCAAAAATTCCAAACACTAGTATGTGGGTCAGAAATCCATATCTACACAGATCATAAGCTATATCATTTTTGATGAATAGTCTTTTGTTACATAGTAGATTAATGCGATGGATGTTGTTCCTACAAGAATATGTCATTAGAACACAGTATGTAAAAGGTTCTGAGAATATCTTACCAGACTCTTTGTCTAGGTTACCTATAGACATGGAAAAGATAAAACAGATGGAAGGACCCATTGTAATTTTTGCAATTAATTTTCTGAGAGTAGAGTATCCACACACCAGGGTACAAGAGATGGCACAAGGAGCAACAGAGAACACAGATCGTGATCCCTATTTTTGCCAAGATTTTTGCTATATGTATTAGGAATTCCTTAACTCCCAAGCAAGCAGAAAAGTAGAAAATTATGGGTAATAATTTATTTTGGAGGGATAGTACATCATTGCAGCAGTGGATTCTATGCAGTCCAAAGTTGATGGAAAACGAAATTGTGTGGTATGTTCATACAGGTTATGGACACTTTGGAATAAAGAAAAGTATAGCTCGTATGAATAAGTTCTGTTACTTTAAAGGCTAGGATATAAAGTAGCATCATTAATTAGGCCTTGTGAAACCTTTCAGAAGGTGAAAGAGAGTAACACTCATGTGCATCCAATCATTCCTAAGGCTATACATGATCTTACAGCAGCAGATTTCTTAGGACCAATTCTGAAAGGATAGGGAGGAATGTCATGCATTTTAGTCCTCATAGAGTGTCTGTCAACCAATGGTTATACACTGTTTGCAACAATACTTTCTGGAGGCAGGAAAACCCTACGGTTTCTCTCCAATAATGGACCACAGTTTGTTAGTAATGATTTTAAAGACTTTTTAGCATGGGAAGGTATTTGTCAAGCGTTAATATCCAACTATAGCCCATCCCCAAATCCGTGTGAACAGGTAATGAAAGAGATTGGGAAATTATGCCGCACCTACTGCCATGAAAACATACTTTATGGGCAACAAAGATCAAAGACTTTTAACTTATTTTAAATATACCACCACATTTATGAAGGAGATTAACACCGTTACAAGTAATAGGCAAACTCTTTACAGGAGAACCTCATATTAAATGTTTCATTTGGCCTGAACAGCCTACTGAAAATGACGAAATTAAAATAGTTTCTAAAAATTTAGTTGAAAAGCCACAACAACAAGAGATTCGACATAATGAGAAGGCTATCAAACCTCAGTACAAGGTCAATGAAATAGTTCTTGTAAAACAGCATCTTCAGAGCTCTGCCATGAGGAAAAAGACACACAAGTATTTCTAAAAGTATGAGGCACCATACCGAGTTCATACAGTAGTACATCCCGAAACATTATTTTTAGTGGAACCGATAATTGAATAAGAGACAGGAAAGTACAACATAAAGGACATAAAGTAGTATATCCCCCAGCAACATTAACGTTTTGTGTTAACAGGCAGAGTGATGACCATCAGATCCCGAGATGTTTTCGGTGTTTCTTCTGTAATAAAATTTTCCTTCACTGCATTCCCCGAACTTCTTACACTATGCCCTTACTTCTTACACTATCTTATCATCCTCCACTTACAGTTTAATTGAGATACATACCAGCAAGGAATTGTAATTACGTCACCCAAAACTGCTCCTGGTATGTGGCTGCATCATCCTCAATTGTTAGAGAGTTGTGCCCACTAGGAGTTTACCTGCATCATCCTTGGTTGCTAGAGACTTGTGCGCGCTAGGAATTTTGACTGCATTGTCCTCAGTTATTCCACAGGGTGCCCGACCTGTCCTCATGGCTCACCCCGTCTTATGCTGACTTATCCCTGACTTGCTAGGCGGTGACATGAGACGGGAATTGGTGCACACATTACCCCTGATGTAAGATAGACTAAATCTGCCCAGCCAGCCAGTCTCTCCCACCATCCATGTATAGTTATGTTTCATTTTTGCCTGAATTAGTCTTTGTAAGTAATCGCTTCAGCAGTGTTCTGTGCTAATCTGTGAACAGAAGTCTGGGCGAAGTCAGTGTCATTAAATCTATTAATATGAATGATTCATACAGAGAACCATTCTTGGCACATAACTTTTGAGATAATTTCCGAATTTGTGAGAAGACTGTTCTCACACAGAATGTAAGATAATCGAGTTAAAGTCATTGAAGAAGAATTCACCTAAGAAACTGAAAAGAATATATAATTTTATACTTGATACAGAATATTTTATACCTTTTATGAGATGCAACATACATGGGAGGGTTTATATTGATTTTGAAAGGGGATGGGTAGTGTAGATAGAAACATGATTTACACTAACGGATAAATCGTAACTAACACAAAACACACATCACACCTTTCAAACGACCCTCGCTAACAAGTGTGGCTGATTCTACACCATTTGCCGTTTCCATAAGGGTTGCTAAGATTTCTTTTGGGGACCTCAAGGGTGAACATGAGAATGTCCGTTCTGTAGGAAATGATTTAACACCATACCTCCCCTCCAGCATCTCACTCAAGTACTGGCGAGGTAGGGGTCCTGGGGAAGGGGGGGTGGAAGGGTTTCCTTGTCTTTGGGGCTGTCTTCTTTTTCTTCTTTGATCTTAGCAACCATTTCTATTTTTTCCTTTCTTACTTCTCTTTTGACGACTTATCATTTTCTTTTCCTCTTTCCATATTCGTATACTTCTATTGCAGAAGTCCTCCTAGTCTCCCTGGTTTACAATAACCTACAACTTATTTTCACATAACAAGGCCAAAGAATCAGAACACAAGAACACATCATCTTACATACAGAGGTACATGAGTAAGCGAACAATGAAGCTACTAACTAGAAATCTGTCAAGATTTAACAACCGTCAAGTGATGTAGGGGGAAGGTATGTGTACATCGGGAAATATGCACACATTGTTGTTTATTGCAACTGTGGTGTCAGCGCCAGATGCCACACTTGTCAGGTGGTAGCCTTTAAATTGGCCGCGGTCCGGTAGTATACGTCGGACCCGCATGTCGCCACTGTCAGTAATTGCAGACCGAGCGCCACCACACGGCAGGTCTAGAGAGACGTCCTGGCACTCGCCCCAGTTGTACAGCCAACGTTCATAGGAATGGTTCACTGACAATAACGCTCTCATTAGCTGAGACGATAGTTAGCATAGCCTTCAGCTACGTCATTTGCTAAGACCTAGCAAGGTGCCATTATTCTTTGTTATTATGGCTATTATACTTCTGTATCATCAAGAGCAATGTTCTACAAATGTGGATTAAAGTTGCGTATTACAAGATTTTTGTACTTCATTGCAATTCTCAAGACATTGTCCTGTTCCAGACCTCACGCCAGTCTGCGTGTATTTAAACGTGTGCATTTCGGCCTCCTCTAGAAAAACGGTGTTGGCACTTTTGCCAACACATCAGTGACAGTTCTTCATCTCACGCACGCATGCACAAACACATGCACCATACATCACGTATGTACATAATTACAGAAAAACTATGATGATTTTACAATGAGTACACATAAGGAGGAGGCATGAGTAATGAAGGAGAACACAAGCCAGATTGGCATTAATTATGATGCTAAATTAAGTAAAGTCAGTCTAGCAAATACTCTGATGGAGTGGTGAGTCATTGAGTAGTGTGACTTGATCATTAGGTGTAGACATAGTATCTACTATGAGTTGAATAATATGGGTAGACACAGTATCTGCTAAAGATTACAGAAGTTGCAAACTAGAGGAGGACTCTAGTGTATTAAATGAAGTATTAAGAAGTGAGAGTGAAATAGATTTTTATTTTTTCCAGGAAATATTTAACTGTAGTGTACATAAAATGTATACTAGGGCAATGAACCATGAGGCCTACTGATAAAGGATAAGGGGGGCATACCCAGACTTTGCTAACGATATGGGGCAGGTGTACATACATAAAGATAGGATGACCTATGGCCTGAAGAATAGCGATTTGTTATCAAGGGGCATACCTACCAGAATGGATGGATGAAATGTACTCACAGGGTCAATCCACATGTAAGGTATCGGTACTGATCCTAGGGGAAAAGGACAGTATCATGACAGAAGTCACACGTTTTGTAGGAACTGTTCTGGCGAGTTTGAGTTCTATATTCCACTAGTGTTATTATACAGGGTTATTACAAATGATTGAAGCGATTTCACAGCTCTACAATAACTTTATTATTTGAGATATTTTCACAATGCTTTGCACACACATACAAAAACTCAAAAAAGTTTTTTTAGGCATTCACAAATGTTCGATATGTGCCCCTTTAGTGATTCGGCAGACATCAAGCTGATAATCAAGTTCCTCCCACACTCGGTGCAGTACATACCCATCAATGAGTTCGAAAGCATCGTTGATGTGAGCTCGCAGTTCTGGCACGTTTCTTGGTAGAGGAGGTTTAAACACTGAATCTTTCACATAACCCCACAGAAAGAAATCGCATGGGGTTAAGTCAGGAGAGCGTGGAGGCCATGACGTGAATTGCTGATCATGATCTCCACCACGACTGATCCATCGGTTTTCCAATCTCCTGTTTAAGAAATGCCGAACATCATTATGGAAGTGTGGTGGAGCACCATCCTGTTGAAAGATGAAGTCGGCGCTGTCAGTCTCCAGTTGTGGCATGAGCCAATTTTCCAGCATGTCCAGATACACATGTCCTGTAACGTTTTTTTCCACAGAAGAAAAAGGGGCCGTAAACTTTAAACCATGAGATTGCACAAAACACGTTAACTTTTGGTGAATTGTGAATTTGCTGTACGAATGCGTGAGGATTCTCTACCGCCCAGATTTGCACATTGTGTCTGTTCACTTCACCATTAAGAAAAAAAGTTGCTTCATGACTAAAAACAAGTTTCGCACTAAACACATCCTCTTCCATGAGCATTTGCAACCGCGCCGAAAATTCAAAGCGTTTGACTTTGTCATCGGGTGTCAGGGCTTGTAGCAATTGTAAACAGTATGGCTTCTGCTTTAGCCTTTTCCGTAAGATTTTCCAAACCGTCGGCTGTGGTACGTTTAGCTCCCTGCTTGCTTTATTCGTCGACTTCCGCGGGCTACGCGTGAAACTTGCCCGCACGCGTTCAACCGTTTCTTCACTCACTGCAGGCCGACCCGTTGATTTCCCCTTACAGAGGCATCCAGAAGCTTTAAACTGCACATACCATCGCCGAACGGAGTTAGCAGTTGGTGGATCTTTGTTGAACTTCGTCCTGAAGTGTCGTTGCACTGTTGTGACTGACTGATGTGAGTGCATTTCAAGCACGACATACGCTTTCTCGGCTCCTGTCGCCATTTTGTCTCACTGCGCTCTCGAGTGCTCTGGAGGCAGAAATCTGCAGTGCGGCTTCAGCCGAGCAAAACTTTATGAGTTTTTCTACGTATCTGTAGTGTGTCGTGACCATATGTCAATGAATGGACCTACAGTGAATTTATGAAATCGCTTCAATCATTTGTAATAGCCCTGTATTTTATGTGAGTTTACAAGTGCTGAAAAGAATACTTTCTTTGGCTCAGAGTTTCTCCAGACTATGAACAGTGTGGTGTCACCGCCAGACACCACACTTGCTAGGTGGTAGCCTTTAAATCGGCCGCGGTCCATTAGTATATGTTGGACCCGCGTGTCGCCACTAGCGGTGATTGCAGACCGAGTGCCGCCACACGGCAGGTCTAGAGAGACTTCCTAGCACTCGCCCCAGTGGTACAGCAGACTTTGCTAGCGATGGTTCACTGACAAATTATGCTCACATTTGCCGAGACGATAGTTAGCATAGCCTTCAGCTACGTCATTTGCTACGACCTAGCAAGGCGCCATTATCATTTGCTATTTATCTTGTGATGCATGTACAGTCAGACTGATGTTCACCAATTATGGATTAAAGTTAAGTATTCCATCAGCTACATACTTTATTTGCCAGTCTCAATCCCCTTAAATGTTCCAGACCTCATGCCAGCCTGCGTGAGCTTAATGCGTGCCTTTCGGCTACCAATCATAGTGGCTTGGTTGTCTTGCCAAGTCACAACAAACAGTCTATAATTAATAAGACTATTACATAAGAGAAGAATGGTTTGGAGATCAACAGAGCAGTCTATCCAGAGTTGTGCAGATCAACAGAGCAGTCTATCCAGAGTTGTGCAGATCAACAACTAATTCAACTGGTGTGAGAGATGTGTGAAAATTGCATGCAATCCAATTTCACACCACACTCCAGGTCATCTAAAGTGTTACAAAACATCAAGCTGTAATGGAGAACAAACAGAAGTTAATTACATTTTTAATGTTATCAATTTGTAATTCCGAGACATTCTGATCATTTTTTCTGTTGTAAATTTTGACAAACTATGTGGCAAATAAAATCACAGGAAATACTTGTGAGGTTTGCCACCTAAAATAATGTTGCTACCTTATAATTTTTGACTTGTTAAAATAAGTCATTGGTTAGAAGCTTCAAGTATATTTTACTTAGTTTTAGTTTGTGCACACTACCTATTAATTGATCAAAATCCTAAATTTTAAAAAAGTATTGTAATGCACTAAACAAATATAGTTTGCATAGAATGATTAAGTCACTGCCTGTCTGTTATTGGAATCAGTCACTGCAGTCAAGGACATTTCAGAATCTGGAATAATTTAAGTTGAAAGAACCACATACATAGCTGCGAGGTGAACAGATGCCAGACAAATTTATCAAAAGAATCCCACATTAATTCAATGATGTTAGATGCTTTTTACAAAATCCTTACTGAATCAACTCTTTTTGCACTGTTCATCAGCACAGAATTCTTTCCATGTTGGACTAATGAAAAAATATTCAGGGAAGAGCTGCCATGTTCCATCATGATATTATTCAGTCACAGAAAAAGCATGACAGGCATGTTCAGCAAACTCAGTTTTCCTGCTGTCAACAGTCTTCTTTCAATGTTTACAATAAAATTTGATATGTTACTCCATACCTTTTCATAGTCTCTAATTTAAACATTAGGCTGTCTGCTTTAGGACCATTACACCAGAAAACTAATTTAATAGCTGGGCATTTCTAAGATTCAATGGAATTCTGCACCACATTACACAAACTGTCTTAGCTGTTGCATTTATAGATAGTAAACAGTATGAACAATTTATAAATGAAAGTGCCATAAGGAAGACATTTTAACAGTGAATCACATAATCTTTTATATACACTAACTGAAGTTCCTAATATCAAATAGAAGATTTCAATATTTTTGTGATCCGGTCTAAAATTCAGGTTTGCACACACCAGATTTCCCTCCTCTTGCTGGGAATAACATTTTCTTCCAACACACTGAAGTTGAAATTATTATGCCATATGACTAATATTCATAACTGGTGATTGAGGATACCATGTGAACACTAAACATTATTTTTGCATAGTGGTCAGGTCAACAACATAATCAAAGGGGAGCAGCGGCAGCAGATACATGGAATGGATAAATGATTTCTAGGTGAGCTGTTTACACTGAAGACAGTTATTAAATGATCAACATCTGCCATGAAATACTATGGGAAAATAGGTGTTCTTTGAACTTAAAGCTACAATAAAGAATAATTTTCAGTACCTTAAAGCCTGGGAAATATGTAAATCTAATAACACTTAAGTTTAATTATCAAAAATTAGCAATGGTAATTATATAGGGCACCTTTCTGCTGTTATTTGCACAACAGGGCACCTGTATGCTGGCACAGTGACCTTCATTCTTTACAGTACATTAAAAAATTTGTGGACACACAGATTGCATCATGACATAATACAAAGGAATCATGGAGCACTTAAACCGTGGAGGCTGGACCACATTTTGACAAATTACAAGCCTGAGCATTCTTTTCACTGTCATGCCACATTCTGCAAAGAACACTGCTCCACATTTCCTTCACTATTAATAAATTTTCAGCGCACAGATATAGTCTGGACAACTTACTTAGAACAGAAAAAAAACAAATAAATTGAAAACTTGGGTCAACATTATACCTGGTGGGAGTCAATTGCTTCCTGAAGCCTCTTGCACCTGTAGGCAGACAGTTCAAGCAGGTGATTTCAAACAGTCAAGAATCTTGTCATGCAGCCCCTGCACAGAGGCAGTGCCAAAGTGTTCCAATGGGCCATGTATCAGCCTATATCTGAAACCAAAATATGTTGTAGATCATGGCTGTTGATCCCTTTCTCCTGTCACAAGAAACTGACAGTTAGTAAGAACAGTCAACATCATTCGCACATGATTAATGGTATTGTAATTTAATGTACAGTCTGTGATGGAGTACAGCCCACAATTAACAATTTAGTATTTTTAGATTTGGGCATCAGAAGTGTACTTAACTTTTATCTGTAGCTATATTCATCAATCCCACATTCATTGTAGACTGTATACAAGTACAAGGCAAAGTTACTAACTCAATAATAATAATAATAATAATAATAAACCCCGTGGAGGCCCTGGAAAAGAATAGGCCGCCGGTATGTTCTGCCAGTCGTAAAAGGTGACGAAAAGAACAAACCACTAATAGGGCTAACCCCCCCTTTTAGTGTGATTACTTGGTTCAGGACAGAACTAAAGAAGCCTCGGACAAGTGCCGTCATGGTCGGGGACGACGCTTGAACCCTATGCCCGCCCACAATGGTAACGACAGTGCTAGCCAACTGGGAAATGATTTAAATCCAAATAGAGGTGTTTTGCAGGATATGCTTCCTACAACCACCCTAGAAGGAAAACAAAGGCAGAGGATGAGATGGTCAGATGAAGTTAATCGACACCTCATGTTCTGTTATTACCAAGCAACAAACCTAGGAACCAACACAACTGGATACAGATCACAAGTATACACATCATTTATTACCAGATACCCGGAATTAAAATTTTTAACAGAACAGCGACCAGCTGATCAGATCCGTGTAATAATAAAAAATAACAGGATACCCCAGTCAGAATTAGAAAACTTCAAACAACAAGTACAACAAATACTGAAACAAAATAATGTGCAATTAGAAGAAGAAGAAAATACAGTAATGGACTCAAACATCCCAAAACAAACAAACAAAGAACAACACGCATCAATTAAACAATCAGAGGAAAACGAAATCTTGCAACAGCCACCAGAACACGCACAAATAGAACATGAAGTGACACACATGTTAGATATAGAAGAAAAATTTCAGTTGACATATATACAATACAAAGACACAAATCCAGACATTAGACCATTCTTGCATAGACCACCAAATAGCCCACAAGTGGAAACAACAATAAAAACTATCAACACAATCATACACAACAAAATAAGTGAATACACAACTATGGAAGAGTTACAACTACTGGTTTATGTAGGAGCACTCACTACACTAAATATGCACACTAGGCAGAGATCAGAACCAACTAACACACAGAAGAAACCCACAAAACCAGCATGGGAACACAGGCTACAGATCAGAATAGAAAAACTGAGAAAAGACATAGGACAGCTAACACAATTTATAAGAAATGAAATATCAGACAAAAAACGAAAAAGGTTAGGTAAAATCTCACAACAAGAAGCAATAGAGCAATTAGATGAAAAGAAGCAAAATTACAAGCATTGGCCAAACGACTTAGAAGATACAAAAAAAGTGAAAATAGAAGGAAACCAAACCAAACATTCAACACAAACCAAAAGAAATTTTACCAAACAATAGATAATACACACATAAAAATAGACAATCCACCAAACATAACAGACATGGAACACTTCTGGAGCAACATATGGTCAAACCCGGTACAACATAACAGGCATGCACGGTGGATACAAGCAGAAACACACTCATACAAGATGATACCACAAATGCCTGAAGTGATAATTTTGCAACATGAAGTCACCCGAGCAATTAATTCCACGCACAATTGGAAAGCACCTGGAAATGATAAAATAGCAAATTTCTGGCTAAAGAAGTTCACCTCAACACATTCACATCTAACTAAATTATTTAACAGTTACATTGCAGACCCATACATATTACCTGATACACTTACACATGGAATAACTTATCTGAAACCTAAAGATCAAGCAGACACAGCAAACCCAGCTAAATATCGCCCCATAACATGCCTACCAACAATCTACAAAATATTAACTTCAGTCATTACACAGAAATTAACGACACATACAACACAGAACAAAATTATAAATGAAGAACAAAAAGGCTGCTGCAAAGGAGCACGAGGATGTAAAGAGCAACTGATAATAGATGCAGAGGTGACATATCAAGCTAAAACTAAACAAAGGTCGCTACACTACACATACATTGATTACCAAAAAGCTTTTGATAGTGTACCCCGCTCATGGTTACTACAGATATTGGAAATATACAAAGCAGATCCTAAATTGACACAGATTCTAAACATAGTAATGAGAAACTGGAAAACCACACTTAATATCCAAACAAATTCAGATAATATCACATCACAGCCAATACAGATTAAGCGTGGAATATACCAAAGAGACTCATTAAGTCCTTTCGGGTTCTGTCTTGCTCTGAGCTCACTATCCAACATGCTAAATAATACAAATCATGGATATAATATTACTGGAACATACCCACACAAAATCACACATTTGCTATACATGGATGATCTAAAACTTCTGGCAGCAACCAATCAACAACTCAACCAATTACTGAAGATAACAGAAGTATTCAGCAATGATGTAAATATGGCTTTTGGAACAGACAAATGTAAGAAAAATAGCATAGTTAAGTGAAAACACACTAAACAGGAAGATTACATATTGGATAACCACAGCGACTGCATGGAAGCAATGGAAAAAACAATGGCTATAAATATCTAGGACACAGACAAAAAATTGGAATAGATAATACAAATATTAAAGAAGAACTAAAAGAAAAATATAGACAAAGACTAACTAAAATACTGAAAACAGAATTGACAGCAAGAAACAAGACAAAAGCTATAAATACTTATGCTATACCAATATTGACCTACTCATTTGGAGTAGTGAAATGGAGTAACACAGACCTAGAAGCACTCAATACACTTACACTATCACAAAGCCACAAACATAGAATACATCACATACATTCAGCAACAGAAAGATTCACATTAATCTGAAACGAATGAGGAAGGGGATTTATCGAGATAAAAAACATACATTATGGACAGGTAGACAATTTAAGAAAATTCTTTATAGAACGAGCAGAAAATAGCAAAATACACAAAGCAATCACTCATATAAGTACATCAGCTATGCCATTGCAATTTCCTAACCACTTCTACAACCCTTTAGATAACATAACATCAACAGATACGAAGAAAGTAAATTGGAAAAAGAAAACACTACATGGCAAGCACCCGTATCATCTAACACAGCCACACATCGATCAAGACGTATCCAACACATGTCTAAGAAAAGGCCATATATACAGTGAGACGGAAGGATTCATGATTGCAATACAGGATCAAACAATAAACACCAGATATTACAACAAGCATATTATTAAAGATCTCAATACCACAACAGATAAATGCAGACTTTGCAAACAACAAATAGAAACAGTAGATCACGTCACAAACGGATGTACAATACTAGCAAATACAGAATACCCCAGAAGACATGACAATGTAGCAAAAATAATACATCAACAGCTTGCCATACAACATAAACTAATAAAACAACATGTTCCCACATACAAGTATGCACCACAAAATGTACTGGAGAATGATGAATACAAATTATACTGGAACAGAACCATTATAACAGATAAAACAACGCCACATAACAAACCTGACATCATACTCACCAATAAAAAGAAAAAATTAACACAACTAATCGAAATATCCATACCCAATACAACAAATGTACAAAAGAAAACAGGAGAAAAAATTGAAAAACACATCCAACTGGCTGAGGAAGTCAAGGACATGTGGCATCAGGATAAAGTTGACATTATACCAATTATACTATCTAATACAGGAGTCATACCACACAATATCCACCAGTACATCAACGCAATACAGCTACATCCAAACATATATACAACTACAGAAATCCGTAATTATTGATACATGTTCAATTACCCGAAAGTTCCTAAATGCAATATAACATATACCGTACAGTTAAAAGGAAGTCACGCTTGATCAAGGTCCGCATCACTTTCTATTTTTGACCAGACATAACGTCTGAGAAAAGAAAGAAATAATAATAATAATAAAGAATAGGTCTCTGGTATGTTCTGCCAGTCGTAAAAGGTGACGAAAAGAGCAAATCACTAATATGGCTAACCTTACGAAAAAGAAATTAAAAAAAGTTGCTTATAGACATGTCTAAAAATTGTTAGTCTTTGAATTATTAACCAAAGTTCACAATTCAGCTGATCAGAGCTCATCAAATACAGACTCATAATAAAAGCTCAAAATGTCATCTACTTCCTTCTATCACACACATACTCATAAAATTGTGAACTGTTCCATAATTTCAAATAGTTTCTGATAGTTACAAATGCTTTTGTGGGCTTCTGTGTCACACTGATGAAGTGTTTCCGCATCCACATGATCAGCTGGATGAACGAGTTTTTAAGCTACCTCCAGAGATAATACTGCAAAAGATTGCAGTTTGAAGAACATGCAGGTCACGGAACTGGTCCTGCTCCACCTGTCCATCCATCCATCCATCCATCCATCCATCCAGTGCAATTAGAACACTGATAGTGCGATGTGCTGGTGCTCCATCAGCCATAAACCACAGATTTCTTATAAGCAGGGGCCAATCCTAAATTAGGTCTTGGAAGCTGTTCTGAAAGAAGTGCCTGCAGATGGTAACTGTAAGGTGTACTGGGAGAGCATATGGTCCTACCAGACCTAAATTTCCAGCCTTCATATTAAACTGGTATTTATGTGTAGCCCTTACTGTAGCATACATATGTATGTTGGATGTGGAAATTTATTTCATCTCTTTCAATCATTGCCTCTTCTGTAAACAAAACTGAAAAGATAAACAACAGATTGGCAGTTGGTATAACAAACTAATTAAAAAAGTTCTCCCATGATAGATGTTTAGCAGATGTAAGGCACTGTTCACATTGAAGATGGTATGGATACACACGTTGCTCTTGAACATCATCCTCGCTGAATTTGGTGATGTAGCACATGCCAGAGCCACTTTTCTTCAGCTGATACCTGTTGCTTCCCTGGTTGCCCATACAATACGCTCTTTCTGATGAGGCATATGATCAACATATGGTCTTCCTCAGTTGATTGCCTGTTGTTCTACAGACTTTCTTTCAGCCAAAGATGGTACACAACATCAAAGGTTGAATGATTTGACATATTCAGTCTGGAAATGCTGTGTCATGGAGCCAGGTTGCCTCATGTCCACAATCATTCTCATAGCCATATATAATAATAATAATAATAATAATAATAATAATAATAATAATAATAATAAACCCCACGGAGGCCCGGGAAAAGAATAGGCCTCCGGTATGTTCTGTCAGTCGTAAAAGGTGACGAAAACAACAAACCACTAATAGGGCTATCTCCCCTTTTAGTGTTATTAGTTGGTTCAGGACAGCATGGCAACACAGGCTACAGATCAGAATAGAAAAACTGAGAAAAGACATCGGACAGCTAACACAATTTATAAGAAATGAAATATCAGACAAAAAACGAAAAAGGTTAGGTAAAATCTCACAACTTGAAGCGATAGAGCAATTAGATGAAAAGAAGCAGAAATTACAAGCATTGGCCAAATGACTTGGAAGATACAAAAACAGTGAACACAGAAGGAAACAAAACCAAACATTCAACATAAACCAAAAGAAATTTTACCAGACAATAGATAACACACATTAAAATAGACAATCCACCAACCATAACAGACATTGAACACTTCTGGAGCAACATATGGTCAAACCCGGTGCAACATAACAGGCATGCATGGTGGATACAAGCAGAAACAGACACATACAAGATGATACCACAAATGCCTGAAGTTGTAATTTTGCAACAAAGTCACCTGAGCAATTAATTCTACACACAACGGGAAAGCCCCTGGAAAAGATAAAATAGCAAATTTATGGCTAAAGAAGTTCACCTCAACACATTCACATCCAACTAAATTATTTAACATATCTAAAAACAAAGAAGCTGGAACTTACCAAACGAAAGCATTGGTATGTTGATAGAGATAATAAAAAACAATAAAAAACACACAAACACACACACAAAGGGAGAGGGTAAGGAGTCATTCCAATCCCAGGAGCGGAAAGACTTTCCTTGTGGAAAAAGCGACAAGCATACACTCTCGCGCGCGCGTGTGTGCGTGTGTGCGTGTGTGCGTGTGTGTGTGTGTGTGCACGCGCGCGTGCGCAAGTGTGTACCTGTCCCTGTGACTTACTAGCATGCTTTAACAAACCACAGAGAATTCTGGTGGACATGTGTGCAGAAGCAATATTAATCAATCACTCAAACAGAGAGGCAGAATCCAAATCCAAGTAAATCTGATAATTGACCAATGCAAGTTATGGAACTAAATGGCAAGGTCATCAGTTCCATAATTCAAAAGTTACTTGCATAATACAGGGGGAACATTCCATCAATATATGGGATACTGTCATTCTGGCTCCATGAGCACATTGTGGGGTGGCTGATAATGCAATAGAAACAGTGGATGAGCCCAATATGACCAATGTGCAGATGGCATAAGACAGTGGACTCCTTCCAAGAAACAGTACAAAACTGCAGTAATCTCCTCTATTGTGTGTATTTTATTACTGAGAGTGTAGAGCATCATATGTGATTTCACTTTTGGGAAAAGATATTTGATGTTTACCTAGATTACCATAGCTGCACCTGAAATCATGAAAGGGGATGGCACTAAGTATCTGTGTCTCCAGCCAAATGGTCGGCCTGTTCGTTCCTGGGGGGTGCCCACATGATTTGGGGCCCAGTGAAAGACAACAGAGCAGGAGCACAGGTAAGAGTACAGAGGTGGTCATAGATGGCAGAGACCAAAGGGTGATGAGAGCAGCATCAGTCTATAGGCTGCAAGCTGCTCTGAGCCAGATATATTACAACATTATGGAGGGAGGCCTGAGAAACAAAATGCAGGGCCCTGAAAATGGCAAGCAACCCCCATGTGAACACACTACATAATACCAGCAGTAAATGGTATTCTGTGCTGTAGGAGAAATAAAAGCATCTCTCCCCTCCCCCCCCCCCCCCTTTGATTTACCATTTTAGAACCATCATTGTTGAAGATGGTAGCACCCGGGAACTCTACAAGGACAGAACGTACAAGACACTAGAATATCATACGGCCAACAGAGATCCTAGAACCGTCGAATAGGTCAGTCAGAATCTGTGGTCGAGGCTCCATTGCCAGCTGGTGTGGCTGAATGGTTCCAGGCACTTCAGACTGGAACTGTGTGAGCGCTATGGTCAGAGGTTCAAATCCTGCCTCAGGCATGGATGTGTGTGATGTCCTTAGGTTAGTTACGTTTACGTTCTAGTGGACTGATGACCTCGGATGTTAAGTCCCATAGTGCTCAGAGCCTTTTGAACCATTTGAGGCTCCATCGAATGGGGCTGGGTGGGAAGGGGGAGGAGGAAATACACAAGGTCATTTCCAGTGAGTAGAGTTGAAAATTCAGACAGAAGAAAGCGAGATGCACTCCAACCAGCAATCCCACCCAACGGCAGGTAGCAGGAGGGAGACATCCCTCATTTGCAAAGAAGATGGGGTACAAGGGATCGTCAGGGTATCACCAAATGGCTGTTGCATAAGAAACCAGCAGTTGGCTCTGTCATACATATAGAGTGGGAATCCCTGCTTCTGAAAGGTGATTGCTTAAAGGACTAGCAGAGAACACACACCAAAAGCCAGATGCACCCCATAAGAATTAAGTCAAGTAGTTTCACAGTGGAAGGAGCCACTGAGTCATAAACCTGGCAGCCATAGTCTAGTCTGGACAAAACCTGAGCATAATAAAGATGGAGAAGATAAGCATGATCTGCATCCCAAAATGTGTGACCAGGGTAAGAGAGTATTAAGCTTCCACATGCAGGGTGTCTTCAGGTAGAGAATATGGGGCAGTCATGCCAGCTTTTTATCAAAAGTAAGACCCAAGAAACAGGACTGCTCTACAACATTGAGACTTTGGTTGCCTAAATAAAGTCCTGGATTAGTCTGTGCCAAGGGTAAGCAGCAAAAATTTGTAACGAGTATTTTGTAGGGAGAAAACTGAAAGCTGTGGGGAAGAGTCCATCGAGAGGCCAGGTGGATGGCAAATTGTGAAGGGATGGCACCCACAAGCCAAATACAGTTTAAGACCCTGAGTAGATGATGCCTATGGGTAATATCCAAGTGTTCTACAATCTGGTTGTGGTTGGAATTCGGGCATGGTGCTGTGTCATGTGAAGAGTTAAAAGCTTGCAGGAATTCCCATTCAGTGAAATGTTCATTATAGGATTCTGCTTGGTGGGGGTTGAACAGAAGGAGGGTTCTTCAGCTCAGTGTTTCTGGCAGAGGAAGGTAGCAAGATAGGAAGAGGACGCTGAAGCTGCCGCAAAATGTGTTACGAGGTGTTCTGGAAGGACCAGTGGATCAGTATAAGGAGCACCCTATAGGATATGGCCAGGGAGGTTTGGCAACTGCAAGGGAAGGAGAAAGGAGAAGTGGATGGGAATGGAGTAAAGACACTGTTGGAGGGGGGAAAGGATGCAATAGATGAAAGAAAAAGAAACTGACAGTGGGTTGGGTTAGGTAATATTTTTGGTGAAAATCAATGTAAGATAGACAATCTATGGACTTGAACTCTATCTTCATTTCTTTTTTATAAACTGAGCAATCTGGCGAGAGTGGAGAGTGACAGTTTGCTCACGTAAGTAGTGGAATACACGGGCTTCCCACATGGAGTGTGTGGCCACAGTCGTCTCACACAGGGACCACCACACAGCAGGAAGCCTTATGACCAAAACGTAAGTGCCACAAGCACTTTACTGGTGGTAGGATGCATGACTTTACATCACATCAGTAAAACACAATCTTGACCATCTTTGGCAGTATATCCCCCTAAAAAGCCAGAATAAAGGCGCTAGAATTGTTGTGGTTGTCTTTATGACCCTCCTGGTAATGTTGAACAAAATGAATGCGGTGTCACTCCAGATCAGCCTGGAATTCCTCATCATTTTGTAGGATGAGGTCTATGAAACATCACACCCTGGACCATATTCAGAGACTGGCGAGGGGTAATAGACACTGGGATGTCACCAGGGTGATCACAATCATGGAGGGCTGTAGACTGGGCAGCAGGAGAAGTTTTGATGAACAGCGTGCCCAACCACATCTCACTGACAGAGTACACCTCAAACTTCTCCTCGATATTCTCCACAAAACACAATGGCTTTGTGGCCATGAATGCATTCCTATCCCTCCTAGTACAATTGGGTAGAGGGGCAAAGGGTTCCATCCCAAGATGGCAAGTCTGGCCCTCTTCCCAGGGTGTAGCCAGGTAAGGGAAGGCTGCAGGGTCATACAAATCAGCACTAATCAGAGATGGCTATTAGAGAATGGCCATATGCCAAGCATCTTCCTCGATACCACCTGCTCCTATCAGGGGTTCTGCCCATTGGCATTAGCCAGCCACAGCAACTGCTCTCTGGCACAGCAGTCATTTCTGAGACTTCCAATGCTCCAGGACGACAAGCAACCACTCCTTGGTACACACATGGGGGGAACAGCTCAGGTATCAATTGTGTGTTACCTGTGTTGTCCGGGGGCTCAGCCAGATGGGTACATAACAGCCCCACCATATTGACAGCCTGCACCTGCTTGTTACCTTACATGATGGAGGGGGTTATGGCAGGGAAGGAAGGGGGGGGGGGGAGGGGAATCCATGCCATAGATGGTAGGGAGGGAGCTCTTCCCCAAATGACACACAGTAAAGATAGAAAATTTAGAAGTGGAGGCCAAATCCCAAGGGGGGACCAAAAAGGATGAAAGGGAACAAGTGAGAGGTACAAAATCTCAAGCAGCACAGAGAATGTGGTGGATAGCCAGGTGAACATATATAAAAAACACAGAGAGTAAGGAGGGCGGGGGGGGGGCAGTGGAGAAAAAGCCAGGATGTGGGGGTAGGGGCTCAGTGAACGAAATGCAGCCCAGGAAAGAAGAACGGGCTGTTATAGCTCGGAGACTCACATGCACCACGCACGAGCTCACAAAAGAACCGTGAGTTCCTGGAGTGGGGGGCTCCCTCTCTGCCCCGCTGCCACAGAGGCTGGTGAGTTATAACACCCACCACATTCCCAGTCTTTGACTATTTTCTGCACCTGTGACTCACAAGGCTGTGGTTTGTTCATTAACATCCCTATTTGTGGACAATGCTTACACTGAAAATCTGTTTGCTTTTGACACATTCAAACTGGTGTTTAACACATGTCTCCTGCTTTCCACCCTAAATCAAATGGGGAAGCAGAACAATTAGTATGAACATTTAAGATTCAGATGAAAAAGTATGTTTTGTACATGTCAGCAGAAGCACCTCTCAACCAGTTCGTCAGTTATTATAAGCCCACCCACGTCTGTGATGACAGTCCAGCAGAAGTACACCATAGTTGTCAGTCTAAGACACTGTTACATTTGCTCTGACTAATGCCAGGCCATCAACCAGTACTGGTGGCACATCACTTCTAGCTTGGCAAGGCTGTTTGGGCTCAGAGGTTTGGCATCTGACCAAAACGGATGCCAGCAATAATCAAGAGTGTCTGTAGCTGATACGTCGACCAGCTACAACTTCACCTGGCAGTTGTGCATCTCCACCACCCCAACGTCCTCCAACTGCGTGGTTGTCTCCTACATCGTGGCTGGTGCCCTCACTTTCTCTGTCACTATTGCCAACATCATCAACACTGTCTCCTCTGCTGTGGGTGCCCCTTAACCTATTGGAAGTAGTCACAGCTGACGCCTATGCCACTGCCACCTCCATCACAGCTGGAGCTGCCTGTCACATCACCTTCACTGCCATCTTCTTCCCTGGGGCTGCACTCTGATGTGCAGACAGAAGCTGTGCCAGGACCACCTGTTTTACAACGGCCTCTCACATGGGTGTTGGTGCTCCACTCTTTTGTGCTCATGCCACTTCCAATATTGCACACTGATGGCAGTGCATCACAATTTGAAGACTTACGTTGAACATAAAAAAAATATAAAAAAATAAATAAATAAATAAATAAAAAAATACCTGACAGGAGAACAGTGCTCACTTCATTGTAAAGGAAGATGTGTGCCGTAACTACCAATTTTGTATGTGCATGTGAAGTTTGTGTTTGATTCGGCCATTAGAGACCACCTGGCCTGCTAAAATGACTTCAGTTGCATATGCAGCCTGGCGTCTGTGTCCCCTGTGCGAACTAGTGAATACATAGGCCAGAGCACCAGTCTCCAGTGGCCACTTGTGCATCGCTAATTGTATGGTACTTTGTCTTCCTAGTGTGTGTACTGTTTCAGCAATAAATTAGTGTTTTCCGATAACAACAACTATGTCTCATCACTTGTCATAATTTTTTGGAGAAATGAAATGTCCTAATTCTGCGTTTCAATCAACTCGCAGAAGCATCCCATCATCATTGTTTTTGTTTGGGACACAAGGTGTGTCAGACAGTTTTTGCACACACCTTTCTCTTCTTCAAAAGATTCTGGAGAACACAGTACACACATGTTTTGGGGATGTTGCTCAAATACGATTTGTGATGACAACAGTGCTGACATGATGGGACCACCCATCCAATATTTAACACTGCCTACTCACAAATGACTGGTCAGATGCACATCTATTGTTCAGTGTTGTCAGTTCAAGCTGCCACCATAATACTACACTGCTGCTACTGATTCACTGGCAATAAAATCAGTATCAGTACTTCTTGTATGAATGGTGTATTTCACTATTTCAAGTGCAAGTGCAAATACAGATATTTTTATGGATGCACAAGCTAAAAATATTGTGGCCAAATTGAAGATAAATATAAATAATACCATTAAAGATTTTTTTTGCATTAAAGCAAATACTATATTATTCACTTATGTTAGATGATAAACTGAAGCAGATTCAGTGACCAAAGAATATTACTGTTATCTTGAGAATGGTGGTGTGGCTCCAAAAGGCAGTGTACTGAAGTGGAATAATACAGTAGTTTTGCTCAAGACAGTTCATAACTGATAAAAACATTCAACACAGTCATGCATAGCCCGGGATGAGAAATGTGTCAAATATGTAAATAAATAAAAACCAAACTGCTCCTCTTACAAAAATTACTATATGAAACACATTATTGTAAAAAGTATTTCATCAATAATCTGGTTTCTTTCTATGTAACAGTCTTAAAATTTTAGATGTATGGGAAACACAATATCCCCCATTGTGACATGTAGGGAACACACAAACCTTTAAACGCAAGTTATGTGGAAGTGTTCACATGTGATGACAGCTGAATCTAATCTCATTTTATTCATTCATTTATTTATTTGGAAACAAATGAAATAAATCCAGATTGTCACACACAGTACATTGTCACAGGGTGTAAATATAGAAATGTTAATTAAAACAAAACTTCTTGTGTACATAGTTCCGCGTAGTCAGCGCATACATAACTTTCCCAATAGAGTGCGACCCACTAAGCACAACAGTGCAGGTGCAGTGCTCATCTGCCACCGCACTACGAGATGGCGCTGTCTTAGAGACGGACCAAATTCTGCTTCCGCTGATCCGCGTATTAATATGTAATGCATCCAATGAGACTGCTGCTAATGTAGAATCTTTTCTCCTCGCGGATCACACATGTGCAGTGATACCTGAACGCGTGAGGTATTATAACGAGTGTACAGACCCTGATTAGCCAGTCCGCACGCCAGTCCGCACGCCAGTCCGCACGCCAGTCCGCACGCCAGTCCGCACGCCAGTCCGCACGCCAGTCCGCACGCCAGTCCGCACGCCAGTCCGCACGCCAGTCCGCACGCCAGTCCGCACGCCAGTCCGCACGCCAGTCCGCACGCCAGTCCGCACGCCAGTCCGCACGCCAGTCCGCACGCCAGTCCGCACGCCAGTCCGCACGCCAGTCCGCACGCCAGTCCGCACGCCAGTCCGCACGCCAGTCCGCACGCCAGTCCGCACGCCAGTCCGCACGCCAGTCCGCACGCCAGTCCGCACGCCAGTCCGCACGCCAGTCCGCACGCCAGTCCGCACGCCAGTCCGCACGCCAGTCCGCACGCCAGTCCGCACGCCAGTCCGCACGCCAGTCCGCACGCCAGTCCGCACGCCAGTCCGCACGCCAGTCCGCACGCCAGTCCGCACGCCAGTCCGCACGCCAGTCCGCACACCAGTCCGCACGCCAGTCTGCACACCAGTCTGCATACCAGTCTGCATACCAGTCTGCATACCAGTCTGCACCCGTCTGTATTTTTCTCTACCAGTCTATAGTCAAGTTTCAGTCTGCACCTAAGAAGATTATCATATTCCTGTACAAGGCCATCAAGATAAATGAATAGACACTTTGTCAAGTATCAGAGATATGTGAGAATAAGATTAACATACCAGGACCAAAGGAACTTCAGATTGTCAACTGTAAACAGCATCCAGAATCAAGTTACGTAATGTCAATTATTTTTATTGTTTTAAAAATGTGTGTGAAAATTAATCAAGTTCTGCTTGAAGTTGGTCCCCGTCAATCTGCTACTCTAAGTGTGCAAGCGGCATTTCTATCGTCTGACCAAACGGCAGAAGATAAACACGCCACAATAAGACCATGAGACATGTTGCTGACACTTGCCTACCTCATTAGAGCGACAAGTTAAATAATCTGATGGTGTGCGTACCAAAGGTCTTACAGTACGCACCCCACATTGGTGACGAGGTACTAAGGAAACAGATGATTTCAGCACAATTACGGATGACCATGTGTGAGCCTGAAATAAAATAGAATTACAGTGGATTTTGGGACACTACATACTTGACTGTTAACCTGCGCTCTTGCAGCTAAAATATCATTATTGCAGTAATCTAGTCGCACTCAGAAATTTCAGATAACCATGGATCTCACGGTGCAAATCGTAAATCTCATGGCACAAATACAACAGACGCAACAGGCATTGCTTACAAGAGTGGAATGTTTGGAGTCACAGCCTGCCGTAGCGTTTATGCTACAAATTAAACTTCCGCCACCATCTTTCGCAGTTTACAACAGCAAGGAGGAAGCGTGGCCGGACTATGCAGCACGCCTGGAACAGCACTCCCTCACACACCAGATATCAGGTGATGTAGAAAAAAGATCTTATTTTTTGGCAAATTGCGGCACAGCTATTTACAACCTTATCTTAAAAGTGAGTCCGATTTGTGAACCGACAAATTTGTCATTCCCAGCTATTAAAGGCTTGCTCGAAAAATAATTCGACAAGCAAACGCATGTCACTGCTGCAAGGCATAAATTTTACTTATGCAAGAAAAAAGCACAGCAGACATACATGGAATGGATTACACAGTTGCAAGGATTAACTAGGAACAGCAAATTTATTTGTGAAAATGGAAAGTGTAAAAAGTTCTATGCAGATTCTTTAATATGAGATATGCTCATAATGCATTCACCAGACGAGAAATTAAGGAAAGTGCTCCTTAGTTTACTCAATGTATCCTTGCAAGATTGTTTACCAATCATTAGAGCACACGAACAAAGCCAAGCTTCTGTTAGTGTGGTACAAGACGACGGCTGTGGCGTGTTCGAGACACAGGCACGCGACACGGAGCAACACGGCCCGCGTACCCAAGGCCGTAAACAGGACAGCAAGGTTAGGCTCATGCGATCTAAGAATGGATCACACACCAAAATTAAAGACTAAAGTTGAAATCATGTCGTACATGTGAAATCAATCATCACAGAGACAATTGTTACTGTCATAACACACATTGTGATTTTTGCAAACGGAAAGGGCACAAATCAGAAGTGTGTAATAAGAAAAGTGTACAGTCTAGAAATAAGCTTAGCAATAAGAAAGTGCTTAATTTTAAGAAGTATACCTCCAATGTGTGTGACAATATGAATAGGCAAGACTATATTCAGGTTTCAAAAGTTAAACATATAGTTAATGCTATTCTACAAAAAAGGAACAAATCTTTGTATGTCACATTACTGGTGAACAAAATACCTATCAAATTCCAGATTGACACAGGATCGTCGATGTCTATCATAAATCTGTACGTGCATAAATGGCTAGCTTCTCCTAAATTGAGCATTTTGACAGCTCACTGTACAGCTGCAGTAATGAACAAATTCCAGTCAAAGGTGCACTGACGACAGAAGTATAACTTACAAACAGTTTACCAAGACAGCTACTTTAGCAGTAGTTAACACCCATAAGGCATCAAACTTACTGGGTCTGGATCTCTTTAATGAATTAGGCTTCACAATCCATGAAGTGAAACAGGTCACACATGAAGTTCTGAAAGGAAAATTACAAACAGTGTTGCAGAAGTACGAAGGTATTTTTTCTTCCGCGACAGGCAGTGTAACAGATTACCAGGCACACATTACGCTGACACCAAATGCAGTGCCAATGTTTAGCAAAGCTAGAACTGTCCCTTACTCAATGAAAGAACGCATAAAACAAGAAATTGACCGTTTAGAAGGCGATGGTATTATCGAACAAGTCACATGTAGCGCCTGGGCAACACCAATCGTTGTCATAGAAAAGACAAATGGATCATCATGTATCTGTGGATCTTTCAAGATTACTGTCAATTCACAGTGCATTATAGATACATACCCGATTCCAAAACTGGAAGAACTGATGTATAAATTAGCAGGGGGTCTGTATTTCGCCAAATTGGATTTAAAGGAAGCGTATCTGCAGATCCCTTTAGACAAAGATACACAAAAGTTTATAGTCATAAATACTCCATTTTGATTGTACAGATACTAGTGCTTACCATTTAGTATCGCAAGTGCACCAAGCATCTTTCAACATTACTTGGAACAATTAATTAGAAACTGTCCTAACACAGTTAACTATCTTGATGACGTAATCGTCTCGGGAAAAACTCCACAAGATTTACTATATAACCTGGAAGCACTGTTCAAGGTTCTCAGAAAGGCCAATCTCAGGTGCAACAAGGACAAATGTATATTTTTTGTCAAGAAAATCCAGTATTTAGGACATATATTGTCAAATCACTGAATCATTCTGACACCACAGCATATAGAAGCGATATAGAATTTGCCAGCTTCAAAAGACTTAAAGCAACTAAGAGCTTTATTAGGCCGAATTAATTATTACCGGATATTCATTCCGAAAGTAGCTGAAATTTCTGAACCGTTGCACAGATTGCTTCGCAAAGGAGGCGTGTGGAATTGGTCCAACGAAAGCCAGCGCGCATTCAACAAACTGAAACAAAGTGTAGTAGACACAAAATGTGTTACGACATATGACCCGCAAAAGTTGATCATTATTGCAGCGGACTCATCAGATTACGGGATTGGTGCAGTCATGTCCCATAAACATCAAGGAATTGAACAACTGATTGCATATGCGTCGAAAACTTTAAACTCAAGTCAATGAAACTATAGCCAGGTAGATAAAGAGACACTAGCAATTATCTTTGCCATGAAGAAGTTTCATGACTACATATATAGACGAAAATTTATTCTGCTCACAGACTATAAGCCATTGGTGACAATATTCAAACCACATAATAGTGTATCCTCTAAGACAGCACTGCGATTACGATGTTGGGCATTGCTACTGTCTAATTACACCTACGAGATCTTATGTAGATTGATGGCAAAACATGCCAACACCGATGTACTTTCACGTCTACCGGTGGGTCAAGATGGAAATTTTGGAAAATCAGAGGATGTATGTTTTCAGATAGACGTAATCAGTGAGGATGTAGTGGAAAATTTCCCCATCAATGCCACCTTAATAGCTAAGTTAGTGCCCAAAGATCCAATGTTATCAAAGATAAAGCAATATATTCTTATGGAACGGCCAACCGATAAGAACATATTAGATCAGCCAGAAGTGAAATCTTATTGGAACATGAGACATGCTCTCACAGTGCACAAAGGTGTCATATTAGTTCACAGTGAAATGGGAAAAACAAGAGTAGTTATACCCAAAGATCTCAGGACTAAAGTGCTAACAATGTTACACAAACGTCATTGGGGCACAGTACACACAAAACGCATGGCCAGAGAACATTGCTACTGGAAGAAAATTGATAAAGATATTGAAACAATGCTTTCTAACTGTAAATTCTGTCACATGCATCAACCAGCTTCGCCAAGACCATATTTTCCATGGCCACAAGCAACAGAACCTTGGTCAAGATTGCATATTGACTATGCAGGTCCTTTTCTTGGATCTTCTTGGTTAATTTTCATTGATGCATTTTCAAAATTCCCTTTTGTACTACAAATGCATACAACTTCTTCAGCAACAACAATTCAAGCATTGTCAAAGATCTTTTCCATTGAAGGATTGCCTCAAACCATTGTGACCGATAACGGCACACAATTTACGTAGCGAGAATTCCAGTCATTCTGTCAGATGAACCGAATTGCACATTACATGATGGCACCATTTCACCCTGAGGATAATAGACTCACTGAAGGATTCGTACGAACGTTCAAGGCACACATGACAAAGTTGGTGCAACAGTACAACAAAGAGATTTCCTTATTAATTTTTGTGTCACAATGCAGGGCTACTCCACATGAGGCACAGTCACCAGCAGAAAAACTGCATGGGCGACAACACAGGACTTTCATGTCTATCCTAAAACCCACAATGCATCCAGAAAATGATCAATGAACATCGAAAGGACGATGATGCAACATAAATGACAAAGTCCTCGGAACTATCTGCAGTCAAGGAAAACATACTTTGACACAAGGAATCATTGTAGAATGCACTGGAAATGTCATGTATAGAATAAGAACGCAAAGCGGCATAGTTATTCACCATACTAATCAATTTTGGCAGCAAAGACAGCAGTCACATATAGGCAGAACACCTAGGCTGTTTCATTTTGCAGACTCAGAAGCAGATGTCAACTCCGAGCAGCTCGCAGGATGCCAGACGCCGTCACCGGCAGCTGACACCGCCGACGCCGCCGTCAACGACGCGGACACCACCACCTACGCCGATGCAGCACCTTCAGGGGCAGCCGACTACACCAGTCGTCCACAGCCGACATCCCCAGAGCAGATGGACGTCGAAGAAGAATTATATTTAAGCTATGGCCACTGTACCGATGTTGAAATGCAATTATGTAACAAAATTTTTGCTTCTGGAGTTCCCTGTTCCGTAGGTTTGGAGTGGGTTTTCCTAGCGGGCCGCGGACGAATGCCATGGGGAGCAACATGTGTGCACCCACAGACATACATATGCTGGAAAGCAAGGAAGCAGAAAAAAATGCTTTTCAAGCAAACTTCAAAAGCCTTTTTTCTTCCCCCAGAAGGGAGGGATGTTGTATACATAGTTCTGTGTAGTCAGCGTGTACACAACTTTCCCAATAGAGTGCGCCCCGCTAAGCACAACAGCACAGGCGCAGCACTCTTCCATCTCCGCACTACGAGATGGTGCTGTCTTAGAGAGGGACCAAATCCTGCTTCCGCCGATCAGCGTATTAATATGTAATGCAGCCAATGAGATTGCTGCTAATGTAGAACCTTTTCTCCTCACGGATCACACACGCACAGTGATACCTGAATGCGTGAGGTGTACAGAGCTCCGATTAGTCAGTCTGCATTAGTCAAGTTTCAGTCTGCACCTAATAAGATTGTCATATTCCTGTACATAGCCATGAAGAGAAATTGATACACTTTGTCAAGTATCAGAGATATGTGAGAATAAGATTAACATACCAGGACCAAAGGAACTTCAGATTGTCAATTGTAAACAGCATCCAGAATCAAGTTATGTAATGTCAATTATTTCTATTATTTTAAAAATGTGTGTGAAAATTAATCAAGTTCTGCTTGAAGTTGGTCCCCGTCAATCTGCTACTCTAAGTGTGCAAGCGGCATTTCTATCATCTGACCAAACGGCAGAAGACAAACATGCCACAATAAGACCATGAGACATGTTGCTGACACTGACTTCATTAGAGCGACAAGTCAAATAATCTGATGGAGTGTGTACTGAAGGTCTTACAGTACGTACACCACACTTGTATTCTAGGATACTGTGTCTGTTGTATTCAAACCTAAAAACATGGCAGAACCACCTATTACCAGTCTTTAACATGCCAGTTACTTTGCACTAGAAACCCACACTCAGGACTCACCTCCAGCTGTTGCACTTTTTTGTCAATGCTGGCAGGGTCACACAGACAGTAGCCTTCAGCAGATTCCTGGTTGAGGAAGCACTGTGACAGCTGCATCGCCACCTTGACTCTGGCCAAATGTGTTGGTGTCCAGTTCTACCAGAGAATACTTGTGTAAGAGGTCCTTGACACCCATAAAATCTTTCTGCAGTCATCTGACAGCAGGAGTAGCTGTAAAATAAGTGATACAGTTAAAATATCTTAGTACTGAAGTCACTCTCATAATATAAGGAAAGGATGTGAGGGAGGGTATAGTTTTCTACAATTTGCCACAGCTGACTTTAAAAAAGTGTTGGCATAATTCAAACAATTAAAACATTAGTTGGGTCCTTTTTTAAATTGTTAGGTTGCAAGTGGTGGCTTTTTAAATAAGAAAAAATATAAATGATGATTACTAGAAACAGAAAATACAGCAGTTTTGCTTATAAGGTATTTGCTTCTTTGGTCAATGCCACATCCCCCACCCTTCATAGAGCAGCATAGTTTTCATTCAGCATACCCATTTCCTCCCATTTCACTCACAAGTTCGATGTGTGAATGAGGAGTGCTTAAGTGCCTGTGTGATTGTCATAATTTCTAAATTCATTCTCCCATTCCATATATAATATATACATAAATAATTGAACAGTGTTTGTAAATACTTCCCAGGATCCCAACTTTCATATGTTGACTGTTGCAAGAGAAATTTAGCACATTGATTTTTCAATTACTAACCCACCATTAAGAAACTGGATAAGAAATCTGTAACGTCCTATCTCAATGAGGAACTTTAAACTTTCAGCTCAGGGCAGGAATGTGTAGACAAACTATTACCCAAGTTTAAAAGAGTAGCTGATGACATGCTGAATAGGTATGTACCCTGTACAACAGTTCATAATGAGAGTGAATTCCATCGTATATAATTATTGTACAGAAACTTCTACAGAAACAGAGATTACTGCAAAATAATTGTGAAACACAGCATAGGGCTATAGGCAAAGAGCTGCCAGATGAAATGCATTTAAGAGACCAATGCATGATGCGCGCACACACACACCCACCCACCCACCCACCCACCCACCCACCCACCCACCCACCCACACACACACACACACACACACACACACACACACACACACACACACACACACACACACACACAAACACAAACAAACCATTTTCTTCACATTGCAACTATGTTTCCAAATTTAGACCAAATCAGATACCCAAACCAACACAAATGACTGTCAGTGGGAGGAAATATAATCAACGCCATAATTAAATCACTTTTAAAACATAACAGAAAAATGCCATGTGTCTGTAAAATAATTTCTCTACAATTTTTGTATTTATGCAGAATAGGTATAACTTCATTTAAATGTATATTAGTGCATGAAAAACCCAAGACATTTTTACATAACTGCATTTATAGTTTTAAATGACCTCTTTTACACTACAATTCAAAGATTGATCAATTGAATTTGACTTAATTAATTAATGTCATAAAAATGGCAATTCTTATGTCTTCAGTTATCTTCTTTATTATAAAAACTAAATACAACTAATGGAAAAATCATATAATTCCAAGAATTAAAGTTATTAAAACAAAACGGGGAAAGTGTCTAGTAAATGTGGCATTACTAGCATATTGTAAAGTGTCCATTTTTGTGTGCAGAGGAAAGGGAAATGCATTATCAGTTGGTTAGAGAGGGACATCAGTGGTGGAAGCTAGTAGCTTATTATGCTTTGATGCTTGGCTATGCTGCACAACAAACTGTGCTTTTATAAACTGGAATTGATATAGAGCAGTAACGAAGGGATGACATGTCTTTTGGATATAAAAAATGAAAAACAACTTGTGTCCAGTTTAATAATTGAACAACCCACAGCCCAACTTTTGAAAACAGCTGGAGAAATTAAAAGCAGGTTGAGACACCAACCAAATAAGTAGGAAAAATCTGAATTCTTAAATTTAATGTATTGCTCTCATCACACAACTACAAGCACTAACACCTAAATATATGTACTATCATCATTGTCAGAAGAGCTAGCCAGTGATCTAATACTTTAGATATATGAGAGGGGTTGAGACTAGAAAACAGAATCAGTTTTCAACCTCATGAGCAGTGTCTTGAGGCTCTCATCACATTAGAAACTTAAATCCTCCTTAAAATAGAATCATTTCGTAATTCACTGCTTCTCAAAATTAGAGACCTTCCCTTAATCTTATTTCAGATTTTGTTTTCCCTTTTGATAATTATCTTTCTTTTCTAGTGTGAAATATGTAACAGATTGTATTGGCATAAGTTTAAGGGATAGTTGTGAATAGATGGTTCCTCTGTTTTTTCTGGAGAAAGTCACTCCCTTCTGTCACTAGTAGTGCCACTTTTTTACATACTGTAATAGTAGGTGCACATGGCCCATGTTCTGGTATTTTGAGCCATCACTACTTATTACAATACAACTTCCATGGTTATAGTTTACATCAAAATTAAAGTATTGCACAATTTCAAGACAAGATGTGGACCCATAGCATGCGACATGACACCAAATATTTGGCCACTTTAGTAAGAGGTACCTTTCTACAGTTTCTACATGGACTGTGATAGCAGCTGCCCATATGCAGTATGGTTTGGAACTGACCATTAAATGTTTTTTCAGACAGAGCTATAAGCATGTCAATATGAAGCCCAATAACATGAGATTAATGCATCAACTTAGAAATTATAATGACTTTAAACAAACAGCAGTAATTAAAACAGTTCACAAACTTCTAAGAGCAAGAAGCTACTGACTACTATACAGCTACAATTCTTGACCTTTTGTTCTATGAAATTATGTTCTGGCACATGAATGTGCATACTTTAATAAAAACTATCAGTAATTAAGTAGATAATAACAAAGTACCTGTTTACTAAACAGCGGGAACACCAGCAGTGAAAATAAAAAAAATCTTGCTAGTTTTCAGAACCATGGGCTCCTTCAACTGGTAGGTGGCATAAAAGGGTTGGAACAAATGAGAATTAGCAAAGCAACAAAAGACTCTGGTGTAAGGGTGGATTCTAGAACAGAGACAAAGATGAACAGAATTTCTGGAAAATGGGAAGCAACAACAGTTAGCATTAGTCAATTTCATTCTGCAAGAAGCATTAACACAGAGCCCTGGGTTATTTTCTGTATAAATTCTTGTTTCATTCAATCCTTATCACTCTTACATTGGATGAAATAGAACCACGTTCTAAAAGCTAACAAGTTCTCATCTTGCACTGCTGCTGGCCAGCTACACAGAAAGATGTTTCTGTTACTGCTGAATTGAAGTTTCAGTTTCCTGTACATCACTGCTAAGGATATTTGACCCTTTCCCTGTATTAAGCACACAGCAGGAAAAGAACTGCCAACTCCTTTCCATCCACAGGACACAAATTGCTGTATTTTCTATGCTCTATTATTCACCTAGAATTCTTCTGTAGAGTCCATTATATCCAGCACCACTTGGAAGTTTTACTGCAACTAGAGAGAAAGCTCCAACTGAAGATAGCAAGCTGCAAGAAGCTCCAGCAGGTAATTTCACAGGTGACGGTCATTGTCTTTCCTGTTAACAAGTTCAAGCTCTCATTTAGTAACTACTAGCAACAGTGCAATCCTTGAATATTATTTCTGCAATCAAAAATTTCCTGTAATATCCATAACACAATTTAAAGAAAGAATAAATATAGGAAATCTGTCTTCTTAATATCACCACATAGACATTATTTCTTAATTAACATTAAGTCTGAGAAAAACAGAAACAGAGAAACACTGTAGTGTTAATAATAATTTATTAAATGAAAATTGTGACAAGGAAACCAGCAAGTCCCTAACATATTATACCAAAACACTGGTTAATAATTGAAGTTCATACCAAATATACTGACAATACTATAAACATACTTCTCTGGTCAAGAAGAGAAGAAAAGCTTAAGAAGAGAACCAGATATTTGGAAACAGCCAATGTGGTAACAAAAACTCTAATTTGAAGGCAACAGGATTGGGAAACAATAGTCCTGACTGAAGGACATTATGTAATAAGGAAAACCGTATACGTGAAAGTGATCATAATATCCCTTACATAAATGCAATTCGTACTATATATACTAGTTGAAAAAGATACAACTTAACAATACTGAGGAAGAGCAGTTTGATGTCATATATGGCTACCAGTCGTAGCAGGTGGTTGACAAAGTGTCAGAAAGAAACTACTGTTCTGCTATGTAACTAAAATTGAGCAGCTACTGGTAACTGTAATTCACTAATGAACTGTTGGCTGTCTTCCTCATTAATACCTGAAAGAAGTCAGTTGGAATGGAGTGGCTACACCTTTCTTCAGCAAAATATTAATAAACACACTCCCAATACAACCCAAATATCCCTATGCCTCAGATTTGTCATGATTCAGTGAAACATGTACTGTGCAGCATATATTTATTCAAATAAAGTCCACCTCTATCCTTATTTTGTCAGATCAGAGGAATTGCAGTATTTCATTGCTCTATACCTGGCATCGATGTAGTCAAGGTCATAGTACTTTCTAGGTTTAAGTCACTGCATCACAAACACAATGGCCTGGATACATTCTTGATATGCGAATGTGCAATATTTTGATACCATTGTGTTTCTTGGTAGCCTCTCCACGATGGCCAAGCTGAATCTGAAGCTGTCCAAGAGACATGTGCTGGTTCCCCAACATCATTTCTCACATGCTTGCCATGAGACTGAATCTGTTAACACAGAAACATGTTTTGAAACCATCAGAAAGTCTCAAAAGATGTGCATAATAAACATATTTCCAAAGATCAGCATATATTGCAATTCAACAGTAAATTATACTATACCATACAGATCGTAATAAAATTACCTGCAGCATGGAGAAGTCATATTATTATTACTGATTGTATTAGCAAATCAATTCCATTCTAATATAAAAGATAGAAATACATATTATTCATATATAACAATGTGACAAAGAAATTAACTCAATGTTGAAAAGAATATGAGGGAAACTGGAGAGTTGCCTACAACTTTGCTGTAAGTGGAACCCATTTCAATGTTGACTTTTATCGTAGATCCCCTGGTGCATTTCTATAATACATTTTTAATGCAACATTTTTTAAATGGATTATTTGCAACAAAAATGTCAATAATTATTTTTAAGTATATTTATCTGCATCAAGAACTAATTTCAAATTTAACCCAAAAGTTTTTTAATTATTTAAATTTTAATGAGGTGAGGTGAGGTACTATTCGTCATTTCACAGATATACTTAATATTGGCTGGTTGGATGCTCAAAGGGACCAATCTACTAGCTCATCAGTCCCTCTGCCTCAGACAGACAAGGCTATATGACTGTAGATCAGAGAGAGCCTACAACACAAAAACCAGGTGAAGAAAACCCCAAGATCTACCTATGTCGAAGCATCTAAATAAGAGACAAAAACGGGGAAGGGAGACAGAGCAAAACAGGAAAGCAAGGTGCCCCATGTAGGAAGCAACCAGGAGCCTCCAAAAGCAGAGTTCAGTGAGAAGATATACAGCACCTGGCTCCTGACACATACCAGAGGTACTCCACTCCAAGACGGCCTTGGAAAGACTAGCCACATGGACAGGCCAAGTGTGCTGGTGGAAGCTGTCACCAGCACTCTGGTTGGCAAAGATACAGCACAAAGATCGACAGTAGGTGGTGGATCATGCATACCTATCACAAGAGGCCAGAGATGAACTTGCAAGCAACACGCCACCAAGGCCCTCTCGACAGAAAGTATTTAGAACACCGCAGTTGGCTGGAGTGCCACAGTAATTAACTCACAATCCTGTTTGGTTTCTGTCATTCATTCGCAGAATGGGCTTGGGCTAGGATCAGATATAGTGACCAGAGTAGTGTTTATAGTGAGACTTGTACTTTACCTACAGTGAGGCTAACGTGGAGTACATTTTGAGAGCTTGTACCACAACACTTGGACTTTGTTCAATTTAAGTAGTGGCTATCTGTTCCAGAAAATAAAGGACTGAGTTAATCCATGTATGCATTTGTGATGTAGAAAGAGGATACTAGCCACACATAGCCACATCCTCTCTGTTGCTTCCATGGTATGAGGCTCTACAGTGGCGACAAGGACACAACAGTGACGAGGATAATTCAGTAACAAATGAAGCTAGTCGACTTGGCCAAAGAGTTTGCTTTCTTCTCTTGTGTTTTACCTTGCATGGGTGATTGTGTTCCTCATTGCTAATTTTTTCTTGTGTTCTTGCATGTATTGTAGAAGGGGAACCACAGAACTAATCAAATTTCTCTTTTCAGAGGCTTTGCTTGCTTTTTGCTGTATCTGTGAACTATCCATCCCCTGCCACCACACCTCAACCACAGACAGCTAATGTAATGGATCTAATACAAGCTTTTCAGTTTCAGAACCAACAAATTGATACCCTTGATGATGGTACAATTACTTCTGGCTGCACAAGCTGCGTCAGCTGCACTACTGAACAACCGACCAGCTCGACATGTCCTGCCGAGCAGCATACCGATGATCTGGCAATTTAATGACACAGAAGAGGAGTGGCTTGAATACCTCACTCAGTTCCAAGCACACTGTCAAGTTCACCATGTTCAAAGTACTGTAAAATTACAATACTTTGTTTTAATTGCAGTGTCCCCAATGTTAAGGTTAATGCAAAAACTATTCCCCACCATGTCTCCTGACAAACTCAGCTATGACAAAGTAATTGCTGCATTAACTCAACATTATGATCACCAAGACAAAGTAGCTGCAGCTAGATATCAGTTCTTTCACTTGCAAAAAAAAAAAAAAAAAGCCAGAACAGACCTACTGCCATTGGTACACAGAATTAATTGGCATAACTGGGAGAAGTAAATTTAAGTGCAGTTGTGACAACTTTTACATTGATTTAATGATCCACAATGCCTTGACATTCAGTGTCCCAGACAGCAGAATATGGGAACAGATCCTAAAGTACTTAGAGGTACATTTGGGTGCCATAGCAGCCAGTAAGTTTGACCAGGCCCCGATTTGTCAAGTTGAGTCATCCCTTGCTCGCAACCACCCCAAGCCGCCACAACAACGAGTGTGTACATAGCCATGTGGACAGCCATGTAGACATTTAAACAGGCCTGTGAATTTAGTACAGTCTTGCCCTAGATGTTTCACTTGCCATAAAAGACAGGAATGACCATCATGTAACACAACATGTTACACATGTGGAAGAAAAGACCTTGTCCCAGCAGTTTGTTTGCAATGGCACAAAAGCTCCAATTTTGCCTGCTCCCAGAAAATACAGGCTCATGAACATGCAGTGAATGCTCTGTTTTCTAAGCCTACAACACGTTCTGACAAAAGTAAAATTAAAGTTACACTTCCTCCTCACCCTAGTGCTGCACAATGATGTTCTAACGAAATATTTGTCTCATTACGAATTGCTGGCCATTGTGTGAACTTTCAGTTGGACACAGGTGCCTAAGTAACTTTGCTTTATCATGCCACATACGAACAGATAGGCTCACCCTGCCCTTCTAAATCTAGCAAGCACCTCACTACCTACAATGGACAGGAAATTCCACTGCTTGGACAGTGTAGTTTGCCTGCCACATCAAGATGGTGAAATTTAATGTGTTAAAATCAAGAAACAGTGAGAATGCCTTTGATTTATTTGGACTTAGCATCCCAGACCATGTACTTTCAGTACCGGCTTTTGCACTAAAAGACAGCGTCTGTAGCTTGCAAAAGGATTTCCTAAACTATTTTTAGAAGGAATGGAAAAATCTAATAACTTTTTAGTGCATGTTACAGTGAAAGACAATGAACAGCCTAAGTTTTTCCAGACCCACCACATTCCAACTGCTTTAACAGACAAAGCAGCCGGTGAAATGAAAGAATTGCAAGATAATAATGTAATTGCTACCAGTCAAGCTAGTCATGGGGCAAGTCCTCTCATTTTGTTGCCTAAGTCTTCTGGTTGCATTCATATTTATGTTTACTTCAAGTCTGCAGTCAACTCACAGACAGTAGAATGACACTTATCCATTGCCTTACCCTGTGGAACTCATGAACAGGCTTGGTGCAGAATATTACTTTTCTAAGACAGTTTTACATGACTTCTACTCACAGATTCCATTGGATGCAGAATAACAAAAAGTGTTTGTTGCAAATACACGCTCAGGACTGTTCAAATATTTGAATTTGGACTTTTTTAATATTACTTGGAAGAGCTGACTGCAAAGGTGCCATTTTGTTTGAGCTAAATAGATGATATTGCTATCTCAGGTCATACAACAGAGAAACACATTGCCAATTTGCATACTCTCTTTCAAGTGTTGTCAGAAGCAGAATCAAAGTTTCATCTCGAAAAGTGTGACTTTTTGAGAGAAGGAAAGTTGCTACTCACCATATAGTGGAGATGCTGAGTTGCGATAGGTGCAATAAAAAGATTCTCACAATCATAGCTTTCGGCCATTAAGGCCTTTGTCGGCAGTATACACACACACGCGCGCGCGCGCACACACACACTCACTCACGCAAGCGCAACTTGCACACACATCTGCAGTCTCAGAGAGCTGAAACTACACTGTGAGCAGCAGCACCAGCGCGTGATGGGAGTGGCGACTGGGTGGGGCTAAGGAGGAGGATGGGGTGGGGTGGGGAGGGGCATGGATAGTATGATGGGACTGGCAGACAGTGAAGTATTGCAGTTTAGATGGAGGGCAGGAAAGAAGGTGCAGAGGGTGGAGGAGGTAAGTAGGGGATAGGAAAGGAATAAAAATAAAAATTAATTACAAGACTGGGTGTGGTGGTGAAATGATGGCTATGTAGTGCTGGAATGAGAACAGGGAAGAGGCTGGTTGGGTGAGGACAGTGACTAATGAAGGTTGAGGCCAGAAGAGTTATGGGAAGGTAGGATGTATTGCACGGAAAGTTCCTATCTGCGCAATTCAGAAAAGCTGGCGTTGGTGGGAGGGATCCATATGGCACAGACTGTGAAGCAGTCATTGAGATGAGGGGTATCATGTTTGGCAGCGTGTTCAGCTGCAGGGTAGTCCACTTGTTCTTTGGCCACAGTTTGTCAGTGGCCGTTCATGTGGACAGACAGCTCGTTGGTTATCATCCATACATAGAATGCAGCACAGTGGTTGCAGCTTAGCTTCTAAATCACATGACTGGTTTTCAAGGTAGGCCTGCCTTGATGAACAGCCACCTACAAACTGTGGGCAAAAACAAGTGGACCACCCTGTAGCTGAACACGCTGCCAAACATGATACCCCTCATCTCAATGACTGCTTCACAGCCTGTGCTATATGGATCCTTCCCACCAACACCAACTTTTCTGAATTGTGCAGGTGGGAACTTTCCCTGCAATACATCCTACGTTCCCGTAACCCTCCTGGCCTCAACCTTCATTAGTCACTGTCCACACCCAACCAGCTCCCTCCCTGTTCCCATTCTGGCACTACACAGCCATCATTTCACTGCCATACCCAGTCTTTTAATTTATTTTTATTTTTATTTCTCTCCTTTCCACTACTTAACCCCTCCCCCCTCTGCACCTTCTCTCTTGCCCTCTGTAATACTGCAACACTCCACTGTCCACCACTCCCACCATACTATCCCTCCCTCTCCCCACCCCAGTCTCCTCCTTACCCCCACCAAGTCACCACTCCCATCATGCACTGGTGCTGCTGCTCGCAGTGTAGTTTCAGCTTTTTGAGACTGCAGTTGTGCTTGCATGAGTGTGTGTGTGCGTATGCGTATGTGTATGTGTATGTGTATGTGTATGTACTGCTGACAAAGGCCTTAATGGCCAAAAGCTACGATTGTGTGAATCTTTATATTGAGCCTATTGCGACTCAGCATCTCAGCTATATGGTGAGTACCAACTTTCCTTCTCTTGTATTGTTACATTCCATCCTGGATTTTCCATTGTTTGAAAGTGTGACTTTTTCACACTGAACTACAATACTTAGGGTGTGCTTCCCCTCCAGTGTCATTTGCTTGCAATCTGTTACCTGTCTGTTCCTCGCAATGTGTCTGAACTGCAGTCAGTACTAGACAAGATGAGTTCATACCGAATGCCACACAAATCATAGCTTCATTGCATTGCTTGCATCATGAAAGTGTATCTTTTTTATTGGGCTAAAGACTGTCAAAATGGATTTTGGAAACTCAAAAATGCCTTGCTTAGTGACAGATGTTTAGTGCATTTTGACCCTGCAAACCATTAGTTTTGCAAGTCGATGCTTTCTCCTAAGGAATCAGTGCTGTGATTTCACACAGAATTGGTTAACAAGGGGGACCCATTGCTTTTGCCTAAAACTTGCTCATTCAAACTCAGTGCATTTATTATCAAATAGAAAAAGATGCTGCCACTATTGTTTACAGTGTGACAAAGTTCCTTCACTACTACAGCTAGAAAAGCACAGACAAACAAAAGATGAACAAGTCTTACAGACTACGTGAGGATGGGGTAAAGGACAATAACAGAGACAGAGTGGCTGGGTCGAGACTGCACTGGATCGCCAAGCCCAGCTCTGTCTGGGCAGGGAAGACTACAGAATTTTCTGCCAACCCCCAAACAGGACAGTGAAGTTAAATGACCCTTCCTTAAAGAGAGTGGTAAAAGCCTGCTTCACGAATAAAACATGAAACTAATTCAGATTCTGGGTCGTGGTCTCCTAACAGCAGTGGTTGTGAGTCACGGATGCTATGAGTCTGCCACAGGGTGGCTAGTTTGGCATAGTCCAGCAAAATGTGGACCCCTGTCATACGGATGACAAAACAACGGTGGGATGGGCCTCTCTATGGAGGGAATAACCAGGAGTCAGGCAAGTATGGCCAATGGGGAGCCAGTAAAGGTAGAGCCCTGGTTAGAGGCCTGCATGGAGGACCTCCACAGATTCATAGTCCCCTTTATCAATGGTAGTTAGTTTGGTGCAGTCAGAATGAGCCATACCATATTCCGGGCACCTAAACTTGATGGTGTAATACCAACTGGAGATCAGTTCCTGGAAAACTGATCTCTAGAGTCAGTTTACTGGTAGCCTGTTTCGCCAGGCTTTCAGCAAGCTCATTCCCTGGGATCTCGATGAGGCGCAGTTTCCAGATAGAGGTCACCGAGTTTCCACACTGTTCGAGGTCATACAGGGAATCACGGATAACAATAACCAAGAGGTGGTGAGGGTAGCACTAGCTGAGTTTGCAAAGTGCTCAGGGAATGCAGAAACGGATACACCTGAGAGCATGAGAGATGGATACCAACTCTGAAGTTAAAGCACTACAGCCATCTGGAAAGGAGAGCAGTTCAGAATGTCCTGCCCAAGTCTAAGTAAAGCCTAGATGACCAGTACCCACTGAGCCATCAGTGTAGACAACTTCTGAATCCTGGGATGCACCAAGGATGCAGAAAAATTTGCAGTAGGGGGCCTCAGGATGGACTATGTGTTTTGCACATTGTGATAGGTCAAGATGAAGCTGAGGCCAGGGGATGCTCTGTGGAGGTGTATGTAAGTGGATCCAGAGGAGATGTGGAAGAGGGAAGAACTGAGTTCAGAGGATAGACCAGATGCAGATCACAATGGTAATTCCTCATAGGGCTGCCATTGCAGGAGATAGATTACCGTGTTTGGATGGTAGTCAGATGCTTAGGGGCACTGCCAATGGGGGTAGTTTAATTGGCAAGCTGTTGATGGTGTCTGATCCACAATGGAGAAATCCCAGCATCCACGAATAAGCTGTTCACAGGGCAAGTCTGACAAAATCCTGTTGCAAGTCGAACTCCACAGTGGTTTACTGTATCCAGTATCCACGATGCTGACAGCAATGCCAAACATGTGCCACATTCCCATAATGAAGGTGGAACTGTGCCAGGGCTTTGTGAAGTTACAGAAAGGTACTGTGATCTGGAACCCAGCTGGTGCTACTCAGGCAGTGAAGGGTATTAAGGTGCAGTCAACACTTTTGCTTAAGCTAGCATTGATGGGGAAATGATGGCCAGGAATCAAAGACCAGCCCTAGAAAGCAATAACTCTCCATCACATTACGTAGCTGATCATCAAGGTAAAGTTCTGGTTGTGGTTGACTGCTACAACATTGACAGAAGTGCACGATGTCAGTCTCAGTGGCAGAAAATTGCAAGCCATGGGTGAGGGCTCATGCCTACACCTTTCCTAAGGCGTCTTACGATGGATGCTCAGCAACATTGACACTAGAGGAGGAATAGTAGAGGCAAAAGTCATCGGCATAATTTGACAGTGATGCTGAGGACCTCACAGCAACTGCTAGACCATTGATGGCTTCTAGAAAGAGAGGGAGACTCAGTACACAGTCCTGAATGATCCCATTCTCTTGGATATCGGGGATACTGTGGGAAGTACAAACACAAACTCGAAACATAAGGTAAGAAAGGAAGTTCTGGATGAAAATTGGGAGTGAAGCCTGGAGACCCTAATCATCTAAGGTAGCAAGGACGTGGTGTCATAAGCCTTTGCAGGTTGAAGAAGACAGCTTTAACATGTTGAAATCGGGCAAAAGCTGTTCAGATGACAGACTCCAGGTAAACGAGATTATCAATAGTGAAATGGCCTTGGCAAAAGCCACCCTGGAAAAGAGGTGAAAGATCGTAAAACACATGGTGCGAACACAGCTGCCAGCTCACCATGCATTCTACCAACTTGCAGAGAACATTGGTGAGACTTATTGGGTAATAACTGTCAGTCTCTAGAGGCTGCTTAAACAGTTTCATCACTGGGAAAAGGATGCTCTCTCGCCATTTTGATGGGTACATGCCCACGCTCAAGATGCGATTAAAGCCCCCCAAATCGAAATAAATATGGTCCATTGTGATACGAGACAATTCAGGTCGAATGAATGACGATACAGCTACAGTAGTTTGGTTCGAGTCATAATCTTAGCAGTTCAGCTTTACCAGGTAGCCATTGCTATGCGTCAAGTGCGACATCCGTATTTATACGGGTACACTTCCTTTTTCGCGTACTTCGTCTGGTTTGAATTGATTGCTTATTTTTCTTTGATCTGATAAGTGCCATTCTCTTTGTTATAGGTGTTTGTCACTCTAAGCTGAAAATGCATTACTTTACTGAGTCATGCATTGTATTCTGATAATGAGTGTTTAAGACCTGTCGCCACTCGCGGCATGACTTGCTTTTGTGCACGCTACTGCCGCTTACAATTTTTTTAAAAAAAGAGAGAGGAATCGTCTCATTAGCAAAACAATGGCAAGAGACTGATATTTGTTGTCACTTACACTGCTGCTTTCTTTGATAATGATCAACAAGAACCAAATAATATACAGCATATGATAGATGATGTTCTGAACGAGAGTGTGGTGAAAATTTTTCTCTGTTTGAAAATCTGTGCAGACACCTCTTTAGTACATTACATTCTGCACTGAAATTAGAGTCATCTTAGATTTAAAAATCTAGTCAATTGCCGTGCTTTATTTCTGACTGTATCACTATTAGGCATAAGAATAATACGAATGTAAACATGACACGATATGTATATTCTTCCGCATTTGCTGTTGTCTCACTCTAGTTTCGTAGTTTATTAGGCAGACGGGATTTAAATAAGTTAGCAGCAAACAAGAAAAAATACATGGCAAAATGTTTATATTCATATTATTCTTATGGTGATGAGAATACTGCATGTGATTCACAATTCATAGAAGTTCCTATAAGGAACCATCTCTTCTCACAGATAGGAAAAAATTCAGAATGTAGAGTTGGCCATATTGTCAAACGTCCCAAACAGTCTTTTGGTTGTGGTGGCACCTACCAAGATTTTTCAGAACTTCAGCTTACTTTGCACTCAATTCTAAGACGCAGGCGTTTTTTTGGATTACAAAAACCAGAAAAAAAAAGTGCAGCTTAGATTCGAGTAAATATGGTATGTATGCGATCCAGGCCTGGGCTGTATCAGAGGAGTGGTAGAGGACACGGATGAATTACCACTCTCAATGGAGCATCACATAGCTCTGGGTGTAGTAAAAGGTGATTGGTTTTGCTCCAACACAAAAGACAGGTTGGTAATTCTCAGACTCTGATGCTTGAGCACAGTGCACAGCAAAATATTTGGTGATGGCATCTAGGTTGGTACAGTATTCAGAACCATTCAAGGTAATTCCAAGTGTACCTGCATGTGTCTTATATCCAGAGATGTCTGATCTTAGCCCAAACCTGCAGAGGAGAGATACATGGTCCAATAGTAGAAACATAGCATTCCCAGGATTCTCACTTTCGTCTTTTCATTAGATGGTGGACCGAGGTATGGAGACACTTAGAGGCAATGCACTGTTCCATTGATGGGTGCTACTTATGGTTTCAGAGTACCTGCCTACAGTGTAATGGCCTCTGTGATTTCTGAGGACCACCAAAGTACTGTCTTCAGTTGTGGCAGGACCGAGGAACAGTGGATGGCTAAATCAGCTGTTGAAAGAATGACTGTATTTGTATGCTGGACTCCCTCACCAACATCTCCATGCAGCAGGGAGCCAATGTCAACAGCAGAGGTGAAAACATCCCAGCCAGTACTGTTGAGAGCCCTTCTGGGCATGCGTACAGTGGAGTGACACTGAGCAAGGAACAGGAAGATTTGAAAGTGGTCACTAGGTCACTATGCAGCCTCCAGTGGATGGATGGGTGAATACAAGGGATGCAAATGGGAATGTCTGTGGCTGAGAGGGTTTGTGTGCTACACTGAAGTGTGTTAGGCTACCATTACTCAAGAGGTAATGGTCAAGTTGTACCAGTAAGTTTTAGAAGTCTTTACCACGGCCAGTTACCAATGTTCCACCCCACAAAATGTTGTGGGCATTGAAATTACCTAAGACCCGCATAGGTGGGGGAGCCAAGATACCAATGCAAACAGTGTGTTCTGAACCACATCACCACTGGGAGGGAGGTAAACATTGCAGACGGCAATATTCTGAAATGACTGTAACCAGAAAGCAACAGCCTCAAAAGAGGTGTTTTAAGAGACAGAAGTTTGTTACACAGATTGCCTAGTACATAGTTGCAGTCCCGGCCTCAAACCCTGTCATAGGCAGCATTATTTTAATATCCCTGGTATTTGAGAAGGGCTGGGGGCCGTATTACTGAAAACAAGTGCTTTTTTGCCAAGATGGAATCACTATCAGCCCTTGTACAGACCAAATGTTGCAGTGAGAATTCCTCTGCTTGCTCTTAGCCCTGTACTCCTCCCACAGTGTAGCCAGGGAAGGGAAGATATTAGGGTTGCACCTCTGCATTGAAAGGGGACTGTTCTTTCACAGAGACTGTTGGGGCCCTAAGACACCAGTGGGAGATAACTTCACCCACTTCATTTGTAGCTGATCTGTCATGATGCCACCAAATCTGAATGGGGCCTATCCCAATTCATGCCACCCAGATGCAGCAATGGCTGTCATGTCTGTAATCCTTTGCTTGGAGTCCGACACCCCAGTCACGCATAGCACACACTCCTTGGCAAGCATGGGGAGTTTCGAGCTCAGTCACCAACAGTCTGATCCCTGCATTCACTGTGCAGGTACTTTCTGACCCCCCACCTCCACAATGGGATGGCTAGAGTGCTGGGTTTAAAGGCGTATGACCACATGAAAGGGAAGAAGGCACAGATGGAAGGCGTAAGGTACAGAACACTACGGATTGGGTGGCTGCACAATCCAAAGTTCTGGAAATTTTGAAAACTGGTGGCAGGTGAAACCCAGCAATGGAGCCACATATTTATTTATTTGATAATATTTTGTAGAATATGCCAGAAGTTATAATTCAAAGCTATATCATACACCAGGTCCAAACAGGCTTGGCACCAAGAAAACCATCCAATGTAGTCGCAGAGGGAGAAACAGATGGTGGAAGTAAAAGCATGAAGCACAGAAATGAAGTAATGCTGCAAAGGTTGACAACGATTTGTATACGAGGACATGCTCACTAAAGAGCTGTGAGCCCCTGGGATGATACTTGATATTAGTACTGATGGTTTGATGTCGAGCTATCATTACAGGTTTCATCTGAATTCTGCCGAGTATGTATTTCTTGTTTGTGGGATCCTGCCCCCTCTTCTACTATAGGGTTACTAGGTTGACAATACTTAACTTTCCCTTTTCACAATGAAATGCCACAATCAATTGGTGACATGCAAATAATCAGTGTCCTTAAATATATACTAAATCACAGGTGTATCTTTGGATCACAGCTCATCTTCTTGTGCAGCTCTTCTAGGGCGGCCAAAGCTAGCTGGAGCAGCACTTACATTCTCTTTGTATAGGTGCCACTCCTGCCTCACAACCTTCTCTGTTGTTATGTTCCAGACCAATGTGCCGGCACTTGATGGGGATCAAAACCAGTGGACTTGCCCACTGACTAGCATGTATGGGTGCCATACCTCAGCAATCTTTTAATTCTTCAAGTTCAGCAGCCATATAGTTGTGTAATGCAATGGGAACAGATCTGTCCTGGAAAACTTTCAGCTGAGCATTGTCTTTTATAGTAATATGTCCAACAAAATTGTTAGCCTTGCCTAATCCTTCAGAATAGAGTTCAGGGAATTCTTTCAACAAGTTAGCTACACTGTCTTTTGCATTGAATACAGCCGGTGACAACAAATTCTCCTGAATTTTAAAGCCAAACAAATAAAACAAATCAAGGACAAATATGTTCTCACATTCACGCAACTGTAGAACAGTGAAAGTCACAGTTCCCATATGTGAGTGATAAATGGCAGGCAAAGTACATTTTCCAAGAATGGGAAGGTCTTGTCCATTACAAGCTGTTAGGTGCATGCTAGTTTCAGATAGGCATGGAGAGCCTAACAGTTCATGTTACAATTCAGCAATGTAACACAAGCACCCATGTCCAACTGAAATTTTACACGTTTATCAATAAGATGTAAATGAACAAAAAGTTTGTTGGTCTGGTGTAGCACTAAAGTAACTGTTTGCTTGATAGTTTTGCTGATGCCTACAGCAGGTTTTGAATACACTGCATTGATTACTTTTGACACTAGAGTTTTGTGAATGGGCCAAATTCTTATATTTCTTCCATTGCAAATATAGAGATTGCCCATGTCCTTTCTTGCCACAAGCATAACACTGAGCTTTTCGGGAGGGGCAGTCTTGGAATTTGTGCTGTGAATAACACTGAGGGCAAGACTTAGTTCTGTTTGCCTGTTTAGCCACCTTTAGCAAGCTGCAGTGTGGAGCATTGTTTGCTCGGTGTGATGAGCATCTTAAGGAATATGGACAACAGCTAGGCACACATTGCTCATTACTTTCATGTGAAATATGCCAACCAATAAGCAGAAGAAAATGACAGCATAGATAATGAGAAGAAAGTTATCACAACAGCCCCTACTCTACTATTGAAACTATATGTCAAATGTTTATTATGTTTAGTGTACCATTTTGGAGCTCTACCTGCATGTGCTTTCATTTTATTATGTATTTTATGTGACAGTCTACCTCCTCTCTCTGAGCTTGCCTCCCCACTTTGAAGTATATTTTATTTTTATGCTATTGTATCATGTATAGAAATGCTCAATTCAATTAGAGGGTACTCAAACTGAGCTACTGAGAAGTAGAAAATATAGGTAATTAATATTATTGTAACTTTGCTCATTTGAAAACAGCACTTGGGGAAAACATCTGAGGACATGCCTCCGCATCTAAATATTGTAAATAATTATTTGCAATGTGCACATATGCTTTTTGTGCCAAACCCAAACACACCATACGCACGATAGGTACAGTAGCAATTACTGTAAAAGGGAGACAGGAAAAGATTAGCCAATGAGAACTGGTAGTAGTTACCTGCACTAAAATATTTTCAGAACCACTGTCTCCGTGATGTCACGAGCCCTATTGTGTATGCTAAAATAAGGCACACCGACTTGAAAAAAACACAGTTAATGGGCATGCTACTGCACCCTTAGGTGAACGGAAATGCCAAAACAAATTATGAATTGATAAATGCGAGACTGGACATCTATAGATGTCTATGATAGATGGAGTATGCATGGATCGGTACTGATGATATTGTTATTTATACTACTGATTGGGTATGGTGCATGTGCGTCCATTCTGTTGGAATTGCCAGTGGACTCCCATGGCCACATGCTGCTGTAGATAATTTTTTGACCCTCCCACTTTCATAACTTACTCTATTACTGTGTTGTCAGCCCTATTCTGCATTTCTTTCTTCTGTGAGAAGCTGGCCAAATTCCTCAAGACTAAGCTCTCTGGCAGTACCAGAACGATCACATTCTTTTCCAGCCATGTTATACTGAGGTATCACTCCTCTCTTGTTGCAGTGATCCATCTCTCTTACTCAGGTCTTGCCGTAAGACATCAACAGTAGTAGTAGTAGTAGCAGTAGCAGCAGCAGTAGTAGGAGTAGTAGTAGGAGTAGTAGTAGTCGTCATAGTATGGTATGGTGTTCTGCCTTATGGCAGGTCTTGTCATGGGTTAAGCCTCTTCCACTTTTGTCTGTTCATAGCCAGTCTTTCCATTCCTGAATATTTGTCTCCTCAGATACTGATATCTTCCTTTTCCTCTTCCCCTTTTTCCAACCACCATTCCTACTATTCCTTCTATCAATAAACAGTCCTTTCTCAATCAATGTCCAATCCAGTTCTGTTTTCTCTTTCTAATAACTTTCAGCATGTTTCTTTCTTTTCCAGCTCTTCTTAATACTTCTTCATTCCTTACTTGGTCTTCCCATTTCACTTTTTCCATTCTGCTCCATATCCGCATCTCTAGTGCCTCCAATCTTCTTTCATCTTCCTTCCACAATGTCCAAGTCTCCGCACTATACAGTGCAATGCTCCAGATGTAACACTTGGCAAGTCTTTTCCTCAGATCTTTGTTTAGTGGTCCACAAAGTAATTTCTGTTTCCTCTCGAATCCTCCTTTTGCCACTGCAATTCTTATCCTAATTTCTGTTGAGCAATACATATAATCCATTATTACACTTTCCAAGTGATTGAAATTCTCTATTCCTATTTCCTCTCCCCATATTTTCATATGGCATTTTCTCCCCTTTCCTCCAGTTACCATGCTTTTCATTTTCTTCTTGTTAATCTTCATTCCATATTATTCAATTTTGTTTTCAGATCATCTAACACTTGTTCCACCTCTCTTGCACTCTCTGCCATCACAACCATGCCATCTGCAAATCTTACACACTCCAGTCTCTGACCCTACAAAAAATCCTCTACTTCCATCAAAACTTTCATTGATAATTTCCTCCAGACAGATTTGGAACAGCGTTGGTGATAAACAACCACCTTGACTTACACCTCTTTACAGTTCATTTTCTTCACTCATCACACCACCTATTCTTACTCTTTCTCCCTGGTTTAAATATTAATTTTCTAATTAGCTGTCTATCCCTTCAGTCAATTCCATGTTTCCTTAGGATTCCCATCAGTTTGTCCCATCTGACACAGTCAAAAGCCTTCTTAAGATCAATTAACACAACATACACCTTCCTTTTCTTCTCATTGTAACTCTCCCCTACCACTGTCAGTAGCCAAATGGCATCTTTAGTTCCCACTCCTCACCTGAAACCAAATTGTTCATCTCCTATTATGCAATTCAACTTTCCATACAGCCTTCTGTTGAGCATCCTCAGCAAGACTTTGGCTGCATGCAATATCAGGCTCACAGTTCCATGCTCCTCACACTTTTTGCTGTCCTTTTCCTTTTCTATAGGTATTAAGATACTTTTTGTAAAGTCCTTTTGCCATTTTCCTGTCATGTATATTTGATTACACAATTCAGTCAACTCCCTTTTCCCTTCTTTCTCCAACGACTAACAGTTCTGCAGGAATCTCATCAGTTCCCGTTGACATTCCATTTTTCATCCCCTTCATAAATGCTTCAATCTCACTAGTTAGTATTGCATTTCCTTTCTCATCATCTGCATCTATATTCTCTTCTTGTATCCCAAGCTCTTGTCATTTGGTCGGCTGTCTACAACATGTATCCATTCAATATAGTCTTCCCATCTTTTCATTATTTCTCGGTTTCACTCACCATTTTAATGTCTGTTGCCTCTAATTCCTTTAGTCCATTGTTGTTTCTCTTTTCCCTTAACGTCAAATCCATCACTTCTTTGTACATCAAATCATATTTTCCTTCGTTATCTTGTCACACTTTTCTGTCAGCCATTTCTCCTTTGCCTTTTGTGTCCCCCTTCTTAATCCACTATTTAACCTCCTGTAGTTGCACTTCCCTTCTTCTGTGTTACAGTTTTCCATATCCTGCAGTCACCCGCGTTGTGTATCATAGCTGCTGTTACCCATGTTTACTTTACTTTATTCCTCACCTTGACTCCAAACTGCCTTTTTGATTCCATTTTTAAAATGATCCTGCCTTCCATCTGTGCATTCTGTTTCCTGTCCTTGCAACATAATTTCACAATATCCACACACAAATATTTCATGATTGCCTTTGTCTTTCAGTTTCTCAAAGCTAATGTGCTCTCTCTCCTGTCCTTTCCAGATTCTTTTCAATTTAACTAGTACCTCAGCTACTACTAATATATGATCTGAATGAATATATGCCCCTGGATAACTTTTGACACTCTTTAGGCAATTTTGGTATCTTTGGTGTATCATTATTTAATCATTCTGATATCTTTTGTTGTCAAATCGAGATATGCTAGTATACCATCATCTTTTCTCATTATCAAATAGAGTATTTCCAACTACCATGAAATTTTCATTGCAATATTCCAACAACCTTTGCCCTCTCTCATTTCTTTCTCCCAGTCCAAATTTTCCCAGAGCTTTTCCTTCTGCTCCTTCACCAACTACTGCATTACAATCGCCCATTACAACAATACATGCATTTCTTCTTCTTCTTCTTCTCCTCCTCTCTCTCTCTCTCTCTCTCTCTCTCTCTCTCTCTCTCTCTCTCTCTCTCTCTCTCTGCTAAGTTTTCTATCTTCTCATAACTTTCTTCTACTTCTTCATCTGAATGATTACTTGGTGGCATATAGACATGGATGATAACTAAGTCTTTCTTCATTTTTAATGGAAAGTGATAGTAAAAACTTTTATTGTATTCTACTTCCATCATTTTAAATTAGCCTCAGGCAGGAGCGGTGAGCTGTTACGTAAACTACTACACTGTACTTGTAGCTGGTTCCCATGCTATTATGCTGATCTAGGGCTGCCTCCATGATATTGCTGAATGAGAGATGCAAACATTCTGCCTGAAACCTGCCAATGGGAGGAACAGGTGCCAACACTTGGGGTATGCGAGATGGTTGGCATGGTGGAGCCACAACAGTGGGTCACTCTCTTGTGTGCCAGGTTCTTCATTCTCTGGACATGTCATCCAGTCCTTCCTATTGAGGGTCAAATGCTCTTTCAGTACCACGTGCGGTTCACTCCACTGCCATAGCCAGTTTTCATGAACATTGTATCCCTTATGATAGTTTTTGGGAATAAAGCCCACAATTTCCACAAATCCTTGCATTTGTCAATTTTTGTGTAGCAAGAACATGCACGATGTCCACCTGCTACCATCCTGACATGAAGAGAGACCCTCGCCCAAGTGGATGACCACTTTGCTTGGTTTTGGGTGTATTACTGTATCAAAGAGAAGGATGCATAGATGGAAGGCACAAAGCTACGTAGCACTCTATGCAATGTCAGCACCAAGAAAACCATTCATTGGAGTGGCAGAGGGAGAAAGAGAGAAATAGATAGTGGAAGTAAAATCATGCAGAACAGAAATGAAGTAATGCTGGAAAGGCTGGGGCTGCACGATATCCAAGGACATGCTCACAAAAGAGTTGTGAGCTCCTGGGATGACATTTAATATTAGGATGGATGAATTTATGTTGTGTTGTTATGATAGTTTTGGTGACAGCTGCAATTGTTAAAAATATCAACGATCAACACAGTGAGAGTTAATAGTTTCCAACCAGCACTTCCTTCAAAGGCTGAAGCATATGTTACCTCATCCAAATTTCATATCTCCAGCCTATGATAAATACAGCCTTTTTCACTGTTGGTGGCACATTCATATTGTCTATCTAAATTAGTAAGTGGAAGTGAGGATTAATATTTCTTTTAGACGAGGTAAACTTACTACGAACTTTCTTGAATGATATGAAGAAAAAATGGTAACATTTTTTTGTCCAATACTTAAGTGATCTCCACAGGACCTCAGCATTTATATGAGTAAACATGACAATTATTTTTATGATGCTTCTTTCTCCTACACTGAATTAGAACACACTGAGGGAAAGTTTTCCCTTCAACATTGTAACATTTCTCACTTTCCTTTGTCCCTAAATATACAGCAGTTAAACTGGCTACAGTGACACACTAGTGGAGTAATGTTAATCCTATTACCAAATTTTATGTATTAGGATTCTCATGTATACAAGTACCAAGCTCCAATTTTCAGCAGAAAATAATTATCACATATACATATATCCAATAATGGAAACTCAAGGTAGGAGATGCTAAAGGATACATTTTTACTCACTGTGAAGATGACTCACTGCATTGCAGAGAAGCACAAGGTAAAATTTGTTACGATTATACTTTCGACCAAAACATTCTTCAGAAAAAAAAAACACACTTTCATTCATAACTACAAGCACACCTCCTGTACATGACTGCAATCTCTGGAACCCCGAACTGGAATGCAACTGTCACATTGAACAGAGGCAGAAATATGCAGGAGGCACAGGAAGAAAAACAATAACAAGGTATACACTGAGGGAGAGACGAACTCTGCCTGACGGAGCACGTAGGGACTAGAGGGAGGCACGAAGACTGCCAGGTGCAGCTTTCTAGGGCTGGGTGGGGGGACGGGGTAAGGAAAAAGACAGAAGGAGGGAAGGGGAAAGGCGAGTGGTGTGTCGGCTGGTACGGCCCACACTGAGGGTACAAACATGGAGGAGACGGTAAGTTCACTACTGTTCTCACAGGTTTCAACCGACACCAACCACACCTTCAACAACCACATTCTCCACATTTACACACCCTCACCTTCACCGTGTGCCGACACAACTGTCTGCCTTTTCCCTTCCTCTCTTCTCTCTTTTCGTGCTCCTTGCCCCCTACACACCTCCCTGTCCCAAAGCCGGGCAATTCTGCAAATGGCAGTCTTCACCCTCCATCTGATCCCTGCACACTCCATCAGACAACACTCATTTCTTCCACAATATGTATTATGCTACCATTTTCCCTTCTCTACCCTCACCAAACTGCTGCTTTCATTTAACACGACAGATGCAGTCTGGAACAAACTGCCAGAGGTCACAGTTATGTGTGTGTGATGTCTACCTTTAGCTATTTCTGAAGCCTGTTCATTAACTAATTTTCCTATAATTTTTGCTCACTGCATATTTATTGGGAGGAGTTAGAATTCAGTCACCATTCATTTTACATGTGTTATTTTCTATATTGTTTTTCCTCACATTGTATGGCCCTGTGCCAGTAATCTGTACAGCAACTATTTTCTATTGGTAAATGCTAACGTGCTCTGCTCATTGCGTTCACCACCAACAACAATCGGTGATAGGATGACCTACCTACTGGCCTCTAACTGCTCCTACAGTACAGATAAAATGGCTGTTCTTTGAATTTTGTCACCTGTCGTGAACATTTATGGAATTCATCTTTGGCACAGCTCTGAATGTAGAAGGGTATTGATCACTGCACACGCACACTTCCAATGCCCACCAATAGCTATAGAATCAATTGTCAAGTAGTGATGCAACAACCTGTGTTAGTAATGGCATCAATACTATCCGCAGTGTCAGGATCGTGGCTGTGACAGGACGTCCTCAATGTGATGGTTACACAGCCCAGTTTCTCCACATCTTGATGCTTTGTGAGAACGTAACAAGCATCCAAGTATACTACCACCTGTATCATTATTATGCAGTGCAAATAAAAATTTAAGGCTGTTACTACTCTTTATTTCTCCATAACCAAAGAATAAAATATCTAATGTTTGAAAGAAGATAGTGATGTGAGATGCCAAGTTCTGTTGAGCAAAATATATTATTACTCAGGTTGTAACAATATTGACTGTATCAAAGGGGAAATGCAGTCATCAAAAGAACAAAATTACAAGGAGACAGAAAGACTGTCAGCTGTCACTATTTACCTATTGAAAGTTAAAATATTATTCCTCTCTTTAGGAGCTATTAGTAACATCCATAAGAAAGACAGAAAGGTAAGTCAAAGTTTAGAAAGGGAGGAATACCCTCAGAGCCCACGATGAGAGTGGCTCACCTCTCAGCGGATATAGGAGGTCACACACGAATGGGGAGGTCACACAGAGAGGTGGTTGAAGACAGCAATAGAAAAAGTGTTTTGTGCAATCTCTAGTTGAGATTTTTTATAAATATATGACTTTTGTGGCCCAATAAGGTGTGACCCCAAGTGAGGTGCCACAAATGTGGTGAAACATTTTTGGCACAAACTGGTGAGTTTTCCTTTAGTTCCTATAAACAGACAAAATCCAATTAATGCAGATTTTTTTCTGTTAATAATGCTACTGTTCAAGGTTCATAAATAAATAAAAAAAGAAGAATGAATAATGCCACAAAGAAAAAAATATTAAATATATTTTTGCATATTGGGTATTTGACACAATTGGGCCTAGTGTCTATGAAATGTACCAAGTAGAAAATTATGTCCACAAAAATTAATATTTTAATGTGATGAACACATGACAGCTTACACGGTAATCTACAGACGTCCATACTTCCACGGGCTGTTTCTCCACGATGCAGGAAGTATTGAACTGTGCCAGTTGCTGCTGTACTCCACCAATCCAGTTAAGGAAGTTAGTATCTCAAATCATCACTTCAATCTGGCACTGTTAACCTGAAGTTAACTACTCATATTCCTGTGTGGACCTGTCAGTCTCCACGACTGCATGCACCACTTTGCAAATTTGCTTGTGCTACACCATTCCCTGCATTAGCTTGCAAAGGCAGTGGTAAGAAGGGATGATGTCAAAGACAAACTTGTTGTTGGGCTTTTCCATGAAGACATCTGCCAAAACCAAAGTGGTCACAATTTTTAACTCTGTGTTCCAATTGATGAACAGAGGCAAAAGTGCTACAGCACAAGCTGATAGCCCACCATCAGTACACATTATTTTACACTTTTAGCACCCTCAATTTGCTGAAACAATCAACATACATTGATACGGAAAAGTGAGGGAAATAGTAAAATTATTATTGTAAGAAATGAACTGCTCAAAATTATTTTGCACCACACATGCACCTGTGAATTAAAGTAAATATCAACATGTACAGTAACCTGTGTATGGTGATCAAAGTGAATCCACAGTCTTAGTGCAGTTGCAGAGTGAACCATGTCTCCAACTATGAACAGGACAACACACCTTGTGTACACATTTCAGCCTGTCAACATGACTTAGAACATCACTTCGAGTTCAGATGAGTTGCCCATAGTCGTTTATTGGAAGACAAATTTGAAGCACAGGGAAACAGGTGTGCACCACAGCTGCTGCATTGGAACATTCAACCACCTTCTTGACACAAAAACAGTGATGATCTGACACTTGGTAGTTGTCAACTGGTAACCACAGCTTGGGTACAGAGGCTCTCATATACTTCAATGGAAATGTGAGAAACAGCTGTGGCATTTGCATTGATGCTGACAGTAGGCAACACACTGTCTTTTTAACAATATTGCATTTATAAATCTTCAGTTTGAACAAAATAAAATTGGCATGGGTTGTACTTACAGTAAGAGAGCCACAGGATTGATCTGATGGTAATAAAATGATGTGCTAAAATTATCTGATTCTGAGTCACTTACAGTAGCCCTTCCTGAGGAATAGCAGCACTCCACATTTAGAATAAAATGTTTCTAGACACACCTGTTGCTATTTACAGTTGTGTGAAAGAAGTGTCTTACAATGCACAAGTCAGATATTGTGTATTGGCCTTCAGATTACACCACAGCTCATCAAAGCACTTGTTGCCATTTTCTGATGCACAATGGGGCACATTCTCTGTTCTGGTTCATACACACTTCCTGATTGATGCAGGATTCATCTAAAGAAATGAAAAACTGATGATCCAAAAATCTCCAACGAGTCAACTGCTACATACTGATCCAACAATCTGCACGAGTAATGGTACACAACTATTCAGTGTCAGGAGCCGTGGCTGTGGCGGGACATACTTAATGTGGATGATTATACAGCTGCATTTCTCCACTTTTATATTCTTTGAAAGACTATATCAATCACCTAGGAGTACTATCAACTGGATCATTACTATGCAGATCCCACAAACAATTATAGATATTATTTCTCCTTTCTCAATGACCTAGATACAGTAACGGAAAGTTGTTTGTAGTGAGAGTTTTCTGTATGTCTCCTTTTTCGTTTTCTACACTTCTGCCATCTGTCCAAGTTAAATAAGTGCAGAATAAACTTAAAATTACAAGAAACAATTGTCAATGGTGGCAGCAGGGGTGGGGGATATGGGCACCACTTCGGGCGGAGGAATTTTTTAATCTTTTAATAACCCTCATACAGTTGTGGTAGAAGTACATGCCTCACTACTATTGCTGTAACACTTCATTTTATCAGTTAGAGGTATATTGGAACAGTGCAGCCTCACCTGGCTGCTAACTGTTCCAGTATCTCCTGGTGGGTGAACTACTCCAGAAGGAAAACTCTCACTTGTGGCCACATTTCTCCAGCAGCTCCCCCTCTTTGTTTACACTAGATATCAGGCAACATTCTCGAGGCATCTATTTCTCACTTCACTCTGTTTTATTTATGTAAGAAGCAAGAGTGCATGAAAATAATAAGAACTTTAAGGCAAATATACAAGATATCCTTTCCTGACACACCAGCATGTTCTTTTAACCTAGTGTAGTAGCTCTGAAAGAACTGGCACCCATAGTATTGAGAATATGAAGCTAAATATAACAATATTATATGTAGTAATCCACATGCCATTCTTTGACAAGCAGAGCTGCAGTTGTTTCACCACTTAATTCATATTGTTGAGATTGTCTGTGTAAGAACCATATCATCCACACCTGTAATCTCTCCTCTGTGAAAATTTATGGCAGTGAATCATTTCTGACCCCATTCACAAAAATAAATTTGGAAGAGGTCTTTTTCTGACTAACACCTACAAATGGGAAACACTCTGAAAGTCCGAAATTAAAACCTTACCAATTGTGTCATGATTTAATGTTGTACACACAGAAATAACAACACAGTTGTTGTTTATATAAAGACCCTTGTGAAGAGCGTCCAGCATACAAATTTGCAGCTTGTACAGCTTCCACAGTATGAGAACATTCCTAATAAAGCTCTTTGTACAGAGTGTCCCCACACAAATGTACAACCTGGATATTATTGAGGCACAAGAAATCTTGCCACAAAGCAGTGAAACTGGAGACATACATGAACTTGTTGGACTGAGAGAAAAACAGAGGAGATGGTTCTACAAGATACTGGAAAGAAGGGACTACTGAATGTTGTAAACCTACACAAAGTAAAGCTCACTGCATGCTTAATTAGACATGACACCGGTTTACAAAACATTTGCAAAGATCTGATCATAGACAGGGAAATGTGGAGATAACTAAAAAATCCTAACTAAAAATATGATCTGAGAGAGGAGTGCTGAAGAGAGCGATCTCTTGCTGCAGAGGCAACACTTAGCCACTGGAAAGTAGCAGAAGAAGTGGAAGAGGAAGCAAGTGGTGGTGGTGGTGGTGGTGGTGGTGGTGATGGTAGTGGTGAAGAAGAAGAAGAAGAAGAAGAAGAAGAAGAAGAAGAAGAAGAAGCAGCACATCTTACCATTAAATATAAACATCTGAAGGAAGCTAGTGATGCCACGTAGTCTTCTCTGTTGAGTAAAATGTAATATTGCTGAAATTATAATAATAACAACTGTATCAAAAGGAAGATTCATTCAACAGAATTACAAGGAGGCAGAATGGTTGTGACGAATTACTTACAGGTGACATTCAGGTACTGTCAGGGCATTAAAAGTGAAAGAACTATTCCTAGCTTTAGGATCTATTAGTAACATTCAAAAGGAAGAGAATGTGTAGGACGGGGAAGTTTAGAAAAGGAGGAATGACACTCAGAGCCCAGGAGGAAAGTGGCTCATTTGTCGTGAGGGTGTAGGGTGACATATGTTTGGGGAGATGGCACAGAGATGTGCTCAAAGACTACAATAGAAAAAGATTTTTGTCCAATTTGTAGTTAAATTTGTTTTAAAGTATTGGATTATAATACCTCAATAAGGTATGAGCCCAGGTGTGGTGTCACAAATGAGTTGAAACATGTTTGGCACAGATTGGTAAGTATTCCTTTTGTTACCATACACAGACAAAATCCAATTCATGCAGTATCCTCTGTGAATTGTGCTACTATCTGAAATTAAAATAGATAAATAAAAAATTAAAAAAATAAGAGAGAGGGATGGTGGACAATACAAAAATATAAATGTTAAATTACCTTCACATGTGGTAATTTGACATTAGTGAGAATAGTGTGCGACATATACCAAGTAGGAAAATGTGTCACCTCACTGAAGATTTTAATAAGATGTAAACATGACAGCAGACTCAGTAATCTACAGAACACTACACTTACATGCTCCGCTTCTCCACAATGCAGGAAGTACCCCAGGAAACCAGTTAGTGAAGCTACTATCACTGGTCACTACTTCAATGTGGTACAGTAAAGGTGAATTCAGCTACTCAAATTCATGTGCGCAACTGTCATTCTCTATGACTGTACACACCACTTTGCAAATTAGCTTCTGCTGCACCTATTCCTGCATTATCTTCCAAAAACAGTGATGATAAATGTTGATGCACAAGATGTAAACTTCTTGTTGGACTGATCCACGAGATATCTGGAAAACCAGAGTGGTCACAGCATCTAAGTTAGCATCATAGGTAATGAACAGAGGCAAAATTGCTAGAGCACAAGCTGACAACCCACCACCAGTATACATTGTTTTGTACTGCTAGCATCCACAATTTGCTGAAACAATCAACATGCTTTTATACAAAAAAGTGAAGGAAGTAGTAAAAATATTTATATTAGAAATAAAGTGCTCAAAATGGTTTCGCACCACACTTGCACCTGAAAATTAAAGTAGATCAACATGTACAGTAACCTGTGTAATGGAGATCAACATGAATCCATTTCCTTAGTGCAGTTCCAGAGTGAACTGTGTCTCCTATTGTGACCAGGATAACACAGCTCGTGTACACCATTCAATGTGTCAACACACCTTAGAAAATCACTTCAAGCTCAGATAAGTTGCACTTGGTCCTATATGGGAAGATGAGTTATTAAAATGTGTAACAAGAAAACAGATTTGTGTTCACAATAGCCATGGCATTGGAACATTCAACCACCTTATGGCATAAAAACAGTGATGAAATGTCACTAGTACTCTCCCCACGATTGACAATCCAACTAGTAACCACTGCTTACAAATTGAGGCTCTCAAATACTTGGACAAGAATTTGAGCAGCATCTGTGACATCTGCAATGACCTAGACAGTATGCAGCACTCTGTCTCAGGAACAATACTGCATCTAAAAATCTACAGATTAAGCAAAATAAAACTGCCCGGGAGAACTTACAGCGCACGCATGCACGTACGTGTGTGTGTGTGTGTGTGTGTGTGTGTGTGTGTGTGTGTGTGGGAGGGAGGGGGGGGAGGCACACACCTGCATTCATCTATCTTATGTGTACTCATGAAATTAAACCTATATGCAAATAAACTCTAAAGTTTTGCACACTTGTGAACTTTAAATTAACACACAGTCACTTTATATCACAAGCTCTAAAACATATTAGAAAGAAGGAAACTAGCTATAAACAAAACTAAAACATAGGGGAAAAGAAAATATGTAGAAGCTGAACAAAACGCAGATGGGAAGGTGAAGGAAGTAGTAAAAATATTCATATTAGAAATAAAGTGCTCAAAAATACTTGTTCCAAACCAGAGAATAAAATGTACAGAATTTGCAAGCACTCTGGGCAGTTCTGTGGCTCCCCAGCAAAAAAAGCCTTTTTCAAAGAGAACTGGTTTAAACTTACAAAAAACTTTGGTGAGGCAGCCACCTGTTAACACATTAAAGCCACCTTCCTAAAATCTCAGGAAAAATGTTGGACAATTCACAAAACTTTAAATCTTGAGCCACATTCATTTGGAAATTACTAGAAAGAGAAGGCAGATCCCTCTTCAAATTGGCTGCAGCCTGCTGGTAGGAAAACTCAGTCCAATAAAGTGTGCTTCACAGTGATCTGCACACCACAAGTGCCCTGGTACCCAGCAGAGTGAACCCTCCTTCCCAGTAGTTTGAGTTGAGGCTGGAATCCTGGATATTCTGAATTACCTTATATGGTGTGTACAAACACTGCAGACAGTGAAAGGCGCTCAGAGAATTGGAACAGGCAAAAAAATCAACTATGAAAGAACTTCTCACCTGCTCCAAAGACTGCAAGATTGGCATATAATTTCACATCAAAGACAGTAAAGTCATGAGGCAGTTGGATCTATGTAAATAACAGAGTTAACAACAGAGTGCCCCTGCTTGGATCCACCTCCAAAGACAGCTACGTACTAGTGGTCCTCATATACAATACCACATTAAAAGCAAAGCAGAAGTGTAAATTACCCTGCTATGCACTAAATCTAAAATGTTGTGGGATGTCAGCAGTATCCAGAGTGGTAGATGTTTAGATCCCTGGATTCGAGGTTCAACATACTCCACACAAAGTCTCTACAGTACACATTCCACACAGATCCCCAACAGCATTGTAGGTCATTGACAGTTGCAGGAAAGCAGTCCAGGGTGACTAGAAACAGTACGGTATGCCGATAAAGTTGGAGGTGTGAGGAACTATGTGCTTGTTGCACCATGATGGGCTGCCACTGGATCAGCACAGAGATCTGGTATTGGATTGGTCCTATAACATCAATAGCTAGACAAATCCCCTCATTGTGGGCTTTGTCAATGATTTTCAAAGGAAGAGGCCTACTCTGTGTACCCATAGTCCAGCCACGAACGCAAGATACCCAATAAATCAGGAAGAGTTGTGCCTCATCAACTCTCCAAGAAGTTTGACTAAGGCACTTGATGATGATCAGTATCTTGAAGGTTCAGTCTTACAGACCTCTGAGGTGTGGCAACCATGACAATTTGTTGAAGTTGAAAATGAGGCCCAGGAAAATCAAAGTGTCTCTAAAATATAGGATGTAGTCCCTCATATGCAAGTAATGTAAATTAAACATACAATGAAAATGATTAAAATGACACACACACACACACACACACACACACACACACACACACACAAAATCCAAAATTAAATATGATATGTAATCTGCTGTTCATTTCAGAAATATTAATTGAGTGAATCATAGAAATATTTCAAGTGCTGAATAATTTTTTCAATAAATATTGCTCCAATTCAAACCAGTTCTCTTTGAAAAAGGCTTTTATTGCTGTGTAGCCACAGAACTGTCCAAGTGCTTGCAAATTCTGTACATTTTATTCTCTGGTTTGGAACAAGTGTTTTTTTATTAGCTGTTACAACATTTATCTATTTTTCTTGAAGTACTCAATTAAGATCTTTGCAGAGATGTTGCTCAAATTATCAATGTGAAATGTCACAATTGTAAACAGCCGAGTGGTACAGACCACTGTTGTTGCAGGAGCACTAGCTAGCAGATGATGGTGCAGTTTGAGTGTGCAGCTACAGTTACATCTTGTGCCATTGTTACCTCATTGCTGAGTTTTCCACCTGCAAATCTGCCATCTATCCTATGATAAACACAACTTTTTTCACAGTTGTTGGCACATTCATGCTGGTTGTCTAAATTAGTAAGGAGAAGTCAGGGTTAACATTTCTTTTAGATGTGTTAATCTTGCTAAGATACTTTCTTCAATGATATAAAGAAAAAATGGAATCACTCATTTTGTGGAACTTAAGCAAGTGATCTTCAAAGAACACTAGGGTTTTTATCAATATATATTATTGTTTAAAAGCTTCTTTCTATTACACTGAATTAAAACAGATGGAGGGAAAGCTTTCCTTTCGACATTGTAACATTTCTCACCTTTCTTTATCCTTAAATACACAGCAGTAAAATTGGCTATAGTGGCACACTAATGGAGTAATGTTAATCTTATACCTATGCATCACGTATTAAGAATTTTATGTATACAAGTACAAAGCTGCAATTTTCAGCAGAAAATAATCATCACATCTACATCTACCAAATAATGGAAACTTGAGTTTGATGAAGCGAAAGGATACATTTCCACTGATCATAAAGATGACTCATTGAATTGCAGATAAGCACAAAAAACATATTGTTATACTTCTACTTTTGACCAAGACATTTTCCATGAACAAAAATACACTTTTATTCACACCAGCAAACACACCACATGCGCATGACTGCAATCTCTGACAGCTTGAATTGCAATGCAACTATCCTGTTGATCAGAGGCAGCAAATTGGAGGGGGTCGGTAAAGGAAAGGATAGCAAGGTATCGGTGGAGAGAGAGATGAGCTCTGTCTGATAAAGCCTGCAGGGGCTAGAGGGAGTCACAAAGACTGCCAGGTGCAGCATCAGAAGACTATAGGGCAGAGTGGCTGGGTGGGGATATGAAAAAAGTGAGAAGCTAGGGATGGGGAAAGGAGAGACTTTGTAGAGGATGACACACAAATAAGGTAAGACAGAACAAACAAGGAGGACCCATTAGGACAAAGGATGTGGAAATACCAGTGTAAGAGGGGGGGGGGGGGGGGGGGTGGATGGGGCAGTTAGTGCCAGGACAGTAAATAGCCTACTGTCCTCACAGGCACCACCAAACAGTTTCCATGCCCTCTTCTACTACTACATCCTCCCTATTTACATCCCCTCATCTCCACTGTTTGAAAACACTACTGTCTGCCTTCTCCCTCCCTTTCTTCTCTCCTTTCCCACTTTCTCCCCCCCCCCCCCCCCCAACCCCACCATTGTCCACAGCCGCCCTATGCTGCACCTGGCAGTTTTCATGCCTTCATCTGATCCCTGCACACTCCATCAGACAGCACTCATCTCTTCCAGAATTTGCACTGTGCTACCACTTCCCCTTCCCTTCCCTCTCTCAACTGCTGCTTTCATTCAAAATGATAATTGCATTCTATATGCGTTATTTTTTACATACATTTACATTATGTAGTATGGTCCCGTGATGGTATTCTGTAACAGCAAGTATTTCCAAATGGTAAAAGGTATTGTGCTTTGCTTGTAGTATTCATCACTATCAACAATCCATGACAGAAAAGCCTCTCCATTTGTGTTAAACTGTTCTGACAGCTCAGATGAAATGGCTATTCATTGAAATTTGTCTTCTATAGTGAAAATTTATGGAATCTATCTTCAGCACAGCTGTGAATATCCAAGGGTCTAAATCTTACAATGCAGACCAATAGCTGTAGAGACAATTGTCACATGGTGATGAAATAATCTGCACGAGTAATGGCATCCCTAGCATTCACAGTGGCACTAGCTGTGGCTGTGGCAGGACATTGAAAGTGTGGAAGAATACAGAGCTCCATTTCTACACTTCTTTAAACTTTGAGAGCCAATACCAAACACCCATGGATCATTACAGTTCAGCGCGTACAAACATTTACAGATGTCATTACACTTTTTTTCTCCATGACCAAAGATACATAACAGAATACTGTTTGTGGTGAGTGTCCTCTGTATACACCATTTTCACAGTTCTCTGTGGATTTGTCATTTATATAAATTTTTCAAAATTTTAAATAAAAAGAAAGAAAACTACAGAAAGTTACAAATCAACAATAGTAAAGCCCATTGGACAGTTAACTGGACATGATATTCACTTACACAGCATCTGCAAAGATCAGATCATAGAGAGCAAAAGTGGAGAAGACTAAAAAACGCTGCCTAAAAAATATATATATGACCTGTGACAGGAGTGCAAAGAGAGGGAGCTCTGGCTGCATCGGCAAAACTTAGCCACTAGAAAATAGCATAATAAGTACAACAGGAAGAAGAAGAAGCATACCTTACCTTTTAATTAAATGTTTGAAGGAAGCTAGTAATCTGAGGTACCAAGCTGTGGTCAGCAAAATGTTTTATTACTCTAATTATAACAGTATTAACTGTATCAACAAGAAAACTCTCATCAAAACAACAAAATTACATGGAGACAAAATGAATGTCACTATTTACCTACAGGTGACATTCAAGTACTGCTACAGCATTAAAAGTGAAAAATTATTCCTAGCTTTAGGATCTAGAAGTTCCATTCTCATGGAAGAGAGAAGGTTAGATTGGAAGTGCTTAGAAAGAGAGGAATGACACTCAGATCCCAGGATTATAGTGGCTCAACTGTTGTCAGGATGTAGGATGGCAGATGCGAATGGGGAGATGACACAGAGAGGTTGTCAAAGACGGCAGTGGAGAAAGAGTTTTGTCGAATCTTTATTTGCAGTTTTTTTTTTATAAATACTGTATTTCCATGCTTCAATGAAGTATGCCCCAACAGTGGTGGACTAAAATGTGTTGAAATACCCTTGGCACTAGCTGATGAGGTGGCATTTTTTTTTGTTTCCATAAACAGATGGAATCCTTTTCATGCGGTTTTTTTTTCTATACACAATGCTACTGTTCAATATTAAAAAAAAAAAGAAGATGGATGACACAAGGAAATAAGGGTTTAACATATTTTCACATGGGGTAATTTTACATGAGTGGTAATAGTCTCAATGAAACGTAGCTAGTAGAAAAATGTGTCCCACACACATTATTCCAAGCATGAAATTTTAAAGTGATGAGCACATGAGAGCTGACACGGAAATTTACAGAAATCAATACTTACATGGGCTGTTTCTTCACAGTGTAGAAAGTACTGAATTGTGCCAGTCGCTGCTGTACTCTGGCAAACCAGTTGGTGAAGTAACAATCAAAGAGCACCAATTCAATCTTGCACAGTAAGGCTGAAGTCAGCGACACACATTCTTGTGTGAACCTGTCATTCTCAGTGACTGTGCACATCACTTTGCCAGTTTGCTTGTGCTGCACCATTTCCTGCATTAGCTTGCATAAGCAGCAGTAGTAAGGGACCAAGTACAAGCCATTAACTTCTTGTCAGGCTGTTCCATGAAGACATCTGCAAAAACAAATTAATCACAATTTTTAATTTAGTATTACAATTATTGAACAGGGGCAAAAGTGCTACATCACAGGTTGACAGACCACCATAAGTACACATTGTTTAGCACTGCTAGCACCCTCAATTTTCTGAAACAGTCAACATACTTTGATATGAAAAAGTGAGTAAAGTAATGAAAATGTTTACATTAGTAATAAACCAGTCTAATTGGTTTTGCACCACACTGGTAATCACTGCTTAAAAATTGTGGCTCTCAAATATTTTGACGAGGATGTGAGAAGCAGCTGTGACATCTGCAATGACCCAGACAGTATCAACACACTGTCACGGGAACAGTATTGCATCTAGAAATCTACAGGTTGAGCAAAATACAACTTGCCAGGGTGAACTTATAGTAAGAGAACCATAGGATTGACCTGATGGTAATACAATGCTGTGCACAAATTATCAAACTGCCAGTCACTTACTGTAGGTCTGCCTGAGGAATAACAGCTACTATATATCTGGCACTGTATTGTAGATGTCAGTCACTTATAGTAGGTCTGCTTGACGAATAACAGCTACACACATCTGTTACCATTTATAGTGATGTAAAAGAAGTGTATTACAATGCACATGACAGATATTGTGCACTGACCTTCAGATTACACCATGGCTCTTCAAAGTACTTGTTGCCATTTTCTCATGCACATGCTCAATGGTGGGGTCATCAGAGATCTTACACTCATTAAAACAAACACCGAAGATAAATTCTAAATTTTTGCACACTTGCGCCCTTGAAATGGCCACACAGTCACTCCTTCTAACATCCACTAAAACAACTTAGACAGATGTAAAGTCTTGAGGAAGTTGTATCCGCGAAAACAACAGAGTTAGCAACAATTACCCCCTGCATGGATCCACCCCTAAAGACAGCTATGTACTTGTGGTCCTCATATAAGATGTCAGAAAATACCACATTAAACCAGAAGCAGAAGTCTAATGTCACCTGTAATGCACTAAGTCTAAAATGGCATTGGATGTCAGCAGTATCCAGAGGGGCAAATGGTTAGAATCCTGGATTTGGAGCTCTACCTGCTCCACACAAGGTGACTCCAGCACACACTCCACATCGATTCCTAATAACACTGTGGTTCATCGATAGTTTGAGAAAGGCATTCCAGAGATCGATGAGCAACAGTATGGTATGCAGATAAAGTTGGAAGTGTGGGGAACTATGTGCTTGTTCCACCATGAGGAGGTGCAGCTGGATGGTGAGTGGTGGTTCCTTGGCCTCAGCACAGAGATTTGGTATGGAACTGGTTTTACAACATCTGTGCCAAGCCTTATCCCCTCTCGGTTGATATTGTCAATGATGTTCAAAGGAGGTGGCCTCAAAAATCCCTACTCTGTTCACCCATAGTCCGGCCAGGAACGCATGACGCCTGACACATCAGGAGGAGATGTGCCCTGTCAACTCTCCAAGAACTCTGGCTAAGGCACTTGATGATGTCCAGTTCCTTGGGGATTCTGGCTTGTAGACCTCTGAGGTGTGGCAACCGTGACAATTTGGAGTAAAAAATGAGGCTCAGAAAAATCACCGAGTTTCTAGAATGTAGAATGGTGTCCATTTGCAAGTCAGGTAAATTAAAAATATGACAAAACAGTAGCAATACAGAAATGAGTGATAGTACCAGTGTCTAATTTGCACAGTCCTTGGCATGTCATGAGGCCCTCCAAAAGCTGAACCTGAAAGCAAGTAGGGGTCTAGCCCCACAAGGACTGATGAGCATAGAAGTCTCCAAAGATGAGAGAGGGTGGAGGAGTTGTTCTCTAAAATCTGTGACAGTGTCCAGAATCTAATGGAGCAGACAGAGGTAAATAAAAGAGCAAACTGTGATCCTCCAACATGTATCAACAGGAACTGCCTGCAGGTCAGTATCCAGAGGGAGGGTAAAGAGTTGTGTGCATAATTTACATACACAACAATGCCTCCCTTGACCCATTCCCCAGTCAGATCATCCTCACTATATACTGTATAGCACATAGGATGGGAGCATAGGAGACTTGAAAACCAAGTTTTTGTAAACACATCCAGTATTTCCACTCAGGAGTTGAGCCTACGGTATGAGGACGCTCAGCTTTGAAGTGAGACGATTGCCTCGGTCTGACATTGAATTCCATGAGCTCTGATGGAAAGTCACAAGATACATCGAGAGTACAAGTTTGGCACTGTCAGCACTAGCACTGGATGGTGTACCAGGTAAAACCTGTGGAGGGGCAGGGAGCTCCACAACAATGGCAACCACAGCCTTGCCTGAAGTCACGGGTGGGCGTGTGGGGTTTGAAATAACTGCAGCACACCAAGTGCAATACCGGATGCAGGTATTATTGCTGACACCAGCAACCTTTGTTTGCGCTAAGCACACTCCACAGGACATGAACAACCGATTCCTTCATGGGCAGCCTTCCCATCTTTGCCACAAGTGGCTTTTTCCTTACACCCAAGGCCAGTACACACAAAGTTCTGGCATTTGAAATGGTGTACTGGATCAGGGACATAAGGCTGCACACTGAGACGAATAAAACCTGCCTCGACATGCTCAGGATGTTTTGTGCTACTGAATGTCAGGATAAAGTATCCAGATTTGTAAGATCAACATCCACCCTCTTTATGACAATTTGCACATCAATAATATCTTCGAGAGACTACTCACATTGCAGTTTCTCCTTGGGAATGGCAACTAGATCCCTGCATGTCACAACATCTTTGCTATAATTCAAGGTGCTGTGCAGTTCAGTGGTTATTGCGTACTCCCCAAGGCATCTAGCTATTTGTAGCTTAGTGACTTGCTGGGAATTTGAAGTTTTAAGCGTCAGTGTCACATTGAGGAAATGGTTTACTGAATGTAAGGAACCACAGTTTCCCTCTAAATAGTTTTGTATACAGAGGGGCGAAAACTTCTCAAATCTACCCTCTTTCCTTACCACAGATAGAGAAACATTCTGTTGATCTGCAACCATTCTGTTACCAAGAACTGTACTGTTGTAATGAACTCCTGAGTCAGGCGCACTGGCTGCATGAGCCCTCTTGTGAGATCGGGTGTTCGTACCTTCCAGGGGCCCACCCTTTCCATTGGGGAGGAGGAAATGAAAATGTCAGGGAATCCATTTCTGTCCCATGAGGAACAAGGGAAATAAGGGTGAACTCTCAGACAGGGCCCTGAATGCCTAAGTAAACCTAATACAGATGAAGTGTGGCAGGTTCCCCTGAGGTTGCCTGTTAATGACTGTTCCAGCTCAACGACTGTGTATCTCGTCAGTGTGCAGTCCAGTAAACTTTAAAATTAAAGACTATTTTTCCTCTTTTCAGTAAAAACTTAATTATCTTCACAGATATTCATGATTTAAAGTTTAGCTCGATCCAGATTTGTAGTGCCAGTTATAAACAAATTGCTATGAATTTCCACAATCTGTTGACATACTTTTGATCATTTGATTTTTCTGATTCAGTTGATGCCAATATTAATGGGAGCAAGAGTTCCTAATTAAAAATTACAGAACTTTCAATAAAAAAATTAAATATCCAAGATGGTCCCCATAATCATAAAACCATGATTTGCAATGCATAGGCATACATTACAACTGCACATTTTAATAGGTGCTGCTTGTGAGAAATAATATGATGATGGTATCAATAGCCAATAAAAGATTAGTGTGTAATAATGTTTTTCATTTTTTTGTTATAGGATTTAAATGTGCTTGAGCCATCACTCTGATGATGGGCATCTCAGTAGTTCAGTGTGATCTGAATTTACGACAATAAACAGTAAAAGACTATGAATATGACAGTGAGAACTCCTCTTTGGTGCTATCTGAAAGATCACGCACAAAAATCCTTGCAGGATAATGTTGCTGACAACTAATATTTTGTTTTAATGTACTGCAGTGCTTGAAGACCTATTACTGCTCAGTATATATTATGACTGAAGAGAAGTAAATTTTTGGCAGATGGTGGCATTTGATCACAGACGAAAGGAAATGGAATTAATATTATATAAACGATATTCATTATTACCATTATAAACAGAGAGGGAGAACAGAAATTTGATGGAGATCAATAGTGTTTTAAATGCTTCTAAGCCAGAAGCAACGTCAAGCACATGCCCAACTGTGCAGCTTTTCTTTGAAGGTAGAATATAACCAGTCACATTCCTTAGTAGCTAATGTTGGTAAATTGCGTATTGTCTGCGTATTAATAATCATGAGTGATGCTATTTCTACAGTTCACTCATAGTTTCTACCATGAGCAACTGATTGTAGAGTTTGACAATATCATGAAAAGGAGCATTGCTACTCACTGCAGCAGTGTATGATGGGAGAAGCAAAATGTGTGATGTGTGTAAGGGGGAGGCTGGGGCTGGGATGGATAGCAGGGTAGTGGTGGTGGGAGGGAAGGGTAGAAGTGTAAAGACTATGGGTGCGTTAGTGGAATAGAGGGCTGTGTAGTGCTGAAATTGGAACAGGAAATGGGATAGATGTGTAAAGGACAATGACTAATGAAGGTTGAAGCCAGGAGGGTTACAGCAACATAGGGTGTATTGTAGGGAGAATTCCAACTGATGCAGCTCAGAAAGGCTAGTGATTGTGGAAAGGATCCAGATGAAACAGGATGTGAAGCAGTCAATGAAATGAAGAACATGGTTTTGGACAGCATGCTCAGCAACTAGTTGGCCCAGATGATCCCTGGTCACAGATTTTTGGAGGCCCCTTGTATGAACAGACAACTTATTGGTTGTCATGTCCACATAGACTGCAGGTAGCAGCTGCTATTGACCTGGTAGATCACATGACTGGTTTCACATGTAGCCCTGCCTTTGATGGGATATGTGATGCTTGTGACTACATTTGAGTAGGTGGAGGTGGAGGGAGGATGTATAGGACAGGTCTTGCATCTAGGTATATTACAATGATGTGAGCCATGAGGCAAGGGGTTGAGGGCAGGGGTTGTTTAGGGATGGACAAGTATATCATGTAGTTTCAGTGGGTGCCAGAATAACACTATGGAAGGTGTGGGAAGGATGGTGGGTAGGACATTACTCATTTCAGGGCATGACGATAGATCGTCAAAACCCTGGCCAAGAATGTGATTCAGTTGGTTCTGTCGTGGGTGTTACTACATCATGCTTTTCTGTGGCTGGACAGTTTGACTTTGGGTGGATGACTGGAGATAAGGCATGGGAGATCTGTTTTTGTACAAGACTGGGAGGGTAATTATAGTCTGTGAAACCCTTTGTGTATTTGAAAAGGGACTGCTCATCACTATAGAGGCGATGGGCATAGGTAGCTAGACTGTATGGAAGGGTCTTCTTGGTGTGGAATGGAAGACAGCTGTCAAAGTGTTCTAGAAACATAAACTATTACATAGAAATTTTTATAAATTAGACTGAGGTACTGTTGAGTGTCTTACGTGATAAGAAAACATCAATAATTATATGTGTGGACTTTAATGTCAATATGTCAATACAAAGTCCAATTAAAATTCAGTTCCTCAATATTACACACATTTCTGACTTATATTCCAATATAAATGGCCCAACTAGGAAAGCAAACACTTCAGAAGTCTCACAGACAATATATTGTCAAATATAGAAACCTCAGATACAGAAGTAATTAACGTTGACCTAGGCTTATCTGACCGCAATGCACTCATTAAAGTTCTTACTGTTCCAATAAATACAAAAGTAGTACATCAGATGTATAAAAGAATGTTCTCCCCTGAAAACTGCAACCAGTATCCTATCACACTAACTAAGACTGGGCAGAAGTATTGACACGACCAAGTACAAATGCTGAATACAATGTTTTCTCTTCTCTTTTCATGACAAATTTTGAAATGTGCTTACCAAAAAAGTAGTCAAGATCTCATCTAGGCACAGACACACAAATTCATTTATTACCTCTGGTACAAAAAATTGTTGCAAGAATATGAAAAGACTCAATCCTGAAATGAGATCTTGTACTGATCCCAATTTAAAAAAATATGTAAGTAACAACAAAAAGTGTATACAAGGGTAATTAATTTAACAAAAGTACTAAATAATGGTATGCTAGTAAGGGAGTCAGGCAATAAATCAATAAGTACACGGGAAATTGTTAAGAGAGAACTAGAAAACGGGCTGCAAGGAACAGGATACTGTGCTTAAATCTAGTGATAATATTAAAATGAAGATAGAATCCTTGCCCAGTTACATTAATAACTGCCTTCTAATTGTACCTGAAAAACTAAGCAAGAACTTTACCAAACAAGAGAAAATAACAGCACCAAAAGTAGTCAAGAGTATGAGAATATGTCCTATAAATGAACATAAAATAACAAAATTAATTAATATTCTAAGACCAAAAATGTCTGCAGAAATGGATGGTGTGCCATTGTTACTAATAAAAAACAATTCTGAATCCACTGGTACACCCTGCCAATTTATCAGTCAGTGAAGATGTGTTCCCACAGAGGAAGAAAATTTCTAATGCTTAGATCTGTATTGAAAAACGGAGATTCATGCAAGGTAGAAAACTACAGACTTATATCCCTCCATTAACCTTTTTCAAACATCTTTGAAAAACTGATGCAAATCATTCATAAGCTACCTTGACACCTATAATCTTCTGAATTGAAACCAGCACAGCTTTCATACAGGTTATAATGCAGAAACAGCTATCCAAGCCTGTAATGAGGAGATTTCAAGGAATTTAGACAGTAAGAAAAGTGTGGTAGGAATCAACCTAGTTCTTTCCAGGCCTTTTGATACAGTAAACCAGCAAATTCTCATTGATGAACTGGAGGCAGTAGGCATCAGAGGAATTGGGAGAAAATTGTTTGATCCCATCTTGAAGATAGAACTCAGGTTGTGGAACATTTCATCTCAAATAGGCAAAAAATAAAGTGTGTATCAAATGCTAAGAGGGTGTAAACAGGTGTCCCACAGGGCAGTGATCATGGCCTACTATTATTTTTTATCTACATAAATTATATTAAAAGCTCCAATAGTTTTTCCAAAATTATGTTATTTGCAGATGATGTAAACATAATTACAGTGATGGCAGAAGTTCTCTATCTACTACAGCTGAAAAAGCTGTGAAGTGTGTGTTGCAGTGGTTTCATGCTAATAAGTTAACACTGGATTTAAATAAAACAAATTATCTGCAGTACAGATGACCTCCACTTATTACTAAGTGACCATTAAATAGAGGAAGTACAGCCTACAAAATAACTGTGCATATACATTGCCCATGACATCAACTGGGAAGACCATGTCATATACAGATCCAAAAAATACATTACAACAGGTTTTGCAATGACAATAAGTTCTAGAGTTTGTAGCACAGAATGTGCAATATTAGTGTATTTTGCTTCTTTTCATTCTTTTGTATCTTAGGGAATAATACTCTGGCATTTAACAAAATATCACTTGGCAGACATGTTCAAATTACACTGAAGAGCCATTGGAATTTTTGCATACAGCTCTCCACAATCACAATGTAAGCTCTCATTCATGCAGTTAATGATACTTACAGTATTATCTTTGTATCTGATCAGAAGTGTACTGTATACAAGAACACACTTCAGTAGTTTCCAAATGGATGCAGATTTCAAGAATCACAATACACATATCATCAAGAATCTGCATGTAGGAAGGTCTATAACAACGAGAATTCAAAAACACGTGAGCCATTATGCACTACAGCTGTGTGTAGCGATCATGCAGTAATAATCTGTACTTCCGTGCATACCTATGTATATGTCTTTGCTACATTTACAATCTTTGGAGCTGCTTCGCCTAGTGAGTTGGAGGGAGTCAAATGTTTACTCTAGCGCTGTGATGTTAACCTGTGAACGTTATCCGAATAAATCGTTATTGTGGTGTAAGAAGTTGGTTTATGGGACTCAATACATACCAAAACTCTACATTGGTGACCCCAGACAAGTTAATTCTGCGTAACGCAAGTTATTGCCGCTCAGTTACAGAATTTTCAAACAAACTATATTACCAACAATGCATCCGAACAACGAAACCGTGCCAAACGCCAGATTATTGGTTCCACCTTCTATGGACGTTTTAATTAACTTAGAATCAGTTTTTCATCCACAGTGCTTCCACATAATAGTGCTCCAAATGTGTGTTTACCCACATGGAATTCTTCAACACCTGGTGTGTCCATTAACTGTTACAGTGGTAACAGTGTTGTTAACAGTGTTACAGACAGTGCTTTAGACTCAGGCATGTCTCAATCGCTGTTCTGCAGTTTTCCTGACTCCACGGCACAGTACTTTTCACTGTTTGAACCGAATTGTGATATATCCCTAAATGTTGCACAACGTGCTCAATGGACCAATTTGTGTGTACCGCCGATCGTGGACAGTGCACTACCTTCACTGGACTCAATGCCAAAATAGTTCTGTATGACTCAGAAGGCTATTCAAAACCAAACTTTCCTGCTGCAACTGCCTACGACGGTTTCTGCTGTGCGGTGTGTTTGGGGAACGATTCCGCCCGCTAACATGACAACCGCAACGGTAGCAACCACGCCGCACTTTGAAAGCAACATTTCAGTGTATTTTGTGCCTGACTCCAGTACTTTTCATGCATCCCCACCGCCACCTGCAATTCTGGTGCAATTGGTCACTGCTGCCGTGTTGGAATACAACCGGGCTACGTGTTACAACATTGCCTCAATGGCTCTTCCTGCACCGCAGCAAAGTCTCAAGTGGCTCTACAACCAACCTGTGTTGCACATCTCTGCACTGTTGAGTACAGGTCAATCACTGCCCACCGCTAACGCGGGTTCTGCCCCCGTTTCCTCGGCCCAGATTATGGTACCACCATCCTGTGGCCCACCCTCATCTGCTGCCGCACTGTACTATCCACCAGCTCAAAAGCCTGACTTACCGCCATTTAGTCAGGCTAACCCACGCATCTGGTTCACCATTGTGGACAGCATTTTTCATTTTCTCCAAATTCACGAGGATGACAGAAAATTTGCTCTCTTCCTCAGTCACCTCCATAATTTTGCGGAGTTGTTTTCTAATATTATACTTGACCCACTTGCACATGACAAATATAGAGCACTTAAAGAAGGTATTATCGAGGATGCTTCACGCTCAGAAACTGAATTGTTATGCCAAGCAATTTTTCACGAACCACCTGAAGACCAGTCTCCATCCCAGTACTGGCGATACTTACGAGCTATGGTTCCTAAGGAGGCCCTGCCAGACGACTCCCTTTGGACTATTTGGTTGAATAAATTCCCTTTAACCTTGCAGTTGATGCTGTTGCCACAGAGACACCTTCCCCTAGATGCTAAGCTGTGCCTAGCAGATGAGGTTTATACTCTATTCAAACCCCATCAACCAGTTGCTGGTTCCAACAGAGTTTCATCGTACAATCATTACACTGTCCTAAACCCCCCGGCGACCACACAGGATGTGATGCACTCTTCACCAACCGAGGTTGGCAACACCACACGCGCAGCCACACAACTGGCTACGCACACCAGCATTAAACCGCACACCAAACTGACCACACCCGGTACCGGGTCATCCGCCTGGCTGACAGATGACTCCACGGCTTCTAACAACAGCAACAGGGCTCTGTCATCAATCTTCTGGTACCATGCAACATTCGATGACACCTTACTGACCCAGCATGACGCCACAGTGCCAAGGGTTATTGAGTGGTGCCCGGTTGCCACCCAGACCCCACCACACCGCCACAACACCGGGCATGCCTTACACGTGCCCTCGTCGCCTGTAGCTGTCACCACGATGCCTCCACCACTGACCTACGAGACGCCAGTTGCAGTAATGATGCCCGTTCCAAGCTCTGCCATTACACATGCCACTGTGGTACCTTTCGCCGTGGAAGTCGAAAACGTGCCAGAACAAATGGATGTGGTCAGCCCTTGGAGGGCTCCGCCTCCGCGGCGGCTATTCCGTCCAGCGGCTCTTGCGCACTGAGGGTGCCACCGCTACGCCACGTGCAGACAGTGGCCAATAGCTGCTCCCTCCGGTTTTGTATATAGGGACCTGCTCTGCCAAAGTCCAGTCGGTCTGGTACTCGCTCTGGATTTTGTTTCTATCTCGGCGGTACTGCGTTCTGGTTGTTGCTCGTTGTTGACATTTGCCTGGCTCTGCTACCGAGTGGATTTACGTTTGGTGTTTGGTGTTGTGATTTCCACAAGCCTCCATTGTTTATCTCTTCCTTGTTGTGTTGGTCATGGTCGGTTGTTGTCAGTTGTTGTTGGTCTGTCATCCGACTCCTCCTGTGTTTACCCGGTGGTGCATGCTCCACCGCCGGCGGCTTCCTCGCCTGGTGGCTCCGATCCACAGTCCAAGGCATTTCCACAGTTAGTTTTGGTTACTTCTGCCGCCACCACCACCGCCGCCTCCACCACCACCACATCCACACCGACGCCCTCAATTCGCCACATACAGGTCAATCCAGTGTCTCACTATGTTGCCCTGCTAGGACAGTCAGGTCGACGACTCCACATGTCAGTGCGGGCAGTAACAACGGGCACTGTACATCATATTCTCACAACACAAGGACCGTCGAACAGACACAAAGCCTTCAGTCTTAATCCGGAAAAACTTCTGAGTGCACGCGCCAACATATCCAAACTCTTGGACGCCAACATCATCAGACGTTCTAGTAGCAGTTGGTCGTCTCCTATTCATTTAGTAGATAAACCCGATGGCACGTACAGACTTTGTGGTGACTACCGAGCTTTGAATTCCAGAACAATCATGGATAACTATCCGGTGCCACATATTCAGGAATTCACACAGTGGTTTAATGGCTCTCAGGTTTTCTCAGTGATAGACCAATGGCACCAGACGATACTGGAAAGACTGCAATTATCACACCCATCGGGCTCTTTGAATACTTATACATGTCTTTCAGGATAAAAAATGCCGTGCAAACCTGGCAGAGATTTATTGACGAGGTGTTACGAACTTTCCCCTTTGTGTATGCATATTTAGATGACATTTTAATCTTCTCACCCTCTAGCAAGGATCACCAAGCCCATCTACATGCTGTCACAGAGGCTTTGTCAAGCACAGGTGTTGAACACCAACAAGGACAAATCGCAACTTGTGCTTTCACAAGTAACTATACTCGCACACGTGGTTTCCACTGCAGGTATCGCTCTGCCACCCCCTTGTATGGAGGTAATTACCAACGTCCCAAGACCGAATGACTTTCAAGGGTTACGACGGATCCTCGGCATGGTTAATTTTTATAGGAGACGCATTCCCCATGCCACGGCATTACAACTTCCACTTACTGATGCGCTTCGCAGGAAGAATACTTCAGGTATGCACAAAGATCAATGGTCAGATGAAATGACGATGGCTTTCGACAAACTCAAAACGGCCGTTCAGACAGCAGTGACTCTTTCACATCCTATGCCGGATGCCCAGCTTTCGCTTACAACAGATGCAAGTGACTCAGCAGTCGGTGCCATGCTCCGACAACATTTAGGTAGTTCTGTCGAACCGATACACTTCTTTTCACAAAAACTGTCACCTGCTCACACTAAATTGTCAGCTTTTGATAGAGAACTTTTTGCGGTTTACGCCGCCTTTCGACACTTTCAGGATGACCTCGAGGGATGTGCCTTTGTCATTTACACCGACCACAAACCCCTTGCGGAGGCGATCCGCAATCTGAGCTCCAACACACCCCCTCGCAGACTTTGCCATTTGGAATACATTTCACAGTTTTCAACCGACACACGACATGTTCGTGGTTCCCATAATGTGGTTGCTGGTTTTTGGTCAAGGATCGCAGTGGTCTCAGCTGACATATCCCTCACCAAACTTGCACACTGCCAGCAGACTGAACATGAAACTCAGGCCGAGTTTGACAGCTCAACCTCAACTCTTCGATTTGAAGAGCGTCTGCTCCTGGACTCAGACCTTACATTATGGGGTGACATTTCAACCGGACGACCTCTACCATGGGTCCTGCCGTCCATGCAACAACCAATTTTCCATGCACTCCATGATTTAGCACACCCGGGCGTCTGGGCAATGATCCGCCTTGTGACTGAACGTTTTTTGTGGCCTGGTGTACGTCAGGACTGCAAACGGTGGGCACAAGTGTGTGTGGCGTGCCAACTTAACGAGGTTTCCCGTAACACCCACCCTCCCCTGACACCCTTTTATGTACGTACCGGACATTTTCATCACATCCACATTGGCATCGTGCGACCCCTACCCCCTGCTGGCCCATTTAACTACTTATTCACAAAGATAGACAGAGCGACCTGCTGGGTCAAGGCCACGCCCATCACCGATGCTTCCACCACAACGATACTCTGCACCTTTATCGAGTCATGGATCTCACGTTTTGTCTGCTCCTCCTCTATAACAATGGACCAGGGGTGCCAGTTTGAAGGGAACCTCTTCGCACGGCTCTGTCAACTGTGCGGTGTAGACAGATTCCGTATGACAACTTACCAGCTTCAGGGCAACGGCCTGGTGGAGAGGTTCCACCGCACCTTAAAAGCAGCAATGATGGCACATGGTGGCCAGTGGACAGATGCCCTCCCGTGGGTTTTACTGGGCTTGCAAACCGAAGTCAAGGAGGCTCTAAATGCTTCACTTGCAGAGGTGTTGTACGGGGAACCCCTCGTCCTCCCCACCGAATACGTCGATGACTCACCTCCGTTGCCAACTGTTGACTTGCCCCTTTATTGGAGCGAGTATGATCCACTAGCTCTAAACTCTGTTTGCCAGCTCCCAAGGCACACTCAGCACCACGAGTTTTCTTCCACAGACAGTTGGCAACCTGCACACGTCATGTTACGTGACGACCAATTCATGGAGCTTTACAACCACATTATTCAGGCCCACAACGGGTGGTACGACAGGGTGTGCATACCATGGCCATTGGTACTAATCAAAAGACAGTTACTGTTTTGACACATCGCGTGAAACCAGGCAGGACGCTCTCCGAACAATCGGATGAACCTGTCCCAGCCGCCGCCCGCCCACTCCGACTGTTGTTCACACTGACACGACCTATGATGATGCGTGTGATGAGTATTCAGGTGATGATACTGCGTGTGACAAGATGATGCTGGAGGAGGGGGTTGGGGGGGGGGGGGGGGGGGGCTCTGTAGCAACCTTACAGTAATAACCTGTACTTCTGTGCATACCTATGTATATGTCTCTGCTATATTTATGGTCTTTGGAGCTGCTTCACCTAGAGATTTGGAGGGAGTCGTTTGTTTACTCTAGCGTTGTGATGTTAACCTGTGAAAGTTACTTGAATAAATCGTTATTGTGCTGTAAGAAGTTGGTTTATGGGACTCAATACCTACCAAAATTCTACATGTGTAATGCTCTACCAATTTGCATCAATGGAATTGAAGATGAGAAAATTTAAGACAGAAAGAAAAAATTACATGCTAAATAAGAGTTTCTATAACACAGATGAATATTTTGAATTCATGGATGACTATGAAATGCTTGCATTTTCTTCATTGTTATTCAATAATGCTGTTCTCATTGTAAATTTTATACTTTCTTTGTATAGTTTTGTATTTGTCAAAGTGTACTGCATGTATGTCAATTATTTTTAAACACACTGTAAAGTGTTAATTTTGTATCTGTTTATTAATCTGTAGGTTTGTGCTGTGCATATGCTATACAGTATATCACAAGACTGATGCAAAGGATGCTAATAAATTGAACTTCACTGTAATGAACTATTCTGTGAAAGTATTTCTGTTACTGTTATGTGTAAAAGGTGGTGGGGAGGAATTACTAACTTAAATCTGTATGCCTGTTTTCTTTTTGTAAGAAAATAAAAGAGAATTTTAAATGTTCAGAAAGCAATCATATTTACAAATTAACTTGTGACGTGAATGTAAAATGACTCATTCCACATTACATCATTAAAATCTCTCATGCCCAATAATCTAAGGAATATCTGACTAAATAACTTTATACCAGGTCACCATTTAAGACTCAGTATTTTTCTTCTTTTATTTCTTTGATTGCTGCAGCAATACACTAATTGCAATACACAAATCAGAAAAACATGAAGCATTTTTCAAAGATGTCGGTGTTAGATATGTAAAAAATGAAACAATCTGATTTACATATATATTTTGAGTGTTTCTTTACCAATGAGTAAATGCTCCTATCTTATCACATAAAGGTGAATATGCTCTAGTTTAAATAACCAACTGAAAATTATGGTTCCAGCCACCTCGTCTACCTTCCTCAGTATGTTTCTAAAAATTTCACAAAACATTTGGTACACAAACATATTCTCACTGTATTTCATGAGCAACTCATCTCTCACTTCCACAAGCTCCCCTAACAGTAACTCTCTTACACCCACTAGTCCAATGGATGAAGTTGCTCTTGTCCATCAACCCCCAATTGCCCATTCTATGACCCATTCAACCCAACGCACTGTCATCTCTCTCTCTCTCTCTCTCTCTAAATGTCAATGCCTCCTGTCTTAGAGTCATAGATTCCTTCACTCTGCCTTATTACTACTGTTTCCTCTGGCTGTCACTGCATCCCTCTTGCTCTATCTTACTTCTACTATCTCATTCTTCCTTCCCACTGCTGCTGTATCTTCTCATTGTCGGTATCTCATTCTCCTTTGGTGCCTCTGTTGTAGGGCATGTGATTAATGAAAATAACTTTATGAGGCAGAAAAATTTTGATTATTTACTAATGAGAAACTGAAATAACTCTAATACTGGAGATGTTGAGTCGCAAGATAGACAAAAGAAAAAGACTTTAAAAAAGCAAGCTTGCAGCAAAAAGGGTGTGTGCGTTTCCAATGAAGGCCATTTTGGCTGAAAGCTTACTTGTTTCAATGTCTTTTTGTCATGCTTATCAGCAACTCAGCATCTCCACTACATGGTGAGTAGTTATCTATCCTTTTCATAATATTTTCATTATTCCATCCCGGATTTTCCATTGTTTGAAATAACTCAAAATTAATTTTACATATCACACTGGAATTTAGCTGCAGAGAAATTTTGAATGTGCTTCAATACTACAACACACAGTTCCCAAAATCCTTCCAATGATAATTGAGAAACTTTGCAGCATATTTCTCGATGTTACATCACTTTACAAATTACATTCTTGACTCATACTTGACATTATGAGCCTACTTAACATTTTCAAGTAGCGTATCTTTCAAATTCGATATCCCAGAAACTAATCATGATGAAATGAAAACTTGTGTGGCTATTCAACATCAGGAGCTTAGGAATAAATTGAAAAAATTGCAGCCAATTGCTGTGCATAACCACTTTGGAATCTGCTGCTCAATTACACTGCACAAAAATAAAGTTTCTGGAGTGTTTCTGCATAAAGGATGATGGTTGTTGAAAATGGGAAGATGGCACTTCTAGATAAATCTTAGGTAACAGAGTTAAAATTTGAATAGTTTGCTGCAGTTAGTTACTTAGATATCTGCTACCAACAGCAAAAAATCCGAGAAATGCCTCTCTCAAGTTGTTTCAGGAACCACCCATGAGCTAAATGGCGGCTCCCTACAATTTTTAGGGTGCACCATAAACAGCCCCGAATCTATGATATCTCTGAACCAAGTGTGTTAAACAAGACACCAAAAATTTAGAAAATATTTCAAGTATTTGTTTATTTTCTAGCACACACCTTTCTGGAGAGTTTGATACATAAAAAACACGTCCTTGAGGAAAAGTAAGACATGTTATTGGGCCTTACATGTGTCAAAGTACAGTGCCACATCTCTTGACAAAATGTTGTTCTATCGCACATCACTGTATCTTGCTTTGTGGAATTCAAACATGTATATTTTTTAATGGAGGCCATTAAACCAGTATTGAGGACAGTGGAAATTAAAATGTCCTGGGGCACCTCTCCTGCTCCCAGTCAACCCATCCTATTCCCCTCAAAGAAAGACTCACAATTAATACAGGGGGGGATTACTTGTGGTTGGAAAAATAAAAACTTTTCAGAAAACTTTAAATCCTTATTACCTATTAGGTAATAACTTTTTCCTTTGTGTGACATACCATTAAATGTAGGAAACACAAAACCAGAAAAGACTAAGAGACAGCCGGCTGCGGTGGTCTTGCGGTTAAGGTGCTCAGTCCAGAACCGCGCGACTGCTAAGTTCGCAGGTTCGAATCCGGCCTCGGGCATGGTTGTGTGTGATGTCCTTAGGTTAGTTAGGTTTAAGTAGTTCTTATTTCTAGGGGACTGATGATCACAGATGTTAAGTCCCATAGTGCTCAGAGCCATTTAAACCATTTGACTAAGAGACAAACAAGACAGTACTCATTTCTTCAACTCTTAGGTCCCAGCATCTTTTCTCTCTAATCTTGCTACAGCTTTATACAGTGTTCTTTTGCTTTCCATGGAAGAATCTATTAACTCAAAGTTTTTCAAATGTTTTGATACCTGTAAAATCAAAATAGTGTTGTAAAATATTGAAAAAGCTGTTAAGTGAATAGCATCCAAGACTGGTGTGGTTTCTCAATTTTATTACATCTATTTTGTCACTGTGTGTTACATAAAATGTAATAGGCCTTTCTACTATTGCAGCAATTGTTGCACATACACCAAATAAGCGAGAGTGTTTTGGCACAAATGGCCATTTTTATGTACCTCATTTACATAAATAACATGACAGAACATAAAATACCAAATACCAAAATACCAACATCAATCACCTATTAGGTCTAATACAAACAAAAATTTTATGTTAGGGAATAGTTTCACATTTCATTCATATGCTCCAGTTTCCCCACACTTGAGGTCAAAAAGAAGTAGTATAAAATGTTTATATAAATTTTGAATTGTCATTCTTCCACATAATTTGTGTGGTGTCCCCATTTCTTCTCCTTCCTTGTTCTACCAAACAATCTTGTCATCATTAATTTTTTAACTATTCCTGCCATTGTCAAAAATTATTTTCTGGTTAGCTACACTAACCCTGCCAGAATCACAGGTTCAGTTATTCCACATTTATTCTCTGGTTAGGCATTACTACACGTTTTGCACTCTGTTTCTACAACAGAACTTAATGGCTGCTAACTGTGGATTTTACAACTGGCCCTTAGTATTGTAGTGATCTGGAAAAAGTTTCATTTTCTTGGATACACCAAGAAGATTATATATAATATTTCTTATCTGTTGTTATTGTTAGTTAATTTTTCCAACTCTGGTGATGTGAATCTATGCATTCCACTAATAAATATAACAATGCTGACCATCCGAGCGGATGGTCAGCATATAAACAAACAGTAATTGGCATCACCCATTCAGGCTAGCACATATTGCCTCGTTCCATTTTGTCTGTGCGAAAGTTTCTTATTTGTTGATTGGATGTGGATTCCCCTGGCAGAGAAATCTCATAAAATATCCACACATCAAAAATCAAATTATGATTCATTCAGAAATCAACTTAGACTGTTTTCCAATATGTTCAAAACCCACTTTGGATGTGTGTGGATGATTGACAGAGCGAAGTGCACTGGATAATAGGCGCTTTTTGAAACAAGATTTTTTTCATCAAGAATATGAATATGATGTCCCTTGAAATTGTTCCCTGTGGCAGATACCCACATATGCCTGACCTCTCCCCCCCCCCCTTCCCACTAGATCCAGCTCTGACCATATACAACATCTAATACAAAAAGGAGACACTGACGGGATTAATCATTTTGTGGGTAAACAAACTCATGATTTATTATTGTTTTATGTTGCTACTGACTCGAAACACCCTGTCCTGTTCATGTAGCACAAAGTTCCTGCTGTGAGGAGAGACTGACTTTTAGTATCATTTAGCATTTCATCAAAACTGTTTTGTCAGTTGATGTGGAGGGAGTGCCTTGTTCTGTCTGTGGAGAGCTGCACTTACTGTCACCTAAACAATGTGGCGGTCAATATAAGTACAAGATGATAATCACTTTTAGTCATTCACAGGTGTCTACGAAGGTAGAAATGGTAGTACCAAGCTGGAAGAATTGGAGATCTTAAATACTCCAGAATGAGATTTTCACTCTGCAGTGGAGTGTGCGCTGATATGAATCTTCCTGACATATTAAAACTGTGTGCCGGATGAGGTACTGACAGAATTGAAGCTGTGGGGATGGGTTGTGAGTTGTGCTTGGGTAGCTCAGATGCTAGAGCACTTGCCAACGAAAGGCAAAATTCCTGAGTTTGAGTCTCGGTCCAGCATACAGTTGTAATCTGCCAGGAAATTTCATCTTAAATACTATGATTAAAAAACAGAATATACTGCCAGAGAAGATTCATTTGCTCCAAATGAAGGTACAGTTGATAGATCAGATACATCTCGATTTCAGTCGACTTTAATACCAGTCATTTATTCTGCAATTTTATATTACAAGCAGTATTTGCAATTTCATTTCCATTTGTGACATCGAAGTACTGATGTAACCTTCCTCTGTACAGACAATGGTATAGACCATCAGTCACCACCATCAGCACCTTAACATGTGCATATCTCTAAAGAAAGTTCAAAGAAGTGTGGAAATGGAAAAAGAAGAGCACAGTCATTAAGGAATGTGAAGATGACAGCTCAGACTCGACAGCTGAAAAAGTTTCCAAAACGCGATCACAGAGATAACAGACCACATCCTTAATGACCTTAGGAACAGATTTCATGCAATACAAAATGTAAATCATTTGTTTGGGTTTTTACACGCGACTCAGCTGTAGACATTATAGGACAAAGAGACTAATATCTGGACAAAGCAGTTAGCTGCTACATATAACAATAACTTTAATGAGGATGAATTACTAATAGAACTGCAGAGTTTTAAATACTGCACTCTTAATTTAATACCAGCTATGAAAATACAAAACCGCGCAAAACTTTTGACCTTAACTTGTCAAACTGGACTACTGGAAGCACAAACAAATATGGCAATGCTACTTGGGCAATGGCACTTTCCCCACAATGCCTGTTTCAGATTCATCAAACGAAATGAGTTTTAGTGAAGTGTTTGGCAACTATGAATAATAATGAACTATCTAGAGCAGAGGTTTCCAACCTTTCTTAGACAACTACCCCTGACTGCATAGGACATTAGCTAGTTTCTCCACCTACAACCTACCATCTGTTGCCCGCACCCCAGTCACACACATTACCACCAACTTTAGCACCTGACTAAACTGTAGAATAAGAGAGTTTTATTGGACCCCATTGGGTGAGAGAGTGAGAGAGTGAGAGAGTAGTGAGAGAGTGAGAGAGTAGTGAGAGAGTGAGAGAGTGAGAGAGTAGTGAGAGAGTGAGAGAGTAGTGAGAGAGTGAGAGAGTAGTGAGAGAGTGAGAGAGTAGTGAGAGAGTAGTGAGAGAGTAGTGAGAGAGTGAGAGAGTGAGAGAGTAGTGAGAGAGTGAGAGAGTAGTGAGAGAGTGAGAGAGTAGTGAGAGAGTGAGAGAGTAGTGAGAGAGTGAGAGAGTGAGAGAGTGAGAGAGTAGTGAGAGTAGTGAGAGAGTGAGAGAGGAGCGAGAGAGTGAGAGAGGAGCGAGAGAGTGAGAGAGGAGCGAGAGAGCGAGAGAGCGAGAGAGTGAGAGAGGAGCGAGAGAGCGAGAGAGCGAGAGAGCGAGAGAGCGAGAGAGCGAGAGAGCGAGAGAGCGAGAGAGCGAGAGAGCGAGAGAGCGAGAGAGCGAGAGAGCGAGAGAGCGAGAGAGCGAGAGAGCGAGAGAGCGAGAGAGCGAGAGAGCGAGAGAGCGAGAGAGCGAGAGAGCGAGAGAGCGAGAGAGCGAGAGAGCGAGAGAGCGAGAGAGCGAGAGAGCGAGAGAGCGAGAGAGCGAGAGAGCGAGAGAGCGAGAGAGCGAGAGAGCGAGAGAGCGAGAGAGCGAGAGAGCGAGAGAGCGAGAGAGCGAGAGAGCGAGAGAGCGAGAGAGCGAGAGAGCGAGAGAGCGAGAGAGCGAGAGAGCGAGAGAGCGAGAGAGCGAGAGAGCGAGAGAGCGAGAGAGCGAGAGAGCGAGAGAGCGAGAGAGCGAGAGAGCGAGAGAGTAGTGAGAGAGCGAGAGAGTAGTGAGAGAGCGAGAGAGTAGTGAGAGAGCGAGAGAGTAGTGAGAGAGCGAGAGAGCGAGAGAGTAGTGAGAGAGCGAGAGAGAGCGAGAGAGAGCGAGAGAGAGCGAGAGAGAGCGAGAGAGAGCGAGAGAGAGCGAGAGAGAGCGAGAGAGAGCGAGAGAGAGCGAGAGAGAGCGAGAGAGAGCGAGAGAGAGCGAGAGAGAGCGAGAGAGAGCGAGAGAGAGCGAGAGAGAGCGAGAGAGAGCGAGAGAGAGCGAGAGAGAGCGAGAGAGAGCGAGAGAGAGCGAGAGAGAGCGAGAGAGAGCGAGAGAGAGCGAGAGAGAGCGAGAGAGAGCGAGAGAGAGCGAGAGAGAGCGAGAGAGAGCGAGAGAGAGCGAGAGAGAGCGAGAGAGAGCGAGAGAGAGCGAGAGAGAGCGAGAGAGAGCGAGAGAGAGCGAGAGAGAGCGAGAGAGAGCGAGAGAGAGCGAGAGAGAGCGAGAGAGAGCGAGAGAGAGCGAGAGAGAGCGAGAGAGAGCGAGAGAGAGCGAGAGAGAGCGAGAGAGAGCGAGAGAGAGCGAGAGAGAGAGCGAGAGAGAGCGAGAGAGAGAGCGAGAGAGAGAGCGAGAGAGAGAGCGAGAGAGAGAGCGAGAGAGAGAGCGAGAGAGAGCGAGAGAGAGCGAGAGAGAGCGAGAGAGAGAGCGAGAGAGAGAGCGAGAGAGAGAGAGCGAGAGAGAGAGCGAGAGAGAGCGAGAGAGAGCGAGAGAGAGCGAGAGAGAGCGAGAGAGAGCGAGAGAGCGAGAGAGCGAGAGAGCGAGAGAGAGTGTGTGAGAGAGAGTGTGAGAGAGAGTGTGAGAGAGAGTGTGAGAGAGAGTGTGAGAGAGAGTGTGAGAGAGAGTGAGAGAGAGTGAGAGAGAGAGTGAGAGAGAGAGTGAGAGAGAGAGTGAGAGAGAGAGAGAGTGAGAGAGAGAGAGAGTGAGAGAGAGAGGTGCTAACCACATGGTGCAGACCAGTGAATAGAGGAAATTATGTTCCCCACAACTGACACAGCCAGGGGGAGGAGCACAAAGAATGCTCATGTCAGACTGACATCTGCAGTGTCAGTACAAACAAAGATGCCATTGCAGTATAAAAACATCTGTCCTCATGGAAGGAGGAACATACAGCTTGACACTGCAGTGTCACACCATCAACTCCACCTTCTTGGGCAACAAATCTACTTCAAAAGCTAACATGAAATCTCCAAAATCCACTATGTTGTCTTTCAACCTCCACAGGTCAAGCTGAACTAATTGGTCACCATCTTGTTCCAAATTAATTTTCTACTGATTACCATTCTGTAAAAGGAGATGTCAGTTGGAAAATGATACCCTAACCATATTCAAACTTCTACAGGGGCTTTTAGTACAGGCATTTCACCCAGCACATCACATGTGAGCATCATCTGTGACTCAGTAGGGGAAGTTGTTTTAAGCAGAACTGAACCACTTTTCATTTCTTGAGATCGCCACCACTTTCCCAAACTTGTCCACAAGTTTTTCAACAACCATAAATGGTTTTATAGTAAAAAAGTAATCTCCAACCTCTACAACAAATCAAGTATTTCTTGCCGCATCTATGAGCCCTATGTTCCTCACATGGCATAAAGAATACTGAAGTTTTGTGGCCACCACAGGAGAAATTTTAATTTGCTTCATGTGTGGGATCTCTTGCCATGTTACCACCCATTCAAAATGGGGGCTCTCTCCATGAGCACCACCCAGCCATAGCAACAGTTCCCTGTCCAGTTAACAGTTGCCCAGAATATGCATGGTCCAGCCACAACAGACACATACTCCTTGGCTGGCAAGTGGAGTTTACAGCTCAGGCATCAACAATGCAATTCCTGCATTGTGAAGGTCCTATCGAACACACAAAAAATGAAATGGCTTTTATGCTGGCTTTTGGATGCAGTAACTTTGCACAAGAGGGAGGATCTGAAGAGAGAAAGGCACAGAAGGTGGAAAATATGCCATATTGTGTGAACTTTTCCAGATGGTCTGGACATCTATAAAATTTGAAAGGAGCAGCTGGTAAAACCCAAGTAGGTGACCATATAGATAAGAATGAAAAGTTGTTGAATGTCAGAAGGGAAGAAAACAAATGTCCAAAATCATAAACAAGATCCAAGCACAATCAGCACCAAAAATATTAAGCAATGGAAAGGTAGAGAGGAGAAAGTAATAGTAGCAAGACTGACCTGTAACACAGACAGGGATGTAGTGCTGCAAGGATACTCACAAGAGATGTTAGCCCTTTGGTCTGGAGGGGTGGGGTGTAGGGAGAGGGGCATGACATATATCTGAAAAACCCTTTAGTTTTGAGTAATTACAAAAAGTAAACGTTCAACAAGTTCCCAGCTTCAACCCAAGAACTATTTATGGACCCAAATGGCATTGTGGTGCTATAGAGACTTGTTTACATCCATCATCTCTCTGTCTTCAATGTGTCCACTGTGAACACACACTAGGGTATAATACTCATTTCATGAGTAGGCAGACATTAGTATTAATATTATTATTTCCTTCACTTTCTCAGACGTTAAGTTTGGTTAAAAATAGAGTGACACGGACCTTGATCAAGCGTCACTTCCTTTTAACTGTACGGTATGTGTTATATTGCATTTAGGAACTTTCGGGTAATTGAACATGTATCAATAATTACGGACTTCTGTAGCTGTATATATATGTTTGGATGTAGCTGTATTGCATTGATGTACTGGTGGATATTGTGTGGTATGACTCCTGTAGTTGACAGTATAATTGGTATGATGTCAACTTTATCCTGATGCCACATGTCTTTGACTTCCTCAGCCAGTTGGACGTATTTTTCAATTTTTTCTCCTGTTTTCTTTTGTATATTTGTTGTATTGGGTATAGATATTTCGATTAGTTGTGTTAATTTCTTCTTTTTATTGGTGAGTATGATGTCAGGTTTGTTATGTGGCGTTGTTTTATCTGTTACAATGGATCTGTTCCAGTATAATTTGTATTCATCATTCTCCAGTACATTTTGTGGTGTATACTTGTATGTAGGAACGTGTTGTTTTAAAAGTTTATGTTGTAAGGCAAGCTGTTGATGTATTATTTTTGCGACGTTGTCATGTCTTCTGGGGTATTCTGTATTTGCTAGTATTGTACATCCGCTTGTGATGTGATCTACTGTTTCTATTTGTTGTTTGCAAAGTCTGCATTTATCTGTTGTGGTATTGGGATCTTTAATAATATGCTTGCTGTAATATCTGGTGTTTATTGTTTGATCCTGTATTGCAATCATGAATCCTTCTGTCTCACTGTATATATTGCCTCTTCTTAGCCATGTGTTGGATGCGTCTTGATCGATATGTGGCTGTGTTAGATGATACGGGTGCTTGCCATGTAGTGTTTTCTTTTTCCAATTTACTTTCTTTGTATCTGTTGATGTTATGTGATCTAAAGGGCTGTAGAGGTGGTTATGAAATTGTAGTGGTGTAGCCGATGTATTTATGTGGGTGATTGCTTTGTGTATTTTGCTAGTTTCTGCTCGTTCTAGAAAGAATTTTCTTAAATTGTCTACCTGTCCATAATGTAGGTTTTTTATGTCGATAAATCCCCTTCCTCCTTCCTTTCTGCTTAATGTGAATCTTTCTGTTGCTGAATGTATGTGATGTATTCTATATTTGTGGCATTGTGATCATGTAAGTGTATTGAGTGCTTCTAGGTCTGTGTTACTCCATTTCACTACTCCAAATGAGTAGGTCAATATTGGTATAGCATAGGTATTTATAGCTTTTGTCTTGTTTCTTGCTGTCAATTCTGTTTTCAGTATTTTTGTTAGTCTTTGTCTACGTTTTTCTCTTAGCTCTTCGTTAATATTTCTATCATCTATTCCTATTTTTTGTCTGTATCCTAGATATTTATAGGCATCTGTTTTTTCCATCGCTTCTATGCAGTCGCTGTGGTTATCCAATATGTAATCTTCTTGTTTAGTGTGTTTTCCCTTGACTATGCAATTTTTCTTACATTTGTCTGTTCCAAAAGCCATATTTATATCATTGCTAAATACTTCTGTTATCTTTAGTAATTGGTTGAGTTGTTGATTTGTTGCTGCCAGTAGTTTTAGATCATCCATGTATAGCAAATGTGTGATTTTGTGTGGGTATGTTCCAGTAATATTGTAACCATAATTTGTATTATTTAGCATGTTGGATAGTGGGTTCAGAGCAAGGCAGAACCAGAAAGGACTTAATGAATCTCCTTGGTATATTCCACGCTTAATCTGTATTGGCTGTGATGTGATATTATTTGAATTTGTTTGGATATTAAGTGTGGTTTTCCAGTTTTTCATTACTATGTTTAGGAACTGTATCAATTTTGGATCTACTTTAAATATTTCCATTATTTGTAGTAACCATGAGTGGGGTACACTATCAAAAGCTTTTTGGTAATCAATGTATGCGTAGTGTAGCGACCTTTGTTTAGTTTTAGCTTGATATGTCACCCCTGTATCTATTATGAGTTGCTCTTTACATCCTCGTGCTCCTTTGCAACAGTCTTTTTGTTCTTCATTTATAATTTTGTTCTGTGTTGTATGTGTCGTTAGTTTCTGTTTAATGACTGAAGTTAATATTTTGTATATTGTTGGTAGGCATGTTATGGGGAGATATTTAGCTGGGTTCGCTGTGTCTGCTTGATCTTTAGGTTTCAGATAAATTATTCCATGTGTAAGTGTATCAGGGAATGTGTATGGGTCTGCAATGTAACTGTTAAATAATTTAGTTAGATGTGAATGTGTTGAGGAGAACTTCTTTAACCAGAAATTTGCTATTTTACCATTTTCAGGGGCTTTCCAATTGTGAGTAGAATTAATTGCTTGGGTGACTTCATGTTGCAAAATTGTCACTTCAGGCATTTGTGGTATCATCTTGTATGTGTCTGTTTCTGCTTGTATCCACCGTGCATGCCTGTTATGTTGTACCGGGTCTGACCATATGTTGCTCCAGAAGTGTTCCATGTCTGTTATGTTTGGTGGATTGTTTATTTCAATGTGTGTGTTATCTATTGTCTGGTAAAATTTCTTTTGGTTTGTGTTGAATGTTTGGTTTTGTTTCCTTCTATTTTCACTTTTTTTGTACCTTCTGAGTCATTTGGCGAATGCTTGTAATTTCTGCTTCTTTTCGTCTAATTGCTCTGTCGCTTCTTGTTGTGAGATTTTATCTAACCTTTTTCGTTTTTTTCCAAGATTTCATTTCTTATAAATTGTGCTAACTGTCCGATGTCTTTTCTCAGTTTTTCTATTTTGATCTGTAGCCTGTGTTGCCATGCTGGTTTTGTGGGTTTCTTCTGTGTGTTGGTTGGTTCTGATCTCTGCCTAGTGCGTATATTTAGTGTAGTGAGTGCTCCTATATATACCAGTAGTTGTAACTCTTCCATAGTTGTGTTTTCATTTATTTTGTTGTGTATGATCGTGTTGGTAGTTTTTATTGTTGTTTCGACTTGTGGGTTATTTGGTGGTCTATGCAAGAATGGTCTAATGTCTGTATTTGTGTCTTTGTATTCTATATATGTTAGCTGAAATTTTTCTTCTATATCTAATATCTGTGTCACTTTGTGTTCTATTTGTGCTTGTTCTGGTAGCTGCCTTAAGATTTGGTTTTCCTCTGATTGTTTAATTGGTGCGTGTTGTGCTTTGTTTGTTTGCTCTGGGATGTTTGAGTCCATTACTGTATTTTCTTCTTCTTCTGATTGCACATTATTTTGTTCCAGTATTTGTTGTACTTGTTGTTTGATGTTATCTAATTCTGACTGGGGTATCCTGTTACATTTTATTATTACATGGATCTGATCAGCTAGTCGTTGTTCTGTTAAAAATTTTAATTCTGGGTATCTGGTAATAAATGTTGTGTATACTTGTGATCTGTATCCAGTTGTGTTGGTTCCTAGGTTTGTTGCTTGGTAATAACAGAACATGAGGTGTCGATTAACTTCATCTGACCATCTCATCCTCTGTCTTTGTTTTCCTTCTAGGGTGGTTGCAGGAAGCATATCCTGCAAAACACCTCTATTTGGAATTAAATCATTTTCCAGTTGGCTAGCAGTGTCGTTACCATTGTGGGCGGGCATAGGGTTCAAGCGTCGTCCCCGACCATGCGCCGCTTGTCCGAGGCTTCATTAGTTCTGTCCTGAACCAACTAATCACACTAAAAGGGGGGGTCAGCCCTATTAGTGGTTTCTTCTTTTCGTCGCCTTTTACGACTGGAAGAACATACCGGAGGCCTATTCTTTTCCCGGGCCTCCACGGGATTTATTATTATTATTATTATTATTATTATTATTATTATTATTATTATTATCTTTCCTTTCTCAGACCTTAGGTCTGGTTCGGAATGAAAGTGACGTGGACCTTGATCAAGCGTCACTTCCTTTTAACTGTACGGTATATGTTACATTGCGTTTAGGAACTTTCGGGTAATTGAACATGTATCAATAATTACGGATTTCTGAAGTTGTATATATAAGTTTGGATGTAGCTGTATTGCATTGATGTACTGGTGGATATTGCGTGGTATGACTCCTGTAGTTGAAAGTATAATTGGTATAATGTCAACTTTATCCTGATGCCACATGTCCTTGACTTCCTCAGCCAGTTGGATGTATTTTTCAACTTTTTCTCCTGTTTTCTTCTGTATATTTGCTGTATTGGGTATGGATATTTCCATTAGTTGTGTTAATTTCTACTTTTTATTGGTGAGTATGATGTCAGGTTTGTTATGTGGCGTTGTTTTATCTGTTATAATGGTTCTGTTCAGTATAATTTGTATTCATCATTCTCCAGTATATTTTGTGGTGTATACTTGTATGTAGGAACGCGTTGTTTTAAAAGTTTATGTTGTAAGGCAAGCTGTTGATGTATTATTTTTGCGACGTTGTCATGTCTTCTGGGGTATTCTGTATTTGCTAGTATTGTACATCCACTTGTGATGTGATCTACTGTTTCTATTTGTTGTTTGCAAAGTCTGCATTTATCTGTTGTGGTATTGGGATCTTTAATAATATGCTTGCTGTAATATCTGGTGTTTATTGTTTGATCCTGTATTGCAATCATGAATCCTTCTGTCTCACTGTATATATTGCCTCTTCTTAGCCATGTGTTGGATGCGTCTTGATCGATGTGTGGCTGTGTTAGATGATACGGGTGCTTGCCATGTAGTGTTTTCTTTTTCCAATTTACTTTCTTTGTATCTGTTGATGTTATGTGATCTAAAGGGTTGTAGAGGTGGTTATGAAATTGTAGTGGTGTAGCCGATGTATTTATGTGGGTGATTGCTTTGTGTATTTTGCTAGTTTCTGCTCGTTCTAGAAAGAATTTTCTTAAATTGTCTACCTGTCCATAATGTAGGTTTTTTATGTCGATAAATCCCCTTCCTCCTTCCTTTCTGCTTAATGTGAATCTTTCTGTTGCTGAATGTATGTGATGTATTCTATATTTGTGGCATTGTGATCGTGTAAGTGTATTGAGTGCTTCTAGGTCTGTGTTACTCCATTTCACTACTCCAAATGAGTAGGTCAATATTGGTATAGCATAGGTATTTATAGCTTTTGTCTTGTTTCTTGCTGTCAATTCTGTTTTCAGTATTTTTGTTAGTCTTTGTCTATATTTTTCTCTTAGCTCTTCCTTAATATTTCTATCACCTATTCCTATTTTTTGTCTGTATCCTAGATATTTATAGGCATCTGTTTTTTCCATCACTTCTATGCAGTCGCTGTGGTTATCCAATATGTAATCTTCTTGTTTAGTGTGTTTTCCCTTGACTATGCAATTTTTCTTACATTTGTCTGTTCCAAAAGCCATATTTATATCATTGCTAAATACTTCTGTTATCTTTAGTAATTGGTTGAGTTGTTGATTTGTTGCTGCCAGTAGTTTTAGATCATCCATGTATAGCAAATGTGTGATTTTGTGTGGGTATGTTCCAGTAATATTGTAACCATAATTTGTATTATTTAGCATGTTGGATAGTGGGTTCAGAGCAAGGCAGAACCAGAAAGGACTTAATGAATCTCCTTGGTATATTCCACGCTTAATCTGTATTGGCTGTGATGTGATATTATTTGAATTAGTTTGGATATTAAGTGTAGTTTTCCAGTTTTTCATTACTATGTTTAGGAACTGTATCAATTTTGGACCTACTTTATATATTTCCAATATTTGTAGTAACCATGAGTGGGGTACACTATCAAAAGCTTTTTGGTAATAAATGTATGCGTAGTGTAGCGACCTTTGTTTAGTTTTAGCTTGATATGTCACCTCTGCATCTATTATGAGTTGCTCTTTACATCCTCGTGCTCCTTTGCAACAGCCTTTTTGTTCTTCATTTATAATTTTGTTCTGTGTTGTATGTGTCACTAGTTTCTGTTTAATGACTGAAGTTAATATTTTGTATATTGTTGGTAGGCATGTTATGGGGAGATATTTAGCTGGGTTCGCTGTGTCTGCTTGATCTTTAGGTTTCAGATAAGTTATTCCATGTGTAAGTGTATCAGGGAATGTGTATGGGTCTGCAATGTAACTGTTAAATAATTTAGTTAGATGTGAATGTGTTGAGGTGAACTTCTTTAACCAGAAATTTGCTATTTTATCATTTCCAGGGCTTTCCAATTGTGAGTAGAATTAATTGCTTGGGTGACTTCATGTTGCAAAATTGTCACTTCAGGCATTTGTGGTATCATCTTGTATGTGTCTGTTTCTGCTTGTATCCACCGTGCATGCCTGTTATGTTGTACCGGGTTTGACCATATGTTGCTCCAGATGTGTTCCATGTCTGTTATGTTTGGTGGATTGTTTATTTCAATGTGTGTGTTATCTATTGTCTGGTAAAATTTCTTTTGGTTTGTGTTGAATGTTTGGTTTTGTTTCCTTCTATTTTCACTTTTTTTGTACCTTCTGAGTCGTTTGGCGAATGCTTGTAATTTCTGCTTCTTTTCGTCTAATTGCTCTGTCGCTTCTTGTTGTGCGATTTTACCTAACTTTTTTCGTTTTTCTTCCGAGATTTCATTTCTTATAAATTGTGTTAGCTGTCTGATGTCTTTTCTCAGTTTTTCTATTTTGATCTGTAGCCTGTGTTGCCATGCTGGTTTTGTGGGTTTCTTCTGTGTGTTGGTTGGTTCTGATCTCTGCCTAGTGTGTATATTTAGTGTAGTGAGTGCTCCTATATATACCAGTAGTTGTAACTCTTCCATAGTTGTGTTTTCATTTATTTTGTTGTGTATGATTGTGTTGATAGTTTTTATTGTTGTTTCGACTTGTGGGTTATTTGGTGGTCTATGTAAGAATGGTCTTATGTCTGTATTTTTGTCTTTGTATTTTATATACGTTAGCTGAAATTTTTCTTCTATATCTAATATCTGTGTCACTTTGTGTTCTATTTATGCTTGTTCTGGTGGCTGCCTTAAGATTTCGTTTTCCTCTGATTGTTTAATTGGTGCATGTTGTTCTTTGTTTGTTTGCTCTGGGATGTTTGAGTCCATTACTGTATTTTCTTCTTCTTCTGATTGCACATTATTTTGTTCCAGTGTTTGTTGTACTTGTTGTTTGATGTTATCTAATTCTGACTGGGGTATCCTGTTATTTTTTATTACACGGATCTGATCAGCTAGTCGTTGTTCTGTTAAAAATTTTAATTCTGGGTATCTGGTAATAAATGTTGTGTATACTTGTGATCTGTATCCAGTTGTGTTGGTTCCTAGGTTTGTTGCTTGGTAATAACAGAACATGAGGTGTCGATTAACTTCATCTGACCATCTCATCCTCTGTCTTTGTTTTCCTTCTAGGATGGTTGCAGGAAGCATATCCTGCAAAACACCTCTATTTGGGTTTAAATCTTTTTCCAGTTGGCTAGCAGTGTCGTTACCATTGTAGGCGGGCATAGGGTTCAAGCGTCGTCCCCGACCATGACGGCGCTTGTCCGAGGCTTCATTAGTTCTGTCCAGAACCAACTAATCACACTAAAAGGAGGGGTTAGCCCTATTAGTGGTTTGTTCTTTTCGTCGCCTTTTACGACTGGCAGAACATACCGGAGGCCTATTCTTTTCCCGGGCCTCCACGGGATTATTATTATTATTGTTATTATTATTATTATTATTATTATTATTATTATTATTATTATTATTATTATTATATATGGCTATGAGAATGATAGTGGACATGAGGCAACCTGGCTCTATGACACAGCATTTCCAGACTGAATATGTCAGATCATTCAACCTTTGATGTTGTGTACCATCTTTGGCTGAAAGGTAGTCTGTAGAACAACAGGCAATCGACTGAGGAAGACCATATGTTGATCATATGCCTCATCAGAAAGAGCGTATTGTATGGGCAACCAGGGTAGCAACAGGTATCAGCTGAAGAAAAGTGGCTCTGGCATGTGTTACATCACCAAATTCAGCGAGGATGATGTTCAAGAGCAATGTGTGTATCCATACCATCTTCAATGTGAACAGTGCCTTACATCTGCTAAACACCTATCATGGGAGAACTTTTTTAATTAGTTTGTTATACCAACTGCCAATCTGTTGTTTATCTTTTCAGTTTTGTTTACAGAAGAGGCAATGATCGAAAGAGATGAAATAAATTTCCACATCCAACATACGTATGTATGCTACAGTAAGGGCTAGACATAAACACCACTTTAATATGAAGGCTGGAAATTTAGGTCTGGTAGGACCATATGCTCTCCCAGTACATCTTACAGTTGCTGTCTGCAGGCACTTCATTCAGAGACAGCTTCCAACACCTAATTTAGGATTGGCCCCTGCTTATAAGAAACCTGTGGTTTATGGCTGATGGAGCACCAGCACATCACACTATCAATGTTCTAATTGCACTGGATGGATGGATGAATGGACAGGTGGAGCAGGACCAGTTCTGTGACCTACATGTTCTTCAAACTGCAATCTTTTGCAGTATTATCTCTGGAGGTAGCTTAAAAACTCATTCATCCAGCTGATCATGTGGAAGCAGAAACACTTCATCAGTGTGACACAGAAGCCTGCAAAAGCATTTGTAACTATCAGAAACTATTTGAAATTATGGAACAGTTCACAATTTTATGAGTATGTGCATGATAATAGGAAGCTTATGAGTCTGTATTTGATGAGCTCTGATCAGCTGAATTGTGAACTTTGGTTAATAACTCAAAGACTAACAATTTTTAGACATGTCTATAGACAACGTTTTTTAATTTCTTTTTCGTAAGCAACGTTTCCCTAAAATTTTTGAAAAAAGCTATGTACATAAGTTAAAGACATCAATACAAATATATTTTATTGCAGTTATGGTATAGAATAGTTTTTACTGGGCTATGTAGGTGAACTGAATATATCAAAGTGTTATATTAGAATAGTGCAGTTTTTCGTGTGCTGCTATGGTATTGGGTAGTTGTACCAAGTTTTTGCGGTCATCAACACCATTTCTTTTCTTTATCAGTGTTTTCATATTGTATAATTATCTGAGGGAAGTTTATTTTGATCTTATGTTAGTTTTGGCTCCATCGAAAACACTCGGCCCATTGTGGCAGTCCCATTAAATTAATTACTGGGTATTAGGAATTGAAATGATTTTGAAGTTGCCAATGTTTGTTTCTTCATGCCGCACGGCGAATGCATGATGTAATTGCCACAATTTTCTAATTTGTCTTCTCTTCCTTTATGAAGTTTGTGTTTCTGTATTTCTTACAGTAATTTATATAATAGAGGGAAACATTCCACGTGGGAAAAATTATATATAAAAACAAAGATGAGGTGACTTACCGAATGAAAGCGCTGGCAGGTCGATAGACACACAAACAAACACAAACATACACACAAAATTCAAGCTTTCGCAACAAACTGTTGCCTCATCAGGGAAGAGGGAAGGAGAGGGGAAGACGAAAGGAAATGGGTTTTAAGGGAGAGGGTAAGGAGTCATTCCAATCCCGGGAGCGGAAAGACTTACCTTAGGGGGAAAAATGGACAGGTATACACTCGCACACACACACATATCCATCCACACATACAGACACAAGCAGACATATTTAAAGACAAAGAGTTTGGGCAGAGCTGTCAGTCGAGGCAGAAGTGTAGAGGCAAAGAAGTTGTTGAAAGATAGGTGAGGTATGAGTGGCGGCAACTTGAAATTAGCAGAGATTGAGGCCTGGCAGATGATGAGAAGAGAGGATATACTGAAGGGCAAGTTCCCATCTCCGGAGTTCGGATAGGTTGGTGTTGGTGGGAAGTATCCAGATAACCCAGATGGTGTAACACTGTGCCAAGGTGTGCTGGCTGTGCACCAAGGCATGTTTAGCCACAGGGTGATTGCCCTAAGGAAGTCTTTCCGCTCCCGGGATTGGAATGACTCCTTACCCTCTCCCTTAAAACCCACTTCCTTTCGTCTTCCCCTCTCCTTCCCTCTTTCCTGATGAGGCAACAGTTTGTTGCGAAAGCTTGAATTTTGTGTGTATGTTTGTGGGTCTATCGACCTGCCAGCGCTTTCGTTCGGTAAGTCACCTCATCTTTGTTCTTACAGTAATTTGTTACACAAGTATCATAATATCTGTCAAAATTAGTTTAATGCTTAACAACTAATCATGTGATTAAGAGGGTGTCCTATATATAGGATGTCTGTCAAGTGCAGTAAGTTATCATGTCTCATAGTTACATTTGTTGGACACACACATAGGGAAACTTACAACATTTCAACATTATTATTAGTTAATGTTATATCAAACACATGTTTTAGCAATCACTTTGTATGATATGACATGAAACACTTCACATGCAAACCACATTTCACGTTCCACATCTTTTGGTTTTTGTATGGCAAAACCTGCAATGAGACTATTTCTCTTGGACCATCACACAGTGATCTTTTCCATGAATCCTGGAGTCTTGATGCTCTGTCCTTGATGGCCTTCCTTTACACATGCACATTTGGGCATTTGTTTCCATGGAGGAAGTTACAATATGGCATCAAAATTCGAGATAGGCCAGTTTATAATTACATATGAACTTGACACACATTTTTTTCAGCTGCATGAGTGTGATGCAGTGTCAAAGTGAAGTACCATTTTTTCCCTTTATAGATTTTCAATAGTGGCTTATTTTATAATCAGCACCATGAACTCCTCTAAAATTTTCGCAGCAAAAATGAATTATTTGAGTTTGTTAGATCATTATGCTTTCTTTCAATCTGCAAAAATGTTTTTTACTCTTCATTGTGGTTTTACTGGTGTGGAGGTGGAAGCAATTGAGACCACACTATTGTCATTCCATCTGGCAACTACTATATTGCTAGACTTGTCCCTTTTGAAATAAATTGTTCCCTGAGCTGATTTCTTCATCTTCTTGTTGATCAGTAGGGGGCATTTGAGATCAGCATCTGTCTAATTGCCCCTGTGTCTTGGATGCTTTATCATATAATTCATTAAGGAGGCGATATGATGTGAAGCAATTGTCAAAAACAGTGGAAAAAGAGTACTTCCCTGAACTGAGCAACACTGAATAATACTGAAGAATGATACTTGCTCCTAAGCCCAAGTGTTTGTAGCTCTGCAGTAGAGTAGTACTTTAATCTTGGCAAGCATCTCCATTTTTAATGTGTCCAGTCCTTGCAGGTCCAATCCAAGTTTTGTAACCACACTATACTTTTTTTCTATAATGAACTGCTTGCACCAATGTTTACTAAAATAAGGCACCATTCTTTTATCAGTGCTATGATTTCCTTCATGGAGTGGATTGTTTTGGAATAATTTGCCAAGAAATTGAAATAACTGCCTCCTGTCAGTCAGCTTGTTTGACTTACTTAGATCATAACTGTCACATAAGTAGTAAGTGTAATTTGGAAATTATGAATTTGAATCTACAATGGGAAAAAGGCCCCAGCAGCATGACCTGCCTCTGCTTCAGTATAGCTCCCAAGTAAAACTATTGCAATAAATGGTATAATCACAATTGAAGTCACATCATCCAGGCTATTAAGTTGGCAACCTATTGGTATGTGAATGTAACATGCATTATTAAAAGTGACAAACAATTTGCAAAGGTCTTCAGTTGTTGAGAACATAATATTGTTGAGACCAATCATTATCACACTCAGCCAAGTCACCTTCTCCCAGTATCACTTTTGTGACTTGCCAATCTTTCAAAGTGCCACCGTGCAGTTACGTGAGTCCTCTACATGCAGCGCTGTCTGGCAGCCATGCAGCAGCAGCGCCACCTAAGGAGGCAGCCAGCCAGTGGCCACTAGACGTGGACTCAGTTATGATTTGACTGTTAAAGTGTTCACATGTCTTACTCTGTTTACTTGATCTGTGACTCATGTATTGCATCTTCCTTGAAATATATTTGTTCAACTAGAAGTTATAACAATTGGCGACGAGGTAGTGAATTTTTATTTTCCGTTGTTGACCCACATGTTTCCACGGCTACTTTAGAGCAACTACTGCAAGGTCTCATAGAACAGCACACGCTTCTCACAAATGGAATTAGTGATTTCGTCACAGCATCAAATGCGGGGTGTCTCTTGTCGTGGTCTCTACCTACTTTTCCTCCTTACAACGAGATGGCGGAAGACTGGTCTGGTTACGAAATACGTCTTCGACAGCACTTCTTGGCATTTCATTTCACAGATGAACAAACATGTAAGTCTCTGTTCCTTTGATGGATTTCACCTCAAATGTATCTGTTGTTGTCGTAATTGGCTCCTTTAAAAGATCCTGAAGATCCTGCATCTTTGTCCTTTGCTGAAATAAGCTCACTTCTGTCCGTCTATTTTTAAAGCAAATGCATGTGGTAGCCTCTCGTGTTACATTTCATCATTGTCAAAAACAACTGAATCAGTCCTATAGTGCTTGGGCTGCTGAACTTCACAGTCTCAGTAGAAAGTGTCAATTTGTTACTGAAGTTCACAAAGAATTCTACGGCAATTCCATGGTATGGGATGCTATTATCCGATTGGCGCCCAACAAAGAAGTTAGGAAACATGCCCTTCAGTTGGCAAATCTGACTCTAGATGAAGTCCTATCCATTGCTCAGTCTTATGAAATTTCTCGCACCACTGGAGCTCAAATAGAGGCATAGGGTGACATCGGAGATGTACAACCTCTGTGAGCTGTTGACGAAGCATACGGTGTGTTCCCGCCAGCCGATGTGGCCGCAGTACGCTCCCAAGCACAGCCTCGGCCTAGCCATAAACAAACCTCTAAGAAACTGCAGCAAACCCCATGGCAACTTCCTTCATGTCCGCGGTGTTTTACGAAACATTCACGAGAGGATTGTCCACAACGTTGGGCCATGTGTCACAAATGCACAAAGAAGGGTCATGTGTCATCCGTTTGCAAATCTGACCGCATACATGATGTTCATGAACATGATGCTGATTCTGCTTCTTTGCTGCCTGTCAATAGTACTTCTTCCCTTTCAGGGAAGTTATTCCTCACTGTCCAAATACTTGGTCGAGATGTTCGCATGCAGGTGGATACTGGTTCTTCTGCCACTATCATCAATTCTCAGATGTATCTTCAGTTGGATTCTCCAATCCTGTCACCTGTCACTAGGCAATTATGGACTTACAATAAACAGAAAATTTCTCTCTTGGGACAACTTAATGCTGAGGTATCTTACAAATCTGTCATCCGCATTGTTCCCATATTTGTGGTCGACCATAGTAATGCGGATAATCTTTTTGGTTTTGATGCCTTTCGTGTTTTTGGATTCTCCACAGATGACTGTCAATATTGTCTCTGATGCTATTCCTTATGCTCAATTGGATTCCTTGTCGACGGCATTTTCGTCCATTTTTTCTCCTGGGTTAGGCCGTGAAAACGACTTTGAAACTCGTGTCACACTCAAACCCACAGCTCGGCCTAAGTTTTTTCAGGCTCGGTCCATTCCTGTGGCCCTCCATGATAGGGTCCAATGGGAGCTGGATTGTCTCACTGCTTCAGGGGTCTTGCTTCCTGTCACTTCCAATGCGTGGTCCCCTCCTGTCATTGTCGTTGCTAAGCCAAATAGTGATAATCGTCTCTGTAGCAATTTCAAAGCCACTGTAAATGCTGAATGCCTTACTGACACTTACCCTATGCCTCAACCTGAAGAATTGGTCACTAAACGTGCTGGAGGCGAGTATTTTTCTAAACTTGACCTGTCAGAAGCTTATCATCAACTTCCTCTCGACGCTGCTTCCCTTCAGTTTCTGGTCCTTAACATGCCTTTCGGCATCTATCAATACCAACGATTGCCATTTGGGATTTCCAGCATTCCTGCTCTCTTTCAGCAATTCTTGGAACAATTATTGCTCACTGTCCCTGGGTGTATAAATTACCAGGACGACATTGTTGTCATTGGCTCCACCACTGACGAACATCTTCAAAACCTCTGCACACTTTTCCGTGTCTTACAGACTGCCGGTCTTAAGTGTAATCTTCAGAAATCAAAATTTCTTCAGGCATCTATCACATACCTTGGGTTTCAACTCTCTCAGAATGGTATTTGTCCACTTCAGCAAACTGTCACTGCAATCGATGCCCTTCTTTGCCCTACATCTGTTAAGGAACTTCAGGCCTTCTTGGGGAAAATAGCATACTATCACAAGTTTTTACCATCTGCTGCTTTGGTGGCTCAGCCGTTGCATCACCTGTTGCATTAAAATGTGCCTTTTCACTGGTCCACATCATGCGATGCGGCTTTCCAGAAATTTAAGCCTATGCTGAAACAGGCCCCGTGCCTGGCTACTTATCGACCTGCACAATATCTTGTACTTGCCATGGACGCCTTTCAATACGGGGTTGGTGCAGTCCTTGCGCACCATTTTTCTGACGGTTCTGAACAAAGCCATTGCCTATGCCTCCAAAACGCTCACAGATGCCCAACAAAAGTATTCTCAAATTGAAAAAGAAACTTTGGCCATTATTTATGCTCTTCATAAGTTTTGTGTTTTTCTCTATGGATCCAAATTTCATCTTGGTACAGATCACAAACCACTTGTTTCCTTGTTTCATCCATCAGCATCACTTCCCGACAAGGCTGCACACCGCCTCCAGCATTGGGCTCTCTACTTGTCTCCTTTCAATTATGAGATTCATTTCTGGCCGATGGCTCAACATGCAAATGCTGATGCACTGTCTCACCTTCCCATGGGTCCTGATCTGGCATTTGATAGGGACAAACTGTTTTGTTTCCACCTGGATGTTGCCGAGCAGTGCATTGTGGATGGGTTCCCCATCACTGGGGACCGGCTGGCAGCTGCTACGGGTTCTGACCCTACTCTCTCCCGGGTTTTGCACTGTATTCAGAAGGGTTGGCCAGATCGTCCATCCACTATGACTTCTGATGTGTTGCAGAACTACTACACATTTCGCTACTGCCTCATGGCTAGGGATGGTGTTATCCTGCTTTCCACCGAAAACGCTTTGCCGTGTGTTGTGGTACCTGCGTCTTTGTGTGCTTCGGTATTATGCCTCCTTCACCAAGGGCACTGGGGTGTCTCTCACACAAAATATCTGGTGCACTGTCATTTGTACTGGCCCAGCAACGACTCTGAAATCACGTACATGGTCACTGCCTGCGGCCCTTGTGCATCACAGGCCCATCTTTGTCACTGTGGCCTTCGCCTGAGTAGCCCTGTGAGCGTATTCATGCTGACTTCACGGAACCTTTTTTTAGGTACTTATTGGCTTCTTGTTATTGACGCCTACTCTAACTCTCCTTTCGTTGTCCGTTGCACGTCACCTACCACCGAGGCAACCATTAATGCTCTAGCTCACATTTTCTCTTTGGAAGGCCTTCCCCCTATTCTTGTTACTGATAATTGTCCGCAATTTGCCTCTTCTGATTTTTTGGATTTTTGTGCCCATCACAGTGTCATGCACGTCACGGCCCCGCTGTTCCATCACAGTCAAACAGTGAGGCTGAATGACTGGTCCGCACATTTAAGGCTCAGATGAGGAAACTCCTGACTTCTTCTGCTGCTGATGATGTGCTTCTCCAATTTATGGCTTCTTACCGTTTCACCCCCATGGGTGACCACAGCCCGGCTGAGCTCTTACATGGCTGATTACCTTGTATAGGTACGGGGATATGGCAGGTGGCCAAAATGGAGATCTGGCCGCATCTTACGACACCGTGGCTGATGCCTGTCTGAAATTCAGATGGACACGGGTGTTGCAGTGCATCATTTGGACCAGCTTCAGCCTAGCGTGCCTGCAATGCCAGTTCCGGATGCCGCTACACCACCTTCAGCTCTACCTGACGCTCGGGATACTGGAATCTCTCATTACTCACAACACAGTCCTCTCACCATCATATTGGTGCCAGCACAAGAAGTGACCCCACCAGGACACGTGCCCATGCAGGAACCAGATGACCATCATCTGTCTGAACAACTCTACTTGCCTCCTCCTCCTACGGACACACACGCACACACACACATCGCCCATGTCTCCCGTTATAACAACCGAACTTGTCGCAACGGGCAGATTGGGGCATGGGATCCCAGCAGATTCGACCACCTCATTTCCTGTCATCTTGACCCGTTATCATCGGGGACACTTCCGTCAATATGGGAAGCCGCCTGTTTGAGACTTTACGGACAGTCAAACAACACATATGGACGTTAGCAATCTACAGGCCACCTCCATCAAGACCTGTGCAAAAACTTCAAAGTGGGGAAAAGTGTTGTGACTCACCGATCTTTCAAAGTGCCACCACGCAGTTACGCGCGTCCTCTCAATGGGGCACGGTCTGCCAGCCATGCTGCAGCAGCAGCAGCAGCAGCAGCAGTAGCAGCAGCGCCACCTAAGCCACCAGCCAGCCAGTGGCTGCTAGACTTGAACTCAGTTATGATTTGACTGTTAAAGTGTACACATGTCTTACTCTGTTTACTTGGTCTGTGACTTTCATGTATTGCATCTTCCTTGAAATATATTTGTTCAATTTGAAGTTATAACAATCACCATTTTCATTGTGTCTGCTATCCCCTGCATTTACCATTTCTCCTCATGCTCCCACCATTCGAGTGTGTTCACATTCGATAGCTAGTTGTTCTCCTTCACCGCATTCAATAACTATTGTTCTCCTTTACCGGTTCTCAATTGTTTTCCTGGAAAATTATCTAATCTGCAATGTTTTCATTGTCTGAATCCTCACCAGTCACACCATTACAAGGATTTGTGGGTCAAAGTCCTGTTAGTGAAATTAGACAGCTGGTATTCATAGTGTCATCACTGTGTACATCATTTTCAAGGATTCTCCAAGACTGGTGAAAATTGAAACTCCTATATAAAATTAAATTACAGTAAAATTATAATTTGCTTTAAATGAGCTCCGCCTTTTGTGACTGATATACTATATGTAATATGGCAATATACGATACTGAACATTGTCGTCACTGTTGGTGACATACTGTTTTAACACATCAATATGGAAAGTTGCTTTATTTTTAGCTAGTGGATATAAAACTAGAAGTTACAAACAAATGAAGAGTGTATAACACAAACTATTCATACACAGAGGGTACCATTCTGCATGTTTCTAGGCACGGGAACATTAACACAACTTCCTAGTCACAATCGCATATTAGTACTGCCAGATCCTGTTAGCTGACTCTGATTCAGACTTGTAACATAGGCAAGCAGTAGGTACTAGCATATGATATAGTAGGTTTCCAGACATAACAATAGATACCATCCTACATGTATGATGTCAGTGTTATCTGAGTTTATGGTCTGAGATAAGCTGGAATTCACATTAATTGTAACATTCAATATAATCAGTGACCTTCAACCATAACGTCATTGACATGTCCAGAATGCATTAAAAAGCAACAACCCCACACACACACACACACACACACACACACACACACACACACACACAGGACAGGGAGAGAGGGAGAGAGAGGGAGAGAGAGAGAGAGATATATATATATGACAATCAAATATGTATGATGGCAACAACTCCACTGAAATAAACTACATATAAATGATCACTATCAAATACAGGAATTTAAAAACCTAGATCCAAAGGGAATGACAAACTTACCTAAGATAACATGTAGCTTGAACCACAGATGTCTCTGCACTACCAGTTATTATTGGGCGCCACAGTGACACCATGTCACAGACGAAACGGTGGTGTTACTGCGGGGTCAGCCTCATCAGGTTTGGCAGTGAGACAGTGCAGTCAGCCAGGCCCACCAGGTGCAGCTGCGATGCAGTGTGGTCACCCAGGCCCATCAGGTGCAGCTGTGATGCAGTCTGGTTGTCCAGGGAAGTAAGTAGATATATACTGGTCTTATGGCCCTGCTTTTTCCAGCTCAAAAATTTCAGCTGAGGAGGTGAAGTAACTGTCGAAATCCCATGAAATTTCATTCAAAAGTTTTTTTTTTTATGTTCCCAATGTTGCACAGAGAATAGCTCCAGAATTAGCTGAAGTGCTTTATTTTTGAGGTTTTGAGGTTGTTATGGGACAGCCAATAGTATACTGATTAGGACTGCACCACAACGGGAGTGGCCCCTATATGAAGGGGATATAAGCGCCACTCCACATAGCCACAGCCACACTAGAAGAATGCGCGCTAGAAAGGGGCACCACGATTTGTGAACAGTATTATTTGCTTGCGTGGAAACTGTGTATATCAAATGACATTGACTATTTGCGTGTCACCATTTGCTTGTGACACCACACTGTAAATTTGCTAAATTAAATATTGTCAATTCAGTTTACTGTAATAAATTCCATCCATATGATTTGGTTGTATTGTCATCTAGCTATCTGAGTAAATGGCTTCCTAGGCACCCTATATTTGATGAGGAGGCTGGTCACGATAGTTTTGTCAAATGGAACACTCCCCCCCCCCCCCCCCACATGTAAAATATGTATGTGACTGTGTTAGGAAATTAACAATGTAAAAAAAAAAAAAAAAAAAAAAAAAAAAAAAAAAAAAAAAAAAAAAAAAAAAGGTAATTTGCTATTTTCCATTAAGATGACATGTTAATTTACACACATGCACATTAAGACATATGCTAGCCTGAGGCCAGAATCTTTGTTTCTGATTAATGATGTGGTTGTAAGCTGATGTGCAAGTGTGTTTTAGTTGTGTCTGTATCTTAACACGTCATCTATAGAGGAAGCAACAGTCTATCTACTCCTTACATTAGTGTACAGAAGACTTCATCAGAGATTGGCCACATGTGTTAGTCAATGGGTTTGCACAGAATCTTACAGAGTAAAGAACCTTCAAACTTTTATACACAGTTGATATCCGAGTGATAAAGTCAATTCACAGCTGTCTGCAGAATGTCTAGTCTGCAAACTGTTGCTTCTTCATGCGCATTTATGGAGGGACATGATGCAGTCGGTGACTGCTTCACCATTGTGTGGGTTTGGTAAGGATTAGTGACAACTATGCCACACACAGAAAAGACATACCCTGTGTCTTCTAATCTGCTGGAATATGCTAGACATCTCTAGCCTTTTTTTCTTAAAATTGTCTGCTTGTAAATGACTAACCAACAGGAAGAATTCATGGTAACTCAATTTCTTGCCAAGTGTAAGGTTAGATGACTTATGAGATACAGTAGATTAAGAAAATTAGATTAATTGCATTTGTTTGTAAGCCTGGCAAAGCTCAAATAAAAATCCAAAGAAATCTTTTGAGACAAGTACCCTTCCCAAACCTTGAAGAAGAGGATTAAATCTTCCAAAGCTGATGAAACTCAATAATCAGATGAAATCATAAAAGACAGTGAAACCTTGCCATTTCACAAGAGTCTCTTTGTGAAGCAACAACACAGAAGAACTGGCAGAAAACACCTAGTCAACACCAAATTTGCCAACAGATTACAGACAATAAATTTTGCAAACCACCTAAATTTGTATGATGCAAAACGTATCTTGAATGCATCTAGTTGGATAATGAAATAAATCGTGAAAAAGTCAGATAAAAATTCATTACATATTGAAGATCAATCTTTTCCTCTTGTGTACATACGAGATGGAAGGAAATGAAAGAACCATAGGATTTGGCTTCGAGTCACAATACTACAGATTCAAAACAGCAAGAGTTTCAATTAAATCCTATAGGAGAGCAAAAGGAGAGATTCTATCAAATATGGCTGACTTCCAAGCCTGCCCCTCTGGTTCAACATTAAAAAGAATTATTGGCCTTCAAGTAGCAATCAGTCAATATGAACTACTGTGAGAATCATCATACACTGAACTACCAAGAGAAATAAAAACTAAACAAGCTTGTATCAACATGAAAAAATAATGATCAGAAATGTCTTCTAAGGACTGTGGCTCCGCCATCAAATCCAGAAGACTATGGAAAATGCAATATCTGACAGAATGCACAATTACAATAAATTTGTTCCAGAACATGAAGAAAAGTTGCCCAAAATTTCATTTCCTCAAGGTCACTAATGACATTCCCAAGACTAAGGGGGAAAATGGGTATGTTCATCAATGTTTAGTCATTTGGTGAGAAATGTCGGGTGTACTCTTACGTACAACAGAGAACAACAGGGAGACACACATAAATTTACTATATTTGAAAGACAGTATAAACTCTCAGTATTGTTGGGTAGAAGACATGTCTTACCTTGTTTTTACACTGGACTCAAAGCATAAGGGAATAAAATTAATCTGTGACGTGTCTACTACACTTCAACAACAAGAAGAAATTGGATAAACACATACTAAATTCTTTAGTCAACAACCACCCATCATTGAACTACTGACAAAAGGTTTTCAACAATTATCAAGACATGATAAAGGTTCCTTTTACCACATATGTAGATTTTAAGAGTTTATTACTAAAGATGGACAACTGTCTACCAAACTCAGAAGCCTTCTACATCACGAAGTACCAAAACCTTGAGCTAAGTGGATTTTAATACTACATCAAGTACATCAATGGACAGTAGAAGGAACAAGTTGCCTATTGAGGAACAAACAGTTGCAAAAATTTCATTCAGTGTGTGAAGGGAGGGGTTGAAGAAATCTGAAGAACATACTCTGAAATATAATAAATGAAGCTCCTGCCATGATAAGCCTGCATAATGTCCATTTTGTCAATGTCTTCACTCATGAGACAGAAAAAATGTCTGTCATCATGATCAATTGACTGGAAAATATATAGCTTCACTGAGCAATCATTACAACCTACAACTGAAGCATCCAACATTTCCACCAATTTATCTACACAGTTTGTTGGGATATGACATTGGTTTGTGATTGAGCTTTGATACAATGAAAAAGACATGGATTTGATTCCAAACTCCTGTTGGATGTATCTCCAAGGTTGACCATGATTGTCCAAAGGAACTACACGATCTACATGAAGATTTGCCACTTCTCCTGAAAATAAACTTGTGCCAGGCACCAATGCAAGCAAGCTGTTGACTGAATGGCAAATGTAAGTACAGTGTACACTACAGAAATTGCAAGCAGTACCTCTCTGTAGGGATGGAAATGACAAAAGTGCAAAATCTTGCAATTCAGTCAATATGACTGGTTGAAGACGTACATGGACTTTAACACAGAAATGAGGATGAAGGCAATGAATGACTTAAAGACAAATTGATACAAGTTGGTGAACAAATCATTCTTCAGCAAGACTATAGAGGACATGAGAAGCAGAGTGGACACAAAGTCAGCCTCAATCTCTGAAAAGTGTGGAAAAAATTTAATAGCGCTGAACTTCAAAGGAAGAATGATTTTTAACTAACATCTTGTTGCCATCCACATGAACAAGGCTAAAACTGAACTCAACAAGAAAATTTATGATGGCTCGAGTGTACTTGATTCTAAACAGAACTGATGTATGACACCACTACAACATGATGATCTAAAATATGGAGAAAAAATTGTACTTTACTATCAAGACACAGAGACACAGCTTCATCTAAATTATACAAACTAAAGATTTATATGCAAAAATGAAGATGATGAATTGAAAATTTTGACACAAGTGACCACCCAGAAAATAATCTACATCAGACTGGTGAACAAGAAATTTGTAGGTAAGATGAAGGATGAGTGCAACAGATGAATAATGGAAGAACTTTGCAGTTTGAAAGTGTATAAGGTTAGTGGCAAGTAAGAGAAAAAAAATTAAAGGTATCAAGAAATGGGTGACAAAGAATAAAAAAAACATGCCTTCAAAACTGTTCAACAACATAAAAAAAACAATGAACCTGATACAAAATTATGTACATAGTGTGAACCCAATCACAGTGGGGGATAAAAAGTGTTGAGTGCTCATGACAACAAGAGGCATGTCTTGAAAAATAAGATACACATACACTGCCATTTGGACATTACTTAGCAACTGCTGAAGCAGTCTTCCAACTGTGTGTACATGACACCCAGTAATTGTTGTCACTTGTAATTTGTGCACTTTATAATTTTTACATCACCACTGAGGTTAAACAACTGAAAAACACATTCATCACTCAACTAATTTGTTAAGAGAACACTTAATTTCATCAGGACAACATGTGGTTATAAAAGAAGGAGCAAATCTTCTCAATGCTGATCCATTCATGTAGAAAAAAAAACTTTAAGGCACAGAACTTAAAACTTTTGACAATTTTGTTCTAAATAAATGGAGGTAACTACAAAAAGATGTATAGACTGGGGTGAGGGGAAGTCACTCAATGACTTTCACTTACATACATACATACATACATACATACATACATTGATGCATGAAGGACAATCATTGTAATATATGCAAAAAACGCATGAAAAATATGGAAAAAACAGGTATCTCACCAACAAGAAACTCTTGTATCTTACCATCCATGAAGGAAGGCAGGCAAAGAAGAAAAAAGGAACAAAAAATGTACCAAGTGTCAAGAAATCAAAGGTATTTTTTTCTAAATCCATTTGTTAGAGACGTTCATGCAAGCAGATGTAAAATTTGTCATCAAAATGTGACAGTAACACTAACCCAATGATAATATGCACCTGTGGTACTCAAGTGTGTAGTTATAACATGAAAGTACATATGTAAATGGCCAAATACACAAGACTAAGGGAAATACAAACGTTAGCTGGAGGAGAAAATTGTCAAAAATTTCCACTCAAAATTCAGTGTTGAGCATTGTATGTTAAACTTTTCTTGCCATACACGATTATACAAATAAGTGTGTCCCTCATAACTTTATGACTGTTCATTACACACAGTTTCCTCATAGTCCCCTGTGTTTCCAATATGTTCATTCTTTATGGCATGTTGCTGATCAAGATCAGATAATTTTCAATGACACTGAGTGGACTTTCTTTACTATCACTCCTCAGCAGTACAACACATTTAAGGCTCCACATTTTTAGAGAAACTTCATTCCTTCCATTCTTCTGGCAGATGTTCTGTAGTTTTATGTAATTGAACAAGGAAGAGTCAACCAAAAGATTATTTTCTCAATTTGACTGGAACACAACAAATATGAAGTATGGCCTCTCAAACTATGCTGAACTATTGAAATTTGTGGCATTTAGCTAAAAATATCTTTTGTTGGCCAGTCCTGTCATCTCTACATTTTGTGGCTGAAGGAAAGATAAGGGAATTTTCAAATTTCTAAGTCTCTTTCACTCTAACTCTAGCATATTTTCAGCCTCTTATCTGACAATTTTCAAATTTGTTGGCGTTTCTCACTCTGACTCAAGCGTATAATCAGCCTCTTACCTGACAACAAGAATGTGGATTCCCATGCTTTCTACAATTATTCCTTCCTTCAGGAGTGTACCCATTTCTCATTTCTTCAGCACCAGCTTCATCATGGCTGGCCCATGAAAGAATGGTATATTTTGCACTTTAACTCCATATATAAATCCTGTCAGATCACCTTCCCACTGGACTTCCTTGTAATCTTTGAAAAAGGCACTATGCACAGCTAACAAAAAGTACTTTATATTTCTCACTATTTATGTTTCCATTGTTGAGGATATGGCCTTCCATCGTTAGCTCATTGGGAAAAAAAGAAAAAAAAAGAAAAAGAAAAAGAAACAATGGATGCTCCGTCCTTGACAAAATTTCATTTCCTTTCTTGATGGTGATGGGCTCCAAGAGCTTCATCACGTAGTTGTCAATCATCTTTTTGCTGGATTTTCCATTGTATGTTGGATATCTGTGCCATAGGCTTGAACACTACTGAAGTTCATGCACAATTCAGGATGGTTAGGATGAACCCAACCATCACCGATATTTATGTTAATCTCTGTGTCCTTATTGGGAAGTCTTAAGTGACTAGGAAGGAGCAAAACTGATAGTACTTTATCTTGTTTATTTATGGAAAGAACGTTTCAGTACACGATTTCTAATATAACTGTCACATGTGCTCCACAGAAGTCAATCAACTCATAATTTTCATTATTTACTTTTGTCATTAATTTTGTTGACAACTGGAACAAGCAAGGGATGATGTGGTCCAAAGATTTGTGCTCCACAGAATGCAATATCTGGCTCTAATGATGCAATAATGTTGGTTTCCCGATAAGAGTGATCACATTGCTGCATATACAAGCTGTCAACCAGATTGTGGTTTCCGTTTATTAACAGTAAAGCAAAAATTTTTGGAACACCTAGTGATGGCATCATCATTGGCTTCAATAGTTCCATCACAAAATTCTAACACACTGTCAATACTACCATTTTTATCCATGAACACCTCAACCACACGCTCACCATAACTAATAGACATGCCTGACTTCATCTTCCTTCTGATAAATCTCAAAAACTGTGCTTTCCAAAGGAATTTCTATTATTTATACATCAGCATCATCTTAACATGCATAGCATCAAAAAACCAATTCTGAGCTACACTCTCAGTACAGTTTAATGTTTTTGAAATGGTGTTTTGAGTTAAAATTATTGTGCAGAAGCCAACACATGCAACACGTGTCAGGTGACCACCCTGTATAGAGAGAGGGCGAATCTTTTCTTGAGCTGAAGTAGACTATTGCTGACTGCATCAGTCGAGTCATTTACTGAGACAAAAAGTTTTCACTTGAGACTGCTTTAGCTGTCACAAGACAGACTGGAAAGCAATGGTAGGAATTCCTGAGAGAGAAAAATAAAAGCATTGCGAGTTATTATCTAACTATTACATATGTAATGGTAGGACCAATTGAATGTGGAAAAACAATGTTAATGATTGACAACTATCTTGTATTTCCATGATAGTTGAAAAAGGGAAAAAGTCACTTGTATGTCTACTGGAAGGGTTTGGATCAACCAAACTACCAAGAATTCATGAAAATGTGTCAGAAGCTTGGAGACAGAAATGAGAACATCATTCATTCAAAATAATGATGAAATTATCCCACTGAATGATTGTTAAGACCACTCAGTGATTATGTTCAATGACTTCATCCTCAAAAATCAGGATGTCATTAGAGAATATTTAGATGCTCAGACGTACTCAAAGATGCCACAGCAATTTGTGAGAGACAACCTAGTTTTTTTTAATATTTATGAAGGATGATGGAAATTTAGAACATATTTACCATGAATTTATTGGTCGTGATCTATGTTATAACAACTTTAAGGAGACGAGTAGTAAATACTGGAATAAAGGTCAGTTGGTTTTTTTCATGATACACATGACTAGAAAGGCCAATGACAGCAAGTACAGAAACATAATTAAGGATTTTTTGACAACATGAATGTAGATGTTCAACATGTACAATGTAGGCATTCAACAAAAAATTTACGTTTTTCCCCCCTTAGTAAGTGTTGTCAAAGTACGATGCTGAGGTTAAAAAAGCCAAACAGAATAGAAAGAACAGAGCAGATTTGATGCAAGCCTTCCGAACTTGGAAGAAACAACCATGAACAGAACATGAAAAGAACAAGAAAGGCGATCAAGCAGTCATTGATTCCATCAAGCAAGACAAGAAAAGAATTGAAGGCTTTTGTTAACACTGTGTTGAGTGCTATCAATGAAGACAGAGAAGTAGAGAAACAAATGGTTGTTTACCAACATTACCTTTTTGAAGACATTCACAGCATATCACCAATTAAACATTTCAGAGGTCCAGAGTATGAAAGCAGCAGTGTGACTTCATATACATATGAAAATTGCCTGCTGACCATCAAGTTTCAACTACAGTAAACTGTCAATTATCTGCAGTGGATTATCTACTTTGCATTTATACAGGGCTATCTCTCTTCTTTCTGCCAAAAATTTTCCACTAACCTAGGAGTTTTCACGGGTGAGTGTAATCATATGTTAAAACATGAGTGTAGAAAACAATGTGCTCCTCAAACACTGCAAGAGCTGGACTGTATTTTTTTTTCAAAAGCAGAATTTTCACATATATTGTGATGATTAATGTAGAGTTTATTATAAATATTAATTAATGATTTAAACTATGATACTGTAATTAATTTTTGTTTTGAGCAATCCCAGTTCATTACTGTGCACTTTAATTACAGATTATATGCATAATTTGATTATCCATGGTTTTCAAATCCACAGTTACTGTGGAAAATCAGGAGAGCACTGTACCTTTGAATTTTACGGATTTTTTGCCATTTTTGTGTGTCTGGACAATAATTTCATTTGTTGAACATGAATTTCCAAGTAAAATGTTTGTCTGCTGTGTCTGTCTGTCTGTCTGTCTGTCTGTCTGTCTGTCTGTCTGTCTGTCTGTCTTAATTCATTTATTTTCCTTTGCCTTGAGTTTTTCAAAGTAAACAGAATCTGAAAGAAAGACGCAGGACATGCTCAAGCCATCTTTACACTGAGTCCTGTCTGAAGATTACTCTAACTGTCACAAAAATGAAGAATCTATAAAGGTTTATGCTGTAGAAGAGTTGGTGAAGAAGATATGTGCTCGTTAGTTATTTTCTTAATTTTTTATGATGAATATGATGATGATGATGATGATGATGCACAACAAAAATTGAACAACAAATTACCAGCCCTCCTTCATTCTTGCTTGGGGTTGTCTTCATCTTGATCTTTTAGTTGAAATTAATTGTTTTTTGTTCGAATCTCTTCCTCCAGCCAATGGCTGGAACAGAATCAATTTTGTATGTCTTCAAATTTCAATATGTATCTCTCCTTGCCATGGTGGTTTTGGATGGGATTGTTGAAAATAATTACTCTGATCACTCTTCTAGAGTTTCTAGTTGTTTTCAGTATTTTATTGTTTCTTGTCCTACAATTTTGAGCATTTTAAAGTTTTGAAGCATTTCCTTGCCTTTTCCTTGTACAGCAAGTTTTCTTTGACTTCTAAGATTAACAGTGTTTATAACTAAACTGTGCTGAGGAATGTGTATCCACTAAAGGTAGAGACACAGTTTGTCTTCATTTCCATGAACAGTTGTCCCTTGGGATGATAAAAGCTTGCAATTTCTTTTTAAAACCTACTGTGGCACCTCATTTACATGGGGCTCCCAAAACCGGACTTCGTACACCAATATCCCAATACTGCTTCTGGGTGGTTATGTAAACACATCAAAATTAATTCTTTCATTTCAAGCAGTCTCTTCCCATATTGTTGCTGTTGAGGATAATTTCACATTCTTTTTCTTACTCTCCTTGCACGGGAAATTAAATGTTTCATCTAATATTTACACAGCTCTACTGTGCTGTAAATTTTGGCAAAGTCGTATGTCCATAGCAAATAAATAATAATTTCCCTTCTGAACCTCTGTCAAAATTTCTGGCAGATCTTTTAATGTGTGTCTAATGAAACATCAGACAATTTTATCTAGTAAGTAATGAGGAAGTCTTTCAAATAATCTGTTTAATGCCTTCAACCATATTTCCTAGAGTGCAATAAATACAGAAATTTTGCCTTTACTTCGTGACTTGCCAACCTGAATTAACAGAATCTTCACTTTAAGAAACTGTTGAACCTCCCACAAGCCCCCACTCTTTTCTTAACATTCAATTAGAGAAAAAAAAAAATTAGAAAATCAAAAATAAAATTACTGCCAGAACACAGAAACATGGGAAAAAATCCATAGATTCAAAGGTGCAAAACATTTAAGGTTTTGTGGCCACTTGACAAACTGTCTGCTAGCTTCTGACTTGAGTTATTTGTCCTACAATGATTTGTTAACTCTTCTATAGTTTTGCAAGCATAGATGGCTTTCATTGTCAAGGCTTCACTTCCTATTGTTAATATGGTTTCAGAAGAGACGGCTGATGTAATCGTGGAAATTCCACATTATTTCGTTGGTGAAATGAACACACATCTTAAGTATGATGAACACACTGCTCATGCCTCCTATTTATGAAACTCACAAAAAGAAGAAGAAGAAGAAACTGCAAGGTTACCAATATGTAGATATGCAAATCAGTAGATCAGGAGATCAGGATGGAAGAGTGGTGGGAGAGGGAGGGTGGGGGGTGGGGGGAAGTGGGTGATCGGGTGGGTGGGGGAGGGGGGGAGGCATCTGCCAAAATACGTGTCCACACTAGCAAGTGCTTGTCCTCACCTTTGCCAACTGAGTATCTTATGACGTGTGACATGTCGTCACTTGTAGTTTCTCTCTGTGTTCACTGTGATTTTAACATGGCCAGCCCTGGATCCCATGTCATGCTGAGTTGGTATCCTGTGTACCTGTTAAGCAATTAGTTGATGTACAAATTTCAACTGCTGCTTTATCAATGCTGTCCTAATACGAGGATGTTGAAGACAGACTCATTCTGTCTTTGACAGAGCTAACAATCTCTAGAATGGGTTGTGTCTTCAGGGTGGATGAAAAGTTCTGCCCACTCTCCAAGGCCAAAACTGCCACATCAAGTAGAGATTCATCCGTATGTCTGTTCACAGTCCATCTGTGAAGTTTTTCATCTAACTTTTCTTTTTGTAAAAACGGTCTCTGAAGCAATGAAACTTTACAATGTGACATGCCCTGTCATGTTTTTTCTTTCAGGCTCAAACACCTATAAAGCGTGGATGAAATCTTCAGATGTAGGACCAGTAGATCCCTGGATACAAAGTCTGGTTACCACTGAGTGCAATGAATCCTCTCTCTCACCTGTGTCTGGCCAGCTTTATTTTTATTTCTGTTGGTTGCTGCAGACTTTATAAATAGTGATACCTCCACAAATGTCTGAAGAATTTTATGATCTCAGCATCTTACTAGGAATGTTGGTGCACACATCAACCTGTTGTTCTCATTCTAAAATTTATCAAACTTATTCACTTTTTTCACCATCTTCTCCCTGTACAAGTGTAGGATGTGTTGCTCCAGACTTTCCTGATGGACTAGTTGTAAATACGGTACTCAGGTGTGACTCTGATGTCATGAAACATGAAACTTCCACAGTACTTCATTGACACAACAGCTGACATCTTCAGGTGCGGTAATCACAGTGAGAGAAGCCTCCTATTTAAGACAGTCAGATGTCACCACTAGTGTTGGCAAAATATTGTGGAATTTTCACGATATCTGATATCTTGCCCAAGAACCATATTTACAACTAATCAGTGGGGAAAGCCTCAAGTGACACGTACTATACCTGTCCTGGAAGGAGATGGTGAAAGAAGTGAGCAGGTTTGATAAACTTTGAAGTTAGAGGAACAGACTGCTGCACACACTTACTCTCTTATTAAGATGCCGAGATCTCAGAATTATTCTGACTTTTGTAAAGGTTATGTACTTCATGAACTGTGTAACCACCAACAGAAGTAAAAATCAAGCCAGCCACAGACTGGAGAGAGAGAGAGAGAGAGAGAGAGAGAGAGAGAGAGAGAGAGAGAGAGAGAGAGAGAGAGAGAGAGGGGGGGGGGGAGAGAGAGAGAGAGGGGGAGAGAGAGAGAGAGAGAGAGAGAGAGAGAGAGAGAGAGAGAGAGAGACTGGACTTTTTGTCTTGAAAACTCCTAACCTTTCATCAGAAGACTTCATCACAAGTTTTAAAAGATTCTTGGGCATGGGTTGATAGTGCCACATGGATGTTTTCAGACATGAAGCAACTACATGACACAGCACATTAGAGTAGAAATGAAAAACCTCATAGACCATGTACAAACTTACAGACAAATCTCTGCCCAACATAACAGTTTCAGTATTGAAGAAGAAGCCAGAACTTCATGCTCACCATGAGGACACAACCTGTTCTGTGTATTATTAGCTCTGTTGAACAGAGAATCCTTAAACTGCCCAGGGAAGCTGCTGAGGATGTCAGATGGTAGACTTGTTGTGCTCTGGCTTCTTATTTTATGACCAACACTTTGAACAGACTGATGGTGTAGCAATAGGAAGTCCCTTGTCAGCCATTGTGGCCAATCCTTTTAGAGAAGGTTTTGTGGAGAGAGCACTTCCAGGCACCAGACTTGAAAGCTACTTGCTTTTGGTGATACGTGGATGACACTTTCGTCATCTGGCCACAGCGCACTATATCGCTAGATTCATTTTTGCAACCACTAAATTCTCTCGATTTGAACATTAAGTTTCCGATGGAGATGGAGAAGAACAGCAAACTACCATTCCTGAATGTGTTGGTGCGGAGAAATGAGGATGGCACCTTGGGTCACTCTGTGTACCATAAACGTGGACAAACCTACAGGCCACCAGTTATCACTGTCCCCCCATTACAAAGCGGTGTGCTTAGGACATCAGTCCACAGAGCAAGAGCCATACTGGATTCAGACAGCTTATCTGATGAGCTACATCACCTCTATACTGCATTTTTGGAGAATGGATACTCTGAAATGGAAATTTGCTGGTCATTTTAGACAAAGTGAGGAGCTGGAAGAAACTGAGGAATGAAAAAGAATGATCATCTTGCCATACACTGGCACTGTTTCTTCAAAAATATGATGATTATTGGCCAAATGAAGTTAAATTCAACTTTTGTCTGCCAACAGAACTCTGAACTCTTTCAGGCGCAGTGTAAGATGATCTTGGTTTAATGATACCTGGTGCTATAACATGCCCTGTAGCTTTGGGATGTAGTACTTTGACAAACTTGTCACATTGTGGAGGAAAGATGTGTTGAACATTGACAACACATGTCTATACCAGCCAGAGAAATCTGCAGTGGCTGAACATTGTCTCAGTACAGGATTTTTTATGAAATACAAAAACACAAAGTTCTTTCGTATTGGGACAGCGTTATTGAAGAAGCAGCGAAAATTCAAAGCTTACCTAATTTGCTTAACAGGGACACAGGATATCAATCCAGCACAGCACGAAATCCATCACTGGCTATGTAAGCAGAACTACAAGTTGTACAAGGAATGATGCTGTGGTGGCGACATAGGTATTTGGTTTACAATTTCAAAAATAGGCACCTGCCAGGACACACACACATTTTGGCAGGCAGCTCCTGACAGAGGGCACTGAGGTGGCCAATGGTAGTGCAAAGTATGACAAAGCCTCTGCCTCTGCATTCATCATCTGCCGTTTGTCGTAGCTATCTCTCTCGTTACCAATCTGCATATCTGTGCTATTGATCACAGAAACTTGATGCATTTATACCTGCACGGTTTTTCTCTGACCGTCAAATATAGGAGGCATCAGTCACAGCCTGAGTAGTGTGTTTCCCCACATCTGAAGGTGTCTGTCAGTTGTACCAATGAAACATTGTGGAATTTTCGTAATATACAACATCTATCCCCGAGAATCAAATTTACAGTTAGTCCATCAGGATAGCATCAGGCAGCATCATCTATTGGTGGTGGTGGACTTGAGTCGGGCTCATGGATGCAGAGTCTATGTACCTGGCATGCCAATGTCTTGGGGGCTTTTCTGTTTTCATTACCATTCTGGTTCTCTCCTTGCTACCTACAACAGTTGTTTGCTGCAGCAGGGTAATACAGGATCCGTTCACCTTGAAGAAACTCTCTTTCTTGTCTCTTGTTTCTTGTCTCTTTCTTGTCGAAGCAGTTGTCATGTTTGTGTATTTCTGTAGCATGACAGTAGTTTGAAACAGAAAGAGGAAATCCTTAAGGTGAACCAATTCTGAATTCCTACTCAGCAGCAAATGACTGTTCCAGTTAGCAATGGAAATGGAAGGTGAATCTTTGACAATGGTAGCCATTAGTGCTGATGAAACATCACAAAATCAATCAAACAACTCTTCACCAAAGAACCTGACACAGAAGCCAACAGATGATTCAAAGGTAGTTGAATCTTGATGGTTGGCAGCAAAGTAATGTGGTTTTCATACATATATGAAGGACGTGGCCATTATGAGACAAAGTCTTATACAGTGGTGGAAATCCATGCGAAAGATGAATATTTGCAGGAAAATAAACATTGTTAGCTGGAATAATTGTGTAGAGTGTATATGCAATAGTATGACATCCAGTATACCAAGTAACATAGTCAAATGTTAGAGTATTTGGCATCACTAGTACATTACACAGCCAGACATCGATAATTCCTATGGTAAAGTGTGTAAGGTCACTGTAAAGGTAGTCTGCTCTGTGTGGTGTTAGTGTGTGCATACGATCCTTTCCTGCAAACTGAAAACAGACAACATAAGTGATGTGTGTGTCTTGTATATAAACCGTGAGAATGCCATTCAGGTCGGCCGTTGTGGCCGAGCGGTTCCAGGTGCTTCAGTCTGGAACCGTGCAACCACTGCAGTCACAGGTTCAAATCCTGTCTCGGGCATGGATGTGTGTGATGTCCTCAGGTTAGTTAGTTTTAAGTAGTTCTAAGTTCTAGGGGACTGATGACCTCAGATGCTATGTCCCATATCACTCAGAGCCATTTGAACCAATGCCATGCAGAAAACAACTATGTAATGAAAAACCAAAAACCATTGCATGCAAGGAAATGGGAGTCTCTAACTGTTGAACTGGCAAGGTGTTGAAATATGTAAGTACAGTGATTAATAATTGCATTAGATTAGGTGAACGATATGGACAGAATGGAAAATACAGGCAAAATTATCTGAGGCATCAAAACGATTACTTTCATGCAAAGCAAGGGCCACAAACAGTTATTCTTCTTAACTAGTTGCTGATGTAAAGCTGCCATTAACTGCCAGACATATGCTACAATTTTTGTTGTATGAAAACTTCCTGCATTCAAGAAACGACTGCAGAAACCTGCTCCAACACCCAAACAGAAATGGGATGGATTGGAGCATGATGAAGAACATTTATCATGGTTGTCAGAATGGGATAAAGTGATCTTCAATAATGAGAAGAAGTTTAATTTAGATGGGTTGGATGGATTTCAAGATTACTGCCGTTATCTGAGAAGATACCAGTAGGTGAGGATGAGCAGAAATTTTGTGATGGAAGTATTTTAGTTTGGGCAGCTTTTCACACTAAAAGTAAATCACATATTGCTTGGTTCAACACTAGAATAAACTCTAACCTGTACACTGCAATGTTACAGAAAGATCTGATTAGAATGTATGAAGACTTAGTGGGATGAAACAATTATTTCATCAATAAGTTAAGGCATATATTCGTGTTTCTGCTACAGCCCAAAACTGGTTCAAAGATAAAGGTGTCTGTCTTTCCCTGGTCCAAATGTAGCCTTGGACTTGCCATTGGAGAGACAGCTTGCATGCCCAAGTGATACAGGTACACATACCATAAATTCAACCACAATGGAAGGGTATCTGTTGAGAGATCAGACAAACGTGTCATTCCTTAAAAAGGGCAGCAGTCTTTTCAGTAGCTGTAGGGGCAACTGTCTGGATGACTGAGTGAACTAGCCTTTTAATGTTAACTGAAATGGCCTTGCTGTGTTGGCACTGAATGGCTGGATATTTAGTGAAGATTGGTGGGAGGAGGAACAGAATTTTTGATCAGATGAATGCAAGGTTATAAAATAGAATAAAATATGAGTAATGTAGGAGTAGGATTCATAATAAATAAGTGAATTGGGATGTGGCTACTATGAACAGCATACTGAATGGGTTATTGTAACCAAGACAAACACAAAGCCAACACCCATGACAGCAGTACAAATTTTTTTCTCAATTAGCTCCACAGATGATGAAGAGGTACAAGAAATGTATGATAAAATAAAAGAAATTATTCAGACAGTTAAGGCAGTACAGTAAGCAGATAAGGCTGAAGGGATCAGACTAGAAAATGAGACACTTAAAATAGTAAATGAGTTTTGTTATCAGGGAAGCAAAATAACTGATGATGGTCATGTAGGGACAATATAAAATGTACATTGGCAATGGCAAGATAAGCGTTTCTGTAGAAGAGAATTTTGTTAATGCCGAGGACAGATTTAAGTGTCAGAAAGTCCTTTCTGAAAGTTTTTATAGAGTGTAGCCATGTATGGAATTGAAACATGGACAATGAACAGGTTACACAAGAAGAGCATAGATGCTTTTGAAATGTGGTACTGCAGAAGAATGCTGAAGATTGCATGGGTAGATCTGTGGCACAATCTGACTAAAAAAGGGTAGCAGTTGGTAGGAAGCACTCTGCAGCATCAACAGATCACCAATGTAGTACTGGAGGGAAGTGTGTGGGGTAAAAATTTTAGAGGGAGACCAAGAAATGAATACAGGAAGGAGATTCAGAGGGATATAGATTGCAGCAGCTAGTCAGCGGAAACAATGCTTACATGGGATAAAGTAGCATGGGGAGCTGCATCAAACCAGTTTTTGAACAGAAGACTACAATAACAAGGAAGACAAAAATTCTGAGACATCAAGGAATCATGAATAGGGTGGGGGGGGGGGGGGGGGAAATCATAGAGGGAGGTCAAGAGAAGAACACAGTAAGTAAATTCAGAAGAATGTATTTTGCAGTGGTTATTTGGAGAAGAGGCTGGAACAGGAGAGAATAGTCTGAAGAGCTGCATCAAACCAGTCTTCAGAGTGACAACCACAACCACAACATGCCTCAGATATTGTACTATCACTTTTGCAGAAACCCTGCATTTATACTGATCCCCACAACAGTGTATTTAGTGAGTGGGGAGAGCATGTCATGCGACAAATTGATATGTAGTCTTATCGACATTCCATAACAACCCAAAAAATGAAGCACTTGAGTTATTGGAGAGAGAGAGCCTTCATGAAGTGTTGGGCACATATGGTAGAGGTGTTCAAAAACACGCCAGTAAAGTAGGAATATCAACAATTTAGGAAAAGACAGATTGCTATTTACTGTAAAGAACAGAGATTAAATTGCAGGCAGGCACAAGCAGAAGACACATAAACAAAGCTTTCAAGCACTGCCTTTACCAGCAAAAGAGTAACAGAGAAATGCACACCATACATACACACAAGCAAGCACACCTCATACACACAACCACTGCCTCTGGCAGTTCAGGCCAGAATGAAACTACCATGTGAGACAGCAGCTGCAATATTGAGGAACTCCCACCTTCTAGATACTCCCAAAAATCCAGAAACCAAGCAGTCCTGGATAGCCCATTGTGGCTTGCTATATTGCCATTGACCAGCACCTACAAATAATTGCTTGTTATCTAGCCTCCTGCAGAATACCAAGCGAGGTGGTGCAGTGCTTAGCACACTGGACTTGCATACAGGAGGACAATAGTCCAACCCATGTCCAGCCATCCTGGTTCAGATTTTCTGTGGATTCCCTAAATTCACTGTAAGCAAATGCCAGGATGGTTCCTTTGAAAAGGGCATGACCAACTTCCTTGGCCATTCTTCCCTAATCCCTCAGGACTGATGACCTCTTTTACTGGACCTCTCCCTCTCCTCCACCACCACCACCACCACCACCACCACCACCATGCCTATTTGTCATTGTTGATGTCAAATCCCTATACAACAACATCCCTCATGCCCACCACTTTATGACTATTTAATGCAACCTTTTCCAGCATCCTGCAGACTCCAGACCAACTACGTCACTACTCATGCACCTTACTAACTTTATCCTAACTCACAGCTACTTCTCTTCTGAATGGAAGGTATATAAACAAATCGGCAGCACAGCCACGGGCACCTGCATCGCACCCTCCTTTCTAGGAGGGGGCCACCATGGCCTTCCTAAATGCCTAACCATTAAGTCTAGTTCAGGTTCATTAATGATATCTCAATGATCTGGACTCAGGGCCAAGTATCCCTGTCTTCATTCCTTCACAACCTCAACACACACTCGCCCATCTGCTTCCCATGTTCTTCCTCAACCCAGCATGCCACCTTCCTTAACATTTACCACCTCCTCTCTGATGGCTTGATGCTCACCTCTGTCCACATTAAACCCACCAACCATGAACAGCATCTGTTTGATAGCTTTCATCCCTTCCACACCAAAAATCCCTCCCAAAACACATAACCATCTGGGGATGGCGTATCCTTAGTGACAGGAACCCCCTTGCTCAGTATTCTGAGGGGCTATCCCAGACATACTCCATTAACAGATCCTCTGTGCCATTTCCCCTCACCACTCCCCAATCCTCCCACCACTCCCAAGAGCCAGCTACAAAAGAGTGACTCCTTTGTCAACCAGTACCAGCCTGGACTGTAATCTCTGAACCACATCCTTCACCAGGTCTTTGATTATGTATACGAATGTACCAAAGAATGAGGAGATACAATTTAAGTTCTCTTAGGCTATAGATACTGTGCTAAAGAATGGCTCAGTAGGGAGTTCAATTGAAGAGGAATGGATGCCTCTAAATAGGGAAATCACAGACATTGGAGAGAAAAACATAGATATGAAGAAGGTAACTGCAAAGAAACTATAGGTAATACAAGAAATACTTCAGCTGATCAATGAAAGGAGGAAGTACAAAAATGTTCAGGCAAATTTAGGAATACAGAAATACAAGTGGCTTAGGAACAAAACATATGGGAAGTGCTGGGAAGCTAACACAAGATGGCTGCAGAGAAAATATGAAGCAATCGAAAATGAAACGATTGTTGGGATGACTAGTGCAGTATACAGAAAAGTATAAAGAACCTTGGATGAAATTAAAAGCAATAAAGGTGAGGTAAGAGTGCAATAGCAATTCAACTGTTAAATGCAGATAAGAAATCAGATAGGTGAGTGGAGTACACTGAAGGTCTGTAAGAGGGGAGGACTTTTCTGATGATGTGATAGGAGAAGAAACAAAAGTTGATATGGAAGAGAAAGGGGATCCAGTATTAGAATCAGAATTTGAAAGAGCTTTGGGAGAGCTACATTGAATAAGGCAGAGGGATAGACAACATTCCATCAGGATTTCTCAAGTCATTGGGGGAAATGTCAACAAAGTGACTATTCATGCTGATATGCAGAATGTATGAGTCTGGTGATATATTTTCTGACTTTTGGAAAAACATAAGCCACAAAATTGCAAAGACAGCAAGAGCAGACAAGTGTGATAATTTTTGCACCATCAGCTTAAAAGCTCATGCATCCAAGTCATTGGCCAGAATAGTATATAGAAGAATGGGAAAAAATTGGGTATGTCTTAGATGACAATCAGTTTGGCCTTAGGAAAACTAAAGAAGCAGAGGGGCAATTCTGACATTGCAGTTGATAATGGAAGCAAGATTGAAGAAAAATCAAGACACGTTCATAGAATTTGTCAACTGTAAAAAGCACTTGACAATGTCGAATGGTGCTATATGTTCAAAATTATCAGAAAAATAAGGGAAAGATAGGTAATATGCAATGTGAACAAGAAGCAAGGGGAAAGAATAAGACTGAGAGACCAAGAATAAAGTGCTCAGATTCAAAGGAGTGTAAGAAAGGGATATTGCCTTTCACCCCTACTGTTCAATCTATACAGCAAAGAAACAATTGGAAAATAAAAGAAAGGTTCAACAGTGGAATTAAAATTAAAGGTGAAAGGATATCAATGATGGGACTTGCTGATGACATTGCTATCCTCAGTGAAAGTGAAGAAGAATTACAGAACCTGTTCAATGGAATGAACAATCTAATGAGTACAGAATATGGACTGAGAAGAATAATTAAAGAAAAATGAAAGTAATGAGAAGGAGCAGAAATAAGAACAGTGAGAACATTACATCCAAATCGGTGATCCCGAAGTAGAGAAAGTTAAGGGATTCTGCTACCTAGGCAGCAGAATAATCCATGATGGTCTGAGCAAAGAGGACATCAAAAGTAGACTAGCACTGGCAGAAAAGGCGTTCCTGGCCAAGAGAGGTCTACCAGTTTCAAACATAGGCGTTAAATTTGAGGAAGAAATTTCTGAGAATGTACATTTGAAGCAAAGCTTTGTATGTTTGTGATACATGTACATGGGAAAACCAAAAAAGAGGAGAATCAAAGCATTCAAGTTTTGGTGTTATAGAGGAATGTTGAAAATTAAGTGCATTGAGAAGGTAAAGAGTGAGGAGGTTTCCTGGAGAATTGGAAAGGAAAGATATGTATGGAAAACCAATGACAGAAGAAGGGACAGCATAGTAGGACATGTCCAAAGACATTGGGGGATAACTACCATGGTAACTGTTTATGATGAAGACAATAATGATGTTGTGAAGGGTGCTCAACGTAATGGTCATCAGTACCATAACAAAAAGTCAGTATGCCAATCTCATCAGTGGGGATGAAGGCCTACCCATCATGCAGAGCAGCCTGCCTTCCTCCCCCCTCCCCCCTCCCCAATTTAGAGATGAGGCCTAACAGTTCACAAAAATTCACCACTCTTAACACTGCAATCAGTATCAGTGAAGATAGTGGGCAGATCTCCACCAAGACTGAAGTTGCCCTAATAACAGTAAATAGGACACACATTGTCGTAACATGCTGAACTGAAAGTGGCACAGCACAAACTTCACAGAGTGGTGGATCCTCCCACGAGAGGAGGAAAGTATGTATTAAAGTCCTATGTTGGGCATGCAGCCCAATAAGCAGAACCTCTTCCCAGCGGTGAGGCTGGCACGAAGTCCACCATGCTAGTGTGGTTGATTTGAGTGACTGCAGTTTGTTTTCTGTCACCTGCAACCACTTAGTCTCCTACTAATGCATGACACATTGGTCAGAAATAAGATGATGATGTGTGACATTATAGGACATTGACAGACACCACCATCGCAACGTGCCTCCTCAGCTGTTTTGTAGGCTGTGTCATTTCCCTCTGTCCCAATGTGGCCAGGTACCCAGTAGAAGATCACCTCCTTGCCACAGTGTTGAAGCTGCTGTAAGGAATCACAGATCAAATAGTCTACTGGGTGCATTTGGTGAAGTGCCTGTAGTGCACTAAGCAAGTTGGAATAGAAAAAAAATTTTTTTGATAATATGTGTGGATCTTTTCCAATGCCATCATAGTGCCATGAACTCACATCATATTCTGTGAATTGTTCTGGAAGACACAATTTGAATACCCTTTCAGGGAAAACCATGGCACAACTGTGAACATTCTCTTGCTGGGAACCATATGTATAAGCATTAATAAAACTGTAATTCGTACTTAAAATGGAAGAGAATGAAGTTGTAAAAATATAATGTGGAGTACAAATTTTCTTGTACTGTATCAAGATTAAAATTATTTTGAGTTTCTTCAGAAGCCAAGGTGGCAACACATTCCATCCCTGGCAGTCACTGTAGTAGGGGGAGCTGTAGGAGGTAAAAATTGTAGAGGACAACAAAGATTGGAATACACCCAGCAAATAATTGAGGGTATATGTTGCAATTGCTACTCTGAGATGAAGAGTTTGGCACAGAAATGGAATTTGTGGCAGGCTGCATCAAAACATACAGTTGAGCATAACACGGTCGATTTCAATGGCTGGATCACTAACCGAGCTATCTGTACCCTCCCCTTCACCATCAGGTTTTCTGAGCTGTGCAGACAGGAGTTATCCTTACAACACACTCTACAATCCCATAACTATCCCAGGCTCAACCTACAGTATAACATATCACCACCACACCCTCCTCCCAACAGTTTCCACCCCCTCTGTCATATCACCTCCTCCCTATTGTTGACTCCCAGGATCTTTGTCTTCCAACTTTCACCAATGCACCTACCCATCTTTTCTCACTACTCTCGTTTTCACTCCTTTTTTCCCCCACCTTCTGCCCCACAACCTCCTAACACTGCAACTGTTTGCATTCTAGTCCCCACACACTCCACCAGACAGTTATTCTGTTCCTGCCACCCATACACGACAATCCCTTCTTCTCTGCCCCCTCCAGACTGCTGCTGCCATGCCACTTGGCAGTTGCATTCTGAGCTGAGGTACTGGAGTTGTTGTGCATGTGTGCACAAGAGGTACTTCCTTAACCTTACAAAAAATAAATAAATAAATAAATCATGCATCATTTGAGAGAAATTTATGAGTTTTCACCATTTTTTTCACCTAATTGGCTGAAATTTTTGATTTGAGGACAGTGAGGCCATAACCCAAGTATAAATCCACTCACGTTAGGTGCAGCAGTGAGGATGTGAGGCTGGGCTGTGAGGTGAGCAGTCTGCCAAGTACATCAGGTATTGCAGCAAGGAGGTGCAGTCAGCCAGGCTGACCGGATGATGAAACTGGCAGGCAATGGCGTTGGTCCATCAGTTGTGCAGAGAGGTGAGGCAGTTGGCACATCAGGGGGGTGTCAACAGCACCTGTAAAAATGTGCAGTTTCATGAAAAGGTTTTATCATATTGCTGTGCAGGCTGGTGTCAAGGGAGGAAAGGAATTTAAATATTGATGCCTTTAATGATGTCAATGAAGGGATATACTTGCAATGAGGTAGTCCTGTCAGGCAAACTAGAGAAAAATAAGTGGTTTGAAGTAAAATAACATCCTCCGCTAGAGTACTGAAGTACAGTAGACAAGGTTTGTCATGTTTATGATAAGAATTAATAATGGTATTTTTGTGGATGTGGAATGACACTTTCCAACCTTTTTTAAATGAGATTGCATAGCACAATAATTGAAATGTAATGAGGAGTATGAAGCACTGGAATGTGATGAATTTTTAATAAGAAAATTGATACTATGGGTTAGGAGATGTCTAACAAAGTGGTGATGGTTAGAAACCATATTTTTGTAGTTATTCCTTTTGCAGAGTGCACTGCTACAGTCAACAAGGCTGTAAAAAAATTGATAAAGTACCTCACAAACAACTACAAACAAGCAAATATGTTCTTTGTTGTAATGTTAGACCTATATAATTTGAATTATATATATTAATTTATGGTAGTGTAAGTAAACAATTCAATGAACTTCTGACTTCCTGAATTGTAAGTAAAAAATTCAATGAAATTCTAACTTACTGAATAGCTAGTAAAATATATATTGGTGCACATTCTGTTTCCAAAAATAATGTATGTCTATGCAACAAATATCAAAAATAAATTAGTTACTTATCACTTACAACAAATGAATTAAATGTCTAGTATTCCACAGGAAGAACAACAAGATTGTATTAGTATTTTGTTTAGTAATTTAATAAAGTTCAGGAATAGCTACAATTTCCATAAATGAATACCTGCAGAATTGTGTAACTAAGTTTGCACATGTTTGTAATCTGTTTCCTATAAAGATGAGAATCAATTCAATTTGTATCATGTTAAGTGTAAATTTTGTTTTGCTAATATAGAGCATTCTGTAGATTTTCCATATCTTGAAACTGTATATTATTGCAACCACAAACTCTGAAAATAGTGTTTGGGAGATAGACATGCGGTCTCAACCACTGGAGGCTTGAGAGAAATTGAAGTGTGCATTCAAAATCTGGGTGACACAGTGCGTGTTTAAGTTGTAAAGCTTGTCATATATATCTAACAATGTGCCACATTTGAACCTTCCACCTTCCATCTTCCACCTTCACACTCCATCTACACCAATACCTACACCCTATGAATCACCATGAGGTGCACCACATGAATATAAATATGTTTCTTCAGTAATTGTTTCATATAAACAGATAAAGAACTGTATAAAATTTTCACACATTTTTGAAATGAGGGATGATGACCAGTTTCTAGTGCCTAGCTACTTACAGTTTCTAAAATTGACAATATTATGAAGAGAACAGATGCGAAAATCATAATTTTTCATGGTAAGCTGGACCATGCTGTGAGTGTACAAGAAGAAGATTTGGACAGCTGGCTATCAAAGATATGAGACAAGCCCCAGAAAGTTGTTAATTAAGACAAAGCTTGTAGAATCTCTCAGAAATGTATCTATAATACATGAAATACCTTTCAGCACACTTTCAATGAAGTTCAATAATACAAATCCTTTGAAAATAGGTGGACAAACTGTCTTGATGGTAAAAATCATTAGCTTACATAATTGAGTAGAATGATGTCAGCTAATTATCAATGGTGAAGTTAAGGGTATTGTGAAGTCCTACTTGAACCGCAGTGGCATATTAGAGAAGAGGTCTGAAGCCTTAGCCCTCGATACCAGTGCATCAAAAATCTGCTCTCAAGTAACAAGGCTCTTTCTGAACATTACGGTAAAGGTGTAAAGATGAAGTAAACATAGAAGTTATAGCAGACTATTTCAAATATTTAGAGGAAACTGTGAGACATGTTCTGTTGAGTCCCATAGCCAAGTTCACCAATGATGTTGGTGCTGTCAGTGTGTTGGTCAAGAGCACATGTCAATATACACACAGAATCATATATTCATCCAAAACGAGAAGGCCTACAATGAAGGTGAAAGAAGCTAATTTCCAATGAGTAAGAATGATATTTAAAACTCTTTAAGGCACTGATCCCTGTAAACTAATGTGTGGTACTAAATAATGAGCATTGAGATTTGTTTTGTGAAACATCATGTTGTCTTAATAAAGTATTAGCAAGTTGAGTGACTGAATATTAATAAAGCATGTTGGTAATAAATAAAATAGTAGTTGGCCCTACCAAATATTAAGCTGAACTAATATAAATGTACTGTTCTTAGTAAATTGCTGTTAGTTGTGTTTAATGTGTTCTAGTTCACCTCCCCTCATGTTTTAATGGCAATTGTTGTTGAAAATATTCAGTGATCTGAATCATCCCAGATCCTGTTGAAATTCTGAACACAGGCTAGATTAAAATTTAAAAAAGAGTTCTGGTACAGAATTTTCTTCTAGCATAACACTGATGCAAGAAGAGCTGAAGATGCTATATTTGAGATTTAAACATTGCACTGAAGTATTTAGACATTAATTTCCACTGAAAACTTAATTTTCTGCTCTAATTCAACTCAAGTTGTGGAGCTTTTATACAGATGATTCACATTTTACATGTACAAAATAGCTACATAAACATTTTTACTTTGCTATCTAAGCATTTATTATGTAAACCAAACCACCTTTCACAAATTTCAACCTAGTTATTTTATAAACAAATATCTAGTTCCCCAAGTCCCAAAATATCTTTATGACAGTTTATAAATACTCCTTCCTTAAAAAAGAATCTTCAGACTACCATCAGCGGTAACACTTGCAACATCTATGTATTGAGTCTCCAGTAATTTTGTCAGTGTGTGTTATTTTACAGTAACATTGGTACCTAGAGCATACCCAATTAAGACATCGATTCAAGTTTGTGTTCTAGGCAGAAAATGACATAAAATTCGGTCTACTACAATTTTTGGCACAACTGAATATTCCTGTGCCATTTGTCTGCCCAACAAAATGTCTTAGTGAAGTATCCATGTGAATATAGACATTGTTTATTTACCTGCAATTGGTGGATGCATTTTGAGAATCAGTGCAACACTAAATGCTTATAGGGACTTTAATACTTAACTGTGTTCAGCTTCCTGTTTCTATAGAACCTACATTATGAGGTGACTCATAATTTACTGTCTCTGAATGGGTGGTCCAGCCTGGTTCTTTTGATGTACAAATACACTGAAGAGCCAAAGAAACTGCTACACCTGCCTAATATCGTGTAGGACCCCTCATGAGCATGCAGAAGTGCCACAACACAATGTAGCATGGACTCAGATAATGTCTGAAGTAGTATTGGAAGGAACTGACACCACGAATCCTTAAGGGCTCTCCATAAATATGTAAGAGTATGAGGGGTTGGAAATCTCTTCTGAACAGCATGTTGCAAGGTATCCCAGATATGCTCAATAATATTCATATCTCTGGAGTGTTGTGACCATTGGTGGAAGTGTTTAAACTCAACAGAGCATTCCTGGAGCCACTCTAGTAATTCTGGATGTGTGGGGCGTCACATTGTCCTGTTCAAATTGCCCAAGTCCATCAGAATGCACAGTGGATATGAGTGGATGTAGGTAATCAGACAGGATTCTTACATAGATGTCACTTGTCAGAATCATATTTAGATTTATCAGGGGTCCTGTATCACTCCAACTTCAAATGCCCCACATCATTATGGAGCTTCCACCAGTTCAACAGTCTCCTGCTGACTTACAGTGTCCATAGATTCATCAGGTTGTCTCCATACCTGTAAATGTCCAGCCATTTGATACAATTTGAAATGAGATGTGTCCAACCAGGCAAGACATTTCCAGTCATCAACAGTCCAATGTCAGTGTTGACAAGCCCAGAAAATGTGTAAAGCTTTGTGTCATGCAGTCATCAAGGGTACACAAATGGGCATCCAGCTCCGTAAGCTGGCATCGATGATGTTTCATTGAATGGTTCACATGGTGAAACTTGTTGACAGCCCAGCACTGAAATCTGCAGCAATTTGCAGAAGGGTTGTACTTCAGTCATCTTTAGTCCCGTTCTTGCAGGATCTTCTTCTGGCTACAGCAATGTTAGACAATTAATGTTTTAATGAATTTCTGATATTCTCAGTACACTCATGAAATGGCCGTATGGGAAAATCCCCCACTCCATAGCTACCTCAGAGATGATGTGTCCCATCTCTCATGTGCCAACTGTAGCACCACATTCAAACTCACTCAAATGTCAGTAATCTGCCATTGTACCAGCAGTCACTAACAACTGTGCAGACACTTGTTGTCTTATATAGGCATTGCTGACCTTAGTCCTGTACCCTCCTGTTTATTTATCTCTGTATTTGAATACACAGGCCTATACCAGTTTCTATGGCACTTCAGCATTAGGTGACTAGTCATGATCCAAACAGTCAATTTAAAGTTAATGAAAGTGTGACCAACCAAGACTAAGGCAGTTGTGTTGCATCAATTACTGAATAACATTAAGAATTGCAAGGATTTCAGTGTGGAGACTATTTACTATTGCCTTACCGAGAAGAATAAGGAGATGAAGCAGGAGCCAGGTTGGTAATCTTTCCAGTTCTGCTTTGACTACGTCATTTAAATCTTATTTGGGGAGTCGCCTTCTGCTCTGTTTTCTTTATGTATTGGCATATGTCTAATGTGCTAACCTGCAAGCTAAATTTTTGTAGTTCATACATTATGAAAATTATGTGTTTGTGAAGTGTGTTAGGTGATTTCATTCTATTTTTCAGCAGTTAATTGTGTTGCAGGGTTTGGTAAGTGTAAATGTTGCCTGTAGGGTAATCAGGCTGAGAGTGGTATGTACATGTTTTGGTTTGGAATTTCAGCAGACAAATCTTCTGGGCAATTTTTTTTACATGGGTGTAAAGCTATTGGGTAAAAGTGTAGGAAATGATGACCCATGGTTTTGATGAAATTCAACCAGAACCTCTGTATCATCTGCTCAAAAAATCTTAGAGGTGGTGTTCTAGGTGTCAACTTCAATTGCTGTTACAACAAATTCATTGAGGTAACCCCGAAAATTGTATGATTAATGCCAGTGTAAAAGCCACCAATGAATTTTACATGGTACCGGTACGGAATCCAAAGTAAATATCATGTTACAAAGGTGGCAATAAACAATTGGGTCCCTAAAATGAAATGTAGTGGAGGATATTATCAAATATGTTACAGTGCTAATAAAATATCAAGACCTAATAGTCAATCGTCATTTAGTAATAGAGGGAAAGAAGAAAAAGGGAACAGTGAACACCAGATCTCATTACCTGAGTCTCATATATAAACATTGGTGACAAAATGCAGTTTGCCAGAAAAGTAAATTAAGAGAAGAAACTGACATGTAAACTGTACTCAAAGCCCAACTGAGCTCAAAGTTGTTTGCGTATAGTAAAAATGTGCAGTCATGACTAATGCCTGATATTGGACATGTTCTGTTGTAATCTGTCTGTCTAAACAAACCACCTTGAAACACAAATATAAAAAAAAATTCATCACCCCCTTGATTCCGAGAGTTCCGGAACCTGTACAGAAAATTGGCATAGAGATTAACATAAACATCATTTCTGCCCTTTTTATTGCTCATGAAAACCACATCTTGCCTTTTGTACCCCCATACAGTGAGACCTCAGAGGTAGTGGCCCAGATTGCTGTACACACCGGTACCTCAAATACCCAGTAGCATGTCCTCTTGCATTGATGCATGCCTCTATTCATCATGGCGTACTATCCACAAGTTTATCAACGCACTGTTGGTCCAGATTGTCCCACTCCTCAATAGTAATAAACCACTAATCATTCGATGTCATTATCCTGAAGGAAGTAATTCACAAGATGTGCATAATGGGGGCGGGAATTGTCGTCCATAAGATGGATGCCTCGGTAATATGCTGTCAATATGGTTGCACTAGCGGTCAGAGGATGGCATTCATGTATTGTACAGCCATTACACCACCTTCCATGACCACCTGCAACATATGTCGGCCCCACATAATGCCACCTCATAACAGCAGGAAACCTCCACCTTGCTGCACTTGCTGGACAGTGTGTCTAAGGCATTCAGCCTGACTGGGTTGCCCCCAAACGTATCTCCGATGATCGGTTGAAGGCATATGCGACATGAAGAGAACATAATGCCAGTCCTGAGCAGTCCATTTGGCATGTTGCTGGGCCCATCTGTACTGCACTGCATTGTGTCATGTTTCCATAAATTGACCTTGCCATGGACGTTGGGAGAAGATGCCCATTATGCAGCCTGTTGCTCACAGTTTGAGTCATTACGTGTGACTGCATGACAAGCATTATTCAACATGGTGGCATTTTTGTCAGGGTCCTCTGAGCCATAACCCATAGGTAGCAGTCATCCACTCCAGTATTAGCCCTTGGGTGGCCTGAGTGACGCATGTCATCGACAGTTCCTGTCCATCTGTATCTCCACCATGTCCGAACAACATCACTTTAGTTCACTCCAAGACTCCTGGACACTTCCCTTGTTGAGAGCTTTTCCTGGCACAAAGTAAAAATGTGGACATGATCAAACAGCAGTATTAACCATCTAGGCATGGTTGAACTATCGTACAACGTGAGCTGTGTACCTCCTTCCTGGGGGAATGTCTGGAACTGATTGGTTGTTGGACACCCTCCATCTAATAGGTGCTGCTCATGCATGGTTGTTTACATCTTTTGGCGGGTTTAGTGACATTTCTGAACAGTCAAAGGCACTGTGTCTGTAATACAATACGCACAGTCAATGTCTATCTTCAGGAGCTCTGGAATCAGGGTGATGCAAAACTTTTTTTGATGTTGTGGAATGAAACTGCAGTGCAACAAAAAACAAAGCCTGCTACTATGTTTAAGTATTCAAAATGTGAAAACAGCGCTAGAAAACAGTAACACTTGACAGCCAGTATATGCTGGATACAATTAGTGTTCACTGTATTGATAGTGCTGAAACAAATCAAAAGGAAGGCGCCCTCGAGTCATATGCTTCTGTTACTGTTATCAAAACAAACAGTTGAATATGTGCTAACTGCAGAACCCAAGGAAACATCCATGACATAGAAGAAAAGAAATCTTTTGCTCACAGATAGTAACCTAAGGTATTTACGCACTGGTAATTTTATTATTTCTGATATACATGAAATGTATACTGTGTGAAATAGCATTAAGTCAGGGATAGCAATATCTGCAGTTCTATAAAATGTGACAAAGCTCTTTCAGAGAGACTTAAGTCAAAATGATGCAGTAATAGCTACCGTGTGAACAAATAAATGATATTGGAGGACACTTCAGACTATACTAGTATCATAAAAAATACAATCACAATACTTTCACCAATTAAACATGTGGTAAATGTGGTACTAAGTACAGTAACCAAGAGCCATGAGAGACCACACTTCAACATCAGTATTTAGGTATTTAATAGACTACTTGTCTCCTCTGTGGAAACCTCTAATTTCAACAAATGCAGGATTGTTTTTAATTTTGGTACAGAGACAAATGAGGTCCTGTTTTTATCTCTGTTGACTTGGGCTGCATATATACAGGCTAGGTAAGAAAAATATTTTCTCTAGGCATGCAAAAAATACATAAAAATTACATCAAATCTCAGACAGTACAGAGATCATAATACCTAGTCTCCAGTAAAAGAATCAACCATGAACAGAGTGTATATGTGGACAATGGAAAAAATCCTCAATTTTTCCCATTTTTTTCCAAATATCCTGGTTAAAAAATATACTTTTTCCCAGGTAAAGACACACTTCTTCCATGCTAAGTGACAATATGTTTTTCATAAATTTTCCCTCTGAACTGTAAAACTCACCAACCCTTTGAATGGTTAAGGTTTCATACACTGATGTACAACTTCCTCACATTTAGAGGATGAAGAAAGGGAGATAAGATCTGGAAAGACCTTTGATGTGCATCAACATATATGCTGCATGTTTTTGTATAACAAAATTATAAATTGAAATTCCACCAAACACAGCATGTTAGTTTCCAGAGTACTGAAATCAAGATTGCAATGCTCTTTTGTAAACCAATCCTATATTATGCCACATGATCTCACCAGCCAACAACAGCAGATATTCAGGGCATAGGTCATGTGTTGCAGTCAGCCAATAGCAAGATACTTCACACAAATGTTCCAGTCAATTTAAAATAATGCCATAAATGTCTGATCTTCTAGGCTCAAAATTCCTCTAAGTGGCCCGTCTTCAAAGTGTTATGTTTTAAAAACAAGTCAAATTCTCTGTGATCTAGGAAATTCATCCACATTCTAAAACATAACGTAATTCATCTTGCATAAAGAAAATTTACTTTGAAAGTAATGCTTTTCAAACCCCCATTTGCAATACTTTTGAAGACTGTTACAAATAGGTCCATTTTAGCAGCTGTCGGAGAGTGCCAGAAAACAGGTATTATTGCGCATCCACAGCTGTGGTAATGTAGGAATCCAGCATATTTATATGTATAAAGCATTAAGAGATCTAACCTTGTGCTATAAAAGAAACTGGATACCAGTGGATACTCCAAGAGCATCGGAATTTTGTAAACCGTACTAAAATGCATAATTCAGCTTGAAGTGTGCATTGGTTTTGTCAAAATTCACAATCAAGTAAGCCCCAACTGATACTAAGATTTTCAATGTGGGTTTTGGGATGTAAATTTTCTTGGAGTGCCAGTACTGTACTACCTCATGTTTGCTTCTTTATTATGGCATAATGCCATACATGGAAGAAGGTGGAAATGTTCACTTGACATTCAGTGAACAATTGGTACTAGCCAATACTGTGGAATGCCCTCACTGGAAAAGATTAATAAAGCCAATATTTTAGCTAATTGACAAAACTTACTTCATTGTTCTGCAAAAATGTGGAAATAAAATAAAATCAGAAATCTGAAACTAATAACATATTTTTGCCTTCCATAATTATGTGAATGTATTTTAATTCACTTGATAGCTCCTATCCACACAAATCTGTTTTCATTCCATTTGATGTGGGAACTGTAAATGAAGAGGAAACAGTGGGATCACTTAACATAAACACGGGTCATGTGGAGACTACACTCCTCCCCACTACAAGTCAGACAACTCTGCACCTGTGCATATCTGGCAGATAGGGTGCACAAAAAAAAATGTTTCTCATTAGTATCTGGTTGCTTGCTGCTACTGCCTATACAGCTAACAGCCACACTTGAAGTGGCCAGAAGTGGGAGATGGTACTGCTCAAATGCGAGTCAACTGCCCATCTGCATGAGCCCATAGGCAACTGCACAAATGAACCTAATGTAAACAGTTATGACATCACACTCTAATACAGCAGTTTATTCTTATGAAGTATTGCATAGTCTTTGCCCCAAGGCCTTTTACATATTTTTGCTGTTTGCAGATGCTTGTGTGTGCGCAAGGAATTTTGTTGTTCTAAATGGTGCATTTCCTTTGCAACTGAAGTTTTTTACCCTCTCATTTATGTTTTATTCCTGCTGTATTATTCTCCATTAGTACAATACAGTAATATTTTTTGCTAGAGTATCAGCTCTTACCAGTCTTAACTACAAAATTTTAACTGAAAACTAAAACAATGATAAATTCTTGGTATTCCGAAAAATACCGTGGTTTTTCAGTTTTCTCCTGCATGAAAAAATTCCTGGGATTTTCCTGGATTTCCCATTTGTCCCAGATTGCATACACCCTGAAGAAATCTGAAGGAGAGACTATACATGAAAATATTAATAAAAAAGAAACCATAGAAAAAATTTTGCATTGTAGTTGGTTTAAGAGAAGACAAAACAAAACTTTTTTAGGCCAAACACAGAAATGGATAATCCCAATGTAAAAACCATCAGAAAGGATCCATCAATCATGCAACAAAATGTTCAGTACTTAATCTAGAAACATTTAAGAGTAGAAACACTATTGAGTGATTGGAATAGCCCAACAGTAATGTGTTTTATTGAACACTGGATTCATGAAAATAAGACACCTCTGTGCCACCTACAATAGTACTCAATAGTATTATGCTTTTGTAGCTCAAATTATAAAAATTGTAGCAGGATGTATGTGAAAAAAGTGGCTTACAAATATGCTAAAGAGCTGCTCCAATAAAACTCAGAATTGAAAACGATTTTGGATGTTCAGCAATCGAAATTTTCATTAAAATATGGAATAAATCTTCATCAATGTTTACTGTTCACCTGGCATTGTTACCACATAATTTTTGGGAAAATTAATGTATTAAATAACACTAGCAGTTCCAAAAAAAAAATAAAGAATAATACTTAGTGGTGACTAACACCAATTACAGTAAAGTGTTGAAAGAATCAGGAATTTTTCTTCATTCAAATCTCTTACAGTTTCTGTGTTATATGTACAATGGTCTGCCACACAAAAAAGTTATTTCTTCATTTTCACTGTTTCATAAATCCTCAAGCGCATTTTTACTAGATCATTGCTTCTGTTCAGTGGCTCAATTCTTAAAACAAACTTTAAGCAAGAATGTGTAAAAAGTGCTGCTGTTGCTAAAGCGAGATGAAAAAGGATGATTTTATTGTATGATTAAAATATATTTTGATGTTATATGTAATTTGCATGTGCACATGCATGCACTCATGTGCAAGTAACATCCCACAGTCTGTAGAGATTTACTGGATGAATAAAATAAATGAACTATATTAGCATTAACGCAAACAGTACTTCTGCTATACATTGTAGCAGCTCACGTGTCAGTGCTGCGCACTGCGGCACCTCACTAGCTGCAGCAGAATCTGACACGTCAGCAGTGGCCACAAGCTGCCCTGTGCCCTGCCGTCAACATCAGCAGTAGGGGCCACCAGCTGTGCTCCCTGTTGTTCATTAACAACTTCCTGCCTATGCTTGGCCCTGGATTCCAGTCGACGAAGCAACGACACCCCCCCAACCAGGTGCTGACAGGAGGAGGAGGAAAGCAGAGGGTAAGACACTACCTTGAGCCATCAACGTCACACCTGGAGTGGAACACACAGAGGAAGAACACGTGTGCATGTCCCCCAGTCAAAAGATAGCAGCCATAGACAAAATATTGAGTGAAATAGAAGCAGAGTTAAAAGCTAAGCATTCTTCATCTGCTCTGTTAACCATCATTAGAGACAAAGTGTTTCCCTTTACTTTCCAAATAATTAACCTTGAAGCTAAACTGTCATGTCTAAATGATTAAAACTTGAACTACAGAGAGCCTCAAACCCAGTCAAAGACTTACAAATCAACCTTTGCAAGAGAAGGCTGAGAAATTAGAGAACGAAACAAGGAACAGAGTGCAGCAAACCAAGACTTGCAACAACAAATTAGAGAATTAACTAATAAAGTCACACAACAAGTGCAAACACAAGCACAGACACTGACATATACTGCCGCCTTAACAATAGAACCTAAAACCAAAGAGGCTCGAAGAATGGAACAGGCTAAAACAAACAGGTCACAACCCTATATATCAAATTGACAGCAAATCAAGATGGCAAAGCTGTTTGACTGACAATCACCAACACCATAAATCTGAGGAAAGGGAGTATACACATAAAATAAATCAGAACCACCCAAATTGCAGTTATGGAAGAAATGGAAAATACAGGAAGATTGCTGAAAAATAAGAGAAATGACTGAAGACCTGCACACCATTGTCTATGAAGGACCACGAAAATGCAAGCCGCTCATGGCAGTATATCACATACCAGATAGACTTACTGATGAGGAGTTTTGTAGAAAGCCTTTACGAGCAGAATCTAAGCGGGTACACCATGAAAGAAGACTTCGACAGGGAAGTCAAAAGAAGGTTTTTAAACAGGGCCTAAGGGAAGGGGTTTAAGTCACCAGATATTGGAGGTCAGCCCACATCTGTACAGAGTCCATACATGAAGACAGAGAGTTTACATAGAATCTGAATCACTTTCTGTGAAAGACCATATAGTAGTAAACCAGTATTGTAAGTGTTGTGACCTACGACATGTGACTAAATCCTGCAGTAAGGCCGACGTTACATGTGCCAAGTGCGGCTACCAGTGACACAAGTGCGGTGAGTGCACGTCCATGGTTTGCATCTGTATCCCCTGCAAATAAAGAGGCCACATCTGCCATAAAACAGAAGGAGGTGATTGTCACCCTTATAAACAATTGCATGACCGGCTCCTGGACAGTATAGACTAAGACAGCTAAAATCAGCACACACACACACACACACACACACACACACACACACACACACACACACACACACACACACACACACAAACGGCACATGAATGCCCAAGCCAATCACTCAAAACACATAAATACAAATCACCATCAATGTTATAGAGAAGATACCAAAGAGCAATTTCCTGTAGAAGACAAATGAATCTTCTGCCTTATACACTCAAAGAAATTACAGGATAGATGCATTAATATGATAGAATATACAGGGTGTTACAAAAAGGTATGGCCAAACTTTCAGGAAACATTCCTCTCACACAAAGAAAAGATGTTATGTGGACATGTGTCCGGAAACGCTTAATTTCCATGTTAGAGCTCATTTTAGTTTTGTCCACCTACGCTCAGTGGAGCACGTTATCGTGATTCATATGGGATACTCTACCTGTGCTGCTAGAACATGTGCCTTTACAAGTACGACACAAGATGTGATTTATGCACGATGGAGCTCCTGCACATTTCAGTCGAAGTGTTCGTACGCTTCTCAACAACAGATTTGGTGACTGATGGATTGGTAGAGGTGGACCAATTCCGTGGCCTTCATGCTCTCCTGACCTCAACCCTCTTGACTTTCATTTATGGGGGCATTTGAAAGCTCCTGTCTATGCAACCCCGGTACCAAATGTAGAGGCTCTTCGTGCTCGTATTGTGGACGGCTGTGAGACAGTGTGCCATTCTCCAGGACTGCATCAGGGATTCCATGCAACGGAGAGTGGATGCATATATCCTCGCTAACGGAGGACATATTGAACATTTCCTGTAACAAAGTGTTTGAAGTCATGCTGGTATGTTCTGTTGCTGTGTGTTTTTTCCATTCCATGATTAATGTGATTTGAAGAGAAGTAATAAAATGAGCTATAACATGGAAAGTAAGCGTTTCCGGACACATGTCCACATAACATATTTTCTTTCTTTGTGTGTGAGGAATGTTTCCTGAAAGGTTGGCCGTACCTTTTTGTACAGCCCTGTATAGGTGAAATGACAATCGGTGGCTCCATCCACTGCGAGGTGGCAAAACAAATATAAAGACAATTACAGCACTGGATAAACTTCCAAATAACGTTAACGAAGAGCATAGATGAGTTTGACCTTACATATACTGTGCACAAGAAAATGTACAAACAAAACTGACATACTCCTTCACAATTTCTCCCAACTGAATTACATCACATTGCACATACACAAGTTGAACACAAACCAGAATCATCACCATATGGAAAACCCTACAACACACGTAAATGTGAACAGTACATCAAACCAGTCAAATGTTTCTCGAGAGGCACTCTTCACTCCGGGAAAAAGGAGCAAAGAACAGACAGGCACATAGACCCTGAATCAATACACATCGAAACAATGAGACCACAGACCAATACAACACTCAGAACTACTGGACCCAGACTTATAAAAGTAGACAAATTAGATGAGGGCAAATCTGAGGGAGAGACATGTGATATTTTCAATGATGTCAACATGCGTCGAGAAACAACCTCCATTCCAAACATCAACATTCCCCTTTGTCATATATCTCGTTACAGAGGTAGACTATTTCTTTTCTTGCCTTGTTTCCCAGACTCTTCAACAGTTCTGCCGGCAATTCATCTATTCCACATGCCTTCCTATTCCTAATCTCCTTCAGCACCTTTTCTACTTCTGCTTCCATGATGGTAAATCCCTTTCCATCTTCTGGCACATGTCGCTCCTCTTCAACCTTATTTCTCTTTGCATTTCATCCCCCTTATACAGACATTCAATATATTCTTGCCATCTGTTCAAAACCTCCTGTGGTTCTATTTCCATGTTATTCCTCTTTCTTTTACATTCAAAAACTCTCACTAGACAGTCTATACATCATTTCATGCTTTCCCTCTCTCTCCATTTTCTCTATTTCGTCGCATTTCTGTTTCATCCATTTTTCTCTTGCTTCTTCAGTTTCTCTTCTTAATTCATTATTCAGTTTCCTGTACTTCTTTTTGCCTTCTACAGTTTCTACACTTTTCCACTTTCTGTGCTCTTCCATCTTTTCAACATGTTTTCTGTTATCCACTCTTTCCTGGTGCTTTGGGATACTCTAATTCCTAGTACTTCTTCAGCAGAGTCCATGAGCCCTTCCCTCATTTTTATCCACTTGTCATTAACACTTTCATCAACACCACCTCTTTGCCATTTTTCCATAAATCTGTTCTCCAAATCTGATGCATTTCGTACCTCTATGAGTCTTTCTATGTTTAGTTTTTCCTTTGCTTTACCTCTCCAGACTTTTTTCAACTTCACTTGTATTTCTCCCATCACTAGGTTGTGGTCTGAATTTATATGCGCTCCTGGATAAGCTTTAGCATTCTTCAAACAGTTCCTAAATATTTTTTGTATCAGGATGTAGTCAAGCTGATATCTTTTCATATTCAAATTTCATATGCATGTGTAACGTCTCCTTTTGTGGTGTTCAAATAATTTGTTACCCGCTGCTAATGCATTGTCCTTACAGAAACTAATTAGTCATTCACCTCTCTCATTTCTTATTCCTAATCCAAATTTTCCTACTGTATCTTCATCTCTTCCTTCAGCTACCACTGCATTCCAGTCCCCCATGATGATAATGCAGACGTTTATATTTTCTCTCTCGGTGAGTTCTTGTATTTTCTCAAAATATTCTTCCATTTCCTCATCTCTGTGCTGGCTGGTTGACATATATACCTGTATTAATACCAAATCTTTTGAACTACCCTTCAGTCATATCATCATCCGTCTTCCATCAATATATTGTACCTTCTTTACCTTATTTTTCAACTTTTGCCATATCAATATTCCTACTCTGTTCTCACCACTCTTGACTTCCCCTGAGTGAAAGAGCTTATAATCTCCACTTTCTATCTCCCCATTCTCTCCCCATCCCATTTCACACAAACCAAGGGCATCTAATCTGTTCCTTTTAATCTCCTGTTTTGCATTCTCCAGCTTTCCTGCTTGCAGAAGTGTCCTCACATTCCATGTTCCAATCTGCATCTTTCCTCCCTTCACCATCCCTTTCTTCCTTTCAAATATGTCTACTCTCAAAGTGTTCCCCTCCCAGTGATCCGAATGAGGGGAAGTTTTAACTTCGGAATCTTTCACATGGAGAGACATACCATGTACTGCTTGGGAATGTAATGTGGTAGTTTCCCGTTACTTTCCACATAGGCAGTAGGATGCCCAGCCTAAAGTCAGCCACTCACCACGAGTCAGACGCTGTCTGTAGCTGCCCCTCTGGGGTTCAGTCACTACTTGTACTCTGTTGTACCCAAAGAGAAAAGGTGCCAGCTCTGCCATACCGAAGCCCATCTTCTCCGCCTTTGCTGCCATTGAGGTCTTCACCGTATCCCTGGCAAGGGGCCCTCACGAGGTACTATCACCCAGGCCAGGTGAACCAAGGTTTTTTTAACGAGGTGTTACTACTCCCCCTCCTCCTTTCTCAACCAGGCTTGGGACCGGCTATGGCGGAAGGAATGGTTTGTGGGAGAAGACAGAGGAAGAAGGAGGTACAAGGTGATAGACAACATAAAGGGAAGGGGAAATTATGCAGACCTGAAGAGGATGGCAGAAGACCGGATAGCCTGAACAACTACCATGTGAAAACCTGCCTTTAGGCATAACACTGATAATGATGATGATGATGACGACTAAGCAAGTTTGAAGTTTTTTAGTAGAAACCATCAATGCTTTTCTATGAATGTTATGTATTGCACAGCTCATATAGAGGATGCCATACAAACAACCAATGTGTTCTCTTCAAAGCCTACCACCATAATACTGTAACAGAAGCCCAAACGGGGACTGACATGCTGGGATGTGTTTTGGAAATATGAAATAGTGGTATGTAATCTAATGTATAAGCAGTGTAGGTTATGCAACAAGTTGTAACTTCTTATACTATCGCCTGACTATGTAATTCTTGTAGTTTTGCACAGATAATGGTAGGCACTAGCTGGAACCTAGATTTATTTCAATGAAGCCTGAAAGGAAAGGACAACTGATTTCTGTGCTGGAACATTCTCGAAGTCTAAATGTTATCCAGTCAGTTCCCAAAATCACAAAGCCACATCAACAGCCACCAGCTCTAGTAAGATGAGCACATTCTGATTCTGTTAAGCAGCTAACATCAGCACCATACAGAGAACATTTGAAAAAATGCCAAGAGAATAAATATGTGATGGAATCAAAAACAGAAGCAAAAGTTTTCTTCTTGAAAAGAAAAGGACAACAACACAGGATATATAATCTTCCAGTTATTTGAAGTCTGTTACAACTTAAATAGATAACCAATTTCTTCTGGGTGGGCCACAAAGCCTCAACAAATTTGAACTAGGTCAGCGCTTCAGATGTACATCTCAAAAAGAAGGCAAGGAATGCATATTCCACAGTGGATGTTGCTCTGGAGACAAACAGAGAAACAGCACAGGTGCATGCAATGCTACCCTTAGAATCTCAAAGAATGGAAACTTAAAAAAACTTTTGTATGTCCAGTCTGCACCTTTCTCGCGCAATAAATGTACCAAAAGTTAGACAGGCAATAAGCAGGAGAATTCATTGTTCTGGGGTATACCTGTTCTATTGGTTAATATTGTTTTCCAGAGTGTCTCATATTACAAGACAATTCCTGTTTTGATCAAACCTGACTTGTGTGAGCTTTTTTAAAATTTAAATTTATTAAGTATCAAGCAGCTTAATTCAACCAAACAAATTTCAAGTACAATGATTTCACATACATTCCCAGTTGACAGACAGTTATATCAAATGATGTTGTACAGATGGAGTAATGTGAGATGAGGAAATCTTAACTTCAGGAATGAGGTTAGTATGAAGTCCACCCACCATTAGCATCAGTTACCTGCCTCATCTGATAAGGCATGGAAGCAGTCAGCCTCTTGAAATGGGTGTCATTATTTGCAAGACTCACCCATCTGAAACTAGGTCCACAGTTTGTCAGGAGTGTTTGGAACTGGTGTTGGGAGTGTAAATTCATTTAATGGTCTTTTTATTTCAATGGGATTCAAGTCGGATGCTCAAACAGACCAACCAATGAGGTCAATGTTGGCCACCTGTGAGAATTATTGCCGAACAATTGGAATCGTGTGAACGATGGTGAGGACCTGCTGGAACTGGATCACACTATTTAGATAGTGCATCTTCACAATCAGCAGATGATGTGTTTCACAATGTGAATATGTGGTGAGAAGATCATACATTTGAAGTATACCTGCTCCATCCAGTGACATCTGCTCGCAGTAAGAAACTGAGGTGTGATCAACATGCATATGTTTTGCCTTGTACTGTGGATGGCTATATCCTCTCTGTGGCTTTAGACAATCATAGAATCCTCATTCTCTGAGCTAAATATTAACTCATCTGAAAGATATGGTGCCACTTACGATCTGCAGGCAATTCAGTGAAGGCAAGCCTATAAAATTTTTGATGGTCAGGGAGGACACCTTTATTAGCAGCCATATAGCCATCTAAAGAGAAATTACCTTAACAAGGGAACAAATACATTGCTAAGAGTGTTACATATGTGGTCACTGCCAATGTTGCATATCACTGGTGAGAGCTATACACAATTGAAGGTACTTGAGCTTATTCACAATATTGTTTGTTAATTGTACAGCATTCATAGTATTTTGCACTTAGAGGTATCTCGTGCAAAGGCACCAAAATTGGAGTACATCATGCAAGTAGTTATTCGGACAGTCGGTTATTTAAGATCCCACAGTTTGATGCATTGAAAATTGTCCAGTTTAAACTAGAAATTTGTGGAGGATTATAGAGATTTTTCATACCAGAGAGAAGTTTGCAGCTTAGTTGCTGCAATGTACTGAAAATAATTTCTAAACTAAATATGCCAATAAATCAGTTTTTAAAGGACATAAGAAGGCATGACCCCAAATGGACGATACAGAGTGAGTTGTACAAATTGCATTTTTAGTGAATATTAGAGAACTTACTATTGCTTTGAACAATAGCTTGCAAAGTGGAAATAAAGTAGTTTCTGAAATGACTGAAAAAGTGAGAGTTTTTATGAGAAAGGTTGCTCTGTGGGAAAGGATTGTCCATCAGAGAATGCCGTATATTTCCATATATAGCCTTCTGTCCATGAAAACAATTACACGGGGTATATTTCTCTAATTATTACAATAAAAGAGCAATTCCTCAAGCAATTTGGAGATATGTTAAATTTATCCCAATCTTTTGACTTCTTTTCAAGACCATTTGCTACTTTTGCAGATAAGAGTCCTGACAATTTTCAAATGGATTTAATAGCTGTACAATGTAATCCTTGTCTGAGACACAAGCTTTTTGAGATAAAAGGTTACTAGAATTTATCAAACTTTCCACAATGATAGTTTTCTCATCTTCAATGTGAAGCTGCAAAATTACAGGTGCATAATGTCAATGCTTGGTTCAATGTATGTTTGTGAGAGATGTTTCCCTCTTATATACATTTTCCATCATTGGTGTTTGCCCTTACCAAAGGTTATGTTTTCTGCCTTAAGGTAGAAATTTTATGCTGGACATTAAACACATTGTAAATTAGACTAGTAATAATTTAAAAAATTTAAATAACCTCTGAAACTACTCTTTTCAACCATCCTATTAAATCTTGCTTCCATATTCAATAACGCATGCTAGGAAATAAGAAGCAAATTTAATGCATTACAGAGGATGAAATCACAGAAATGGTAGGGGAAGTATATGGTGAGAAGGTGGAGGAGGGGAGGGGTGAGAATTTATCATGTGGCCTGCACCTGCATGCAGGTCAGCCACATACACCTGCTCACAGGCATGTATGCACACTTTTACATTCTTAAAACCTGTAAGTGTTGATTGGTTGATACAGGTGAAGGCCATGAAGCCCAAGACAATAGGTAACCACAGCATTTAAAGCTGTAAGACACCAATCGTGCTATGTAGGTAACAATTTAGTTTAAATTTGTGCCTTCTGCCATAAAAACATTTGCATCTTAGTTGTAGTGTAGCACCAATCAAGTTACTCACATGCTAGAATTTAGTTCACAGCAAAAATTATTGGCAGTTTTGTTAAATATTGTTGCAGATTATCACATAAAATAAATAAGTATGTGTACTTATCTGTTTAAAGTTGTAGGAAATTTGATATATTAATAAGGTATATTAGTATTTGGAACATTTTTCGTACATTTCGAGAGCTATGTGTAAATATTTAGCACAACATTGTTAACAATTTGAACTTCACAATATTGTTATAATAAAATATTATCATTTTGTCAATTTGGTTTTTTTTTTGTGGAAGGTGTTTGAAAATGGTGTTCCTATTGATGCAAGAAGACTTTAAATATGCTAAAATTTAATCAGAGAAGTGCTGTAAACAGTGTTACTTTGTGTCTGTATTTATTAACTTGTGTAGTGCAACTTTGATCTTTATTTCAAATATCACACCTTATACCTAAGGCCAGAGAAGCTACAACTGGAGACACAACCTTTGAAGCATCCCATACCATCTACGGGCTGCTGCTTTATTTTTCTGTGCAATATTGTTATGGGTATCATAATTGTTGAAATCTGTGTTCATGCTATTGGTAAAAAAACTGAGGAAACATGAACAGTCACATTGTGGTGTAGTATGTGCACCAGAAATGACGACATAAGCATAATATTGAAACTCCACTGGGCTACTTTGCGGCACATTGATACTCTCCTGAAGTAATACAACCAGTTTCTGCAGTGTCCATAATGGGAAGAAAAATGATGAAGACAAACACACTTAAGCTAGATGGGATACTCTAAGTAAAGAAGTAAAGTTGATCTTCACAAATGAGCTCTCTCTGAGGGAATTCTCTGCAAAATGCAAAATTCATAGGAAGACTTTGCAACTGAAGATGAAAGTGGCATGGTGCTTGACTGGAAGATCCATAGTGATTCCTAGCCAACAACCTTTATTCACAGAGGAGGAAAAAAATCTGTTTGTAGCCATGGAACTGCAATGTCATCGTATGGTTTTCCGATGGGATCTTTGGATCTGTGTTGTGCATTTAATGCATACCTCGACAAATTGAGAACAGTGCCTGTGTTCAAATATGAAAATTTTCCTGTAAAGGTGTGGTCTAAGTCTTTCATGAAATGTTGCACAGCCTTTCTGTCTCAACAAACCTTGAAAAATATTACGTATGCAAGGTTTTGACATACTAAGGATTGGTGGTTTTTTTTTTTCTCTCTAATTTGGAAAAGGGGCTATGAGGTACCCCACCAGAGAACATATAGAATTTTAACAAAGCAAATTTGGTTGATGATCCTGGCACCAAAAGGGCTGTCACTCATAACAGAACAAAGTATCTGGAACGAACAGAAAATACATCATACTTATGTACCTCTATTGAGGTATGTGGAAATGCTGCTGGTGAATTGGCTGCTGTAGCTCTGAGGGATGAAGTAGTGAAAGCAGCAGACGATCAAGTAGGTAAAAAGACAAGGGCTAATAGAAATCCTTGGGTAACAGAAGAAATATTGAATTTAATTGATGAAAGGAGAAAATATAAAAATGCAGTAAATGAAGCAGGCAAAAAGGAATACAAACGTCCCAAAAATGAGATCGACAGGAAGTGCAAAATGGCTAAGCAGGGACGGCTAGAGGACAAATGTGAGGATGTAGAGGCTTGTCTCACTAGGGGTAAGATAGATACTGCCTACAGGAAAATTAAAGAGACCTTTGGAGAGAAAAGAACCACTTGCAACGATATCAAGAGCTCAGATGGCAACCCAGTTCTAAGCAAAGAAGGTAAAGCAGAAAGGTGGAAGGAGGAGTATATAGAGGGTTTATACAAGGGTGATGTATTTGAGGACAATATTATGGAAATGGAAGATGATGTAGATGAAGATGAAATGGGAGATACGACACTGCTTGAAGAGTTTGACAGAGCACTGAAAGACCTGAGTCAAAACAAGGCCCCGGGAGTAGACAACATTCCATTAGAACTACTGACAGCCTTGGGAGAGCCAGTCCTGACAAAACTCTACCATCTGGTGAGCAAGATGTACGAGACAGGTGAAATACCCTCAGACTTCAAGAAGAATATAATAATTCCAATCCCAAAGAAAGCAGGTGTGGACAGATGTGAAAATTACCGAACTATCAGTTTAATAAGTCACAGCTGCAAAATACTAATACGAATTCTTTACAGACGAATGGAAAAACTGGTAGAAGTGGACCTTGGGGAAGATCAGTTTGGATTCTGTAGAAAAGTTGGAACACGTGAGGCAATACTGACCCTACGACTTAACTTATAAAATAGATTAAGGAAAGGCAAACCTACATTTCTAGCATTTGTAGACTTAGAGAAAGCTTTTGAAAATGTTGACTGGAATACTCTCTTTCAAATTCTAAAGGTGGCAGGGGTAAAATACAGGGAGTGAAAGGCTATTTACAATTTGTACAGAAACCAGATGGTAGTTATAAGAGCCGAGGGGCATGAAAGGGAAGCAGTGGTTGGGAAAGGAGTGAGACAGGTTTGTAGCCTCTCCATGATGTTAGTCAATCTGTATATTGAGCAAGCAGTAAAGGAAACAAAAGAAAAATTCGGAGTAGGTATTTAAATTCATGGAGAAGACATAAAAAAATTGAGGTTCGCCGATGACATTCTAATTCTGTCAGAGACAGTAAAGGATCTGGAAGAGCAGTTGAATGGAGTGGACAGTGTCTTGAAAGGAGGATATAAGATGAACATCAACAAAAGCAAAACGAGGATAATGGAATGTAGTCAAATTAAATCGGGTGATGCTGAGGGAATTAGATTAGGAAATGAGACACTTAAAGTAGTAAAGGAGTTTTGCTATTTAGGGAGTAAAATAACTGATGATGGTTGAAGTAGAGAGGATATAAAATGTAGACTGGCAATGGCAAGGAAACCGTTTCTGAAGAAGAGAAAATTGTTAGCATCGAGTATAGATTTAAGTGTCAAGAAGTCGTTTCTGAAAGTATTTGTATGGAGTGTAGCCATGTATGGAAGTGAAACATGGACGATAGCTAGTGTGGACAAGAAGAGAATAGAAGCTTTCAAAATGTGGTGCTACAGAAGAATGCTGAAGATTAGATGGGTAGATCACGTAACTAATGAGGAGGTATTGAATAGGATTGGGGAGAAGATAAGTTTGTGGCACAACTTGACTAGAAGAGGGGATCGGTTGGTAGGACATGTTTTGAGGCATCAAGGGATCACAAATTTAGCATTGGAGGGCAGCGTGGAGGGTAAAAATCGTAGAGGGAGACCAAGAGATGAATACACTAAGCAGATTCAGAAGGATGTAGGTTGCAGTAGGTACTGGGAGATGAAGAAGCTTGCACAGGATACAGTAGCATGGAGAGCTGCATCAAACCAGTCTCAGAACTGAAGACCACAACAACAACAACAACAACAACAACAACAACGTGGGCAGAAGGTAGACCAGGAAATTTAAGATATTACCAAATGATATGGGTGGTCTTTGAAGATAGCATGCATCACTTACTCTTCGAATTTTAAAGAAGCAAGAAGGCCTAAAAGCTGTATTTGGTGATTCTCTAAGTTCCATATAAAGTTATGTCCAAGGTATCTGTAATGAAAATAACCAATTTGATTGCACTCCTGCAAAATTTAACAACACCTCAATTGCTACTGCTCAATGTATCATTTCTTTGGACTCTAGAATAACATTGCAGAGCCGATTGATAAAACAGACAGGATGCTACGCAGTGCTTAGGGATGTATTCCAATGTCTTCTCAGAAAGCTGTTGACTAACTTCGATCCAGTAATAAAGAAAAATTTGAGAGACCAGAATGTTTCCCCAGCACAGGAGCAAGGGTTTTGTGCATCTTCCACAAGCAGTCCTTGAAAATACCTGTGAGTAATGACTAATCATGTGGGTGAGATGTTATTGTGAGAATTAAATAATAAGAGGGAGGATGTAACAAAATGTTGTATGCCCAATTGTTGCAGGATATTAAATGTCCCCCAGGGATAAACCATCATACATGTGAACATTCAGGATGTCAACAATGACAAGCATACAATGGAAAAATCATCTGGAGAGAAAGGGAAACAGAATGGAACACAATCCTCCTTTGAAGTTCCAAAACTTTCTGTAAGTACAGAAATTTTACTGGAGACAACAGGGAATGAGAGAAATAATACCAGTGACACATTTTCTCTTAATGATTATGATGAGAGCATGGAACTGATTTGAACATGCCAGACACAAAATATTTTCCTTCACAAGTGCTCTCAGACAACAGTGACACTCTGGAAACAAGTGACACAAATGTTTCCCAAGAGGGGCTATTTCGGTGGTTGTCTTCAACACCATCCTGTTCCCTGGCAAAAGTATGAGAGTAATAAGTGAAGGATAGATGCTGAATGACTTGGAATAATCAAAAATCTATTGGAGATGGCCAATTCATCCAGATGAAATTCTATACAAAAAGACTGAAGTTTCGCATACTATCATCAACTGAAGCGAGTGGAAAGCCATGGCTATGATGAACAAATGCCTACTGGTATCACTGCTGAGGTGAAAAACTAGTGTTATTACTGTGTAAATAATCGTACACTACATAATCCAAATTACATGTACACAACTATTTATCAAACTTTCACATTTTCAAGTAATGTTTCACTGGTCTACTGTGAGTTTTCTTTTTTTCTGGCCTTTAAAGTGGAAAGAAGAGATGTCACAATATTGCTCCATCTGTCAGGTCATTACTGTGATGAAAATTTCTCTATGGTAGTTATAGATGTCAATCCAAGCAAAAAGAAACTATACAGATATAGGCCGCATGTAAGTTATGCGCATGTATTTTCTTCATCTCATGACTTACATTTGCAATCCATTTGGTTTGCATGCAGGAAACACATCAAAAATTTATAAAACTGTTACAATGATTTTTACATTAATAAATAATGGCACTGTAATAAATAATAACACGAAAAGGATATTTCTTGGAAAGTGCAACACATTGTACCCAGCTCAAGTTTCCAGTTTGTCCAACATGAATTCATCCACTGAGTAATAACACTTCAGTGTCAGTACCTCATACAGCTTTCTTTTATGTGAACCTAAATTCATCTGCATCAACTTGTCCCTTTTAATTTATTACAAATTTTCATTCCCATGTATTGAGATACCTGGCAAACAATCAGAGGCATTGGGTGGGAGCATAAAATTTTCTTTGTTTCGTGTATCATGTGAATGGACAAAATGCATTCCAAAGAGCTCAGCCATATCTGTGACTGAATGCACAAGAAATAGTATTTGTGACAAGATTATACAAGGTAATGGAGGTTTCTGAATATTACTCAAGCTGGGATGATGCAAAATGTGCTTTTAATTTCTAAATACTGGTCACTAGCCATGTAGGGAAGATAATGCAGGTATATTTTTAACCCTGACCCCTTCAAAGCACATATGAAAATTTAAGAAATTATTTTGAGTAATAATTGAGTATTATATGATATAGGGACAATCTGATTTCACAATGAGAGGATTTAAATGCTGGACTGCCTTTTCATATAAGGGAAAAGCTAATTACACTAACCAAACCCATTGTTCAATAATCTATATGGATATTCGATTGCCCTGATATGATTAATTAAGACACAAAGGCTTATTATCAAAGTGGAAAGAACAATGTGCTCAATTTGAACAACAACAACAACAACAACAACAACAACAATAATAATAATAATAATAATAATAATAATAATAATAATAATAATACATGGCAAGCACCCGTATCATCTAACACAGCCACACATCGATCAAGACGCATCCAACACATGGCTAAAAAGAGGCAATATGTACAGTGAGACAGAAGGATTCATGATTGCAATACAGGATCAAACAATAAACACCAGATATTACAGCAAGCATATTATTAAGGATCCCAATACCACAACAGATAAATGCAGACTTTGCAAACAACAAATAGAAACAGTAGATCACATCACAAGCGGATGAACAATACTAGCAAATACAGAATACCCCAGAAGACATGACAACGTCGCAAAAATAATACATCAACAGCTTGCCTTACAACATAAACTTTTAAAACAACACGTTCCTACATACAAGTATACACCACAAAATGTACTGGAGAATGATGAATACAAATTATACTGGAACAGAACCATTATAACAGATAAAACAACGCCACATAACAAACCTGACATCATACTCACCAATAAAAAGAAGAAATTAACACAACTAATTGAAATGTCCATACCCAATACAGCAAATATACAGAAGAAAACAGGAGAAAAAATTGAAAAATACATCCAACTGGCTGAGGAAGTCAAGGACATGTGGCATCAGGATAAAGTTGACATTATACCAATTATACTTTCAACTACAGGAGTCAACAAACGCAATATCCACCAGTACATCAATGCAATACAGCTACATCCAAACTTATATATACAACTTCAGAAATCCGTAATTATTGATACATGTTCAATTACCCGAAAGTTCCTAAACGCAATGTAGCATATACCGTACAGTTAAAACGAAGTGACGCTTGATCAAGTTCCGCGTCACTTTCATTCCGAACCAGACCTAAGGTCTGAGAAAGGAAAGATAAAAATAATAATAATAATAATAATAATAATAATAATAATACAGGGTGTCCCAAAAAGAATGACCCAAATTTAACTTTTAATAATATTGAGACAAATGTCACTAGGTAGCTGAAGCAGTGATACTTGTAATAGGCATTGTCTAGAGTTTCAGAAAAAATCTGATCGATGTTGCTACGAGCGCTGACCTGTAGTGTGTAGCCAGTCTCGCACAATATGGCATCCGTGCAACAGATGGCCTCCTAGGTCTCTTCATTTAACACCATGGGATTTCTTCCTGTAGGGATATGTTAAACAATGTTTTTATATTCCCCCCTTACCTCGTGACATTGATGAACTAATAACCAGAATATCAGCTGCTGTAGCTCCAGTGACAGATGACACCTTGCACTCAGTTCGGGATGAATTCAGCTAGATGTAGTCCATGCAGCCAATGGAGGACATATTGAACATTTATGACGTATTTTTATAAACTCCTGTCTTTTCAGAGTGATTTAGTATGCAATTTGTTGGTGTTAAGTCCTTCTGCATAACAAGTAAACTACTAGTAATAGTAATAATAGTAGTAATTTAGGTAGGACCCGCTCTGAACCCACAATCCGACATGCTAAATAATACAAATTATGGATACAATATTACTGGAACATACCAACACAAAATCACACATTTGCTATACATGGATGACCTAAAACTACTGGTAGCAACAAATCAACAACTCAACCAATTACTAAAGATAACAGAAGTATTCAGCAATGATGTAAATACGGCTTTTGGAACAGACAAATGTAAGAAAAATAGCATAGTCAAAGGAAAACACACTAAACAAGAAGATTACATATTGGATAACCACAGCGACTGCATAGAAGCAATGGAAAAAACAGATGCCTATAAATATCTAGGATACAGAAAAAAAATAGGAATAGATAATACAAATATTAAAGAAGAAAAATATAGTCAAAGACTAACAAAAATACTGAAAATGGAATAGACAGCAAGAAACAAATCAAAAGCTATAAATACTTACGCTATACCAATATTGACCTACTCATTTGAAGTAGTGAAATGTAGTAACACAGACCTAGAAGCACTAAATACACTTACATGATCACAATGCTACAAATATAGAATACATCACATACATTCAGTAACAGATAGATTCACATTAAGCAGAAAAGGAGGAGGAAGGGGATTTATTGACATAAAAAACCTACATTATGGACAGGTAGACAATTTAAGAAAATTCTTTATAGAAGGAGCAGAAACTAGCTAAGTACACAAAGCAATCACTATATAAATACATCAGCTACACCACTGCAATTTCATAACCACTCCTACAACCCTTTGGATCACATAACTTCAACAGATACGAAGAAAGTAAATTGGAAAAGGAGAACACTACATGGCAAGCAACCGTATCATCTAACACAGCCACACATAGCTCAAGACGCATCCAACACATGGCTAAGAAAAGGCAATATACAGGGTGGTCCGAAAGTCAGGAAACATCCTGATAAAATCCAAATGGAGTAGGAAACAAGGTAACATAGCCCCTACACACGAGGAATGGGAAGGGGGAAACTTTATAGGCTATGCCACCAACATGGCGGCCATCTTGAAAGCCACCATCTTGGATTCAACTCCAAAATTTCAAATGGGAATGTGGTCATGTGACATATCAAACAGATAGAGAATTTCACCAGAAAAACAATTCCATTGTTATTTTAAACATAGCTTTATTCATTCTTGGGTTATAGCCAATTACTTGCGGCAGCAGTGGGACGCTCGGCAGCGCGAGTATTACGCACTGAGAAGTCATAAAATGGAGTCTGAAACGGTGCAATGTGACTATCCCATGCCTGATATGTTACATGTGTTTAACTGTTAGGTATCTTTTACTCATGCTAACGTTTTAGTCATTGTATCCTTATTTACAGGTTACAAAATGTCCTTAACTTATGAAGAATGCATTGAAATCATCTTGATATCAGGAGAAAGATGCACATGGGTCATTGCTGAGGATTTCAACAGTCGTCACCCAACCAGACAGCCCATCATTCAAAGAGCAGTTGCCAAGCTTTTGGCCAAATTCTGAGCAACAGGTTCTGTTGAAGATAAACATAAGGCTGGAAGACCAAAATCCGCCACCAATGAAGCAACAACAGTGAGCGTGTTGGCATCATTTAGCAGGAGTCCGCAACGGAGTACTCGTCGCCTGTCACAAGAATGTGGGGTTAGCAGTACCTCCATACTGCGAATTTTATCGCAGTACAAATGGCACCCGTACAAAATTCAGCTGCTCTAGCACCTGAACGAGGATGAACCAGACCGTCGGGTACAGTTCGCAGAATGGGTGACACAGCAGCTGCAGATACACCCACGTTTGCCCTATCAGGTGCTGATCAGTGATGAAGCCATTTGGTTTATCAATGGTGAAGTGAAAAATCAGAATCACAGATACTGGTCTGACACAAATTGGCACTGGATTGATTCTTCCAAAATGGTCGACTCACAAAAATTGATGGTCTGGTGTGATGTGTGGGGTACCAGAGTCGTTGGACCATTTTTTTATTGATGGTACGTTAACAGCCAACGGTTGTCTGAGGTTATTGTATGAAGAAGTGTTTCCCTCATTGTTTACGGATGACGGGACATTTTCGGAATGCTTCCACCATGAAGGAGCCCCACCACATTATGGGCGCAATTTGCGAGCATACCTGGATGTGCAGTTCCCTCAAAAGTGGATTGGTCGTAGGGGTGCTGTGGAGTGGCCACCACGTTGGTGGTCTCTCGGGACTGTGCAACATCAGCGTAATGTCTCTTCGGCACATAACACACATGCTGCTGAGCGCCCCACCACTGCCTCACGTAACTGGCTATAACCCGAGAATGAATAAAGCTATGTTTAAAATAACAACAGCATTGTTTTTCTGGTGAAATTCTCTATCTGTTTGATATGTCACATGACCACATTCCTATTTGAAATTTTGGAGTTGAATCCAAGATGGCGGCTTTCAAGATGGCCACCATGTTGGTGGATTAGCCTATAAAGATTACCCCTTCCCGTTCCTTGTGTGTGTGGGGACTCTGTTGCCTTGTTTGCTACTCCATTTGGATTTTATGAGGGTGTTTCCGAACTTTTGGACCACCCTGTATACAGTGTGATGGAAGGATTCATGATTGCAATACAGGATCAAACAATGAACACCAGATATAACAGCAAGCATATTATTGAAGATCCCAACACCACAACAGATAAATGCAGACTTTGCAAACAACAAATAGAAACAGTAGATCACATCACTAGCGGATGTACAATACTAGCAAATACAGAATACCTCAGAAGACATAACAATGTAGCAAAAATAAGACATCAACAACTTGCCATACAACATAAACTAATAAAACAACACATTCCCACATACAAGTATGCACCACAAAATGTACTGGAGAATGATGAATACAAATTATACTGGAACACAACCATTATAACAGATAAAACAACACCACATAACAAACCTGACATCATACTCACCAATAAAAAGAAGAAATTAACACAACTAATCGAAATATCCATACCCAATACAACAAATATACAAAAGAAAACAGGAGAAAAAATTGAAAAATACATCCAACTGGCTGAGGAAGTCAAGGACATGTGGCATCAGGATAAAGTTGACATTATACCAATTATACTATCAACTACAGGAGTCATACCACACAATATCCACCAGTACATTAATGCAATACAGCTACATCCAAACTTATATATACAACTACAGAATTCAGTAATTATTGATACATGTTCAATCACCCAAAAGTTCCTAAATGCAATGTAACATATACCGTGCAGTTAAAAGCAAGTCACGCTTGATCGAGGTCCATGTCACTTTCCATTTCTGACCAGACATAATGTCTGAGAAAGAAAGAATAATAATAGAAACAGAAAGAATATGGAAAATTACAGAAATCAGCAGAATGATAATGTAGGACCCACAACAAGAATCTTAAGATAACCAAAACCACATCAAATGCAGAAACAGAAGCAGCTTAATTACAGATTTCATCTTGCATGTGAAAACAGGAATTGTGATCCACAGTGGCAATACCAGCCATTTAACTACCCTGCAGACCCTAGTTAGGTGAATAATAGTAATGTCGATAATGATAATCTGAGCAGCAATGTTAGGACAGACATTAACCAACCGTACGTACCACATTCCAAAAACTGCATTTAACTCTGCTGACAACATAAACTACAACAAGGAAAATAAGCAGTTTTCCATGAGATACTGTAATCAGATAGATAAATAATCTACTCACCAAGCACCAGCAGGAGAATGCACATATAAAGAAAGCTTTTACTTGTGCAAGGTTTTTGTGCCAGGGGCTCCTCCTAGCAGATGGGTTAAAAGGGAAAGGAGAAGAGAAGGGAAAGGAACTGGAGAGGTTTAGGAAAAGGGTTAGAGTTAAGGAAATTCAATAAGAACCCAGAGTCAGGGGAGAATTAGTGGATGGGATGAGAGGCAAAGACTGATCGTAAAGGACTGCACTGGATGAGATATGAAAACCTGAGAGCTGTTGAGTCCTGAGAAACTGGTGTCTTGGATGAACCCAGATGGCATATGTAGTGAAGCAGACACCAAGATCACGAATGTCATGTTGCAGAGCATGCTCTATGACAGGATATTGTGTGTTGCTAGTATACACCCTCTGCCTATGCCCACTCATCCTAACTGACCACTTGATGGTATTCTTGACAATGTAGAAAACCAAACAGTGTGGACACAGCAACCAGTATACGACATTTGTTTCTCATGTGTTTCCCTTTGATATTATATGTTTTGCCAGTTACAGGGCTGGTATAGGTAGTGATAGGAGGGTCATAGTGGAAGTCTTGCAGCAGGGATTGTCACAGAGGTAGGAGCCATAGGGAAGGGAGATGGGTGCAGACCAAGCATAGCATCCCACAAGGATATTTCAGAGCTTGGGAGGGCAACAAGAGACTATTCTAGGTGCAGTGGGAAAAATGGCAGATAGAATGGATCTCATTTCAGGGCGAGATTTTAGGGAGTCATGGTCTTGTCAAAGTAGCTGATAAATGCATTCAAGGCCAGGATCATACTGTGTGACAAGTTATGTGCCCTGCAGCTATTTGTAGGATGGATCAGTAGTGCCAGGATTGGATGTGATAGCCTTGGAAATCTGCATTTGAACCAGGCTGGTGGAATACTTATGTCCAGTCAAGGCTGAGGTGAGCATGGTGGAGTACTGCTGTAAAGAGTCTGCATCTGAACAAATACATTTGCCTTGAATTCCTAGGCCGTATGGGAAGGAACATTTGACATGGGAAGGATAGCAACTGTCAAAGTGTAATGTCCATCATTTGTTTGTACATTCAATGAGGATGGAAGTGTGTAGCTGGCTGTTGTTGAGGATGAAATGAATATCAAGTAAAGTAGCATGGTACTGAGAATAGGACCATTTGAAATTTAATTGGGATACAGTATTTAGAGATTCCAGGAAGTTTAACAGTTCAGCCTCACCATGATTCCATTAGAATACATGTCATCAATGTATGTAATCTAAACCAAGGGCTGAAGACTTGTGGATTCCAGGAAATCTCCCTCCAAACAATATATGAAGGGGTTGGCATAGAAAGGAGCCATTCCTTTTTACATCATATACACCACTTTTCTTGTAAGAAATTCTCGTCCACTCATTACCTCTTGTTAACCATTATTTGTTCTTGCAATGTTTGTATGAATTTTCCAATTTTTACAAATTTTTTCCTTTTCCTTCCATTTTTCAATCTTTTTCCACCATCTGCTTCTCTTTCTTTGCCACTCATTATTTATAACACTCCCTACATCCTCTCCTGCCATGGTGAATCCCTTCAAATATTGCATAACTTCTTTTCAAAATGCACTATCGAAATTAAGGTCTTACATTCTGTTTCTTCAAACCTGCACGTCCCTTCGTGTTACTCCCAAAGGCCTAACATTGAAAGTCTCTGATTATGGATGTAATCCTGCTCCACACCAGCCTCTTAAAGTACAGCAATTTCTTGCACTTACCTGGCTTGTCTGTGACCTGTGTGCCTCATCTGCCAATTTCCACTCCATCAGACTTCTTTCCTTCTACAAAATCCTGCAGTTATCTGCCATTCATGTTTCCTTCCATGGTATTATCTGCCAAGCCAACTTCAAACTGCAACAACATGCCAGTCTTCACCTCCAATTGCTATCCCTCCTATTCCTAAACCACAACAATGGTGTTTCTCCTCCTGTCCCTCTGCAGCTTGATAAACAATGACACCAGCAACCACCACTCCTCTCCTACAAACTGAGCTTGGCTAACCACCTTAAAATCTCAGAGACTTCACCATTGCCTCTTAGGCCTACAATAACTCAATCATGACAACCAGTCACAACAGTACAGTATTCTCAGTCTCTCATCTAAAGCACCCTCCCCTCCTGAATTACATTTATTATTAATGTGTGTGACCTGTATTTAATCATACTGCTTTGGTGAAGGACCTGCTTTCCCTCACATGTAATGTCAATTGGAAATATCACTTTGCAACCCAATCCTAAAACAGTTCCAATAGCAAATATAGCATTGAACACTGCCTTGAACAGTTCAGACCACAGTCTGAAATTGATCCACAACCACTAACTCAAAATCATCCCTCACCAGCCTTACACAAATTCCTCACATCCAGCATTGCTCCATAACCCTTTTTAAGGTCCCTACAAGACCTTAACCTGTACTCTGCAGAACTCCACACTCTGTGTGTCTAAAAGCTGATAACTTCATCACTATCTTCTCAACAGACAAAGGATCTAACACTGTGGTACTTGACTGACAGGAGTATGTTACTGACGGTCTATGCCAGATGTCTGGTAACTCTACATACAGCATCTGCCGTCTAAGATCCTATCCCTGTGATTCAAAATAACATGCAGTTTCTTGTTAAAACCTCAGGCCCATCACAGGGACTAATATGTCAATCCATACATTTTATTAGCCCAACAAAACCATGCACCCCCACATTTTACCCTCTTCCTTAGATCCACAAAGCCAATCATCCTGGCCATTCCATACCTTCTGGCTTCAAAGCACCCACTGAACATATATGTGAATTAGTTTATCAGTAGCTGCAACCCATAGTACAAAGGCTTCCATCCTAGAGTGGAGACACCAACAATTCCTAGATCATATGATATCTGTGCCAATTTCACTCCCAACATACACCTTACTTGTCACCACTAATGCCATCTTCCTCTATAACAACATCACTATGTGCATGGTCCGTCTGCTCCTGAACATTTTCTTCATCAGAACCCACCTGATTTCAAACCTATGACATGTTTCCTGCTCACCTTAATCAACTTTGCACTTACCAGGATAGCTCCTATCTATGACAACCTTTCATGGATTGAATGGATGGGGCTTTCCTGCAATCATTAAGCCTCTAACCCCTGGTTAGTTGATATACATTGATGACATATTTGCCATATGGGCTCATAGTGAGGTTGAGCTGTTAAAGTCCCTGGAATCTGTAAGTACCATTCCCAATTAAATTTCACATGTTCCTATTCCAAATCCTGTGCCACTTTCCTTGATGTTGATCTCATCATCACCAAAGACCAGATACACACTTCTGTCCACACTAAACCACTAACAACAGTACTTTCTTTTTGACAATTGCCATCCTTTCCATGTCAAATGTTCCCTTCCATACAGCCTTTGCATCTGATAAATATGTTGGCCTTGAATGCCGACACTTTACAGCATTATACCACCACCACCACCACCACCACCACCACCACCACCACCACCACCTTCACTGGATGTAATTACCTCACAAGTCTAGTTAAAAAGCAGATTTCCCAGGCCATCACATGCAATCCTGGTGCTGCTGATACCTCAAAAAAAAAAAAAAAAAAAAAAAAAAAGCAGCTTTGGAGCATTCCACTTGTCACTCAGTATTATCCTCATCTTGGATTTATTAATCAGCTACTTTGGAAAGGCCATATGACTTCATAAAATCATTCCCTGAAATGAGATACATTCTATCTGAGATTTTGCCTCCTGGACCTAGAATAGCTTGTTGTCACCCTCCAAATCTCTATTATCCTTGTCAGACCCTATGCTCATTCTGCATCCATCTCTCTACCCTATAGCTCCTACCACTGGGACTCTCCTTGCTGCAAGAATTGCCCTATGCACCCTCCAGCCACCAACTGTACTAACCCTGAAACTGGCAAAACATTTACTATCAAAGGGATAGCTACCTGCGAAACACATCATCATATACCAGTTGTTATGTACATGCTGGCCTTTTACGATGGCATGACTAGCACCAATTTGTCAGTTAGGATGAAAGGGCATAGGCAGAGGTTGTATATCAGCAACTCACAATACTATGTTGCATAGCATGCTCTACAACATCAGTTGTGACCTCAGTACATGTTTCACCACATGTGCCATTTTGATTCTTCCCCCAGACAGCAGTTTCTCAGCGTTCTGTGGGTGGGAACTAACATTATGTCCTCAATTCTTGCTACCCAGCTGACCTTAATCTACTGCAGCATCCTCTCTGTTATATACATTGCACTGAGCTTTTTACTCTTATTGACTCATGACTGATGTTTCAGCAGTAAGCTCTTTCTTGCATATGACACTTTCTTCCATCTCATAGCTCTCAGGTTTTCGAATCTCATCTGATTCAGTCCCAAGCAATCAATCTTTCCTCCTCATTCTGTCTGGTAAGTCTCCCCTAACCCAGGGATCTATGTGACTTTTATGGACTCTACCCATTTTCCTAAACTTATTTAGTTACTTACCCTTCATCGCTCTTCCTTCTCTTTCAACCCTTCTACCAGAAGAACGCACTATCTCCAAACATTTGCATAAGTAAAACCTTTTTTCTATGTGAGTTCTCCTGTTACTGCTTGGTGAGTAGATTTTTTTATCTATCCAGTGGCAACATACACTATCAGACTATCGCAAACTGTGTTGCAGGCTGCTATACATGCTGTGGTGGGAGACATACCTAGTATGGTGACAATAGGCATGGGTGATACAGCAAGTGTTATTACGTAAGGCATGTTTGGAAAATTTTGTCTGATGATTAACCAGCCCAGTTTCTTGTAGGATCATAGTAGCTATAGGCACAATACACAATTTCAGATAATTAAATGGCAGATCTGTGTCCTGTTGGTGCTAGGGAATGTAGCAATGATAGGCATGTTGCTCAGAGTAAAGGCATTAATCATGGACTGGCTAATAGATATTCATTTCTTGTGTGAAAAGAAGGCTATAGCAGATGCCAACATGGGGAAATGATATATTATGTTAATAAATGTAAAGCACAATCTCATCGCATCGAGACCAATCTTGGCCATGGAAAAAATTGCCAGGCAATAAAATCAGAGTTCACTGACACAGAAAATAACAAATCATTACACCAGCATTCCAAAATACTGACTCAACTGAAAACTGAACTACAAATCAAATTGAAGTTATGAGAATCTCAGTATTTAACTAAAATTCAGAGAAAAAGCTTAGTTAGTATTTCAGGGAAATGAGATGAGGTATTTGACAAAAATGGTAGTGTCATCTGTACCATATGAACCATACTGTCTACCTTTCTGCCCATTCCTTGTTTGAAATGGACAGCTGTAGCAAAAGAGGTACAGATAATGATACATGGGAAGTGATTCAGCCATCAAACAGTCAATTTCTAACCTCTTGTTATCTGTAGCTAAGGCTGGGAAAAGTATTAGGCTGGTTTTGCCCACAAGGGGAATTAATAAAATAATAATCCTGTGAGAACCTGACCAGAAAATTTTCATCAACATCCAAGGGATGATATACTTCATTTCCATTAATTTAAGTGTGGCATACTGACAGATAGTTCTAGATAGACCTTCTCTAAAGTAACCTGCTTTTATTTTTACAGGTCATAGTGACCAGTTTAGAATGATGTCATTTACTCTCAATGTGAGTGGTGCTGTGATTACAGCAGTACTAGACTATGTATTAGGCATGGAATTCCTAAAAAGGATTACTTTATATGTGGATGATTTGTTGACTGCCACACAATCTTGCGAAGAGCATGTGAAGATGGTAGAGAAAATTTTATATTAATTTGAGCAATATGATGTTACGGGCAATTTCAAAAAATTAAATTCGGTTGTGAAATAATAAATTTCTTGGGGCACATTATTATGCCTCAAGGTGTCCTGACACAACAAAAATACAAACAGTGAATTACTTTCCAGTATCCTAGCAAACTTGTAGTGTCATTTCATCCCAGGCCAATTATTAAATGCCGAACCATTACTAAACTTACTACACAAACAGATATCATAAATTTGGTCAGAAGTGTGCCAATCTGCTTTCAGCATCATCATAGATGCACTAGCTAATTCACAATTGTTTTACCAACTGGATATGTATCAGGATTTTTGTTTGACAACTGGTGTTTCATTCACCAAGTTGGGAGATTATCTCTTCCAAATCATACGTATTTATAATAGATAAATTGTTTGTACAATACCCTTTGCTAATGAGCCTACACAGCTGCTGAATTAGAAGTTCTCACAATTATGTGCACTTTTAGGAAATTCCATCATTGTTTTGTTGGTAATCACACCAAAGCATGTTGTGATCACCAACCTTTAAGCTAAGAAAGCTTGATTGCAAATTAATGCACGCAAGACTGGTTCAGATCAAGAATATGATTTTGAAATAGTTTACATAAAAGGAGGGATAGAAGATGTAACTTGGGATCTGAGGGACAAAGTACTAAATATAAAGTCTTAATGACACAAGATAACATTTATCATCTGCATTAAATATCTGCAGTTATGTGTATCATCTCCAAGACAGAGACCTCAGGTTGAGAGAAATCTGAATACAATTTACACTTAATCCACCTGAGGCACTATTTAGATACTGTGTGCTTCACAATAATGTATTACATTATTGCCGTTTCCCACAGTGTGATAACTGGTGCAACTGAATTCCATACAGCACCTGGGAGAACCTAACCTTGGGCACCCATAGAGCACTGGGGATCCTGGAGTGGCTAAATTTGCAGGGAAAATCAATGACTATTGCTATTTTCCTTTCCTCCAAAGGAAAGTATAATGGATTATCCAGAAATGCCTAGTCTGTCAAAATGTTAAACCTTTGAACCATGGCTCCAAAGGTGAGCTACACCTAATCATTGCCAAGAAACCACTGTAAACCCTTGCCATTGACTTTAGGTGGGCCCCTTCCCTGGAACTGTGCAGGTGTTAAACACATTGTTGCTATATGAGAACTATCTTCAAAATATGTCATTTTACATATCTTGGAAAGTGCCACTAGTGAAGTGACAACATGACAGACTATTAAAAATTACACTCCACGTGTTGGCAATCAAGAAGCAATCATTTCTGATAATGTACAAAACTTTACTAGTGTAAAATGGAATCAGTTCCTGCATGTATGTGATACTGAACAGATACTAAAATCAAGGTACCACCCTGAAAGTAAACCCAGAGAAAGAGAGCTTAGAGAGCTTAGAGAGTTGGACAGATTAATGAGCACTTCTGCTTCAAACAACAAATTTTGTGGCCAAATTACTTTGCATTATTTTAAGGGTATTTTAATAATCTACTTCATACCTATATAGTATGTTCTACTCTCTTCGTCTCATCCTCTTCACCCTCTGCTCAATATATGTGGCAGTATTCTCACCTGCACAAAGAACATTATGTATAAGAACAGATGTATTTGAGAGAGAGAGAGAGATATATATGAACAGAAACAGACAAAAATATTGTTGAAAGACATTTATTGGCAGAAATAACTTTTGCATGGGAAGTTCAGTCAGCAGAGCACATGCACGTGAAAGGCAATGGTCCCCGGTGGAAGTCTGAGTCCTCCAAAGAGTTTTAATCTGTGACCAATTTTCATATTGGATCACATTCCACTGAAGAGTGAAATATTTACTAAGAGGGCATTTACTACAGCTTCAGAAGACACGCTACTTAACACTCACCTGAAGTCAACAAAAATTTGAATCTGAGGAATAATGTTCATAAAACCTGTAATGTAACTCTGAATATCTATCATCAAGTTGTTTATGATCAACAAAGGGATGTAAATGAGTATAATGTTACTACCTAGCCAGTGTTTCATACACCGTGTCAGCGGACGACCACTTCTGCTTGTTTTAATGCCAGCTTCTATCAATGTTTCCTCGTCCAACATGCTGCTGGTATTTGCTACAAGACAGAAACACATTCTGTGTAACGGTACTTTTTAACAGTGTAATGTTTCTTAGTTATGATTTTATTTATGATAAAAATAAAACATCTAAATTATTTCATATTTATAACAAACAATTCTAGAAAATAAAAGTAGTGCACCTGTAATACAGCTGATGGGTTAAAAATCAAATATGTAACTGAAATGTGACACAAATGTAATCACATTTTGAATAATAAAATCTTAGGAGTACATTGGAGATAAAGAACATGTGTGACACAATATTCCACTGTTGATGGTTTTAATTTTATAAAGTTCTTGTCTTAATAATTACTAGGACATTCTGTTCTACTGTGCGCTTGTATGTGGCCAATGAGGGGTGAATGAGAGGAAAAGGAAAATGCATTGGTGGGGGTGGGGGGTGGCTTGTGAAAATGCAAAGACAATTGTCAGACTTTAGTCACAACAGACACATCTAAACTGTCATCTCTCCTTAGTTGCTGAAGAAGAGACCAAAAGCACCAGCTTCAAATATATCCTGATTCAGCAGCTCACAACCAAATAAAACAAAAGAGAAAAAAATAGAAAAAATCCTGAGTGGTCCTCTATGCCTGACTAATGAACTATTTGATGTTTAAATTGTGTAAAACATGCCCTGCAGGAAGAGTATGTTGTTGATATACAGAAAACGGCCAACAGTCATCAGGAAAAAAAAGATAGAAAAAGATACCAAAGGGGGAGCCAATAATCATAATACAGAATGATAAGAGAATTTGCCAGACATCAGACAAATATGGTAAAGAGGAAGGTGGGAGGTGTTTGAAGGATGTTAAACAGTGGAAATCTCGTGGAAGTGGAGGAAACCAAGAAGGGATTTAGGTGACAGATCTCATGCTGCAGAGAAAGTTTTTTACAATTGTGGTTCTTAGATGTTTTACACATTCAAATCACCCACTACATGCTACAGAAACTCATTTTAATTTGAAGTTTAGTGGTCATTGTGCATCCACAGAAAGCTGAACATCGGTTGTGAGATATGAACTACCGGATCCATTTGAAGGACTAAACAGGCATTGGGTCTGCCTGGTAAATTGAATAGATTAGCAAAGAAAAGTTATTTTTTGTGTCCAGACATTACTAAATAGGATGAGCCTACCTTCAGATAGTATCCGACTTTGTCATGAAGCTGTTATCTTGAATAACTTTGTTCGATGCGTAGTTCACTCCTCAGTATCTCCATATAAAATGATTTTCTTTTGTGGTTCATTTGATTCTCTTCTTGTGTATAATATAAGATGTATTATGGTATAGGGGTCTAGGAGATACAGGAAATATACAGTACATAATAAAGCTGGGATTCCAGAGCTAGTTATGTTGAATTGGGACAGACAAGCAAGCATATTCTGTTCCCCACAGTCTTCATTAATGTACTTTATTTAACATATGGATCACATAAGGAATCACAATTATGATTATAAGTATGACATCCATATAAGCTTATAATCAAACCTGCAGCCCAGTAATACCATGGATTCTAAAAATTTAGAACATCGAACTGCAAGTCCAAGACATCAGACAAAGCGCATGACACAAAAATAAATAAAAAATGGCTCCATTTGCAAAGTCTAATTTGCCACATAGAAGTCTCCTCTTTCTGTTGAATGCAAATGTGGCAAATTAGATAAAGGTCTAAGAAAAAGGCTCAGCAAATGTTTTGTCTAGAGTGTGGCACTATATGGGGCAGAAACATGGACACTGTGACCAGAAGATGAAAAAAGGTAAGAAGCATTTGAGATGTGAATGTCGAGGAGAATGGAGAGAATAGGCTGGATGGAAAGTGTCAGTAATGAAGGAGTATTGGAAAGGGTTGGAGAGAGAAAATGTCTGCTGCAGGTATTATGAAAAAGTAAATAGAACTGGTTGGGACATTCATTGAGAAGGGAGTGCTTGCTAGCAGATGCTTTGGATGGATTGGTTTGTGGGATCAGACTGAGAGGAGGAACGAGATATAAGATGATAGATGACAGATGACATAAAGGGAAGAGGAAATTATGCAGACCTGAAGAGGATAGCAGAAGACTGGACAGCCTGGAGAACTACCATGTGAAAACCCGCCGTTCGGCAGAACACTGACGATGATGATAATGATGATTGCAAAGTGAAGGTAGGTAAAAGTAGTGAGATACTTTAACTCCTTGGAAAACAATGATCAGTGACATTCATGTAATTCTTCTGTTTTCCATATGGGACTAGTTAGAAACTAGGTTAATCACAGAAATGAGGAAAAGATATGATGAATACTTTTAACACACGGAAGCATATACTGTAAAATGTTGGCCAGACTGAGCAGCTTTAGAATATAATAGAAGTACTGCATGAAGGCTACTGAAGTCAGTCTAGTTTAAGATACCCATCTTGCAGGCCTTGACCAGAATAGCAGAGGCCTGCAGAATATTTTACAGAGCTTTCTAATCTGTACAATTTAACAGTCAGCAGATGATGTTTGAAGTGATCATTGTATTGCAAATCTACAGATGCCAGTCATTGAATACTGGTCCTTATCAGACCAGAGGTGGGAATTGAGCCTGAAGCTGACATAATGTAGCACCAAAACTGTTTTCTCAATAAAATAACAATCTGGAAATTTAGATGGAAAAAAAGGTATTCAGTTTGACGTTATTTACATGAAGAGAGAAGTTATTTGGAATTTGTGCAGATGCCACACTGCAGTTATAAGGGTTGAAAGGCACATAATGGGAATAATGTTTTGGAAGGGAATGAGAGAGGACTGGAGCTTATCCACAATGCTATTAGGTCCGTACATTGAAAAAGAAGTTTAAAAAATAAGTTGAAAGGAAAACATAAAGGTTTGTGAATGAATTTTAATTCTGTGAGAGATGGCAGATCACTTGGAAGAGCAGTTAAACAGAGTGGATAGCATCTTTAAAAGAGATAATAAGACGAACAACAAAAGAGAAACAAATGTAATGGAATGTAATCTAATTAAATAAAGTAATTCTGAGTGAATTACTACATGGAATTAGACACATGGAGCAAGACATTACTGCATAATAGGATGCCACAAAAATAAAATGTGGTGGACTCACTCGATTATATTTTAGACAACTGACCAAAGTGTTAGGCATTTTATCTACAGATTTACAGTACAAGTTTTCTCTTACCAAATCTGTTGCATATGATCCAGGAGAGTTCATAGGGAGTACTGATATTTTTATCAGTCATCTGGCTGGTTTGATGTGGCCCACCATGAACTCCGATCCTATCCCAACTACTTCAGCTCACAGTGTAACACACGCAATTACTTTCTGGACATATTCCAGTCTCTGCTTTGTCCTGAAGTTCTTACTTCTATAGCTCCCTCAAGTATGATAGGTTGTGTGTTAACAGAGCAACAAGAAACTTCCATCATTTTGTCCCTTCTTGTCACTGTTTCTGTGGTGAAACTCTTCATTTCATGTCATATCAATCCACTGAATTTTCAACATTCCTATTTAGAACCGCATCACAAACATTCTGATCCTCTCGTTTTCTAGTTTTTCACAATACTTAATTGACTTCTATACCATTCTGTGCTCCTTCTAAATTTACGATCCTCCCTCCCTCCCACCTCCCAATCACCCTGACTCCCCACCGCCACAACACCCCCTCCCCCCCTTTTCAGTCATGACTTACAAAAATGTTAACTGTGCCTCTAGCATTATCTGATTGCAAGTCTCCCAATACTTGTTTAACTCTTAATCTTCATTGAATCAGCTATGTCTTCTAACCTTTCTTGTATCATGTCTTCAGACAAATCCTACCCCACACTGATGCCTTAATGTACTCTTTCCACCTATCATCTCACTCCTCTAAGTTTAACAGTGGAATTACTTTTGCACACTCTTTACTGTTTGTTCCTTTGGTTTTTATTTTCACCAAAGGTTGCATTGACCTTTTTTATATGCTTAACAGTCCTACCAATGAATATTTCATTTTTGATTTATTCAGACTTTTCCTGCAGTCATTTCACTTTGGCTTCACTGCTTTCCTGTTTATTTTACACTTAGGTGACTTATATTTATGTATTCCTGTCTCTTACTGCACACTTTTTTGCTTGCTTACTTCATGAATCAGTTTCAGTGTAACTTCTGCAACACAATGTTAATTTACAGTTACCTTGTGCATACATAAGTTTGTCTATACAAGTTATGTGATTGTCCTTTTCAGATAAATCCATTCCTCTTCAACTGACCTATTGCAGCATTCATTATCACACTATTTACTGCTTCTGAGAACTTCACATATGCCTCATCCTTCCAAGAATCCCCACTTCCTTCACCACTAATAGTTCTCGACAATTCCCTGAAACTTCAGTCTATTTTTCATCATTACTAAATTGTGATAAGAATTTGTATCTGTTCCTGATTACACCTTGCAATCCAATATCCAATTTTGCAAAATGTCTCAAAATGATTTAATCCAGCTAGAATATTCTCAGGCCTCTAGGACTTTCCCAATATACTTCCTTCTCTAATAATTTTCGAACAGCATATTCATTATTAGTAACTAAAACTTACAGAACAATTGAATTTGTGTTTTTTACTTCATCACTCCTATTGTCAAGCTCCTACTCCTTAACTCTGCCTTCTATTAATTCGCCTTACTATAGCATTCCACTCACTCACTCACTCACTCACTCGCTCACTCGCTCGTTAGATTTCCATCCTCCTTACATACACATTTTGTCATATACTTTCACTCTCTCTTCATCATCAGATTGTAACATTGGCAGATATGCGTGACCCATTACCAGTTTTTTTTCCTTTCTTCTGAAATATTACTGTATCTCATTGCTACCTATCAGAACCCCTCGGAGAGCATTAAAGATAAACACCAGTCCTAATTGCCCAATTGTAAAGTGACCTGTTTCCAAATTACATACAAAAATAACCACTATTTCAGTATACATATAATTCGAAAATGGTGCTTTGCTGATTAACATTGTTCTTATATGAAAAACACAAAATAAATGCAAAATTAATTCTGTAACTAATCTAAAGAAATGTAGCACATGGTCAGGATGTAACAGTAAACCTATCATTATAAAATTACTACAGCAAATTGAATAGAACATAGAAATAAAGCATTTTAATTGAATCTCCGACTTATGTTAGCAATAAAATTCAGGCACTAGTTGATTTGTTATAAACAAATTTAGAAATGTAATTGTTACAGTTAACATATTTAGTCAGAAAATGTTATATTAACTCTTAACTAAGTTGAAAATAGGTTCAACTTGTTCAGCACTGAGATTGTACAATTTTAGCAATGTGTATCTCATATTCGGTTTAACTTTTAATTGTGATTTTATATAAAATTTAAATTTTCATTGTAGGTAATTGTTAACAAAAGTAGAAATAGAGGTCAAGCAGGCACCTTGGGGCACTCGTTTTTCGGCTAGGGTTGCAATCAAATGTATTGTACACTCTCTTCTTTGTTGATTGTTGTGAACTCTGTGTCATTTGATGTCAACTTTGGGTACATGTGATGTAACCGGTACAGTTCACCAGGCTTGGACACCAGAGTCCTGGAAATAAATTGGTGTTAAAACTGCACTGTACTTTGGAATTTATTTGGGAGTCTTCCGCAATCCTTTTCATTGGCTGCACAGCGACGAGACGAATCCAGGAATTTTACAACACCCCGAGAACTAAACAACTCTCACTGTTGGTAGAATTGATGTGAAAACAACAGCACATCGACTGAGCATTTCACTCAAAAGTCAAAACATTTGCAACGCAAAGGTGGGAAAATACATACATCTCAATCCACACCCAAAATCTTTGTATGCAGTTGTAATGTGCAATTCAGATGCAGCTGGAACTTCAACAACGATCAGAGGTTGCCACTTGTGGAAGCGCGCAGAGCCTCTCATCCATGCATTCTTTTGGCTGGCTACATCACAGTTATTGTACACATCCCTGTGGATAGTGTAACTGGTATAATTAGTTGTGTTTTGGACTTAGTTTGTTGTGTCCATCATTATATAGTGTTCTGTTGTGGGATTAGAAGATTCACAGCTCTACCCTACATTTCTGCTTGTGAAAAATTCATCTTCCCAGAAATCATTATTTTCTTCCTATATTGTTTCACTATCGAAAACTACATCCAGATTGAGCATTCAAATCTCCTCTTCAGATTTTCTAGCATCCTTAGCAAACTGACTACTGACATTCTGTGCTTTAACTCACAGAATTATAGGAATTCACTGGATATTCATGTTTTGTGACAAATTCATTTCAGCCAGGGGATGTTTGCGGCCATCTGGCTGCCTCTGCTTCCTGGCTTTAGATCTTTGTCCATAGTTGTAATAATTAATAGCAATCAAACTAATTGGCAACATATTAGTTGGAAAGAAATTTCGTATAACTAAAAGGAATGACTGCATCTGAACAGAAGTATTGCATAATGGTATACCACACAGATCAGTCCTCATTTCTGTGTTGTTTAATTTAAATGTATGTGATATTTATCCAACACAGCCCATATTACTTTGGCTATGCAGATGACTGGTCAACATCTATGCAACACAGAAGTTTGCAACAACTTCTGATCTAGAAATCTTCAGCCAATACTTCCATAAAGGGAGGCTACAACCTACCACAAGTACAACTGAAGTTGCTTGTTTTGATGTGTCTGATTGGCACACAGAACCCTTGATGTCCATTTTGAGGGAGACAGACTATCATAACATGCATCCAAAATTCCTTGGGACATGGCAAATGCTTTTAAGTAGCACTAACACCAACACCTGGAAACCTCAAAAGCACCAACAATATTCTGTCAAAGCTCTGTGGTCTAGATGGACAGCATCAGCACAGTCTCTTCACTCAACAGCAGAGTATGTATACAGTGTGTCCATCTAGCACAATAGTTCATATGTGAAAAAGATATATGTACAACTTAACCAATCCATGTCCATGTCCACTGTCAGTAGGTGTGTACAACATATTTTCACACATTTGTTACCTTTCTTGTGTCACATTCCACCTCCTTATGTAAGATGTAGAAGTGCACTGTTACACACACCAGAATTCTTATGACCAGGTTTCTTCCTGAAGATGAATTCAATGCCACTGAAAAACTGAAATGCTGCTGGCAACAAAGGTGTTCTCCGCCATGCCTGAAACTGTCCTGTCCCAGGAAGAAACCAATGGACTTTGAAAGCCTTGGGCAATTTGTCGATTATGGCACATGGAAGATGTGTACACACATTCTACAAATGAGGCAGATCTTCATTACCATCTTGAGTCTGTGGTGTGTGATGGCAGATAGTTTTTCATGTGTTATCAACATGTCCCACAAGGCCCTACAAGGATCATATTGAAGATTTCCTGAGAGTGATAATTAGTGCGATGAACTGTATAATAGAGCTCAACATTTCCTTACAACTATTGTCATTTGTGTTGAAATGTCAATATGCAGAAGTTTATTAATTTTTGTATATGCATAATTTGAACAAAAATCTCTTCCCTTGGGCAGATTGAAATGAGGGACTAACCTAAAATGTTTTGCCAATGGTGAGTTCATTATGAACTGTAAATAAATTAGCTTCAATGAAAAGAACAAATGAAATTAAGTACCTTCATTCTTTGTCCAATCTGAGCAGTACCGTCTCCAATATCGAGGTACACCCTTCAAAAACCTCCTCTTTATCTCATCAGGCACTCCTGAAAACATAAATAAAGACCTATCAACACTCAGATCTTATCTAGATTGTAAAAAGAAGTTCTGCTTTGCAGCACACAGAGACAAAAAAGGAACAAAATGTGACAAAGCTTCAGGTACAGGGTTCCATCCATTTAGCAAAAGAAAGAGGGGTGTTGCAGAGAAGATTACACATGAATTAAGTCAACCAGAACTTCATGCAAAGAAAGCACAGAAGGACTTTCTACACAGCTCATCCACCAGTTATGCACCTTTTGTTAATAGCAGTACAAGCTTGAGTAACCTGTAAAGAATAAATAAGAAAGTAATGTCATCTCATGTCAAACCACTTGATTTACAAAGATACTCTCTGAAAATTACTCCTCACCTGAAACAACAAAATTCTAGTCACACATGCCAAATGGGGAATTCAGATCAATCCTTTAACACTATTGACACTAAGTGGGGAGCAATGAACCCATTTTTTATATTATAATCCTGATCATCACCATGACCATCACCTTCAGCACCATCCACTTTATAACAATGAGATTTTTAAAGATTTACTTTTTGCTCTTTTGTCCATATTTTGTTTCCTATTTGGTTTGAACAAAGATTCCTGTTTTGTTATGCTTGCTAGAATATATACTTTATTTTGAAATTAAATGTCCTCTCCCATCTGTGTTTTGTTTTGACTGGTAAAAGACAAAATCAGTGGATGTTTGATAAGAACAATTTGGACTATTATACACATCCCACAAAAAGCTATGAAATTGTATAGTCCAATTAAACTGATTACTATGTGCCAAGTAAGCCTAAAGTAACATGGCTTAGTTGTGTGTGTGAGTGTGATATATATATAAACAAAGATGAGGTGACTTACCGAACGAAAGCGCTGGCATGTCGATAGACACACAAACAAACACAAACATACACACAAAATTCAATATCACACTCACACACACAACTAAGCCATGTTACTTTAGGCTTACTTGGGGACTTGAAGCTTGGTGGCCCTGTCAGTGCCAATTGAGAGGAGTAGGTTATATATATATAAATTTTAGAGGTGGATGGATATGTGTGTGTGTGTGGGGGCGAGTGTATACCCGTCCTTTTTTCCCCCTAAGATAAGTCTTTCCGCTCCCGGTATTGGAATGACTCCTTACCCTCTCCCTTAAAACCCACATCCTTTCGTCTTTCCCTCTCCTTCCCTCTTTCCTGATGAGGCAACAGTTTGTTGCGAAAGCTTGAATTTTGTGTGTGTCTATTGACGTGCCAGCACTTTCGTTTGGTAAGTCACATCATCTTTGTTTTTTAATATATATATATATATATATATAGAGAGAGAGAGAGAGAGAGAGAGAGAGAGAGAGAGAGAGAGAGAGAGAGAGCGAGAGAGAGCGAGAGAGAGCGAGAGAGAGCGAGAGAGAGCGAGAGAGAGCGAGAGAGAGCGAGAGAGAGCGAGAGAGAGCGAGAGAGAGCGAGAGAGAGCGAGAGAGAGCGAGAGAGAGCGAGAGAGAGCGAGAGAGAGCGAGAGAGAGCGAGAGAGAGAGAGAGATATTTGATAATGAGGAGAGAAGAGGAGGATGAAATATGATACTGATTCATAACCTACTCCTCTCAATTGGCACTGATAGGGCCACCAAGCTTCGAGTCCCCATCTGACTGACAGATCACTATCAGCAATGTAGGCAGTCACCACATTTTAACACAATGAGAAGATGTTTGGAATTTAATCTGGGACACTGATTGAAAAGCTGATGATCAGTATATTTATGCTACCACTTCTGCTCTCCATGGTGGTCAAATAATGGCACTCAAAATTTCATACACCACCAGGTTTCAAGCTGACTTACCTCTGAATTGAGCAGCACCATGCAGCACAAGTGTACTAAATGATGAAGGGAGGTTTGACTAGCTGTCAGGTTGCAAAAAATATTTCCATCTCTGAAGAGTACCTAAAGAATACTGCCCCTCTATACTAGCTGCTTCCGAAATATACAACCCAAGGCAAATAAAATGAAGCACCACAAAGGAATTATCTAAATTGGGCAGAAATTCATGGATATAATGTGCATCTACAGATAAACAACAATTTTAGAAAAATTGGATGATTTATCCCAGAAAAAGAGCTTCACAAATTCAACAAGTCAGTAATGCTTTGGTCCAACTCTGTCCCTTATGCAAGCAATTTTCACCTTATTATTGGCTGAAAGATTTTGAATATCCTCCTGAGGGATACCATGCAAAATAATTGCCAAGTGGTGTGTTTGGTCATCAAAAGCCCAAGACAGTTCAAGTGCTGTGCCCATAATGCTCCAAACATACTCAAGTCAGAAGAGATCCACCGATATTGCTGGCCAAGGTAACATTTGCCAAGCATGAAGACAATCAGTAGAAAGTTTTGCCATGTATGAGTGGATATTATTTTGATCAAATGTAAGCCCAGAATGCAATGAATGGCAACAAAATGGGGCATAGAATATTGTTGTCTACCACCATGCTGTAAGGATGCTGTGGATGATAACCAATGGGGTCCTGCTATGAATAGAAACAGCACATCAGACCACTACTGGTTTTTGGGCTATATAACTAGTGAAAGTCAGGTTGATATTTCACTGCTGCCTGCACCATCTCCTGACACATCTTCAACCTGGAATCTCATTGACTGGAGTAGAATTGTCTTCAGTGATGAATCATGCTTTGAAGTGTGCCCCTATGACCAGAGTGTATTATGAAATACACAATCTGCAAACACAGTGAGTTTGGTTAGTGTTTCAACATAGACTGCTTCCATCATTTTGAGAAGACTTCTTGCAAACAGGCCAAGAATTAATGCCATTCTGTAAGCATCAATTGTCACCTTTAAGCTCTTATAATGAGCAGTAATTTCAGGTAAATGAATCACACCAAATCAAATAAAAAGAAGAAGAAGAAGGTGAAGGAAAACAGCTGCAATCTAAGTGGGGCCATGTTTAATCATATCAAAAGTGAAACATTTAGATCCTGTCCATCCCACATGGCATACTAAGGGGGAACCCATTCCACAGTCTTCACTTGAAGCTATGCTTGTTTCTGGCCAAACTTAAGTTAAAGTATCATTTAGAGCTGTTACATATCTTGCCTGTAATTTCAAGAATTTGGAAACAAATACTCCTGCACATTCCTCAGGTCCCAAAACATACAACTGCAAGTGACATTCTGTAGATACCAGTTTGGAGGACATGCTAAGAAGTGAAAAGTTACCAACAAATTCTGAGCAATGGTTTGGACACCTTGACATGCATGAATCCTGTTTACTACAAAAGCAAATGGTATCACACTCAAATTACTACCCAGGTAGGCACAATTTTTCTGAACAAAATTGTTTGAAAGGTATTTTACAAAAGGATATTGACAGCCACAAGATTCTGTTCAATACTCATAACTGCTCAAAAAAAACACTAGTTCCTGCTGTGCACTAAGAGGGGTTTTATCTCCTTTTCTTTTTTTTGGTTTCAGCTTTTTCGACGATAAAATAAAGGAAGATCTCTTATCTACTCACAGCATGGCAAACATTAAAAAAAATCAAATGGGGCCTCAAATACTTGAGCAAGACTAATACAATATGCGCACTGCAGATTAAGATTAGGTTTGCTCACAATCAACTGCTTTAACTCTGCAGTTCAACCTCATCAACACACGTGATGTTACATGTCTTCTAAACAGGTTTAAGGTGTACTACTGCTGGTTCAGCTACTGTACTCTCTCACTGTGCTACAAAACCTGACTACTAATTAGTACAAGGAGAGCACATTAGGATCAGCACCAATACCCTATTGTCGCTACTGAAGCGTCACTCTAGAATATTTTATTCTGTGTGTCATATTTGAAATTATGATTGGGAGTGATTCATCTGTGTTGTTGGAGGAGCTATACTGGATATATAATTGATAAAATGTTAACTGTTTCAGTACCATGGAGCTCACCATAGAATAACTGTCTCTTAGGCTCTAAGGGAACTTCATGGAAAACAATTAAGATGGGCTGCTTGACAACCTGCACTACTGACAGGAAAGTGAGGAGCCATTGTCTGTATACCTCTACACTTAGATGTGGATTGCTCACAATCAACTGCTTTAACTCTGCAGTTCAACCTCATCAACACACGTGAGGTTGACATGCAGGCAGGGAGGCAGGCAGACCACTACATGATGACACTGACTTGAAAGTTTTGCCAGCTCGTGATCAGCATGTAGACTGGTCATGTTGAGCCTTGGGGTTGAGATTTAGAAAGACTGCTATCTGGACTGAGAATCATCCTGAGAAGGCTCTATTGAGGCTCAGAACTGCTCACATACTTGCTGAATACTGTAGGTCACTGCAGACTAGTGTACTACATGCAGAGTTACCAGTGTCCCAACTGTCCCGTAAACACTCCTCTGGTGTAAGTCTTTCATCCAGGGGAAAGAACAGAGTGAGGCAACTCAGGTAACAGCTATAAATCTCCAAACATATCCAGCTCCCGCTCTACCTATACGTAACTACAGTATGTTCAGTTTGATAGTAATAAGCTGGACCTTAAAGCCAACAGCTTCTACTACTTCTCATTTGGTGGCAATAAATAGCAGAATTTTAAGTATCTGAGGGCATATTATTGGGAGAAGGAGATGAGTTACATAACATCACACAGGATAGTGTTTAATAACTGAGATGTTTCCAACACTGCTTTTTTATGCAGGGTGGAGAAAAATTGCGTTGCGAAATTTTAACCCAGGATAGCTGATGGCAGTAGGAAACAAAATTACTAACGTCATGCAGGTCAACCACGTACCATTTTAAAACTATGGAAATGTGGTGCCACGTGTTCCAATTGGCCGTAGGATTGCCACGTTGCCATTTGTTAGTTGACGTGCAGCGCTATAATTGTCAGTTCACACATACAAATGTCCCTCGTCCGTCACTGCTCGAATGTGATACGCATACGTGTCAAATAGGACTTGCTGTTCCTCTCCACCTCATGTAAGAGGCATTCACATGTAAGCTTCACTTCAGAGCACACACATGTCACCTGGGATTTAGTCATACATTAAGCATGGCAACACAGTATTTGTTTGAAGAACGGCAAGATACGGTTTTTGTTTATGAACTAATCGACAATAATGCACACGAAGCTTGATGTTTGTATGGTAAATGATACCCAGCAAGACATCACCCACATCTGCAAACATTTACAGCAATTCACCCATGACTTGGCGAAACAGGCTCGTTAGCAGGATATCGTGGTGAAGCCGGAAGACCTCGAACATGGCGGGATGCAGCATTTGAAGAGACTGTTCTCAAGTGCTTCGAGGAAACATCTACGACCTGTACTCCAGTGGTTGGACATAACACTGAGGTCACTCATCCGTTAGTCTGGGAGGTTTAGAGGAATGATGGCCAGCATCTATTTACTTTCCACCCTGCTGAAGACCTAAATCCTGTAGCAGACTACGAACACAGGCTAGGGTTTTGCCGTTGGTTTCTGTGATGTGTTGCGCGAGATCCTGACTTCCCTGCCATTGTGTTGTTTACAGTATGAATGCATCTTCCATTGGGATGGCCTTTGCAACATTCAAAACATTCATTACTGGGCAAGGGGAAATCCTCACGACGTGTACAACCACAGACACCATGAACAATTTTTGCTCAACATTTGGGCAGGCATTGTGGTTGACCATCTTATTGGGCCAGTCCGTCTACTTTCTCGACTTACCGGGGCAAATTACCTTAACTTTTAGCACAAAATGCTACCCGGCTTGCTGGAAGATGTTCCCCTGGACATTTGGCTATGCATGTGGTTGCAGCGTGGGTCACCTGCACATAACAGTCATGCTGTGTGTGAATATTTAGATGAACTCTTCTATGGCCAGGTAAGAGGCAGAGGTGCTCATAGGACATGGCCCCTGTGATCCCAGACCTGACACCACCAGTGGGCACTCTTCAAGGTTCTAGTTCACTAACCCCGGTATGAACCACCTAGGAACAAAGAAGAATTAATGCATCTCATTCATCATGCCACCAATTACATCAAGGCAAAGCCAGTAATCTTTGAAAGAGTTCAGCAAAACACCGTTCGACACGATCGACCTTGTGTTGCATAGAGGATCACCAGTTCCAGCACTTGCTTTAAGTAAACAATGTCCTAGCCACAAAATAGGCCCTTTTCAGGGCGGACACAATTTGTGAAAGGCTTTCTGTATGCAAACTAACAGCTGCTGATGGGTTTGTTTCCAGTACGTCTTATCATGAAACTACAATGGATGTGTTGGGGACCCCGGCGGATTCACCTCCAGCCCCCAGAGTGGAAGGCTGACATGCTACCACCAAGTGTGTGGGCTGCCTTGGATACATCACGATCTTTGGCAGGCAAAGCGTGCCCGGTCATGCGTTGTCCAGAGCATCTGGCAACAGTGCAATCCTGCAGCCAATTTGAGCATATGATGCCAAGTTTCCATAGTTTAAAAGTTTTGTTTTAACGCCCTACACAACATTAGTAATTTTCATTCCTACTGGAATTAGCTAACCAGGGTTAAAATTTCATGATACAATTATTCTGCACCCTGTATGTAGAGGATAACCATCACATAGGCCAAATTCAGAAACTGACCTCAAGAACTACCCATCTCTGGGACATCTGGCATGCCATTGCTGGAGCAGTTTAGTGACACCTATGGGTCATCTGGATCCCTCAGGTCAAGCCCCTGTTAGATAACCTGCTCTTCAGCGTATAGTCTCATCCCACTACCCTTCTAAATTTAGACATCCATCAGCATGACCTCCCTTTTCCTATGTAGTACATCTAACTGAAAGTAAAGTGCATGCAAAACTATTACACACATATGAGAAAATAGCTGACTAGCTCTTAAATTAAGGAGTGTAAATATTAGTACTGGTGATAGACACATATTACTATCCTAGCTTTCAGAACTGTCACTTCTTTCCTCAGTGGTGGGACTTGCACAGGCTGGGAAGCCTAGAAATGTGGGTTAATCAAATGGGGATAACCTTTTGTGAGAATGAGGAAACAAAAATAGGGTAGGAAAAGGAAGGGGTACGTTGTCAGAGAAAGTACGTCATAGATAGTACATTAGTAACCAATGTGCCTGGTTCAGTACAGAGATGATGACAGAGTGAGAAGTAATAATGGATATGGAGAGACAGTAGTGCATACACAAATGAGGAGAAAAACAGACAGAGGTTGGGCGGGGAAGAGGAAAAAAAAAAAGAAATGGAAGCAATAAAGAAAATAATGACCCATAATAAATTTTTAAAAATGTGTAAAATGCAATCAAATGATGATAATGCAAATGATGGCTCGATTTTGTCAACAGAGGTTAAGCCTTTTAAGATATCGGTATGTGAACATGTGTTGGAGGATAAGTTCCCACCTCCAGAGACCAGGGAAACTTATCAGGTAGGAGGATCTGTGTACTCAATAGACCTCAGTGCCTGCGACAACACATGAGCTGTTTGGGTATCTGGCTAGGTACTGGTTTTTATGGACTCCAGAGATGAGAACTCTTCCTCACACACATTTTTGCATCCTAACAGCCTTATCAACTTAGCTTCCATTAACAACTCCCCTTTTATCATCATCGTCGTCATCATCTCTATTGCATCTCATTTTTTTTACTGTTCTTACCTTCTTATTTTCAGCCTGCCCTCCCTTTCTCTAACTCTTTCTCCCCCCCCCCCCCCCCCCACCAACCGATCCATTTCTTATTGTATTACTCATTTTCCTTCTTCCTCTTAATCTGGTTTCTTTTTTTAAGCAGAGGACCTCACATCACTAAGTATACAGAGAAGGCTACAAAATCAAAAAATTACAGCAGTGATACTTTTAGGGGTATATCTGGCCTATCCAGAGGATAAGATAATGAAGAATGCAGGTATTGTATTTTCTATCTACCATAAATATGACACATTGTGTTGCAGACAAGCACAATGAAGAGTGTTAAACATTTTTGGTTTGGCCAAAGTCTTCTTCAGAAAAGAAAACACACATTCACACAAGCAAGCCCACATCATCCACACATAACCACTGTCTTGGACTGCTCCAGCAACAATGCAACAGGAACATTGATTGAAAGTAGCAATCCAGAATGGGGAACAAAAGGGGTAGATATAGCAGGGTACAGGTTCAGTGAGGGAACAGCATCGTCTGACAGAGCAGGCAGGGTCTAGATGGCAGCAGGACAATGCTGCCAGGCAATCTATACATTGAACAAGCAGTAAAGTAAATGAAAGAAAAATCTGGGGTAGGAATGGAAGTTCATGGATAATAAATAAAATCTTTGAGGTTTGCCAATGACATTGTAATTCAGTCAGAGAGAGAGCAAAGCACTTGGAAGAGCAGATGAATGGAATGGACAGTATCTTGAAAGGAAGATGTTCAGCTCCACCTACAAAACCAAGGACAATCAAATGTCGTTCAATTAAACCAGGCGATGCTAAGTGAATAAGATTTAGGGTATGACTCATTCAAAGTAGTAGGTGAGTTTTCCTATTTGGGCAGCAAAATAGCTGATGAAGGCCAAAGTAGAGAGGACATAAAATGTAGACATGCAATGGCAAGAAAAGCATTTCTGAAGAAAAGAAATTTGTTGACATAGAATATATTTAAGTGTTAGGAAATCTTTTGTGAAAGTAATTGTCTGGAGTGTAGCCATTTTTGGAAGTGGAACATGGACAATAAACAGTGACATTTGTGGCACAACTCAACCGAAACAAAGAGATCGGTTGATAGGACACATTCAGAAACATCAAGGGATCACCAATTTAGTAATGCAGGCAGAGGCAGAGGCAGAGCATAAGTGTGGTGCGTATACGTGTGTGACAGAAGGGCCCCTGGGGGGAAGGGGGGGGGGGGTTAAAAATCTTAGAGGAATAGAGGAATGCCAACTAACGAATACAGTAAGCAGAATCGGAAGGATGTAGGTTGCAGTATTTATTCAGAGATGAAGAGGCTCACGCTGGATAAAGTAGCATGGAGAGCTGCATCAAACCAATCTTTGGATTGAAGACTACTACAATGAGATCATCATCATCATCATCATCATCATCATCATCATCATGAGGCACTGAGAAGCTTTTACAGCACAATAAATTAGTGGTTCAAGTGTCACTTAACTGAAAGGAAGCACAGAATTGTGTTAGATAGAATAAGTTTCATCATGATTATTATTGGTGTTTGATAGAATAGAACTACAGAAACACTCCTGTTCTTGTTCCATATAACTGATCTTCCACTTACTGGTAAAGCAGAAAGAGTACTCTTTTAATATGATGCAAGCAGCATAATCGAAGCTGCAACAGCAGGTGCAATAAATGAAATGTATAAGGTCTCGTTAACTGATTCTTGGAAACTGTGTATCACATGACTTATGAAAGATACAGTTCATTCAATTCTGTACAGGTAAGATACATCATTTCAATTAAGAATACAGCATGTAAGGCAAGAGAATCTGCAAAACTGGCTGTTCAAAATTCCTGAGTACACTTTTAACTTTAAGTGAAAATCACATGTTGTAGATGTTCTCAAATCCCTGGCTTCAACAACTTAGCTCTCTGGATTATTTCAGGTTTTGGTGACAAAAGCATTATAAAATTAGCTTAGTTCACATACTTTCATTAATTGATGTTGAATGAAATAATTTTCTGTGGCATTTCCACACAGTACAAAAGGTATTCCACAGAAATGTGCAGTAAGAATGTTGTCTGGTGTAACTTCCTCTATAGGTGAGATGGCTAATGCACAACTGTAGGCTGGAGTTCAACTCTGTATGCTTGTTTGAATCCTGATGGTGGAAAAAAATTTCAGTGTTAGTGTCTGGCCAGCAAGGACAGAAGAGTTGGTGGCATGAATGTTCTGCACACCCATATTTGTGCTAAATTCCTGCATTAAACTCTTAACACTGCCACCATCACCACCGCCTCCACCACCACCACCACCACCACCTAGCAACACAAACATGACACTATACTATACATGCTTCCATTACACTCACCTACACACCATAAATCCAGTACTGACACAGATCCCACATACCATAGATGCCAGCATGATGGAGGAAAAACACCCTTTCAGACAGGCAACTGAATCCACTCCGTGGGATATCTCAGCCAACAATGCAATATGACATTCTCATTTACACCTCACAGCAATCCTTGAATTTTGTGTAGACATTGTTTAGAAAGTTTGGCTGACTAACAAAACCTTGTCAACCCATTTATTCTTATGAAGTCTGTTGTGTAGAGTTAGGTACAATTTTTAGAAGAGTAGTACTTTTCATGAATAGTTTACTAGGAACAAGAATGTCCTCCACTAACTACAAATTAACCTTTGCCCACCACAGAAAGAAAACAGTATGCATTCATAAAAGTGTTTTATCACCTCTTTTTTGAATTAAAGATACTGGTAAAAACTGAATGTTTTAAAACAAATTGAAGTATTTTCTACTTGGATATTTCTATTCCATAGATGATATTCTGAAGTAATAGTACCTGTGGGTGGTCGGTAGGGATACATTTATGACATTTTGTTAAGAATTTAAAAAAGAAAAATTCATGGGTGTAGCCACGATTCCAAAATGAAAATGTATCTCACATCAAATTTACTGACACATGCATTATGGCAAGCTCTCACAAAACTGATCCATGTAAGACATAAGCAAATGTAACAATACTGCATTATACTGTCAGAAAAGCACACAGTGGATAAGCTAAGTATAGAAATCTAGTCCCAATGTGTCATTCACAGTTGATACATCAGTCAAGAATTGCTGGGGAGCCATATCTGCAGCCATCTTACACCAGCACAGAAGAGGCCTCATGAAATTTTCATCACAACCTCGAAAGAAGAAAATTACGTAACAGTTATTTGATTGTTTGTAGGCAAACCTCTGCATTCCTGATAAACTGGGGAACTGTGTGGAGTTTTCTGCACTTAAGGGAGGACAATGTTTCCACAATGTAAAATGAAGTGGAAGTGTACAGTAACAATGCATCAACATAACACTCAATAGTTAAATGCCTCTGAAACTTCCTGTGTCATCAAACAAAAGATGAATCTGGGCAACCACAGCCATGATAAATCATGTTGAGAAATGAAACCACATCAGCTGTTAAATCACTTTATTCTTTGGAACTACCAATCTTGCAAAACTTACAACTGCGTCTTCAGGTGCAAATCTTAATATAAGCAGAAAAACAATCCTGTAGAAAATGAATAATCCCAAAGCTAAGATCAAAGTGTAATGAAGCATGTACTCAGGGTGGAGTCAATTCATTATTTAAATAATTATTGCAGGAAGGCCCAGCATTCATTGTCAGTCCAATTAAATAGATTATCCCGAAAAATTCATATGTTCTAGAAGTAATAAAATATTGTAGAAAACACTTACATAACAGCTGTGAAGAAAGATAAAAACACTGAGGAGGAACTTACCTAACACCAGAGTGGATAAGAAGGACAGTTAAGAGGCACTCGCCGATGTTGACACATGAATTTAAACACGCTGTAATATGCCACCTAGGTAGCAACCTATTGGCTAAAAACTTTGACTGCTATAGTATCAGTATGTCAATAAATATATGCCATGTATGGGGTCCCATTAAAACCTAGAATACAACATGATACTATAATAAGCAGGTGTATTCCATGACCTGAAGGTTTAGCCAGCAACTCAGATGACTTTCACACACCATGAAAATTAGAATGAAGGAAAGAGAGAATACTAACTTTTATGCAGCAACAGCATTAAGTAAACTAAATCATGCCCAGGGACAGGGTTATTTGCTGCAAATGTGAAAGCTAAACTGTACTCAAAAACATGATAATATGCTACATATTTGCAGCATATTTTCCCGTTTTGAGGTAGGATTTAGTTTACTTATTGTCATTCCAGCACTACACAGTCATTCCAGTGCTACACATTAGAATATTCTCCCTCTCTCATGACTGTCAAACGTTTTAGCCCATAGACTGCCACCCAGATAGCGTTTACCTCTACACACTGACATTCAGTGAGAGCCTCTTACATTTTGCCTTGTCCATTATGACATTACGTAAATTCATCCTCATTGTTTTTTAATCCTTCTTCATGGGTTTGAGTACTTTTACAGCATACACACTTTTGTGGATAATTATTTCATTGGACTAACAATGCAAGCTGAGTCATGACTTGATTCCAGTGACTACATGTTTTGATTCCAGTGACTACATGTTTTGATTCCAGTGACTACATGTTTTGATTCCAGTGACTACATGTTTTGATTCCAGTGACTACATGTTTCATTACAGCTTCATCATAGCTTTCAGAATATTGATTTCTATATGATTGATTGTCCACTTATATACAGATTTGTACCTGAAATGCAGCTGTAAGTGTTCTGAAATTGGTAGTGCCTAATAATTTTACAGTTGAAGCGGTTTTCTTTCTCAACATTCTAAAAAAAGTCCAAAGATAAAGAATGATGTGGTAGCCCATCTGTCTGAAGGACCACTAAGTGAGTAACCTGGTGCTCAACAATTGAGGTGATAGTGGAAAAAGTGGAAATCACAAAGAGGTCGGTTTTCAAAATGTTGCACGATGTTATAAATACAACAATAACTGACATCTACAGGATGTTGCAACTACTCACACCCACTTGAGAAACCCACTGAAACTGACACAGCAGTGTATATATTGCAGCTGTGTTTGGCTAACTCAGATAGCTTCTTTAGCCATTTAATCAGAGTGAATGAGCTTGGACATATTTACATACATCTACATACACAACACCACTAAAGCAGGCAAAGATCCAAACATCATTACATAATTTGGTGCTGTGTGTTCTTTGCAGCCACCTGCGGTGCTAACAGACTACAATGTTAAGGGGAAAAATCTCCACAGCAACGTACTGGGAAAATCTCCAGGTGAGATAGATAGAGGAGGCTGTCAAGGTGAAGTGTCACAAGAGGCTGTGTGAGGGCATATTTTTGCTCCACGACAATGTCCCAGCTCATTCTGTACAGGACGGACATGCCGCTTCTTTGGCCTGTGAAATCTTGCCACACTCATATTCTCCATCCAGTGATAGTTTCCTCTGACAAAGAATCCATTGGGTGGCAGCCATTTTCCAAATGAAATTTAATTTTTAAGGTTGAACATTGTCTGAACAATCAAAAGGCAGGCTTCTACAACCAAGATATCTGTCATCATCTGTAATTGGAGAAGGTATATTGCATTATCGATTGTGTCTACACCAAAAAATTATACTTTTTTCTGTAACCAGATTACCAGGATAACACAATGAATTTATTGTACTGGCACAGTAGGAAACAACCAGCCCCATGAATACACAAAATCATTTTAAAAATGTTGCACAACATTATGAACTATTATAGTTTAAATGTTGCTCTAGTGAACCTTATCTCTGGATTCTCATGGATGATACAGAAGGCTTCTTTGAATCTGAATATAGCAGATTAAGCTACAGAGCAAAAATGATTATATTAGAAAGTAATTTTCTACTGTTGATCCAGAAGAGAATGAAACTGCAAATGTCAGTGGAGGAGGTTCTACGGACAAATTGATTTTAAGTAAGGAAGATACTGCTGCTTCAGATGCTGAAGATGCTATTTATGCTTCTAGTGATAATGAAGTCAAATGAGACACAAACTATAATAGTAGCAAACACAATGACAGAACTGACTAAAACTGTGAAGCCACTGTGTCTTCCGCATACATACTATGTGGTAAAGATAGACATGAATGATGTAAGGACACTTCTGGGACAAGAAAATTGATGAAGCATAGTTTTTTGTGGGAAATGGATGGTCTGACACGTGCAACAAAAATCTTTTTATAAAAAATACCTTCGATATTATATTTACAGTCAAAATGTTTCATATTATGCTGTTGCTGCATAAAAGTTAGTATACTCTCTTTCCTTCATTCTAATTTTCATGGTGTGTGAAAGTCATCTGAGTTGCTGGCTAAACCTTCAGGTCATGGAATACACCTGCAATGTGAAAACAACAGTAAGACAAAGTTGATATTGCTAAATTATAATCAACTCTGAAGGAGCAGTGAAAATGTGGAAGCCATTTACAACTAATGAATTTTACGTATTTCTCTGTATACTGATTACGGCTGGATTAAAGTTCTCCAACAGTGAGCACACAAAGGAAATGTGGGAAGCAAATCCTCTCTCATGGTGTTGTGCAAGCTTATCCTTCAAAAGGTTTTGACAGGTAACCAAATTTATAAGATCTATCAGTGTGAATACTAGGGTTACACATTTGGAAAGTGATAAAGCTGCTGCACTCCTAAAAACATGCTGGGCATTGAAACAGAAGCCTCAAAAATTGGCCTCATAGTAAATGAAAACAAAGCAAAATATATGGTAATGTCACAATCTTAGGCCAGAAGAACCCCTAAAAATCTAAACATCAATGGGAAATGCTTCAATGGAGTGTCCTCTTAACTACTTGGGAGCACCAATAACAAATGATATCAGTATTGGAAAGGCTATAAGGGAAAGAATACAAGCAGGAAACAGAGCTTACTTTGCAAATATCCTGCTATTCAAAAATAGCCTTGTTACAAGAAATACTACACTGCCAACATGTAATTTCCTAGTCCACCCAGTTATCACATACGGCTCAGAGGTATGGACATTGACAGAACACGATAAAAATGCACTAAGAAGCATTGAGCAGAAAATACTACGCAAAATCTATGGGCCAATAAGGGAGGAAGAAGGCTAGAGAATACACTACAGTGCCGAATTACAAGAGTTAATACAAGGCAGGGACATAGTAAAATTTGTGAAATCACAGCAAATACGATGGTTAGGACACTTTGAGAGAATGGCAGAGGATAGAATTCCAAAGAAAATGATGAAAGGCATGATCCATTCAGTTAGGCGAAAAGGAAGACCTAGAAGAAGATGGATTGATGAGGTAATTATGGATATCACCAATATGGGAGTCCAGGGGTGGAAAAGAGCAGCAAATAACCGAGGAGTGTGGAGGAAGTTTGTTGAAGAAGCCAAGGCTCACCAAGGGCTGTAGCGCTACTCAGGAAGAAGAAGAAGAAGATTTGAAATATCCTATATGATAAACTCAAACCTTTGAGGATACTATATTTCTTTCAATTGCCTCACTGTTGATGATGTAGCTTTTTCCTTAGAAAGGAAAGACAAGATTTACTGAACACACACCCTCAAAGCAAGCCAAATAAGGCTTGAAGGCTCAATGGGTTTGTGATTTGCAAAATTCTTACCCAATAACTGGCCAACTTTATACAGGTAAAGCTGCTTCTGTGGGAGGAACTAATAAAGGGTACAGGGTAATATAAGATTTTAGATACCATTTCAAATGTACGAGCAAAAATACGGTCACTGACAATTTTTTCATTAGTCTATTATTACCGAGGTTGTCAACAACATGGGAGATGTCCATAATCGGTACTGTAAAATGAAACTAGCCCTATATACCACCAGAACTGCAACCTACCTCTTCATGCCAAGACCTCTGATCTATATTTAGATTCAGAGAAGGAAAACTTCTCTGTATCAAAACATCCAAACAAGAAGAAAGCAGTTCTAAAGTTATCAATAACTCATTATGCTGTATCCATTTCTGCCTCTCTTTCAAAGCCAGATGTTATACATTATTATAAAAGCACAAAAAGGGCATTGGCAATATGGACAAGTTGTGTTCTCATTACAGTGTGGAAAGAAGAACACAGAGATGGCCCCTAGCATCTCCATGTTGTTTGCTTATAAGCATACATTACTTAAACAGGAAACAATCCTCAAACGAAAACCATGACTCATAGACCCATACTCTTTCTACTGGACCTGAGAAAACATTTGGTACTGCCTTCCCTTATCACTTGATCATCTAATTCTAATCACTTGACAAAATTTTCCATGAAATCAGATATTGAGTGCACAGTAGGTTGACTTTTAACTCTGGTTCCTGAGTGAGTGGGGACGCAACCAAAATGATATGCTTCTGGACAGCTGAAAAATATGAGGAAAACAAGAAAAAGTTTCAAGAGATGTAAAACCCCAATATGGAGTGAGCATTGCATTATAAAAACTCTGTGTGGGCTCTGTGAATAAATAATAAGTCCAAGTTTTTCCTTCCATTGTAAAAAGCAGCAAGCTTTAGTAGCTGTATAATATTATGTAACTGTGTCACAGTTAGTAAGCAATTGCTGTATTTTGAACACTTTAATGACTAGAGCTGCTATATTATAAGTAATGGAACTAATAAAATGTTACATAAAATGAAGTATTTCATTTGTAATCTTTACACCTGCTCACATGGAATTATGTTGCTGCTCGTGTAACCCAAATGCCATTAAAGAGTGCAATATATTCCTTTCCATTGTAAATCCTCTTCTTTGAAAGTATTTAAATTTTGCTTTTATTAAGACATTTACACATGTGTCAATGAGGAATAACTAAGGTTTGTTTATACTAGCTTTAATACACTTGATAAATTGCACTTATAGTTACAAAGGTTGCCCAGGTTACACAGGTAGCCCACTTTGGACACAAGGATAAAAATGACTAAAATCATGAAGTCACATAGTTTTTGAGGGAATAATCTGAAGTTCACAACTACTACCCAAATAATGCTTTCTTACAACTTGCATATTCTAGTAGTTGGTGTCAGTGTTTTGTGATACATTTTACACGTTCTGTTGGCAACTGTTATTCTTTCTTCACATCATGTGCTGGCATCAAACTTCACAGAACAGATTTATGGGTTTCATTTCTCAACAGCTTTGTGAAGCAACTTTTTGGCTATTGTGCACAGCTGTCTTGCAGAGTTCATCTTCTGGATTTGAAACTGTGTGTTCTCCATAGCTTACAAAATTTCTCTGTGAAAATCTTGTTGTGTGAACCCTCATGAGAAACTGATTTACAGTATACAATCACAGCTTATCACTGGTGAGTCAACTTTTCAGTTTGCAGTATGAGGATTATTCTTCGTTACACTTCAGAACCTAGCCTTTAATGTAAAAATGGAAACAGAACTTGTTGGACTATTAGTTTGGTATTTCAGCCTGCAGCCATTTCAGAGGCTGTTAACACCATCACTTCACTCCTCAACTGTGAGACAGTTTGGGCTTGCTCAAGAAATAGACTGGCTGTGGTAACATTGTTCTTCTCACTACTACAACTGAGAATTAGCAACATTACACAGTGTTTGGAAACACTATTCCCAATTACTTCCTGTAATTGCACAGAATTATCCCGCTAAATTCATTTGATTTTTCTTGTTACTTTGAGTAAATGTTCAACAATTTCAAGTTACAGTGGTAATCAATTTATGTTTGTGAGTCCAGGAGAGTCATTTGAATCAAAACTTAGTACTAGGCTCATCTTTAACGTTTCTCTCTTTGCCTTCACTGCACTTGAGAGAGGGGGCACACACAGCAGTGGTTCACTAGTTGAAATTAATGTGGTCACTTTGTGAAAACAATGCTGTTTCAGCAGTCTTTCACTGACCCAATGGTAATTTAGTATAATTTTTCTGCTTTTATCTAATTCTCTAACGTAGGGGGGGGGAGACGGGGACGGCGAGAGGGGCAGACGGGGACGGCGAGAGGGGCAGACGGGGACGGCGAGAGGGGCAGACGGGGACGGCGAGAGGGGCAGACGGGGACGGCGAGAGGGGCAGACGGGGACGGCGAGAGGGGCAGACGGGGACGGCGAGAGGGGGAGACGGGGACGGCGAGAGGGGGAGACGGGGACGGCGAGAGGGGGAGACGGGGACGGCGAGAGGGGGAGACGGGGACGGCGAGAGGGGGAGACGGGGACGGCGAGAGGGGGAGACGGGGACGGCGAGAGGGGGAGACGGGGACGGCGAGAGGGGGAGACGGGGACGGCGAGAGGGGGAGACGGGGACGGCGAGAGGGGGAGACGGGGACGGCGAGAGGGGGAGACGGGGACGGCGAGAGGGGGAGACGGGGACGGCGAGAGGGGGAGACGGGGACGGCGAGAGGGGGAGACGGGGACGGCGAGAGGGGGAGACGGGGACGGCGAGAGGGGGAGACGGGGACGGCGAGAGGGGGAGACGGGGACGGCGAGAGGGGGAGACGGGGACGGCGAGAGGGGGAGACGGGGACGGCGAGAGGGGGAGACGGGGACGGCGAGAGGGGGAGACGGGGACGGCGAGAGGGGGAGACGGGGACGGCGAGAGGGGGAGACGGGGACGGCGAGAGGGGGAGACGGGGACGGCGAGAGGGGGAGACGGGGACGGCGAGAGGGGGAGACGGGGACGGCGAGAGGGGGAGACGGGGACGGCGAGAGGGGGAGACGGGGACGGCGAGAGGGGGAGACGGGGACGGCGAGAGGGGGAGACGGGGACGGCGAGAGGGGGAGACGGGGACGGCGAGAGGGGGAGACGGGGACGGCGAGAGGGGGAGACGGGGACGGCGAGAGGGGGAGACGGGGACGGCGAGAGGGGGAGACGGGGACGGCGAGAGGGGGAGACGGGGACAGCGAGAGGGGGAGACGGGGACAGCGAGAGGGGGAGACGGGGACAGCGAGAGGGGGAGATGGGGACAGCGAGAGGGGGAGACGGGGACAGCGAGAGGGGGAGACGGGGACAGCGAGAGGGGGAGACGGGGACAGCGAGAGGGGGAGACGGGGACAGCGAGAGGGGGAGACGGGGACAGCGAGAGGGAGAGACGGGGACAGCGAGAGGGAGAGACGGGGACAGCGAGAGAGAGAGACGGGGACAGGGAGAGAGAGAGACTGGGACAGTGAGAGAGAGAGACTGGGAGAGAGAGGGAGAGAGACTGGGAGAGAGAGAGACTGGGAGAGAGAGGGAGAGAGAGAGACTGGGAGAGAGAGAGAGAGAGAGACTGGGAGAGAGAGAGAGAGAGAGAGAGAGACTGGGAGAGAGAGAGAGAGAGAGAGAGACTGGGAGAGAGAGAGAGAGAGAGAGAGACTGGGAGAGAGAGAGAGAGAGAGACTGGGAGAGAGAGAGAGAGAGAGAGAGAGAGACTGGGAGAGAGAGAGAGACTGGGAGAGAGAGAGAGAGAGACTGGGAGAGAGAGAGAGAGAGAGAGACTGGGAGAGAGAGAGAGAGAGAGAGACTGGGAGAGAGAGAGAGAGAGAGACTGGGAGAGAGAGAGAGAGAGACTGGGAGAGAGAGAGAGAGAGAGACTGGGAGAGAGAGAGAGAGAGAGACTGGGAGAGAGAGACACCGAGGGACCCGTGGGGGGGGGGGGGGGGGGCAGTGGCAGGAAGTGATGAATAGTGAGGTGGGCGGATGTCGTGAATAAGTGTGGGCAGAGGCGATATACAGGGTGGAGAGTCTGGTGTGAACAGAGGAAGAGATGGAGGGGTATTAGATGGACAGGGAGTGTTTGATAAGGGAACAGACCTGTCGGGGGCAGGTAGGATAGACAGAGGGGCAGGAACCAGATGCTGACAGAGTGAGGGAGAGGGAAGTGGTCAGAGCTGGGGAGGAGGAATCAGACAGACAGACACAAGTGTGGAAGAGGAAGGTGGAGTTGGACAGAGAAGGAAGGAGGAGATGGCTGAACAGAAGTCGGACCATATGGCGGTCAAAGATGGGGGTGGGGGAAGAGGTAGACACAGACAGAGGGGAGGGAGTGATGTACAAATGTGTCAAACACTTATATGATCAGAGCCACAGGGAATATGCTGGATTATGTACAAATTTTACTCTTCTCTACAGCTTCACCTACATATGGCTTTTACACATATTGCATGCATCTTATCCTACCTCCCCTCTCTGTCCAATTTCATCCTTCCCCCATCTCTCTGTGCAGGAGAAGTGGAGTTTTTATTTACTCCAATTGGTGATGGTAAATGAAATAATGTGAACTGTCTTTTCAATGCCGCATCAAGGAAATGTCACTCTCCTTTGAGACTGCAGTGTAGAAATTTCTAGCTATTCACAGGAAGAATTATGCAGATGGAGGCACACATTTGAAGGTACATCAAGCACATTGTATTTGTGTGATATGAAGAAAGAGTGTTGGAATGTGTTTGGGGCCCACTTCTATATGTGCCTACCCCATACAATTAAGTGATGCATATGCTTGGAGCTGTGTTGACCACCAGTGGTTTGTGTATTATGCTTGTGCTTTGAAGTACAGCGACATGTACAATGTGCACAGCTGTGAGGAATGAGTGAACTTTATAATGCTCTAATGCAGCCAATAAGGGACCGTTGTCTTTGTGCACTTACCTTAGACATACGTATTATCACAGCAGTGTAAGATGATTATGGACAAATGCAGTGTGTAGGATGTTGCTGCCTCATGTGCTTTCTTCATGACATTAGTGAGCTGAATTTGTGAACAGCTTCACAGAAGTGTCGCAGTGTTCCTAGCTATCATTTTGAGTGCTTTGCAATATACATCTGTCTGAAGTGTTCCAAACTGCAAAAGCTTTCCTTACACTGGACTGACTATTCGGGCCTGTACCATTGAGATGCATCACAGTAAGCTGATTTAAATAAATTTCCTTCATATTTGATGATTCATTTATCTGATCTTGTCTCTCTCTCTCTCTCTCTCTCTCTCTCTCTCTCTCTCTCTCTCTCTCTCTCTCTCTCTCTCTCTCTCTCTCTCTCTCTCTCTCTCATGTGACTCTCCACAGTTCCTGTCCCATTACTAAATGATGCTCTACTCTTCACTATTCATTCCACCTCCCTGTCAACTAACATTCCAAATGCCCATGGACTTACTGCTATTGAAAACTAACTTTCCAAACACCCTATGGATTCCAAACCAACAACTTCCTTCCTAGTCTTCATGACCAACTACATCCTCACCCACAATTACTTCTCCTTTGAAGGCATTAGCTAAAAACAAATCCGGGGTACGGCTATGGTCACCCACATGGCACCATCCTATGCTAACCTATTCATGTGCCATCAAGAAGAATCTTTCCTAAAAGCCCAGAATCCTAAGCCCCTCACCTGGTTCAGTTTCACTGTTGACATTTTTGCTATCTGGATTGAAGGTGAGGACAGCCTATTCACAGTTCTCCAGAACCTCAACAACTTCTCCCCCATTTGCTTCATCTGGTCATACTCAACACAACAAGCCACGTTCCTAGATGTTGACCTCCACCTCAGAGATGGCTACATCAGTACCTCCATCCATATAAAACCTAAAAACCACCAGAAATACCTCCATTTCGACAGCTGCTACCCATTACATATCAAGAAGGCCCTTCCATACAGCCTAGCCACCCATGGTTGTCACATCTGCAGTGACAAACAGTCCCTCTCAAAAATACTGAGAGTCTCACTGAAGCCTTCACTGACTGTAATTGTCCTCCCAACCTTGTACAAAAATAATTTTCCCGTGCCTTATCTTTCCAGTCTTCCACCCCCTCCTGAAGTCACACAGTCCGGCCACAAAGAAGCATTCCCCTCTTAACTCAGTACAATCTGGGCCTGGAGCAACTGAATTACATTCTCTGCCAGAGTTTTGATTACCTCTTGTCATGCCCTGAAATGAGAAATGTCCTGCCCACTATCCTTCCCACCCTTCCTACAGTGGTATTCCGCCGTCCACCAAACCTACACAACACACTCATCCATCCTTACACAACCCCTCCTCCCAGTCCCTGTAATAGCCCTAGATACAAGACCTGTCCAATATATTCCCCTACCACCATCTACTCCAGCCCAGTAATTAACATCACCTGTCCCATCAAAGGCAGGGCTACCTGTGAAACCAGTCATGTGATTTACAAGCTAAGCTGCAACTACTGTGCTGCATTCTATGTAGGCAGGACGACCTGTCCACATGAATGGCCACATACAAACTGTGGCCAAAGAGCAAGTAGACCACCCTGTTGCTAAACACACTGCCAAACATGATATCCCTCATCTCAAAGACTGCGTCACAGCCTGTGAAATAGGGATCCTTCGCACCAACACCAGCTTTTCTGAATTGCGCAGGTGGGAACTTTCCCTGCAATACATCCTATGTTCCTGAACCCTTCCTGGCCTCAACCTTCATTAGTCACTGTCCTCATCCATCCAGCCCCCTCCCTGTTCCCATTCCAGCACTACAGAGCCATCATTTCACTACCACATCCTGTCTTTTAATTTGTTTTTATTTCTCTCCTTTCTGCTACTTACCCCCTCCCCACCTTCTCTCCTGCCCTCCGTCTAAACTGCAACACTTCACTGTCTGCCACGCCCACAATACTATCCCTCTCCCTCCCCGCCCCAGCCTCTTCCTTACCACCCCCCAGTCATCAGTCCCATCGTGCACTGCTGCTGCTGCTGCTGCTGCTTGCAGTGTGGTTTCAGATCTCTGAGGCTGCAGATGTGTGTGCACATTGTGTGTGTGTGTGTGTGTGTGTGTGTGTGTGTGTGTGTGTGTGTACTGCTAGCAAAGGCCTTAATGGCTGAAAGCTGTAATTGTGTGAATCTTTTTTGTTGTGCCTATCATAACTCAGCACCTCTGCTATATGGTGAGATACATACATCAGGAACATATGTACATAAAATATAAAACATTGGTAATACGATACATAATGGCTGTGAAATTAAAAAATTCCCATTACTTTTTGATCACCTCTTGCACAGTCACTACATTGCTGCCTCATGCGATTAATCCCAATTTCTTATCGTACACTTTTGTCTCATCTAAGATATTGGACAGAGTTTCCTCATCATTTTTGAACACATTTCCTAGCCTGAAAGCATTCCAGCTTATAATTTCACACACCAACACTATGAACTGGATGAGCCCACTACACAACTGCAGTTTACAATCAGTCAGCAGGACGCCACTGCTGTGAAGATGTATTTATTACAGAACATGCTAATACCTGGTTATCTTGCTGCTTATTCGGCATTTCCAAATTTCCCCTCTGTAAATTTTGAATTTCATCAGAAGTCATTATATGATTGAGGATGCCAGTTAACTGCAGGCACCAAAATAAAAAAAAAAATTAATATCTAAAAACAAATATCAGAAATAAAGCAAGATCCAAATTTAAATATTTCTAAAAAACACTGCTACATGATGATATAATAAACATTTGAAATACTGACGATTATTAACATCACGCAAATCGCCAAGCAGATGGCAAGTGTTGCCGTCGGTAAGCCTGACGCGACTGCAGCTCTGGCCCTGGCCGACTCTAGCCTTCACTGCTGCTGTTGTGTATCTTGTTGTGGTGCCTTGGAAGTGTCTAATGAACACAAAAAGTTAATTAGATCTGTGCGTTACTTTATATTAAACTGCATGCAATAAAAGAAAACAATTTAAGAAAATTTCACTAAAACTTAATAGTTACAAAACTTGGTTTGAGGACTGTAGAACTTTCAAATCTCCTGATTTATGGTACACAAACAGTAGAAACAATTACCTCTGACCTACTGGCCAAGTAAGACCCCAAGGCACAGACAATGTTCCCTTCTGAATGAAAGAGGTCGTATTCTTAAAAGTTAGGAGTGAGGCATGTTCATGTAGCACTAGTTACCCTCATACTTGTAAATATACCAGTTTCTTGCAGCCATTGCTGTAGTCAAATGAAAATGGTATGTCAAGTCATAATTGTGACAGGTACTGACAATGATGTGCTCTTCTCAGTTTATGTGTGCGTGTACTGTGTCACGCAAGATCTGAAAGTCGTTCAGTCTTTAAACTTATTTTACATCCAAATGGTGCACCTTCATATATGGGTTCATTACCAAACTTTTATCCTAGAAGTCCCCTACACAACTCTTAGGAGCCCATTATAGGAATTGTGGAACGCCCCTGCATAATGCGTGGTTAATGTTATAAATAATTTTCACACTTTTCAACCACTACCATAACTTTCAACATCAATTTTCAAACTGATTTACATGGAAACTAAATTGTGTTATTGTTATACCTCACATTGTAGGGTAATCCATAGCAAAACTCTACAATTTGTTTCAGAATCTGTGTCACTTTGGGTTTATTTTGCATTTTTAGTGCTGCTTTCAAAATGGTTTCACAATGTTTGATCACCTGACTGTTGCAGAGACTGTTATACCTCAAGTGTAGTTTACCTACTAACAAATGTTTTCTGGTCAGGTTTCAACTCCAGTGACTGATTTTAGAATCATTCAAATGAATCTACTGCAGAATTTGCCATAAGCTGATTCAGGCACTTTTCACCAGTTTTGTGCTTTTGAAATAGGGTGCAGCTTGTGTGAATATTATTTCTACATATTAACATGATGTATAATACTTTATAGCTGTTTGGAAGAAATTATTCATTCTGCAGTTACAGAGAGCAATGGCAAGTAAAATTATTAAATTTTTAAAATATATTACATAACATGGGACCTATGTGTTTACGCATCATCAGTCATGCACCGTCTTCTACATTGAAACAGGAGGTGGCCTTTTACTGTTGTGAAATTTGCAGACAAATGGAGTTTATTTAATGTCTAAATAATTATCTTTGTCTTGAAAATGGAAATTTTTGTTAGCTGCCAATAGCTCCTATTTGACAATATTTTTAACCAATTTTTGACAGTACCACTCCCAAAAAATGATATCACTTACCCATTGTTTGAGTGTAGTAGATTAATAATGTAATATCGGCTATTAAATACAGTATTGAAAAGATTTCCCCTATGACAACAATTTTAAATTTGAATAGAATATTGCTAAGTACATGACCACATGATGCATTGGAACAGTTTTTCACATTTGGAGCAATCTTACTTCTCTGGAGTAATTTTTGTAATTTTAGAATATGATTGCAATACACAGGGTGAATGCAATAATTTCAAAATGGACTTAGGCTATTCTGAAAGTGTACTGCCCTACTCTAAATCGAAAAGAAAATTAAATAAATAAAAACATCAAAAACAGTATTGCAATTTGTTTTTCCTCTTAAAGGCAAGTCCTGTAATATTGTAAAATGATAGGCCAGAAGCATGTGTTTAGTTTCTAATAATTACACAAGATTACAGTTTATGAGTTATTGTAAAGTGTTTGTTTAGTTTTTCATAACATTAATGAAATTATTTGTCTTTTTGAATGCATCTTCATGCCATTTGAAATTCACATGCAATTTTGCAGAATTGTAAAACTTTTTGAAACTTGTGAATGGATGGCTTATGATCATGCTATGATAACTGTCATTCATAAAATATGGACGAAAAAGCATGCACAACTCAGACAGCACAAATTTATCAGCTTCACAATAAACAACCCATTCATATCACGACAGCCACCCCAGTCCGAATGTGCAGGGCATTGATGTGAGTGCGCATGCAAGAAATCGGCACTAGTGGAGTGTGACTGGGCATTCTGATCTGCTTTCACATCTGGCACATTGGCCTCCACTTCTGGCTTTATCTACTTTCATGTCCAGGCAATTTGCCTCCACTGTCATAAGTAGTACATTGCAATCTAACAGTGTAAGTGCCCAAGGGCGTATGGTGTCACAAGTTATTTCTAAACTCTGGAGCCTAAGGTTTCCAGGTAGGAGCTCTGGCATGTGCAGTTATCTTAATTATCATATAACTAACTTTAAATTTTGTAGGGCTCTCTATATGTTACTTGATTAATTAATTAATACAAAACAGTGTGGGTCTTATCATGTGTAAATGCAAATTAATCTTGCATCTATTCCACAGACTGATGGATCATTGGGTAGAACTGGAAAAAGCAATTGGTATATAAATGGTCCCCTTCTACCTAATAATATGTGCTCAGTCATATTATGGCCATCTGACTGTACAAAAATTAATCTCTTAATGGCGTCATCAACTCAACCAGATGGACTGTTTTGAAAACAAATATATATTCTCAACATACTTTTCCAACACTACGTATCAGCTACTAAAAGATATAGCAACAGGAACTGGAGGAGTGACATTTGAAGGATATAGTGATGACACAGCAGTACCACTAACTGATGAGCTTTTGGTTTTGTGGCACAAAAACAACTAGGGTCATATGCGCCCATGTCAAAACTCTAGGACACAAAGACAAACAGAGGAGTTAAAAATGACTGCACATCAATCATAGTCAATGGAAGAGAAGACAGCTAAAAACAGGGAGTGGAGAAAGGTCTATAAAATACACCACAGACAGAGGACTGGAGGTCCAGAACCATAAATTAAATGGCCTTTACCATATTGCTAAAGTGGATAAAAAGTGAAACGTGGTCAATGGGTGTTAACTCTAACAGCAAACACCAATGAGAAAGCAAGTGGTTAAAAAAATGGCATTCCATTAGGAAAATGGCACACCACGAAATGTTTGACACAATGTGCACAAAATGGTGGGGGAGCATCACTTGACAATGGTGATGGCTGAAAAGACAGTGCTCAATACACAACTAAGTTAAAATGAAGGAGGTCTTACAAGCCATTGGGAGCAGATTAATAACACACAGCTTGTTCCATGAAGGGAGGGCCAGTGACGATTCCAAAGTGACAGCACCTGCTTACAGATGGCTACACAGAGATAGTTGGAGGGTAAGTAAGAACCAGTAGGCTGAGGAACAACGATTGCAGTCTTAGCAGCAGCGACAGTGGCCTGGTTTCCTATCAGACTGCTGTGACCAGAAACCCACACAAACATCACAGTGGCTCCATCAAAAAGGGAGCAGGTGACAGCTTTCCTGGACCTGTTGTGCTAAGGGATGGATGGTGTGCAGCAGAGGCTTTGAAGGTCATTGACAGAGTCTGGGCAGATAATGCAGTTGGAAAGCCTGTGACTCCAGACATACTGTGTGGCCTGATACAGGGCAAACAGCTCTGCTGTAAACACTGAGCAATGTTCTGAAAGCCAATACAGGAAAACGGCGCCACCAATGACGACAGCGCACCCAAAGCCACACTCAGTCCAAGAGCCACCAGCCTACACAAAGGTACTATAACAAAATTCCATGCATAGGTTGTGAAACTGAAGGCAATAAAGTCAGGCTGGACTAGTGTACTTATTGAGTGAATGAAGGTGAAGGTGAGTATAGGCCATTGCATGAAGCCAAGGTGGTGAAGAGTTTGCACCCACTGGGAAAGTTGTTCATAGTGTGAAGCTAATCTGCCACAGCAAGAGGCAAAAGCAAACTTCATAAGGTAACAGACAAGAGGGACACGCCACATACTGGCGATGAAAGGAGACATCAAAGAATGAGGCACACAATAGGTGGCCATGCATGGCAGACAAATGGCATGCATATCTGCTGAGGAGAAAGTCGCAACATTACGACAGCCAAAGTTCAGCAGATTCTGCATACTGACTCTCAAATGGGCTAGTGTAAAAGGCACCAGTACCAAATGGATCCCACAGTGGTGAATAATATTGAGATGGTGTAAGAGGGATGAATGTGCAGGTGCATAAATGAAACACCCATAATCCAGTTTCAAACAAACAAGTGATCAGTACAAATGGAGGAAAGTGGTTCAATCTGCACCCCGGGACATGACATTGAAGATACATAGGGCATTGAGGACCGTATACTGCGGGCTGCCAGGTAAGACATGTGGAAGGACCAAGAGTGTTTTCTATCTAGCATGGGCCCCAGGAATTTCATAGTTTCAACGAATGGAAGAGCAACAGGCCCAAGATGTAATGATGGTGGAAGAAACCAACTGAGCCACGAGAAATTCATACCAATGATTTTGTCAGTGGAAAAATGAAAGCCAATGTCAATGTTCCATGAGTGAAGATGACTGAGACATCATCACTGAAGACGCTGCTCAATGACAAGTCCTTGATAACTGCAATAAATGGCAAAATCATCAATGAAAAGGGAGCCAGAGATGCCCGGTGGAAGAAAGGCCATTGTAGGGTTAATAGTGATAGCAAAGAGGAGGACACTTAGGGTCAAACTCTGAGGCACACAGTTTTCCTGGATAAAGATGTCGAACAAGGCAGAATCTACACGTACCTTGAAAACTTGGGACTTTTAAAAATTCCTCGAGTAACCAGGGCAAGCAGTCATAGAAACCCCATGTGTAGAGCATACAGAGGATACCAGTCCTCTAGAATGTACTGTAGGATTTCTCCAAAGCGTAGAACACAGCCACAATCTGGTATTTCTGCAGAAAACTTTCTTGACATGGATGGACAAAGTGACAAGATGCTCAATTGCAGAATGGCACACTCAAAATCCACACTGTGCAATGGTAAGTAAATTGCACAACCCAAACCACCATACCAGAGAGGCATGAGTCATATGTCCCATCACATTTCAGACAACTTATCAGAGAAATGGGGTGGTAGCTAGAAGGAAGGTGTTTGTTCTAGTCAGGCTTAGGTATGGGTATGACAGCAGCTTCATGCCAGTTTCTAGGGATGTGCCCTCTGCTTGGATGCACTCCAACATATTAAGCAGAATGTGCTTGCCTGCAAGAGAAAGGTGCTGGAACATCTGAATTTGAACAATGTACGGTTATGAGGTGGAGGATTGGGATGAAGTGAGAGCATGACCTAGCTCCCTGGTAGTAGAGGTGGCAATGTAGCACTCACACTTTGAGAACAGAAATGTATCACCCTCACCTACTCTGCTTGTTTCTGATGAAGGAAGGCATGGTCACAGAGGAAGGAGCTCAAAAGTTCTGCAAAATGGCAGCCCAAGATGTTGGAGATAGCAATAGGGGCTATGATGATCTCATCTGCTACTGTCAGGAAGCAACTTGACAAATGAATCTTGATCCTGGAGAGCAATCGGATGTTGACCCATATGACAGAAGAGGTAGTGGAACAGTTAAAAGAACTAGTGAAAGGAATTAAGCTAGCTTTTTTGCTGTCCCCAGGAACAGAACACAGTGCATATATATTTTTATAATGAATGCATTTAGCCATCAAGGTATGGTGGTTGAAAATGATGAGAGCATGGCTCCATGTGCAAAATGCACCACAGCAGGCCTCAATCCACCAAGGGACCAGGATACACAGTGGTCTAGATGAAGTGCGAGGAATGGAACATCCTGTGGTGGTAAGGGGAACGTTTGTAAGATATCCCACCTGGTCATCACAACTGTGGAAATGATGTTTGTCAAAGGTAACCAGGGAGGAGTAAAGCCTCCAGTTGGCCTTAATAAGCTGCCATTTGGTCATACACAAAGGTAGAATAGGAGTCAGCAAAAGGGTTATACACGGGAAATGGTCACACGAGTACGTATCAAAGAGATCAGACCACATGAGACAATGGGCAAGCTGGTTGGTGCAGGAGGAGAGCTCCAAATGAAATGAAATGAAAGGAGTCTGAAAGGAATGTGGGTGCTCCTGTGTTACAGCAGAAGGGGTGAAGTTGATTAAGAACATCAGCCAAGAGGGCACCTCTTGGACAGGTTCTGACAGAACCCCAAAGGGGATGGTGCATTTTTAAGTCACTGAGCAGCAGAAATGGTTGAGGTAGCTGCCCCCATAAGCTGCAGCATGTCTGCCTGGTGATACTGAATGACAAAGGGGTGTAAATGGCACAAAGGGAAATGGTGAAGGTAGGAAGGAAGGAAGGAAGGAAGGAAGGAAGGAAGGAAAAGGCGAATTGCAACAGTTTGAAGGCTGTTAGTCAGGGAGATGGGTTGACCATGAATATCATCCTGTACAAGCAGGACTCTCCTGTAAGATGGAATGCTGACCTGGGACAGGAGGGGAAGTGGTCATTAAAACAAACCTGGAATAAATGTGGGAGGTCAAAGCAATCGTGAAGGCGCAATTATGTTTCCTAAAGGCAGATAATAAGTTGGTGCTAGCCGTAAATTCTCTCTGTTAGATTGAAAACCATGAACATTTCATTTCATTGGAGGAGAATCGTGACAAGGAAAAAATTAACAGGGTGCCACACCTGAACACAAGCCTTCGAAGACTACAGAGCACAGAGGAAGGATCATCCTGCTCCTCGACATCTACAGAATCATTGGCATTTTTCTGCTGTCTGCCTGTGGAGTCCAGGGCAGAATGATGCTCGGTGTTGCGCACTGGTGACATGGATTTTGGCTGTGCAAGGGTATCATGTGGTGACACCACTGAAGGGGAAAACTCATTTGCCTTTCTTTGACTACTTCTAGCTATTTCATTTAGCAGATGGAGGCTCGAGTAGGTCGGCTGGAGAGTATTGGGAAGTCTCTGCAGGAGTATTCCTTCTGCCCTTTCTGGCCTGCTGGTTGTGTAGTTGATGACTATGCCCCACAAGGAGAGTGTTTGGTGGCGTTTTACACAGCCAGAGAGGGAAAAGAGGACGCTAATATTATGCTGCGTGATTTTACAGTAGTGATGCTAAATTTTGAAGCTGCATGTCTGCTCGGCCATGTCCTTCACGTAGTGAAATGTCACAACAACAGTACTGTAGACGCCAGGAGATAGAACACAGAGTTTCTAACTAGTCGACAACTTACAAGTGACCGGGTAAGGCCCTTTCTCCTTCACCCGGGTCTCCCATATAGCCCACTCATCAAGACACATGGTACAAATGCAGGAGGCAGAGGCAGGGTCACCATTGCAGTTCACGTAGCAGGGTGGAGGCGGACAATCACCCTCGTGAGCATCCCTACAACAGGTTACACATTTGGCTGTGTGCCAACAGGACTCTCGAGTGTGGTTGTAATGATGACACTGGTAGCAGCACATCAGGTTTGGAATATATGTTCTGACTGATAACTTCATAACCTGCTTTGGTCTTTGATGGAAGAACCACTCTATCAAAAGTGAGAAACAGGGTGAGTGTGGGTGTGGGCTCTCTCCCACCAACACCAGCATTTCTGAACCACAATACATCCTATGTTCCCATAACCCTACTTGCGTCAAACTTCATTAGTCACTGTCCTCATCCATCCACCCCTTCCATATTCCCATTCAAGAACTACACGACTGTCAATCCACCATGACACCTAGTCATTTCATTTCTCTCCTTTTCCGCTATTTCCCAACTCCCCACTTCTCACCAACCCCCCATCTGACCTGCAGGACTTCACTGTCCGTGTGTGCATGCGAGTGGTGCACTCACGCACACACATATGGGTGTCTAGTGTTGACAAAGACCTTAATGGCTGAAAGCTTTAATTGTGAGAGTCTTTTTGTTGAGCCTATCTGTGTCTCAGCATGTCTGCTATATGGTGAGAGGCAACTTTCCTTCTCATAATAAGCTCAAACATTTGACTTCCTTATCTCAGTCCTCACTTGTTTCTTCCATTTTATATTGATTTCCAACATTATGCTCAGATATTTAAATGATGTGACTGTGTCAAGCAAGACACTACTAATGCTGTATCCAAACATTACAGGTTTGTTTTTCCTAGTCATCTGCAGTAACTCACATTTTTACAATCAGCTGCCATTTGTCACACCAACTAGAAATTATGTCCATGTCTACTTGCATCATCCTATACTCACCCATCTTTGATGACTTGCAGCCTATGCCCAATGAGCCTTTATGTTGACCAAGCAGTTAAGGAAACCCCATAGATATTTGGAGTAGGAATGTCGACATGCAAGCCAAACACCATGGGCTGGGGGGGTTGGGGGGGGGGGGGGGGGGAATCCAAATCAGTGTTCATGAATAGCTAAATTTTCTAAGGTCACCATAAATATGTCCTCCAGAGACTACGTAACACAATTCAGCAAGTTCATACGAGTGGTGGCTGAGTTGGTACTTTGCAGCCCTTTCATCTGCAGTTGCTTTTTGGCCACTTGAAATCATGTTGACATATTTATCAATCCATGCCATCCTCTGCTGTGCCTAGCGACCTCACTGGATGTATTTATGTCTACACTGATTGATCCATCTTACATCCAGTGGAATAATAAGGAACCTCATAATAATTGTAGCAAGAGATACATCACAGATATTGGTCTAACCTACAGTCAAAGGCAACAAACATGGTTGTGAGTGTTACTTCGTTTCATAATAATTAAGAACATGGGACTCTACACCTAACTTTTTTCTCTACCGTATGTCTTTCATGTCTTCCATGACTTATCAACCAGCAAGATTCTTTTCTTTCTATTTGGTATGTTTATGACTAACACTAATGATATTCCAAAGAGTATGCTGCATCCCATTTTAACAAAGTTCATTGTGACACATGCCTACTTATTTCAGGCAACAAACCAAACTGTTTGTTAACCTGAACTTCCAATATGATTTCTGTATTTATTTCCTTTTACTTGTCACTTGTTACCCTTTCCCAGTTCCCATCATGTTTTCCTTCAGCAGCCTATCCAATTCTAGCTACATGATTACTAGTTTTGCATAATGTACGCTAATACTTGTCCTCTTCTCTCTCCTACCTAACCCACAGTTGCGTGGGAGAGCATCATCAAGTACTTTATTGCTACTTGTGACCAAACTCACAAACTGATCCATAATCATTCCACGTTTTATTAAAGAGGTGCCTATATTATACCAATAGCTACATTTACAAAGAACATTAATTTTTGAGTAACAGAGAAAAACACACAAACTGCCATACAGGTAACATTACAACGTTGCAAAGACAAGCACTAAAAAGCACTTAGAAATGCCATGCAAACACCATTATCTACAGGCAGACATGTTTTCATATCTAGGAATATAAATACAAATGTCAGCAAGAATATACGATCAGCAAATTACCTGCAAACTCAGTAATATGGTGCTGTGACCAACATACCGGACACTCAGTCACGATGACAGCAGTTTTCTCTCTGCCTGGCTATCCAGACTTAGGTGTTCTATAACTTCTCCTAAAACACTCTAGGCAACTACAAGCCTGACTTTCTTACCCATCCTCTCTCAGTCCAAGATAGAGTTCAATTTCAAATGGCACAGGATGTTCAACCCTAGTCTGCTTTCATTCCTTTCTCCCTCCCTTACTTCTTATCTTAACTGAATATCCACCTCTAACAATATACTACTACTTCTAGCAGTGACTCACATGTCACACTTCCACACTTAAGGATTTTTTTGGTGTGAAGATGCCTAAATGGTTAAATGAAGAGACTAGATCTTTGGACAATCCTGCCCAGTATTTATATAACTATACCACCCTAGAGAAGTCCAAAATTAATGTCTCATTAAACTCAATAAACTCATTTTAATAATGGAAGCAGCCAAACCACTATGGAAGCTACAGCAGCAAAATACGGAAGTCACCAGAGGCCTGTTGAGATCTACAAAAGTTGTGTCCCAGTGGTGGATTTAAAAACCAGAAAAGAATCTGCCCATATGGGGCATGTAATTCACTGTCAGGTTTGAAATAAAATGTCCCAGGCACATTGTGGCACACACCCCAAGTCTCTTTCAGTGAGGATATTTTCACAATCACTGTTAATATGCTGTGCAACAGGCCTGTGAATGGTATAGCATTCCAAGGAGACATTAAAGAGGATAGAGCCACTTTTTAAATGACTATTCCAGAGGACACTATTTGCTTTTTACTTCTCTTTATCTTCTAAGAGGTTTTTTTTTTTTTGTGGCCGATGACCGCAAACAATAGTTTATAGTGCTATTAAATGACACTTAAGTCTCGCATATGCTTTGCTACAGTTTTAAAATGTGTTTCATTTTAGAATACATTAAAGGGTATGTATCCTTGATAATTGAAATAGGAAATTACTATTTTGCTGTAAACCACACATAAGACTCTATATTTTGGGAATTGTGTAACTTTATTCTCATCAGTCATTTGTATATATTTTTGGGTTGTTCCAAATTGGAAGTTTTTTAATATTTTGAATTGTTTATTTCATCATCACCTCTATGATAATTGCATATGAACTGCAAGCTGACTGTTATGCTTCCAACACAATGGTTTCACCCTGAGGGTTTGCCCACCCTTGGCCCACAGGTGGGTCTCCACTAGAGTGTACTTATGAATATCACAAGGACATCATTGTTATGAACACGATACAGTATACAAACAGTTTGTTGATACGTGAATAGTTAGATATACCACCAAGGGGCACCAGCAATAAGTCTGAGCAGCTCAAACATCAGGTAACAGAGGTCACTGCTATCAAGGAAACACGTTCCACCCGCATGTGATTTGGTTATGTACATGTTTTCACCTGCTGAAAATGTGCTGGCTAAATCTCATAGTCACAAACCTCAACTAGAAAAGACCAGCCAAGATGCTCCATTCTACACCATACTGTCACTGTACTGCATCATGGTATATTACACAGTATCCTCCTCCCCCCCCCCCCTTCTTGCCACCGCCCTCCACTGCTACACCCTGTGGACCTCTCCTCATAGCCACTCAGCAGGAAGCTTCCCTCAAAATTTATATTATGACAGTAGACTTCATTTCTTTTACCCTAAAGTGTTTGCAGATGATGAAACTTCCTGGTAGATTAAAACTGTGTGCTGGACTGAGACTCGAACTCTGTACCTTTGCCCTTCATGGGCAAGTGCTTTACCAACTGAGCTACCCAAGCATGACTCTCACCCCATCCTCACAGCTCTACTTCTGCCAGTACCTTGTCTCCTACCTTCCAAACTTTACGGAAGCTCTTCTGCGAAACTTGCAGAACTAGCACTCCTGAAAGAAAGGATATTGCGGAGACATGGCTTAGCCACAACCTGGGGGAGGTTTCCAGAATGAGATTTTCACTTTGCAGCGGAATGTGAGCTTCTGTAAAGTTTGTAAGGTAGGAGACGAAGTACTGGCAGAAGTAGATCTGTGAGGACGGGGCGTGAGTCATGCTTGGGTAGCTCAGTTGGTAGAGCACTTGGCCGCGAAAGGCAAAGGTCCCAGTTTCGAGTCTCGGTTTGGCACACAGTATTAATCTGCCAGGAAGTTTCATATCACCGCACACTCTACTGCCGAGTGAAAATCTCATTTTGCAGATGATGTTTCTCTGGCTATCCAAACAAAACTTCACTGTGAAACTGTGCTGCGAATGAAGTGTTTTTAAGGTCAACCTGGAAACTGTCACTCACTATCACATCTATCTCCCACAACAGGTCATAACAGTAATAATCTTTGTGAAATGTGATAGTATTTCCACATAAAATCATAGGATGCTTGGTTGGTTTAAAAAGAGAGAAGGGACCAATCTATGAGGACATCGGTCCCTTGGGCCTAATAAAACAATGCCACAAGAGCGAGAATAAAACAGATGCAACATCTAACACAAAACAGAAAGAAAGAAAGAAAAAGCCACAAGAACAAAGGGAAGGGAAGGCAACGAATACTAAAAGGAACAAAAGAGGACACAAAAACAAGAGAGAGGCGCTAGAAACAGAAGAGAGCAAAACATGAAAGCAGATTACAGTGGCTGGCCAACCACAAGAATAAAAATGGAAAGCCAGCCACTCAGAAACACATTAAAACATCCACCCTAAAAGCACTAGGGTGGAGGACACGGAGCATCAAAGGACATGTGTTGAAACCAACGTAGAGGTATAAAACACACTATCATGAATAAAACGTAAAACTAAAGTTGCTGTGGATTCATCGTCATCCAACACTGAAGTTAGGGAACTGGGAAAGTTGAAAGTTTGCCTCAGAGTGGCTAAAAGTGGGCAGTCTAGCGAGTGGTGGACAACTGTCATTTGGGAGCCACAGTGACACTGAGGTGAGTCCCCACAATGGAATAGGTAACCATGCATTAGCCACGTATGGCCAATGATAAACTGGCAGAGGACAACAGATTCCCTGCGATAGGCTTGCATGGAAGACTTCCACAGATTCACAGCCTCCTGAATGACATGCAGTTTGTTGTGCATGCTGTTACACCATTCTGTCTCCCAAAGCTAGAAGACACTGCTGTGTAAGACAGCTTCAGAGATGCTTATCTCCAGAAGCAATTTTTGTGTCGCCTATTTAGCCAGCCCTTTCACCAAGTTCGGTGCCCGGGATCCCGACATGTCGTGTGGTCCACACAAACACCATGGAACAGCAGGACAGTTCCAGGGCATAGATGGACTCCTGAATGGACACTACCAGAGGGTGGCAAGGGTAGCACTGGTCGATATCCTCTAGGCTCAATGAGTCAGTACACAGGAGAAATGACACGCCAGGGCATGAGTGGATGTACTCAAGAGCACGAGATATGGCCGACAGCTCTGAAATGACAACACTGCAGCCAAATGACAAGGACTACTGTTCAATATGTCCTCCATGAACATATGCGAAGCATACATGACCACCAGCCACTGCATCATCAGTGTAAACCATTTCAGAGCCCCGGAACACATCAAGAATCGAGAGAAAGTGACAGCAGAGAGTGGCGGGGTCAACAGAGTCCTTAGCACAATGCAGAAGTCTCTACAAAGCTGTGGGCAAGGTGTACATCATGGAGGCACATGTGAACAGACCGCAAGTAGAGTTGGTGAAGGGAAGGACTCCAATTCGGAGAGAAGGGACCACAAGAAAACTGCAATCGTTAGCCCTGATCTGGGCTGCCGATACGGGAGATGGAATGCCATGGGCAGGAAAAGGAGACCATATCTAACTGGCGAGCAGTTGCGCAAATCTGATCTGCAGTGAAGGGACACCAGCCTCCACCAGTACGCTGGTTGGTCACCGGACTCGTCCTAAAAGCTCCTGTCGCTGATCAAACCCCACAGTGGTTCACAGGGTCGAGTAAATGCACTGCTGAAGGCACTGTCAAACTATAAACCACACTCCAATAGTCAATTTGAGATTGGACAAGGGCATTGTAGAGCTGGAGCAGCGTACAGTGATCTGCATACCAATTGGTGTTGCTCAAGCAATGGAGGGCATTGACCTGCTGCCACCACTTCTGCTTAAGCTGATGAAGATGAGAGAGCAAAGTAAATTGAGTATCGAAAACCAGACCTACGAATTGATATGTCTCCACTACACTGAGTGCATCATCATTAAGATAAAGTGTCAGTTCCGGATGAAAGGTATGATGCAGACAGAAGTAAATGACACACGACTTTGCAGCTGAAAACTGGAAGTCGTTGGCTACAGCCCATGACCGCAGCTTGTGGATGGCTCGCTGGAGGTGCCGCTCAGCTAAAACATTACTGGAGCACCAATTCGAAATGCACAAGTTCTCTGCATACAGAGAAGGTGAGATGGAGAGCCCGACACCTGCTGTTGGACCGTTAATGACCAATAAAATAGGGAAACACTCAATACAGAGCCCTGTGGCCTGGATATGGATGGAACTATGGGAATCAACAACTTGGACATGGAAATTACGGAGCAGTAGGAAGTTTTGGATTAAAATTGGGAGTGGTCCCCGGAGACCCCACTCATAATATGTGGCAAGGATATGTCTTCGGCAAGTCATGTTGTATGCTTTATTTAAGTCAAAAAAGACAGCAATCAGGTGTTGGCACCTGGAAAAGGCTGTTTGGATGGCAGACTCAATGGAAAAAAGTTGTCAGTGGTAGAGCGACCCTGGCAGAAGCTGCCCTGACATGGAGCCAGGAAGCCACGAGACTCCAGGACCCCACCCAACCGCCAACATACCATACATTATTGCAGCTTACAAGGAAGGTTGGTGAGGGTTATGGGCCAATAGCTATCCACATCAAGAGGGTTTTTACAAGGGTTTAAGCACCGGAATGATTGTGCTCTCCCACCACTGCCATGGAAATGCACCATCGCACCAGAGACTTTGAAGATGATGAGAAGATGTCGCTTGTAGTCAGATGAGAGATGTTTAAACATCTGGCTTTGGATGCAATCAGGCCCAGAAGCTGCGTCGAGGGAATGTGCAAGGGCACTGAGGAGCTCCCACTCTGTAAATGGAGTGTTTTAGGATTCAATGCAGCGTGTAGTGAATGAGAGGATGTTCCCTTCCAGCTTCCGTGTGAAAGTTGATGGATAGTTCTCTGGCACAGGACTCGGCACAAGGCTCGGCAATCGCGTTTGTGTCAGTACAAAATTTGCCACTTATGGTAACAGCTGTTGTGGCCTGGTACCTGGAAAGGCGTTAGATCTTTGCCCAGACTTGGGATCGTGCAGTGTGGCACCCAATGGTTGAGACGTATCTCTCCCAATACTACTGCTTCTGTTGTTTAATAAGCTAGTGAACACGTACATACCAATACACCTTAATTGCTTCAGCAACTTCTGGCGACCACCAAGGGACTGACTTTTGCCTCAGGCACCCTACAGAGCGAGGGACTGTATTTTCTGTTGCAGAAACAATTGTGCTGGTCACTTGCTCAACCATCACTTCGATGTGACAGCAGAGGTGAAAGTTCCTCAGTCTGCCTTGTTCAAAGCCCATCTGGGCATGTGTCCATGTGCCTGACGCTGGGGCAGTGACTGGATGATGGGGAAGTGGTCACTACCACACAGGTCTTCATGTCCTCTCCATGGGATAGATGGGAGAAGTCCTGGGCTGCAAATTCATAAATCAATGGCCGAGTAACTACCATGAGCCACACTGAAATGTATGGGGGCCCCAGTACTTAAGAGGCAGACACCGAATTGCAACAATAAAGTTTCATTATCTCTCTGCCTTGGCCAGTCAGCATGGACCACCCCACAAGGGGTTATGGACATTTAAATCCCCCCGAAGTAGGAAAGGTTTAAGGAGTTAATCAATCATTGCAGCTAAAATGTTCAGGTGTACTGCAACATCTTGAGGAAGATATAGGCTGAAGACAGTTATTTCCTGCATCATCCTAATTGTGACATCCTCAGCATCAAGAGGGGGTTTGAGGCACACATTTACTACACTCCGAGTTTAGGACTTAAACGCAAGCTCCACTAGGCACTCTATTATAGTCACTACGGTTCCTGTAATATCCCTTATACACACGCAGGGCAGGGATCCGCATTGCTGTGAACCAGGTTTCCTGTGGGGCAATGCAGATACTAGGTGTAAAGTTTAACAGTTGCCGTACCTCAGGCAGGCGGTGGAAAAAACCACCGCAATTCCACTGGAGGATGACATCATGAGCCTGGGAGGCATGGAGCATTCAATGAGGCAGTTTAAAACTGAGGCACCTGCTGCCACCGATTTATTGCCTGAGCAGATTATATCCATTGTGTCTGAGGGTCTGGCCAGATCCAGGTCCTCAGCGGACACCAAAATCTCCACCCCATCCTCAGCCACAGAGCTTATAGGTAGAAGAGGTGTTGGTGCCACCACAATTTCCTTGGTCTTAGGCATTTTCTTTTTGGATTTCTCTCACTGCTCCTCAGGTTTCACAAGCTGGGAGGACTTCACTGGCTCAGTATCCAGGACTGAGGATGAGTGTGAAGCCGTATGACCAGCTGCATTTGTACCTTCAGCCACTCGTGGTTGTTGTCTTTCCCACTAGAAGAAACCTGGGAAGGGAGTGTCACAAAGGACCCCTCCTAACTAGTGTAGCTGAAGAACACTTCTCCGGATTAGAAGTGGTGAAGTACATCCCCGATGGTTGGTGGAATGGTGGAGTGGGGGGGGGGGGGGGGGGGGGGGGGGGTTGCTGCTGAATTAGTTCGTGCAGGTGCAACAGGGAGGGAATTGCCCCCACCATCAAGGGAGCAGGTGTAGTCTTCCAGCTCTGAGAGGTGACAAGGGTTGGCATAGCTGATGGTGCCAGAACCGTTGTAACAGCAGTGTAAGGTAAATATAAATAAATGGAAATGTCGTGTGGCTAGGGCCTCCCGTCAGGTAGCCCGTTCGCCTGGTGCAGGTCTTTCGATTTGACGCCACTTCGGCGACCTGCGCGTCGATGGGGATGTAATGATGATGATTAGGACAACACAACACCCAGTCCCTGAGCGGAGAAAATTTCCGACCCAGCCGGGAATCGAACCCGGGCCCTTACAATTGACAGTCTGTCACGCTGACCACTCAGCTACCGGGGCGGTGTAAGGTGATGTCATATGCACAGGATGCAGGAGTTAAAATTTTCTCTTGGCCTCAGTGTAGGTCAGTCTGTCCAGGGCCTTGTACTAGACAATTTTCCTTTCTTTCTGAATAATCCTGCAGTCAGGTGAGCAAGGTGAATGGTTCCATCAACAGTTGACACAGATAGGAAGCGGAGCCAAGGAGTACTGGGATGTGATGGGCATCTGGTATCTCGGCATGTGATGCTGGATGTACTGCGGGAAGACATATGGCCAAACTTCCAGCACTTAAAGCACCGCATCTGGGGAGGGATATAGGGTAGACCTTCTTGAGCAATGTATCACCCTCAAAGGCCAAGATGAAGGCACCACTAGCAACCTGATTATCCTTCTGACCCTGGTGGACACACTGGATGAAATGTACACTTCACGGCTCTAAATTGGCATACAGCTCATCGTCGGACTGCAAGAGAAGGTGTCTGTATAATATGATACCCTGGACCATATTTAAGCTCTTATGGGGCGTGAGGGTTACAGAAACATCCCCCAGCTTGTCGCAAGTGTGAAACTTCTGTGCCTGGTCAGAGGATGATGATTTAATCAAGACTGACCCAGATCTCATTTTGGACAAGCCCTACACATCCCTGAACTTGTCTTCTAAATGCTCAACAAAAAATTGAGGCTTCATTGTCATGAAAGAATCCCTATCAGCTCTAATGTACAAGGTACCGGGGCAAATAAGATCTGCTGCCATCTTTAGCCTGATGTTCCTCCCATTGACTGGCCAGTGAGGGGAATGATTTGGAGTCATACTCCTGTGCATTGAATTGAGCTCATGATCACTTAGAGACTGCTGGTGTTTCACCACCATCAAGCGATCATGGACTACGCTTCATCGCATGTCATCCTCCCTGATGCCACCCACTCCAACCAAGGACCCTCCCCATGGGCACCACCCAGCCGCTGCAAAGGCCACCTGACAGGATGGCCATTGCCGGGAGTCCTGATGCCCCATGGAAATGGGCATCTACTCCTTGGAATACGTGGGGAGTTAACGGTGCAGGCATCAGCAGAGCAATCCCTGTGTGGTCAGGGGGCTACAACCAACAGGGTACATGGCGGCCCCACCACAATGAACTGGCTACTGTGCTGGGTATCAGATGCAAAGAAGTCCATGGTCATCATCGATGCAGAAATCAACACCGCAAAGTGCATGGTGGAGTTGCATCCAGGAAGGTGTCCTTGCCCAAGAGATGGAGAATGGTCATGACTGCCATGTGATGATGAGAAAGTGGGCTAAAGATCTCAATGCACAATGGACACCATGCACCTTGTAATGGCCTTCCCCTGTTGGATCACTCTTTAGGATAATTTTGAAGATTGGAGGTCAAACCTTACAGGGGACCATTACATGAAGGCTGAAATGTGTGAAACTCTTTAGTTGCTCTTATGACAGGCAGGTATTTCTCAGGTGTATTCTAATCCCCGGACCCACAGGTTTGAAAATTGTAAGAGTGAGCAAAATATAATACAGAAACCTAGGTGCTAGTTCATTTAGGAACTATGCTGTGCAAATGCCTCTAATGCAGTTAAAATTTTACATCATTGTTTGCTATGATATGGAGAAAAATGGTGGACCTGTTCAGTGAATTGAACCTATTTTGCAGAAACACCACCCAGAACTAACATGTAATTGTGAATTATTCTTTTTTTCCTGATTAGTGATTTTTCAAGCTGATTTTACAATTTTTAACCTAGATGTTCAGAGAAATAAGAATTTAAAAGTGATCATTTTACAATTACATACTTCATGTGCTTGTACTGAATTAATACTTTATATATCAGTGTGTGGTGGCATCTGTGCATTTGTGCGTGTTGATAAAAAATGCTACTGCTAGAAAAACATGTTCTTCAGTAATGTAGTGACTACTGGGTTAGCCTACAAAATGGAAACAGTGTCATATCTATGCACTGTATTAATAGGCACTGGTATTGCACATGATCAATGTAGACTCGGAAAGCTCCACATGCAAGAGATCCAATGTCTACTTCAGCACTTGCATGGCCATCATCAGGTCCATTTGTTCTGTTTCAGTGATAAACCAATGATTGTTCACCTTTGAAGTCTAGTAGTGACAGTTATTGTAAAATATTAAATATTACCAAATCTGTAAAATCACACTTCTATTTTTATTATTGAATGAAATACAAACAGATTAGTAGGTGCAGTGGAATTCCAGATCAACAGAATCTTCCCCTTGATGCAAAGAAGATTTCAAAAAGTCTCAATGCTCAGGAAAATTAGAAATATTTTTACTGCTTTTCCTTTTTATCCCAAAAATTGGTAACTAATTATTCAAAAATTTTCATTCTGATACCCAAATTATTATTTTACTTAGTGGAATCTCTCTTCATCATGCAACCATAGCATCCTGTGAGGCTCCTTTTGAAGAGAAATTAAGGCTGTGATTAAGATTGTGGTCAAGTCAATTGCACTTTGTTCTGCACAACATCACAGTTTCTTGTCATCTTCCGTAACAGTCCAACTAATAAGCAAAATGCGAAGAAGAAAAACAGCAAGCATTTGTAAATACACATCTTTATCCAACAAGAAAAGTTAATATAAAAAATGATAAATGAAGAATGGTCATAATTAGGTGTAACATTGCTTCAGCTATACCTGAGTCCTTCGAAGTGGAGGTTGCCTGCCTCCAATACAGGGAACCAGTCAACCAGTGTTATTTCTTCTTCCTGAAATAAATTTGTTCTGTTTAACTTTTAAAACCACAAATAAGCAAATTTACAAAAATTTCATAACATTACACTATACCGTATTTGAAGCAATTTGCCAATCATTGCATCATTTCAAAATCTTATCAACAGGTGATGTGTTCATGCCGTACTTCATAACAGGTAACTGTCATCTGTGAAAAGACTGACAATATTGATTGTCTGGTCATCACCATACAATGTAATGAGGATCATTACACACTTTCCTTGCTGAAAGCTAGAACTTACTACTGTACCTACCTTTTTTCGCGTTAGAGCACAAAACCAACTGAGGTCATAAGCGCCCATCTCATAACCTTAGAACACCAATATGTGAAAGATGTTAACAGCAACTATATGTTGAGCCAATCAACAGAAGGAAAGAGCTAAAATCAAGGACTTCCTCTTGAAGAAGCATCCATAAAATATGTAGTAGTGACAGCAGAGATCCCTAACCAAATATTAAATGTCCTTTGCAAAAAAATACTATGATTTATAAAACAGTACCCGTGTTGTATACTAAAATGACCAACAACTCAGGCGACAAACGTACAATGAAACATAAGCAGTTCAGAAAAGGATACTGGATCAGAAAATAGCAAACCAACAAGTGATTATTACACAAAGTGGTGGGGGATTACTACTTAACATATGGTGATGGCTATAGAGACAGTGACCAATAAACAACCTAGTTAAAATGATAATCTTGCAATGAAAGGGCCAAGAGGTGGCCAGCCAAACTGTTGGGAGAGGTTACGTCCCTGGAGCTTGATCCTGTAAAGAGAAAACCAGTGGTAAAGGCTAAGTGACACCATCTACCAACAGACAGCAACATGGAGACCATCTGAAGCAATGGGAGAGCTAGCAGGTTGAGGTAGGACTGCAGCCTTGTTTCTCATTAGACCAATGTCATGAGGAACCCACAAGAAAATCATAGTGGCTCCCACAAGAAAATCATAGTGGCTCCCACCAGAACAACAAGTATAAGCTTCCTTTGACTCTTACAGCACACTGAGGATCTGAAGGCTTATGAGAGAATTGGCGCATATGGCGCAATAAAAAAGTATATGTTGTCAGATGTACTAGGCGGTCTGATAGAGCACAAAGATCTCTGCTTTAAAAATGTAGCAGTTTGCAGGAAGAGCATACCAAAAATGGTCAGTGCCGATGATAAGGAACACCCAACATCATGGACTGTGAATGATCAGTCTACATGAAGATGCTACCACTACATTGAGAGCAACGGTTGAAGAACTAACAGCAATAGATCAAATCCACTTGCTTCCCAAAGAAAATACTTTGAAGTCCAAGATAAACATGGGCAGCTGCGTGAAGCATAGTTGGTGAAGGGCTCACACCAAACAGGAATATGGCAGGATGCGCGAAACTGAGCTGTGGGAGCAGTAGCCAAAAGTGAGCTCCAGAAGGTAAGAGAAGAGAGGTGTGGCCCATACTGGCAGTTGAAGGGGCCACCAAAATAAAGGGCACAAGATGGGCGGCTGGGCACAACACTACAAATAGCAATCATATCCACTGAGGAGAAGATCATTCCCATAGGACAGTTGCAGTTAGGCAGCTTCTGCATAGAAGCTCTCAACCAGGCTAGTGTAAAGGTTGCCAATGGCCCAACATATTCCACAATGGTGGCCTGTGTTATGACCATGAATGAATGAAACACCCATAGTCTGGCTTCAAACAGACAAGGGATTGATATAAATGGAGCAGGGTGATCTGATCCGCACCCCAGGAAATATTGCTTAAGACACATAGGACACTGATGGACTGGATACAGTGTGCGGCTAAGTAAGATGTGTGGAAGGACCAAGAAAGATTCCTAACAAGGGTTAGGGCCAGGAATTTTGTAGATTCAGAGAACTGAAGAGTAACAGGTCTAAGGTGTAACGATGGTGCAAGAAACCCATTGTGACACTAGAAATTCATACAAACTGTTTTTTCAATGGAAAATCAAAAGCCATTCTTGATACCACACAAATAAAGAGGATAAAGACATCACCAAGGCTGCCAGTCAAGGATACAAGTCCATGTAGAACTGCATAAGATCACCAAGTCATTGACCAGAAAGGAAATTGGAAACGCCTGCGAGAAAACTAACCATAGTAGGGTTAATGGAGACAGCAAAGATTGTTGGTTGGTTGGTTTGGAGGTGGGAGAAGGGACCAAACTACAAGGTCATTGGTTCCTTGGTCCTAATAAAATAATGCCACAAGAGTGACAATAAAATGGACAAAACATATTACACAAAACAGAGAGAAAGGAAAAGACAAAAGAGTGAAGGGGGAGGCAACGAACACAAAAATAAACAAAAGAGGACAAAAAAAAAACACAAAGATGCTAGAAACAGAAGAGTAAAACATGAAAGAGATTACAGTGGCTGACCAAGCACAAGAATAAAAAGGGAAAGCCAGCCACTCTGCAATACATTAATACCTCCACCCTAAAAGCACTAGGGTGGAGGACGCAGAGTGACGAAGGACATGCCCTAAAACCTACATGGAATTATAAAACCCACTCTCACAAATAAAATGTAAACTACAGCTGCTGTAAAGGCATTGTCACCCAACACCAAACGCAGGGTACTGGGAAAGTTAAAAGCCTGCCGCAGAGTGGCTAAAAGTGGGCAGTCCAGCAAGAGGTGGACGACTGCCTTTTGCGACCAACAGCGACACTCAGGTGGGTTCTTGAGACAGGGTAGGTAACCATGCATTAGCCGCGTATGGACAATGATGAGCCCGCAGAGGACAACTGATTCCCTGTGAGAGGCCTGCATGCAAGACTTCAATACATTCATATTCTCTTCAATGATATGCAGTTTGTTGTGCATGCTGTTACACCATTCTGTCTCCCAAAGCCAGAAAACCCTGTGGTGTAAGACAGAACACATTTAAGCTTTAGAGATACCTATCTCCAGAAACAGTTTCTGTGCTGCCTGTTTGGCCAGCCTGTCAGCAAGTTCGGTGCTCAGGATTCCAACATGTTCTTTGGTCCACACAAACATCACGGAACAGTGGGACTGTTCCAGGGTATAGATGGGCTCCTCAATGGACGCTACCAGAGCATGGCAGGTGTAGCACTGGTTGATAGCCTGTAAGCTGCTCAATGAGGCAGTTCACAGGAGAAATGACTCGACAGGGCATGAGCGGATGTACTCAAGCGCACGAGATATGGCCGTCAGCCCTGCAGTGAAAACACTGCAGGCAACTGGCAAGGACTGCCGTTCAATACGTCCTCCATGAACATATGCTATGCATACGTGACCATCAGCCACTGCACCATTGGGGTAAACCACTTCATAATCCCAGAAATCATCAAGAAGAGAGAGGAAGTGACAGAGGTGAGTTGGGTGCCAAGGGGGGGGGGGGGGGGGGGTATAACGGAGTCCTCAGCACCATGCAAAAGGTCCACACAAAGCTGTGGACAAGGTGTACACCATGGAGGCATACATGAATGGACCGCAAGTAGAGGTGGTAAATGGGAAGGGCTCCAGCTCGGAGAGCACCGATCGGGGGCGCCAATGACGGAGATGGACTGCAATGGGCAGGAAAACGAGACGGTAATTAGGATGCCCAGGGGAACTATGATTGTGTGCTGCATAACTGGCAAGCAGTTGCACGTGTCTGATCTGCAGTGGTGGGACACCAGCCTCCACCAGTACGCTGGTCACCGGACACGTCCTAAAAGCTCCTGTCGCTAATCAAACTCCATAGTGGTGCACAGGGTCAAGTAAATGCGAAGCTGAAAGCACTGCCGAACCATAAACCACACTCCAACAGTCAATTCAGGATTGGACAAGGGTTCTGTAGAGCTGCAAGGGCGTACAGTGATTTGTACCCCAATTGGTGTTGCTCAGGCAATGGAGGGCATTGAGGTTTTGCCAGCACTTCTGCTTAAGCTGAAAAAGATGAGGGAGCCAAGTACAGCTAGTATCAAAAACCAGTCCTATGAATTGATATGTCTCCACTACAGTGAGTGGATCACCATTAAGAAAAAGTGTGTGTTCCGGATGAACGGTACGATGTCGACAGAAGTGCATGACACATGGCTTTGCAGCTGAAAACTAGAGCCCATGACTACACCTTGTGAATGGATCACTGGAGGCGCCGCTCAGCAACAACAGTACTGGAGCAGCAATACGAAATGTGCAAGTCATCTGGATACAGAGAAGTTGAGACGGAGTGTGCAACAGGCGCTTCTAGACTGTTCATGGGTACTAACAATTGAGGGACACTCAATACAGAGCCCTGTGGAACTCCGTTCTCCTGGATATGGATGGAACTATGGGAGTCACCAACTTGGACATGGAATGTACAGAGCAGTAGGAAGTTTTGGATGAAAATTGGGAGTGGTCCCCAGAGACCCCACTATTAATAAGTGGATCGAATATGACGTTGGAAAGTCATGTTGTATGCTTTATTTAAGTCAAAAAAGACAGCAATCAGGTGTTGGCATCTGGAAAAGGCAGTTTGGATGGCAATAGCTGTCCACATCAAGAGGGTTATTACCAAGTTTGAGCACCGGAATGATGGTGCTCTCCCAGCAGTGCCACGGAAAGACGCCATCACTCCAGAGCCGTTGAAGATGACAAGAAGATGTCATTTGTAGTTAGATGAGAGATGTTTAAATATCTGGCTGTGGATGTGATCAGGCCCAGAAGCTGCGTCATGGCAATGTGCAAGGGCACTGAGGAGCTCCCAATCTGTAAATGGGGTGTTTTAGGATTCAATGTAGCGTGTAGCGAATGAGAGGATGTTCCCTTCCAGATTCCGTGTGAAAGTTGATGGATAGTTCTCTGGCACAGGACTCAGCACAAGGCTCGTCAATCGCGTTTGTGTCAGTACAAAATTCGCCATTTATGGTAACAGCTGTTGTGGCCTGGTACCAGAAAAGACATTAGATCTCTGCCCATATTTGTGAATGCGCCATGTGGCACCCGATGGTCAAGATGTATCTCTCCCAATACTTCTCCCTCTGTTGTTTCATAAGCTAGTGAACACATACACACCAATACACCTAAATTGCTTCAGCAACTTCTGGCGCTCACCAAGGGACTGACTTCTGCCTCAGACACCCTACAGAGCGAGGGACTGTATTTTCTGTTGCAGAAACAATTGTGATGGTCACTTGCTCAACCATCTCATCAATGTTAGCGCGTGGGGGAGATTCAACAGTGACAGCAGAGGTGCAAGTTCCCCATTCTGACTTGTTCAAAGCCCATCTGGGCAGGTGTCCGTGTGCCTGACACTGGGGCAGTGACAGGAAGATGGGGAAGTGGTCACTACCACACAGGTCGTCATGTGCTCTCCAAAGGATAGATGGGAGAAGTCCTGGGTTGCAAATTCATAAATCAATGGCCGAGTACTACCATGAACCAGCACCAGTATTTAAAGAGGTAGATCGAATTGGGACAGTAAAGTTTCAACATCTCTGCTTTGGCTAGTAAGGATGGTAGCACCCCACAAGGGGTTATGGGCATTAAAATCTCCTAGAAGTAGGAAAGGTTTAGGGAGTTAATCATTGCAGCTAAAGTATTCAGGCGTACTGCGCCAACTTGAGGAAGATATACACTCGAGAAAGTTATTTCCTGTGTCGTCCTTATTCTGACACCCACAGCTTAAAGAGGGGGTTTGAAGCACACGTTCACTACACACCGAGTTTAGGACATAAGGGCAAACTCCAACAGGCACTCGCTTATAGTCACTACGGCTCCCGTAATATCCCTTACAGCCATGCAGGGCAGGGATCCGCATTGCTGGGAACCAGGTTTCCTGTGGGGCAATGCAGATAGCAGGTGTAAAATTCAACAGTTGCCGTAGCTCAGCCAGGTGGTGGAAAAAACCGCTGCAATTCCACTGGAGGATGACGTCATGAGCCTGGGAGGCATGGAGCATTCAATGAGGCAGTTTATGACTGAGGTACCTGCTGCCACCGATTTATTGCCTGAGCAGTCTATATCCATTGTGTCTGAGGTTCTGACAATATCTAGGTCCCCAGCGGACGCCAAAATCTCCACCCCATCCTCAGTCGCAGAGCTTATAGGTAACAGAGGTGTTGGTGCCACCGCCATTTCCTTGGTCTTAGGCGTTTTCTCTTCGGATTTCTCTTGCTGCACCTTGGGTTTCGCAAGCTGGGAGGACTTCACTGGCTCAGTGTTCAGGACTGAGGATGAGCTTGAGGCTGTACTACCAGCTGCTTTTGGGATCTTCAGCCACTTGCAGGTGTTGTCTTTCCCACTAGAAGAAATCTGGGAATGGAGTGACCCAAAGGACCCCTTCCAAACTAGAGTAGCCGATGGGTGGGGGTGGGGGTGGGGTCTTGGTGCTGAAGTAGTTTCTGCAGGAGTAACAGGGAGGGAAATGCCCCCCACCATCAAGGGTGCAGGTGTAGTCTTCCGGCTCTGAGAGGTGATATGGGTTGACGGAGCTGATGGTGCCAGAACTGTTGTAGCAGCGGCGTAAGATCATGTCAAACACACAGGATGCAGGCATTCAAATTTTCTCTTAGCCTTAATTTAGGTCAATCTGTCCAGAGTCTTGAACTTTATGATTTTCCTTTCTTTCTGGAGAATCCTACAGTCAGGGGAGCAAGGCGAATGGTGCTCTCCACAGCTGACACAGATGGGAGGCGGGGCACATGGATTATTGGGATGTGATGGGTGTCCGCAATCTCAGCATGTAACACTGGAAGTACAGCAGGAAGACATATGGCTAAACTTCCAGCACTTACAGCACAGCATCAGATGAGGGATACAGGGCTTTACATCACACAGGTAGACCATCACCTTGACATTTTCAGGCAACCTATCACCCTGAAAGGCCAAGGTGAAGGCACCACTGGAAACCTGATTATCCTTCTGACCCTTGTGGACACACTGGACGAAATGTACACTTCACCGCTCTAAATTGGCATGCAATTCATTGTCGGACTGCGAAAGAAGGTCTCTGTGTAATATGATACCCTGACCATATTTAAGCTCTCACGAGGCGTGAGGGTTACTGAAACATCCCCCAGCTTGTCGCAAGTGCGAAACTCCCGTGCCTGGTCAGAGGATGACGTTTTAATCAAGACTGACCCAAATCTCATTTTGGACAAACCCTCCACATCTCTGAACTTGTCCTCTAAATGCTCAACTAAAATTTGAGGCTTCAATGTCATGAAAGATTCCCTATCAGCTCTCGAACATACAAGGTACTGGGGCAAATAAGATCCACTGCCATCTTTAGCCTGACGTTCCTCCAATGGTGTGGCCAGCGAAAGAAATGATTTGGGGTCATAGTTCTGTGCATTGAATTGAGTTCGTGATCGCTTAGAGACTGCTGGTGTTTCACCACCAGCAAGGGATCATGGACTATGCTTCATAGCATGTCATTTGCCCTGATGCCACCCACTCTGTCCAGGGGCCCTCCCCATTGGCACCACTCATCCGCAGCAAAAGCCACCTGGTAGGATAGCCATTGCTGGGTGTCCCGATGCCCCAGGGGGATGGGCATCTACCCCTAGGCATACATGGGGAGTTGACGGTGCAGGCATCAGAAGAGCAATCGCTGTGTGGTCAGGGGGCTACAACCAACAGGGCACATCGGGGCCCCACCACAATTGACTGGCTTCCATGCTGGTTATCAGGTCCAAAGAAGCCCATGGTCGTCATCGATGCAGAAATCAACACTGTATAGAGCATGGTGGAACACACACCCATGAAGCTCTCTTCGCCCAAGAGATGGAGAATGGGCAGGACTGCAATGTGACGATGAGAAAGTGGGCTAAAGATCACAATGCATGATGGACACGATGCACCTTGTAAGGTGCCCTTACCCTATTGGCTCACTCTTCATGAAAGTGCAGAACAATAGAGGTCAAACCCTACAGGGGACCATCACATAAAGTCCGAAATATATGAAACTGCTTTTAGCCATCTCATATGACAGACAGAAATACATCGGGCCTATACTAATGCCTGGACCCGCAGGGGTGACTGCAAAGATGCCTGAGGGAATCAGAGTGTAGTAGGGCAAATGCTTGAGGGGTGGAGGGTGGGGGGGGGGGTGGGGGGGGGGGGGCTGTAATAGGGTTAATGACGATAGCAAAGCCTGATGCATGGGAGAGCAGGCCCCAGTTGGGTTAATGCCTGAAGGGAAACAGGCCACACTAGTATTAATGGCACTTACGCAAGGCACCCTGTTCTCCTGGATAAATGTATCCGACAATGGTGAACCAATACAAATCTTGGAAATTCGGTCTTAAAAAATTCTATACAATATGGGGCACGAATCATGGGAAGCGCCATGTGTATTGGGTACAGAGGGTACAAGTCCTCCAGCATGTGTCATAGGCTTTCTCCAAATCAAAAAGCCTGACCACAGTCTGTTATTTCTGCAGGAAGCTATTCATGACATGTGGTAACAATGTTATGAGATGGTCAGCTGCAGAGCAGCATGCATGAAATCCACACTGTGCAGTGGTTAGTATATTGCAAGACTCCAGGCACCACGCCAGCTGACCACGAATCATACATCCAATCATCCTGCAAACAGGGCTGGTGAGGGCAACGGAGTGGTAGCTAGAAGAAAGGTGTTTATCCTTACTGGGCATGGATATGACAGTGGCTCTGCCAGTATTGGGAAAACACGTCAGCTGCCAAAAAGGGTGTGTAACTATGAAGGAGAAAGTGATTGCCCACAAGAGAAAGGTGCTGCAACATCTGAATGTGAACAGCGTCTGGCCCTGGGGTGGGGGATTGGGATAAGTTGAGAGCATGAAATGGTGGCATTGTAGCATTAACCATTCTGAGAGGGGAAGAATATCAGCGAGCTACTTCCACTCATTTCCAAAAGACGAAGTTGTGTTGTCAGTGATTACAGCTCTCAATCTCCACAAAATACTGGCCCACGCTGTTGGAGATAGGTATAGTGTCCACAATGATGTCATCTGCTGTGGTCAGGCTGGTCATCTCCCAATAGACCACCATCACAGACAGCCAATGCAGGTTGCCCCCCCCCCCCCCCCCATGATAGAAGAGGGAGTGAAACTATTAAAGGAATTAGTGCAAGGAATCCATTTACCTTTCTTGCAACCCCAAAGAAAGCAATGACACTGCACATGAACAGTTTATAATGAATACATTTTGCCATCATAGGATAATGGATAATAAAGGGTAGAGCACTTCTCTGCATGTGAATTGCATCACAGCATCCCTCAGTCCACCGGTGGACCAGGACACAGTGTGGTAAAGAACTAAGGCATGCAACATTCTGCATCAGTGAAGATAATGTTCATAAGAAACTATCTGGTCGTCATGACTAGGGAGATGATGTTCACAGAACGTAGTCAGGAGGGAGTGAAGCCTCTCATCAGCCTTGGGAAGCTGCTAATTGGGATTACACGTAGATGGGGGTTGGAGTCAGAAAATGGATACTGCATGGTAAATAGTAGCTCGAATTTTTTGTAAGAGCTGTGGGTGAAGGAGATGGGGACACTATCACGATACTGGGCAATTTCACAACAGCAGTAGCGAATTAGAGGTTGCAAGTCTCTTACGGACACATTCTCTGTGGAGTGTCGCCTAGCAAGAGCAGTCCTGTAAGTGCCAGATGGTAAAATGCAGGGTGTATGACTAGCCAAGAACTTACCTGAAACACAGTCAGGTACTTTTTCCTTCTCTTGTGTCTTCTGGGTGGCCATTTCATTGAGATACATGGCACACTTGTGAGATGAGGTGGCTTGGTCGTCATTACAATTGATACAGCTGGGAGGAAGAGGCAGGAAAATGACCTCCTGAGCATCTCTACCACAAGTAACACATATTTCTGTGTTTCAAGAGGACACGCAAGTTCGGTTAGGATACAGTGGTTTCAGAATGTACAGTCAAACTGTGATAACTTTGTAGCCCAATTTAATCTTTGATAGAAGCAATAATTCAGCAAATGTGAGAAAGAGAGAGCATGTAGGCAGCAAATTTGCTTTGACCTCTTTCATTACCAAATGGCCTGTAGTAGTGCTCTGAGCAGAGAGATAATGTTGGATTCCCCCTCCCCCACCAGATTATCAAGCAGCCAGTTGTTAATAACATTGTATGTAGAATTCTTTGCACAATGATCCTTGACATAAATAGGATAGCTGTGGGAGAGTGAGGTTGTATGCAGTTGTTGGGCTCGAAAATCACCAACTGCCTCCAAAGGCAAAGTGCATGAGAGCAGGACTTTCTGAGTAATGAATGGATTAACTGTAGCTGAAGATTGACCTTCAGTACATGACACAAGGAACAGAGCTGCAAATGGGAAACACATTGGATCCATTTACATTTACTAGATGTAGACTGAGGAGGATGGTCCACTGCAAAAAAAATCTGCCTTGATTGTTAGCGTTTCCTATGGTGCACACCTTCTGGAGATCTCTGACGGGGGCTCAGCCACCTTAGGTAACTGTTTCCACCTCAGGTCATGCATCTGTATCTCCAGACAGAGGGACCAATTGGCAATTGGGATGGTAAGAGCTCTTGCAATCATCCCTCCTAGGGTCTGGCCTATACCAGGTGTATGTGCAAATCCTAACTGTTGACCCGGGGCAGGGCATTACACATTACCCAGTCACCTGATACATGCCATGTACATGGACTGACCTTCATAAGCATGCAGGGAGGAAAAAGAGAGAAAGAGATACCTCAAATGCACAAGTGGAGGGAGGGGAAAATACAGTGAACATAGAACGGAGGGAAAAACAGATGGAGGACGGAAACTTCCTGGCAGATTAATACTGTGTGCTGGACTGAAACTCGACTTGAGTCTCAGTCTGACACACAGTTTTAATCTGCCAGGAAGTTTCGTAAGAGCACACACTCCACTGCAGGGTGAAAATCTCATTCTAGATGGAGGACTGTTCTGATGTCGGACTACCAACACTTCAGTAAACAATCCCAAAAACAGCGGAAACATGTTGCCCAAAGGAGAGGAAAGAGAATAACAGAAAGATCGACATGCAGCATGAAGGGAAGAGGTGCTGCAAAGGCTAGGGCCTAATGACAGCCAAGCAAAAACTCACCAAAGTGTGGTGAGCCCCCTGGGGGCTTATCTATTGATTACACACTATTTGAAGTAACATGCTGCATCCTCCTTATTGAAAAACCTCCATATGAGTCACAAGATTCAGTCAGTATCATATACAGCCGTACGTTTGTTAGTAGGCATTGGTATGGCACCAAGTCAAATGCTTTCAGAAGTGAATAAATATTGCACTTAGCAGACTGGCTTGATCCATAGCTTTCAGGATGATGATGATGATGATGAGGAGCATACACTACATTTAACAGGACTAATGTTTTCAGATTCCTTACTGGCTGGATTAAAGTCATTCTGTTCAAGATACCCTATTATGAGCTAACACAACAGATCTCTGCAATGCTGTAGTGTGTCTGACTGCCTTTTTTTATTTTTTATTTATTTATTTATTGTTCCATGGTCATGGAACGAGTCAATACATGAAATTATAACATGATTTTAGAAACAGATAAAACGAAATATAAGAAACATATTCAGGCGACAAATAAAGAAAATCAACAATGTAACACTGCAATTTTCCTAATTTTTTAGCTCTTCCAGGAGCTCATTGACAGAATAGAAGGAGTGAGTCATGAAGAAACTCTTCAGTTTGGACTTAAAAGAGTTTGGGCTACTGCTAAGATTTGAGTTCTTGTGGCAGCTTATTGAAAATGGATGCAGCAGAATACAGCACTCCTTTCCGCACAAGAGTCAAGGAAGTGCATTCCACATGCAGATTTGATTTCTGCCTAGTAGTAACTGAGTGAAAGCTGCTAACTCTTGGGAATAAGCTAATATTGCTAACAACAAATGACATAAAAAAATATATATACACTGTGAGTGCAATATCAGAATTCCCAGGCTATTGAATAGGGCTCGACAAGAGGTCCTCGAACTTACACCACATATAGCTCGAACAGCCCATTTTTGAGCCACAAATACCCTTTGTAATACATCAGAAGAATTACCCCAAAAGATAATACCATACAACATAAGCGTATGAAAATATGCAAGGTAGACTACTTTTCGTGTTGAACTGTCACTTATTTCAGATACTGTTCTAATGGTAAATAAAGCAGCATTTAGTTTCTGAACAAGATCCTGAACATGGGCTTTCCATGACAGCTTACTATTTATCTGAATGCCTAGGAACTTTAACTGTTCTGTCTTGCGTATAATATGCCCATTCTGTCTGATCAAAATATCGGTTCTTGTTGAATTGAGAGTTAGAAACTGTAAAAACTGAGTCTTACTGTGATTTAGCATCAAATTATTTTCCACAAGCTACGAACTTATTTCATGAACTACATTACTTGATACTGTTTCAATATTACACACAAGATCCTTCACTACCAAGCTGGTGTCATCAGAAAACAGAAATATTTTTGAACCACCTGTAATACTAGAAGGCATATCATTTATATAAATAAGAAACAGCAGTCGCCCCAGCACCGACCCTTGGGGAACGCCCCAATTAACAGTGCCCCATTGGGACTGAACATCACTACCACTCTCAATGTTGTGGAGAATTACCTTCTGCTTTCTGTTCTTAAAGTAAGAGGTGAACCAATTGTAAGCTACTCCCCTTACTCCATAATGGTCCAACTTCTGCAGTAATATTTTGTGGTCAACGCAGTCAAAAGCCTTTGTCAAATCAAAGAAAACACCTATCATTTGCAACCTTTTATTTAATCCATCCAAAACCTCACAGAGAAAACAGAATACAGCATTTTCAGTTGTTAAACCATTTCTAAAACCAAACAGTACATTCGACAGCAAATTATGTGAATTTAAATGCTCCAGTAACCCTTTATATACAACCTTCTCAATAACTTTAGCAAACATTAATGGCATAAAAAATGGTCCAAAATTGTCAACATTATAATAAAGTGGCTTCACTACCGAGTACTTTAATTGGTGAGGAAACTGACCGCTCCTAAAGGAAAAGTTACAGATATGGCTAAGTACTGGGCTAACATACATAGAACAAGACTTCAGTATTCTGCTAGATACCCCGTCATATCCATGAGAGTTGTTGGTCTTTAGTGATTTAATTATTAACTCAATCTCCCTCTTGTCAGTATCATGCAGGAGCATTTCAGGTGACAGTCTTGGAACACTTTTTTCTAAGAACGCTATATGATTCCCTGTTGGGACTAGGTTTCTATTTAGTTCACTTGCTATATTCAGAAAGTGATTATTAAATACTGTACATATATGCAACTTATCAGTAACACGGACATTCCCACTACACACTGATTCTATATCCTTGACCTGTCTCTGCAGACCAGCCACTTCCTTTATGACTGACCATATGGTTTTAATTTTATCCTGAGACTTAGATATTATATCTGCATACTACGTATTTTTTGCCTTCCTAATAATTCTTAAGCAGCTTACAACTGACCTTTTACAACTGACTGGAATATCTTTGACATTTGTGAAACGTCTTTCAATAAATTTTTGTTACAGTAGCCATTGAAAGCATCACACATTAATCTTTTGACAGCCAACCACATTCATCTAACATCTCTCTATCAATAAATCTATGCTTTGATTTATACCTGTTATGCACAAGTATGCTTCTTTATAAGTTTCTTTACGGATCGTATAATGAAGGCTTTCATGATTTGATGTCTTAGCTGTCGGTAAACCTTCTAGGTTGTGAGGTCATGGCACACAAAACTTTTGTTCATAACATTTCATCAAGCACTGAACAGGACACCTTCAGATGTGCTTGTGAACCTGCTTTCTACAATTCATTCCTGGGGTATGGCTTTAGAAGTATAAACTTGTATAAACTTGTGAACTGAGGCAAAACTCCGCACACTCTCCAGACCATATCAAGTTCTCACAACAAGTGTTCTAATGTTCACAGAACTAAACCAACTAAAACTTTGCACAGTCCACAAACACCAGAAGTACACTTAACTTGTCAAGAGTGTAAACTAAGAGAGAGATTCCCCTGTGGAAGCAACCATTCATGTGTGACAAAAGATCAGTCAGTCTGGTTTCTATGTTAATGAATACAAAATTACTGAAGGTCAGTGTTCACCATACCTTCTTGCCTCAGATAGCACAGGCTTTTTGCATTACACACAGACGGGGTGTACCCTGTCGGGAGCCACCATAATCAGTTCGTTGTATGCCACCATCACTGTTTCCATAGTCTCCATCACCATGGCATGATCTACAGGTGTGGATGCCCACTTCTTCCCCCTTTAATGGAGATATAAGGCCAATGATGCCCATACCTCTGTCTTAAGCATTTGGTGGGTGGGGGTTGGGGGGGAGGGGGAGATATGCCAGAAGCCCAGCCAGCATTTCTGTCTGGATGTCAGTATTCTCAGATGTAGCTGCTGCCACAAAATACAGCTTGAAATGTGACAACTCTTATTTGCCTTGTTCAGTGGGTTGCTGATGTGGCTACAGAGGTAGCGAAGCAACCGCTGTCAGTTGCAATTACTGCACTGTGTATGATGAATGCTGCCACAATATTCAGTAATAATTGTGGTGTAGGGTCACAGGTCCCATAGCCTTATACACTGAGACAAAATACCGACATTCTCTGTACAAGTTGTAGGCCCTGGAGTTAGCTCATTAGATGGCAGTTGGCAAAGCTTGTGTCACTGTTGTAATAGCTTCCCGTGTCTTTTACACCTATTATTGCCAAACAGTGTGCCACAGAGTGGCAAATTTGTGATAGCAAGCATCTTTGACATTTGAGGGTGGTGGTATACTGGGCCAGAAACTGGAGCTAGATTTGTAGAGTGGAAGTCTGTGTAAGTTGGCACAAGGAGACAGCAGGTTCTCCTGGGCAAGCTCAGTATGGACTGTGTGCAGATTGTTCACAGACTGCTGGGTGACATATGGACAGCAGAGGATAAAGGCTGTACCTCTAACCATGTGTTCTACACCTATATTACTGCTGTATGACATTTGTCTACATTTCTGGTTTTGCAGCCTACGTGTATACATGGTGACAAATCAGTATTCTGTCATCATTTTGCTGCTAACAGTTGTGATTCCATAACAAAATTTACCCTTTTTAGTAACATGTGTAATTCTTATGTTACATCAAGCTGTTTCTCGCTTCACCATAACCCTTCTCATTATATGTATGTGAATGCAACATCTGAGCAGATGCATGTGGAATGAGGTGTTCCTGTATCATATAAGCAGAGTGATTTTACAGGTTCACATTACAGTGACAAACAATCAAATACAGATGTATGTACAATTTGATATTTAAATACACTGAAGCAGTATCCACACAAAAAAGTTGGTGGTTTTATGCATGTTATTAGCACATGATGTTTGAGGTAATGTGTGTCAGACATAAAGTTCTAATGATATATGTGACTGGCGAAATTATAATGTGTGACAACTGAGTCATTGAAGAAAAATTATGTTTAGGAGTCTAGACTGTTAGTGATGTGACTAATTTTCTCACTACTTGGTAAGCTTGTTTTCACATTATCTAAAAAAATTTAACATTTGTGGACCTCCAGTCAATATTGCCACTAGTACTAGTTCATTGCCATTTGTCACTGTATGCTGCACAGTAGCTGTCTGTGTAGTGGCTCTGAGGCAACTATGGCACATGGGTTGTCAAATGAGAGGTAATCAAAAGAAATATACCAAGCCTTTTCAAGTGATGGTAATTAAGTGTTGTTAAAGTCTACCTTATTTTTAACAGTAAGCGAGATGCTTACATCGCCTAGTGTGCAAGGTGTGGTCAAAAATTTATGAGAAAAATCCTTAATAGAAAATTTTGCTTGTTATACTGAGTTGTGTAAATAATCATTGTTGTTTTACAGTTTTCCTGTTCAAGCAGTTTCAAGTACATTTTAATTGTGTAAATGGTCATTACACTTTTACATTTTTTTGATTAAGTAACTTCAAGCGCATAAAATTTTTAAAAAGAAGCAATTATGCTAAATGTCCACTGGGACATATAATCCACAGAAAGTGTAACCAAAAAACAGAGATAGTGATCAATGATTTTGTGATGAGTATTTAGTTTTAATAAAAATGTGAAAGTGTCAGTCTGTGTTTCCAACACCCAGTCCCCACTACAAATTCCCTCTGACTATAGCCATTCACCAGGATAACACAGTATATGGCTAAAAACTGTGGAAGATCATCATTTACCAGCATCATTTGCAGCACCCTCCACACTTAGGTCTTAAATATCCTGACCTTCCACTCCACCTCCCAGTTCAATGGTGGTGATCAGGTGCTGCATACCACTGCTGTGACAGAATGCACCAAACCTTGAAGCTGTGACCTGGCAGTTGTGAGAGAACAGGATGGCTGGTGCACCCTCTCACTGCTGGTGGATCTCACTGTTGTTGTTGACATTCATGCAAGTAGGGGATGTGGAACCAGAGGTCCACTAGTATCAACCACATTTCCCCAGGAAAGGGACTGGCAAAATCTGATTGTACTCTTCCTCCCTGTCTTAGCCAATTGAGGGCAAGTTGAAACCTTCTGGGGAGTGGTCGCTCAGTTCCATGAATAGGCACGACACAGCCTCACCTGACAATCAATGTAGCAGATTATCTTGGGCCAATATATATGCCACCAACTTAATGCTTTCATGCGAGACGTGCCCTGGTGAGATGGATGCAGCAACCAGAGGATGTGTGGAAAAGATGAAGGTGTAACTACAACATTGCATTCATTGTCCAATTGAAGCGACAAGATTGAACGACAGACTGATCCTCCCTTTCATACTGAAATAAGGTCAAAAACGGGATGGCCATCTGTGGAAAGATAATCAGGTAATCTCAACTGATCTTTCAGTGTTGTTTCTAAAATACTGTAAGTGGCAAAACAAATTGTTTTTTCCCTATCAAACTCCATATCAGGATCCACAGGCAGCTGGGATAATGTATTGGCATTAGCATGCCGGGTGTTGGGTCAGAATTGGATATCATTAAAATAATTGTTGAGAAATATTGTTCAATGGTACTAACTGTTTATGATACATGACCAACTGCAATCTGGAGCCATACAGGGAAAGAAAACTTTTTAACACCACCTCTATCAGAGAGTAATTCTTTCAGGTGGGTGGAAGGGCTTTAGGTCCAAAGATAATTATCTGCTGTGATGTATCAGCAGCCAGTATTAAGGTTTTCTGGGATTAAAGGTAGTAAGGCAAGGAACATTATGTTTTAACCACAAAAAGGCATTCCGACAAGTGTCTGACCAAACAAATTTTGCATCTTTCTTAGGGAGCTGACAGAGGGTGAGAGACGACAACTGCATTTTGTTTGGATTTGTTATACTAGTTCCCCTCGGCAAGGAACAACATCAGCTCCTTCAAGTTCTGATGTATGGGCAGTTAATCAATTGCTACAAAATAGTCATTACTTGAGGCATGGGCTTAATACTTGACACTGCGTGCAAAAATGTACAATTTCGTCACCTAAAATGCACACCACTGTCCTCCATGATTGAAACACCCCCTGTAAGTTCTGAAAATGCTGGTGGCACCTCTGAAAATTAAATCATCCAGATAAGATGCACAATTCAGGGTATGGTGAACTCTCTGCTTGATGAAATTCTCGAACAGTAGAAACAGCAAAAAGCAATTTGTTAAACTTATATTTTAATAATGAGCAACTGCAGCTACGGGTGTCTCAAATCAATGTTAGAAAAATAATGTCCACCAGCCACCCTCATTAGTATCTCCTCAGTGACCAGTATTGGATGAACTTCCTACTCTGTGTTTTAGTTGTTGCTATAAAACAGCCATACAACCAAATTCCTGCACTGGGTTTTTAACCAACATTAATGGCGTTGCCCACTCACTCAATGCTGCAATCAAAATAATCCTTAATTCCTTCAATTTGGCTAATTCAGTGTCAACTACAACTTTCATAGCAAATGGCAAAGCGCAAGCACAGGAAAACTTTGCGTTCCCAGGTCACTTAAGCTGAATGTGGGCCACAAAATCCCTTGCTTTACCCAGCATTTGCTCAGCTGTTTATGGAACTGTGAAAGTGATTCTGTTTCATGAAAAGAAATAACTGGTGACATTCCATTAACATTATCAACAACCTTGAAATCAAAATGCTGTAAAAGGATTAAATCCCCAATTATTTGTTGCCAAAGAGGAATTGACTATCAGGAATGTTACTTGGTGCTCCAGATTCTCATATTCTGCTGCCACAACCAGTTGACCTCTTAATGGAACTCTTTGGCAACTATAGGAGATACTTTTCTTGTTAAATTCTACACAGCTCATGATACGTATGGCACATTTACCAACAAGGCCACAGCACCAACATCAAGCTGAAACACAACCGAGTATCTCAAAATGGACAAGATTGTGAGCTGCTTACCAGATTTGTGAGCTAGGCATGGAAAATGTGTTAATTGACAACTAGTCAACATTGTAAACATTACACTCCGTAGCATAAACGTCAGTGATGCGGCTACTGTGGTTGCACCTGAGCCCCACCTTCATTTAAATGCAGACATTTCCACCACGTATGTTGTGTGTGGCAACTGAGGCATGCCCTACAATCTAAGAAGCTTACCAGTGCCAAGGAGGTGGCCAGTCTCTTCTTATGTACTGGACCACGGATTATGATAGCACTACACCTTTCATATGAAGATGTGTCCAATAATGGGGAAAGCCTATTCCTACCATCTGTCTTATTAAGTTGCTTAACAGAGCTGCAGCAAGACTGCTTTTTGACAACTAATGGTGGGACGTGCAGATCAGCCCCAAGGAATGAGACCCTGCAGTGTCGTCTGACAGTGTACTGAGGAAGAACTACGATCCCCTTACACTAAGTGGCACTCGTCAACAAATGCTTCCTGGGTCTGCACAGACAGTTCATATGACAATACTGACTGTGCCACATCACCAAGAGAGAGATCAGTTAACTGAAGACGTCACTTGCAACAACTGATCCAAAGCAAACCTTGTAATTATATCACAGGTAATGGCATCTACATTAGACATGCCACACTGATGACAATCAAACTTACAATCTCTAGACATACCCTTTAATTCTGCTATCCACTCTTCATCCAGTTTTTTAATGCACTTTGATAGCCATTTTAACTTAAGCTGCATTGCCAAAAACTTGCTATTTACACTCAACATTTGCAGTCATTGCTATACAATAATCACCAAACTTCAGTGAAGCAGTGCTCATGTGTAGACAAACCTTTCACACCAAATTACACAGAAAGGAACTAGAAGGTAGGAGATCTGCACTCTCATACAGGGTGTCCCATTTATCTTGGCCACCCTAAATAAATGTTTGTCCAGATGCAAATTATGAAATGTTTTAAGCAAAAGTTCTTTAGCCTTCAGGGAAACATCAATTAGCACGATTGGCTTCATTATAGCGTTGTTTATTTATTTATTTATTTTTTTTTACAAGGATATGTACAGGTGTATGACTTTTAAATGGCACTCTGTATTTTTTATTCGGTAATTCATTTCTTCTCCTAAAGACGTATTAAAAAATGTATCACTGTGTACCATTTACCAAAACATAAAGTTATTAATTACATAAGATAACAATGACTTTGTGCCCAGGATCATAAACTCATTCATTTCCTGGAGTTGTCAGAAAACAAAAGAAAACCAAGTAAAAACGTAACACATAATTGGCTTTGACTCTACTGTACCGTTGCTCAGGAGGAGAACATTCAGAGGCGATCAAAGTGGTGACCCTGGACACTGATACAATCGCACACTCATTGAATGAAAGAATTATTTACTCCTTCCAGTGTTGGTGCTAAAGAGAATTACAAGCAAGCACAATATGTTCCTGTCTGCCCTCTGGAGTTTGTCAAATATGGCAAGAGACACCGTCTTTAATGCATCCCCAAAGAAAAAAAAAAGTCTGGATGATTTAAATCAGGAGACCTAGCAAGCCAAGTAACTGTTCCTTCTTGACCAATCCATCTGGTAGGATACCTTCGATTCAGAACACAACATACATGCAAGACATTATGTGCTAGACATCCATCATGTTGATACCACATATGCATTCTGGTCCTTAGTAGCACTTCATCCAGAAGACGAGGAAGAATTCGTCTCAGGAAGCTGGCATAAGCTGTGCCATATAGACTACCGTTGGTGAAATAAGGGCCAATAATTGTGGTACCAAGCATCCCACAACAGACATTAACTCTCCATAGATGCTGATGTTCCACTTATCTAAGCCATTGTGGGGTTTTGCTGGACCAATAATGCATGTTCCTTTAAATTTACTTACCCTTTTTTTGAGAAAGTACATCCATCACTAAACAAAACATTGGAGGAGGAGTTCGGGTCGATGAGGATTTGCTGCTGTGCCCACTGACAGAACTGTACATGATTCTGGAAATCATTCCCATGTAGTTCTTGATGTAGGTGTGCATAGTAAGGGTGGAACTGGTGACATGTAAGAATATGATGTACTCTTGTTTTTGGAATGCCCATCTTGTGTTCAAGCTGTTGTGTGCTCACATGCAGATTCATGGCAATGAAAGCAAGAACAGTGACTTGGGCATCTCTGTATGAGGGAGTGCGATGACGATTGTGTTGTTGTGCGATGAAATTTCCCATTTCCTGAAGCATCGCAACAAGATGAGAAAACATCCATCAGGAAAGTGGGTACTTATCAGGATATCGCTATCTGTACAGTTCTGCTGCCTGTGTAGCATTTCGCCAACCTTCAAGAACAACAAGAATAATAATAACAACAACAAAAGAAATGTTATGTCAATGCAGTTTGTAAGGAGGACAGTATTTACTATATGCATACTCTACACAACACTACTTAAAAGGATTAAAGTACTGTACTAAATATACCATTACATAAGAGAACAGTATTGCAATTAGTGTTGTGCTAACTTACACTCCCCATAGATGAGTAGCATTTCTAACTGCTCTTTGTTGGTGTCCATTCTACTCACAAAACTCCAACTGACGATGGTTGATGGAATGACGAGTGTGCATTTTACTCATGTTTATATTTGTCCTCTGTCAACAACAGCGCATGGATGTGATACATTTTTGAATAAGTCTTTAGGAGAGGAAATGAATTACACAATAAAAAATAGAGGGTGTCATTGAAAAAGTCATACCATTGTTCATATCTTTGTTAAAAAAAAAAAAAAAAAAAAAAAAAAAGCTACAATGAAAGCAATAATGCTGATTGATGTCCCTCTGACAGCTAAAGAAAATTTGATTTAAACGTTTTGTAATTTGCATCTGGACAAACAGGTACACCCTGTATACAGGGTTAATAACTTTTCATCCATTTAATGCAGTTTATCCACTTGTCCATAACTATGCCAAGAAGTCCAAGAAGTTGGATGGGTTGGGGAAACAGGAAGGTTTCTGGTGTCATTGACACATGTTGCTGCAGTTTCTCTCAAAATGACAACAGTTACAGATGGTCAACATTTCAGCATATTGTTACTATAGTTGCTGCGGATGTCAAAGATGATGCAACTGGATTGATGGATGCACAAGACACCTTTGTCACCACTTTTACAACTCCTTCTCAATGTACAGGTTCAGATGCATTAAGTCACAAACTGGGAGAAAACATCACATCCTATCCACCCTATAACAGATTGCCAACAGCAAGAATTCAAGCTTTTTGAAGAACTGAACCAACTGAAATGACACACTAGCCAGAAACATGAGCATCACATGTAATGTGTCAAGAGAGGAAATCAAGAGTGTTACCCAAAACAGGCAAACATATATGAGTGGTAGAACATCAGCAGGCCTGGCTTCTAAGCAACCACACTCCCAACAGTCAATGGTTACCTTCTATTCACACGCCTCATAAACCACAGGCTTTTCCAGCATACACGATTAAGTCATGCCCTGTCAGCAGACACTGTAACTGCAACCACTTTGTTGGCTGCTAGCATTGTTGGGTCTGAACTGGGAGGGGGTTAGGCAACTGAAGGAAAATGACTAACGAACCAAGGTTGAGGCCGGGAGAGTTACAGCAATGTAAGGTACATTGTAGGAAAGTTGGCTCCTGTGCAGTTCAGAAAAGATGGTGTTGGTACAAAGAATGCAGATGGCACAGGCTGTGAAGCAGTCATTTTAGGGAAGAACGCTGTGTCAGGCAGCATGCCCGACAATGGGGTGGTCTAGCTGTCTCTCAGCAACAGTTTGTCAGTGGCCATTCATATGGAAATACAGCTTATCAGTAGTCATGCCCATGTGGAATGCATCACAGTTGTTGCAGCTTAGCTTGTACATCACATGATTTGTTGCATAGGTAGCCTTGCCTCTTGATAAGGTAGGTGATTCTGTGACTGGACTGGTGTAGGTGGTGGTGGTGCTGGTGGTGGTGGTGGGAGGATGTATGGATCAGGTCTTGGATCAAGGTCTATTACAGGGATATGGGTCAAGAGACAAGGGATTGGGAGCAGGGGTGTTGGAGGAATGTATGAAGATATTGTGTAGGTTCGGTGGAAAGCAGCGTACCACTGTTTGAGGAGTAGGAACAATAGTGGGTAGAACATTCTTCATTTCAGGCCACAATGAGAGGTATAGCAGAGAATGTGATTCAGTTGCTACAGTCCTGGGTCATAATGAGTCATGCGGGTAGTGCTCATTTGCAGCTCGACAGTGGGACTTTGGGAGATGGTGGGTGACTCGAGACATCTCCTAGGCGACAACTCTCCAGTCATCCCATCACCCCCAGTTAGCCCCACCATCCAGCCACAGAGGAGTGTTCTCCTTGTTGTCACCACCCAGGAATGGATCAACTGAATCACATTCTCCACCAAGATCTCTCAGTGTTGCCTGAAATGTGCAATGTTCTACCCTCTCTCTCTCCCACCCTTCCCACAGTGGTTTTCTGCCACCCACTAAAACTACACAATAACTTCATCCATCGTTACACAACCCCTGTTCCCAACCCCTTGTCTGATGGCTCATATTCCTGTAACAGACCAAGATGTCGCATACATTCTCCTCCACTAACCACCACCACTGCCATCTCCAGTCCTGTCAGAAGCATCAACTATCTCATAAAAGGCAGGGCTATCTGTGAAACAAGTCGTGTGATGTGCAAGCTAAGCTGCAACCACTGTGCTGCATTCTGCTTGGGCAAGACAACAGACAAGCTATCTGTCTGCATGAATGGCCACCAAGAATATGTCCTGAAAAAACAACTGGACCACCCAGTTGTTAAGAGCACTGTCCAACACTATGTTTGCATCCACCAATGTGATTCCTGCCAACATCAGCTTTTTAGAACTGTACACATTGGATATATTGCAGGGTGAGTTCCTATGTTCCCATAAACCACCTTGTCTGTCCTGCATCTACTTAACTGTTTCCCTGTTCCCAGTCCAGCATCACACAACCTTATATTCCACAAAAGCACCCATAGTATTTTCCCTTCCCTCCTTCCCCCAATCCCCCTCCCACACACCATATAAACTCCCCATTGCACCTTACTGTTCTACCCTCTCCTCACAATTTCCCAGCATGAATCTTGAAACAACGTGGGTTGGACTAGACACTGAAATCTTGAGGGGGGCAGGAATGAAATACAGTGAGAAAAAATTATTTGCAACTTCAGAAACCAACTGAAGTTGTAAGAGAAAGAGAGATAAAGATGGGCATTGTAGTTGAGGAGAGAGTAAGACAGGATTATAGCCTATCCACAATGTTATTCAGTATACGTTTACATCTACAGTTACATTCTCTGCAAACTGCAGCGTGGTGCATGGCAAAGTGTACTTTCCATTGCACCAGTAGTTCGAGCTTTTTTCATATTCCATGTATATGATCTTGGAAAGAATAACTGGATTTTCCATTCTTGAAAAGAGTAACTGCTTAATTCATCCTCCTCAAAATCTATAAATGATCTAAATATGTGTTTGCTTTTCTTCTAGCTATTTGGATGGGCAAATTCTAAAGTCAGTACTGACATTTCTGCAAAACAAAAACTAACCTTCCCAGAGATAATGATTAACTGTTTATTGATTCTGTATGATTTTGCAATTTTAATCTTCATTTCATAACAAATTTTGGTCAGCTATCGCACCTGCCCCTGGAAATGTCAGTTTAAAATATGGTGTCAAAGTATCTATTTCACCGTTAGATCAATTAGAAAGTTTCAAAGTTCCCAGATACAACCATTTTTTATTGTAGCTTACACTTCTTCTTCTTCTTATTATTATTATTCTTATTATTATTATTATTCTTATTATTCTTATTATTATTAAACCTATTCCAGGATTACCCTACTTAATTTTGTGTTGACAGCCCTGGAATGCCCTGACCAGATATCCTCCTTTTCCTTCCACTGTGTTTTACTAATTCTCACTACATATCTCTTTCCACTACAAAGGAAAATACAGAAGAAATGTTTCAGTTTCCTTTTCACACCACTGCACAGATGAGTGATGTAGATATTAGTGTCATTGGCATTGAGAAACAGCTAAAATCACTGACATGGAACAAGGATTAAGGGAGTGGAGAAATGCTTGTCGGAGCCTATCTGCAATTTCCAACTCTTAGATCCCATTTTCACTATAATACATTACACTGTAGATACATTAAGGTAACGGACTGTGCCCAGTGATTGGAAGGAAGGACAGGACATACCCATCTACAAAAAGGATACCAGAACTGTTTAACAGAACTTCGATACTATCTCATTGACATCCATGCATTGCATAACATCAATATTTGAACAGAATTACCTACTAGATGAAAACCCACAAAGATTCTGATCATGCATTCTGTGCAAAATGTTGGGTGAAGGGTGTAGGAACAATTGGTTATGATAGGTTGAGGCCAGGATGATTTCTGGAGCAGTGAATGTGTTTTAAGGATAACTTCCAGCTTCACAGTTCAGAAAAGCTTGAGGTGGTGGTGGTGGTGGTGGTGGTGGTGACAAACCAGATGGTCTGGGCTGTGAAGCAGCCATTGAAATTTGGTAGGTTATGATTATCTGCATTTTGAGCATGGTGCTACACTTTTCTCTTGGCCATGTGTCATGTTTAAAATGAGCATCAATCTATCGCTTCCATAACTGTTGACTTTTTTGTCATCAGTTTTCTGACTAGTTTGATGTGGCCCACCATGAATTCCTCTCCTGAACCAAACTCTTAACCTCAGAGTAGCATTTGCAACATCTGTTTCAATTATTTATGGGATGTATTCTATCTTCCTCTACAGTTTTTACCCTCTACTTCTCACTCTAGTAACACAGAAGTCATCCCCTAATGTCTTAACCCATCTCCTATCAACCTGACCCTTCTCCTTATCAGTGTTATCCGTATACTCCTTTCCTCTTCAATTCCAGGCAAATCCTCCTCATTCCTTAGCATATGAGCCCACACAATTTTCAACATTCATCAGCAGCACATAATCTCAAATGCATCGATTCTCTTTTCTCTGGTTCTTTTGCAGTCCATGTTTCACTATCATACAAGGCTGTGCTCTGAACATACATTCTCAGACATTTCTTCCTCAAATTAAGGACTATGTTTGACACCAGTAGACTTCTTTTGGCCTGAGAACACCTTTTCGCCAGAGCTAGTCTCCTTATGATGTCCTCCTTGCTCCAACCATCATTGGTTGTTTTGCTGCCTAGGTGACCTCGTGACCATCGATTCCAATCTCAAGTTTCTCACTCTTTTCATTTCTGCTACTTTTCATTAATTTCATCTTATCTTAAATTTACTCTCAATTCATATTCTGTACTCATTACATTGTTCACTTCATTCAGCACATCACTTAATTCTTCACTTTCACTCACAATAGCAATGTCATCATCAAACTGTATCACTGATATACTTTCCCCTTCAAATTTAATCACATTTCTTAATTTTCATCATTACTGCTATGCTGTACAGATTGAACAGTAGGGGCAAAAGACTACATCCCTGTCTTACACTGTTTTTGATCCAAGCAATTTGTTGTTGGTTATTCACCTATTATTCCCTCTTAGCTCTTGTAAATATTGTATATTACCCATCTCTTCCTATAGCTTACCCCAATTTTCCTCAGAATTTCTAATATCTTGCACCATTTTACATTGTTGAACATTTTTTCCAGGTTGACAAATCATATGAACGTGTCTTTATTTTTCTTTAGTCTTGCTTCCATTTTGAACCACAACATCACATTGCCTCTCTCGTGCATTTATCTTTCCTAAAGCCAAACTGATCGTCATGTAATACATCCTCAATTTTCTTTACCATTCTTATTCTTGTCAATAAGTGGGATGCATGAACTGTTAAGCTGATTCTGTGATAATTCTCACAATTGTCAACTCTTGCAGTCTTTGGAATTGCATGGATGGTATTTTTCCGAAATTCAGATAGTATATTGCCAGACTCATACATTCTACACACCAACATGACTCATTGTTTTGTTACTACTTCCCACAATGATTTTAGATATTTTGATGGAATGTTATGTACCCATTGTGCCCTATTTCATTTTAAGTCTTCCAAAGCTCTTTTAAATTCTCATTCTAATACTGGATCCCCTATGTTTTCTAACTAGACTCCTGCTTCTTCTACTACCACATCTGGCAAATCTACCCCTTCATAGAGGCCTTCAAAGTACTTTTCCCACCTATCTACCCTGTTCCCTGAATTTATCAGTGGACTTCCCGTTGCATTCTTAATGTTACCACCCTCACTTTTAATTTCAAACAAACATTGTTTTGACTTTCCTATATACTGAATTAGTCCTTCTGACCATCATTTTTTTTATTTTTATTTTTTTTTATTTCTTCAAATTTTTCAAGCAGTTATCTCATCTTAGCTTCCCTGTTCCTATTTATTTCACCCCTCAGCAACTTATTTTTGTAGTCCTGAATTTCCCTGAACAGTTTTGTACTTCCTTCTTTTATTGATCAACTGAAGTAATTCTTTGGTTACCAATGCTTTCTTCCGAGTTACCTTCTTTGTACCTATGTTTTTCTTTAAACTTCTGTGATTGCCCTTTTTAGAGACATGTGTTCCTCTTCAACTGTACTGCCTAATGAGTTATTTCTTATTGCTTTTTCTAGAGCCTTGGAGAACTTCAAGCTTATCAGATTCCTTAGCATGTTTGCATCCCACTTCTTTGTGTATCGAGTCCTCATGACTAATCTCTTGAACGTCAGCCTACACCTCACAACAGTTGACATTATGAACCAACTAAGTTCTAGTACAGTAGATTATAAGTCAGAAGTTTAGATATTCCAGGAAATGCATCTGTGATGCTAGACAGCCAATTTATTCCTCTGTAATGGGGAAGAAATGTAATTTATAAACTTCATAGTTTTTCTGGTGTAAATTACAAAGAGCTACTCATCAAGTTGCATTTATTAAATCTGATACCACCAAATTCAGTTAGCATTTACAGACAGAAATAATGAAGCAAGCAAAGTAAATGAAAATTTCCAAATGGCATTGAAATGTTCAACTATCATTTTACACATAATCTGGACAAATAAAGGTTCTTTATCTTCAGAACATAATGAATCTTGAAATTTGCTGCTACTCTCTCTTGGGTACCATTAAGTCCTGGTTGGTTTTCCAAGCAGGTTACGTCATTAGGCTGCGAAGTTTTGTTTCTGTGCTTGGCAAATATTTTTGATTTTGTTGTGAACCATACCATTTTGCTGGTGTTCCTTTTTCTGCTAACCAAAAATTTAAAATCACTTTTGTCCTCAATATTTTGATACCTGCAGTGAGGTGGTGGTTTTTTGCCATAGTTTTGTTGTAGATAAAATACCATGAGATGCTCTAGTATGTGTGTTAGAACTGTGGCCGTTTATCTGGCATTCTTTGGAAATATTGCAATGTGGAAGGGGCATTCCCACCTATGCAGTTCACAGGAGCTAGTGTGGGAAGGAAGGATCCATATGATGCAGGCTGTGAAGGAGTCATTAAAGTGAAGAATGTTCTGTTGGGCAGCGCATTCAACTGGCTAGTGCAACTACCTCTCAGCCAGAATTTGTCTGTGGCCATTCGTGTGAACATACAGCTTGTTGTTTGACACATCCAACAGAACATGGCACAGTGGTCACAGCTTAGCTTGTAGATTACATGGCTGCTTTCACAGTTAGCCTTGTCTTTGATGGGATATGTGATGCTTGAGAGCCGACTGGAGTAGGTGGTTGTTTGGTCGCTACACTTGTTCAAGTCAGTGGAGAGCGCTGCCTTCTCTCAAGTCATTTCTGCCTGAGGGATAACGGCCAAGACACCACATTCCTAGGGTGGCTAATAAGACAATTGCCACAGAAAGAGAGCAAACAGTTGTGGAAGAATACTCGATCTGGCATCTGTCATAGATCATTGCACACACGCCTCTTACACTGAAGGCTGAATATGTGTATTTTCATTTATGTGTGTGTCAACTGTCAACTATAAGTGCTTCTCCACACACACTGTCATTCATTGCCATCTAACTGAATGTGAACAAATACACAGTCCTTTAAATTCCTGGTCCTCAGATAAAATTGACGATTTAAATTGCTGTGTGGACAATAACATTTTGGTCCACATGGGCTGGACTGTGATGGATTGGATGAAATTCCATGCAGGAGCAGCCACCTGTGGGTGAAAATGCAGTGAGCTTCAATGGAGCAGCATGGGGATGAAGTCAATTTCATTAGATGATGGAACTCACTTGACTGATTGATTGATTGAGAGGGGTTGTGGAACCAAACGGTGAGGTCATCAGTCCCACAATTCCTAAGTCAGACACAGAAGAAAGAGGTTCCACTGAAAGTGGATGGATCCAGTCAGGGGAGTAAAATAATAAAATAATGAAGATTAAAAACACAAAGTAAAAGGCATAAAATATTAGACCAAATGTAAAACCTGGGAAAAGAAAGAAAAAAGCAAAAAAGTGGCGTGGTCTTTCCATGAGGGAGTGTTCATAGGGCCCCACACTGAGAAGGCTGGAAAAGAGGTCCCAACCCCTGCTCCAAGACTGAAGTAGAACCTTGTATCTGTAAATGAAAACCACTTTCACAGAGAAAATTGAGGACCACTTCAACCATCTGAGAATTGTCTGCTAATATTAAATTTACTTGTCACAAAGGGCCAAAGGAAGGGGACATTCCACCAATATGTGGGATACCGTCAGTCTGGCTCAACAACCACATTGTGTGGGAGAGTCATTACATAGGAGGAAACAATGTGGGAGCCTGGTAGGACTAACGCACAGATGGCATAAAACATTGACTACCTCTGAGCAAAGCAGAAGGAAGAGCACCAAACAGCACAGGACTACTTGATTTTAGGGAGTTTATTACTATGAGCAGTAGCACATCAGATGTCATTTAAATTTTGGGCAAAGAGAGATTTGACATAGATCCGCATATCCACAGCTGGAATCATGAAAGGAAATGGCAGTAAGTATCTGCTTTTCTAGCCAAACAGTCAGCCAGTTCATTCTCTGGGATGCCCACATGACTTGGGACCCAGAGAAAAACAACCGAACAGATGGCACACTCATGGGCCGACAGAAGGACACGGATAGAAGAGACCAGAGGATGACGAGAGTAGCATTGGTCGATAGCCTGCAGGCTGCTCATTGAGTCTGAACAGATTAAAACAGTGTGGAGCGAGGCCCGAGAAAAAAAAGTGAGCTCTGTGAATTTCTAGAAGCTCTGCTATGAACACACTAAATGATCCTGGCAATAAATGACAGTAGGAGACAAAGTGTATCCTATCTTATAAACTGTCTTAGAACTATCAGTGTAACAGATTGTGGCACCCTAGAACTCTTCAAGGATGGCACATACAAGACAGCAGAGAATGAAAGGGTCGACAGATATCTTAGGACCCTGGAATAGGTCAGTCCTAATTCATGGTCTAGTTACCACCCAAGGGTGGGAGGGGTATGGGAGGAAAGACACGAGGTGCATTACAGTGAGTGGAGGTGGGGATCCCGACAGAGGGAAGTGATACGCATGCCAACCGGCAATCCCATGCAAGAGTGGGTGCCAGGAGGGATACATTCCTCATTGGCAAAGACCGCAGAGTACATTGGATAGTCAGGGAATCGGTAAATGATGACTGCGTAAGAAAGTAGTAGTTGGTTCACTCTTATGTGTAGAGGGGGAATCCCCACTTCTGTCAGGAGACTATCAACGGGACTAGTGCGAAAGGCACCAATAGCCAGATGATCTCCACAATGATGAAGAGGGTCAAGTAGTTTCAAAGTTGAATAAGCTGCTGGGCCATAAACCTGACTACCACAATCTAGTCTGGAGAAGACTAGGTCACGGTAAAGATGGAGAAGAGTAATACAGTCTGCACTGCAAGATGCAAGGGCCAGGAGGTGGAGGGCATTAAGCTTCCACATACATACAGTCTTTAGGTGGCAAATGTAGGGCAGCAATGTCAGCTTGTTATCAAAAATAAGGCCCAAGAAACAGGACAGTGCTACAACATAGAGAAGCTGGTCACCTAAATAAAATTTAGAATTGGGGTGTACTATGAGTCGATGATAAAAATGCATTTTGGAGGGAAAAAATTGGAAGCCATAGGAGGTGGCCCATGCAGAGGCCCACGGGATGCCATCTTGGAGCTGGTACTCACCAGATGATACTTAGTGGGAGCTGCATCAGATGCAAAAATCATCGACGTACAATGCCAGAGTAACCAGAGGCCCAACAGAGGTCACAAGCCCATGGACTGTAAGGAGGAAGAGTGTGACACTTGCCACAGAACCCTGTGGGATACCATTCTCCAGAATTCCATGGGTGCTGAGTAAAGTGCCAACTTGAACCCAGAAGACAGCTGAGAGAAAAACTCGTGGATAAAAATCTGAAGGGGACCTCGGAAGCCCCAGTCACGGTTGGTAACTAAAATGTGACGGCACCAAGCCATGTCGTGTGCCTTATGTAGATAAAAAGAAGCCCACAACAAGGAGCTGGTGGTGAGTAAAAGCCTGTCGGGTGGCTTTTTCCATTCCAAGTAAATGGTCAGTTGTAGATCGTCTCATTTGGAAGCCACAGTGATACCGGGGCTAAAGGCCGAGAGATTCGAGTACCCAACATGATCTGAAGCTAACCATCCTCTTGAGCAGTTTATGTAGTACACTTGTCAGGTTAATTGGGTGGTAGCTGTCAAGAGCCGTTGGCTTCTTCCTGGTCTTAAGGACAGTGACATCTATACTGTTTTGTCATTGTGACAGAAAAGTATCTGTGAACCAAATGCAGTTGAAGATCCTAGACCATCTGGTTGTGGACATGCCCTATGAAGAGTTAAGAGCCTGCAACAATTGCCAGTCAGTGAAGGGTTCACTATATCGCTCAATGTGGTGCGCGATGAAACAAGGGGGGGGGGGTGGGGGGAGTTCTGGTCAACACTGCATTTCTGCTGGAGAAAGGTAGCAGGATAGAAAAGTGATGCTGATGCCATCACAAAGTGTGTAGCAAGGTGTTCTGCGAGGACCAAAGGTTCAGTGCAGAGGCCCTGGACAACTGAATGTTTCTGGCAGCCGAGAACGCTACGGAGCTCGGACCGAACCTGCAATGAAGGGGCGTATGTACTCAGAGAGGACACACAGTGCTACTGGCATTCCTTTTTATGCTGCTTAAGAAGGTAATGAGCCTTAGCACGAACGCACTTAAAACCGAAGACGTCGGTCTGCGAAAGGTGTCGCTTACAATACAGCAGCATCTTTCAGCGGCCGTGGACAGCGACTGTGACATCCTCGGCCCTCCGAAGTACCGATCGATGATGAGGAGACCTGTTCGTAGGGGAGACAGCAGTGTGAAGAATAGTGGCAGAGATGCCTTGCACAACTGCATCAATGGAATTCGACAGGGAGGTGTAGAAGTGCACAGCACACGTATACGAAGGGCAATCGGCCCTGTGGAATGCGTAACTTGGGGACCTGTCCACCTGACAGTAGCAGGGGAACAATAGGATCACTGGATATCAGTCACTGTCACAAACGTCATCACAGGCTGACAAACGGAGGGAAGCCACGAAGGCAGGGGAGGAGATCATCAGATCGATAGTGGTAAAGGTGCCGTGAGGAGCATCAAAATGGGTAGGGGACCCGTCATTGAGGAGGGACAAATTCATGTCCGTAATAAGCTGGTCTATTAGGAGACCCCTACCCATTGAAGTGACACTGTCCCACTGTGGGTGGTGGGCACTGAAGTCCCAAAGGAGGAGAAATGGAGGCGGGCATTGCTGGATTAAGGTAGACAGTGCAAAGTAAGGAATTATCCTGTCTGGAGGGAGGTGGACACTGCAAATGGCGATTGCCAGAGATGTTTGCTCTTTAACCACCATTGTGGTCAGTAGTAGTCACCTACAAGGATGAGGTGCCATCTGTAAATAAGATATGATGTCAGACGTGGGTGGGAGATGGCACTACTGGTGACAGCGCGAAAGGGGGGGGGGGGGGGGGAGGGGTGGCACCTTGTCATAGGATTCATGTTTCTTTTTGTTCTTTTTCTCCTCCTCCTCCTCCTCCTCCTCCTCCTCCTTCTCCTCCGCCTCCTCCTCCTCTTCTTTTGGAGCTGGAGGAGGGTAGAGCACAGAGGGAGTACTGGTGTTTGCAAGATCCAGAACTGAAAGAGAGTGGGCGGCTTTGGGACACACAGACGCACTATCTGAGTGATGATAGGAGTCTTCCAGCCTGAGAAATGCTGGTCAGGCGGGTCTGGGGAGGGAGCCCAATACAGGCAGGTGCCAAAGAAGGGGAACTCTTCTTTGATAGGGAGAGGGAACAGACAGGAGGTAGTGGCAACTGCAGGGGAAGCAGAGGGAGAGGGGATAGGGGGATGGGGTTGGGCAAAGAAGAGGTAGGAGGAGGAAATGAAGTAACAGAGAGGAAAGTTGAAGATAGTGACACTGAATGGAGTGCCTCATACTTTTGGTGAACCTCAGCATAAGACACACAATCAGGAGACTTGTGGGGTACAAGGCGGCTACAGGGGGGAAGGGCGAGAGCAATCCACACTGCAGACGACAGGGAGGGAGTTGTTCCACAAATGGCTCACACTAAAAAAACAGGAAATTATGAAGTGGAGGTCAAAGCTCAAGTGGGGACCTAAAAACCAAAAAAAGATTAATGAACAGGCAGAAGGAACTAAATTGCGAACAATAAAGGAAACCAAGTGGATAGACATGTCGAGATGAATCAGAGCACTGAGAGAGTGGAAGGAGGGGCAACTGGGAGTGAGCAAGGATAGGGAGGTAGGGCAGGGTGACAAATGTGCCCAGTAATGAAGAATTGGCTGCAATAGCTCAGAGCCCCATGTGCACCATGTGTGAACTCTTGAAACAACCGTGAGCCCCATGGGAGGGGGGGGGATCTCACTTGAGTGCATCAGAATGTACCATAAAGTGGACCCTCATAAAACTGCCATCATTCAAATGTGATTTAAAGCACTTCAGGCATTTTTGTGACATTTGTAAGCCTTGTGGTAAATAATGAGGAACTAGAGGACAATGCTAAATAACCATTTGCTTAGTTCAGTAACATGTGCAGCTCACAATGTAATTGCCCGTCTTCTGGTGACTGTCGCTAATTTTAATGTGGCTTTTGATACGGTTTTCAGCACATACAATAACCCTAGACTGATTGCATCAGCACATCTGAAGAAGTTGTTAATGCTCCCATCAGTGACTGGGGAAGGTGCAAGTGAACTTCATGCACTATTTCAAGCAATGTTGATGTGCTGATGGCATTACAACTAAACGTATCCTTTCAAGACATAATTATATCAGTGCTCTTTATAGAAAATGTTGACCAGTCTGTAAGAACATAATTTAAAACTTGCCATGTTGATGTGCTGATGGCATTACAACTAAATGTATCCTTTCTAGACATAATTTTATCAGTGCTCTTTATAGAAAATGTTGACCAGTCTGTAAGAACATAATTTAAAACTTGCCTGAGTTTCAATAGCTTTCTGACATTAGAAGAGAGATGTGCTTTTCTCAAAAATAAATGCAAATCTGAAATCATCAAGCCTACAGTACTACCATGGCACAGCACACATGGGAACTAAAAGCAGGGCACCTGCAACACCAAGCAATCTGGGCATTTGAGATGAATCTAGTCCCTGCTCGTGCTGCATTTGTCATGTGCCACTTGCCTTGTGTTTTGCAGAAGTACAGCAAATTCTGGCAAGCCACGTGTAGTGAACACAAACCAATTGCGATGCCCAACACATTGTTCAACAATTGTCTGAAAGATGATTATAGGGCTTCTAGTTGTACATCTGTATGCTGTCATGCTTGTCAAAAATGACCCCACACATTGCTACACACAGAAATAAAACACACAATATGGAACAAGGAAGGATTGTCCTAGTGACATGAAACACAAACACAATGGTATACATCCAACAAGTACATTGCATTATTGCTCACTTAAAGTCATCCCAGACAAACAAGTGCTGCTCACAACAGGGACAATATGGTTGAAACAAAACAGTGGAACACGGCAAACTTATGCTCTTAGTTTCTGACTCACAGTCATGATTTATATCTGAAGCTCCTCAACAATCACCCAAATGGGTAGAATGCAATAATACCCTGGCTGGAATCCTGCAAGGTACAGCTCCTTCACAACTGAGTGGAGTTAAGTGTTGTTTTGTTATATTTGAGTAAGCCCGTGTCTGTGTTATCTAAAATTGCACCTGTTATATTAATGCACCTATGAGTGACTGAGTGGATGATCATCAGCCAGTTTTATTAATTGCAATTTGTGTTGCAAGTAACATGTCATGCAAATGTAAGAGTATTCCCTGTTTTAAGCCTCATGAAGGGAATCAATAGTAACGTGATCTATGTCAGAGACAAAGCTATCTTGGTACATGTGTACTCTTGAGTTATTGTATCAGCAGGTGCTGATATTTTCGCTTCTGAATAACATAAATTTTAATGAGTGTTAATTACATTGCTAGTCACTTGTGCTATTTGTTCACATTTTCTACTCCCTGACTCTTCTTGTGTGAAGCTTTATTTGTGAAAATTATTGTTCCCATTGGTGTGTGTTGGCAGGGTAGCTTTTGCAGGAAATGATGTGTTCTTGTTGCCCGGGCCCAGAGTAGAGGCATGTTTGCCTTTTGCCATGGTGGCACTTCCGTCGTCGCATGGTGTCTGGGTTGACTGGCAGTCTGCTGCCCCTACCAGTCGCACTGTGGTGGCTCGAGTGAAGTGAAGTTGTTCATTTGACGTGTGCCATAGCGGAATGTCACAATATGGGCAGGAGCCAGTAGTCTGCTATATTTGGTGAATTTATTGAGCTCAGGAGGTTACGGCACATTTACCAAGCCTGAGGTTCCTCCTCATTATATCTTTAACTACTTGCTTAAATGTTGTACTCTTATCACTAATTCTCAATATGTTAAGTTTAAAACCTGTTAGTCATCAGTGTAAACTGTTGATCTTTGCCTTGGTTCATAGTCATTCACTAACTCCACTTGGGGATTTTGGCTGCTCATTCCTTGTTGACTGTTTTAGTTCTCTGCAGCAGCTCTCAGCTTGCTCTGAATATTTGACAACTGTATGTTTATTAAAGGTCATTTTTAATGTTTGTTTGCAATACTTCAAATTCATACCTCCCCAGTTTGTCTGGTATGATGGCCTGTGTAGTTTACTGCTTAATGGTTTTTCTTTCTTTTTGTTAAGTGTTATAAATTTCTAAGAGGCCTTCCAACAGCTACAATCAGTGGTGTGACTTGCAAATCTTCCTGTATTTCGATGAATATTATTCAATTGTGCAACAGTTACTTAAGCTTGCAAATTGTTAGCGCATCTAATGTCTGTCACTATGATTCATTTGATAGATAAAATTGTTTGTTGAACCTGCCCAATTGGTGTGACCTTTCCTTGTTTTGTGAACTGTGTACTTCCAATTTCATGCCGTTTTCATAATGGTACAATTGCCAAAATATGGCTTCTAATTAATTAAGCCTGATTAAGTTTCGGCTGCAAGTATCACAACTGTTTCAGTAAGTTTTTAAATTGTAATAATAACAATAATGTTGTTAAGTAACAAAGTTTATTAGGCCTACATAAAACAACAATCAACAAAATACGTGAGTCCACATTCCACTTCTTTTCCTTAAAGTTGTCCCAACCCTAGTTGTGAGGTATCAATGTCTTAATGATGGAAGAAAAGCAGCAATGTGACTCGCACTTCGTGGAACACACAACTAAAGATTCAACAGATTCATTGTTTGTCTTCCATTTCAGGAAGAGCGAAGTTTGTTATGTAATTCTTTCCATGATGCAGCAAAATGCTTCTCTCAGACTGAACAGAAACTAGCAAGACAATCAACATTTGTGGAAAGCTACACAAAGTTTGTGAGGAAGTATGAATATTTATGACATATGGTAGTAGCAGTCATTACAGATTTCATTTTATACTACATGCCACTTCAGCTGTGCTTAAAAAATTCAGTTCAACTACTAAAGCGAGAGTAGTGTTTCATTTTCTTGCCAAATCAAACACAAATTTGTCACTGAACAGTCTTCCAATGGTAGGACCAACCATTCAACATTATTAGTACTCCGTAATATTATGTTTCCGCATACATCACATTGCCTTCACAGTAGACATGGAGAATATGGATCGACAAGTGCTGGTAGTAGATGAAGATTGCATTTCCAATGAATATTGTGGAGGAGTGATAGATCTGCACCACCTCGGAATACCAATGAAAGACAATCACATACAGAATGACTTGTGCAACCTTACTTGCAGCACAGTGGTCTGTTACAGTTAGTTCACAAAGAGAGTGAGCAGAGAGAGCCAGCGAAAATTCTCACTAATCATTTCAATATGGACCATTGCGTCTGAGGATCTGATACAGTAAGGGGTGAAATCAAGCCCCAACAAGATCTCATTAAGATACTGATAAGAATTGGAGCTTCACTATGGAAATGGTACAGCAGCAGTGCCACACTTCAAAAATATCCCCTCAGCGGTGCAAGAAACACAACTACTTTTACTGCTTGATAATGATGAGGATCTTAGAACTTCAGATTTATTCTAGCATCCAGCTGCTGAACATTTTGAAAGTGTGAACAATGTCAAACCAGAACCTAATATCTACAGGTTCACAAAAGGCACTGTACTGTATGCCACATCATCCATTTTTGATTAATTACTCCCATTGTGCTCTCATTTAAGATAGTTTTGCAATGTCTATGGCAGCATAAGTTAATGTGGAATGGGCCCTTGCCCTCAGAGTTGCACTCCTTGTGGCAGACACTATACAGTGAAATTCATATGACAGACAGCATGAGTGTTGATCATGTAGTCTTTGCAGTAGGGACTTCTACCAGTATACAGAAGTCGGTACAAGATCTGGATGATCGTCCGAAGACTGATCATTTGATTCTGTTTCATGCATCAGAGACATGTCTGAATATTACTGGAAGCAAATCCCAAACAGAAAAAGTAGTTACACAGTTACCTTTACTTCACACAGCACAACCTGTGATATACGAGCTACCAAACATGAAGTTAGGTTTATTGAATTACTAAGCAACATGAGTTACACTTGTGATCTCCAAAGACAAGAAGACCTCCCTATGAAGCGCACAAGATATCTATTTGATAGCCAGGATAATATTCTAATAAGATTTTTTCAAGTTCGTCTGGCTATGATAATAGCAAGAAGAATGATGTATCATTTTAAAAATTAATTGATGTGTAATTGGAATAACTAAATATTTTAAACAACTGTAGGTGGTAATTATCATGTTTAATGAATATCAACTGTGGTGTAATGTATCAGTTGGGTAATGTAACATATTTCACAATGTCTATAGAACCAATGAATGATGGTTGCTGCCATGAAGTCATATTTTAGTTCAAATAGTGGGTTTAAACTACTATTCACTTTAGGAATTTTTTCCTCATGTGCATTAAATCTGCTGCAGGTGTATGAAGAGTTTCTGCAGAGTGCGACAACGATAGTTGCTTCATCAAGCTTCACTGTATCAACTGATTTGAGTGGTTTATTCCTCGCTATCTCATTCTGGTTCAGTGATGTGCCTTGCCCCTAGATCTGTAGCACTGTGACAACTGCTATTAGATCAGGGGACAACTGCTATCACATCAGGGGACAAAACATGAAGTTAAGCTGTCATTAGCCAGTATGTGAGTCTTCTTTGAGAATTTTTTGCGATTGTTCCGTAGACAATTATATTGAGAAAATAGACTTGAGATAACATTTCACTTATCAGTGCAAATGAAGTTGCTAATGTTGTTGTGTCAGGAAAGATTTGAGTGCAAAAAATAATGAGAATGAAGTGGAGATGAATAGGATATGTAGAAAGGAGTTGATTAATTAAAATGGGGGCGTGCAGGGCAGAACACAGAAGGGCTAAAAACCATGGGCAGATGAAATTTGTGAGCACCCTGGAAGAAGGCCAGAAACAGTGTGGGGTTCATTATGTGCCACAAAGCCAAACTTCTTTTTCTGCTGGTGAAACTCACCCCCTCTATTTATTTATTTATCTCTTTTTCCGGTGATCCATGTTGTGACACTATCACAGGATATGGAATGCGTCAATTTTACTAGCTTTTGGCCAGAATTTATGGTAATACATAAACCAAAACAAAAACAGCAAACAGTAACTTAGGTCCCACTACAAAAAAATACATTTTAGAGATAGATAGAGATTGCAAAACAAAAAACTGTAAACAGTAACTTAGGTCCCACTACAAAAATATATTTTAGAGATAGATGAAGATTACAAAATAATAAGTGTTACAGAGAAATAAATATTGCAAAATATATGTTTACAATAAAAATATTCGGTATTACAAATACGAATTTGGGCACACATTTACAATTTACAATACAAGAAATGTTAAACACTGTAGTTCAGGAACTCTTCTAATGTATAAAATGATCCTTGCAATAGAAACTGCCTTAAGGTTTTTTTAAACAAGAGATCATGATCTACCAAACACTTAATTCTTGAATGGAGGGCATTAAAAATCTTACAGCCACTGAAATGGACTCCTTTCTGCACCATACTTAGATTTGTCTGTTCATAGTGGATATCTTGTTTCCTTCTACTATTGTGACTGTGATATGCACTATTCAGCTTAAAGATGGATTTTTCTTTCCTTATGAAGGACATCAACGAGAATATATATTGCGCAGTGGATGTAAGTATTTCAAGCTTCTTAAAAAGGTTCCTGCATGTGGCTCTAGGATGGACTCCACACATTATCCTTATGGCTATTTTTTGTGCGCACAGTACTTTTTTAGCCAGTGGCTGATTTCCCCAAAATATAATTCCAAATGCCATAACTACATGAAAGTAACCATAATACGCTGACTTCATGGTTTCCATATTTCTATAAGAAGAAACAATGCGCAATGTGTATGTTGCTGAACTTACTCTTTTGCACAGATCCATGATGTGGTTTCACCAATTAAGTTTCCTATCAATATGCAAGCCTAGGTATTTTGTGGGATCTACTCTGGTTATTGTCTGCTCACCTATCTTTACAAATATTTCCTCATCTTTGGAAGTTTTGTGGAACTGAATGTAGTTTGTTTTACAGTAATTTAAAATAAGACCATTAATGTTGAACCACTTTGTTTCATTTAAAACCTTACTTGCCGTTACCTCAAGTTTATCTACTGAATTATCAATAAGTAGTGTAGTGTCATCCGTGAAAATGGTGAATCTACAATATTCCGTACAGAGAGGAAGATCATTTATAAATATAATAAAAAAGAGGGGGCCCAGAACTGAGCCCTGCGGCACTCCACATGGTACCCCATTCTGAAGATACTGGGACACCATCTTGGCTATCTACTACAACTTTATGTTTCCTATTTGACAGATACGAGTTGAGCCATTTCCCTGCTGCACCACTTATACAGAGATGTGCAGCTTTTTGTAAAAGAATTTGGTGATTTACACAGTCAAATGCTGTTGTTAGGTCACAAAATATGCCAATCACTTTCAGTTTTTTGTTGATAGATTCCAAGAGTTTGCCAGGAAATGCAAATATTGCATCTTCCATTGACAAACCTTTCTGAAATCCAAACTGACTTTTGCTGAAGCTATTGTGTTCACTGAGATGCTTAACTATCCTGGTATGCATTAGTTTCTCTAAAACCTTTGAAAAGCTTGTCAGTAGTGATATTGGCCTACAGTTAGCAGTATCCGTCTTATCCCCCTTCTTATACAGTGGTTTTACAACTGCGTACTTAAGCCTCTCAGGAACTATTCCTGGCTTAAGTGACACATCAAAAATGTGGCAAAGGACTTTACTTACATGGCTGGAGCAGTATTTTAATAATTCATTAGAAATGTTGTCAATTCCAGCAGAGCTTTTACTTTTCAGGGATTTAATAACTCTCAATTTCTTGAACAGTGACTGTTTTTACCTTCATGTGTTGTACTGAACCAGGTACTCTATTGTCACTCACCTGAGCGACAGGACGTGGGCCTTCCTCCGCAACAGGGCCTGATAGACAAGAAAGGAAATTATATGTTAAAATAAAAAATATTTTATCCTTGAAAGTAAAACAAACAGGTGGTAAATGAAGACTGTTTCAACATGACATGATAAAGAGCAGAATCAATTACTTCAGTCTTTAAGAGTGCCTAGTCATCAGTGAATAACTGAGCTTCTGATCTACTCAATTATGTATAACAGTGAACATTACTAACCGAGTTCCAGAGAGCCAGAATTTTATTACAGTTGCAGGCCAGCTATCTGAAGACTGCCAGGGGCAAATAAACTTTTATTGCCAATATTTCACATAAATATTGACCAAATTTTAAAATTTAAAATCCTGTAGTAATTTGCTTATTAAAAAATACATTTTTATGTTACAGGGTTAACTCACTGTGGCAGGTTTAACAATTAGGAACTGTGTGTATGGCTGTATACACAGCCTCACTCACTGCAGGCATATGCCAACATTCTATTCATCTAGTATTTGACAATGACTTGCTGAAAACTTCACCAATAATTTCAAATTACCATGATTTTTTCTCAGAGATACCCCACACACAGTAATAGGAAAAATGTTAATCACTTAGCACATTCTTGCTGTTCATGCAGTAAAATTGCACATCAAACACATACAATGTAACACTCCTTTCTTTACTTACATATGGATACATATAGCCAGGAGACGGTGTGGCCAATGATGTGGGGTATTTCTCAGGGGCATTCTTTGTAGAGGTGAAGCTAGAACAAATTTGATGAGTATAGCAACAGGATGGAGTAGAAGACATAATACGAATGAGGTTGAAGTTGGTGGTGTACCAGGGGAAGTGGGTGGCTGGTACCTTACAATGCTGTCTTGTGAAATTCAACAGAGGGCTGTCTATTGCTGGCATGTTAATAGGCCTGAAACAAACTCAGTGCAGCTTATCTTGCCCATGACAGCCATTGCATAGTTTCTGTACAGGGACCACATGACACTGGACAATTTTCCAGTACTCCCGTGCACTGCACAACCTGCATAGATCACTGCACAATGGCTCACCAGCCAACCCAAGTCCCAGACTCGACATGAAGTATCTACTTAGAGTGCCACGACTATATTAATAACAATGCAGCCCACAATATTGGAATTGTCAGTGTAACCTACACTTTAGGTACCTACAACATTACTTCTCATTTGTTACACACAGAGTGATGAACTGGAGCTTCAAGAATAGTTCACATACTAGCAGACATCTTTCTGTGGATCATGGCATTCTCTACCTTGCCTTCACTAGAAATCCATTTCATTTGATGCCCGCTGATACACACAACCTGTGTTTCTATAAAGGTCTATTCCCCTTGGCTACACAGAAACATTTCTGTGGTCAAGTGCCTCTGCACAGTGTTTGAATGGTTTTTCTCCATGTTCAGAAAACACTCCCATTTTCCTATGATTTGCAGTTGACTCGACACTTTTGTTCTCTGATCTTCTGTGAACGTTTGTCTTATTATTACTTGTTTTATAATGTCTCTGTCTTGTGCCACTTCATTCCTTCGTTTTAGTGTCTTTATGCCTGCACCATTCCACCTCACCATTGCTCCTCAATGATGAAGTGCCCTGATTCCTGTATTTTTCTTCCAGGTCTGTTCCTCCTGGATGGCGCTGCCATCTCCTCCATGGAGATTATAGTTCTCATATTTTTGGCTGCTGTTACAGTCACAACTTTCCCTCTGAGCATAACGGCATTGGAATCTAGGACATCACCAGAGAAGCTTGCAGTGCTCAGCTTAGCTCATATTATTGACAACTTCACAGCATATCAGGGCTATTTTTATACTGCTTGCACTGGGAAGCCATTTTTCTTGCCCAACATTATCATGTGTCTACTGTGTTGCAATGAAATTCTAATGTTTGTGACAACCTGAGCACATTTATCACCTAGTGCATGGATCATCCACAATAAGTGGGTGGCAGATGGGGCAAGGCACCTCCCTGCTAGACTTCCTGTACAGAGGTGAGGCAGGAAGACAGACAGATTGGTCTGGGAACAGACTGTAGTGAAAGTCTTATTGGGAAATATTTTATGAGAAAAGGACAGTGATACTGTACATACATCATCTTCGGATACTTATCATCAGCCATATTCTCCACTTGTGTGAATACATTTCTACTATGTGTTTCAGTTGTTTCCACTACACTGTTTACTTCCAGCCTCTTCATGTCATAGTTTATCAGCTCTCATTTGTCAAAGTAAATCATATAAACATTATTTTTGCTGACACGATTCTTTCGCCTACTCCTACCTTGCCGCGTCTTAATAGGCGTCTTGTCGGGCCTAGGGAGGGAATTCTCTACCCTAAAAAACCCACATGTGCACTCCACACGTTCTCCGCTATACTTGTAGCCACTTCCAGCGTGTAGAGCACGCCTGACCTATTCAGGGGGACCCTACATTTCTCCACCCGATACGGAGGTCGAGAAATTTGCACCCCCAGATCTCCGCAGAATCGTCTGAGCCTCTGGTTAAAGCCTTCTACTCGGCTCCAAACCAGAGGACCGTGATTGGTTCTGGGAATGATACTACAAATAGTGGAACTGAGTTACAAGGGGAATGCTCCTCTGTAGCCAAAAGGTGAGACTTTAGTGGTTGTGGTGAACTGCAATGATAAGGCACAGAAGATTTACTTTGTACAAGTTTTGGATGATAATTATTATCTGAACACTTCATTGAGACCCCCCAGTATATTTTGAGGAGGATCGATCATCACTGTAGATATGACAACTGTGGTTGGACACGCTGTATTGGAGAGACTTCTTGGTATGGAATGGGTGGCAGTTGTCAAAATGGAGATATTACTTGTAGTTATTAGTGATTTAGCCATCTATGAAGTGGATGTCAACATCTAGGAAGGTGGCTTGTTGGCCTGAGAAAGTTCAGGTGAAACAAAGGAGGAGAATGTGTTGAGGTTCTGGAGGAATGTGGATAGGGTTTTCTCAGTCTTGATCCAGATCACAAAGATGTCTTCAATGTATCTGAATGAGGGGAGGGGGTTTAGGATTCTGGGGGTTTAGAAACTATTTTTAACCCATTACCTCACTACTCATATCCCTGTAATAGACCTAGATGCAAGACATGTCCCATACATCCCACCACCACCACCACCACCACCACCACCACCACCACCACCACCACCGCCGCCTACTCCAGTCCAGTCACAATCACCACCTATCCCATCGAAGGCAGGGCTACCTGTGAAACCAGTCATGTGATATATAAGCTAAGGTGCAACCATTGTACTACATTCTATGTAGGCATGACAAACAAGCAGTCTGTCCACATAAATGGCCACCTACAATCTGTGACAAGAAACAAGTTGATACCCAGCTGATGAGCACGCTGCCCAACACAACATCCTTCATTTACATGACTGCTTCACGGCCTGAGTCATATGAATCATGCCCACCAACACCAACTTTTCTGAATTGGGCAGGTGGGAAATCTCCCTGCAACATATTCTATGTTCCTGTGACCCTCCTGGCCTCAACCTTGGTTAGTCACTTCTCTCACCCATCCAGCTCTTCCCATTCCAGCACCGCTCAGCCCTCATTCCACCATTGCACCCAGTCTTCCACTTTTCTACTTTACTGCTTCCACTTCCACTTCTGCTACCCCCCCCCCCCCCCCCCCCACACACACACACACACAAAAGGCCTAGTGTCACGCAACTGCACCCAGCTGCCCTACTCTCTCTCCCCCACCCATACACAATTATCCTCACTCCTCCCCACCCCAGCATCCTCTGTTCTGTAACACCACCCTGTCACCACTTCCATCATGCACTACTTCTCACAGTGTGGTTCCAGTTGCCACAGAGTGTGTGTGTGTGTGTGTGTGTGTGTGTGTGTGTGTGTGTGTGTGACAAAGGCCTCGCAGGCTGAAAACTTATTTGTGACAGTCTTTTGTTCTGCTTATCTGCAACTCAGAATCTCTGCTATATGGTGATTAGCAACTTTCTGTTTCATAATATTCTTCATTTCAATTCAGTTCTTCAGTTTATGAGTCATTCCCACCAGTTGCACAGAATTCTATGTTGTGTTTAACTTTAAATGAACTATTTCTTCTTTATAATTTAATTTATCTAAAAACAAAGATGATGTGACTTACCAAACGAAAGCCCTGGCACATTGATAGACACACAAACATACACACAAATTTCTAGCTTTCACAACCAATGGTTCTCTCGTCAGGAAAGAGGGAAAGACAAAAGGATTTGTGTTTTAAGGGAGAGGGTAAGGAGTCATTCCGATCCCGGGAGCGGAAATACTCACTTTAGAGGGGGGGGGAAGAACGGGTACACACACACACACACACACACACACACACACACACACACACACACACACACACACACAGATATACAAACACAAGCAGACATATACAGGAATGATTTAGTCCAAACAAAGTAACAATGTCACATAGAAAGACTAGTGTGCATCGACATAAGATAATGTTATGCATCTGGTGGAACAGTGGCCATGGGTTGTACAAAGAGTTGCTTGCATGAGGGTAACTTTCCTGTTGGCATTTATTGTCAACAACAGTCATCTTCCAGATGCAATTCCAGAAAAACAACCAGGAAGACTGTGTGAAGTGATGCTATTCCACAATAACAGCCACCGGCATTCTGCTAGACTGGCAAGAAACACTACACAACTACTGGGTTGGGAAGTCATACTGCACCTACCTTTTTCACCTGATATTGCACCCTCGGATTTCTTCTTCTCTGCTCTCTGTTCAATGATCTTCACAAACTTCCTTTTAGTGTGAAAATACACTCTAAACATATCTCTACAAGCTATTTGTTACAAAACCATGTGATGTCTACAGTTGTGGATTCAGAACGTTACCCCAACATTGGCAGACTGCAGCGATCAGTGATGTGGATTATATTATTTATGACTGCATGTGTCTCCATTTGCTTTGGGAGAGGAGGAGGATTACAGGGACAATATTCTTCATTTAAGGATATGATGAGGTGGTTTCAAATCACTGGCCATGAATGTGGTTAACTTGTTCCAGTCCCCAATAACATTGGCAATTTTCCTCTTTAAGAAGCTCAACTATGCTGAGTGATAGTTGTATACTTAAATATATTTATCTTAAGATGATGATTTTATTATGAGCCATGACTACAGAATAAGGGTACTGTGATCTAAATGTCAATACTTTTCACAGTGTGCCAATTTGTAATGTTAGCTCACTTTTAAGACGACTTATTTCTGAATGTCAATTTGGTACTTAAAAACTTGTCTTCTTTCTCTTTGATCACATTTCCCTCACCATTTACCACAGTGCACATTTTAAACATAACAGCACATTTGTGACCAATGTTTTGTAGTTACAAAGGCATTGCCAATTTTCAGTATGAATTATGCACTATGTAATTAATATCTAGTGTCAAGTTCAAGTATAAAATTTTGAACAACTGTTTCACTGAAATACTTGAGCAAGAAAAAGATGGAACAAAAATACCGTATAAGAAAATATTATAGTGATAACTTTAACATGTAATTAAGGTACTGAAGAAAGCAAAAATCTCACCTGCCAATACCTCCTCTTGGTGTACCTCTTGGTGTGCCTCTTGGTGTGCCTCTTGGTGTGCCTCTTGGTGTGCCTCTTGGTGTGCCTCTTGGTGTGCCTCTTGGTGTGCCTCTTGGTGTACATCTTGTGGCTCCTGCAAAAAAAATTAAACAGGTGAATAACTTAACATCAACTGAATTTAAGCATAAATCAAACAGCTTGAAATGTGTCAGTGGTATGTCATCTCACTGCACATGCTCATCTCAGTGTTAGTATGTTGGTAAATTATATAATGACAGAGATTATGAATCAGGTGCAGTGACAAGTAGATACATGTGAAATTTTAATAAAGTGAGATTGATGAAAACTGCATAATGATCCAAGTGAAGAATCACAAAATATTTGAATTTTAATTGAGCTTAATAGTCCGAATTCACTACAGTTGCCATATACAACCACTGTCACTCAGAAGGACAAAGGTGCCCACAAAAAGCTAGTCAACATTGTGGGAATGAGACCATAGCTGCTAGGTGCTCGAAGGCTGGTGTGAGGATACCGCCAGTGACCAAAATAAAAGTACAGCATAGTTTGCTGGAATGAACAATCCTCATCCATGACCTGCTGGGGTAGTCTAAAGGATCATGGAAGGGGAAATGAGTAACAGAACATTATAAAATGACAGATTATAGAGATAGTGATAGGGTCCATTATGACTAGATCTACTGCTACCGGGGCAGAAATTTGAGAATGATTCTTGGTCCCAGAGAGCCATCTGAAGTTGGCCCACACAACAGAAGAGGGAGTGGAACATTTAAAAGAACTAGTTAATTAAATCCGTGACAGTTTTTTGCTATCCTGAAAGGTGTAACGACACTGTTCACACAACAACTGATAATGAATGCAGATTGCCATCATAGAATGTTAAAAACTTGTAGAGCACATCTCTGCATTTGAGTGGAGTCACAACATGGCTCAGTCAAACAAAGGACTGGGACACAGCAGGGTAAAGATATAGTGCAAGAATGGAACACTGTGTGGTGGTAATGGCAGCATTTGTAAGATATTCTAGCGGGGCTTCACAACTGGGTAAACGATGTGCCCAGGACACCATCATTAGAAAGTTGTCATTTGGGTGTGCTCATGGATAGGGTAGGAGTCACAAAATGGGCAAATTGGGCAGTGCAGGAGAGGTCCAGATGTGGGTAGGAGTGCATGAAGTGTGGAAGGAATGTGGGTACCCCCACGATAAGGCAAATAAGGTTAAGGTGGCTGAGAAGGTCGTCCAAGAGGACACCTCTCTGACAGGTTCTGGGAGATTCCTGAAGGGAATGGTGTGCATTACAGTCAACGAGCAGCAGGAAGGAGTGAGGAAGTTGCCCAGTAAGCTGGAAGAAGACTGTCCGGTGACACTGAATGACTGAGGGGTGTAAACAGTACATATGGAAAAGTTCAGGAGAGGAAGTAAAATGTGGCTGGAATAGCTTGAAGCTGGATTGGCAGGAAGACTATGAACATCATCCTTGATGAGCAGCATCACTCCACCCAATGACATAGAATCAGTCCTTGGGTGAAGGTGTGAGGTTGGGGAATGTTGAAGTAGACTGGAAATACATGCGAGAGCTCAATGCAGGTTGTGAGGATTCAATTTTGTTTCCTGGAGGAAGAGAACAAGCCGAGGTTGTGATTCCAAGAGCAGCTGTGAACCCTCTTTGTTCGATCCAAGGCCGCAAACATTCCATTGGAGGAGTGTCATGATTAGGGAAGGGGATAAGGCAAAAATGCAGGGGTGTCACCTCAGCAGCTATTGAGTGGCAGCTTTAGAAGGCTCACTGCTACAGGGGACAGAGGCTGGAGAATCAGCCTCTGTAAGACCTACAGAGGTGTTGGCATTATCGTTCTGTCCGTCTTTTTTTTTTTTGTGGTTTTAGGGCGCACAACTTCAATGGTCATTAGCACCCTGACTACGTTAAGAATGCACCGCGAGGCACAAGTTTAAAACAGCAACGAAACGGAAAACACGATAAAAGACAGACTGACAGGCATAGGATTAAAAAACAGCATCATCAAATGTCCTTAGAGAGGTTTGTCAAATTGATAAAACGAAGAACACGAGCAGCTGCTTGTGGGTCATCCGCTAAAATGGCATCTAAAGTACATGGCAGGTTAACATCTAGACGCAGTGTGTGAAAATCCGGGCAGGACATTAAAATGTGGCGGACCGTCAGCAATTGCCCACATGGGCAGAACAGCGCCGGCACAGCCGTCAGCAGATGGCGATGGCTGAACCGGCAGTGTCCAATGCGTAACCGGGCCAAAACAACCTCCTCCCGCCGAGAAGGGCGGGAGGAGGACGTCCAAGCCGCGGGAAGACGTTTCAAGGCCCGAAACTTGTTGTCTGTAAGTGCAGCCCAATCGGCATGCCACAGCGATAAAATGCGCCAACAAATAACCCTGCTACTATCTGATGAAGGGACACAACAAGAAGCTGTCCGACGCTGGAGGACCGCAGCCATGGCCGCAGCATCTGCAGCTTCGTTCCCAGGGATACCGACATGGCCAGGGACCCACATAAAGCTAACCGGAGAACCGACGTCCACCAGCTGCCGAAGAGAGCGTTGGATCTGGTGCACAAAAGGGTGAACCGGATACGGATCACTGAGGCTTTCGATGGCGCTCAGGGAATCGGAGCAGATGACATAAGCAGAATGTCGGTGGCGGCAGATGTAAAGAACAGCCTGGTAGAGGGCAAAGAGCTCAGCTGTGAAGACCGAACAATGGCCATGGAGCCGGTATTTGAAACTTTGTGCCCCGACAATAAAAGAACACCCGACCCCGTCATTGGTCTTAGAGCCATCTGTATAAATGAAGGTCATATTGATGAACTTCGAACTAAGTTCCACAAAATGGGAGTGGTAGACCGAACCGGGGGTAACCTCTTTTGGGAGCAAGCTGAGGTCAAGGTGAATGCGGACCTGAGCCTGGAGCCAAGGTGGCGTGTGGCACTCGCCCCCTCGAAAGGTTGCAGGGAGTGAAAAATTAAGGTGTTGAAGGAGGCGACGAAAGCAAACTCGAGGGAGTAGCAGGCTCCCAAATCCAGCTTGGAGCGGACGATCGACCGATATAGACGGAGCAGGACGGTTCGATCCGCTCCCCACGTCATACCCCTGAGAACACGGAGGACATTTAAAGAACGGGTACAACGGGCAGCGAAATATGACGTGGAGACCAGCTAAGTTTCCTGTCAAATGTAAGACGTAAAAATTTGGTTGTCTCCACGAGTGGGAGAGCAACTGGACTGAGTCGTAAGGACGGTGGGAGAAACTCTTTGTAGCGCCAGAAGTTAATACAGACAGTCTTCTCGGCAGAAAAACGGAAGCCATTGGCGACACTCCAGGAGTAAAGACGATCAAGAGAACGCTGAAGACAGCGCTCCAGGACACGTGCACACTGCGCGCTGCAATGGATGGTAAAATCGTCCACGAAAAGGGAGCCTGATACATCAGCTGGGAGGCAATCCATTATTGGATTGATCGCGATGGCGAAGAGAGCGACGCACAAAACTGAGCCCTGTGGCACCCCATTCTCCTGGCGAAAGGTGTATGACAGGACAGAACCCACACGTACCCTGAACTGTCAATCCATTAAAAAGGAACGAATAAAAAGAGGGAGGCGACCACGAAGGCCCCATTTATGCATGGTGCGGAGAATGCCCGCCCTCCAACAGGTGTCATAAGCCTTCTCCAAATCAAAGAACACAGCTGCGGTCGGGCGCTTCCGCAAGAAGTTATTCATAATGAAGGTCGACAAGGTAACCAGATGGTCAACAGCAGAGCGGCACCTACGAAATCCACATTGTACATTGGTAAGTAGGCGTCGAGTCTCGAGCAGCCAAACCAATCGAGAGTTAACCATTCGCTCCATCACTTTACAGACACAGCTGGTAAGCGAGATAGGTCGATAGCTGGAAGGCAAGTGCTTGTCCTTCCCCGGCTTAGGAATTGGGACAACAATAGACTCGCGCCAGCATGCGGGAACATGTCCCTCAATCCAGATGCGATTGTAAGTACGAAGAAGAAAACCTTTACCCGCAGGAGAAAGGTCCTTCAGCATCTGAATATGAATAGAATCAGGCCCTGGAGCGGAGGACCGTGATCGGCCAAGTGCGTTTTCGAGTTCCCGCATGGTGAATGGGGCATTATAACTTTCACGATTCGAGGAGCGGAAGTTAGGTGGCCTAGCCTCCTTTGCCTGTTTGCGGGGGAGGAAGGCAAGGTGGTAATGAGCGGAGCTCGAAACCTCTGCGAAAAAGCGGCCGAAGGCATTGGAAACATCCTCAGGGGCCACAAGGACGTCATTCGCGACTGTCAAGCCAGAAACTGGTGAGTGGACCTTAGTGCCAGATAGCCGGTGCAGGCTACCCCAGACAACAGAAGAAGGAGTAAAACTGTTGAAGGTGCTTGTGAAAGCAGCCCAGCTGGCTTTCTTGCTTTCTTTAATAATACGACGACACTGAGCACGTAATCGTTTATAATTGATACAATTCGCCACTGTAGGGTGGCGTTTAAAGGTGCGTAAAGCACGTCGACGAGCACGTAAAGTGTCTCTACATGCTGCGATCCACCAGGGGACCGGTACGCGACGTGGAGAAGAAGTAGGGGGAGGGATGGAATATTCAGCAGCAGCGAGAATGACTTCCGTGAAGTGTGGGACCTGACAATCGCAGCTTGTGAAGGTTTGATCTTTAAAGGTCGCCCTGGAAGAGAATAGCCCCCAGTCTGCCTTGGAGATGGTCCAACTAGAGGAGCACGGAGAGGGGGTATGCTGCAGGAGATGGATAACACACGGGAAGTGGTCGCTCGAATATGTATCAGAAAGTGCATACCACTCAAACAGGCGTGCAAGTTGGGGAGTACATATAGAGAGGTCTAAATGGGAATATGTGTGAGATGTGTCCGAAAGAAAAGTAGGGGCGCCAGTATTGAGGCAGACAAGATTGAGCTGGTTGAAAAGGTCTGCTAACAGGGAGCCCCTCAGGCAGGATGCTGGAGAGCCCCAAAGGGGATGGTGGGCATTGAAGTCTCCAGTTAACAAAAATGGTGCAGGTAGCTGAGCAATAAGTTGCATCATGTCTGCCCTGGTAACGGCAGATGACGATGGAGTGTAAACGGTACAAATGGAAAATGTAAAAGTGGGGATAGTAATGCGGATGGCAACTGCCTGCAGGCCGGTGTGCAACATGATGGGATCGTAGTAAATATCATCCCGGACCAGCAACATAACCCCTCCATGAGCCGGGATACCTACCACAGGGGGTAGGTCAAAACGCACAGAGGTGTAGTGTGCCAAGGCAATTTGATCGCATGGGCGTAGCTTCGTTTCCTGGAGGGCTACGACGAGCGGACGGTGCAAGCGGAGCAGAAACTTCAAGTCCTCTCAGTTGGAGCGAATGCTGCGAATATTCCAGTGAATAAGTGCCATCATAAGAAGAAAAGGAAGATGAAAGAAAGGGTCACTTCGAAGGCCGCTGAGGGGCCGGCTTCGAGTGAGCACTGCCGCCGCTATCAGTAGGCGGACAGTCATCGTCCATTGGGTCTATAGGTTCATCGGCCATCTTGGGAGGATGGCCGGGAGGGGGAGCTTCCTCCGCCGGTGAACGGCCAGATGTTCGGCTACCAGCGGTGCGGGCAGGCGAAACGGATGACGGCCTGGGGCGGCAACCACTGGGTGGCGCAGGAGAAGAAATGCACCGTGCCGGTGAAGGAGAACTGTGCTTCCTATGAGCCTTCTTGGAAGGACGTTTGGTGGAAGTACCGGTCGTAGGCTGGGAGGTCGAGGTACATAGGAAGTCTGCACGGGACGGTTCCTTCTTGAAGGCCCATGCATCTGACTTCTGGGTCTTCGTCTTAGCAGAAGCTGATGAAGGGGCTGGTGTCTGTGGGGTGATGGGAGGAAGAGGAGACGTCAACCGCGCGATCTTAGCACTGGCCGAACGGACGATCGTGGTGCTGAAGGTCAGATCGCATGTCTGGGTTGCCACCTCCCTGGTAGTCTGAGGAGAGGCGAGGACAGTACTGTATTTCCCCGCTGGGAGCAGCGTGGGCTTCCTACTAGCCAATAGCTTGCGAGCAGCCGAGGTGGACACTTTCTCTTTGACCCGAATTTCTTGGATTCAGCGTTCTTCCTTATAGACAGGACAGTCGCGGGAGGATGCGGCATGGTCACAGTGACAGTTCACACAACGAGGAGACGGAGGTGGACAGTCACCCTCATGGGCATCCCTGCCACAAGTGACACATTTAGCCGCATTGGAGCAAGACTGTCGAGTGTGATTGAAGTGCTGACACTGGTAGCAGCGCATAGGTGTCGGGACATAGGGGCGAACAGAAATAACCTCGTAGCCCGCCTTGATGCGCGATGGCAGCTTAACACTCTCAAAGGTCAAGAAAAGTGTCCGGGTCGGTACAAGGTCATTGTTGACCTTTTTCATGACCCTATGGACAGCCGTCACGCCCTGCTCAGCGAGGAAAGATTGAATCTCCTCGTCAGTCAATCCGTTGAGGGAGCTAGTATAGACTACACCACGAGACGAATTCAAAGTTCTGTGGGCCTCCACCCGGACAGGGAACGTGTACAGGAGTGTGGTCCGAAGCAGTTTTTGTGCCTGAAAGGCGCTCTCAGTTTCTAGTAATAAGGTACCATTACGCAACCTGGTACAAGATTTGACAGATCCGGCTATGGCATCTACGCCCTTCTGGATAACGAAAGGGTTGACAGAGGAAAAATCCTTTCCGTCCTCAGATCGAGAAACTACGAGGAACTGTGGGGCAGGCGATAGTACTTTTGTCACAGGTGGCTGGTCATGTTTCCGTTTTTGGGCAAAAGTCGAGAGAGATGGAGTGAAATCCATTGCGGAGGAATCTTCCATGATTGCCAGTGTCTCCGATGGCGCACTCCTTCCTTGTGGGGACCCTCTCAGAGGGCACTCCCGCCTTAGGTGAATGTTTACACCTCAGGTCACACCTCCCGAGAAACAGATGGAGGGACCAATCGGCATGGTCAGAAGGTATCAGCTCAGGCGATCACCCATCCCCGGGCCTGGCCTTTACCAGGGGGTAAGCGCGTGCCTTACATGTCTACCCAGGGCGGGGAATTACGCGTTTCCCCGTCACCGGCTATGCGTGCGAACACGTGGGTCGGCCTTCAGGCACGCACAGGGAGGAAGGAAGAAGAGGAAAAGGGAGAGAGATAGGGAGAGAGAGAGAGATAGGGAGAGAGAGAGAGAGAGAGAGAGAGAGAGAGAGAGAGAGAGAGAGAGAGAGAGAGAGAGAGAGAGAGGACAGACTGTCTCAAACGCCGAGGCGGAGACCAGAGAAGGCAAGGAGAAGAAGGCAATGAGAAGGCAAGGAGAAGGCAAGGAGAAGAAGGCAATGAGAAGGCAAGGAGAAGAAGGCAATGAGAAGGCAAGGAGAAGAAGGCAAGGAGAAGAAGGCAATAAGAATGCAAGGAGATTTTGCAGGGGAAAGAGTAAGGAAGACATTGAGGTGCAGAAGAGCAAAGAAAGGAACCAACCAAAGATAGGATGAAACGAGAAGCGAAAAAGCAAAATGACCGCAAATAGACGTCGTGGAACCGTCCGTCTCCGGACGCAGGCGCTAACTACCCCCGTGAGGGGGAGGGACTCATTTTAGTCACCTCTTACGACAGGCAGGAATACTGCGGGCCTATTCTAATCCCCGGGCCCGCAGGGGGGCTGTCCGTCCTTGAGGACCGGACCAGATAAATGGCTGGATGTGCGTACCAGCAACAACGTGATCAGCCAGAGAATGGTATCATGTGGCCACACCATCAAGGAGTAACTGTGAGCCAATAGAGAAGCACATTTCTTCCTTTCTTTGATTTTTTGGATCCTTTCTGGTTTGCATTGGAAGAATCAAATGTTTGTTGGCTGAAGGGACATAGAAATTCTTCATGGGAGTATTCCTTCTGTCCTTTCTGGGCTTTCAGTTGTGTAGCAGGTGACTTTGTCCCATGAGACAAAAGCAGCTTGCTGCACAGCTGGAGAAAAAGAGGAGGAGGAGGAGGAGGAGGAGGAGGAGGAGGAGGATGACCAGGCTGCTGCTATGACACTGGGTGATTTAACAACCACAGTGCTGCAATACACATCACCCGTCTGGATGTACACATACTTCATGGAGCAAGATGTGGCAGAAATGGTACTGTAACTGCCTGAGGGTAGAACATAGGGTCACTGAGTAGTCGACAATTTGCAAACGACCTGGTAAGGCATCTTTTTCCTTGACCCAGATCTCCTGGATGCCCAATCATTGAGATAAAAGAGATAATCTTGGGAGGAGATGGCATGATCACCATTGCAACTTGTGCAGCAGGGAAGACAAGGTAGCAAGGTTACACAGTTGGCTGGGAGTCACCATGACATTTGAGTGTGGTCGTAAAGATTACACTGGCCGCAGTGCACTGGGTTTGGTGGCATGCTCAGCAACAGTGTGGTCCAATTGTTTTTCGCCATAGTGTATGAGCAGTCATTTATGCAGACAAACTTCTTGTTTGTCCTGCCCTCGTAAAATGCAGTACAGTGGTTGGTTGAAGCGTAGCATTTAGATCACATGACTCATTTCACAGGTTGCCCACCATTGAAGGGATAGGTAATGTTTCTGGCTGGACTTCAGTAAGTAGAGGTGGTGGTGGGTGGATGTGTGGGATGTGTGTTCATCTAGATCTATTATCAGAGTACGAGACATGAGACAAGGGGTTTGGAACCAGAGGCTGTGTGGGAATAGCCAAGTGTGTTCTGCAGGGTTGTTGGGCACTGGAATGCCACTGTGGGAGTTGCAGGAAGCATAGTGGATAGGGAATTTCTCATATCAGGGTACAATGAGAGGTAGTCAAAACCCTGGTGGAGAATGTAGTTTAACTGCCCCAGTCCTGGGTGGTACGGAGTCACAAGATCAAATGTTCCTCAGTGACTGGACAGTGGGACTTTGTGAGGTGGTTGGTGACTGGAAAGGTAAGGCACAAGAGATTGGTTATTGTACAAGGTTGGGAGAGTAATTACTGTCGGTAAAGGCCTCAATGAATGACAGGCTCAATGACATCCCCTGTGTATTTGGAGGCTGTGTGGAAGGGTCTCCTCAGGACAAAATGAGTGGCAGCTGCTGAAGTGGAGGTATTCCTGGTGGTTGGTAGGTTTAATATGGGCAGACATTCTGATGAATCCATATTTCAAGTGGAGGTCACATCAAGGAAGGTGGCTTGTTGTGTAGAATGGGACCACATGAAGCGAATGGGGAACTGGGGTTCTGGAAGTGTGTGGATAAGGTCTCCTCACCTTCAATACAGAGTGCAAAGATGTCATTAATGGATTAGAACAAAGTGAGAGGTTTGGGATGCTGGGTGTTTAGGAAGGCTTCCTTCAGATGCCACATGAATAGGATGGCATAACATGGTGCCATAGAGTGCCCACAGCATCTCTGCTATATGGTGAGTAGCAACTATTCACAATATTGTTACGAACAAATTTAGTGTTACTGTCTCTAATCCACAGACCTCTAACACTTTCAGTCAAAGAGAGCCTCACCGAAGAATTACATCACCTAAGAAAAGTGATTCAAAGGAATGAATAGCCACATGATCAAATTCAATTGGTGCAACAGTCAAATTCAAGAACAGCCGAGTAAGAGGCTGAGAATGAGAAAGAGTATAAGAGAAACCGAGAATTGCTTTCTTACCTTATGTTTGCCCAATGTATGAGCAGATTGGGAGACTCCTATGGATCCACAGCATCCCGTGTATTTTGCTCTTTTCAGTTAAGATAAGAAGTCTCATTTTGTAATGTCAAAGATGAACTAAACAGAGCACCAGCAACACATCCAGGTGAAAAAAGGTAGCAAATCAGGTGTAACTGAGGTCTGCCACAGACATAATCATGAAATGAAATGTCATGAGACCTGTTTCATGTTGGAGACTTCAGATAGCTAGTATGAAATAATTAATGCTCAAGTGGGTGCACGTATGTATAAAGTGCGCCAACTGCCAATAACATTGTTTTGCATCATTCCACTGTTATTTTACCATTGTGAGCCTATTTACATTCCTTCATTATTGCTTCAGCTAACACAGTGGTAAGCTGTGTTGTTATATGTCCAAGTGAGCATCAGTATCATAAAATATACAGTGAACTATGCGAGAAAAATTTATGACCTGTAAAAACCAAGGAGAGGCCCAGATTCTGAGCTGGCACCACAAACAATTGATGAGGCAATTGCCTACGAGATTATTAGTACTTGAATATGTGTCTGGCAGGGATCAACACAGCCATCCTTTACATGTGTAAAATGTAAACAACATGCCGGCTCATGTTACAAAAACCAGCACAACCACCAAGGGTTAAGGAGTGTTGAAATAAATACATCAAGAAATGTAATAAACAGTAACAGGCATTTCAATTTGAACATGGCTTGGGGGCCAGTGCTGAAAAACACACAATATTTCCGCGTCTCAGAATATGAGTAAGGGCTCCAAACAACAAAAAGCATGAAATTGTGCAGTGGGTACCAGCAATAAAACTCTCGTATATACAGTTGTGCATGACCAACAATAAATGGTTGCTTGGCAGATTGAATACCTAGCACCGATTTCATGCAACTTCATACTTGCAGTACCTGAAAGAGCCTGTGCAATATGTCATTCAAATATTGTGCATAAAATATTGAAAACTCAGCAGGACTCTTGGAAGCACAGAACTGAACACTGACAAGGCTTCTCCATTAGAAATTTTCAAGTACGGGCTAAGGGATGTTTATCTAAATATCAAAATTGTCATACAATATTTATCACACTCCTATTGACTGCAGCATTGCTTCAAGTACTTGGCCATGACAGGAGGAGGGGATTAGGCTTTGGAAATTCTGCCACAGCTGCCAGACTACCTTGATGCTGGTCTGTAAATGATGAACCACCACAAAAAAATTTGAGGCCATTTAGAATTTCCAGTAAATGTAACTGAAAGTAATTTAAAAAGAAGACTAACTGCTAATGGACCTTCTCAGTCAAATGAGCATTTTCCAAATTTTCTTGTAATTACTACAATGTTGAAACCAAACTGGACTCAAACTGTACAGTGATTTCTTAACAAATTCAGAGAAACAGCACGTGTAATGAATGAATTGTCAATTCTGTGGCTCAATGAAAATATGTTTCTCACCTATCTGCCACATATTTTTTTATGCTCATTAAGGGCTTGAGGCCAAAACCATGATAGCAGTGAAATAAACAAAGTAAAGAAATTCATAAATCAAGTAGGACATCACCCACCTCTCAGAAGAACCAACACAATTGAGGCCAATCATTTTGTGTCAAAGCTCTCTCTTGAAATTGATGTCAACCCACCTTAGGAAGCTCCCAAGGGAAGCTGAAACATGGATATCTCGCAACCCAATGTCAGAAAAATTTCAGTTAGCTCATGTGCCTATTTCACGAAGAAGTACAATGGAAGTTATGAATTTGAAAGTAGTAAGGAATGGTGAATTTGAAGTAAAACTCCTGTCTAATAAAGAACAAAAACAGCCACAAAAGGTACTAAAACAATGCAGACAGGCTCACTAACAAAAGAATCAGTTAAACTCTATCAAAACTGACTAAACATGGCAGCTGGCCAAAAGATATCCACAGTGCAAAAAATAATTCAATCAATAAAAAATAAAGGCAAAATGTGGTGGAATGAAATAAGCACAGAAAACATACCAGAGAGGGCTAAAAGATGATTAAGATGAAAATGCTCAAAGAAAATTCTACATCATGATCAATCTGAACAACAAAGAAAGAAAACAACCAGATTAATCAGAAAAACCAAATAAGCCTTTGAGGAGGAGAAACTTTTGCAAATGGACAAAAATAATTCCCAATTTTTTATCAAACTGTGAAGAACAAATTAAAGGGGTTTCGAACTGCAAGTATGTTTCTAAAATGAAAACAGCCAACTTGGGTTAAATAATACTTTCAAGATATTTTCATGAATTTGAGTTCTCAGATAGTAATGAAAATTATGAAGAAGATTTACACCAGCTATATAAGGAACTGAAGAAGGAACTGACACCCTCAAAAATAACAAAGCTTGTGAAGATGATTTTATTGCAGCTGAACTTTTGACGCTGTCCTTGCCAAATAAAGCAAATTAGCTAAATTTACTCTTTGATGAAATCTGGAAAACAGAAAAAAATATCCCAGAGGAATGGAAAGTTACCTTGATACATCCACTGCATAAGAAAGATAATAAATAGGATGTAAGCAACTACATAGTAATCTCTCTACTGTCAGTAGCATCTAAGTATTTTCCAAAATTTTATCAAGCAGGATAAAAAACAAGCTTGGTTTAGAGGAAGGGAAGGCCATGATCAGAACAAATATCTCATCTCAAGTCAGTAATTCATCACCGATTACTCAATTCATAGGACATTGTATTTATGTTTGTGGGTGACAAGAAGGCTTTCGATGATGTTGACAGAAAAACTACAGCTAAAAGAATTCAAGAATTTTGTATAAAGTGTAAACTGACAAACCTAATTCATGAAACACTTACAGGTACCGCTCTGTAAAGCAAATCTTATGGGAGAAATATCACAGCCTTCAAAACAAGAACTTATATACCACAAGGTGATGGCCTGTCCACAATTCTTTTTAATACTGTGTTAGGGAAAATAGTAAGAATTTCTTACAAAGAACATATTGAACATGTAAAGGTGATTTTGTTATACCTGCTGAAAATCTGGCATCTGCTGTAACACAAATGAGTTTCCTGGAGGAAATAGCCAGTAGAACTGGCTGAAGGAATTATGCAGGGCAAAGAAATGAATGAACGGTAAGAATGCTAGAAAATCCCTGGAAGTAGATGTGGTTCAAATGGAAGGGGGTAAAAAAACCTACGGGAGATAATCCAAGAAAATGCTTTTCAGAATTGTGCAACAGAGTGAAGTTTGAATACATTGGAGGAACAATATGGAATCACTGAAGGCCTCTACAATAAAAAGTGCCTCTCCAGAAATGCAAAGATAATGCATTACAACAAAGTAGTGATGTCAGAATTCTTATATTCAATTTAAATAAATTAGAAGTACTAAAAAGGCAAGTTTCAATGAAAGTAATAAAAACACAGCAGGAGGTTGTAAATTACAAATTTATGCTTAAATTTCCAAAATACAGAAAATTTATTTTGAACACAAGACAGTAGGATAACAAGAAACATTTTCAAATAGTTGTGGGATAAGCAATACAAAACAAGCTGGGTCAACAAAGTAAAAAAAGCATTTATAAAGAAACAAAATACAAACAGAAGATGTTAACAACAGAGTAATCTTTCAGAAACAAGTATTAAAAATGATGATTCCACAGCACGGTGACTAGAAAGTCTGGTTCAAAATGGTCTGAAGAATGACAGAAGAAACATAGTAAACAGATGACACCGTCTTGGCAAAAAGAAAACAAGAAAGAGTGGGGATCTTAATTTCGATTGTGGTCCTCAGACGGATCAGAAAAAAAAAGTAAAAAAAATAAATAAATAAAACAAAGGTTATAAATGATCTTTTTACAAACAGGCTTTTTCTGTTTGTCAGTCATTGTTTTCTTCAGGCACAAGATATCCTGTGTGTTTTTCAGAAAGTCAAACAGTGATAAAAGTAAGAAGATTATAGGTGAGAAGAAATTTTTCATTGTGCCAAATTTGTTCCAGAAAAGTTCTGTGCTGTACTGGAATGAAACAACATGCATGTTCAGTCAAAACCCAAACACCATATATGAAGAAACATTCTTTAAGCCGGGGAGGGCATGGGGGTGCAATTTTGGAATATACCATACTTAACACAGATCTGTAAAGTTTATTTCCATGTGCTGGAGGGACTTGATATTTAGGTTCATCAGATATAAAGTCCAGGGAAACTGCTGATTTGATAAAGTGATTTAACATATCACAATGACTACAGAATTTAAGACATTTTTGGCCTTACTGCGATTTGACCTACACAGCTCTCACTATCATCTAATGGAACAAGGGGATGATAGTGTTTCAAGGTTCTTAGAATTTACCTAACTTTGCCCTGTAATAAAGATAGGAACTTGGAAATTCGTCTCTTAAATGAGTAATTATTCTTATTCTAGAGTCCACAGAAGGTCATAGAACACATTTTTATGAAGACAAACTGGATCTGCTTTATCAGCTGCTAACCTTGGGGCATTTCATTAGTTTCCAATAGCTTACTTTGTCTGCATCCATTTACAGCCTAAAGCCAAACTGGTACTGGTATAAATATCCATAGCATTTAAGAAGTCCCTTTCTCTTTGAATAGTTTGCACATTCCATTGTCCTGAGGATGAGGACTCTTGATAGGTAAGAAGCCTAACCTTATTCAACTCCCGGGAGAGGGCATCTCCTTCTCAACATACATGGTTACATAATTTATAAATGCATATTTTACTGTAATTGATGGGATATTTCAGATACTCTCAACATGTTGTGAGAAAATTTAGTGCACCATTGGGCTTCCACTCACTGGAAGGAGTATGTAACTACATGAGACTCAAGGTGCTTCTCAAATTCTCACAGATCATCATCCTGATGATGAATCACCAATGCATAACTGTTGTCTGTAGTAGTATAATGTTTAATAAACAGAGTTTATGGCTGTGTGTTTATATATTTACGTGTTATTTTTGGCAGCGAATTCAGCTGTCACAAAACATATTCATCAATGCCTACATACCTTGACAGAGTGGTGTGGGTTTTCTGTAATATAACTGTTCTTAAAATTGTTGGATCCACTCATGTTCCTCAAGTATATAAAATGTATGCCCTCTGTTTGCTAATGACACTAGCTTGGTAGTAAAGAATGTTTGCATTGTTTAAAGTAGTGCAGTTCGAGACATAGGTTCATGGCTTGTAGATAATAAACTAATGCTAAATCAAAGCAAGAGTAAGTTTTTACAATTTCTAACAAACAATTCAACAAAACCTGCCATTTTAATTTCACAGAACGCCCATACGATTAGTGAAACGTAACAGTTCTGATTTCTACATGTTCAGATAGGTAGTGAACTGTTGTGGAAAACTCATATTCAGGATCTTGTTCGAAGACTTAATGCTGGCATTTTTACTATTTGAATGGTATATGAGGTAAATGAGAGTTTGACACAAAAATTAGTTTACCTTGCTTATTTCTATTCGTTTATGACATATGGTGGTATATTTTGGGGTAATTCTTCAGTTTCTCAAAAAATGCTTTGGCTCAGAAATAGGCGGTTCAGGCAGTAAGTTGTATAAGCTCATGTAACTCCTGTTGACCCCTGTTAATTAGTCTGGGTAATCTGACATAGGCCTCTGAAGAAATATACATTCTTTGCTGTTATTTCCGATTAACAATTTTTTTTTTTTTTTTTTTTTTTTTTTTTTTGTGGTTTTAGGGCGCAAAACTTCTATGGTCATTAGCGCCCAGCCCGTGACGTAGAAAACAGGAAAAAAACGAAATTTAAAATCAGCAGCAATGGAAACATAGTCAGAAAATTGGAGAAACTAAAGGCAGAAGGAATGCTTAAAAGTCCACTATAGAAAGGGGTTGGTTGTCCACAAAAAAAAAAAACTTCAAATGACTGACGTCATTTCACTGTCACTAATAAACTGTAGAACGCGGTCAGCTGAGCGCGTGTCATCTGCTAAAATCGACGATAGATCAGGCGATAGCTGTAGACGGGAGCGTAACGGATTAAAATAGGGGCATTCAATTAAAAGGTGTCTGACCGTCCACAGCTGAGAGCAGTGGGGACAGAGTGGGGGAGGATCACCGCTTAAAAGATGTCGATGACTAAAAAGACAGTGCCCTATCCGGAGTCGAGCTAAAATTACCTCCTCCCGACGACGCGTTCGGGAGGAAGAGGTCCAAGCGCAAGGAACGGCTTTCACTTCCCGCAATTTATTGTGGGGAAGTGTTGACCAATGCGCATGCCATAAATGAGTAACTTGGCGACATAAACCGCTCCGTAGATCGGTAAACGGAAGAGACGGAAGAGCTGGCCGAGGAAGAGAGACTGCAGCCTTGGCCGCTATATCGGCCGCCTCATTTCCACAGATACCAGCGTGTCCCGGGAGCCAGAGGAACGCCACTGAGACGCCCCCCAGGTGGAGCAAGCGCAGACAGTCCTGAATCCGGTGGACCAGAGGGTGCACAGGGTAAAGAGCTTGGAGACTGAGGAGAGAGCTGAAAGAATCTGAGCAGATTACGTACTGTATCCGCTGATGGCGGCGGATGTAGTGGACAGCCTGGAGAACAGCGTAAAGCTCTGCAGTATAAACCGAACACTGGTCGGGAAGCCGAAAGTGATTTGGGGTGTCGCCAACAATATAGGCACTCCCTACACCTAACGATGTTTTCGAGCCATCGGTGTAAATAAATGTGGCTTCCGTCATTTGTGCACATAGAGCAGCAAATGCCCGACGGTAAACAAGTGTAGGGGTACCATCTTTGGGAAATTGACATAGGTCTCTGAGCAAGTCGATCCGGGGACGGTGCCAAGGCGGTGCTGTACCCCAAGTTGTCAAGAAGGTTTTAGGAAAGCGGAAGGAAAGAGAATGGAGCAGTTGACGGAAGCGGACTCCCGGGGGTAGTAGGGAGGAGGAGCGGCCTGCATACCCGACATCAAAGGAGGCGTCGAAAAAAAGGTTATGGGCTGGATTAGCAGGCATGGAAGACAGATGGCTAGCATAACGACTCAGAAGGACTGCCCGCCGATTGGACAGCGGAGGTTCAGCAGTCTCAGCATAAAGGCTTTCCACAGGGCTGGTGTAAAAAGCTCCAGACACTAAACGTAATCCACGGTGGTGGATAGAGTCGAGACGCCGAAGAATAGACGGCCGAGCAGAGGAGTAGACTATGCTTCCATAATCCAATTACGAGCGCACTAAGGCGCGATAGAGGCGGAGAAGGACCACCCGGTCCGCTCCCCAAGAGGTACCATTCAGGACACGGAGGGTGTTAAGGGAACGCAGACAGCGAGCCGAAAGATAGGAAACGTGGGAGGACCAGCACAGTTTTCTGTCAAACGTAAGACCCAAGAATTTAGCGACGTCGGAAAACGGAAGGTTGACAGGACCTAGATGTAAGGAGGGCGGAAGAAACTCCTTACGTCGCCAAAAATTAACACAAACGGTCTTACTGGGTGAGAAACGGAAGCCGGTTTCGATGCTCCACGAGTAGAGGCGATCGAGACATCCTTGAAGACGTCTTTCAAGAAGGCTGGTCCTTTGAGAACTGTAGTAGATCGCAAAATCGTCCACAAAGAGGGAGCCCGAGACATCAGGAAGGAGACAATCCATAATTGGATTAATGGCGATGGCAAACAGTACAACACTCAGCACGGAGCCCTGGGGTACCCCGTTTTCTTGGGAGAAAGTACGGGAGAGAGTAGTGTTCACCCGCACCCTAAATGTGCGCTCTGCCATAAATTCGCGAAGAAAAGGGGGCAGCCGGCCTCGAAAGCCTCAAGAGAACAGTGTGCGGAGGATGCCTGTCCTCCAACAGGTATCGTACGCTCTCTCCAGATCAAAAAATATTGCTACCGTTTGGCGTTTCCGGAGAAAATTGTTCATGATATAAGTGGAGAGAGCAACAAGATGGTCAACAGCAGAACGATGCTTTCGGAATCCGCATTGGGCTGGTGTTAAAAGACTGCGGGACTCCAGCCACCAAGCTAAACGGTAATTCACCATACGCTCCAAAACCTTACAGACACTACTCGTGAGAGAAATGGGGCGATAGCTAGAGGGGAGATGTTTGTCCTTTCCAGGTTTCGGAACGGGAACGACAATAGCTTCCCGCCATCGCCTGGGAAAGGTACTGTCGGTCCAAATTCGATTATAAAGGCGAAGGAGGTGACGCAGGCTATGGGTTGATAAATGCAGCAACATTTGGACATGGATACCATCCGGTCCTGGGGCGGAGGAGCGAGAAGTAGAGAGTGCATGTTGGAGTTCGCGCATGGAGAAAACAGTATTGTAGCTTTCGCGATTTTGAGTGGAGAAAGCAAGATGCCGCACTTCTGCTGCACGTTTCTTCGGGAGAAACGCTGGCGGGTAATTTGAAGAGCTCGAAATCTCAGCAAAGTGCTGACCCAATGAGTTAGAAATTGCGACGGGGTCCACTAAGGTATCATGCGCGACAGTGAGCCCAGAGACCGGGGAGAAACTAGGCGCGCCTGAGAACCGTCGAAGCCGACTCCAAACTTCCGAGGAGGGAGTGAAGTTGTTAAATGAGCTAGTAAAGAATTTCCAGCTTGCCTTCTTGCTATCGCGGATGACGCGACGGCATCGCGCACGGAGCTGCTTATATCGGATACAGTTGGCCAAAGTTGGATGGTGACGGAAAATGCGAAGAGCACGTCGCCGCTCACGTATTGCGTCACGGCAGGCCTCGTTCCACCAAGGAACTGGAGGGCGCCGGGGCAATTCGGAGGTGCGTGGTATTGAACGTTCCGCAGCTGTGAGAATAACGTCGGTAAAATGTGTGACCTCATCGTCGACGCTGGGAAAGCGACGGTCATCGAATGTCGCTAGAGACGAAAAAAGTGTCCAATCGGCTTGGGCAAACTTCCAGTGTCGCGAGCGCATATATGGCAGTTGAGGCTGCAGTCGAAGAACACATGGAAAGTGGTCACTCGAGTGTGTATCATCAAGGGCGAACCATTCGAAGCGCCGAGCTAGCGGAACAGTACCGACCGCAAGGTCCAAATGGGATAAATTTGCCGTGGAGGCAGACAAAAATGTAGGGACCCCAGTGTTGAGGCAGACTAGATCCGCTTGGTGGAAGACGTCTAGCAATAGTGAGCCACGTGGACAAGGATGTGGAGATCCCCAAAGCGGGTGGTGGGCACTGAAGTCCCCAACCAGCAAATAGGGGGGTGGAAGCTGATCAAGAAGATGAAGGAGATCAGCTCGTGCCATTGGTGTAGACGATGGAATGTATACCGTACAAAGAGAGAACGTGTATCCAGAAAGGGAAAGACGGACGGCGACAGCTTGGAAGGAAGTGTTTAAGGGGATTGGGTGATAATGGAGAGTATCATGGAGCAGAATCATGAGTCCTCCATGGGCTGGAGTGCCTTCAACTGAGGGGAGGTCATATCGGACGGACTGAAAATGAGGGAGAACAAAGTGGTCATGGGGACGCAGCTTTGTTTCCTGAAGACAGAAGATGACCGGCGAGTAGGATCGTAAGAGGAGCGACAATTCCTCCCGATTGGCGCGAATGCCGCGGATATTCCAGTGGATAATGGACATAGGGTGAACAGAAAATGGAGGAACGGCACCAAGGGTGCTGTCAACTCAACGACTGCTCAGAGCTTGCGACCGACAGCATGGAATGGCATTCAGTCGAAGGCAGAAGATCCTGATCCATAGGTTGGTCAGGAGCAGCTCCTGCCACCAACGATCGGCCAGTTGACCGGCCACCAACAGTGCGCCTCGGCGACACAGAAGATGGCCGAGGGCGATTTCCGCCAGGTGGTGCTGTAGATGGGACACGCCTTGGCGGAGAAGGAGAGGAACTGTGTTTTTTCGTAGCCTTCTTGGAGGTATGTTTAGATGAAGGAGGAACCGATGGTTGTGAAGTTGCAGTACGTAAAAACTCTTCACGAGAATGCTCTTTTTTTGTAGACTTGGTGTCTGACTTTTGGGCTCGAGATTTAGCAGAACCCGACGAAGGGTGAGCCATAGAGTGGGCAGGCGAAAGAGGTGAGGTTGAACGGGCGATCTTTGCGCTGGCCGATCTGACGACCGTGGTACTAAATGTGAGGTCGCAAGTCTGCGTGGCCGCCTCCTTTGTTGGCCGAGAAGAAGCAAGGACAGCGCTGTATTTTCCTTTCTGAGGCACGGTGGGCTGTCGACTGGCGAGTAACTTTCGAGCAGCAAAGGTCGACACCTTTTCCTTCACTCTTATTTCCTGGATCAGCTTTTCGTCCTTAAAAACAGGGCAATCTCGAGAGGAAGCAGCGTGGTCACCCATACAGTTGATGCAGCGAGGGGATGGAGGTGGACAAGCACCCTCATGGGCATCCCTGCCACACGTAACACATTTGGCCGGATTGGAACAGGACTGGCTGGTGTGATTAAACCGCTGACATCGATAGCAACGCGTAGGGTTTGGGACATAAGGGCGAACGGAAATTATCTCATAGCCTGCTTTGATTTTTGATGGGAGTTGAACTTTGTCAAAAGTCAAGAAGACAGTGCGGGTTGGAATGATGTTCGAGTCAACCCTTTTCATAACCCGATGAACAGCGGTGACGCCCTGGTCAGACAGGTAGTGCTGAATTTCTTCGTCAGCCAATCCATCGAGGGAGCGTGTATAAACGACTCCACGCGAGGAATTTAAGGTACGGTGCGGTTCCACCCGGACAGGGAAGGTGTGGAGCAGAGAAGTACGCAGCAATTTTTGAGCCTGGAGGGCACTGTGTGTTTCTAACAACAGGGTACCATTCCGTAATCTGGAACAAGACTTTACAGCACCCGCAATTGCGTCGACACCTTTCTGAATAATGAAAGGGTTGACCGTGGAAAAGTCGTGACCTTCGTCAGACCGAGAAACAACAAGGAACTGTGGCAACGATGGAAGAACCGTCTGTGGCTGAGACTCAGTGAACTTACGTTTGTGAGCAGACATAGTGGAAGGTGAGGAAACCATTGCGGAAGAATCCCCCATGATTACCGGCGTCTCCGATGGCGCGCTCCTCCCTTGTGGGGGCCCTCACCGAGGGCACACCCGCCTTAGGTGATTGTTCACACCTCAGGTCACACCTCCCGACATACGGACGGAGGGACCAATCGGCACTTTCGGAAGGTATCAGCTCGGGTAATCACCCCTCCCTGGGCCTGGCCTTTACCAGGGGGTACGTACGTGTCCTACCTGTCTACCCGGGGCGGGGAATTACGCGTTACCCCGTCACCGGCTACGCATGGAAGTGCGTGGGTCGGCCTTCAGACACGCACAGGGAGGAAGAAAGAGAAAGGGAAAGGAAAGAAGAGGGGGTCTCAAACGCCGCAGCGGAGAAAAGGGTAAAGAGAAGAGGTAAGGAAAGGAGATGGACAAAGGAAGGAAGAAGACATACAAGCAAGGAAGAAGAAGAATGCAGTACATTTACAAGCGTCCGTCTCCGGACGTAGGCGCAAACCATACTCCCAGTGGGGGAGAAAGTGAAGGAAAGAGCAAGAGGTGAGGGGGGGGGGGGTGAAGACAGGGGATGGGGAAGGATGCGGAAAGGGAAGGTATGCAGCCCGGAAAGGAAGGAAGGCCACATTAGCTCGGGGCCCCGTGCTCGCTACGCACGTATCCACAAAAGAGTTGTGGATCCCCTGGGGGGCCGATTAACAATGTCAGCTTAATCCCAAGAATTAGCAGCTTTCACTCAGTTAACACTAGGCAGAAATCCAGACTGCCTTGGGGCACACTTTCTTGACTCTTGTGCAGAAAGGCATGCAGTATACTGCGGCATCCACTTCCAGTAAGTTACCACAGGAATTCAAACATCTTAGCAGTAATCCATGTGGATTCAAATCAAAATTGAAGAGTTTCCTATTCTGTTGAGGATTTTGTTTAAAAATTAAGCTGATTCCTGTGTTACATTCTTGAATGCGTTTGCATAAACTTATGGCTTCTCTTTTTTGGTTTCTTAAACATTTTATCTGACACATTCCATGACCTTTAAGATTTGTGTCACATATTGGTCTACAGAACAGATGTATGAAAAAGAAACCACTTACTGGATAAATGACTGTTTGCCATGGCCATGGCAGCTGCCAAGTAGGTCAATGCAAGATCTGAAAGATCACCACAAGAATGATCATTCAATTCTGTTTCATGTATCAGAGACCTATGTATTAATATTACTGAAAGAAAATCCCAAAGGACAAAAGTATGGTAGTTTTTTTGAACTTCTAATCAACACGTGTCAAACATAGCAACCACTATGGCAAGTATAGCTCTCAAAGTAGTTCACTTGGTTCTTATTTTGCAACCAGAAAGTATTTTCAGAAGACTTTAGTAAGTTTTTCAGGCCATGAATGTATGGAGGAGAATGAGTCTGTTATCATTCTGGAAAGGTACTGTAATGCGTGTTTGCAATTTCGAGTTCCTGTCATTTGTGTTTGTGATATTTGCTCAAAAACGAGGAAATCGCAGTACCCAACTGCAATCAGTAAGTATTTTGGACAACAGTATGTGGTAATTGTCAATTTTAAGGGATATTTATTGTCATGTTTAGTGAGTATCAACTATGGTGTAACTCATCGCTTTGGTAAAGGTGTATGTCTCACAGTGTCTATAGTACTGATGAACAATGGTTACCACCACAAAGTCTTATTTTGTAGTTCAAATGGTGGCTTTAATCTTTTATACACTTCTCTGTTGTGCATTAACTCTAGTGCAGATTGATGCAGCATTTCTGCATGGTGGGATAATGATAATTTATCGTTCTTCACAGTTCATGGTGATTTAAGTGATTTATTCCATTATGATGATGATACCCGTTTGGGGGGGGGGGGGGGGGGTTCTCAGTGGCATGGTTATCAGCATCCACACAAATTCCCAAATTTTACATGGTCCAGTCATGCCCCTTTCACAAATGACAAACACCCAGTCCACGGGTTTATTCCTTGCTGTCTCATTCTTGTTCAGCAATGTGCCTTCCTCCTGGAACTGTCAGCACCGTGACGACTGCCATTACATCAGGAGAATGAAGATGAAGTTGATCTGTCATTAAGATTCTGTATACTAACCAATGACACATGACTTGACATTAATAATTAAAGAGAGTTTCTTGTTTTAAATTAAGAGCCAGTAAATGATTGGTCTTTGTGAAATGCTTTGGATCGTTTAGTAGTTAATTTAGATTTGAGATAACATTTCAGTTACCAGTGTACAAGAAGTTGCAAAGTTTGTGACGTCAGGAAACAGACTGCCATGGGAGCTGTAATGAGACTGAAATGGAGATGATTAGATTATGAATAAAGGAGTTTCTTTGATGAAGTCAGTGGGTAGTGTGCAGAGTAGCTCAGATGAGGAGGAAGTATTGTAACGGCTCAAAACCCTGAGCTGATGTAATACGTCCTCACCCTGGAAAGAGGCCAGGAAGCAGTGTGGGGTTCATTACATGCCACAGAACCAAACTTTATTTGCTACTGGTGAAAATCACACTTGCTCTGTCAGTCTCATACATGCTGCCGCTACTTTCACTCACCTGAGCGATAGGACGCATGCCTTCCTCCTCAACAGGGCCTGATTGACAAAAAAGCAAATTGTGTATTAATATAAAGAATACTTCATCTGCAAAAGTTAAAGAAACTAGTGATAAACTACGAGAGTTTCAACATGAAATGATAAAGAACAGAATTAATCGTTTCTATCTTTTAGAGAGCCTATGGATCAGTGAATAATTCAGCATCTAATCTACTCAATTACGTACGACAATCAATATTACTGAGTTTCAGAAAGCCAGAACTTTATTCCAGTTGCAGGCTGGTTATCTGAGGACTGTCAGGGACAAATAAATGTTCATTGTCAACATTCCACATAATTATTGATCAAATTTTATAATTTAAAATCCTGTAGTAATCTGCTTGGTGAAACATACAATCTTATGTTACACAGTTAACACACTGTGACACTGTGGCAAGTTTAACAATTAGGAACCGTGTCTATGCCTGTGTATGAAGCTTCATTCTTTGCAGGTATATACCGACATTATATTCATCCAGTATTTGACAATGAGAGCACTTAGTGACTTGCAGGAAACTTCATTAATAATTTTAAATCATCATGAATTTTTCTCATGGATACCCCACAGAAAGTAACTGCAAAAATTTTTATAACTTACTACATTTTAGCTGTTGTGCAGTAAAATTGCACATCAAACACATACAATGTAACACTCCTTTCTTTACTTACATATGGATACATATAGCCAGGAGACGGTGTGGCCAATGATGTTGGGTTTTTCTCAGGTGCATTTTTCATAGAGGAGTGGCAGGTAGAAATTTGATGGGTATGGCAACAGGATGGAGTAGAAGACATAATGGGAATGAGGTTGAAGTGGGTGGTGTACCAGGGGAAGTGGGTGGCTGGTACCTTACAATGCTGTCTTGTGAAATTCAACAGTGGGCTGTCTGTTGCTGGCATGTTAATAGGTCTGAAACAAACTCAGTGCAGCTTATTTTGGCCATGACAGCCATTGCATTGTTTCTGTACAGGGACCACATGACGCTGGACAATTTTCCAGTATTCCTGTGCACTGCACAACCTGCATAGATCACTGCACAATGGCTCACCAGCCATCCCAAGTCCCAGACTCGACATGAAGTATCTACTTAGAGTGCCACGACTATATTAATAACAATGCAGCCCACAATATTGGAATTGTCAGTGCAACCTACACTTTAGGTACCTACAGCAGTACTTCTCAGTTGTTACACACAGAGTGATGAACTGGAGCTTCAAGAATAGTTCACATACTAGCAGACATCTTTCTGTGGATCATGGCATTCTCTACCTTGCCTTCACTAGAAATCCATTTCATTTGCTGCCCGTTGACACACACAACCTGTGTTTCAATAAAGGTCTATTCCTCTTGGCTACACAGAAACATTTCTGTGGTCAAGTGCCTCTGCACAGTGTTTGAATGGTTTTTCTCCATGTTCAGAAAATACTCTCGTTTTCCTATGATTTGCAGTTGACTCAACACTTTTGTTCTCTGATCTTCTGTGATTGTTTGTCTTATTATTACTTGTTTTATCTTGTCTCTGTCTTGTGCCACTTCATTCCTTCATTTTAGTGTCTTTATGCCTGCATCATTCCACCTCACTATTGCTCCTCGATGTTGATCTGGCCTGATTCCTGTATTTTTCTTCCAGGTCTGTTCCTCCTGGATGGCACTGCCATCTCCTCCATGGGGATTATAGTTCTCATATATTTGGCTGCTATTACAGTCACAACTTCTCCTTTGAGCACAACAACATTGGAACCTAGGACATCACCAGTGCAGCTTGCAGTGCTCAGCTTAGCTCATATTAGTGACAACCTTACAGCATATCAGGACTATTTTTATGTTGCTTGCAAGAGGAAGCCATTTCTCTTGCCCAACTTTATCATGTGCCTTCTGTGTTGCAAGAAGTTCTAATGTTCGTGACAACCTGAGCACATTTCTCACCTTGTGCATGGCTCATCCACAATAAGTGGGTGGCAGATGGGGCAAGGCCCCTCCCTGCTCGACTTCCTGTAGAGAAGTGAGGCAGGAAGACAAACAGATTGGTCTGGGAACAGACTGTAGTGAACGTCTCATTGGCAAATATTTTATGAGCAAAGGGACAGTGATACTGTACGTACATTATCTGCGGATACATATCAGCCATTTTCTCCACTTGTGTGAACACATTTCTACTGTGTGTTTCAGTTTTTCCACTACACTGTTTACTCCCAGCCTCTTCATTTCATTTCATTTCATTTCATAGGTTATCAGCTCTCATTTGTCAAAGTAAATCATATAAACATTATTTTAGCTGACTGGGTTTTTCGTATCCTCCCCCCCACCCCACCTCCCACCACCCCCTCCCACCCATTATTCAAAACACAGCTCCATAAATAATTGTAAACACTTAAATTATTATAAGACAATACTAACACATCCAATACAAAATAAGGAAAATAAAGCAACTGTCTCCAGTACACTATCTCATGAGAAGGAAGCACAATAGTACATTGAGAAACTGTATCTGTACATTTGTGAGGGCTAATCTCCAACTACAGTCAGGATTTTTACAAAGTCCGGATTAATAGATATATGCATTGATTAGCAAAGTTGGCTTGTATACTGCATTCCTGAAATGCCAGACATATCATGCAGCCATAGATACTTAGCCTTAGCTGTGCTATCTACTATAAATGTAAAAACGTAACTTTGAATGTAAAGGAGCGATCAAAATCTTAATTTTTCTGAACACACTCGTTACAAGGCACAGACATCACTTCTCTTCAAGAATAACTTATCAGTGAAAATATATGTCAAATAGTATACACCTACCACATAATGTAATAAAGTTAAATAATATCTTCACTGACTTTGCCACCCACAAAAAAGCAAAATCCTGGAAGTTCTTTCTACAAAAGGAGTTAAAAAGACCTCTTGTGTTGGTGATATGAGTGCTATGTAGCACTGGAATGGAGACAGGGAAGGGTCTGAATGGGTGAGAAAACTGACAAATCAAGGTTGAGGCCAGGAGGGTTACAGGAACTAAGGATATACTACAGGGAGAGTTCCCACTTGCACAATTCAGAAAAGCTGGGGTTGGTGAGAAGCATCCATATGGCATGGGCTGTCAAGTGGTCATTGAAATTAAGGATGTCATTACAATGAAATGAACACCCTTAGCTGCTTACAGGCGTTGACAAACGTCAACGGGTACAGATGTAAATGTGTGCCCCAACCAGGACCCGAACCCGGGATCTCCTGCTTACATGGCAGATGCTCTATCCATTTGAGCCACCGAGGACACATAGGATAGAGCAACTGCAGGGATATATCTCTGGCACGCCTCCTGCGAAACCCATCTTCTCAATGTCTTGTCCCGCACTACATTCGTAGTGGCCCAGCCCATTATACACATTACTAACGACACGTTGCCGATTCCCATAAAACTTCGAGCACAGCTTGTGCATTCACACAGAAGAAGAAGATGGTCAAGTGACCAGTGAGCTTAAACTACATATTTACTAAGATTGTAGGGGGGCACACATTTTCATCTGTGCACGTGGATGTGTGTCAACACCTGAAAGCAGCTAAGGGTGTTCATTTCATTGTAATTTCATTCTAACAAGCTGGTTGGTCACCGATGGTATCTGTCCTTTTAGACATGTCCAAAAGAACATACACCATCTCAGTAAGAATGTCACGTTGGGCGGCATGCTCAGCAACAGGATGGTCCATGTTTCCTGGCCACAGTATATTAGTGGTCATTCACGCAAACAGACAGCTTGTTGCTTGTCATTCCCATGCAGAAAGCAGCACAGTGGTTGCAGCTTAGCTTGTATATCACATGACTGGTTTCACACGTAGGCCTGCCTTTGGTGGGATATATGATGATTGTGACCAGACTGGAGTAGATGGTGGTGGAAGCATGTAAGGGACAGGTCTTGCATTTAGTTCTATTACAGCGATATTAACCATGAAGTAAGGGGTTGGAAGCAGGGATTGTGCTGGGATGGACGATTATATTGTGTGGGTTTGGTAGACAGAGGTATACCACAGTGGGAGTGGTGGGAAGGATAGTAGGCAGGACATTTCTGATTTCAGAGCACAATGACAGGTAGTCAAAACCCTGGCAGAGGATGTAATTCAGTAGTTCCAGTCCTGGGTGGTACCAAGTTTCGAGTGGAATGCTCCTCTGTGGCCAGGCAATGAGACTTTGAGCGTGGTGGGAAACTACAAAGATAAGACACAGCAGATTAGATTCTGTACAAGGTTTGGAGGATAATTATTGTCTGAATGCTTTATTGAGACCCCCGGTATATTTCAAGGAGGACCGCTCATCACTGTAGATGTGACAACCGTGGGTGAATAGGCTGTATGGGAGGGACTCCTTGGTATGTGGCATTTGTCAAAACGGAGGTATTACTTGTGGTTAGTGGGTTTGATATGGAGAGATGTAGTAATTTAGACAACTTTGAAGTGGAGATCAACATCTAGGAAGGTGGCTTGTTGGCTTGAGAAGGTCCAGGTGAAACAAAGGAGGAGAATCTGTTGAGGTTATGGAGGAATGTGGGTAGGGTGTCCTCTCTTCAATGTATCTGAACGAGGGGGAGGGGGTTAGGATTATGGGTGTTTAGGAAGGATTTTTAACCCATTACCTCATCACTCATATCCCTGTACCAGACATAGATGCATGACCTGTCCCATACAGCCTCCCACAACCACCACCACCACCACCACCACCACCACCACCACCACCACCACCACCTACTCCAGTCCAGTCACAATCACCACCTATCCCATCGAAGGCAGGGCTACCTGTGAAACCAGTCATGTGATATATAAGCTAACGTGCAACCATTGTACTACATTCTATGTAGGCATGACAAACAAGCAGTCTGTCCACATAAATGGCCACCTACAATCTGTGACAAGAAACAAGTTGATACCCAGCTGATGAGCACGCTGCCCAACACAACATCCTTCATTTACATGACTGCTTCACAGCCTGAGTCATATGAATCATGCCCACCAACACCAACTTTTCTGAATTGGGCAGGTGGGAAGTCTCCCTGCAACATATTCTATGTTCCTGTGACCCTCCTGGCCTCAACCTTGGTTAGTCACTTTTCTCACCCATCCAGCTCTTCCCATTCCAGCACCACTCAGCCCTCATTCCACCATTGCACCCAGTCTTCCACTTTTCTACTTTACTGCTTCCACTTCCACTTCTGCTACCCCCCCCCCCCCCCCCCCCCCACACACACACACACAAAAGGCCTACTCACTCTCCCCCACCCATGCACAACTATCCTCACTCCTCCCCACCCCAGCATCCTCTGTTCTGTAACACCACCCTGTCACCACTTCCATCATGCACTACTTCTCACAGTGTGTTCATTCACACCAGTTGCACAGAATTCTATTTCGTGTTTAATTTTAAATGAACTATTTCTTCTTTATAATTTAATTTCATAGATAAAAAATCCTACTTGCCATGCAGCAGCAGTTTGGTGATTAGATGTTTTTATCTATCCAATTAAATAAGACTGTTAGACAAGGGTTCTTCAATGGTATTAAAGTGTGTGCGTCTAACCCAGTTTACCATGGAAGTTCAAGTATGTAAACAAAATATCACTGTCTGGCATACCTTTTATGGCAAACACAGGAACATTATAGAGAAATACGGGTATGTTGCCACTTCCAGTAGTGGTGGAACATGACAATTTCTTGTTCAACAGCAGGTGGGAGGAATCAGACGTCATTGAGTCATCCCCCGCCACACGTATGTCATTGAGACCACCTGCAGTACCTCGTTAACTCTAACAGTGACAGCCGATTGCTGCATCAAAAAAAGTCTCGAGGGTGTTTTGCTGCATAACGGAAATAAAATACTCTCTGTGCCAGTAGCTTATGCCAGTTTGACCAAAGATAATTACGAATTTGTACAATGGATGTTAAATATATTACTATACCATGAATACAAATGGAAAATATTTGCAGATTTCAAAGTAATTGCTATGGTGCAGAGAATGTAACAAGGCTACGTGAAGTATGCCTGTTTACTTTGTCAGTGGGATGGTTCAGAAATTGTCATTACAAGAAAAAAAAATGGCCTAGGCAGAGATGGAAAGTGGGCAAAAAGAATGTACAACATGAAAGTCTGGTAGCTCCTGAAGAGATACTACTTCCACTGCTTCACATCACATCAAACTTTGCCTAATGAAACAATTTGTAAAGGCCATGGATCCAACAGGCAGTAGATTGGCATATCTAGCTACCAGATCCCCCATCTTTCAGCTGCAAAAGTAAAGGGAGGTGTATTTGTGGGCCCACAAGTAAAGGAGCAGCAGGAAGATGCAAATTTTGAAGCATGTTTAAATGACAAAGAAATAAAGAAAGCATGGGTCTGGTTCAAGAGGGTATCAGAAAACTTCCTTAGAAGGAGAAGAACTACTAACTACAAAGCAATGGTGAATGACGTGCTCAAAGCATATCAAGACCTGGGGTGCAGTATGTCTTTGATGATACTTATGATGGACTCTCATCTGGACTACTTCATAGAGAGTTGTAGTGATGTATTGGATGAACATGGCGAAAAATACCATAAAGACATTTTTACCATAGAAAGGTGTTATGAAGGAAAGTGGGTACCTTCTATGTTAGCAGATTATTGCATGGAATATCATTCAAGATAAGAAAGATTCACAACACAAGAGAAAAATGTGATGTGCATTAGAATAGAGTGCTTCATTTTCTTGTCAATTTAATGTAATTTCTCATATCAAATAAATGCTACAATGTGTACCCACAAAGATTTCTGTGTTATATGATAAATCTCACCCTCCACTAATGTGATGAAATTACAACATCATAAAAACATGAATTTGTCAATCGAAATTCACCTCGTGTTTGCTGCAATATCAGAAACGGAAAAGACAAATAAAATTTTGATTATTCATAAACAATCCCTGACAGAAAAAAAACTAAAAACAGTTTTGAATTCAACACTTTAATTACAAATAGGATCACAACGTATTTTTTCAGAAATAGAAAAGTAGTTTTCTATGTAGAACAGTGTTATTTTGGCAAAGTTGGTTGTATTCACTATTATATTATTTTATTTCTTCTTTAGATATTGTGTGCTTTTTTCAAATATTCTTGTAAATTCTATCAAAATTCTTTCCCCTACAAATGCACACATTGGCAGCTGTAATACAACATTACAATTTGGTAGGCTTGCCAACAACATTACATTAAAAACAGGTATGTAGAATATATTTTTCATCCTACAACACACACCAAATGAAATACTTATATTTGTAGAAATATTTCACAAGAGAATCATAAAAGTGAATAAATAAAATGACATGAAAGATGAATGCTAATGCTGGGAAGTAAAAAGGTAACATTTTCTGTTCATCCATAGAATAGCCAACTTGCATTGGAGCCCTCATGTTACTTGATATGATGATATTTCTTGGTAATGAGGCTTGGCATTCATAGGTTCAGCTCAGAAAATTGAAGGTCCAACTAATGAAAATTTCCTGTGAATATTAGAACTCTTCTGTCTATGACAATCGAATACATAAGCAAAGTTAGAGACCAACAAGAATCTGGAAAGTGTTTACACATGCATTATTTGTCATGTGATACTCAGAATGAACTTTTTTCTAGGTGTCATGTCAGTGGCGCTATATTGGAACAGAGTGAAAATGAGAAGCATTACTTGATTATTATTGCTGCAACTCCCAGTTCAAATCATACCAAACAAACAACATTCACCCTGCATTGTATTTACTATGATAAGGGGACTGATAAATATGAAACATGACTTTCCTTTGGAATTCATAGATTGTAATCAGGAAACAAGAAATGCTATTCCACACTCAATGCAATCAACACTTGTGAAACACCCCGTTCCTCTTAATGAATGCCACAGACATGGTTATGGTAGGGGAAAGAATATTATAGGGTCATATATATGAACTCTGACATTTTCTTCAGTGAAATTGTTTTGCAAAATTTTCTCCATGTGCTCATCTTAGATTTATGTGGCTGAGTGTTGCCATGAAGCAGATACTTTATTTGAAGAGATTTGGCTTTTTTAAAACCTATTCAGTAGCAGTCCACAATGCTAGCAAGTCCTGAAAGAGTGGTTTAGGAGATGTCTATATTGTATGTCTGCTACCCATTGGAATGCTCAGGTTGACACTGAAATACCAATTGCAGCTAACTTGGACAAGATTGCCATTGCTGTTTAAACTCTCAGCAAGTTAAATTTGTCAGCTGAAGCATATCCTGTGGTATAGGGTGTTTAGGATTATGTGGGATTATTAAGGTGTTTAATCATGCTGTCTATTTAGCTGAAGTTGTTGGCATCAACTGACTAGAGAAGCGAATTACTACAAGCTCAAAATATTACCACTGATGCAATAAGACACTCAGAGATTATTAAGTGACTTAAAATGTTTTTATGAAAATTGGGATCTAAGGTGGTTGTCAGCACAGTTAACATCAATTCTTCATTTCACTAGGTGTATCTTGATGAAACCAGGAATAGATTTATTCAAGTTAAATATATTTTATGTCATTGTCAATAACTTGAACCCAATTAGAAACAGTCAAACATCAGATGAAACATTTCCTGAAAGGAAGGCCCACCACGTGTCATTGTCAGTGTAACAGGCAAAAGGTTATAAAATGCCACCCATTGCACAAATAATGGTGGTTTACATGAGAGTGCACGGATCTCTGTTTACTGAAATGTGTGGGCATGCTGGGGAACAAACGTGGACTAAATACTCAATATCGCAGCAGGCATTTCACCATTTTACACATAAGTATAACATTTAGTATTTTTTTTATAGTTGAGTGAAAGTAAATTAAACTAATTTAAAAAATTAAATGAAATGGAGCACACACACATTTTACAATAATTCATTACTGAATAGCATCTGAAGCTGAGCTTGTAAGTTCATGAGTAATTCCTGTTTTCTTCCTTATCATTTAGCTCATGGTTGAGTTGTCATCCTGTGCCCTAGCTGTGGTGGTCTTGGGCTTCTGAAAAACTGTCTTCCATCCCTACTTTTCAAACCCATTTGTTACTATTATTTCTGTCTCCCACTTCACGAAGACATTGTGATGCTAGTACACTTTCTCAATATATTTAACCTTTGCACACTCCATGATTTATTCAGTCTCTGTGTTCTTTCCAAGCCACAGGGAGGAAACTGGAGATATGGTTTATGACTAGTTTTTTTGTTTTGCTACGTGCCAGATAATTTAATTGTAATAAAATATAATACAAGATTTATCATAACAGCTATTACTAGTTTTCTGAAATAACAGATTGCATTATTCAGCAAAATGTTTAATTTACTGCCATGTCTGTTAATGCATTCTTCTTTTTTACTTGTGCTGGGATGTAATAAAAGGGCTGGACATACTTCACTAAAAAGCGAATGTGAAATTTAGAGCATGAACTTAGAATGGGCTCATCACATGGGTATGTTACTGTTTTCTTTCTATGAAATTATCACAATTAAATAAAATGAAAATTGCAAATACATTTTTAATGTTACTTAAATCTGTAGATAATAGCAAAATCTAATTCTGACTGAAAATGTGTCTTGGTACCAGAAGCATAAATACAGAATACGTGCTTGGAAAAAACAAAAATTACCTATTGGAGGTAGCAAGTCTAGCTTTCAGTGTCAGTTCTGTAATTAGGATGCCTGTCTTTCCATACTATGAAAAGGAAAGTTGCTACTCACCACATAGCGGAGATACCGAGTCACAGGTAAGCACAACAGAGAGACTCTGTTGTTGTTGAAGGCCTCAATGGCCGAAAGCTTCAATGTGGCTGTCTTTTTGTTGTGCCTATCTGCAACTCAGCATCTCTACTGTATTGTGAGTAGCAATGTCCCTTCTCATAATACTGTTACATTCCATCCTGGATTTTTGTCTTTCCACACTTTCATAGAAAAACACTTATGTATTTTTATGCCTGAAATGAAATAAGCAAATTTTACACAAGATACTAAGACCAAGGAGAAGGTACCTGGATTCGGTTAAGAATCATTTTCGAGTAATAGGTTTAACATCAGAAGAGGCACCAATGTTAGCACTGAATAGGTGATTATGGAGGAATTTTATGCTGAAAGGCATAATCAGTCTTAAACGATGATGATAGTAATTTCAGTAATTCTTTGCTTCTGTGGGAAGAAATACAGCTGAAGCAAAATCATCTAAAATCAGAGTGATGAACATTGCCTTTTGTACAGATAATGAAGCATTAGCAGACACTGTATTATTGATAAGTAATGTTTATTACACTTTGTTAGACTACCACATTCTCTGATTCAACCTACTGCATCATAAACAACTGTTCATTTGCTCTAGTTTCATCAGCAGTATCTCATGCAACACATAGTACCATAGAGCAAACCACTGGTAAAATGCTCCTCTTGGAGCACATGAAAGATGAATATGTTCCTCTTTAAAATACTGACAGTACAGTGGGAAACCAGCTGCCTCAGTATACATTTTGCCTTCCTCACCAGAAACTTTTGCATGTGAACATATTCCCACTGTTTTAACACACAATAATCTATATTCATTTATCTGGTCTCTCCCTGCAATGACGCATTCGTACTTAGCACCTCCCCCTCACTCTCACTGTCTATGTACATGTATATGGCTCTCTCACACTGTCTCATTTTTCTCCCACGGATTTACAGTCTATCCCATTGTCAATGTCAACTATCTCAATTACACTGTCTGCTTTTGTCTTTCTTTGATAAGCCCACTGACTCCACAACTCATTGATGGCTCAAAAATAATTCTGGGGCATCCAAGTTAATTTGTTTCCCTTATACACAAGAGTGTAAGACCTCAGACCAAAATTATCTCTCTCCCACACCTATGCGTTCAAGTACACCACAAAACTGGTTGTAAGATGTCCGTAAGTCTTCCTTTTTGTCTACATAGGCTCCTACCTCTTTTCCTCCCACTAATTCTATCTTCACAAATCTCTCCACCTCTTTTACTACCACTGTCTTACTGACCACAAGTATCTCCTTCACCTTCCTTTTTAAAGATATTTCTATCATTTGACTATTAATTGTTCATTTGTGTTACACAGTCGTGATTTCAGCTTTATACCCATTCTCAAGATCATGTTGAAATTTTAAGATTGTTTGATCTGCTTGTGATTTGCAAAAAAAAAAAAAAAAAAAGTTTTTGGTCTTATAAGGTGTGTTCTATTGCAGGATATGAGTATGTGTGAAATATACATAATGTGGCTGACATTGTGCATTGTTGAAAACCACAAATGGGACTATAAAGTTACAAATATGTTTTTTTCTTTATCAATAACTGAACAACACAGCAGGACAGACATATTAACATTTCAACAGACACTCAAGAATGGCTATGAAGCCAATGCAGAAGGTTCCGAAATGAAGAGTATGAAAACCACAAGTCAAACCAGAAAAATTAATGGTTGGCCTTATGTGCATTATGCGCCTGCTTGTCATCAATTAGTGTGTGAACACCACTGATCATTCCTATCATGCACCATTACTGATGACTAGAAAATTTGTCTTTGTGCTAATGTAAGGGAAAAAATAGAAAGGAATGCTTTAGTCCAAACAAAGCAGCAATGCCACATAGAAAGACTAGTGTGCATCGACATAAGATAATGTTATGCATCTGGTGGAACAGTGGCCATGTGGTGTACAAAGAGTTGCTTGCATGAGGTGTAACTTTCCTGTTGGAATTTATTGTCAACAACAGACATCTTCCAGATGCAATCCCAGAACAACAACCAGGAAGACTGTGTGAAGTGATGCTATTCCACAATAACAGCCACCGGCATTCTGCTAGACTGGCAAGAAACACTACACAACTACTGGGTTGGAAAGTCATACTGCACCTACCTTTTTCACCAGATATTGCACCCTCAGATTTCTTCTTCTCTGCTCTCTGTTCAATGATCTTCACAAACTTCCTTTTGGGTTGAAAATACACTTTGAACATGGCTCTACAAGTACTTTGCTACAAAACCATGTGATTTCTGTAATTGTGAATTCAGAAAGTTTTCCCAGCATTGGCAGACTGCAGCAGTCAGTGAAGCGGATTATATTATTTATGACTGCATGCGTCTCCATTTGCTTTGGGAGAGGAGGAGGATTACAGGGACAATATTCTTCATTTAAGGACATGATGAGGTGGTTTCAAATCACTGGCCATGAATGTGGTTAACTTGTTCCAGTCCCCAATAACATTGGCAATTTTCCTCTTTAAGAAGCTCAACTATGCTGAGTGATAGTTGTATACTTAAATATATTTATCTTAAGATGATGATTTTAATATGAGCCATGACTACAGAATAAGGGTACTGTGATCTACATGTCACTACTTATTACAGTGTGCCAATTTGTAATGTTAGCTCACTTTTACGACGACTTATTACTGAATGTCAATTTGGTACTTAAAAATTTGTTTTCTTTCTCTTTGATCACATTTCCCTCACCATTTACCACAGTGCACATTTTAAACATAACTGCACATTTGTGACCAATGTTTTGTAGTTACAAAGGCATTGCCAATTTTCAGTATGAATTATGTACTATGTAATTAATATCTAGTGTCAAGTTCAAGTATAAAATTTTGAATAACTGTTTCACTGAAATACTTTAGCAAGAAAAAGATGGAACAAAAATACCGTATAAGAAAATATTATAGTGATAACTTTAACATGTAATTAAGGTACTGAAGAAAGCAAAAATCTCACCTGCCAATACCTCCTCTTGGTGTACCTCTTGGTGTACCTCTTGGTGTACCTCTTGGCGTACCTCTTGGCGTACCTCTTGGCGTACCTCTTGGCGTACCTCTTGGCGTACCTCTTGGCGTACCTCTTGGCGTACCTCTTGGCGTACCTCTTGGCGTACCTCTTGGCGTACCTCTTGGTGTACATCTTGTGGCTCCTGCAAAAAAAATTTAACAGGTGAATAACTTTACATCAACTGAATTTAAGCATAAATCAAACAGCTTGAAATGTGTCAGTGGTATGTCATCTCACTGCACATGCTCATCTCAGTGTTAGTATGTTGGTAAATTATATAATGACAGAGATTATGAATCAGGTGCAGTGACAAGTAGATACATGCGAAATTTTAATAAAGTGAGATTGATGAAAACTGCATAATGATCCAAGTGAAGAATCACAAAACATTTGAATTTTAATTGAGCTTAACTGTCTGAATTCACTAGAGCTGCCAGCCACCACATACAGCCACTGTCACAGAGCAGGACAATGGTGTCCACAAAACACAAGTCAACATAGTGGGAATCTAGACTACAGCTGCTGTATCTATGAAGGCTGGTGACAGATAGAGGTACACCATAGTTTGCTGGAATGAACACCCCGCAACTATGACCTGCTGGGGTAGTCTAAAGGATCATGGAAGGGGAAATGAATAACAGAACATTATAAAATGACAGATTATAGAGATAGTGATAGCGTCCATTATGACTAGATCTGCTGCTACTGGGCCAGAAATTTGAGAATGATTCTTGGCCCCAGAGAGCCAGCTGAGGTTGTCCCACACAACAGAAGAGGGAGTGGAACAGTTACAAGAACTAGTTAATTAAATCCAGCAAGTTTTTTGCTATCCTGAAGGGTGTGATGATACTATTCGTGCAAAGGTTTATAATGAATGCAGTTTGCTATGATTGAATGTTAAAAACATGTAGAGCACATCTCTGCATGTGAGTGGAGTCACAACATGGCTCAGTCAAACAAGGGACTGGGACAGAGCACGGTAAAGGGAAAGTGCGAGAATGGAGAATTGTGTGGTGGTAATGATAGCATTTGTAAGATATTCTACCTGGGCATCATAACTGGGTATATGTTGTTTCTCAAAGGGTGCCAGGAAGCATTAAATCTCTATTCATCATTACAAAGTTGCCATATGGGTGTGCACATAGGTGGGGTAGGAGTCAGAAAATGGATAGCAATTGGGAAATAGTTGCTCAAGTACATACCAGAGACAGTGATTAAATGATGGGCAAATTGGGCAGTGCTGGAGAGGTCCAGATGGGGGTAGAAGTGCATTAAGTGTGAAAGGAAAGTGGGTACCCACGCGATAAGGCAAATGAGGTTAAGGTGACTGAGAAGGTCGGCCAAGTGGGGTGTCACCTCAGCGGCTATTGAGTGGCAGCTTTTGAAGGCTCACTGCTACAGGGAACAGAGGCTGGAGAATCAGCAACTGTAAGATCTACAGAGGTGTCGGCATTATCGTTCAGTCTGTCCTTGTGGTCTAAAGCAGGAAAATGGCTGGAGGTGCATACTGGCAACAACATGATCAGCCAGAGGAGGGTATCATGTGGCCACACAGTCAAGGAGGAACTGTGAGCCATTGTTTGCCTTTGTTTGATTTCTTGGATCCTTTCTGGTTTGCATTGGAAGAATCAAATGTTTGTTGGCTGAAGGGACATAGAAATTCTTCATGGGAGTATTCCTTCTGTCCTTTCTGGGCTTTAAGTTGTGTAGCAGGTGACTATGTCCCATGAGACGAAAGTCTGAGGCTTGTTGCACAGCTGGAGAAAATAGGAGGAGGAGGATGACAGGGCTGCTGCTATGACACTGGGTGATTTAACAACCACAGTGCTGTATTACACATCACCCGTCTGGATGTACACATACGTTATGGAGCGAGATGTAGCAGGAATGGTACTGTAACTGCCTGAGGGTAGAACACAGGGTCATTGACTGGTCGACAATTTGCGAATGACCTGGTAAGGCATCTTTTTCCTTGACCCAGATCTCCTGGATGCCCAATCATTGAGATACAAGAGATAATCTTGGGAGGAGATGGCATGATCACCATTGCAACTTGTGCAGCAGGGAGGACAAGGTAGCAAGGTTACACAGTTGGCTGGGAGTCACCATGACATTTGAGTGTGGTTATAAAGAATACACTGGTAGCAGTGCACTGGGTTTGGTGGCATGCTCAGCAACAGCGTGGTCCAATTGTTTTTTGGCCATAGTGTATGAGCGGTCATTTATGCAGACAAATTTCTTGTTTGTCCTGCCCTCGTAAAATGCAGTACAGTGGTTGGTTGAAACTGTAGCATTTATATCACATGACTCATTTCACAGGTTGCCCACCACTGAAGGGATAGGTGATGTTTCTAGCTGGACTTCGGTAGGTTGAGGTGGTGGTGGGAGGATGTGTGAGATGTGTGTTCATCTAGATCTATTACAAGGGTACGAGACATGAGATAAGGGGTTTGGAACCAGAGGTTGTGTAGGAATAGTTAAGTCTATTCTGTAGGGTACCCCCCATGAACCATGGACCTTGCCGTTGGTGGGGAGGCTTGCGTGCCTCAGCGATACAGATGGCCGTACCGTAGGTGCAACCACAACGGAGGGGTATCTGTTGAGAGGCCAGACAAACATGTGGTTCCTGAAGAGCGGCAGCAGCCTTTTCAGTAGTTGCAGGGGCAACAGTCTGGATGATTGACTGAACTGGCCTTGTAACATTAACCAAAACGGCCTTGCTGTGCTGGTAATGTGAACGGCTGAAAGCAAGGGGAAACTACAGCCGTAATTTTTCCCGAGGACATGCAGCTTTACTTTATGATTAAATGATGATGGCATCCTCTTGGGTAAAATATTCTGGAGGTAAAATAGTCCCCCATTCTAATCTCAGGGCAGGGACTACTCAGGAGGACGTCGTTATCAGGAGAAAGAACATTGGTGTTCTACGGATCGGAGCGGGGAATGTCATATCCCTTAATCGAGCAGGTAGGTTAGAAAATTTAAAATGGGAATTGGATAGGTTATAGTTAGATGTAGTGGGAATTAGTGAAGTTTGGTGGCAAGAGGACTAAGACTTTTGGTCAGGTGATTACAAGGTTATAAATACAAAATCAAATAGGGGTAATGCAGGAGTAGGATTAATAATGAATAAAAAATAGGAGTGCGGGTTAGCTACCACAAACAGCATAGTGAATGCATTATTGTGGCCGAGATAGACACAAAGCCCATGCCTAGTACAGTAGTACAAGTTTATATGACAACTAGCTCTGCAGATGATGAAGAAATAGATGAAATGTATGACGAGATAAAAGAAATTATTCAGGTAGTGAAGGGAGACGAAAATTTTATAGTCATGGGTGACTGGAATTCGTCAGTAGGAAAAGGGAGAGAAGGAAACATAGTAGGTGAATATGGATTGGGGGGAAGGAATGAAAGAGGAAGCTGCCTTGTAGAATTTTGCACAGAGCATAACTTAATAATAGCTAACACTTGGTTCAAGAATCATAAAAGAAGGTTGTATACCTGGAAGAATCCTGGAGATACTAAAAGGTATCAGGTAGATTATATAATGGTAAGACAGAGATTTAGGAACCAGGTTTTAAATTGTAAGACATTTCTGGGGGCAGATGTGGATTCTGACCACAATCTATTGGTTATGAACTGCAGATTGAAACTGAAGAAACTGCAAAAAGGTGGGAATTTAAGGAGATGGGACCTGGACAAACTGATTAAACCAGAGGTTGTACAGAGTTTCAGGGAGATCATAAGGGAACAATTGACAGGAATGGGGGAAAGAAATACAGTGGAAAAAGAATGAGTAGCTCTGAGGGATGAAGTAGGGAAGGCAGCAGACAATCAAGTAGGTAAAAAGACAAAGGCTAATAGAAATCCTTGGGTAACAGAAGAAATATTGAATTTAATTGATGAAAGGAGAAAATATAAAAATGCAGCAAATGAAGTAGGCAAAAAGGAATACAAACGTCTCAAAAATGAGATCGACAGGAAGTGCAAAATGGCCAAGCAGGGATGGCTAGAGGACAAATGTAAGGATGTAGAGGTTTGTCTCACTAGGGGTAAGATGGATACTGCCTACAGGAAAATTAGAGAGAGCTTTTGAGAGAAGAGAACCACTTTTATGAATATCAAGAGCTCAGATGGCAACCCTGTTCTAAGCAAAGAAGGGAAGACAGAAAGGTGGAAGGAGTATATAGAGGGTTTATACAAGGGCAATGTACTTGAGGACAATATTATGGAAATGGAAGAGGATGTAGATGAAGATGAAATGGGAGATAAGATACTGCGTGAGGAGTTTGACAGAGTACTGAATGACCTGAGTTGAAACAAGGCCCCGGGAGTAGACAACATTCCAGTAGAACTACTGATGGCCTTGGGAGAGCCAGTCCTGACAAAACTCTTCCATCTGGTGACCACGATGTATGAGAAGGGCGAAATACCCTCAGACTTCAAGAAGAATATAATAATTCCAATCCCAAAGAAAGCAGGTGTGGACAGGTGTGAAAATTACCGAACTATCAGTTTAATAAGTCACAGCTCCAAAATACTAACGCGAATTCTTCACAGACGAATGGAAAAAGTGGTAGAAGTGGACCTTGGGGAAGATCAGTTAGGATTCTGTAGAAATTTTGGAACACATGAGGCAATACTAACCTTACGACTTACCTTAGAAGAAAGATTAAGAAAAGGCAAACCTACGTTTCTAGCATTTGTAGACTTAGAGAAAGCTTTTGACAATGTTAACTGGAATACTCTCTTTCAAATTCTAAAGGTCACAGGGGTAAAAAACAGGGAGCAAAAGGCTGTTTACTATTTGTACGGAAACCAGATGGCAGTTATAAGAGTCGAGGGGCATGAAAGGGAAACAGTGGTTGGGAAAGGAGTGAGACAGGGTTGTAGCCTCTCCCCGATGTTATTCAATCTGTATATTGAGCAAGCAGTAAAGGAAACAAAAGAAAAATTTGGAGAAGGTATTAAAATTCATGGAGAAGAAGTAAAAACTTTGAGGTTCGCCGATGACATTGTAATTCTGTCAGACACAGCAAAGGACTTGGAAGAGCAGTTGAACGGAATGGACAGTGTCTTGAAAGGAGGATATAAGATGAACATCAACAAAAGCAAAACGAGGATAATGGAATGTAGTCAAATTAAGTCGGGTGATGCTGAGGGAATTAGATTAGGAAATGAGGCACTAAAAGTAGTAAAGGAGTTTTGCTATTTGGGAAGCAAAATAAATGATGATGGTCGAAGTAGAGAGGATATAAAATGTAGACTGGCAATGGCAAGGAAAGCGTTTCTCAAGAAGAGAAATTTGTTAACATCGAGTATAGATTTAAGTGTCGGGAAGTCGTTTCTGAAAGTATTTGTATGGAAGTGAAACATGGACGATAACTAGATTGGACAAGAAGAGAATAGAAGCTTTTGAATTGTGGTGCTACAGAAGAATGCTGAAGATAAGGTGGGTAGATCATGTAACTAATGAGGAGGTATTGAATAGGATTGGGGAGAAGCAAAGTTTGTGGCACAACTTGACTAGAAGAAGGGATCGGTTGGTAGGACATGTTTTGAGGCACCAAGGGATCACAATTTTAGCATTGGAGGGCACCGTGGAGGGTAAAAATCGTAGAGGGAGACCAAGAGATGAATACACTAAGCAGATTCAGAAGGATGTAAGTTGCAGTAGGTACTGGGAGATGAAGAACCTTGCACTGGATAGAGTAGCATGGAGAGCTGCATCAAACCAGTCTCAGGACTGAAGGCCAAAACAACAACATTCTGTAGGGTTGTTGGGCACTGCAATACCAGTGTGGAAGTTGCAGGAAGCATAGTGGATAGGGAATTTCTCATTTCAGGGTACAATGAGAGGTAGTCAAAACCCTGGTGGAGAATGTAGTTTAACTGCCCCAGTCCTAGGTGGTACGGAGTCACAAGATCAAATGTTCCTCTGTGACTGGACAGTGGGACTTTGTGAGGTGGTTGGTGACTGGAAAGGTAAGGCACGAGAGATTGGTTATTGTACAAGGTTGGGAGAGTAATTACTGTATGTAAAGGCCTCAATGAATGACAGGCTCAATGACATCCCCTGTGTATTTGGAGGCTGCGTGGAAGGGTCTTCTCAGTATAAAATGAGTGGCAGCTGCTGAAGTGTAGGTATTACTGGTGGTTGGTAGGTTTAATATGCGGAGACATTCTGATGAATCCATATTTCAGGTGAAGGTCACAACATGGAAGGTGGCTTGTTGTGTAGAATGGGACCACATGAAGTGAATAGTGGACTGGGATTCTGGAAGAGTGTGGGTAAGGTCTCCTCACCTTCAATCCAGAGTGCAAAGATGTCATTAACGGATTTGAACTAAGTGAGAGGTTTGGGATTCTGGGTGTTTAGTAAGGATTCCTTTAGATGCCACATGAACAGGTTGGCATAACATGGTGCCACAAAGTGCACACAGCTATTTTCAACAAAGGACATGTCGGATGGAAGATCTACTTCCAAGCGTCTCTTTGTTGTGTGTGTCTGTCTGTCTGTCACTCAGCATCTCTGATATATGGTGAGTAGCAATTATTCACAATATTGTTAAGAACAAATTTAGTATTACTGTCTCTAATTCATAGACCTCTAACAATTTCTGTCAAAGAGAACCTTGCCGAAGAATTACATCACCTAAGAAAAGTGATTCAAAGGAATGAATAGCCACATGATCAAATTCAATGGATGCAGCAGTCAAATTCAAGAACTGCTGAGTACGGGACTGAGAATGAGAAAGATCATACGAAAAACCAAAAATAGCTTTCTTACCTTATGTTTGCCCAATATATGAGCAGATCGGGAGACTCCTATGGATACACAGGATCCTGTGTATTTTTCTGTTTTCAGTTAGCATAAGAAGTCTCATTTCGTAATGTCAAAGATGAACTAAACAGAGCACCAGCAACTCATCCAGGTGAAACAAAGTAGTAAATCGGGTATAACTGAGTTCTGCCACAGACATAATCATGAAATGAAATGTGATGAGACCTGTTTCATGTTGGAAACTTCAGATAGCTTGGATGAAGAAATTAAAGCTCAAGTGGGTGCATCTATGTATAAAGTGTGCTAACTGCCAACAACATTGTTTTCCATCATTCCACTGTTATTTTACCATTGTGAGCCTATTTATATTCCTTCATTATTGCTTCAGCTAACACAATGGTAAGCTGTGTTGTTATATGTCCAAGTGAGCAGCAGTATCATAAAATACACAGTGAACCATGTGAGAAAAATTTATGACCTGTAAAAACAAAAAAGGGAGGCCCAGATTCTGAGCTGGCACCACAACCCCTCGATGAGGCAATTGGCTACAAGATAATTAATACTTGAAAATGTGTCTGGCAGGGATCAACACAGCCTTCCTTTACATGTGTATAAAGTACACAACATGCCGGCTCATGTTACAAAAACCAGCACACCCACCAAGGGTTAAGGAGTGTTGAAATAAATACGTCAGGAAATGTAAATAACAGGAATAGACATTTCAATTTGAACATGGCTTGGAGGCCAGTGCTGAAAAACACACAATATTTCCGTGTCTCAGAATATGAGTAAGGGCTCCAAACAACAAAAAGCATGAAATTGTGCAGTGGGTACCAGCAATAAAACTCTCGTATATACAGTTGTGCATGACCAACAATAAATGGTTGCTTGGCAGATTGAATACGTAGCACCGATTTCATGCAACTTCATACTTGCAGTACCTGAAAGAGCCTGTGCAATATGTCATTCAAATCTTGTGCATAAAATGTTGAAAACTCAGAAGGACTCCTGGAAGCATAGAACTGAACACTGACAAGGCTTTTCCATTAAACATTTTCAAGTACGGGCTAAGAGATGTTTATCTAAATATCAAAATTGTCATACAATATTTATCACACTCCTATTGACTGCAGCATCACTTCAAGTACTTGGCCTGGACAGGAGGAGGGGGTTAGGCTTTGGAAATTCTGCCACAGCTGCCAGACTACCTTGATGCTGGTCTGTAAATGATGAACCAAAACAAAAAAATTCGAGGCCATTTACAATTTCCAGTAAATGTAACTGAAAGTAATTTAAAAAGAAGACTAACTGCTAATGGACCTCCTCAGTCAAATGAGCATTTTCCAAATTTTCTTGTAATTACTTCAATGTTGAAACGAAATAGGCTCAAACTGCACAGTGAATTTTTAACAAATTTGGAGGAACAGCACGTGTAATGAATGAATTGTCAATTCTGTGGCTCAATGAAAATATGTTTCTCACCTACCTGCCATATATTTTTGTATGCTCGTTAAGGGCTCGAGGCCAAAATCATGATAGCAGTGAAATAAACAGAAAGTAAAGAAATTCATGAATCAAGTAGGACATCACCCACCTCTCAGAAGAACCAACACAATTGAGGCCAATCATTTTGTGTCAAAGCTCTCTCTTGAAATTGATGTCAACCAACCTTAGGAAGCTCCCAAGGAAAGCTAAAACACGGATATCTCGCAACCCAATGTCAGAAAAATTTCAGTTTGCTCATGTGCCTATTTCACAATGAAGTACAATGGAAGTTATGAATTTGAAAGTAGTAAGGAATGGTGAATTTGAAGTAAAACTCCTGTCTAATAAATAACAAAAAAGTCACAAAGGTTACTAAAACATAATGCAGACAGGCTCACTAACAAAAGAATCAGTTAAAAGCTATCGAAAGTGACTTAACTTGGCAGCTGGCTGAGTAAGACAAAAATGCTTAAAGAAAATTATAGATTATGATCAATCTAAACAACAAAGAAAGAAAACAACCAGATTCATCAGGAAAACCAAATAAGCCTTTGAGAAGGAGTAACGTTTGCAAATAGACAAAAATTATTCCCATGTTTTTTATCAAACTGTGAAGAACAAATTCTAAATCTACATCTCCATCTACATTTATACTTCACAAGCCACCCAACGGTGTGTGGCGGAGGGCACTTTATGTGCCACGGTCATTACCTCCCTTTTCTGTTAAAGGGGTTTCAATCTGCAAGTATGTTTCTAAAACGAAAATGCCAAATTGAGTTAAATAATACTTTCAAGATATTTTCATGAATTTGAATTCTCAGATAGTAATGAAAATTATTAGGAAGATTTACCACCAGCTATATAAGGAACTGAAGAAAGAACTGACACCCTCAAAAATAACAAAGCTTGTGAAGAAGATTTTATTACAGCTGAACCTTTGAAGCTGTCCTTGGCAAATATAGCAAATTAGCTAAATTTGCTTTTTGATGAAATCTAGAAAACAGAAAAAAATATCCCAGAGGAATGGAAAGTTACCTTGATACATCCACTGCATAAGGAAGATAATAAATAGGATGTAAACAACTACATAGTAATCTCTCTACTGTCAGTAGCGTCTAAGTGTCTTCCAAAATTTTATCAAGTAGAATAAGAAACAATACTGGACAGCCATTTATGTGAATATCAAGCTTGCTTTAGAGGATGGGGAGGCCATGATCAGAACAAATATTTTATCTCAAGTCAGTAATTCATCACCGATTACTCAATTCAAAGGGCATTGTATTTATGTTTGTGGAAAACAAGAAGGCTTTTGATTACGTTGACAGAAAAACTACAGATAATATAATTCGAGAAATTGGTATAAAGCCTAAACTTACAAACCTAATCCATGAAACACTTGCAGATACTGCTCTGTAAAGTAAATCTCATGGGAGAAATTTTACAGCCTTCAAAATAAAACCAGATGTACCACAAGGTGATGGCCTGTCCCCAATTCTTTTCAATACTGTGTTAGGGAAAATAGTAAGAATTTCTTACAAAGAACACATTGAACATGTAAAGGTGATTTTGTTATACCTGCTGAAAATCTGGCATCTGCTGTAACACAAATGAGTTTCCTGGAGGAAATAGCCATTAGAATTGGCTTAAGGATTTCTATGGCAGGGATGGGGATGTTAAGAACGCTAGAAAATCCTTTAAAACAGATGAGGTCCAAATAGATAGGTTCACTGTTAAGCCGATACATTGTTGTCATTCTAACCAACACAGGTTAAACATCTGAAACTTGGCCCTGGACTGACTGTGTCACAACCAGAAATTAGGCTGTTATATATCATCACAATGATAGGTACTGAAACTAAACATTGTTTGAAGTTGAATTTACAGAAATTACAATTAAATCTTAACTCATTAAACTAACTGAATGCATCAAAAAATTCCGTCTTTTTAACAGTTTCTTCTACTACAAAAGTTAGGCAGAATTATTTGTTTAAATAATCAAACTCACAAATGTAAGTATGCAAACAATACTTTGGAATTAATGAACAGATGATTTTGCAAAACATGTTTCTGAATAGAGCCAAATAGATACTTTAGGATTACTGGTATTTTGTCTCTCAAATGTTTACAATTAGTACAGAATTTAGATATGTTTATACATCAACAATAGGAGGAGGAGGATATTAGTGTTTAACGTCCCGTCGACATCGAGGTCATTAGAGACGGAGCGCAAGCTCGGGTGAGGGAAGGATGGGGAAGGAAATCGGCCGTGCCCTTTCAAAGGAACCATCCCGGCATTTGCCTGAAGCAATTTAGGGAAATCACGGAAAACCTAAATCAGGATGGCCGGAGACGGGTTGGAACCGTCGTCCTCCTCAGGGCGAGTCCAGTGTGCTAACCACTGCACCATCAACAATAGAATTTAAGTTATGGAACAATTACTGATTTCAACTTTTAATGAAAGACACCATCAGTGAATATTCAAAATAAATTGGAAAATCAATTACATACAAAAATTAAGCACAAAATTTGATTTGGCATTAAATTCTTTAAAACTGAGGGCCTACCTTTCTCTTTTATGAAAATGCTGATTACATTAATGTATGTGAATTGTACTTAATTCAAAGTTGACAAATTGAATTTTAAGGAGGCAGATGGCAAAACAAGAGTGGAAGTAAAATTATCCCAGCTTCCTTTTTCACAAAACTCAAGACAGTAGATTAACAAATAATATTTTCAAATAGCTGTGTAATAAGCAATACAAAATAAGCTGGTTCAACAAAGTAAAAAGAGCATTTATAAAGAAACAATATAAAAACATAAGATGTTAACAACATTAATCTTCCAGAAAGAAGTATTAAAATGAAGTTTCCACAGCAGGGTAACCAGAAAGACTGGTTCAAAATGGCCTGAAGAATGACAGAAGAAATGTAGTGAACAGATGAAACCGTAATGGAAAAAAAGAAAACAAACAGTGAAGATCTGAAATTCAGATGTGGTCCTCAGATAGGCTATTCACAGGAGAAAAAAAAATAAAAAAAGGTTATCGATTATCTTTATACAAACAGGCTTTCTCTGTTTGTCTGTCACTGTTTTCTTTTCATTTCAAATAACCTATTTCAGGCACAAGACGTCCTGTTTGCATTTCAGAAAGTCAAAAAGTAATAAAAGTAAGAAGATTATAGCTGAGAAGAAATTTGTCACTGTGTCAAATTTAATCCAGAAAAGTTCTGTGCCATATTGGTTGGAATGAAATAGCATGCAGATTTAGTAGAAACCCACCCACCAAGTAGGAAGAAATATTCTTTAAGCTGTGGAGGGTGGGGGGATGTGCAAATTTGGAATATACCATACTTAATAGTGCTCTGTAAAGTTTATTTGTATGTGCTGGAGGGAATTAATATTTAGGCTCATCAGATAAATAGTCCAGGGAAACTGCTGATTTGATAAAGTGATTTAACACATCACAATGATTATGGAATTTAAGACATTTTTGGCCTTACCTCTATTCGACCAACACAGCTCTCACTATCACCACATAAAGGAAGATAATTTTTCAAGTTTTCTTCGCATTTACCTAAAATTCCCCTGCAATAAAAATAGGAACTTGGAAAAACTGCCTCTTAAATGAGTAATGATGCCTATTCTAGAATCCATAGAAGCTCATGGAACATTTTTTTTATGACGACAAACTGGATCCACTTTTTCAGCTGCCAACCTAGGGATTTCAATAGTTCCCTGGAGCTTCCTTTGTCTGAATCCATAGACAGCTTGAAGCCACACTGGTACTAGTATAAATATCCCTAGAATTTAAGAAGGCATCAGTTCACCCTACCTTTCCCTTTGGATAGTTAGCACCTTCCATTGTCGTAAGGATGAGGACCCTTGATAGGTGTCAAGCCCAACCTTATTCAACTCCTGGGAGAGAGCATCTTCTCCTCACCATACATGGTTAGAAACTTTAAAAATGCATATTTTACTGTAATTGCTGGGATATTTCAGATGCTCTCAGCATGTTGTGAGAAAATGTAGTGCACCATTGGGCTTCCACTCACTGGAAGGAGTATGTAACTACATGAGACAAGGTGCATCTCAAATTCTCACAGATCATCCTCCTGCTGATCAATCACCAATGCCAAACTGTTGCCTGTACTAGTATAATGTTTAATGAACAGAGTTTATGGCTGTGTGTTTATGTATTTACATGTTATCTTTGGCAGCGAATTCAGCTGTCACAAAACACATTCATCGAGGCCTACATACGTTGTCGGAGTGGTGTGTGTTTTCTGTAATGTATCTGTTCTTGAAATTGTTGGGTCCACTCATGTTCCTTATTTACATAAATGGTATGCCCTCTGTTTGGTGAGGACACTAGCTTGGTAGTAAAGAATGTTGGCATTGTTTAAAGTAGTGCAGTTTGAGACAGTTTCATGACTTGTGGATAATAAACTAATACTAAATCACAACAAGAATCAGTTTTTACAATTTCTAACAAACAATTCAACAAAATCTGTCATTTTAATTTCACAGAATGGCAAAGTGATTAGTGAAATGCAACAGTTCAGATGGATAGTGAACTGTTGTGAAAAATATATTCAGGATGTTGTTCAAAGACTTAATGCTGGCATTTTTACTATTTGAATGGTATATGAAGTAAATGATAATTTGACACAAAAATTAGTCTACTTTACTCACTTTCATTCACTTATGACATATGGTCATATATTTTGGGGTAATTCTTCCATTATCCAAAGGATGTTTTGGCTCAGAAATGGGCAGTTCAGGCGGTAAGTTGTATAAGCTCACGTAACTCCTGTTGACCCCTGTTAATTAGTCTGGGTAATCTGACATAGGCCTCTCAATAAATATACATTCTTTGCTGTCATTTCTGGTTAACAATATCAGCTTATTCCCAAGAATTAGCAGCTTTCACTCAGTTAACACTAGGCAGAAATCCAGACTGCCTTGGGGCACACTTTCTTGACTCTTGTGCAGAAAGGCATGCAGTATACTGCGGCATCCACTTCCAGTAAGTTACCACAGGAATTCAAACATCTTATAAATAATCCATGTGGATTCAAATCAAAATTGAAGAGTTTCTATTCTGTTGAGGATATCCTTGAAAAATTAATCTGATTCCTGTGTTACATTCTTGATTGTGTTTACATAAACTTATGGCTCCTCTTTTTTGGTTTCTTAAACATTTTATTTTATCTGACACATTCCATGACCTTTAAGATTTGTGCCAAATATTGGTCCTACAGAACAAGATGCATGGAAAAGAAACCACTAACTGGGTATAGGACTGTTTGCCATGGTCATGGCAGCTGGCAAGTAAGTCAATGCAAGATCTGAAAGACCATCACAAGCATTACAATTTGATTCTATATCAGGTACCAGAGACTTGACAGCAAATCTCGAAGGATGAAAATAACTGAACAGTTACTTTTACATCACACTGCACAATTTGTGATACATGTGCGAAAGTACACTAAGCTGGTTCCATTGAATTACTAATCAACACGTGTCAAACACAACAACCACCAAGACAAGTAGATCTTTCAAAGCTGTGCACTTGGTACTTATTTTGCAACCAAGAAAGTACTTTAAGAATACTTTAGGAAGTTTGTCAGGCTACGATTGTATGGCAGAGAATGAGTGCTATCATTTGTGTTTATGATATTTGCTCAAAAATGAAGAAACCTCACTTCCCAACAGCAATATTTTAAACAACAGAAAGCAATAATTGTCATTTTGGAAGAATATTAATTGTCATATTTAATGAGTAACAACTATCACGTAACCTATTGCTTTGGTAAATTTGTGTATCTCACAGTGTCCATAGTACAGATGAATATTGGTCACCACCACAAAGTCATTTTTGTAGTCAAAATTCCCCCTAAATCTGTGAGCACCATGACAACTACCACTACACCAGGAGAACAAAGATGAAGTTGAGCTGTCATTAAGATTCTGTATACTAACCAATGACACATGACTTGGCATTAATAATTAAAGAGAGTTTCTTGTTTTAAATTAAGAGCCAGTATATGACTGGTCTTTGAGAAATGTTTTGGATCGTTTAGCGGATAATTTTGACTTGAGATAGCATTTCAGTTACCAGTGCAAAAGAAGTTGTGAAGTTTGTGAGGGTCAGGAAACAGACTGGCATGGGAGATGGAATGAGAATGAAATGGAGATGAATAGGATATGAAGGAAGTAGTTTTTATTTTATTTAAGTAAGTGGGTAGTGGGCATGGCAGCACGGAAGAGGGGGAAGTACTGTAATGGCTCAAAGCTCTGAGCTAATGAACTTTGTGAGCACCTGAATGAAGATCAGGAAGCAGTGTGGTGTTAATTACAGGCCACAAAATCAAACTTTGTGCTACTGGTGAAACATACCAATTCTCCACCGGTGTTAGTGGTGCTCTCTCCATGTTCATCCTCCTCAGGAATAGGAGATAGAACACTTCGAATTGTACCTGATTGACAGAAAAAAATTTGAGTTAATATAAAAAATTCTTTCCCTGCAAAAGTAAAACAAACATGTGATAAACTAATAGTGTTTCAACATGACATGATAAAGAACAGAATTAATAATATCAGTCTTTCAGAGTGCCTACTAATCAGTGAATAACTGAGCATTTAATCTACTGAATTACGTAGAACAGTGAACACTAATAAAATCCTGCCTTTCTGGAACTCAGTAAAGTTGCAGTCTGGCTATCTTAAGACCGTCAGGGGAAAATAAACTTTCATTGTCAACATTTCACATAATTGCTGATCAAAATTTAAAACACTGTAGTAATCTGCTACTCAAAACATACAATCTTATGTTACATGGTTAACACACTGTGGCAAGTTTAACAGTTAGGAACTGTGTCTACGCCTTCACTAATTGCAGGCATTTGCAGGCATATACCAACATTATATTCTTCCAGTTTTTGACAATGAGAGCACTTAGTGACTTGCAAAAACTTCACTGTAATTTCAAATTACCATGAATTATTTTCAGAGAGAGCCCACAGAAAACAATTGCAAGAATGTTTCCCAATTACTGTAATTTCATTGTTCTACATTAAAACTGCCGCATCAAATGCATACAATGTAAACTCCTTTCTTTACTTATGGATGAGTACACGTAGTCACGAGAATGAGTACCAGATGAGGTGGGGTACTTCTCAGGAGGATTCTTTGTAGAGGTGAGGCAGAAAGAAAAGCTGTTGAGTATGGTAACAGAATGGAGAGGGAGACATAATAGGAATGAGTGGAAGTGTGTGAAACACCAGCCAGATGCTACACCACAATCCCACCTAATGTCCCACAATGGAGGGCTGTCAGTTGCTGGCATGTTAACACGCCTTCAACAGTAACTCACACTCAGTGCAGCTCATCTTGCCCATGACTGCCACTGCAAAGTTTCCACCCTGGAGCCATGTGACACTGGGCTTTACAGTATTTCTCCATTGCACAGACTTTGTAGGCCAATGCACAGTGGCTCACCAGTCAATCCAAGTTCCAGACTTGACATCAACTATCTACTTCCGAGTGCCATGACTATATTAATAAAAATTCAGTCCACAATATTGGCATTTCCAGTCCAACCTACACTGAAGATGCCTACAGGAGTGTGTGTCACTACAGACGGAGTGGACAACCGTAAGCTTGAAGAATAGTATTCATATTAGTGGCATCTTTTAGTGGATCAGGGCATTCTCTACCTTGCCTTCACCAGAGAGCTGTTCCATTTGCTGCATGTGCAATCTGTGTCACAATGAAACTCTATTCCTCTTGTCTACTCGAGAACATCTCTCTTCTTGTGCTTTTCTCATTACTTTTTAGTCTCATGATCCATTAGGTAGCCTTCATTTCTGTGTTCAAGTGCTTCTGCACAGTGGTTGCATGATTTTGCTCTATGTTCAAAAAACATTCATTCCATTTCCTTTGGGTTGCAGTTGACTCTACACTTTTTTTCTCTCATGTGCTGTGATTCTTTGCCTTATAATTACTTGTTCTTTCTTGTGTCTGTCTTGTACCACTTCATTCCTTCTTTCTCATGTCTTTCTGCCTGCACATTAGACCATACTGTTCCTGCTTGATGATGTCCTGGCCTATTCATGTATTTTTCTCCCAGGTCTGTGCCTCCTGGATGGCACTGCCATCTCCTCCATGGGGATGACAGTTCTCATAGTTTTGGCTGCTGTTACAGTCACAATTTTTCCTCTGAGTGCAACAACAACATTTGAATCTAGGACATCACCAGCGTAGCTTGCAGTGCTCAACTTACACCTTACAGAATGGTTCTCATATTAGTGAGAACCTGAAAGTATATGAGGACTATTTTTAGGTTGCCATCACTGGAAATCCAATTCACTTGCCCAACATTATCATGTGTCTTCTTTTTTGCAATGAAGTTCTAATGTTCGTGACAACCTCAGCAAATTTCTCTCCTTGTGCATAGATCATCCGCAATAGGTGAGATGTACGACCACGAGTGTGGGTGGCAGATGGGGGCAAGGGAGTCCCCTGCTGGACTACCTGTAGAGAGGTGAGGCAGGAAGACAAACAGATTGTTCTGGGAACAGAATGTAATGAAAGTCTTAATGGGAAATATTTTATGACCGGGGCACTGGCACCAGAGATAAATCAAGAGAACAAGAAGAGGCACTAGATGTACATCGTCAACTGCAAATATTAAGATAAGTTTAAGGTTTAATAAGAAATTACATTTACTCTAGGTTCTATCTCAATGAGTATTTTTTCTGTATCACCAATAATCCCCAACTATTTATGTTTCATGTCAAACTGTCTGTAAGATAAAAATTAAACTGGATTAGTTTAACAAAAATAGTCGATTTTTACAACATAATGTAATTGAATATAATAGAGGGAAACATTCCACATGGGAAAAATATATCTAAAAACAAAGATGATGTGACTTACCGAACGAAAGCACTGGCAGGTCGATAGACACACAAACACAGACACAAAATTCAAGCTTTCGCAACAAACTGTTGCCTCATCAGGAAAGAGGGAAGGAGAGGGAAAGACGAAAGGATGTGGGTTTTAAGTGAGAGGGTAAGGAGTCTTTCCAATCCCGGGTGCGGAAAGACTTACCTTAGGGGGAAAAAAGGACAGGTATACACTCGCGCGCGCGCGCGCACATACACGCAACACACACACATATCCATCCACACATAATGTAATTGGATAGATAAAATATACTCACCAAACAGATGCATGGGTGTGCAGACTCATCAACAAAGCACCTATAGTCGAGTTTTGAATGGACAAGGGACCGCTACAAACTGAGGAGAGTGGTTCAATCGGCACCCCACGAAGTATCGTTGAGGACATGTAGGAGATTGAGGGACCTCGTACAGCTGCGGACTACCAGGTAAGACACATGGGAGGACCAATAGAGTTTCCTATCTGTCAGGAACCCCAAAAATTTCGTAGTTTCAACTAAAGGAAGAGCAAGAGGCCCAAGGTGTAGGGATGGTGGGAGAAACCATTTGCGCTGCCAGAAATTCATACAGATGGTTTTCTCAAGGGAAAAGCGAAAGCCTTTGTCAATGCTCCAGGAGTAAAGACTATCAAGACAGTGCTTAAGATGCTGCTCAGTGAGACAGGTCTATGGAGAACTGCAATATATGGCAAAATTGTCTACAAAAAGACAGCCGAAGATGACTGGTGGGATACGGGCCATTATAGGGCTAATGGTGATAAAGAGGACAAAGCTCTGGATGGAAACCTGAGGCACACCATTTTCCTGAATAAAGGTGTCCGACAAGGCAGAACCCGCACAAAAATTTAAAAACTCGGTCTTGTAAAAATGCCCGAAGAAAACAGGGTAGGTGCCCACGGAAGCCCCACATTTAATGAGTACAGAGGGTACCAGTTCTCCAGCAGGTGTTGTAGGCCTTCTTCAAATCAAAACCCACAGCCCAGTCTGGGATTTTCACAGAAAACCATTCATGACATGGGTGGACAAAGTAATGAGATGGTTAACTGCAGAACACCGCACTCGAAATCCACACTGAGCATCCGACAGCAAATTTTAAGACTCGAGCCACCACACCAACCAGTCATGAATAATACAAATTCCATCACCTTTCAAATGCAGCTGGGGAGGGGGGGGGAGGGGTCACCAGAAGGAAGGTTTTTAGCAGAAAGCACTTGCCCATGAGAGAAAGGTGCTGCAACATATGAATGTGGATGGTGTCTGGCCCTGAGGCGGAGGATCAGGATGAACTGTGAGCATGATCTAGTTCTGTCATAGTAAAGACAGCATTGTAGCACTCATGATTCAGAGAAGAGAATGGTATCACCCGAGCCTCCGCCACTTGTTTCCAATGGAGGAAGGTAGCGAGATAGTGGGAAGAGCTGGAAATTTCTGCAAAATGGCGACCCAAGGTGTTGAAGATAGCAATAGTGTCCACAATGACATCATCAGCGACTGTCAGGCTGGAAATTGGGTAATGGATCTTTGTTTCAGATAGCTGTCTGATGTTGGCCCCCATGACAGAGCAAGGTGTGGAACCGTTGAAAGAACTAGTGAACTAAATCCAGCTAGCTCTTTTGCCATCCCGAAGAAAGCAATGACTCTTAGCACGCATCTGTTTATAATGAATGAAATTTTCCAGAATAGGGTAGTGGTAAAAATGTGAAGAGCACATCTACATGCGCAAATTGCATCGCAGCATGCCTCAGTCCACCAAGGGACTGGGACACGACATGGTAGAGAGGAAGTATGGGGGATGGAACATTCTGCAGCAGTAAGGATAACTTTTGTGAGATATTCGACCTAGTCATCACAACTGGTGAATCTCGTTCTTCAAAGGTCGCCAGGGAAGAGCAAAGCTGCCAATTAACCCTAGAAAGCTGTGACGGGCAAACTGGGCAGTGCAGAAGGATAGGTCCAAATGGGAATAGGTGTGCGAGGAGTTGGACAGGAAAGTGGGAGCCCCAGTATTAAGGCACAGGAGAGGTTAAGTTGGTTAAGCAGGTCAGCCAAGATGGCACCTCTCTGACAGGTCCTGGGGGAACCCCAAAGGGGATGATATGCATTAAAGTCACCAAGTAGCAAAACTTGGGGAAGTAGTGGCCAATAGTGATGTACCCTATCACGTATTTAAGGTGCCTGCTTCTCACTCAGCAAAGCAGTCCAATATTCGCCTAAGTCTCTCAATATTTGGCTTACAGACATCACGTTTACTTGGCTTACTTCTGTGTACCAGTGGAAATTGTTGATTTCGTTAGGTTTTCACTTGTGACCCTGTTGCTTATTGCTTGTTGTTGTTCTTGATGTCTTGCTCGGTCATCTGTCGTCGTGCTTGTCCTTCCTTTCCCGTTATCCATTTTGTTTGTTTGTGGGCTGCTCCTGTACAGTTCCGCTGCGCTTTCGTTCATGGGTAACCCCGCAACCACTCTCGTCAGTTGAGGTGGACCGGCCAACAGAGGCCAGCTCTGTCGGGACTCCTCTTTGTCTGATGTCTCTATGGCATCTGCGCCTCCAGTGGCCAGTTGGGTGGTCCACTTCCATCTTGCCCACAGTTCTTTACCACACATTCTCGATCTGATTGCCCCCACTGTTCGAAAATGTACACGCTGTATGGCGAGGGGGGCCACATCCAATCGGATTGTCACAGTCACTTTATTCTCTCCAGTCCTGCCCCTCCTGGGCCTTGACGTACCATACATGCTCTGCAATCTGCTGTCCCACTGGATGACCCATCAGCATGGTAGCTTTTACTCAGGCTCTGCCTTTTCATGGAAGATGTCAGTTTTCAGGTCGACACTGGGGCCACCGTCTCCCTGATTAACATGGCAACATATACGTGACTGGGCTCTCTTGAGTTGTCACCTCCCTCTCAGCATTTGGTCGCCTCCAGAGACTGATCCATTCCCCTTAGAGGGCAGTTCGTTGTGCAGGCAACGTACAAACACGTTCCCCAGCTCCTTACCCTATTTATTGTAGACTGTCTGTCGGTTTCGAATATTTTTGGCCTGGATACATTTCAACTGTTTGGCTTTCCAATTTCTGATGAATTTAAGGTCATTTCCACGGCTGTTCCTTTTCAGAACTTGGACGATCTGTGCTCAGCTTCTGCATCAATGTTTGCAACTGATCTCTGATGTGCTTCAGATTTTCAGGCGCACATCACACTTCGGCCGGTTGCGCAGCCTCACTTTTTCCAGGCCCGACCCCTTCGGGTCAAGCAGGAACTTTATCAGCTCCAGGTTGTTGACGTTTTGGAACCTGTGACATACGAGGTGCGGATAGAAAAAAACCGGACTGATGCTGGAAACAACATTTATTTACAATTATTTACAATTTCGTGTTATCTCCTTCAATGTACTCTCCACCTCGGTCTCTATACCGCCCCATACGAATTTTCCACTGTTCATAGCAATGCTGCAGATCATTTTTGGTAAGTCCATACATTACTTCCGTCGCTTTTTCTTTTACTGTTTCAACAGTCTCAAATCTAGTTCCTTTCAAAGCTGACTTGACTTTAGGGAAAACAAAAAAGTCACAGGGGGCCAAATCAGGTGAGTAGGGTGGATGATCTAAGATGGGAATGTTGTGTTTTGCCAAAAACGTCTTCACTGACAACGCACTGTGAGCTGGGGCATTGTCTTGCTGAAGGATCCATGACTTTTATCTCCACAAATCGTTCCGTTTTCTCCGTACTTGCTCATGTAGGGTAGCCAGGACGCTAATGTAGTAATGCTGATTCACTGTTTGTCCCTCTGGTACCCAATCAATATGCACAATCCCTTTGATGTCAAAAAAAAACAATCATCACTGCCTTGAATTTCGATTTTGACATTCGTGCTTTTTTTTGTCGTGGAGAAGTAAAAAACCACGATTCATCGCAAGTAATAACATTTTGTAAGAAGGTGGGATCACTTTCAACGTTTTCCAGGATGTCAGAACAAATCATTCTTCGGCGTTCCTTCTGTTCAATTGTGAGACACTTTGGAACCATTTTTGAACACACTTTGTTCATGTTGAAACTTTCATGAAGAATCTGCCTAACACTTTCCTTGTCAACTCCTGTTAACTCAGACACTGCTCTGATTGTCAAACGGCGATCTTGTCGAACAAGTTTACCGATTTTTTCAATGTTTGCATCAGGTTTTGCTGACAATGGTCTGCCAGTGCGAGTGTCACCACTGGTGTCTTCGCGGCCATCTTTAAATCGTTTAAACCACTCAAACACTTGTGTTCGCGATAAACAATCATCGCTGTACACTTGTTGTAACATTACAAACGTTTCACTTGCAGATTTTCCTAGTTTGATACAAAATTTGATGTTAACACGCTGTTCTTTCTGTACACTCAACATTTTCCGAAGCACAGACAAAACATCAACTACTTAAAACAGACGCCACGGGCAGGCTGAGTGCAGGAGGCAGATGAAACTCGAGCAGTAGGCGGAGCGAGAGTCACGTGACAGGCCACGCGACTTTCAGCCTTATTGCATTCGTTTTATTGTTTCACCAGTACTAGTCCGGTTTTTTTCTAGCCACACCTCGTATAGTGCCCGAGCGACACCTTTGGTGGTAATACGGAAACCCAATGGGTCCCTTCAGCTGCATGGGGACTTTGGAGCTACTGTCAATGCTCAGTCCCTCATAGACACTTACCCCATTCCCCAACAGGTAGACCTTCTCACCAAGCTTGCCGAGGGAGAAAACTGTTTGAAGATCAACCTGGCTGTGGCATACCACCATTTATCCTTGGATGCCAATTCCCAGAACATCATGATTATCAACAAGCCTTTTGGATTATAGAAGTAAAAGCCCCTTCCATTTGGTGTCTCTTCATGCCGGCCATTTTCCAGTGGTTCCTGGAGTGCCTTAGGCAGCCTATCCCACTTGTGTGAATTATCTGAATGACGTCTTTGTCACTGGTCATTCCCGCAAGGAACATTTGCAAAATCTCAGTGACTTATTTCACACTCTCCAGTCTGCAGGGTCACGCTGTCAGCTGGACAAGCGTTGTTTTCTTCAGCCAGACGTGGTATACTTAGGCCACTGGCTCAGCAAAGGTAACATTCGCCCTTTGGGTCATAATGTTGTGGCCATTGAGGCCCCCCTCGTCCCAATGACTCATCTGAACTCCAGGTGTTTTTGGGCAAGGTTACTTATTACTTTAAGTTCTTACCCCAGGCTGCCTCTGTAGCTCAACCCCTCAATCACATGTGTCGCAAAGGGGTACCTTTCGATTGGACTCCTGCCTGTGACCAGGCTTTTCTCTGTTTAAAGGTGATGCTGAAGTCCGTCCCATGCGTTATTCCCTTCTTTCCAGACCACCCCTTGGCTGTGGCAGCTGATGCATCGGCATACGGCATTGGGGCCTTCCTCATGCATCAGAATGCCAATGTCTTATTTTTTTATGTGATTACATTTACGCCATCCGGTATAAGCCCACCGCCTACCATGCTAATACAGATACTCTGTCATGTCTCCCAGCAGGTCCCAATCCTGTCTTTTAAAAATGGGAGGTTCTCGGTTTTCACTTTGATTCCACCCACCAGGACGTGCTGTATGGTCTGCCTCTTATGGCTGGTCACATTGCCACGGCTACATGTCGAGACCTATCTTGTGCCAGGTTCTCCGCTATGTGGTCCACTGGTGATCCTTCTATATTACTCACCGGATGCAGACCAACTTCAGCCCCTGGCGCCATCTGTACCACAGGCTCACCATGGTCGATGATGCCTTTCTGTTAGCCATGAAGTCAGATGCCCATCGGGTGGTCATCCCTCTGATTTTGTGGCATCAAGTGCTCAGTTTGTTACACCACAGGCACTGGGGTATGTCCCGCATGAAAGTTTTGGCTCGTTGGCACATGCTTTGGGCCAACATCAATGGTGATATTGACCGCCTGGTCTGCGAGTGCACTTTGTGTGCGTGTCACCAGGCAAGCCCCTCCTCAGTCATTTGCACCCTGGCCTGTGCCTCTCCAGCCATAGGATCACATCCATCTTCATTTTGAGGGAATGCGTTTGGGGTATATATGGCTACTTATCGTTGATGCCTACTCCAAATACCAAAATGTCTTCGGCATGGCATCCACCACCACAGAGGTCACACTCACGGCCCTATCCCAGGTTCTCACCATTGAGCGCCTGCCTCACACATTGGTCTACGCTAATGGCCCCCAATTCATGGTGTCCTCCTTCCATGAATTCTGTCTGGCCAATGGTATCAAACATGTCCGTAGCCGCCTTTCCACCCTTTCTCCAATGGTACAGCGGAGAGGCTTGTAGACACATTTAAACAGCTGACAAAGGTGGTCAAAACAACTCCAACCGTATCAGCCCTCACCCTGTTCTTGAGCACCTATCACATCACACCAACTGACTGACTTAGTTCGGTGGAGCTCCTCCATGGGTGACAGCCACGAACTCTCCTGCATTTGCTGATGCCATCCTCTTCCTGCCCCTTCTCTTGGCCCTCTCAGCATTACGCTCCCAGCACAGTAGTGTGGGCCCACATTTACAGGAGCAAAGCGGGTTGGACAGCTGCCACAGTAATCACAGACCACGAGTGGCGTGTGACGTAAGTGCACACGTGGAAAGGGTTCGAGTGCCGCCATCCTAACCAGCTCCACCGATGTTCCCCTGTGGGACTCCCGCAACCGCCTCCTCAACCACTACATCCTTCAGGTACAGACGTGGTCCTCGAGTCACCGCCACTGCCCCTGATTGTTGCCTCCCTGCGAGCCTGCTGCTGGCCCTCCCCGACCCCAGGTGGATCAGCAGCTCCCTCAGCTGCCCTGGCCTTTGGTTCAGCTGTCATGAACACCTTAGATGTCCCTTCCACCCCGCCAACAGCAGATGACCAGCCCAGGTCTCTTACCATCTGCCGACCACTGCGCCACTGTCTGGCGCCTTTCCACCCCTACGTGTTAGATTCGGAGGGGGGGGGGGGGGAATATCTGGTACTGAGTGCCATGCATTTCGAATCTGTGCCAGACAGCATGGACCTCGATTACCACTAGAGGTCTCTGTAGCCATTGCGTCGTCAGGCGTGGCTGCATGCACTCCTAGCCCGCATGTAATATGAGGGCTCCACTGTCAAGTACGTGGTCCCAGTGGCCAATAGCAACGTACCCTACTCTGTATTTAAGAGCCTGCCTCTCACTCGGCGAAGCAGTCTGAGTCTCTCGATATCTCTCTTACAGCCATCATGTTTACTTGGTTTACTTCCACGTAGGAGTGGCAGTTGTCAATTTCGTGAGGTTTTCACTTGTGGCCCCATTGCTTATTGCTTGTTGTTGTTGTTGTTGTTGTTGTTGTTGTTGATGTCTTGCTCAGTCTGTCGTGTGTTTTTCCTTTCCTGTTCGTCTCTCTTGTTTGACCTCAGGGGGAAGGTCAGACCAAATCAGTAAGAAATAGGAAGGCTCAAAGTGGTCATGAGAGTGCAATTGTGGGACCGAAGTTGGTGAACATTTCATTTGAGAACAGTCATGATGAAGAGATGTGCGGGTGTCACCTCAACAGATGCTGAGTGAGGAAGAGGCGCTGCTACAGAGTGCAGACACAGGAGGATCCTGCTCGATGGAGTCCACAGAAGCATCAGCTTGCTTGTGCAGTCGATCTGTGGAGTCCAATGCTGAAAAACAGTTGTTGGTGCACACCAGCAACATGGAGGCTGGCCGGGCCACGGTATCACATGCCGACACCACCGAAGAGGATCTTCAAGGTGACAAAGGAGAGGACCATTTGCCTTTGGAGAACTTCTTTGACCCCTCCCAATTACATGAAGACTCTACATCTACATCTACATCTACATCTATACTCCGCGAGCCACCTTACGGTGTGTGGCGGAGGGTACTTATTGTACCACTATCTGATCCCCCCTTCCCTGTTCCATTCACGAATTGTGCGTGGGAAGAACGACTGCTTGTAAGTCTCCGTATTTGCTCTAATTTCTCGGATCTTTTCGTTGTGATCATTACGCGAGATATATGTGGGCGGTAGTAATATGTTGCCCATCTCTTCCCGGAATGTGCTCTCTCGTAATTTCGATAATAAACCTCTCCGTATTGCGTAACGCCTTTCTTGAAGTGTCCGCCACTGGAGCTTGTTCAGCATCTCCGTAACGCTCTCGCGCTGACTAAATGTCCCCATGACGAATCGCGCTGCTTTTCGCTGGATCATGTCTATCTCTTCTATTAATCCAACCTGGTAAGGGTCCCATACTGATGAGCAATACTCAAGAATCGGACGAACAAGCGTTTTGTAAGCTACTTCTTTCGTCGATGAGTCACATTTTCTTAGAATTCTTCCTATGAATCTCAACCTGGCGCCTGCTTTTCCCACTATTTGTTTTATGTGATCATTCCACTTCAGATCGCTCCGGATAGTAACTCCTAAGTATTTTACGGTCGTTACCGCTTCCAATGATTTACCACCTATGCTATAATCGTACTGGAATGGATTTCTGCCCCTATGTATGCGCATTATATTACATTTATCTACGTTTAGGGAAAGCTGCCAGCTGTCGCACCATGCATTAATCCTCTGCAGGTCCTCCTGGAGTACGTACGAGTCTTCTGATGTTGCTACTTTCTTGTAGACAACCGTGTCATCTGCAAATAGCCTCACGGAGCTACCGATGTTGTCAACTAAGTCATTTATGTATATTGTAAACAATAAAGGTCCTATCACGCTTCCCTGCGGTACTCCCGAAATTACCTCTACATCTGCAGATTTTGAACCGTTAAGAATGACATGTTGTGTTCTTTCTTCTAGGAAATCCTGAATCCAATCACAAACCTGGTCCGATATTCCGTAAGCTCGTATTTTTTTCACTAAACGTAAGTGCGGAACCGTATCAAATGCCTTCCTGAAGTCCAGGAATACGGCATCAATCTGCTCGCCAGTGTCTACGGCACTGTGAATTTCTTGGGCAAATAGGGCGAGCTGAGTTTCACATGATCTCTGTTTGCGGAATCCATGTTGGTTATGATGAAGGAGATTTGTATTATCTAAGAACGTCATAATACGAGAACACAAAACATGTTCCATTATTCTACAACAGATTGACGTAAGCGAAATAGGCCTATAATTATTCGCATCTGATTTATGACCCTTCTTGAAAATGGGAACGACCTGCGCTTTCTTCCAGTCGCTAGGTACTTTACGTTCTTCCAGCGATCTACGATAAATTGCTGATAGAAAGGGGGCAAGTTCTTTAGCATAATCACTGTAGAATCTTAAGGGTATCTCGTCTGGTCCGGATGCTTTTCCGCTACTAAGTGATAGCAGTTGTTTTTCAATTCCGATATCGTTTATTTCAATATTTTCCATTTTGGCGTCCGTGCGACGGCTGAAGTCAGGGACCGTGTTACGATTTTCCGCAGTGAAACAGTTTCGGAACACTGAATTCAGTATTTCTGCCTTTCTTCGGTCGTCCTCTGTTTCGGTGCCATCGTGGTCAACGAGTGACTGAATAGGGGATTTAGATCCGCTTACCGACTCAAGTGTTGATTGGCTGGAGGGATGGAGTAAGTCTTTATGGGAGTACTTCTTCTGCCCTTTCCAGCCAACCGATTGTTTAGTTGGTGGCTTCACCCCTTGAGGCGAGAGTTTGATGGTTTGTTGCACAGCAGGATGGAGGGATGATGATGGTACCTTGTCACTGGCCGATTTTACGACCTCAGAGTTGAATTGGAGGTCGCATGTCTGCATGGCCATGTCTTTCATGAAGCAAAGATTAACAAAAACAGAACTATAAATGTCAGACAGGAAAACACAGGGTTTGCGACTACCCAGTAACTTGCGAGCAACTGGATAAGGCACTTTTTCCTTTGACTGGATCACTTGAACAGTCTGCTCATCAAGATACACTGGACACTCCTGAGATGAGTCGGCATGGTCGCAGTTGCAGTTGATACAGAATGGAGATGTAGGTTGACAATAGCTCTCGTGCGCATCCCTACCACAGCAACACATGTGGCTGGGTGTCAACAGGATGTTCTAGAGTGGTTAAAACGATGACACTGGTAGCAGCTAATCAGGTTTGGAATGTATGGCTGGACAGTGAAAATTTCATAGCCTGCTTTGAGACAGGATGGAAGCACCACTCTATCAAAGGACAGAAAGACAGTGCGGGTAGGCACTAAAGAGGAATCTACCTTTTTCATGACATGACGAATGGCAATGACACCCAGATCAGAGAGGTAAGATTGTATTTGAGTCTCAGTCATACCATCGAGCAGCCTAGTATAAATTACATAACAGAAAGAATTCAAAGTCCTGTGGACCTCCACATGAACAGGGTAACTGTGGAGAATTGAGGCAGCAAGCAGTTTTTGTGCTTGAGAATCAGAAGTGGTCTCCAAAACCAAAGTGCCATTCCGTAAATGAGAGCAGGATTTCACAGGGCCAGCAATTGCACTTTTCTGAATCATGAACGGATTTACTGTGGTGAAGGATGACTGTTTTCAGTACCTGAGACCACAAGTAACCATGGTGCAGTGGAAAGGGTCTTTGAGTCATTAGCTTCATTGCATTAACATTTTGTAGGATTTGAGTGGGAAGATGGCTGACTCATTGTGAGGAAGTCTCCCACAATTGCCAGTGTCTCAGATGGCGTGCTCCTTCCAACTCGGTGCTTTCACAAGGAGGTGCACCTGCCTTAGGTCATTGTTCACACCTCACGTCACACCTCCCGAAGACCTGACAGAGGGCACAATTGCCAATTTGGGAAGGTTACAGCTCAAGCAAACACCCCACCCTGAGACTGGCCTATAGCAGGGGGAACGTGCAAACCCTACCTGTCAACCCGTGGCTGGGAATTATGAGTCACCCAGTCACCTGTTACGTGTCAGATGCATGGGCCAGCCTTTAGGAGCACACAGTGAGCAAGAGGACCCTCAAATGCCAAAGTGGAGGAACAAGAGGTGAAGGGAAACAAAGAAAGGAAAATGGAGCAGAAAACAAAGGTGAGACTGTTCGCACATCGGTGACAGAGTGCTGGACATTCCCGAGAATACCCAGACATGTTCCCCAAGTGAGGGGAAAAAAGAGCAGCAAGACAATAGACATACAACATGAAAGGGAAAAAGTGCCACCCTTTACTCTCCGCAGTCCTTGTTGCAATGGCTGAACAGTTTCTCAACACTTCACACTCCTGTTCTCAACATTAAACAATACTGAAGTTCAGGTAATGAGCAATGTCCACTGGACAGTGGACAACTGGTAGCAATGGACTGGGAGTGAAGTGACAAATCATTCTATATTCCATGGCAATGTGATTGAAGGATTTGGGTTAGCTGAATGCTGGCTGAACTTTACCTGCCATCATCTTCAGTGCCAGAGGAGGCAGTGTCACAGTATGCAAATCCTCATTGTTAACTTGTTGTCCTCTTATTGCACTTTAGAAAATGCTAAATGCAGAAGGATAATTATGTATTTCACAGTAGTCTACTGTCTACAGCAGAGGAAGGGTTCAGACACAAAGAGTGACAATCAGCTCAATAATGCCGCCTGTCATTGAGCAGCATTGTGAGGTGAAGGTTTATGGACAATGACATTCCTGAAATGAGCCTGCCTGCCAATGTTCAAACCTGGAAGCAATGGATCATCTTAGGGATGAGTCATAATGGTGACTTCACTCCAGACCTAATGTCCAACATCTCTACCTTCTTTGGGTTCAGCTCTTGAGGAAGAATGGGCTGCAATTCCTTCACAGAGGTTCAGACGTCTCAATGAAAGTACTAACAAAAGAGTTCAAGCCACCATAAAGTAGAAGGGTGGATACGCTCCATCTTAATATCCACTAATAGGTGTCCTGATAGATTTGATTCACAAGCCTCCCACTGCGGGCTCTCAGTACTACTCACCCACTGAGTGCCTGGCATTCCCAGCCCGTGCTTCTGTCCTGGGTTCGGTATCTTCCTCAATTTGCCGCCGTCTTCCAGCAGCTGCAACTGTACACACACAGAGGAAATCATCTTTTAATAACTTTATTTACTGCTTTAGTGATGTGCTCCTACTACTATTCCCAAATTATGGCAGTAATCACTGGCACATATGCTAATTTTAACACACACCATTGCCATACTGAGCCTATAACTTATCTCAGATGACATTACTAAGAAACACAAAGCCACATTCACGGTCTGTGTAAAAATAAAACTTTAGACAGTGTCCATTAGCACACAGTTTTCATGGAATATGCCTATACATACCGCTTCAAAGCAGTGATGCACATACCCATGCCTTCTTAACAATGAATGACATTTTAAGAAGAATGTCATTAATACAGTATGAAAATAGTAACATACTTGTCATACATACAGATATTGTTCATTAGATTTATTTCCATTTTGTGTGTGGTGACTTGTACGTCATGGGACAGTATGCACCTTCAGCATTGGACAGTTGTACCAGCAGCATTCAGTGAGAAACTATGTGTTCAGCTGTGGAAATAGGTATTCTGTGGGTCACCACACTGTCCTGCTGAAGCATAGGCTTCTAAAGGGCAGTTATTTCAATAAACTATACATGCAGTGAGACACAGAAGAGGAGCGTTGGGATTATAAAATTGTGTGTGTGTGTGTGTGTGTGTGTGTGTGTGTGTGTGTGTGTGTGTGTGTGTGTGTGTGTGTGTGTGTGTGTGTGTTTTCTATGACTGTTAACAACAACAACAACGTCTGTGGGAAGGATGAGTTGGAGAATCTTTGTTATCCTTCCCAACTCTGTGTCAGACATTTAAAAATCATCTAAAGGGCTGCCATGCGCCAAGTATTTACATCAGAGATTAAAATGGTAAAATAGGTCTCAGCAATTACCACACCTGTAAATTACTAAGAAAGTACTTTGATCAACTTTTGAACCGTAGAGAACTGAATTGTTCGCTAGAATTTCCAGATATTTGATGAAAACATGGAAGCAGATCAACCACCTACAGCTAAACAAACTAAAAAAATCAACAAAAAACCCTGAAAAACAACAAAGCCAGTAAAGAAATTATAAAAACATCTCAACCATAATTGGTCTCAAGCAAAAATGACAACTAACCTTAAGATTATGTCTGAAGAAATATGGGAAACTGAAAAGATTCCATCCTGTGCACAAAAAAGGTGATAAGCATTATCTAAATAATTGCAGAGGTATATATCTGTTGCCAGCGGGCTGTAAAATATTTTCAACAGTATTACTAAACAAGGTGGAAGCAACAGTTGACAGCCATTTGGGAGAATATCAGAGTGGATTTAGAAAGAGCAAATCTGGCTCAGAACAGAGTTTCAACTTTAAGTCCAAAATCTGTCACAGGCTTATGAAAATTAAAGACACAGTTTTAACATTTATAGATTTTAGAAAGGTATTTGATTTGATTGACAGGTAAACAGCGGATAAAGTGATTCGAGAATTTGGCATTACACGAAACTAGCGAACCTTACTCATTAAACACCCAGACACTGAAGCGTAAGTAAAGTTTTTGTGTGAAATACCTAAGGCACTCAGAATAACGGGTGAAATGCAGTGTGACAACCTGTTTCCACACCTCTTCAACTGCATCTTAGAGGAAATAGTAAGAAAATGGAAACAAAAGCCAAAAGAACATAAGCTGTCACCAATGAGACTAGAAACTTAAGGAAAATGAGATATTGAAATTCAGTGTCTAGTATTTGCAAATGATTGTGCCATTCTTTATGAAAATATAACAAATGCAGAAATACAACTCAACCTCTTCGAAGGAATAGCCAACAAAGCAGCTTTAAAAGTTTCTGTAGAAAAAAAAAATTATGACAAACAAAAAAATGTCCCAGAAATCCTAGTAACAGATAACGAACAGATAAAGAGGGTTTATAAATTTAAATATTTGGGAGGAAGGATTCAAGGCAATGGCTTCAAAAATATTTGATGTAGACGAAAGAGTATGTAAAACGGAGGAAGCATATGATGTAACCACAAACATTTACAACAAGATTTGTCTGTCTAAAAATTTGAAAATACAGCATTACACCACAGTAGTAAAACCAGAATGTCTCTATCCAAGTGAATGTTTAATGTTTAATTATGAATTATACAAACTTTAAGTCCTAGAATGAAGAATCATTTGAAAAATACTCAGGCTGCTAGGAAATCCAGAAGTATGAATATTAAGAAGTAATGAAGTATATTGCAGCATGGGAAAAACAAATGAAATGCTGCAGAATAGCTGACTATTATTTTTTGGACATTTATACAGAGTGAACAGCAGGTTAACCAAACAGATTGTTGAGCACCTTTGGGACAAGATGTCAACAATAGTATGGATTGAAGTAGTTAGGAGAGGTTTGGAAAGAAATACAAGAAAAATACCCAGCAGAAAAAAGATTTTCAAGAAGAAAGTGTTGCAAATGGAAGGATTTGAAGGCAGGAAGAAGACAGGGTCAGAATGGTCTGACGAGAAAAAAAAGGATAGATAGTGAAGACAAAGGAAACCTGGAAGAAGACGAAGAAGAAGAATAACAAAGGGGGAAGCATTTAAATTAGTATGTGGTCACTAGATACTCCAAATGGAAAAACAAAAAGAAGACGAATGTCTCTGATCTCATTAATATAAAACATCAACATCAAGGGCCCCACACACTTCCTTGGAGCACATCTACAGTTACTTCTACAATGTTCTATATAGGTCTATGCAGTGTCCTACATACCGATATAGCTTCAGCCTTGTCACAATTTTCATTTCTTTTGTACATTTTTTTTTTTTTTTTTTAGCAACCCATCAATACAATTATAACGACTGTACATCATTAGAACATTAAACTTTAGGATCATAAAAGAGATACTTCTTGAATGAAAACTGTGAACCCTGTTATTGTTACTTACACAGCCGATACCAAGAATTTTAACAGTGAGCACACAATGTATGCTTTACGTCGGCCTTTCCCATCTTTGTGCTTTGTGTTGTTGGGGGCATTACATGTGATCTAAGACAAGTTCATATGCCTAGGGCTCAAAGGATACAGTGTGCTTTCTCACCATTTTTACAAAGTACATTAACTTGTTCTCACTTAATGTGGACACATTCTTTTAGGTAAAAAGTCAATCTATGAATATTATATTGACATAAAGCACTGCTAGATTTTAATTTAAAATGGCTAAATGGGCAAAATGAGAACAGTGGTGTTTATGAATAAGTGGTTTCAATGGTAACATTTTCACCATGTATGGGGATAATATGCCATGGGACAGAGCATAACAAGAAACGTTTTTTCTCATTTAAAGGATGATTTTTTTGACATTTGTGACCCTCCATTTTCAGAAAGACCTTCAGCATTTGATGAAGATCATCTAAATTCGTTAATCCACAATGATCCATATCATTGCACTCAAGAACCAGAAAATGTGATGAAGTATGCTCATTCCATCATTGTGCAGCATTTGAATACAAAGGAAAAGGTACAACAATAAAGTGTACGTGTACCACACACCAAAACACAAAAATCAGTGGTTGGCCAAATGTACATTACCCTCTTGCTTGTCGTTGATTAGTGGGTGAACACCACTGACCATTTCTATCCTGTATCATTACAGATGACCAGAAATTTTGTCTTTATGCTAATGTAAGAGAAAAAATAGAAAGGAGAGCTTTAGTCCAAACAAAGCAGCAATGCCACATAGAAAGACTTGTGTGCATCCACACAAGATAATGTTATGCATATGGTGGAGTAGTGACCATGTGGTGTACTAAGAGTTGTTTGCATGAGGTGTAACTTTTGTCTTGGCATTTATCGTCAACAACAGACATTTCGCAGATGCAGTCCCAGAAAAACAACCAGGAAGACTGTGTGAAGTGATGCTATTCCACAATAACAGCCACCAGCATTCTGCTAGACTGGCAACAAATAGTATACAACAATTGGGTTGAGAAGTCATTCTGCACCAATCTTTTTCACCTGACCTTGCACCGTCAGATTTCATCTTTTCTGCTCTCTGTTCAATGATCTTGACATACTTCCTTTGGGGTGAAAATACACTTTGAACATGGCTCTTTGCTACAAAACCACATGATTTCTACAGTTGTGGATTCAGAAAGTTATCCCAACAGACTGTAGTGAACAGTGAAACAAATTATATTATTTATGATGATTTAAGTCTCCATTATGTATAGTCTCAGTTTTTTAGCTTATAGGATACACTACAGTCTTATGCATCAAGCTAAGATGTTCGATTGGCCATGAAAGGGTTAATCTGGAAATAAGCAGTAAAAGGCTAAGCCTGGAATAGCATTTGCCATGCTCTGTCCCTCTGCCAATGAGATAAATTGTCTTAAACCTGAATGCCAAGTGCATGAGGAGTTGTGGTGGACAGATTGAATGAGAGTGTCAGAGATGGAATGGGGTGGCAGAGGATGCAATATAGGAGGTACAGGTACAGGTATAGAGCTATTCATGGGAAAGGACAGTGTAGGTGTAGCAAGTACCAAGGGAAGGAGGATTGTGGAACTTAAGGATAAGTTAAGGGGAACTTCCACATGTTCAAATGAGGAAAGCTGGTATGGGAGTGGAGGGTGTGACAGGAGTATGAGATGGGTCTCGAGAATGCAATACACAGGTTGTGAAGCAACCAACAGGTCAGCCACCTTGTACTCAGTAGCATGTTGTCACTGGGTGGTCAATTACACTCTTTGCAGGCGAGGGATTGAGAGTAACTGTGGCACCCAGATGGGTCAGGCTATTTCACACGTCAATCAGGTGGCGAAATTAATTACTAGTTGTTGTAGTGTGCCTATTTGTAATGTTTGCTTAACATTACAATGGCATATTTTCAAATGTCAATTTGGTACTTAAAAATTTGTCTTCCTTCTCTCTGACCACATTTCCCTCACTATCTACCACAGTACACATTTTCAATGCAACTGCACATTTGTAACCAATCTTTTGTAGTTACAATAACACTGCCAATTTTCAGTATGAATTATGTACTACATAATTAACATCCAGTGTTAAGTTACAGCATACAATTTTGAAAAACTTGTTTCACAAAAATAATTTAGCACACCACCAATGAAGTATTAATGCCAAAGACAAAGATGAAAAATAAAGTACCACGTAAGAAAATATTAAAGTGGTAACTTTGATGTGTAATTAAGCTAATGAAGAAAGCAAAAATCTCACCTGCCAATAGTTCCTCCATCCGCAACTTCTGCGGCATCTGCAAAAAAATTCAAAAGCTGAATAACTTGACATCGACAGAATTTAATTGTAAATCAAACACCCTGAAATGTGGCAGTGGTTGTCATCTCACCGCACATGCTCATCTTAGTGTCAAGGAGTTGCTAAACTAAAATAGTGATGGAGATTAGTAATCGGGTGGAGTGACAAGTAGATACATGTGAAATTTTATTAAAGTGAGATTGATGAAAACTGCATAATGATCCAAGCGAAAAACCTCAAAATATTTGAATTTTAATTGAGCTTAATAGTCTGAATTCACTGTTGTTGTTGTTGTTATCTTCAGTCCTGAGACTGGTTTGATGCAGCTCTCCATGATACTCTATCCCGAGCAAGCTTCTTCATATCCTTCTGCAGCCTACAGCCTTCTGAATCTGCTTAGTGTATTCATCTCTTGCTCTCCCTCTACGATTTTTACCCTCCACGCTGCCCTCCAATACTAAATATGTAATCCCTTGATGCCTCAGAACATGTCCTACCAACCGATCCCTTCTTCTAGTCAAGTTGTGCCACGAACTCCTTTTTCTCCCCAATTCTATTCAATACCTCCTTATTAGTTATGTGATCTACCCATCTGATTTTCAGCATTCTTCTGTAGCACCACATTTTGAAAGCTTCTATTCTCTTCTTGTCCAAACTATTTATCGTCCATGTTTCACTTCCATAGATGGCTACACTCCATACAAATACTTTCCGAAACGACTTCCTGACATTTAAATATATACTCTATGTTAACAAATTTCTGTTCTTCAGAAACGCTTTCCTGGCCATTGCCAGTCTACATTTTATATCCTCTCTACTTCGACCATCATCAGTTATTTTGCTCCCCAAACAGCAAAAGTCCTTTACTACTTTACGTGTCTCATTTCCTAATCTAATTCCCTCAGCATCACCCAACTTAATTTGACTACATTCCATTATCCTCTTTTTGCTTTTGTTGATGTTCATCTTATACCCTCCTTTCAAGACACTGTCCATTCCGTTCAATTGCTCTTCCAAATCCTTTGCTGTCTCTGACAGAATTACAATGTCATCGGCGAACCTCAAAGTTTTTATTTCTTCTCCATGGATTTTAATACCTACTCCAAACTTTTCTTTTGTTTCCTTTATTGCTCGCTCAATATACAGATTGAATAACATCAGGGAGAGGCTACAACCCTGTCTCACTCCCTTCCCAACCACTGCTTCCCTTTCATGCCCCTCGACTCTCACAACTGCCATCCGGTTTCTGTACAAATTGTAAATAGCCTTTTGCTCCCTGTATTTTACCCCTGCCACCTTCAGAATTTGAAAGAGAGTATTCCAATCAACATTGTCAAAAGCTTTCTCTAAGTCTACAAATGCTAAAAACGTAGTTGTGCCTTTCCTTAAGCTTTCTTCTAAGGTAAGTTGTAGGGTCAGTATTGCCTCACTTGTTCCAACATTTCTGCAGAATCCAAACTGATGTTCCCAGAGGTCGGCTTCTATAAGTTTTTCCATTCGTCTGTAAAGAATTCACGTTAGTATTTTGCAGCTGTGACTTATTAAACTGATAGTTCAGTAATTGTTGGGACTGGCTCTCCCAAGGCCGTCATTAGTTCCAATGGAATGTTGTCTACTCCGGGGGCCTTGTTTCGACTCAGGTCTTTCAGTGCTCTGTCAAACTCTTCACGCAGTATCGTATCTCCCATTTCATCTTCATCTACATCCTCTTCCATTTCCACAATATTGTCCGCAAGTACATCGCCGTTGTATAGACCCTCTATATACTCCTTCCACCTTTCTGCTTTCCCTTCTTTGCTTAGAACTGGGTGTCCATCAAAGCTCTTGATATTCATGCAAGTGGTACTCTTTCTCCAAAGGTCTCTCTTATTTTCCTGTAGGCAGTATCTATCTTACCCCTAGTGACATAGGCCTCTTCATCCTTACATTTGTCCTCTAGCCGTCCCTGCTTAGCCATTTTGCACTTCCTGTCGATCTCATTTTTGAGACATTTGTATTCCTTTTTGCCTGCTTTATTTACTGCATTTTTATATTTTCTCCTTTCATCAATTAAAATCAATATTTCTTCTGTTACCCAAGGATTTCTACTAGCCCTCGTCTTTTTACCTACTTGATCCTCTGCTGCCTTCACTATTTCATCACTCAAAGCTACCCATTCTTCTTCTACTGTATTTCTTTCCCCCATTCCTGTCAATTGTTCCCTTCTGCTCTCCCTGAAACTCTGTACAACCTCTGGTTCTTTCAGTTTATCCAGGTCCCATCTCCTTAAATTCCCACCTTTTTGCAGTTTCTTCAGTTTTAATCTACAGTTCAGAACCAAAAGATTGTGGTCAGAGTCCACATCTGCCCCTGGAACTGTCTTACAATTTAATACCTCGTTCCTAAATCTCCGTCATAACATTATATAATCTATCTGATACCTTTTAGTATCTCCAGGGTTCCTCCATGTATACAACCTTCTCTCATGATTCTTAAACCAAGTGTTAGCTATGATTTAGTTATGCTCTGCGCAAAATTCTACCAGGTGGCGTCCTCTTTCATTTCTTAGCCCCAATCCATATTCACCTACTATGTTTCGTTCTCTCCCTTTTCATACCCTTGAATTCCAGTCAACCATGACTATTAAATTTTCATCTCCTTTCACTACCTGGTTTTTCACTTGGATCTTTATGCAGTTTTCATCAATCTCACTTTAATAAAATTTCACATATATCTACTTGTCACTGCACCCGATTACTAATCTCCATCACTACAGCTGCCATATACAGCCACTGTCACAAAGAAGGACAAAGGTGCCCACAAAAATCAAGTCAGCACTGTGGGAATGAGACCATAGCTGCTAGGTGTTTGAAGGCTGGTGTAAGGATACTGCCAGTGACCGAAATAAAAGTGCAGCATAGTTTGCTGGAATGAACACCCCTCATGAAAGGTGAAAGGACTAACAGACCATTATAAAATTACAGACTGTCACAGCTAGGAGATAGAGAAATTATGTCATGTATAACTCTGATAGTGTCTCCATTGGATTTCAAGTTACTGAGAACCAGCAGATCCCAAAGCATTGAGCCACAGCAGTTCACGTGGTAGATGTCACAAATGACATGTGATGTAGTGTAGCAGAGTTGTGGCAGCTTACAAGTTTAAATTCATATGTGACTCACTTTCTTCTGTATTAGTAGTGTCATGTTGATAGGAAGCCATAAAGGTCATATGATTACCGGGAATCCTGATCGAAACAATTTAAACTGTCTGCAAGTACCGCAATTACTGCATACCTACAAAACTGGAGGACACTGGCCTCAAAAATACATTATGATTTTATGAGCTTTGTCTATTAAGGGGTGTACTAACCTGTTCTAGAGTGTTGCTGTGTTAGAATAATTCTTCATCAGAGTTCATATTTTGGATTCCAACATGCTAATAGGTGCCCCAGTGGTAAGGAAGTTTAATGTTATGAGGATTTGCCCATGGATACTTAACATGCAGGGCCAGCATGTAAGTTTTCATTTCAATTGAGTCACACAACCCTATTAGGCAGCTTCTTACTGATGCAAGCAGTTTGTTCAAGGTACATTGTTGGTTAGGGTTTGGATAGTTATTTTCTATGTGAATTATGTATTTTGTGTTGATTATCACATGCTCAGTTAGCCCGCAAACTACAGTCAATAGCTATTGATGGCATTCTCCTGTAAAAATGCATCAGTTGTTACTGGCATCAGTGTATCAGCCTCACTGCATTGTAGCTGCACACTCAGAACAAGTGAGACTGGTGTGTTTTGTAGTGAATGAATAGGCGGGAGCCACTTTATGCTGTGGACAGTGTTAAGGTGATATGCAGAAAAGTATATCCAATTTACAAAGAAGATAGTGTAGGTGTCTTTAAGTATACTATGTGACATTGGTAGCAATGATATATGGCATCAGAAATCACAAATACTGTAACAGCTTAGCACATATTCATAGTAACACTGCAGAGAGCAACAGTGACTGTGTGAAGAATTAGCATAAAGGTATGGGAGTTCCAACACTTTCAAAATTTTATATCCAGCAACTAAAGGAACTATATGTCATTGTGGATACACAGCTTAACCAACAAAACTATCATCAACAAGTGTGGTACTCAGTACTGATGACTTAGCATCAGGCACGCAAAAAACAAGTCCTACACCACTTGAAGGGGAAAGGAAATGTCAAAACTGAAGCCTTTAAAGTAATCTGTAACAGCTCAGTTTGAGGAAACTACAGGCAATGCCTCATCATTCCATTTTGGTACATTCGAGCATTTAATTGGGAAGTTGCTAGAGCAGTTGCTGTGGACAATTTTGAAGCGTCTTTGTATTTTGGCCATATGTATCTCTGTCGTCATGGCTAACAGTGATGGAAGCTGATATTATGACAGCAGCAACACATTGTGACTAATGTGAACACACCCAATAAACAGGAAACCACAAATAAGAATTTTTGTCGAGTAGTGACTTGAGCAGGAGCATAATTGGACTGGGGCAGGCCAACAACTAGGTCTCAATGGTACTCAAAAGAAAGGAAACAAAACAAATTAAAATGGAAACAAAAAGTGGAAAAATAGGTAAAAACATCTGACTAAGCACATCCACAAATGTTCATAGCTCGTTGAGGGGCTACAGCAGTGGTCTGGAATTAGTCCTCTGAATGAACTAAATGCATTTTGGTCCACTCAGCCTGTGTCAGTAGCTAACAGGATAGGGCTCAATTTCCAGCACATCATGAGAAACAAGTACTTTTATTCACTCTGTGAAGGCAGTACAGAATTCTCCGATCAGTCATTCACTCAGAAGTCGGTGGAGGTGACTGCACTGAAATCATTCCTTGTGGTGCTGTGTTACAATCATTACTGTATGCTTCCTACCAGATTTAAACAAATGATAATGAATTTAATAATGGCTACGGAGATACAAGGATGCTTGCACAAGGTACTGTAGACCAGAATGGAGAACTGCATCAAACCACCTTCGGACTGACAATAATAATAATAATAATAATAATAATAATAATAACAACAACAACTGCAGACAATAAACTGGGTGAGTATGAGTCTAGTAACAAGTGTTGGGTACCTGACAAACAGATTTGCTGCTACATTAGTTCCATACTGGCTTCCCTCCTCCCTCCCTCCCAGCCACCCTACCTTCCTCCCTTCATACTGCAGTTCTGCAAGTATGGAGTGTCCGAGACCAGTGGCACTACGATCACTTCCCACTCACTGAATCAATCACACTTACTGAAGGGTGCAGTGATTAAGACAGATTGTGATTTAATAAGTAAATTGAGTGCACGGTCTTGCTATTGTTACGTAGCACTGATTGGGCCAAATGACCAACTGTCAAGATCAGATGGCCTCTAAAAAAGCTGTGTTTGGTCAGGCTGTGGAGGATGCACGGGGAAATTACATGATGCAGTGTCCACAGTTGCATTTTTCCTCCATTACAGGAAGAACAATCTCTGGAAAAAGTTCAGTGCTGTATTCCAGCCTTCAGACAAGAAACAAATACGTTTTGTCCAACACAAATGAAATGTCATATTGTTTCTTATTCTGCTTCCACCATGAAAAAACACATGCACTCCATCAAATAAATGTAGCACACAGACCAATTTCAATATATAAACCCCATTTAGAAACTACAAATTATCCTAGTGCCCTGATTTCTTATTTGGTCTTCAGAGACTTTCCAATTTGTAAAACAAAGAGTGTGTGTGTGTGTGTGTGTGTGTGTGTGTGTGTGTGTGTGTGTGTGTGTGTGTGTGAGAGAGAGAGAGAGAGAGAGAGAGAGAGAGAGAGAGAGAGAGAGAGAAATCAGAAAATATGTTTTGCACATTTTAGCTGAGTCTGATTGGTGGCAATAGAGTGGGAGAGAGATGAATTTGAAGTAACAAAAAATAGCCCTAAAATGGGGCACTCTTGATTTATTCATTTTATGTATGTAGGCAGAGAGCAAGTAAAGAGAATGTAATACTCAAAATATTAAATTAAAATAAATTCATTTCAGTTACAAGGATAATGTCAACTAGAACTTTTTCCATCGCCAAGAGATTTTGTGCTGGCTCCTACTGACAGAACACTGCACAGCAGAACAAGGGAAGGAAGTAAAATGTTTTCAGTGCCTTAACATTTTATCCAGAATGCCCCATTCTTTCTGACTTTAGTCATGCACCCTGCCACTGAATCCGTGAGGCATTGGATACATTTGTCAGAAGAGGCAACCCCTCCAAGGCTTTAAATACCAGTCCCAAAGAACACCATCAGCTATAAATGGTTTGTTTAACAGCCAGTTCTCTGTGTGTTCGTGCTACTTCCACACACATTTTCCATTGTGTTCATGTGGGCAGTCACTCACAGCCAGTCCATTACATTAATGTTTATGTTGGACAGCTGCTGTTGAACGAAGCAGACTTATAAACAAGTGAATGTTCTTCCTGTAGCGTGATTTCCCCTCCACAATACAGTATTCACAATAAATGCAGCATCACATTCTTCAAAATGTGGGCATACTGCCTGCTACTGAGGAAGCATTCCTGCTCCTCTCACCGTAATCCAACACCTCCAGAAAACTGACAATCGGCTAGTACTACTTGTTGTCACCACTTACTCCCTGTGATGTCTTGACCCTCGTGGCCGATAAACTACTCTTTGGCCTAGGTGAGACAACATGTCTGTGAAAAGTACATTTTTCCACACTGAATTCAGATGGAACTCTGTGGCTCCCAACCAGTGTAACATTTTCCTCGCCGAGTTCCTGTTTTATAGTGGATCTTTGTGCATGCAGTACAGCTTTCCTTGGCCCTCAGTGAACTGTGTCACTGGAACTGGGAAGTTGGTCACTCACTACAACTGCTTTGCATCTAGGGGACAGAGTTGTTGGCTCTTACTTGCAAGCTCTGCGTCATCCTACTATGTACTCAGTCTCTTCTTGCTCGAGCCAGGAATTCTGCTGATAGTGCCTCTTTCAACAAAATTCTTCCAAATTCTGTTTACAGTAGGTTAGTAGCATGCCATATGTTCTATATACATCTCTAATCAAAAACGTGTCTTCTTCAGCCAGGGTGTTGACTGTCTCTGTAACTGAATGATCCCAGTGAGCCATCACAACTGACTGCTCAGAATGTTATGTTATTTCCACTTGCTGCTCTTGTGCTTTGCCTGGAGGGGGGCAAGTAAATGTGTTGCCATGAAAAGGAGTGCCAGTGGTGACAGACTTGTCACTTTATTTCTGGCCATAAACCTATGTGGCTCCAGATTGTGGAGGCCACGTATGCTTTTCCTGGGGTCATAGGTCCAAATCCCACCTATGGAATGGATGATGTTACCTTGAGTTTATGCTCATCTGTGCATGCCTGTGTGTGTCCCTAAATAAAAATTTGTTAACTAGTTCTTAGCAAACTTAGTCAAATTTAGTCAAATTTGAACAAATAATTGATAACTGTACTGTGCAGTTGCTGAATGTCAGTGGATATAGCAGACATGTCTGAGACTGATGTCTTCAAAAGATATATAGATAAAGGGAAAAAGTTGGACTGGTTGACCTCCTGTTGCACATGGAAATATGGTGGAAACACAGGGTTACTAGTTTGAATTTGGTCCAGGGATGAACTATTTTAATATGCATGTATCCTATGTCAAATTCTTAATCAAAAGAAAAAATGGAAATACACTATGTGACAAAGTATGTGGAAAATGTTCATGGCATCGTCCATCATTAGTCCTGGAATTCAATATGTTGTTGGCCCACCCTTAGGCCTTAATGACAGCTTCCACTCTCACAGGCATATGTACAGTCAGTTACTGGAAGTTTCCTTTGGGAATGACAGCCCATTCTTCATTGACTGCTGCATTGAGGAGAAGCATCAATGTTAGTCGGTGAGGTCTGGCATGAAGTTGGCATTCCAAAACATCCCAGAGGTGTTCTATAGGATTCAGGTCAGGACTCTGTGCAGGCGAGTCCATTACAGGGTTTTATTGCTGTCTAACCACTCCACCACAGGCTGTGCAATATGAACAGATGCTCAATCATGTTGAAAGATGCATCACCATCCCCTAATTACTCTTCGACAGCGAGAAGCAAGTAGGTGCTTAAAACATCAATGTGGGCCTGTACTGTGAAAGTGCCACACAAAACAACAAGGAGAGCAAGCCCCCTCCATGAAAAACATAACCCCACCATAACACCATTTCCGAATTTTACTGTTGGCACTAGACACGCTGGCAGATGATGTTCACCAGGCATTTACCACACCAACACCCTGCCATTGGACTGCCACACCGTGTACTTTGAGTCGTTACTCCATACAATGTTTTTTGACTTTTAAATTGTCCACTTTTTATGCTCCTTACACCAAGTGCAGCAGCATCTGCCATTTACCGATGTGATGTGTGGCTTATGAGCAGCCGCTGAACCACAAATCCAAGTTCTCTCACCTCCTGCCTAACTGTCCTAGTACTTGCAGTGGATCCTGATGCAGGTTGGAATTCCTGTGTGATGGTCTGGATAGATGTCTGCCTATTACACATAACGACCATCTTCAACTGTCAGCGGTCTCTCTCAGTCTACAGATAAGGCCAGCCTGTACACATTTTTCTGTACATGTCTGTTCACATTTCCATGTCACTATCACATGAGAAAGAGTGGACTTAGGTATATTTAGGAGTGTGGAAATCTCGGGTACAGACATATGACACAAATGACACCCAATCACCTGACCACGCTCAACCACCATGAGTTCCACACATCGACCCATTCTGTTCTCTTACAATGTCCAATGACTACTGAGGTTGCTGATATGGAGTACCTGGCAGTAGGTGATAGCGCAATGCACCTAAAATGAAAAACATATGTTTTTTGGTGTGCCCGGATAGTTTTGATCCTATAGTGTAGCTACAGCAGACACTTAGGTGATGTGTGTCAGGTTGTTGCTGGTTTGTCCTGAACACCATTCATTTATTGGGTTTGTTTGTTGGTTTTGGGTTTGTTGGAGGCTAAACATCAAGGTCATCAGTCCCCTGTTCCAAAGAGACATACTTGTAAAAGGTCTATACAGTAAAAGCGAAACTCTGCACCCAGAGGGAGGGAACACCAAGTGGTACAGAGTTAAAATGAACACAGCAATAAAACTAAATAGAGGACGCTTGAAAGGACCAGAGCAAATAGTTGACTAGAGTAAAACAGACTACAGTGGTTGATGGATCATGTAGAAGGTCAACCACTCAAGTATAAACTAAGATCCTCCAGCTGGAAAGTGTTGATAGAATTATCAACACAACTTGTTCCCATAAAGACACTATTTTGGTAGCCATGTCACAATTAAAAGTCACTTGAGTTGGTGTAGCCTGAAAAATCATGCGAAAGTGCCCACACTAGAGTGAGTGATAAAACCCAGCTGAACAGATAAAACATAAAATTGAGTCATCTATAGAGGCATCATCACCTAGAATTAAAGGAAGTGCAGATGGTAACTTAAAGGACGGCTGCAAGGGGGCTAAAAGGGGGCAGTCCATAAGAAGATGGACCACTGTCAGCCCTGCATCACAGTGACACTTGGGCTGGTTCTCACCGTGAAGGAGATAGCTGTGGGTCAATCGCGTATGTCCAATTCAGAAACAGCAGAGAACAACTGAGTCCCTACACGTGCTCCTCAATGATGAGTTCCATACGGCTGTGGATGACTTTACCATGCGGAGCTTATTTGGTGTGTTGAAGATAGACCATTCAGAGCTCCAGACATCGTGGACCTTGCAATGTAGGGCTGACCAGAGGTCTCTTTCCACGAGACCAAGCTCCAGGGGTGGTGAAGGGGTGGCCTGCTTGGCCAACCGATCAACAGTTTCATTTCATGGAATGCCGATGTGCCCCGGGGTCCACACAAACATCACTGAACGACCACACTCGGCGAGAGCACAAACATCGTCTTCAATACTGTACACCAAAGGGTCCCGAGAAAAACACTGGTCCAGTGCTTTCAATCCACTCAGGGAGTCACTGCATATGACAAATGACTCCTCAGGGCAGGAGGAAAGGTGAACAAGTGCACGATAAAAAGCAACCAGCTCCGCAGTGAAAACACTGCTGCCACAAGGCAGGGAATGCTGCTCAACGTAGTTGCAATGGATGAAAGCAAACCCAGTGCATCCATTGACCACAGAACCATCGGTGTAGACTACATCTACATCACAAAACGAGGCAAGAAGAGTCATGAATTGTTGACGAAGACTGGAAGGTGGAACGGAGGACTGAGTCACAGGACAAATCCAACCAAAGCTGCAAGTGAGGGAGGGACCAAGAGCGGTAGAAGAAGAGCGCCAGAAAGGTGGAAGAAAGGTAAAGGACTCTAGTGACGTGAGTAGGGAACGAACGTGGACCCGATCGGGAGACCCAACCTAGGCCACTGTCGTGGGGAAGGGAGTGCAGCAGACGGAAAAAGGAACCTGTGGTTTGGGTGGTCGGGTGAGGAATGGATGCGGGCGATGTATGATGCAAGGAACTTTGTTGGCGGAATTGTAGGGAAGGGATTCCAGTTTCTACAAGAAGGCTAGTCACCGGACTAGTGCGGAAGGCTCCTGTCGCCAGTCTGACGCCACAATGGAAAATCAGGTTGAGGATCTGCAACGTTGAAGGTGCTGCTGTGTCGTACACCACACTCCCATAGTTGAGACGGGACTGGACTAAGGCCTTATAGAGCTGTAGGAGGGTTGTTCATGCAGCCCCCCACACAGTGTGGCTGAGGCAGTTAAGTATGCTCAGGTGCCGCCAGCACCGTTGTTTAAGTTCGCGAAGATGAGAAGTGAGCCGAGCAACAAACAGCATGCCAAGAAAGCGATGCGTCTCCTCAATATGAAGGAGTTCATTGGCAAGGTAGAGTTATGGATGGAGGTGGACCATTCGACGACAATAGAAATGCATCACTCGGGCCTTAGAGGTTAAGAACTGAAAACCATGGTTGGATGCACAAAAATGTGCCTTATGGATAGCTCCCTGCAGCCACCGTTCAGTGACACTGATGATAAGGGAACTTTAATAAAGAGAAAAGTCATGAGCATATAGAGAGGAACAGACTGATGAGCCCACCACAGCCGTAAGACCATTAATCGCCATCAAAAAGAGGGCAACACTGAAAACCGAGCCCTGCAGGACACTGTTCTCCTGAATTTGAGCAGAGCTAAAATAAGTATCAACTTTGACCCGAAAGGAGCGATTGGAGAGAAAATTCCATAGAAAAATTGGAAGTGGATCCCATAAGCCCCATTTGTACGACATAGCAAGGATATGATGGTGCCAGGTGGTATTGTACGCCTTCTGAAGATCAAAGAAAACAGCAACTAGATGTTCTCATCGAGTAACAACTGTACGAATAGCAGACTCTAGCGAGACTAAATTGTCAGTCGCTGAGCCACCCTTTTGCTGGGCCAGGAGACTCCAAGCTTTGAGTATCCATATTAGCCGCCAACTCACCATCCATTCCACGAGTTTGCACAAAACGTTGGTAAGGCTGACAGGATGATAGCTATCAAGCACCAACGGATCTGCACCAGGTTTCAGCACCGGGATGCTAACGCTATCCTGCCAATGAGTTGCAAAAATGCCCTCCATCCAGATGCGGTTAAACAGGGTGAGTAATTCACCCTGACAGTGCGCCTGGAGATGGTGAAGAAACTGGTTGTTAATTCGGTCTGGATCTGGAGAGGTATCGTGGCAAGCTGTAAGGGCACTTTAGAATTCCCATTCACTAAATGGGGCATTGTACTGCTCCCAACAGTGCGTGTGAAATGGCAACTGTGTACGCTCAGGCTGCTCTTTAATGGCGTGGAATTCTGCACTGTAGCCTGCTGTCATGGAACTACGAGTGAAGTACTCTGCCAGATGTTCGGCGATGGTGATTGGGTCAGTACAAAGTGTACCCCGAAGAGAAAGGCAAGGGACAGACGCATGAGGGCGATTCATTTATTGGGTCCAGAGATCAAGTTGAGGGGATATGTGACATGCATGGATGGCAAGTCAAATCATCTGCATACGTTTCCTTAACCTTGCACAGCTTACACTGGAAGACAGGCCACGTGTTAAAAAAAAAAAAATTTCCTTAAGCACTTTTGCCATTATCAGCATGACAAGAGAGAAATCAGGATTGGACTAATATGCCATTTCTGGTGACTAACACCTTTGATAATACTTCAGTTACAGTCATCCACTCACCACGAGAATATCACAGTAGAGCTAACATCAATGGTTGAGTTGGACCCAGGGCATGGGTAATGACAACCAAAGGTGTATTCATTTATTTATCTTCATTTATTTCTTATGTTTGTTACTAGTAATTAGGGTCTCACAGATGTTCTAAGGCCTCCCATGACATCTTCCACTGCTCTGTGCCCCCCAACTATTGTTGGTATAACACAAGATTGCGGCTCACCTCACAATTATCTTCCTTATCTTCCCCTTCTTCCTGTTCCCTTTTTTGAGCATTTAGTCTGTTGTCAGTCAGCTTGTAAATAACTGCAGGTGCATCCACATGATATGCAGTACACTAGGACTCCCAGTCAAGACAAACATTGTGTGATGAAAACCTGAATAGTATTGTAAATCACATGAAGAAATTGGACCTCCTTTTTCTGTAGAAATGTTTGTGGAAGTGCAATTCACAACGTTGATATTGTACTGGATTATACACAGGCACAGTAATGGAAAGTGAAGTTATAGTTTGGCACATGTGACAGATGGGATCTGTTGGAATATAATCAAGTATTTAGTTGCAACTCTTTGCTTGCCTAGGCCAGCAAATGGATGATACCGTGAATCATTAGTTTTACTGTTTCTATTCTTTGCCATGATGTCTGGTTTGTGTTCAAAAAGCTATATCAAACTTGACACCCATTCTACATCCACATCAGTAAATGCACATAAGTCAGTATTTAAGATGCCAGCATACAAGTTCAAATGCATCTGGAAGCTTTTAATTGTTGGCATTCTTTTATCTGTTAGTTCAAAATGGATGAAATAGATTATAGTTAATATTCTCTGACAAGCAGGTGGCCCTGTAACGTTGCATAACTAATTTGATAATGCTGCCCTTTCATTAGAGCTTTAAAGGCTGTATGTATGTGCACAAGTATATCATTATTTGTTCACACTTTGTCGAAGTATTCTGTCATTAATTTATTGGGAAATATTAACCACTGTTTTAAACATTTAAGGATGGTAAGTATTATGTGTGGTTTTAGTAGTCTGTAACGTTTCTTATCATGAACTGTTAATGGTTTCATGCTTCATTATGTCTTTTAATAAGAGCTCTTCAAATGTTGCTTTTGTGGTTGGTTGTTTTCTCTATCATAAAACATTATAACTTTCATGACTCTAGCTACAGGTACGTTAAGAAAATTACCTGAAACAGAGTGAATCCCATATGGAACAAGAGCAGCTATTTCATTTCTCACACACACAATTCCATTATTTGCAGAAATGTCTGAAAAATCTGTCTCTCTCTTTCTAGTGAATTTGCAAAAACAATAAAAAATGGAAATGTGTAGCGTTGAACTCTACACCTTCAGGTTACCATGCAATGCTTCTATCATTTCACCATGGGGAATGGATTTTGGAAGAGCATGAAATTGTGTGTCCTTAACCTTCATTCCAAAACATGCAGAGATATATTTTCAAGCTGCAAAATGATGGCATTGTTGCCAAATGGTCTGATCTTTCCTGGCTTTTGTCTACTGAGGCTCAATTGTTTGTTTGCTGATGAGTGTACACTGACCCCTACCTCTGCACCTCAATGCCTCGAGCCATCACAATTCTTCAAAATTGAATTTAACAGTACCATGAAAAGAATAGCTTCTGCTCGCCATAACGCAGAGATGCCGAGTTACACAAAGGCACGACAAAAAAACTGTCACAAAGTGAGCTTTCAGTGAACAAGTCCTCTGTTATATATAGATAACATTCACTCACACACTCACACAAATGCAGCTCTCACACACGTGACCACAGTCTCTGGCAGCTGCACATGATGGGACAGGCAATCAAGTGGGGGTAAGGAGGAGGCTGGGGCAGGGAGGGGGTGGTTATCAGGGTAGGGGTGGAGGACAGTAAACTGCTGGAGATGACCTGCAGGAGACAAGATATAATAGGGTTAAAGGGAATAGCAACGAGGGCCACACTCAAGACAGTACCCAGAGGCACACCAACTTCCTGGTAAAGGTGTCCAACAAGGCAGTACCCACACATACCTTGAAAAATCCATACTTTAAAAATTCCTGAAGGACATGGGGCATGTGACTTCAGAAGCACCACATGTAGATAGGTCAAGGATACCAGTCCTTTGCAGGTGTTGTAGGCTTTCTCCAAATTGAAGAACCCTGCTAGTGTCCGATATTTCCACAGAAAACCATTTGTGACACAGGTTGACAAAGCGACGAGATGGTCAACTGTGGAACAGCCTGCTCAAAATCTGCACAGTGCAGTGGTCTTTGAATTGTCCGACTCTAGCCACTATACCAGCCAGGCATGAATTATATGTTTCATCAGTTTGCAAACACAGCTTGTTGGAGAAATGGAGCAGTAACTAGAAGGAAGGTATTTTTCCTTACTGGGCTTGTGTATGGCTATGGGTAAGACGGTGGCTTCATGCTGGCATCTGGGAAACGGCGTCCTCTCCCCAAATGTGATTGTACATAAGAAAGAGCAAGTGATTGCCCACAAGAGAAAGGTTTAGCAACATCTGAATGCAAACATCATCCAGCTCTGGGGTGGAGGATCGGTATGAAGTGAGAGCAAGTTCTCACCCCCTCATAGTAAAGGCAGCTTGTAGCACTCACTAATCTGCCAAAATAAGGGTACTGCCCAAGCTGCCTCCACTTGTTTCTGATGTAGGAAGGCAGAATGGTAGTCGGTGGAGCTCTAAATATCTGCAGAATAGCAGCCCAATTGTCAGAGACAGTGATAGGGTCCTTTATGACTTAATCTACGGCTGTCAGGCCAGAAATTGGGGAATGGATCTTGGTCCTGCAGAGACCACACAACAGAGGAGGTGGTGGAACTGTTAAAAGAAATACTAAAGGACATATAGCTAGATTTTTATATCCTGAAGGGTGCGACAACACTGTGCATGCAACTATTTATAATGAATGCAGTTTGCCGTCACAGAATGATGGTTAAAAACATGGAGAGGACATCTCTGCATGTGAGTTGAGTCACAACACAGCTCAGTCAATGAAGGCACTGGGACATGGTGCAGTGAAGATGAAGTGCGAGAATGGAACATTGTGTAGTGGTAATGAGAGCATTTGTGAGATATCCCACCTGGGCATCACAACTGGAGAAATTATGTTACTCAAAGGGTGCCAGGAAACAGTAAATCTCCTGTCGTACTTAGAAAGCTTCCATTTGGGTGTTCACATAGGTGGGGTAGGAGTCAGAAAATGGATAGTACATGGGAAACGGTTGCTCGAGTATGTACCAGAGACAGTGATGAGATGATGGGCAAATTGGGCAGTGCAGGAGAGGTCCAGATGGGGTAAGTGTGCATGGAGTGTAAAAGGAACATGGGTACTACCATGATAAGGCAAATGAGGTTAAGGTGACTGAGAAGTCAGCCAAGAGGTCACCTCTCTGACAGGTTCTGGGAGAGTCCCAAAGGGAATGGTGTGTATTACAGTCAATGAGCAGCAGAAAGGGATGAGGGAGTTGGCCAGTAAGCTGGAAAAGGACTGTCCAGTGACACTGAATGATTGAGGGACGTAACCAGTACATATGGAAAAGTTCAGGAGAGGAAGTAAAACACGGACTGGAATAGCTTCAAGCCAGGTAGTCATGGAGAAGGGTTGACTTTAGATGTCATTCCATATGAGCAGCTTGACTACCCTCTCTCTCCTCCTATGATATGGAATGCCATCTTTGGAGAGGGGGAGTCAAAGCAGACAGGGAAGAAATACGAAAGCTCAAAGCAATCCTGAGGATGCAATTTTGTTTCCTGCAGGCAGAGAACAAGCAGAGGCTTTGATTCCTAGAAGAGCCACAAGTCCTCTTTGTTGGATCGAAGGCCACCAATATTCCATTGTGACAGTGTCATGATTAGGAAAGAGGAGGATGAAGAAATGGAGAGGTGGCATCTCAGCAGCTATCGAATGGCAGCTTTTGAAGGCTCACTGCTACAGGGCACAGACGCTGGAGGATACTCCTCTATGAGATCTACAGAGGCACTGGCATTCTCTTTCTATCCATCCTATGAGTCCAAAGCAGAAAAATGGTTGGTGGTGCAAGTTGGTGACGAGGTGGTCAGCCACACTGTTGAAGAAGGTCTCCGAGTCTATGAAGAAGCAGATCATTTATCCTTGTTTTATTTCTTGGGGCCTTTCTGGTTGGCAGAGAAAGCCTCAACTGTTCGTTGGCTGGAGGGACACAGGAAAACAGAAAATATTTGTGAGAGTGTTCCTTCTGTCCTTTCTGACCTATCAGTGGTGCAGCAGGCAACATTGTCCCGTGAGGTAAAATTTGATGCTTGTTGCACAGCTGGAGAAGAAGGAGGAGGAGGAGGAGGAGGAGGAGGAGCACAAACACAATGATGACAACAACAATGAAGACAAGGAGGAGGAGACGGGGCTGCCACTATGACACTGAGTTATTTTACAATCACGGGGCTGTATTTCATATCATACGTCTGGATGTCCATGGCCTTAAGGAGCGAGATGTAGCAATAATGGTACTGTAATGGCCTGATGGTAGAATGCAGGGTTACTGACTAGCCAACAATTCGTGAGTGACCTTGTAAGATATCTTTTCCTTCACCCATATCTCCAGATCTCCTGGACGGCCCGATCATCAAGGTACATGATTATCTTGGTAGGAGGTGGCATGGTCACCATTGCAATTTATGCAGCATGGAGAAGGTGGCAGACAAGATACACAGTTGGCTGGGTGTCGACAGGACATATGAGTTGTCATAATGACAACACTTGTAGCAGTCCGTTGGGTACAAAATGTATTGTCTGACTGTGATAACTTCATAGCCTGCTTTGATCTTGGATGGAGGTACCACTATCAAAAGTGAGGAAAATAGTGTGCAAGATCTCTAATAATGCATCTCCCTTTTTATCAACCAATGGAGAGCGATGACACCTTGATCAGAGAGCTGTGTGTGGATTTTGCCCTCACTCAGACCATCGAACAGTGTAGTGTATGTAATACCATGGGAAGAATTCTGCACTCAATGGGGCTTAACATGCATAGGATAGACTTGGAGGACCGAAGCTGCAAGTTGTTTTTGTTGTGCCTGAGAATCACACGTAGTCCAAAAGCGAAGAGCCATTCTGTGCACAGGAGAAGGATTTCATGGGAGTGACAATGGCATCAACGCCATTGTGAACAATAAATGGTCTTACCGTAGCAAAGGACTGGCTGTCTTCAGTGCACAAAACCACAACACACAGTGTTGCAGATGGTAGGGTTATTGAATCATTAGCCTCATTCCTTTTACGTTTAGTATACTCTTTGTGAAGATGATGATTTGCTCATTGTGAGGAGCTGCCCCATGATTTTCAGCATCTCCAATGGCACACTTCCTCCAATAGGGCCCCCATCCCTCAGGAGCAAGTGCATTCACCTTATGTGATTGTTCACACCTAAGGTCACACCTCCTGAACACCTGACAGAGTGACTAATCCATAGTTTGGGAAGGTAGCAGCTGAGCCAATAACGACCCCCCACCTACTCGGGCCTGGCCTGTACCACAGGGTATGTGCAAACTGTTGGCCTGGGGCTGGAAATTATGTATCAGACACATGGGCTTGCCCTCAGGAGTGCACAGATAGCAAGAAGAAAAAGAGGAACCTCAAATGCCAAAGCAGGAGGGGGATAAGAGAAGGGAAAGAAGAAAGAAAAATGTAATGGAAAACAGTGGAGCGACTTTTCTGATATTGGCCACTGAAAATAAAGAACACATCTCCAAAAACATCACATATGTACCACAATGGTGGGGAAAGGAATAGCAAAAGGATAGACATGTAGCATGGCAGTGAAAAGATGTTGCAAAGGCTGAGGCCCATGGTAGCCAAGCATGAACCTGTCAAAGAGCAGCAAGTCCCATGGGTGGATGCGGTGGGGTGGGGTGGGGTGCAGTGAGGTGAGGTGAGGTGAGGTGAGGTGGGGTGGGAAAGAGCACCGAGTTTGGTAGTGCACTCATCGACAGGGTGGTTCAGTTGTTTCTTGTCCACAGTTTGTCAGTGGTCATTCATGCAGTCAGACAACTTCTTGTCTGTCATGCCCTTGTAGAATGCAGTACATTGATTGGTTGCAGCCTAGCTTGTGGATCACATGAGTGGTTTCACAGGTTGCACACCATTGATGGGATAGGTGGTGTTTCTGACTGGAGTTAAGTAGGTGGAGGTGGTGGTAAGAGGATGTGTGGGACATGTCTTGGATCTACATCTATTACAAGGGTATGAGACACGAGGCCATGAGGTTCGAAGCAAAGGTTGTGTAGCATCATTGGCCACTGGAGTACTGGTGTGGGAGATTGGTGGGGACGTAGTGGGTAGGAAACTTCTCATTTCAGGGTACAATGAGAGCCTATTTCTATTCCTTCATTATTGCTTCAGCTAACACAATGGTATGCTGTGTTGTTGTATTTTGAAGTGAGCAGCAGTATCATAAAATACACTGTGAACCATGTGAGAAAAATTTACGACCTGTGAAAAAAAAATAAGGAAGAGAGACCCAGATTCTGAGCTAGCACCACAACCCCCCTATGAGGCAATTGCCTATGAGGTAATTACTACTTGAATATGTGTGTGGCAGGGACCTGATGCAACTGTGCTGTTTAATACTCAGAGGGTCATAATTGTGTGCTAACACTCGTATGTGGCAAACAGATCTATACAATGAAGTTTATTTTATTATTGTTTAGTTGTGCAGTGATTCAGATCATAGAATATGGGTTTATTTTATCACTGCTTAATCAAATTAAGATTAATCTGTCGTTTTGCTCATATATATTTACCTCGGTATCAAGACCGCCATCCTTTACATGTGTATAAAGTACACCATACCTCTGTTTATGTCGCAAAAACCAGCACACCAGGTGTATTGAAATAAGTATGTCAAGAAATCTAATAAACAGAAAGAAGCATTTCAATTTAAACAAGTCTTGGGGTCCAATGCTGAATTTATTAAGCTACCACTGGCAGTCACTTTCACCATTGCTGATATACACAAAATATTTGCATATTGCAAAATATCAGTGAAGGCTCCAAACAACAAAAAGCATGAAATTGGACAGTAGGTACCAGCAATCAAACTCTCTTATACACAGTGGTGATTGAACAACAATAAATGGTTTCTTGGCAGATTGAATACCTAGCACCGATTTCATGTAACTTCAGACTTGCAGTACCTGAAAGATCCTGCGCAATATGTCATCAAAATATTGTGCATAAAATGTTGAAAACTCAGCAGGAATCCTGGAAGCACAGAACTGAACACTGACAAGGCTTCTCCATTAGACATTTTCAAGTACGGGCTAAGAGATGTTTATCTAAATATCAAAATTTTTGTACAAAATTTATGACACTCCTATTGACTACAGCATCACTTCAAGTACTTGGCCTGGACAGGAGGAGGGGGTTAGGCTTTGGAAATTCTGCCAAGGGTGCCAGACTACCTTGATGGAGGTCTGTAAATGATGAACCACCACAAAAAATTCAAGGCCTTTTAGAATTTCCAGTAAGTGTAACGGAAATTAATTTAAAAGAAGACTAACTGCTAATGGACTTCCTCAGTCAAATGAGGATTTTCCAAATAATGGAGGAGGACATTTTTCTTGTAATTACTACAATAAACTGGGCTCAAACTGCACAGTAATTTCTTAACATGTTCAGAGAACCAGCACATGTAATAAATGTATTGTCAATTCTATGGCTCAGTGAAAATATGTTTACCACCTGTCTGCCACATATTTTTGTCTGCTCGTTAAGGGCTTGAGGCCAAAATCATGACAGCAGTGAAATCAACAGAAAGTAAAGAAATTCATAAATCAAGTAGGACATCACCCACCTCACAGAAGAACCATCACAATTGAGGCCAATCACTTTGTGTCAAAGCTCTCTCTTGAAATTGATGTCAACCCACCTTAGGAAGCTCCCAAGGGAAGCTAAAACATGGATATCTTGCAACTAAATGTCAGAAAAATTTCAGTTAGCTCAAGTGCGTATTTCACAAAGAAGTACAATGGAAGTTATGAATTTGAAAGTAGTAAGGAATGGTGAATTTGAAGTAAAACTCCTGTCTAATAAAGAACAAAAAAGTCACAAAGATTACTAAAACATAATGCAGACAGACTCACTAATAAAAGTATCAGTTAAAAGCCATCAATATGCAATTAAAGTGACTAAACATGGCAGCTGGAAAAAAGATATCCACAATGCAAAACATAATTCAATCAATAAAAAATAAAGGGAAAATGTGGTGGAATGAAATATGCACAGAAACCATACCAGAGAGGGCTAGAAGGTGAGTAAGATGAAAATGCTCTAAGAAAATTCTAGATCATGATCGATCTAAACAACAAAGAAAGAAAACAACAAGATTAATCAGAAATACCAAATAAGCCTTTGAGAAAGAGAAACTTTTGCAAATAGACAAAAAAATTCCCATATTTATCAAACTATGAAGAACAAATTAAAGGGGTTTCAAACTGCAAATATGTTTCTAAAACAAAAACGGCCAAATTGGGTTAAATAATACTTTCAAGACATTTTCATGAATTTGGATTCTCACATAGTAATGAAAATTATGAAGATGATTCAACACCTTTTATGTAAGAAACTGAAGAAGGAATTAACACGCTCATAAATAACAAAGTTTGTGGAGAAGATTTTATTACAGCTGAACTTTTGAAGTTGTCCTTGCAAATTGAAGCAAATTACCTAAATTTACTCTTTGATGAAATCTGGAAAACATTAAAAAATATCCCAGAGGAATGGAAAGTTGCCTTGATACATTGACTGCATAAGAAACATAATAAACAGGATGTTAAAAACTACATAGTAATCTCCATACTGTCAGTTGCACCTACGTATTTTCCAAAATTTTATCAAGCAGAATAAAAAACAACACTAGACAGCCATTAATCTGAATATCAAGCTTGCTTTAGAGGAAGGGAAGGTCATGATCAGATCAAATATTTAATCTCAAGTCAGTAATTCATCACCAATTACTCAATTCACAGGACATAGTATTTATGTTTGTGGATAACAATAAGGCTTTTGATTATGTTGACAGAAAAACTACAGATAAAATAATTCGAGAATTTGGTGGAAAGTCTCATCTGACAAACCCAATCAATGAAACACTTACAGATACTGCTCTGGAAAGTAATTCTTATGGGATAAATTTCACAGACTTCAAAATAAAAACAAATGTACACAGGGTGACTGCCTGTCCCCAATTATTCTTAACCCAGATGACCCTGACATCCTTCTGGAAGTACAACGTCACTCACTGTTGAAACTATTTGTTTTTGTGAATAACGCATTGTTGCAACAGAGTGAGATGCATTGTTATAAAAAGTGGGCAGAGTCAGTTGCGCACTGCAACAGTCAATTTGACACTGTCGTTCATAGTGAGTGAGAAATTGTGTGTTGGAAATATGGCCTATTTTACCATGGACGAACTGACTGATCTCGTCATCGATGGGTATGCATATTTTCTTTCATATTGTGTCAATAATTCTGAAACTTGTCATATAATATCGTAAAGAATTAACATATATTATATATGGGTTCACATTACGACTGAAAGTTTTTGTCAGTTGTAATTCAATAATGTTTTCAACCGTCCTTCCAGAAGGACATCAGGATAATATGTTGTCATTTTGTATTCACAGGAAATGATTTACACTGATGGAACTTTTGGACATGTTAGAATCAAGAGATGAGGAAATACCTAATACTGGTGTGAATGTAACATTACACCCTAATCTGAATTCAACTGATGACGTAACAGATGATTTGGGTGCTGAAGAAAATCCAAGTGTAGATAAATTACCAGCAAGTCAGCTCAATGCTACTGCACTTTGTGATTAGGCCATTTCTACCAGTGGTAATTCTGTGAATGCAACAAGGAAATAATCATTTACTTCTGATGTTGTTCCAGGACCCTTCAGCAGTACTAAAACAGCAACAATAAGAACAATAACCAAAAACAAACCAGCAAGGCTATCGAAGAATAAAATTTTAAACCTCAAGAAATATAACTGTAAAAGTGGTGAAATAGTTAATCCAACACCTGTATGGCCTCTAATTCTCACAGTTGCAATGAAGAAGGGGCAAACACCATTTGAATACTTCCAATAGTTTTTTGATAATGAAGTGCTTCAAATGATGATCACTTACACAGATCAGTATGCAGCCAAGAGAAATAGACTAGGTGATTGTTCAGAAGATGAGATGTTGATCTTTATTTCAATACTTCTTCTAAGTGGATATGTAACAGTGTCACACAGAAAGGAGTACTGGTAATAAGATAAAGACAGCCACAATGACCCTGTAACAAATACCATGTCCAGAGATCAGTTTGACTTTATCTTTTCCAATTTGCATGTATGAAACAATGACAGTTTAGATAAATCAGACCGTTTTGGGAAAATCTGCTCATTACTGTGTATGCTGAATGATAGATTCAAACAATTTGCGCCTCACGTGCAGCATCATTCTGTCGATTAATTGATGGTCCCATACTTCAGAATTCATGGATGCAAACAATTCATAAAAGGGAAACCAATCCGATGTGATTTCAAATTTTGGTGTGGAGGCACAAGTGTTGGATGTATTATTTGGCTCAAACCCTACCAAGGAGCTGGCACATGTAGTAAGGATTATGAAATGCAAGGTATGGGGTACGGTGTGGTAATGACTTACGTTGACCAGTTACTTCCATATGTTCCATATCGAATATACTTTGATAACTTCTTTACCAGTGTTGAACTGCTACATTACCTAAAATAGAGGGGCCTCGAAGCAACAGGAAGAATAAGAGGAAACAGAGTTAAGAATTTTTCTCTATCATCTGTGGATAAAATGGTAAAAGAAAATAGAGGATCATATGAAGTTTTTTCTAACTCAGCGTCCGGGATTTCCGTTGTATGTTGGAATGAGAACAATGTTGTTACTGTAGCCACCAATTTTGACAGAGTGCAACCACTTCGCTCTGTAGCAAGATTTGCCAGGGAACAAAATAAATGGATTAGCGTGCCTCAACCTAACTTGTTAGAATCCTACAATACTCATATGAGAATAGATCAAGCTGACCAGAAGGTATCCATATACAGATGCTCTATAAGAGGGGAAAAAGTGGTATTTCCCAATCATTGCAAATTTTATAGACATTACAGAGCAAATGCCTGGGACCCTTACAAGCACAATGAAGAATCCATAGATCATCGGACATTTCGTCATCGAATTGTCACTGCAATTCTTGAAAGTAACAAAAGGGTCACTACCAGCAGAGGACGTCCTAGTAAGAGAGCAAAACTAGATTCTAGATTTGATGGAAGAGAAAATTACGTTGCTGAATTACCAATGGACGAGATAACAAAAAGAAGAAGCAGCTGAAATGTCGAACTTGCCACAAAATACTACTACTATGTGTGTAAAATGTGACAAACCACTTCATGTTTGTTGCTTTTTGTCTTATCATACTAGTGCATAAAATATGTGTATAGGTTATTTTCTTTGTTTTTTTAATTTATTTGCTGCTTTAGCCCATAATTCTAATTTTTTTATGTTTATCTGAAAGTATAAAAACCAAAACAAGTTAATTGTGCAATGTCATATACTTTAAAAACATGTTCTCTTATTATCCTGATGACCATCTGGAAGGACGCCCAATTTTGGAAATACTAAATAAAAATAAATACTCAAAGCAGTTTTTACTTTCTTCCTTACAACCTAGTGACTGAATGTAGATAAGATATAGACCAATTTTGAAAAACAAAATTTCTAACAAAGAATGTATGGAACTCAACATTTTGCCAGTAAGGTTAGGAAGAGGAAGCAAAAAGATCAAAATCAATTTGGAGGTGATTTTGTTATACCTGTAACACAAATGAATTTCCTGGAGGAAATATCCAGTAGTATTGGCTTAAGGATTTATCTAGGGAAAAAAAATTAACAACTGTTAAGAATGGTAGAAAATCCCTGGAAATAGATATGGATCAAATGGAGGGGGTAAAAAAAATATGAAATATCTATGGGAGATAATCCAAGAAAGCGCTTTGCAGAATTCTGCAACATAGTGAAGTTTGAATACATTGGAGGAACAATATGGTATCACTGAAGACCTCTACAGAGAAAAGTGCCTCTCCAGAAATGCAAAGATAATGCATTACAACAACAGTAGTGATGTCAGAATGCTTATATTCAAGTGAATGCCTGGAATTAACCTACAATTTAAATAAATTACAAGTACTTAAAAGGCAAGTTTCAATGAAAGTAATAAAAACAAAGCAGGAGGTTGTAAATTACACATATATGCATAAATTTCCAAAATATGGAAAATTTATTTTGAACAACAGTAGGCTAAGAAGTAACATTTTCAAATAGTTGTGGGATAAGCAATACAAAACAAGCTGGGTCAACAAACTAAAAGAAAGCATTTAGAAAGAAACAATATAAAAACAGAAGGTGTTAACATCATTAATCTTCCAGAAAGAAGTATTAAAATGAAGATTCCACAGCAGGGCAACCAGAAAGACTGGTTCAAAATGGTCTGAAGAATGACAGAAGAAATGTAGTGAACAGATGAAACCATAATGGAAAAAAAGGAAACAACAAACAGTGAGGACCGGAAATTGGGATGTGGTCCTCAGATGGCCTATTCACAGGAGAAAACAAATAAAAAAAAAGGTTATCCATGATCTTTATACAAACAGGCTTTCTCTGTTTGTCAGTCACTGTTTTCTTTTCATTTCAAATAACCTATTTCAGGCACAAGATGTCCTGTGTGTACTTCAGAAAGTCAAAAAGTAATAAAAGTAAGAAGATTATAGCTGAGAAGAAATTTGTCACTGTGTCAAACTTAATCCGGAAAAGTTCTGTGCCATATTGGAATGAAATAGCATGCAGATTTAGTAGAAACCTGCCCACCAAGTAGGAAGAAACATTCTGTAGGCTGTGGAGGGTGGGGGGATGTGCAATTTTGGAATATACCGTACTTAATAGGGCTCTGTAAAGTTTATTTGTATGTGCTGGAGGGACTTGATATATAGGCTCATCAGATAAATAGTCCAGGGAAACTGCTGATTTGATAAAGTGATTTAACACATCACAATGACTATGGAATTTAAGACATTTTTGGCCGTACCTCTATTTGACCTACACAGCTCTCACTGTCATCATCTAATGGAATAAAGAGAAGATATTTTTTCAAGGTTCTTAAAATTTACCTAACTTTCCCCTGCAATAAAAATAGGAACTTTGAGATTTATCTCTTAAATGAGTAATGATGCCCGTTATAGAGTCCACAGAAGGTCATGGAACACATTTTTATGAAGACAAACTGGATCTGCTTTATCAGCTGCTAACCTTGGGGCATTTCATTAGTTTCCAAGAGCTTACTTTGTCTGCATCCATTTACAGCCTAAAGCCAAACTGGTACTGGTATAAATATCCATAGCATTTAAGAAGTCCCTTTCTCTTTGAATAGTTTGCACATTCCATTGTCCTGAGGATGAGGACTCTTGATAGGTATGAAGTCTAACCTTATTCAACTCCTGGGAGAGAGCATCTTCTCCTCACCATACATGGTTAGAAACTTTAAAAATGCATATTTTACTGTAATTGCTGGGATATTTCAGATGCTCTCAACATGTTGTGAGAAAATGTAGTGCACCATTGGGCTTCCACTCACTGGAAGGAGTATGTAACTACATGAGACTCAAGGTGCTTCTCAAATTCTCACAGATCATCCTGCTGCTGATCAATTACCAATGCCAAACTGTTGTCTGTATTAGTATAATGTTTAATGAACAGAGTTTATGGCTGTGTGTTTGTATACATATTATCTTCTGCAGCGAATTCAGCTGTCACGAAACACATTCATCGAGGCCTACATAACTTGTCAGAGTGGTGTGGGTTTTCTGTAATATATCTGTTCTTGAAATTGTTGGGTCCACTCATGTTCCTTATTTACATAAATATATGTAAAAGATATGTCCTCTGTTTTCTGATGACACTAGCTTGGTAGTAAAGAATGTTGTGTCGAATGTTTGAATTGTTTAAAGCAGTGCAGTTCGAGATATAGGTTCATGGCTTGTAGATAATAAACTAATGATAAATCACAGAAAGAATCCGTTTTTACAATTTCTAACAAACAATTCAAGAAAATCTGCCATTTTAATTTCACAGAATGGCCATAATGTTAGTGAAATGTAACAGTTCAGATTTCTACATGTTCAGATAGATAGTGAACTGTTGTGGAAAACTCATATTCAGGATCTTGTTGAAAGACTTAATGCTGTCATTACTACTATTTGATTGGTATATGATAGTTTCACCCAAAAATTAGTCTACTTTACTTATTTTCATTCACTTATGACATATGGTGGTATATTTTGGAGTAATTCTTCCATTTCCCAAAGGATGTTTCAGCTCAGAAATGGGTGGTTCAGGCAGTAAGTTGTATAAGCTCATGTAACTCCTATTGACCCCTGTTAATTAGTCTGGGTAATCTGATGTAGGCCTCTCTTGTTAACAACATCAGCTTATTCCCAAGAATTAGCAGCTTTCACTCAGAAATCCATTCTGCCTTTGGGGCCACACTTTCTTGACTCTTGTGCAGAAAGGTGTGCAGTATACTGCGGCATCCATTTCCAATAAGTTAGCACAGGAATTCAAACATCTTAGCAGTAATCCATGTGGTTTCAAATCAAAATTGTTAACTTATGGCTCCTCTTTTTTGGTTTCTTAAACATTTTATATTATCCGACACTTTCCATGACCTTTAAGGTTCGTGCCACATATCGGTCCTACAGAATAAGATGTATGGAAAAGAAACCTCTTACTGGATAAAGGAGTGATTGCCACAGTCATGGCAGCTGGCAAATAAGTCAATGCAAGATCTGGAAGTACATCACAAGAATCATCATTCGATACTGTTTCATGTACCAGATACCTATATTAATATTACTGAAAGCAAGTCCCAAAGGACAAAAGTAACTAAACAGTTACTTTTACATCACACTGCACAATTTTTGATGCATGTTCTGAAGTACAATAAGGTAGTTTTATCAAATTACTGATCAACACATGTCAAACATAACAACCACTATGACAAGTAGACCTCTCTAAGCAGTTCACTTGCTACTTATCTTGCAACTAGAAAGTATTTTCAGAAGACTTTAGTAAGTTTGTCAGGCTATGAATGTATGAAGGGAAGGTACTTTGATGCGTGTTTGCAATTTCGAGTATTTGTCATTTGTGTTTGTGATATTTGCTCAAAAATGTGGAAATCTCAGTTCCCAACTGCAATCAGTAAGTATTTTGGACAACAGTAATTGGTAATTGTCAATTTTGAGGAATATTTATTGTCATGTTTAGTGGGTATCAACTATGGTGTATCCCATCCCTTTGGTAAAGGTGTAAGTATCACAATGTCTATAGTTCCAATGAACAATGGTCACCACCACAAAGTTTTTTTTTTTTTTTAGTTCAAATAATGGCTTCAAATTTTTATACACCTTTCTGTTGTGCATAAAATCTAGTGCAGATTGATGCTGCATTTCTGCAGGGTGGGATAATGATAATTACTTTATCGTTCTTCACAGTTGATTATGATTTCAGTGTTTTATTCCATGATGATGATGATGATCATAAATGGTTAGGGGGCACTCATTTGCATGGTTATCAGCATCCATGCGAATTCCCAAATTTTACATGGTCCAGTCATGCCACTTTCACAAATGACAATGGCAACACAAACACCCAGTCCACAGGGCTATTCCTTGCTGTCTCATTCTTGTTCAGCAATGTGCCTTCCCCCTAGAACTGTCAGCACCATGACAACCGCCATTACATCAGGAGAATGAAGATGAAGTTGAGCTGTCATTAAGATTCTGTATACTAACCAATGACACATGACTTGACATTAATAATTGAAGAGAGTTTCTTGTTTTAAATTAAGCACCAGTATATGATTGGTCTTTGAGAAATGTTTTAGATCATTTAGCAGGTAATTTAGACTTGAGATTGCATCTTCTTCTGCACTGGTAACTGAAATGCTAAGTTTGTGACGTCAGAAAACCAACTGCCATGGGAGATGCAATGAGACTGAAATGGAGATGAATAGGATACGAATAAAGGAGTTTATTTGATTAAGTAAGTGGGTAGTGTGCAGAGCAGCACAGAAGAGGAGGAAGTTTTGTAATGGCTCAAAGCCCTGAGCTGATTAAATATGTCCTCGACCTGGAAGGAGGCTAGGAAGCAGTGTGGGGCTCATTACATGCCACAGAACCAAACTTTATTTGCTACTGTTGAAAATCACACTTGCTCTGCCAGTCTCATACGTACTGCTGCTACTTTCACTCACCTGAGCAATAGGACGCACGACTTCCTCTTCAACAGGGCCTGATTGAAAAAAAAGAATTTGCGTGTTAATACTTTATCTGCACAAGTTGAACAAACTAGTGATAAACTACGAGTGTTTCAACATGAAATGACAAAGAAAAGAATCAATTGCTTCTATCTTTTAGAGTTCCTATGAATTAGTGAATAATTGAGCATCTAATCGACTCAATTATGTACGAGAATCAATATTACTGACTTACAGAAAGCCAGAACTTTATATCAGTTGAAGGCTGGCTATCTGAAAATTGTCAGGGACAAATAAATGTTTATTGTGAACATTTCACATGATTATTGACCAAATTTTAAAATTTTAAATCTTGTAGTAAAACATACAATCTTATGTTACACAGTTAACTCACTGTGGCAAGTTTAACAGTTAGGAACTATGCATAAGCTGGACACACAGCCTCACTCACTGCAGGCATTTGTCAAAATCATATTCATCAACTATTTGACTATGAGAGCACTTAGTGTTTTGCAGAAAACTTCACCAATAATTTCAAATTATCATGAATTTTTCTCACAGATACCCCACAGAAAGTAATAGCAAAAATGTTTATCACTTACCACATTTTTGGTGTTTGTGCAGTAAAAATGCCACCTCAAACACATTCAATGTAACACTCCTTTCTTTACTTATGGATGGGTACAAGTATTGAGGGGAATGAGTGGCAGATGAGGCAGATTATTTCTCAGGAGGATTTTTTGTAGAGGTGAGACAGAAAGAAAATCTGATGGGTATGGGAACAGGATGGATTAGGAGGCATAATAGGTGGTGTAGCATCTGGCTGGTACTTTACAATCATGCCTTATGCCACACAACAGAGGTATGTCAGTTGCTGTCATGTTAACAGGCCTGAAACAAACTCACCCTCAGTGCAGCTGATCTAGCCAGTGACGCCACTGCATGGTTTCCACCCTGCAGCCATTTGACACTGGACAACTTAACAGTATTTCTCCACTGCACAGCCTTTGTAGGGGAATGTACACTGGCTCACCAGCCAGACTCCAGACTCGACATCAACTATCTACTTCGGAGTGCCATGACTATATTAATAAGAATGCAGCCCACAATATTGGCATTCCCAGTACAACCTACACTGAAGGTGCCTACAACAGTGTTTGTCAGTTGTTACAGACAGAGTGCTCAACTGAAAGCTTCACGAATAGTTTTCATATTAGTGGCAATCTTTTCGTGCATCAGGGCATTCTCTACCTTGCCTTCACCAAAATTTTGTTTCATTTGCTGCATGTTGGCATGTACAATCTGTGCTGCAATGAAACTCTGTTCCTCTTCTCTACTTGGGAACATCTCTCTTCTTGTGCTTTTCTCATTACTTTTTTGTCTCTGGAAACTTTTTACCAGTGTCTTGTGATCTATTAGGTAGCCTTAATCTCTGTGTTCAAGTGCTTCTGCATAGTGTTTGAATGGTTTTGCTCCATGTTCAAATGTCTTGTGCCACTTCATTCCTTCATCCTGGTGCCTTTCCGCCTGCACCATTCCACAACATCATCTCTCTTTACTGATGTCATGGCCTCATTTCTGTATTTTTCTTCTAGGTGTGTGCCTCATGGATGGCAATGCCATCTCCTCCATGGGAATGACAGTTCATACTTTTGGCTGCTGTTACAGTCACAACATTTCCTCTGCGCACAAGAACATTGGAATCTAGGACATCATCAGTGCAGCTTGCAGTGCTCAGCTTAGCTCATATTGGTGACAACCTTACAGCCTATCAGGACTATTTTTATGTTGCTTGCACTAGAAAGCTGTTTCACTTGCCGAACATTATCATGTGCCTTCTGTGTTCCAATGAAGTTGTAACGTTTATGGCTACACGAGCACATTTTTCTCCTTGTCCATGGATCATCCACATTAGGTAGGACATATGACCACGAGTGTGGGTGGCAGATTGGGCAAGGCAGCTACCTGCTGGACTCCCTGTAGAGAGGAGAGGCAGAAAAACAAACAGATTGGTCTGGGATCAAACTGTAGTGAATGTCTTGATGGGAAATATTTTGTGAACAAAGGTACTGGCATCAGAGACAAATCTAGTGAACAGGAAGTGATACTGTATTATCAGCCATTCTCTCCACATGTATTGACACATTTGTCCCACGTGCTTCAGTTGTTTCCACTTTACAATATACTCCCAACATCTTCATTTCAGAGGTGATCAACTTTCATATATTGTAAAGTAGATCACAGAAACCTTATTTCTGCTGACTGGATTCTTCATAACCACCCTACCCTTTATTCAATAGACAGCTCCATAAATAACTGTAAACAATTTATTCCAAGAAACTACTGAGACATCCAAGACAAAATAAGGAAAAGAAAACAAATGTCTCCAGTACACTATCTCATGAGAAAGAAGAAAAACAATACATCAAAAGAACAGTATCTGTATATTTGTGGTGGCAAATCTCCAACTACAGTCACGATTTTGATATGGTTTTCATTAATAAAGACATGCATTAACTTTAGTTACAAGACGCAGACATCAGTTTTCTTCAAGAATAAGTTATCAGTGAAAATATATGTCAAATAGTATATACTTAGCAAATAATGTAACAGAAATAAATAGTATCTACACTGTCTTTTCTACCCACAGTTAAGCAAAAGATAGGAAGCTCCTTCTACAAAAGATACTGTACTCACTTCTGCACCAACAAAGAAAAAACACATTCTAGCATCACCTGTCAGCTTCTGGATTCAAATTTTACATAAACTGAACAACAGATCACAGTATGCAATGAAACGGGATATTCCTATGGTTGTGCAGACTCTGAAACAAACATTTTGGAAGGCCCTTTATGTCTGATTGATCACAGAAAGAGTAAGGGAGCCCCTGAAAATGTTAGTATCAAGTAACTCATATGGTAGTGCTGAACGTATCAGCTATGGCCATTTATAAACTAGAGTCACACCCCAATATTTCATTTAAGTTACTACCCTAATAGGTTGTAGATAAATGTTCAGTTTTGAAATACAAATCATCCTCAGCTTCTTCTACTCACATCATCATTCATTGGAGTCCCACTGTTTGATTAAGCCTCTTCCCTGGCTTCTCCTGGTATTCTGGTCTCAAGCTACAGGCACTGCTGCTTGTAGTCCATGTAGCCTGATATCCACTCAATCCCTCACACCAGACTGTCACCTCAATGTTCCTCCCACTCACCTCTCTAGGATACGAGCATGTACTTGTCTCATCCTATCTGTCACTCACTCACTCCCTCCTCACTACGTGCATCACTCATCTCCACTACCTTCCCACTATGTCTCCAACTCCTGCCTGTTCCCTGTCCATTTGTCTGTTTCCTTTTCCCTCCCAGTAATTCTCAGCACATGTATTTCCACTGCTATATAAGCAAACTTTGTATTTCTGTAAGTCAGTAACTACCTGCCCCAAATCAAAGTTCTCTATATTCAATGACTTAATTATAATAAAATAAATTGTGATTTCTGGATTCTAATTCAAATGTGTATGGTGGACTGACTAAGGGGTTGCAGAAATCACATAGATAAGAACTATCAACACACTATCCAATCAAAATACCTGGGCACCCTTATGTAACAGGGAACTGAGCACTTTACTTCAACGAGAGGTGGATATACTATTATAGGAAGTGGCAGATAATACTGTTTTGTAAGCAGAATTCATCAGTCAGGGATCTGAGTACACTGAACATGGACTTGTCTCTGCATTCCACCAGAATAATTATCACAGGGATGCATTTCAGCCCTTCCAAACTTGCCCAAGTCAGCTGTCAGTGATGTGACAGTTAAGTGGAAATGCGAAGGAACAACCAATGCTAAATGAAGTCCAGGCGCACACAGTGTGCTGATGGACAAGTGCTTCTAGCATTTTGGTAGGAAATAGTAAAAACCAGCTTGCAATTAGCTGCTGCAGTCACTCTTCAGTTTCGAAGTGCAGCTAGGAGTCCCCTAAGGAAATGGCTGTGTACAGGGAGTTAGAAAAACTGGTTACATTGGCTGAGCAGCTTCTGGAAACAACATATTTCTGTTCAATATAAAGCCACACTGAGTGTAGCGTAAAAATCTATGACTACTGGAGAGCAGGCATTGTAACAATATGCAATTTCTCCTCCCTAACTTCTTCTCCCCTTACTGAACTTCATGATATGATAAATGCAGAAGGGTAAGTACATATTTGACAGTATTGTGTACTATACACAGCAGAGGAACAGTTCACAGACAATGACTAATTTGATCTGCTCAACAATGGTGGCTCTCATGAATCAGCATTGTTAGGCAAAGGTTTATAACCAGTGGCATTCCTGAAGAAAGCTTGCCTGCCAATGTTCCAACCTGAAAGCAATGGATCATCTTAGGGATTAGTTATAATGGCGTGTTCACTCCATACCCTGTTTCCAATATTTCTACCTTCTCTGGTATCAGTTATCAAGGAAGAATGGGCTGGCATCCACCCACGGAGATTTTGAAATGTCAAAGTGTCCCCAAAAGAGTTTTAGTCCTCATAAGGGAGAACACACGATATTAATATCCACTAATAGGTGACCAGGTACATTTAATTCACTAGTATACAGAGCAGGAATGTAAGCCTCCCACAGTGAGCTCTTAATCTTACGCACCAGGTGACTTTGCTGCACGTATGTCCCCAGTACTGGGTCCAGCCTCCGGTGTCCGTACCCGCTGTGGTTCTGCACTGCCTACTATTGTACACACAGAGAGGAAAACATCTTTTAAGTACTTTATGTACTGCTTTAGTGACATGCTGCTAAATTATGGCTGCAATTATGGGCAAATTTACTCTTACTCACCAGGTGACTTTGCTGCACGTATGTCCCCAGTACTGGGTCCAGCCTCTGGTGTCCGTACCCGCTGTGGTTCTGCACTGCCTACTATTGTACACACAGAGAGGAAAACATCTTTTATGTACTTTATGTACTGCTTTAGTGACATGCTGTTAAATTATGGCTGCAATTATAGGCAAATTTACTCTTACTCACTAGGTGACTTTGCTGCACATATGTCCCCAGTACTGGGCCCAGCTTCCGGTGTCCGTACCTGCTGTGGTTCTGCAGTGCCTGCTATTGTACACACAGAGAGGAAAACATCTTTCAAGTACTTTATGTACACTTTAGTGACATGCTCTTAAATTATGGCTGCAATTAAGTGTAAATTTGCGTATTTTATCATGGGAAATGCTGTTCTGAGGATATAACCAATCTCAGAATCCATAGTTACGAGAAGAAATCCACATTAATGGCATATGAAAAAAAAAAAAATATTTAAAATAACTTTGGACTGTGTTCACTGGGACACCATGTTCACAGACTGTGCTTGTACATACTACTCCAGAGGAGAGATGCACATATCAACGACTTCTTATCAATGAATGCCATTTTGAAAGAAGTGTTATGTACACATTATGAAAAGACTAACAGAAAACAACATGTCAAACCTAAATGTACAGATATTGTTCATTAGTGTTATTTCTATTTTGTGTGTGGTGACTTATATCAGGCGACAATGTGCACCTTCAGCACTGTACAGCTATCGCAGCAGCTGTGGGTGAGAAACTACGTGCTGTGGAAATAAGTATTCTGTGGTGTTACCACACTGTCCTGTAAAGGCATAGGCTGCCAAAGGAGAGTTACTTCAACAACTGATGTATGTTGTGAGACACAGAAGAGGAACCTTCAAAATTATTGTGAGTGTCTCTTTTTCTACTGAATGAAGGTGACATTTTAGTGTAGTTCATGAGTGTGATGATGAAGGGAATAAATAATTTGTTGAGTCAGAAGTGGCATAGTAAGTTATTTATAAAAATGTGATGCATCAAACACATCAATTTTGATTTTTAAAGTAATTACAACAGAGTCTGAGAAGAAGTGTAGAAGATAAGGTACAGAATATAATACATCATTGTATTAAATAGTTACACCACATGACACCTGACTGCTGTGTTAGGAGACAAATGACATGAAAGGGAAGCCGTGTTGACAGAGGAGTGAGACAAGTGTCAGAGTGCTGCACAACTGAGTAGGCGGGCACAAAATGTGAGATCAGGTGACCGCAGCCTAATGTGATAGGCTGCCCACACCACCTGTCATAGCCATGCACAATAGTTGTGACTGAGCCTTATATAATGTACAGATATAGTTGAAGTCCTTTTCGTCACACATAATATAAACCTGCCAGTCTGTACTGTAGGCAAAATGTCAAAGGTGGTGGTATGCATTTATCTAAATCCCAAGCTTAAATTCAAGTTAAGATATGAGGCTAAACCATTAATCATAGAAAATGATTTTGAAGCAGTTGCCAATCAGTTATGTAGTTTAAAGAAGAAAATAATTGTTGCAGCAATTTACAGATCACCATTTGGAGATACTGAAGTCTTTCTTAAGAATTTGGAAGAAATGCTGAACATTTTCTCAAATGGGAACTCAACCAAAATTCTTTTTGGTGATTAATATTAATCTATTGGTCCAGAGTTCAGTAAAAAACAAGTTTTTAGACATACTAAAAAGCTTCAACATGTTCCCCCACATATCAGCTCCCACTAGAACAACAGATTCCAGTGAAAGCGTAATACATAACATCATCTCAAATATGGTCACACATGAAGTTGCAGTTACAAATGTGAATGTAGGATTATCAGATCATAATGCACTAACCTTTTATCTCACTGCAACGCCCAAGGAGGAGGAAAATGAAAAGGAGTACAAATGATTTTTCTCTACTGAAAATTGTAATCAGTTGAAAAATTTTTAAAAATGCAGTTTGGTCAGAGGTCTTGGCACAAATAAACACAAATGATGCTTACAATACATTTGCTTCCACTTTTATGACATACTTTGAAATGTGTTTCCCAAAAAGGCTTTTGAGTTATAGATCACCTGGATCCAAAGGGACCTGGATTACACCCGGAATTAAAAAGTCAAGTGAAACCATGAAATTACTAAGTTTAAAGTTAAAAGGGATCAAATGGCTCTGAGCACTACGCGACCTAACTTCTGAGGTCATCAGTCGCCTAGAACTTAGAACCAATTTAACCTAACTAACCTAAGGACATCACACACATCCATGCCCGAGGCGAGATTCGAACCTGCGACCGTAGCGGTCGCTCAGAATGTAGCGCGTAGAACCGCACGGCCACTCAGGCCTGCGTTTAAAGTTAAAAACATGTCATGATCAACAGTTTGTTGAGTATGTGAGGATGTACAAAAGGACTTACCGCAAATTAATAGTGAAAGCAAAATTATTAAGTGATGATAGATTAATAAGGCAGGCTAGTAACAAGTCCAGAATGATAAGGAAAATGGTAAAAAAAAGAAACTGGGGGTCAAACTAAAGAACAGGAAATCAATCTTAAAAATAATGAAAATATCCCCATAGAAAAAGATGCCATGGCAAACAATGTAAACAATTATTTTGTAAATATTCCCCTTACTTTAAGTAGTAAATTTAAGCAACAACCAACAGTGACGACTCCAATGGTAAATACCAGCATGATGGCAATCCCAACAGATGAGCATGACGTTCTAAAAGTCATTAAATGCTTGAAATCCAAAATGTCCTCTGGGTTGGATGATGTGCCTGTATCAAAAATTAAGGAAATTGGTCCATGTGTTGCCCAACCTATAGTGCACATAGCAAACCTGTCCCTTAGTGAAGGGATATTTCCGGATAGACTTAAAATCTCTAAAGTGACACCTCTATACAAAAAAGGTGACAGACATAAAATAGAAAATTACCAACCTATATGTGTCCTCCCAGCCTTCTCCAAAGTACTTGAGGAATTAATGATAATCAGGGTTACAAAATGTCTAGAAAAACAAACTAATAAATAAGAGTCAACATGGTTTTCGAGCAGGGCACAGTACAGAAACAGCCATATTGGACTACACAACAGAAATAGTAAAAAATTTGGAGTCAAATAAACAGGTTGCTGGAATTAATCTAGATTTATCCAAAGCCTTCGATACTGTGAATCATGTAATATTACTAGGGAAATTTGAAGCAATAGGCAATAGGCATCAGGGGTACTGTTAAAAGATGGTTTGAATCTTATCTGCAAAACAGGTCACAAGTTGTTGAGCTGAGGTCATCCAACAATCTTCACAATTTTAAACTCCTATCTGAACCAAAAAAAAATAGAAATAGGTGTTCCACAGGGCAGCATTCTGGGCCCATTGTTATTTCTAATTTACATCAATGATATACAGGCTCCAGACAGCTCAGCCAAAATTCTACTATTTGGATATTACACGAGTATCATAATTAGTGATAAAAAGAATCACTATGTACTACAGCAGAAAAAATGCTCTCATACATACTGTAATGGTTTTACTGAAATAAGCTGACATTAAATACAAAGAAAACAAACTTTATACAGTATGGAAGCAAGTGTCAAGGGGAAAATATGTCCCTTATCCTGGATAGCACACAAATAAAAAAAGTGTGCACCACAAAGTTTCTGGGAATGCAAATTGACCAAGATTTAAACTGGAATGAACACAGTGTATATCTTACTCAGAAACTTAGCTCAGCATGTTATGCCATAAGAATAATATCAAAGGCATGTAGCAAGGAATGCATTAGAGCAGTGTACTTTAGTTATTTCCAATCAGTTGCAAGCTATGGCATAAGTTTTTGGGGAAAAACCAGGTCAAGACGAAATGACATTTTTATTATGCAAAAAAGAGCTATTCTTATCATGAAACACAGCCCACCACAAACTCACTGTAGAGCCTTATTCAGACAACTAAAGATACTGACAATGCCATTGATATATATATTTTTAAATGCCTGGAAATGATCAGTAAAAATAACTGCGATCTCCAAACCAACTCAAGTTACCATGATCAAAATACAAGGCATTCTAGAGACTTCCACATTCCCTATGTAGCAAAAATTAGAAGTCAGAAACATGTTAGCCACTTAGGAATAAAGCTTTTAAAGGCACTTTCATCTCAAATTAAAGAATTTAAAAGCAAAAATAATTTCAAGTATGAAGTAAAAAAATACTTGATGTAAAAATGCTACTACGGTGTAAATGAATACCTGTCTCAGACTGTGGATTGAAACCTGTACTTTTTTTTTTAATTCAAACTAATTTAATTATGTTTTCAACTTCATAATTATGGTACTTATAAAAAAATCTGTTAAACATCCGTAATACGTTTTGTGTATAAAGCGTAATTCATGATCTATAATTGTTTATTGTGAGCACGTACTTTTGTTTTTCTGTAATAAGTTCTTGTCCACTACTTATGTACTATGTGTATATAATTTGTTTTGTTGTTTGCATACGTTTGTCCATTTATTATGTGTATGTGTTGTTATGTGTTACATGTAATCAAATGACAAATCCTATATCACATGTGTGATCTATTGGATGCTATATAAATAAATAAACAAACATCCAAAGGCACAGATGCCACACTTTTATAAATATTCGTGCCTGATGTAATATTGGCCTTTCAGTCCAAATGCACTGCAATGTCAGATATCCCGAAGGAGTACAGTACACCAGCAAGCAAAGAAGACTAATACAAGGGTACACTACTGTGGAGATTGGGGTTAGGAAAGAACCAGACTGGTACCCAGAGTACAAAAGAAATTTTCATCTGTCACTAATCAGGTGTTTCAATGCGCTATTGCAATAGAAGTCAAATTTCTTTCATCAGGCCTCGATAATGTTTCACTCCAAAGACATTCAGCATGTCTATAGTGCTTGGCTACATCCAGCAATGTCTTCTCATTTATGTGTAAATAATTTTGCAACATGAGACAGACAATGCAGTGAGGAGTAAGACTGGAATCAATGCATACACATCGAGGAAGTAAATAGGGGGGATCTAATCAGTGAAGTATAGAGTACATTTTGATTGGTTATGGATGGAAACATCAAGTCTAGTAGGTACATATTGCACATATACAGTGTGTGTTATTGTGTTTCCAGTCAGGAACCACTCATTTAAAGCAACACATTTGTGATAAAACCCACACTGACACAGCTCCTTCAGAGATACTGGAAGTAATAAACAATAGTATAACACAGAAGTGTGTTGCAATGTGTGCCAAAGACACGAGTCCTCATAAAGCTGTTTCTGATGAAGGTTGCAAAGAACTAGGCCAATGATTAAAACAGTTAGGTGCACAGTATAAAGAATTCTGTAGTTCATATGCCATACTGCATGCCATCTCTTGTGAATTTGGTTTTCTTTACACCTAAATTTCTGGATTTAGGAGAACATGAGTAAATGTTATGAAAATCAGAGAAGAGTAATGCTGTTTAGAACATTTCACTGGACATGTTTCATAATTTTCTTACTGTCTCCAACCAGGGTACCAAAACAATAAAACGTTTTGGAAAACCACAAAAGGATTTTTTGCTTTGTTCTGATCTCTATGTTGTTAGTTGTTGTTGTTGTGGTCGTCTTCAGTCCTGAGACTGGTTTGATGCAGCTCTCCATGCTACTCAATCCTGTGCAAGCTGCTTCATCTCCCAGTACCTACTGCAACCTACATCCTTCTGAATCTGCTTAGCGTATTCATCTCTTGGTCTCCCTCTACGATTTTTACCCTCCACACTGCTTTCTAATACTAAATTGGTGATCCCTTGATGCCTCCAAATGTGTTCTACCAACCGATCTCTTCTTCTAGGGAAGTTGTGCCACAAACTTCTCTTCTCCCCAATTCTATTCAATACCTCCTCATTAGTTATATGATCTACCCATCTAATCTTCAACATTCTTCTGTAGCACCACATTTTGAAAGCTCCTATTTGTGTCTTGTCCAAACTAGTTATCGTCCATGTTTCACTTCCATACATGGCTACACTCCTTACAAATACTTTCAGAAACAACTTCCTGTTACTTAAATCTATACTCGATGTTAACAAATTTCTCTTCTTCAGAAACGGTTTCCTTACCATTGACAGTCTACATTTTATATCCTCTCTACCATCATCAGTTATTTTACTCCCTAAATAGCAAAACTCCTTTACTACTTTAAGTGTCTAATTTCCTAATCTAATCCCCTCAGCATCACCCAATTTAATTTGATTACATTCCATTATCCTCGTTTTGCTTTTGTTGATGTTCATCTTATATCCTCCTTTCAAGAAACTGTCCATTCCGTTCAACTTCTCTTCCAAGTCCTTTGCTGTCTCTGACAGAATTACAATGTCATCGGCGAACCTCAAAGTTTTTATGTCTTCTCCATGGATTTTAATACCTACTCCGAATTTTTCTTTTGTTTCCTTTACTGCTTGCTCAATATACAGATTGAATAACATCGGGGAGTGGCTACAACCCTGTCTTACTCCCTTCCCAACCACTGCTTCCCTTTCATGTCCCTCGACTCTTGTAACTGCCATCTGTTTTCTGTACAGATTGTAAATAGCCTTTCGCTCCATGTATTTTACCCCTGCAACCTTCAGAATTTGAAAGAGAGTATTCCAGTTAACATTGTCAAAAGCTTTCTCTAAGTCTACAAATGCTAGAAACGTAGGTTTGCCTTTTCTTAATCTTTCTTCTAAGATAAGTCGTAAGGTCAGTATTGCCTCACGTGTTCCAACATTTCTACGGAATCCAAACTGATCTTCCCCAAGGTCTGCTTCTACCAGTTTTTCCATTCGTCTGTAAAGAATTCGCGTTAGTATTTTGGAGCTGTGACTTATTGAACTGATAGTTCGGTAATTTTCACATCTGTCAACACCTGCTTTCTTTGGGATTGTAATTATTATATTCTTCTTGAAGTCTGAGGGTATTTCGCCTGTCTCATACATCTTGCTCACCAGATGGTAGAGTTTTGTCATGACTGGCTTTCCCAAGGCCATCAGTAGTTCTAATGGAATGTTGTCTACTCCCGGGGCCTTGTTTCAACTCAGGTCTTTCAGTGCTCTGTCAAACTCTTCACGCAGTATCTTATCTCCCATTTCGTCTTCATCTACATCCTCTTCCATTTCCATAATATTGTCCTCAAGTACATCACCCTTGTATAAACCCTCTATATACTCCTTCCACCTTTCTGTCTTCCCTTCTTTGCTTAGAACTGGGTTTCCATCTGAGATCTTGATATTCATACAAGTGGTTCTCTTCTCTCCAAAGGTCTCTTTAATTTTCCTGTAGGCAGTATCTATCTTACCCCTAGTGAGACAAGCCTCTACATCCTTACATTTGTCCTCTAGCCAACCCTGCTTAGCCATTTTGCACTTCCTGTCGATCTCATTTTTGAGACGTTTGTATACCTTTTTGCCTGCTTCATTTACTGCATTTTTATATTTTCTCCTTTCATTCTTCTTCTACTGTATTTCTTTCCCCCATTCCTGTCAATTGTTCCCTTATGCTCTCCCTGAAACTCTGTACAACCTCTGGTTCTTTCAGTTTATCCAGGTCCCATCTCCTTACATTCCCACCTTTTTGCATTTTCTTCAGTTTCAATCTGCAGTTCATAACCAATAGATTGTGTTCAGAACCCACATCTGCCCCTGGAAATGTCTTACAATTTAAAACCTGGTTCCTAAATCTCTGTCTTACCATTATATAGTCTATCTGATACCTTTTAGTATCTCCAGGATTCTTCCTGTTGTTAGTTATAATTTAAAATTGAAGTAATCAGTGAATAAAACAGGATTCTCAGTCTTTTACATTTATGAACCTTCAAAATAAGCAAGGTGTTCCACCGAAATAGCAGGGTTCTCAATGTTCCATAACAGCCATAATGATCACACCATTCCCTTCCCCACCCTTTCCCATGTGCTGAAATCACAATAATTTGTTTCAAGACAAAATTATCATAAACACTAAAAATCAGATAATGTGACTCATTTGTGGAACATCTGCAGTGCTTACCATAATCAGGGTCCCTGGGGAGCACACGGAGTATAATTGATTTCTTAAGCTCCTTTACTCGCATTTCCTTTTCATCTACCTCATTAATTTCAGAACAGCATGCTTCACAGAGCATTGCTTTTCTGTCAATTTCTATGTTACACATATGTATAATTTCAGCCAGCCTCTGGCTGAGGCTAATTCTGCTGGTGTTTGTGAGGGCAGTCATGGGAGTCCCTGTAATTCCCACCACTTCACGGCATAAAAAACAGCTGCTTGCCCTCGCTGGTAGATGTTCTTGGAACTGGAAGTAAAAGCAAACACAAATCTGTGTTAAGTATTTGTCAATATTCATTTGTGTTACAATGGACTACAGTACTGCATACCCTAAAAGGAGTACCTGTAACTACTATAACCAGTTATATTTGTGACTCAGGAACTGTTATATGGTGAGTAGCAACTTTCCTTTCCAGGGCAACTTGGGGACAAGCTACTTAATTTTAGGTGTATGTGCAATGCTGTGCTCTAATATGGAAAGTCACTGTGAACTACTTATCCAATTCTTTGACATGAGCTCTTCTATCCCACTGTGTTTTAATTACTCCATTGAAACTCCACATTTTGTAAGACACAACACAGTCCACCTTTAAGTTTACACTGGAGCGGTAGGTGACTATTTCATTCTTCTTGCAACAAAATTCAATCATATGAGGCTCATCACTTAGATATACATTTCACATGGCAATCTAGCACATAGTCAGTTAGCTTGAGCATCAATATGAATTGCATAAAAGAACGTGTTTGACCTGCTGCTGGGAGGTATGTTGCTGCTCACAGTGTTCATCCTCACACAATAGCCACACTGAGGACAACCTTGGAAGAAAGTGGCACTGTCTCCCACTTTGGAGGTCAGTAAGACAACCCTGCAGTCTTCATATGGGCTAAATCAGTAAATATAAATGAAATTTTGGCATATCATTAAAAATTCAGTCAATGCCAATGACAAATTGGGACAGGCAGCACAAAGTTTTCATGATCTCAGATGAGAATCAGAATGCAGAAGAGAGACAGGAGGCCAAATGGAGGAGCAAAACGACAAACTGGTAGTGTGAGAGATCTGGCAGGAAAACAAGAGCTATACCCTGTCAATGACACTGATTTTATATGATGGTACTTGCTGTCTTTCAATGTCCCACCTCTTCACAAAGTTTGAAAAGGAATTTCAATTTCTTGAGTCTTAGTTAGAGAAACATGACACCATTGAATGAGTATATCCAAGCTTAAGAACTTATACAAACTAAAAGCATTTTTGCAGTAAGAATTAATGGTTTGTGGATTTACTAATGTGCTAGTAATTCAAATAATCTTATATTATTCATTAAAAAGACAATACTCAGAGTTAAAATCAGTTATATTGCTACAAGTCCAACTATGATGATGAAGTAAGATAGATAAGCATAGATCTGCTTGGTTTTCCTGAAAGTCTGTAAGAGGGGTGGCCCGGAGGCAGATGGCTAACAATCTAATGCCATGCAAATGTCACTTACAGTACAATGCTGATTTATAATAAACTCTTAGTTGTCAGTGCATGTGTCAAGAGGAACTGTTATGCAGAGAATTCAAGGGTGTTTAGCAATACTGTCATTGTTAAAATGCAAAGGACTAATAATTAAATATTTATTGCAAAATGTATTCCAATTTGCTCAATTTTGCCACTACAATGTAATATAACAAATATCTTATTGCAGTTTATGAACTATTTTAATTTTAAATTATCTAAGTATGTCATTTAGCCAAGTACATCTTTCACATATTTTTCCTTTATTCTTCCCCTAAAAAATGGTTATAGTAGAAGGATTGTAAGCCATAAGTTATGGCAACAAAGGGGCAAGAAGGTTCTGAAAATACAGATCAAAAGATGCCAATGGAATCACTTTATTTGATTTACATCAGCTACATTAACTATTTTTGCCCCCATTTCCATGGTTCTGTTATATCACATTACACAAATCACTTCAGTTTTTCACACTAAGTCATTGACACTTTGAGTTCAATAGTTCCTTATATATGAAGAAACACTGTTTCACTTCTAAAGAACCCAATTGTGCATTTCCTGTCAGCACTCACAAAGGGAGTCCAGCCAAAGCTGCAAAAGGGTTCCACATCTGAAATGTTCGTGAAATTCAATTTGAATTTGTTTTTAGGATCCCCATCAAGTATGTTCTTAACGATTTGATTGTTTTATTTGTTTTATTCTAGGGCACAAGAACAACTAAGGTCATATGTGCCCATGTCACAGTATCTGAAAACTAAGACAAAAAATAAGTTAAAAGTAAGTGCACGTTAAGTCGAATCTACAGAAGAGAGACAGTTAAAACTGAAAAATTCCTTGTGGAGAAAGTTGCATAAAATTTCCCATAGAGACAACAGAGGTCTTGAACTAAATATTAACTGTCATTTGCCATATTGCTACGATAGACGACAGGTAAGACAGGGTCATCCTCCTGTGCAGCTTTCGCTAAAATGGGTAATAACTCAGGCAGCAAACATAAATGAGAACGTAAGTGGTTGAAAAAAGGGAATTCTGTCAGGAAATGGCGAAGTGTCAAAGGCTGATGACAAGCAGCTGGACTTTCCTGGAGCTTGTTCCCATGAAGGGGGGGGGGACCAGTGGTGATGCCCAAGGGTACCACCTGCTGACCGATGGCAACACAGAGATCATCAGACGGTATGGAAGAACTAGCAGGCTGAGGTAGTCTGCTGCCTTGGCAGCAACAAGAGGAGCTGCGTTTCCCATCAGACCAACATGACAAGGTACCGACATAAACATCACAGTAGCTCCATAAAGAGTGAGCAAGTGGAAGCTTTCTTCAACCAGTTGCACTAAGGGACGGACCTTGTGCAGCACACACAGGATCTGAAGGGATAGGAGAGAACTGGAGCAGATGACAATTGAAAAGCCTGTGGTGCCAAATGTAATGCGTGGCTTGATACAGAACAAAGAGCTCTGCTGTAAAAACTTGGCTGTGTTCTGGAAGCTGATGCCGAAATTTGTGAATGCAAATGAGAAAGGCACACGTGACACCACAGTCAGTCTGACGGCCATCAGTGTACGCAAATGTACTATTGCTACGTTCCGTGCGAAGGTTCAGAAACTTATGCAACAGATCAAATCTGGATTACTGTTCTTACAAAGTCTGGGGTGAACACAGACTGCCGCAAGAAGCCGAGGTTGGTAAAGTGGCAGGTAGCATGTATTTAAGCAGATGGAGAAATAGCCAAAAGGGAAGTAACAGAAGAAGGATGCACCTAACACTGTCGGTGAAAAGAATCATCTGTAAGGGATGAGCCAGACAATAGGGGATTTTACTTTATTATATGAGCCTCCAACCGGTAACTTCATTTTTCCATTGCGGCCAAGCCACGGCCGGCAGTGTTAGCTGCGTGTAAATTCTTTCATCCCATCGTCTAGTAACAGGAAGACAGCACCGAGGGAGGGCACCTTGATCACGCGCCTCTCTCATGTGCTTACGAGGCAACGCTCCGGAAAGTTCCAAGCCGCCCGCACGATTTGCTCGGTCCTGACCAATCAGGGCGGAGGAAGCCGCGTGGTGCGTCGAACGTACCCGGTCGCCCGTTGCCGGGCTCGCTCTCTTGTATTCTTGCTCATCCACGAGTCGGATGCACGCCCTGTAGCAGTGAACATCTCCCGCTTCTCCCGGTGCTGCGGCACTTTGGACTTAGTTGTGGCAGACAACAACTTTCGGCAGCTTCACGAACAATGTTCGCCAAACTGTAAGCTCTGGCTAACCCACACTTCCCTAGGCCTATGTAGCCCCTTTCATCACGCTTTAGCCAATAAACGGCCTTCTCTAAAAATTACACTATTATTCCATAACGCCCACCACCTGCCCATACCCCCATCCTGTACAACTGGTGTCAGAAGTGTGGATACATTCCCGTAGTGACATCGTCGCTATACAAAATTATTTCCGGCAAGACGCCGTACACTTCGCGCATGGAACGTGCCAACCGGCCGCCAAGTTTGCTCCACGTGGGCCGTGGCTGCTCCACTAAACACGCACAGGGCGCGCGCTGCAGCGAGGCAGCCCACGCTAGTCAGCCACGTGAGCCGGCCGCCGCCGCGCTGCCCGCTGCCCGAGTTCGAGGGGCCTGCGCTGCGCGACCGGCCGGCCGCCGTCATCCGCCGCCGCGCCAGCCTCCGCCGCCGCGCCAGCCACCGCCGGCCGCCGCTGTCACCGACGCGCCAGGGCCTGGCGCCATCGCCGACCGGCCGAGCCAGCGCCGTCCGCCGCCAACACATCTGCCGCCGCCCGATGGTCCGGACGCCGCCGGCGCCCGCTGTCGCCCGCCGCAGCCACTGCACCACGCCGTCGCCGCCACCAATGCGTCGCACCGCCTCCATCGCCATGTAAGTCGCCGCGATGCTTTCAGCAATAGCTTCGACGATATTCCGCCGCTGGATTGAGAATCTTTGTGGCCGTCCTTTTTTTGTAACAATCATTACTTTTTTTTGGTCACTAGCGTCCCATACGTTTGTCAACATGCCAATAGGAACACGAGTGACGGAACGGGATACCCCCGCAGACGCACGTGCCTCGCAAGACCCGCTCGAGGCCATAAATGCGCAAATGCGCCAGTTATTCGCACAAAATCAGTAGCTACTCGGACAAACAGACGCTGGAAGTTAGTGCGCGAACTTCCATACCTGTGGCAAGCTCCACCCCTGTAACAAATGCTCAAACAAAGGTAACTAACAATAATTCTGTCTCTAATGCAAACGCCACAATTTATGCTAACATGGCGACTCTAAGCAATTTTCCTGCGGCTGATTTCATCCCCACGTTTTCTGCGAAGTCCCACGAAAATGTGGCTATGTTCTTACAAAATATTCGTGATGTGGGTCGCACGTGTGCCTGGCAGGACGATCTATTGGTCAATGTTGCCAGACTGAAGTTGACAGGGGAAGCTCGAATGTTTATAGAAACGATGGACGAATTGCGTGATACGCACGAATTTGAAGTATTGGCCCGCGGATTGACTTCGTATTATTTCGATACCAGAGATACCAGATATTACAGAGATCAATTATCAACCCTTAGGCAGAAGCCTAATGAGGATTTTGATGCCTTTGCAGATCGCTTACGAGCAGTATCTCGTCGTACCTATAAGCTAGGCGAAAATGCCAGTGAAAACAGAATTTTGCGCTCAGAAGCCGAAGCGCGTGCAATTGATGCATTTGTTCGCGGTATTGATCCCCGCATCGGAGGAGAAATCAAAGCTCCCCCACTTCTGTGTTTGAAGCTGATCGTTTGGCAATGTTACGCGAAGAGGTGTTGCGTTTTTGCGCTGCCGCACCACGCCCGCCGGACCCAGTATCAGTCCCAGCAAAAGAAGTATTTTGTCAGCGTTGTGGGAAGCCCAACCATACGGCAATGCGCTGTTGCGCGCCGTATTGCACTATTTGCCAGACAGTAGGTCATGCTAATAATGTTTCCCCCAAAAGTCACCATTTTCTTATCAGATGCGCGGTCTCCGCCGCAACGCGGGGTCGAATCAGGGAAACGCTTGGGGGGCAGGTTCCGCCACCCACCCGCGCCCCCGACAAAAATAATACACCCGGTTAGGACCGAAAAATGTAAAGAGGTGGAACACATTAGTATATTTGGCGTACTCGGGAACAAATTAGTTAGAATTTTAGTTGATACTGGTGCTCAAGTTAGTGTATTGTTTGTGGAGAAAAATGATCGAAGGGTGTTAGAGCCACCCCGGTACCATACCAGTGGCCTTGGAGAGGAAGCAATTGTCCCTGCAGGTTCGTGTGTAGTGAATCTGCAAATAGACGAGGGTAAATACAGTCAGAGGATGGAAGCAGTAAGGCTAAAGAAGGGTGAATTTGATATCATACTTGGGAATGACTTCCTGCTCCGTTATCAGGGGATAGTGGATTATCGAACACGAACTGTGCAGTTCGGCGAAGCAATTCACCGATTTGGCAGTGCGCACCCCCGTCAGATGCGAGGGAGCTGTGAAAGGCGCCGTTCACAGTCTCCCATAAAACTGCATATGTGGGCGATAAAAACCACTGACCCTGTGAGGATAAAAGGCGGAAGTGGAAAGATTCTCTGGATAGACGTCAAAAATCAAGAACAGCCTAAGACAGACATTCTGGTTGATCCGCTCACCCAGAATGATGTTTTAGATCGTCAGTCAGTACATATAAAGAGACGTATCTGCCGACCGGAGAGGAGACAGAAGGGTTTTGCGATACCAGTATGTATAGATAATTTTGGTGTAAAATATGTTGTGATACCGAAGGGTACTGTTGTAGCCAATGGACAGTTAATTTTTGAGGAAATAAGAGGAGCTGAGAAGCAGCGAGATAAAGATGAGAAAGAAAGGAGAAGAAAGAAATGTTCAGTTAGAGAAGTGCGATATGTCGCGTCGATGATAAGGACTCAGTTAGCAGAGAAGTTGGGTCATTTAAACAGTGAGGAGAAAAGGATGTTGCAGCCAGTATTAGAGGAATTTTCATGGTGGTTTGAAGAGAGGCAGTTTCTACCAGCTACGGATTTGGTTCAGCACGAAATTCCGAGCGGAGAAGCTCGGCCAATTGCACAAAAACCTTACCGTATACCATATCATTTGCAGTCTGTAGTTGAAGATACGATTCAGCAGCAATTAGCTGCAGGAATCATACAACCCTCCTCGAGTACGTGGGCGTCTCCCGTGGTCGTTGTGCCAAAAAAAAATCAGTAAATGGGGAGAAAGCCTATTGCCTATGTGTCGGTATGCGGGCAGTAAATCGGGTAACGACACCAGACACATATCCGTTACCACGCATTGATGAAACATTGGACCGATTGAGCAACTGTAAGAATTTTAAGGGAAAGTGGGGGAAATACACGCACCTACAGAAAAATCGATGTGAACCATTCGTTATGTCATTAAAACCTACGAAAATAAGTACATACCATACAATGTACATTTCTCCACATATTCCAATCGTCTGTAAATAGTTATAAACAGTACCTTAATTTTGAACATTAAAATTAAAAAAGTGCAAATGCGTGGTATTCCCTACCCCTGAGGGTAATGACACGCAAAGTACTGGGTAATAACACGTAAAACAAACGAACCATAGAAATGTACAATAATTGCTATTTTTATTTGCTTATTAGTTACTACAAATAGTAAACAGTATATTTAAGAACGAAATAAAGTAATTCTACAAACATCTCTTATAATTTTCGTTTTTTACATTTTTATTGGTGTGAAAAGAGTATTTTCTCATACAGCAAAGATCACACTTGTAAACTTTTGGAGTGTTCCAGCCACTACATTATTCATGACTCCATCTGCTACAAGAAATACATCGGTACCATAGTTCTCCACCTTTCCCAGACTCTCCACAAACTAAACACACATCTTCTGAAATCGCCGATGGATCAACATCATCCATTTCATCGACATCACAAATGTTCTGCAAGTCCAGATTTAGGTCATCGTCGCTGCTACTTTCACTTTCTTAGTGGTGTTTCTTCTTATATAATGTCTGTTTCTTCTTTGAGACTTTTTTAAGTTGCATATTTCTGCACTTATCTGCTTTATCCCTAAGATTTCTTTTCTTGTTTCTTTCAGCTTTCTTTTTCATGGCTTCTTTTTGTTTCTTTATTGATAACTCTGTTAGCAGTTTATTCTTCTCTGGAGTTGTTGTAAGGATCACTGACTTTCCCTTAGGCTTTCCCTTGGATTGTTTCGCCTTAGGAAGAACTTGTTTTTGTTTTGGAACAGGAGATATGACAAATACACTTACGTGCTTGACACATGCACTTTTAGTTGATGTTGTTGTGACCTCTTCTAGGCCTACTAGAAGTGGAACATCTTCTGCTGAAGATCCAGGAATCTGTTCTCGATTCCTTTTGGGGATATATGGCTCATTTGTAGATGCAACCACTTCATTTCCATTTGTTGCATTCAGAACCTCTTCATCTTCAAGGACAACATCTCTGAAGATCTCACACTGTTGTAAGTCATCATGCTGAAATTTGTGTGGATTGAAAGGGCAAATCCCACATGCCTTAAACCCTGACTGCTCTTTGTCCATGGTAGCGACCTTAATATATGCCTTATTAAAAAGTTCTGCTAACTCATATGGTGTAATTTTTTGATGCACCTGTGACTTCATATACATGTCACATTCACGATTGAAGGCCGATTTCAAAGAGGAAAAGAATGTAACATCTAGTGGTTGAAGGTTGTGAGAAGTGTGTGGAGGTATGGTTACCATGACAATAGAATGTTTTTTTACAAAATTGAAAAATATCAAGCAAAATGTGGCTGCTGTGATTATCTAAAATCAGCAGCACAGGGTCATCAATAATTGATTTTACATTGTTCTGAAAATGTTGGATCCATTCGAAAAATAATGATTCATTGGACCAGCCATTCACAGAACAACCATATATTGCTCCAACTGGTCCACCTTTACTTAAGAGATTTGACATCCTCTTCCTGGGGCAGATAAACATAAGGGGAATGTAGGTACCAGCAGCACTGAAACAACATATCACAGTCACGTTTTTTCCCATTTCCCAAGACGTGGCCCCACCTATTTCTTTAACACCTTTAGGAGCCAAAATTCTGTCGGGCTTTTGTACAGTATTTATGCCCGTTTCATCGACGTTGAATACTCACCCCTCTTTAAATTTATATTTTTCAAAGACAGGTTCTAAATTTTTTAAATATGCATTAACCTCCTCTTCATTAAATGCCTGTATTCTGTTAATGCTAGTTGCTTCAGGTTTTCTCATGCTAATACTTTGGTTTCTGTTTAAAAATAGAGCTAGCCAATCCTTTCCAGCTAACCTAGATGACTTATCAAAATTGTTTGCAATGTTGTTAGTCTCTGCAATCTTTCGCAGCTGGATGCATGGCCATTGTAATAACATGATCCCCAATCTCAATTTCCTGTTCAGTCGAAAATGTTGGGTTTCTTCCAAGTTTTGGACCCTCGGTATTTTTAACATTCATTCTCTTTATCAGTGTAGCTTCATGAATCCTGAAAGCTCTTGATACTTCTCTTATTTTTCATCCAGCTTTCATGGCATCAAGAGCCTTACAAAGTTCCTCTTGCGTCCATTTTGCTTTCTGGGTTTTTCTTTTATAATATCTACCCATCTGAAATTTAAAAAAAAAAACCACGTTAGTATTGAAAATATAACCTGCAAGGGGGAATACCACGCACTTCAGCAGCTGCGTGGCATTACCCCACCGTAAGTTCAATGACTAACCTAAGCATAACTCGGCACCTAACAGAAATAGCGGGACAAATCTACAATTAAATTAAAGGTTTCATCTAGGGTTAGTAGTTGATACGCAATAATTACATTAAAGCAACTTATAGTAGCACTTACCTTGCAAAATACAGCTGACCAAAATTACACGAGACACGCCGAAAATAAACAATACTTCACTGCTCCAACAATGCCACTGGAAAATGGCTGGCGTAAGCTGCATAGTAGTTGTTACTCCTGCTGGCAGGGTGTAGCACGAACTGGGAACAGCTTGCGCCATTCAAACTGCATAAATCAGCGTGCGTGGGATTACCCATATGCGTGTAATTCCCCCACCTTCCCCTACCACCCTTGATTTGCGTTTTGGGTACCATCAAATCCCTGTTGCACCCCAGAACCGCCATAAAACTGCTTTTGTTGTACCTACAGGATTGTATGAATTTGTAAGGATGCCATTTGGATTGAGAAACGCCCTGCCACTTTTCAAAGATTTGCAGACTTGCTGCTGCATGGGTTGAAACCTACAACATGCTTGGTGTATTTAGATGACTTTATTTTTTATAAAACAATAAAAGAACATGCAGAAAGACTGAGGGATGTTTTGCAAAGGTTAAAAGGAGCTCATTTGGGTGTAAAATTAGAAAAGTGTGCTTTCACCCAGTGACAAGTACAATATTTAGGTCATATAATAAGTGGAGAAGGTATCAAACCGGACCCCCGTTTGACCACCGCAGTAAAGGAATTTCCAACACCGACAGATGTCAAGGAACTACAGTCATTTTTGGGCCTTGCAAACTACTACAGACGTTTTGTGAATAATTATGCTACCCTTGCTGAGCCCCTGACTAATTTATTGAAAAAAGGAGTTAGTTTTATTTGGACCAAAGAATGTGATAAAGCTATGCAACAAATTCAACATGTTTTAACTAGAGCCCCTGTACTAGTGTACCCGGATTTTGAAAAACCATTCATACTGTCAGTGGACGCCTCAGATTATGCTGTAGGAGCCATCCTGTCACAAGAGATAGATGACGAAGAACGACCAATTGGTTATGCGTCTCGACAGCTTAATAAAGCAGAGTCAAATTACAGCACAACTGAGAAGGAACTTCTAGCACTCATGTTTGGTGTAACGTATTTCCGATGTTGTTTGTATGGGAGAAAATTCACTCTCATCACTGATCACGCCGCGTTACACTGGATGTTGAGCTTAAAAGACCCTAGTAGTAGGCTAACTCGTTGGGCTTTGAAATTGAGCGAATTTGAGTATGAGGTGAAACACAAACACAAACAAGTTGCATCAAAACGCCGACGCATTAAGCCGAAAAGTCAGTGAACGTAGCTAATGACGTTTCTATTGAAGAATTAAGGGAAGCACAGCAAAGAGACGTCGAATGTCAGAAATATGTGGCTTTGCCTGAGTTTTCCGTTGACGATGGAATTTTATATCGAAAGACCCACTTGGGTAAACAGGCAGTAATCCCAAAAGAATTACGTTCCAAGATTATCGTACAAAGTCACGATAGCCTGCAGGCATGTCATAACGACCTTCGCGCCACAAATTGCCGAATAGCCGCCCGTTATTTCTGGGCAGGAAGACGGAAAGACGTGCAAAAGTATATACAAAATAGTCTACCTTGCGTTAAGAGGTCATTGCCACCTAGAACGAAAGTGCCTTTACAGCAGGTACCAGAAGCCACTTATCCCTGGGCAGTAGTAGCAGCAGATATTGTCGGTCCTTTCCCTGTGAGCCCCCAAAATAATCAGTCCCTTATAGATCATTTCTCTAGGCTCTTGATTCTCATTCCTATACCAGATATGTCCGCTGAAACAGTAGCGCATGCTTTTGTCACCCATTTGGTGTTACCATACAGAAGCCCTGAAGCTGTACTCACAGACCAAGGTACGAATTTCATGTCTGCAGTGTTTACCGAAGTTTGTCGGTTATTGCGAATTAAAAAGTGGCGAACGACGCCGTTCCATCCAAAGGCGAACGGTCGCCTGGAGCGAGTCCACCGCACCGTTATGCGCATGCTGTCTTACTATGTTCATAAACATCACTCTGACTGGGACAGGTATGTTCAATACGTCACGTCAGCATATAACAGCCGCGTCCATGAAGCTACAGGGTACTCACCTTATGAAGCAGTATATGGCCGCCCTATTAATTCGCCTTTTGAAATTGACAAAGTGCCCCCTGGAATTAAATCCAGAGATGTGGAAGGTCTAGCTCGACGTCTGAAAGCCATTTGGAAAAAAGTAAGAGGGAACAATGCCCGATCCACCACCCAACAGTTAAAGAGCAGTAATCAAAAAGCAAAATTGCCCGAGTACAAGGTAGGAGACCTAGTTATGTTGAGCAATCCAGTAGTAAAAACGGGACGAACCAAAAAGTTTACATCTACTTATGAAGGACCGTACCGTATCATCCAGCTTACTTCACCAGTAAATGCGGAAATTCAGTTAGTGGAACGCACAGTGATCATTCATTTTGACAGATTGAAACCGTATAAAGGACCCGAGCCACCCCCACCTAACAGTGAAACCGGGGCTAATGTGCCAGTAGTTCCACCCAAAAAAGCAAGAAAGAAGGTAATACAACCGCCTAGACAGCAACGTAGATATGCTCTAAGGTCAAACCCCTATGATTTGCGTTCCAGGGAATAGGTCTGAAATGGTGTGTAAATAGTTGGAAAAGTCCTGCATGCAGCAAGAGAACCAATTGACGAAAAACACCGTCATTACTATACCTTTAATTAATTCGTGCATGTTAATTATAAGTGGACATAAGAATTGGCAACCATTGGTAACTGGTAATAGAATTTATGATGTCACATGTTAATGGAAGAGATTGAAGTTATGTAATCATTTTGTCCTCTGTCATTTAACGTCTCCAGTAATGTTATCGTAGCAGTCGAGAAGTAGAAACACAAATATTCTTAATCATGGAATTAAGGGGAAAGTTGTACTTGCCAATAGTATACGCTGAATTATGAATCAGTTACTCTTGTATATGATAAATGGATTCACACCTCACCTGTTGCTTTAGGAATAGTGCTCAAACACAGCTATTAATGCTTTACTATAAAAACATGATAGTAATACGCCTTCGTAACTGCCAGTAGATCAATGACTGTATGCTGCCGTCTACCTGTCCTTTGAAACACGCCCTATTACATGGATGTTTTGCTAAATGATCACACAATGATAATAACATGAATAAATACGTCCAAGTTAAACAACAAATAGGTTACTCTAAAGTAAAAGGAGTCTTCCTCAAGTGCTATTTTATTGTTTTCATGATGCAATGTTGAACCGACAACAAGGTAAGTTTTTTGGTACCACGTATTTCTGTATATAAAATACCACCGAATGAGTCGTGTAAATACCACCGCTGTTCACATGCTCCGAGCCCCGCCCCTCCCTGTCAGCTGGCGACGCGGTCCCCTTCCCTCCCCTTTCCTTCCCACCCGCCATACAGCCTGCAGAGAGAGAGCGGTCATTGCAGTTCCCCCTTCCCCACCAACAGCCTCTGTCTTTGGCGCGTGCAGCATCTGCATCTCTCCCCTCGCCCCTCCACCCACCGTCCATTCTCCCTGCACGCCAAGTGCGTCAGCCACGCTACACCTTCGTACATTCGTACGTTGCAGCTTAAACAACGAACCTAAAGTGATAGTTGTAGAAATAAATTCAACAGCTTAATATTGCCCTACAGATTTTATTAGTCTTATCTAAAGATGGAAATCTATTTTTGTTGTCTACTTGAAGTTTCAGTAAGGAACAAAATCGTAAGAGAGAACTTTTCCTGGTACGCATTGTCTAAACCATCAGGATTAGCAAACGTTGGAATTTCAGATCGATCTCTGGCTATCTTCTATCACCACCACGGTTAATATATGGATCCATATGGCGTCAAGAAAGCCGGAATTTGCCGCTGTATCTATCCTGTAAACGGCCCCTGTGTGGGAAACGCGTTAGCCAAGGAGTTGTGTTTGGAATGCCATCGCAAAATACAGATTATCTAGAAGCCTAACACCTGCCAGTTACCTAAATTTTAGAAGAACAGAGTGTTTAAGTAAAAGAATTGGAACCCGATAGTTTTGTGATCTCTAGTGATTGAAGTTATTAGAGTCCCTTACAAAAGAACATCCTCCATGCAGAACTGTCGTGGACAACATAATTCTGGAAGGAAATTTCGTGACAGTACCGAGAGACTAAACTCCACGCGTAGCAAGAGAACGGACCCAGCGTGAACGCCAGTTATGCCGCAGAGCCAGTGAAAACGGACGCAGCCGTAGTGTCAGCTGTGCTGTCAGCAACTTACAATCTCACGAGCGCGACGCGTGTCGCACCTTAGCACCTCAAGCTGCACTGAATCTCAGCACAGGAATACTTAACCATTATATAACGAACTCTTTCAATAACTTTACGCACCTTTTCAATAGTAAGGAACTGACTTTCCTTCCTATACACATTACACTTGACGACTGAACTCTAATTTTATTAAAAACAAAAGCGCCAGCAGGTAAGTCATATTGACGTCTTCAGAGATGCAACTAGCTTCGTTGAGCCGCCAATAATGATTATATGGAAGCAGGTAGGTGAGAGAATTAACGAAAGGAACAACAATCATATCCTTGAACGAATAACTGGGTGACTGATGATCACCAATATTTGCAAAAACAGATCAACACAGCAAACAGCATATCACATGTTTAATAATTATTGGTCTGTTCATTGAAGGAGACACAAAACCACTTTTCATCAGAGTCTTGTTAAAGGAAGTATTAACGTGACATTACATTATTCCACAGCATTACACACAACATTGCCATTGCTTAATGACAGTTTTCTTGTAGGTAGAAGTACCAAAGACTATTAGTTGGTATGGAAACACAAACGAGAGCATAAAAGAATACCAAGGGATGCTTACATTCATTTTGCTACAAACTGTAACTGGAGGATAAGAAAGTTTTGTTTGAAGGAAATAATATTTTAAATTTTGCTTTTGTTGCGGTTTTGCCACCGCTTATACCACTATGACGAGTTGCCAATTGCTCATGCCCAACAGCTCGTGCCCAACAGATCGTGCCCAACTTTCACTTTACAACTGACCCTAAACTTAAGATATTACAAATTTTGATGAGAAAAATCACCATAATGCAGCAAGACTCAGCCCAATGTCCACTGAAGTGACAGAGAGAGTAGTGAGAGCCCTCAATGTTTTGTCAGTTATGTGAGAGGCAGTTAGGTCACAACAAACAAAATCAGTGATTTAAAAGAAATCTCTGAACATAACTGGGCAACCTGCCATTATTGTTGCATTTTTTCTCTCTTACTGTACATTTCTCTGTCACCTCAAAATCAGCAGTATTAGTATCAGACTTTCGGTGTTCAAAAAACATTTAATATGAAAGAATAGCTGAAGTTAAGGTGAAACAGTTTTGGGGACAGGACAATGATAACTGCAGGTGAGTGAAAACTTAGTTACCAGTTCATGGTTAATTTGTTAAAAAGTAATTTTCCAGTATTTCCTAGTGTAAAAGATAATGTCCATCTGAGATAAAAGTTTCTAATATGATGAATATTGAACAAAGGACTTCTTTTAGTAGATAGTGCCATTCATGGAGGTATTGCCGAGAGTGTACACAGATTTCATTGATGGAAGTAAGAGTAAATACAGTGAAAAAGCAATTTAAAACAACTGAGTATGGGCAGCATTTGTGGAATATTAGAAACAGTAGTTACTTGGTAATAACATTTTTATGGGTTTCCACTGCTGGATTTGATATCTTCTGAGGTGCAACATTTTCCTGTGGCATTCTATATTAATGAAGGATAGAGAGGAAGAATTATCACAAAACTGGAAAACTTTGCCAGGGTTACTTTCTTCTTACAACAGAAGAAAATAATGATTATTTGAAGAGCTCTGTTGTTGAGGATACTGTTTCAAGTGGTGCCCAAATCAAAGGCTATGGGGCTCACATGCCGACTGAGTAATCATGGTCCATAGAGAGTGGGCAACAGGTTGACTGACACACTGCCCGAGGACAGGTGGAATTGAGATCTTGGAAGAAAACAGTGGTCAAATTTATCATTGAACATCGAACAGTACAAAATCCTTATATGAGACTTGATCAGATTTGCTTCAGGTAGCAACATGCACAATAAAATTACTGTAATTAATTAATTGACTAATATCAAGTAGGCACAAATATCCTGATATTTAACATGCTCTCTTGATTTATGTTTCCTTAAACAAAAGTTAATTTTTTATGAAACTGGGATACTGTTGGTGGGTGTCTGCTGTGTAGGGAACACCCAGACAGAGAACCCACAAGGACCTATTGTGGTCTCTCTCCTCGGGTCAGCCACAATGGAATAACTTGTCAATGTATGAGCCAGTGTGAGGAGTGTTCTCTCACTGTAAGATAAAATCAAGAGTGAACCCAGTGTGGACATTCCAATCTGCATAAAGTGATAACATTTTCCACAAAGGTTGATAGTGGTTTTTGCATCCATTCTCAAACTATTAAGGGCAGTAGAAGTTTAGCAATCCCTATCCCAAACCTTCAGAGTTACAAGCTTTCTTTGTTTCTTAAGTCAGTACCAACTATTCTGACACCTATTAATACGCTCTTACCCATTTCCTCAGTAAGTTGGTCAGTGAACTCATTCCTGGTATACTGATGTGCCTCATTCATCATTCGATAACATATTAGCAAAGCCAGCACTTAATTAGTTCCCAAGCAATCATCAGGTTTGTCGAAAGTATTGTTTCTATAATTATTTCTGTTAATTTCATTATTTAAAGAAATAATTTTACCCAACATTTCTAGTAGAAGAAACTGCTAAAAAGAAGGAATTTGTCAATAGATTCAGTTAATTGATTGAGTTGGGTTTTAACTGTCATTTTGGTAACTTAAACATCAAACAAAGTATACTTACAGTATCTAGTATTGTGAGGATATATAAAGACCCGATTTCTGGTCCCGAGACAATCAGACCATGGCCGATTTTTAAACGAGACACTTATATTGGTTAGATCAACAACAATGCATCATCTCAACCATGAAATTAGTGCAACACAAATAGGCATGTGTTAAAATAATGACAGTGTCTGTTCAATAGTGTCACACATGCCGTATTATTCTGCATGAACTGTGTGGTTGGGTTTTTACTGCTCATAGTCGTTCAGTGGTAAACTACTGTAGCAGTATGCTGATGTCTGCCTGCAAACTATTAATGAGGCTTATCAAAAGTTAACCAATAGCAAACTGGCCATATTAACTAAGTAATATTGGGGGGGGAGGGGGGGGGGGTTGTGAATAGTGCACTGTGAAACGCAACTGTGCAAATGTCGGCTACATCATTTACAGTAGTCAGTGTTTAACCCCCATCCCCAATTTTTCAGCCAGTGTAACAACACAATACTTTGACTCCAAGAACTATGAAAGAAGAAATAAAGCAGGCAAACGTCACAATGGGGTAGTGCTGGCTAATAACTTGAAGGTAGCACAATGAGCCACACCAAGACAGGAACTTCTAATTGTCATTGGTTCCAGTGGCTCCACAGTAAATGTGATGCATACATTTGGCAGGGACTGTAGTTTGTAGTTACCAGTGTACAGAAACACATACTGAACGCCACTATTAGTTCAGTAGGTGGGTGTGGTATGTAGAAAGGAAATTAATTGATGACATAAATTGTGACTGTTACCTGAAATAATGCACCTGTGCAGGGAGACATTTAGTCTCAGATGAAAAAATAGTTAGAAAAATGGATATAAGCACACAAAAGGAAGACCTATTGTAATCGCTTGGGGCTCCACGCACATGAAAACTGTGAGTGCCCTGAAAGGAAAACAGGAATGATTGTGGGGGTAAGCATATGCTACTGACAAAACTCACCATTACTGCTTCTTTTTCTCCTAATTCTTCTTTTTCTTCTTCCTCTCCTCTCTCACCACCAGTCTCCTCTCTGGGTGGCTGTTGGGCTCCTGATCATCAGGGAAAAATAGATCAATTTTGAGTTACTGTCAAAATTTAGGCACAAATATATCACATGTAAAAGACAAACTAAGGATGTCTCATCACGGAATAAAATGGCACTAATTGAACAGTAGAAAACACAAGTTGGAATATTAAGAACATTCTGAAGAAGATAGATTGCTGCCTATCATAAAGTTGACATGTTGAGGCAGGCACAATGAAAAGATTTTCTCGTGTCCGGCTGAATGAACATAGGTGTGTGTGTGTGTGTGTGTGTGTGTGTGTGTGTGTGTGTGTGTGTGTGTGTGTGTGTGTGTGTGTGTGTTTTTCTGAAATGCAAGGTGAACTACTGTATGCCATCATTTTACAAGTTGTGGCCTTCTGCTAACCTCTGCCTAGATAAGAATGGCCTCCAAGCCAGAGATATTGCCCATCCCTGCAGTAGCAGACCAATGGGTAGCTTTGGGATATGAGATGGAGATGGCAGCAGAAGATCAGTTATGTAACAAGACAAGGCTTAGTCGAAATCTTTGGACAGCAGAAGAGAACAGAATTTAATTGATAGAAGAAAGGAAATATAAAAATGCAGCAAATGAAGCATGTAAAAGTGAACACAAACATATACAAATGGGTGACAGGCAGCACAAAATTGCTAAGCAGGAAAGGCTAGAGTTCAAATTTAAGAATTTTGAAGCATATGTCACAAGGCGAAAGATTGGCACTGCCAACAGGAAAACTTAAGAGGTCTTTGGAAGTAACAGAAGCAGCTGTATGAATATCAAGATCTGAGATAGACAGAAACTACTAAATAAAGAAGGTAATACTGTAAGGAGTATAATAGAGGGTCTATACATATGAGGTGAAGCTGTAAGCAATTTTATGGAAACAGAAGTCTATATAGACGAAGATGGGATGGGAGAAATGATACAGCAGGAGGAATTTGATTCAGCAAGGAAGGACCCAAGTCAAAACAACGTCCCTGGAGTACACAATATCCAATCAGAACTACTGATAGCCATGGGAGAGCAGCCTTGCCAAAAAAATCTATTCCATCTGATGAGCAAGGTGTATGAGACAGGAGAAATACTGCGAGACTACACGAAGAGCGTAATGATTCCATTTTCAAAGAAAGCAGGTACTGACAGGTGAGAGTATTTCATGGCTACAAAATACTAACACTAATTCTTAGCAAAAGAATGGAAAAGCTGTTAGAATCCAACCTCAGGGAAGGTCTGTATGGGTTACAGAAAACAACAAAAATGACACAGGGAAATAAATGCTGAGGGAAAACATGCAAAGAAAGAGACGAAACAAATGCTGAGATGGTAGGGAAATTGAAGAACATGAGGGATGCTGCGGAAGGTGACAGCAGGTGGAATCTTTAAGGTGCTAGACATGATGGAGCCCCAGCCCTGCTGCCAACTCATCCCAGTCCCCACACCATAGTATGACTGTGACAACACCTGTGGAACACGACACGTGGAAAGGTGAAGCAAAATGGCACAAAGAACCAGACAACATGTAGCGGAAATGGGAGGGAGGTGGGCAGGAATCCACCCCATCCTCACAGCTTTACTGGAGACGAGATACTGGCAGAAGTAAAGCTGTGAGAATGGAGTGCCAGTCATGCTTACGTAGCTCAGATGGTAGAGCACTTTACAGTGAAAGGCAAAGGTCCCGAGTTCGAGTCTTGGTCCAGTGCATAGTCTTAATCTGCCAGGGAGTTTCAAGAAAGGTATTATATTTTTGCTAGTTTTTGGAGCCACTGACTCCTCCTCCTGGCATAAGTGTTCAAGGGGAAGGATGTGTTGTGAAGGATAAGGACTAGAGAGAGATTTAGGAAAAGACGCAGAGTTCAGAAAAGATAGCCTGAACCCCAGGTAAGAGGAGGCTTACCAGAAAGCCTCTTTCCTTCTCAGGCCATCTGGTCATTGGAGCAAAAAGAAGGTGGTTTCTTCAGGTGCCGCTTCTCAGCATCCTACTACAGTGAAACGAACAGCAGTCTATCTATGATGGTGTCATCATGATTCATGGATGTTGTGTAATACAACATAGTGCACTCAGCAGCATTTTCCACTATTTCGATTCCTTTTTATCTTCTCTATAACTCTTCATTGAAGGTACTATAGAAGGTTTACTAACATTGTTTTTAAATCAATGCTGAATTATATAAAGCACTTTTTATTCCATTTAAAATTGTGTTTTTGAAAAAATGTTAATCATGATGAAAATTATGATCCTTAAAATAGCACCAAACTACCACAAAAAACTATATGGCATTACCTTCATTTTGAAATGTGTTGGAGAATTTTACTTTGAATAGATTCCAAGATAAGTCTTAGTGTGGTGTCACCGCCAGACACCACACTTGCTAGGTGGTAGCCTTTAAATCGGCCGCGGTCCGTTAGTGTACGTCGGATCCGCGTGTCGCCACTATCAGTGATAGCAGACCGAGCGCCGCCGCACGGCAGGTCTAGAGAGACTTACTAGCACTCGATCAGTTGTACAGCCGACGTTGCTAGGAGAGGTTCACTGAGAATTACGCTCTCATTTGCCGAGACGATAGTTAGCATAGCCTTCAGCTAAGTCAACTGCTACGACCTAGCAAGGCGCCGTCAACAAGTTATATTGAGATGATAATACTGTATCAACAAGACCAATGTTCACCAATTGTGGATTAAAGTTAAGTATTCCAGAAGCTACGTACTTTTCTTTATAGCATTCATTACGTATCCTGTTTCAGACCTCACGCCATCCTGCGTGAGTTTATAGCGTGCATTTCGGCTTCCTCAAACAACACGGTGTTGGCACTTCTGCCGACACTTCATATTGGCGACGAGGCTTAAAAGAGGATTTCGCGTTCGTATTGCTCTAAATTATTTGTGTCATGGCTTCGCCACAATCTCCAGATGTACTGTCAGAATTTTATCGTTTGCAGAATCAGCAGACGCAGGCGTTATTGGATGCCCTCGGACAGTTCGTCCAGGGTCAACGTGCAATGCAAAATGATGCGGCAGCCGCCGCTCCACCGCTACCGCAACCACAACATGCTGTTGCACCACTGTTTCGGCCGTTCGATGCGGCGATGGAAAGCTGGACGGAGTGGTCACGCCAATTTGGATTCCATCTCGCCGCCTAAAGAATTCAAGGTAACGAGCGGCAGCCTTTTTTATTGGCCTGTGTAGGTGTGTCCACCTACCGTGTGATAGTGAAATTGTTTCCCCGACGCGACGTAGCAACTCTGTCCTACGACGAAATTTTGTCGGCATTAGATGCCTATTTCAAAGAAACAGTCAATGTCGTGGCAAAAAGGTATACGTTCTTTCGTACAAAACGTACGGCCGGTCAAATTAACCGGGAGTGGGTTTCAACTTTGCAAGGCCTTACAAGGGATTGTGTTTTTGAGTGTGAATGTGGACTCCCTTATTCAGATACAATGGTGCGTGATGCAATTGCACAGAGACAGCGAGAGAGACAGACAGACAGACAGAGACAGCGAGAGAGACAGCGAGAGAGACAGCGAGAGAGACAGACAGACAGACAGAGACAGCGAGAGAGACAGCGAGAGAGACAGACAGACAGACAGAGACAGCGAGAGAGAGACAGACAGACAGAGACAGACAGACAGACAGAGACAGCGAGAGAGACAGACAGACAGACAGACAGAGACAGCGAGAGAGACAGACAGACAGACAGACAGAGACAGCGAGAGAGACAGACAGACAGAGACAGCGAGAGAGACAGACAGACAGAGACAGCGAGAGAGACAGACAGACAGAGACAGCGAGAGAGACAGACAGACAGAGACAGCGAGAGAGACAGACAGACAGAGACAGCGAGAGAGACAGACAGACAGAGACAGCGAGAGAGACAGACAGACAGACAGAGACAGCGAGAGAGACAGACAGACAGACAGAGACAGCGAGAGAGACAGACAGACAGACAGAGACAGCGAGAGAGACAGACAGACAGACAGAGACAGCGAGAGAGACAGACAGACAGACAGAGACAGCGAGAGAGACAGACAGACAGACAGAGACAGCGAGAGAGACAGACAGACAGACAGAGACAGCGAGAGAGACAGACAGACAGACAGAGACAGCGAGAGAGACAGACAGACAGACAGAGACAGCGAGAGAGACAGACAGACAGACAGAGACAGCGAGAGAGACAGACAGACAGACAGAGACAGCGAGAGAGACAGACAGACAGAGACAGCGAGAGAGACAGACAGACAGAGACAGCGAGAGAGACAGACAGACAGAGACAGCGAGAGAGACAGACAGACAGAGACAGCGAGAGAGACAGACAGACAGACAGAGACAGCGAGAGAGACAGACAGACAGACAGAGACAGCGAGAGAGACAGACAGAGAGAGAGAGAGAGAGCGAGAGAGACAGACAGAGAGAGAGAGCGAGAGAGACAGACAGAGAGAGAGAGAGAGAGAGAGCGAGAGAGACAGACAGAGAGCGAGAGAGACCTAACTTAAGGTACAGTCAATACAAGTAATCTATAATTAACCAACACACACCACCATTGCTGCAATTAAAAATTAACCTTGAGCAGTCTAATAAGCCACACTAACAATCTTAATGGTATACAAATTTTCAGTGGTATAAACTGTGCAAAACATTCTGTGTAAGAAATCAGCAGAGAAGCGCATCATATGATTATACTGGAATGTACTGACAGTTATCACAGAAAAATCAGGATACGGTCACAATGGCAGGGGCAATAACTGCAATACAGTAATAAATTTGGTAATTTGTCAAACATGAATTGTACATGGAAATGTGTTCAGGTGGAGGGGGGAGGGGTTAGTGTCAAAGAAGCTAAGAGGAGTGCCTAGTACACAACAGGCAGATTTGGGTCAGAGTACCTCGGCTCATGCATTAGAGACAATTTTCACAACTGTAGTTTTGACACAAATTCAAATGGCCCACTTGGACCACCAGTCACCCTCACACATTCATCCTTACTGAAAGCTTATCAGTGTTATGCTGACACAAGGAACTGAACACTGGTTGTTAGGTCAGTTTGAGTGTGACAAGAGCTTCCAGCCCCATTATGAGGACAGAAAGCAGCAAAACGTCTGCCCACCACCAATGAAAAGCTTTTTTGTGTGTCCAGTCAACAGTAGATATGGTGGATCTCCTTTCAGAATGTCTTGTACTTTGCTGCAAAATCGACATATTAAATAAATTTGTTTGACAAGTTAATGAGTCCTCTGATTTCTACCACATTAATCAAAGCTGCTGCTGCTGCTGCTGCTGCTTCTTCTGGACTAGCCTCTGTCGTAAATATAAGTGAAGACAGTGATTCGAGTCACTGGTGTAACGAGTTATTGCTTGAAAGTTACCTGTAATAAAAGTGTCAAGACTACAATCAAAACAAAAATTTGATCTGGAAAGAATCACTGTTTGCTTACCACTGAAAAGATGAGTGAAATAAGCGTGAGAGTGAGTCAAATGAAACCTTCAATATTTTTTAAAAATATTATTTACTGTGCAGAAATGGTACAAAGCTGTATCACTTTTCAATATAATCTCACCCACGCTCAACGCAAGTCCTCCAGCACTTACAAAGTGTATAAATTCCTGTAGAAAAAAATTCTTTGGTAGTCTGTGCAACCAATCATGCACTGCGTGGTGTACCTCTTCATCAGAAAGGAACTTCTTTCCTCCCAGTGCGTCTGAGTGGTCCAAACATATGGAAATCACTTGGTGATGAGGAATGGCGCCATTCCTTGCTGGCTTTCTTCATTTCCGGTTGGTGGAAGTGAACCCAGGTTTTGTCACCAGTAACGATTCTTGCAAGGAAGCCATCACCTTCTCATTCAAAGGGCTCAAGAAGATCTTCACAAGCATCAGTATGTCATTAACTCATTTCAGGAGTCAGTTGCCGTGGGACCCATCTTGCAGACACTTTGTGAAACTGGAGCACATCATGCATAACGTGGTGTGCTGACCCATGACTAATCTGTAAACATGCTGCATTGTCATTCATTGTCACTTCACTATGGCTTGAACTGCTGCAATGTTTGGTGGAGTCACAACTTGTTGTGCCTGCCTGACCTGGATGAGGAGCATCTTCCACTGAAGTCACACCATTTGTGAACTTCCTACTCCATTCTAAGACTTGCTGCTGTGACAAACATGCATCCCCTTACTGAACCTCCATTCATCAATGAATTTCAGTAGGTTTCACACCTTCACTACGCAAAAACCGAATAAAAGAATGCTGTTCTTCCCTGGTGCGAGTCACAAGTGGGGCGGCCATCTTTATACTCATACTGCGATGATATGTGTGCATCTGCACTATGCTGCCACCTACAGGCCATTCTGCACGCTATTTGTAGCACACTTACCAAATTACAGGATAACGGCCCAAAATTTCAATTTGTTATTACATATTTAAGGTTTTCATTTGAGTCACCCTCTTATTAGTTTCAATGGTGTTCATAGACAACTGAAGTTATAAAAACTGAACCAAGCTCCAGATCCAATGTATCCATTGCCGGTCCTATACTGAATTTGCAGCTGATTTAGCCCCTCTTTTAACTATAATAATATCATCGATACCAGGAAGAGAAAACAGTACTGAGTAATCTGAGTGTAGGTCACACCTGTCTATAAGAAGGGTAGAGGAATTGATCCACAGAACTACCATCCTACATCCATGACACTGATTTGTTGTAGAACATTAAAACATATTCTCAGCTCGGACATAATGAGATAGCCCTAGCAGAATAATATCCATGCCAGCCAGATGTATTGTGATAGCAATGCTCATTTGAACAACATGCTGCAAGCTTTGAATGGAGGCAATGAAGTAACGGCAGTATTTTTTTATTTCCAAAATGAAGTTCTATTAATACCACATTTACGCTTGTTATCAAAAGTGTGATTGTTAGGGAGTATCAAGCAAAAAATTTGACTGGATTGACTACGTTTTTGATGGAAAGACATGATAAGAGTCATCAACAGATGTTGAGGTAACTTTGGGTGTGCCACAGGGAAGTTAATTGCGGATGTTGCTGTCCAGATCTTATATGAATTACCTTGCAAACATTATTATTAGTGACCTAACATTTTTTGCAGGTGATTGATTCAGCTATACACTGAGGTGACAAAAGTCACGGGATACCTCCTAATGTTGCGTCAGACCACCTTTTGTGTGGCACAGTGCAGCAACTCAGCACGGCATGGATTCGACGAGTCACTGGAAATCCCCTGCAGAAATACTGCACCATGCTGCTTCTACAGCCATACATAACTGCAGAAGTGTTACCGCCGCAGGATTTTGTGAGCAAACTGACCTCTCGATTATGTCCCATAAATGTTCAGTGGAGTTCACATCAGGCAATGTGGGTGGAAAAATTCTTCATTGAAATTGCCCAGAATGATCTGACATGGCACAGTGTCATCCATAATAATTCTTACGTTGTTTGGAAACATGAAGTCCATGAATGGCTGCCAGTAATCTCTAACTAGCCAAACAAAACCATTTCCAGTTCATGATCAGTTCAGTTGGACCACAGAACCCAGTCCACTACATGTTGACAGTCCACACTATTATGGAGCCACCAACAGGTTACACATTGCCTTGTTGACAACCTGGGTCCGTGGCTTTGTCGGGTCCATGCCACACACTAATCCTACCACGTGATCTTACCAAAAGAATTATGGACAGTTTTCCAGTCATACTCTGTCCAAGTGACATAGTCACAAGTGCAGGAGAGGTGCTGCAGGCATTGCTATGCTGTTAGCAAAGTCACTCTTGTCAGTCATTTGCTTGCGTAGTCCAATAATGACAAATTTCAAGGCACTGTCTTAACAGATGCATTTATCATAGATCCCAAATAGATTTATGTGGTTATTCCATGCAGTATTGCTTGTCTGTTAGTACTGACAACTCTACACAAACACCACTGCTCTGTTGTTGAGTGAAGCCCACTCACCACTGCATTGTCTGTGATGAGAGAGGATGCCTGAAATTTGATGTTTTGGCATGCTCTTGACACTTTTGGTATTTTAATATTTAATTCCTTAATAATTTCACAAATGGGTGTCCATACATCTAATTCTAACTACCCTCCCGTGTTCAAAGTCTTTTAATTCCCATCATGTTGCCAGAATCATGCTTGATACCATTTCAAACCAATGACCTTAGTACAAATGACAGCTCCACCAATGTACTAGCCTTTTATGCCTTGCATATGCAAAACTACTGCCATTTTTATATGTGCTTATCGCTACCCCACAACTTTCGGCACCTCAGTGTAAAGAAGTACAGTGTGACACAAGTGACATCAATGTTCAGTTACAGCCTGGTAAGATTTAAAACTGGTGCAAAGAATGGCACCTTGTTTTAAATGTTGAGAAATTAAAAACTGTGCACTTCACAAAACGAAAACCTTAGTAATACAATATTATCATATAAATATGTTGAAGTTCTGTCATGGGTAAAGCTCACAGCAGACTTCAATTTATTGGTAGTATACTAGGGAAATCTGGTCAGTCTACAAAGGAGATTACTTGTAAATCATCCATCCTAAAATACTGCTGAAGTGTATGGGACCCATATCAAATAGGAACCCACAGGTGATACTGAACACATACAGAGAAGGGTGGCACAAATGGTCACAGGTTTGTTCGATCCATGGGAGAGTACCACAGAACTGCTAAAAAATGAACTAGCACACTCTTTAAGATGGACATGAATTATCCAAGAAAGCCTGCTTACAAAGTATTAGGAACTGGATTCAAATTATGCCACTCAGAACATTTTATAGCTCCATATATACCACTTCCACAGGAATTCTGAGGAGGTGGTTGGATTAATTACAGCTTGCGTGGAGACATTAAAAGAATTACTCTTCTAACACCCCATACACGAATGGAACAGGGAAAGAAACCCTAATAACTGGCAGTGAGGCGTACCCCTCGTTATGAACTGTATAGTAGTTTGCAGAGTGTAGATGTAGAGTGTAGATAATGTTATTAGATGGGCAGTCCACAAACAGCATGGCGTGAAGTAACCACCAGCAAATATATAGTCTAACACAGGTGGCTTGAGGTGAATGAAGTAATGAATAAATGCCAAACATGAAAGTTCTTACATTCTAGAAAATTCAGAAATTTATTTTCACTTCTAATGACCTCTGATTTCAGGAAGGCAGACAGCTCTAAAAGAAATTACCAACATGAACCATGAACAACATTTTTGTTTGCTTTTTCCTGAGACAGGAATATGAATTATCAAGTGGGTAACAAGTGCCACTTATGTAATGGAGAATCACTTCCCATTTGCTGAGTATGAAAGACCACATTTCACAGAATTCTCATACCAGAGACATTGCAGTAGCATGTAAACAGTTTACCTGCATTACCACTTCGTCTTCGCTTTCTAGGTGTGACTGATGAATCGCCATCACTGTCCGATTTTCTTTCCTGAAAGAAACGAAAGTTCAGCACTTAAATATATGTAAATCAACAAAATTTGTGTGTAAATCACTATCACAAAGACTGCAATATGTCTACATATATATTCTGCAAGCCACTGTAATGTGAATAGAAGAGGGCTCCTCTCACTATACTATTTGTTAGGGTCATGGGAGAAGACGTTTTACCATGGAGATAAAGTGTCAAACAATACGAAGATGTGTAAAAACTACATCTTTTACTAGTGCTGGAGCAACCAGAGACAGTGTTTGGACAGTATACAAAGTCTCTTCTTTCACTTGCCTCTATCCTCTCACCCCATTTCCATTTTGTCAACACCACTCACACTGGTTGGGAGAGATAATTAAGACCCCTTGACACATGTGGAAATAGGAACTGTCTCTCACCACATTCCATAGGTCAGCACTGTTGGTCCAAGCAAACCTGGGTCAAGCACTAAAAGAGAAACCGAGAAATTTATTACCAGCCTGTTGGAAGGGAGGCGCTTCCACAATAATGTCTGCTGAACTCAGGACCATGAGTTTAAAAAAAGAAAAAAACTGTATGAACATTCAATCATTTGATAAAGTGATGCACTAGATAAATTAAGTATGAAATTTTGGATGGAGACTCATCAACCCAAGTAAGAATAACTTCTGACTTGTACCAGAGGACAGTGCTGGAACTCTAGTCATTCTTATTTTATGTTAATGAGCTGACCAACAGTACTAATAGCAACCTCAGACTTTTCACAAATGGTACTTACCAATAATGAATTATTGTCAGGAAAGATTTGCAGAAATAATCAGATATGAAAAAAAAATTCAAAGTGGGGCAAAGATTGTTAACTTGGTTTGATGTATAGATAGGTAAAACTCTAGATTTCGCAAAATGAAAAAAAAATGTCATATACTTTTACTACATTATCAATGATTCAAAATTATGAACAGTAAACTAAGACAATAATAATTTTCAGGAATTCAAAATGGAACAGTTTTGCAGGGTCCATAACAGGTGGATGACTCAGATTCATCTGTGTGGCCAAACTTAGGTAATTTCTAAAAGTGTGAGGGATCAGACCATTTGTTCAACTGACTGAACATATACAAAGAAGGGTGTCACAGATGGTCACAGGTTTGCTTTACTGATGGGAGAAATTATCCTGAGAAAACAGATACAAACTATCCCACAAAAGTCACCTTATGAGAATACAAGAACCAGTATTAGTGAAGAATCTAGAGATATTCTTCAGCCTCATGCATTTAGCTCCCTTAGAAAGTCTGAAGACCAAATTAGGCTATTTACTGTACACATGAAGGCAGTTAATCATCCGTTATTCACTCAGCCCATACTCAATTGCAATGAGGAAAAATCCTAACACATGGTGCCTTCCAAAATACTCTCTGCCACACACTTCGGAGTAGTTTGAGGAATATTTATGAAAACGTTTATTCATATGTCTTCAGTTCTCAATACTTTACAGTATTTCATTCACAAGAATAATGATACTGTGCCACAGTACTTGATATAATGTAAGTACTAACTACGGTCAGACGGTTTCTGTATTTTAACCATTAATGTACGATTTTTTTATTTATATTGAAAAATTATCATGGTTGTCTTAAAAGTAAGAAAAGAAGCAAAAGAGTACTTCAGAATTTGAGTCGGTGAGTCACAAGTTAATGGTTTGTAACTGACACACACACACACACACACACACACACACACACACACACACACACACACACACACACACACACACACTTCTTTAATGAGAAGTTACAGAAAATGTCTGAAGTGAAAACTCGATTCCCTACCATAAACCAGGCCCCAACAATGTGTCCACCAAGAAAACCATCTGATGGGTAGGCAGGAGAGGTGGGGGATAGTGGAAGTACAAGCTTGTAGCATGGAAAGGAAGTAATGCTGCAAAGGCTGGGGACCCACGTCAGCCAAGCTCTTGTACACTAGTGCTGTGAACCCCCTGGAGGGTCAGATCACCAGTTCTTCACAGTACCTTGCCAACAGAGAATGCTGCTGTACTTAACTGATTTTTGTGGAACAAACTGTTACTTAACTAAGCCATCAGACAACAATTTAGCTACCCATTGAGTTAAATGAACCAGCAAGCCATCTGAATGAAAACCAAGAATAGTCCTCTCTAAATAAAAACTGACTGGTGAATGATCCCATTATGGTTACTGGAAGAAAATTTCTTGGCCTGGCAGAGAACTGACAATGAATGATCTGAATGGAGGTAGTGTTTTAACGCTCCACAGTGAAATAGGTTTCAATAGTTCCACACATCAGATCTAACCACTTCTTTTTACTCAGGCCTGTCGTATACATTCCACTCAAACAATAACTCTGAATATCACACCACCAGAAAGTTTAAAACCTTTTAACACTGATGAAAATTTGTCCGGAACTGGTGCAAGATTACGAAATGTCCACTGCCACACTAACAGCAGTTGAGATCACTCATTAACATATAGACAAAGTACAGAGTGATCTACTACACAATTAACAATTCAAGGTGTTTGAAATAGGAGATGCCATAGAAATATCACAAGAAAGAATATTGTCTTTTAAAAATTTCCTAAACATTCGTAATTGCACTAGAGGTGTTTTGGAACGAAATGGTGTCGTCATCCTTGTTCTCACCTGTATTTAATGTGTAACTGTCTGAAGTTTCATTGCTGTGTATCCGTTAGTTATCACTCAGAGCTTTACTGAGTAGAATGTTTTGTCACACAGTTTGCGAATTTCGAAATGGCAGAGAGAGAGGAGCAACACGTTGGGTGACATTTTGTGTGAAACTCTAGAAAACATTTACAGACACGCACAAGATGATGCAGAAATTCTACATTGATGAGTGCTTAAGCCATACTCAGTGTTACGAAATGTTCACATAGTTTAAATATACGAAGGAGGAAGTTTTAGGTGAGGCCCATTCAGGATGCCCTTCGATGTCTACCGACAACGCTCATGTCAGGAACGTCGACGAAACTGTGCGTGCCAATCTAAGAAAGACTGTCTGAGAGACTGCAGAGGAATGTAATATTTCAGTTGGATCATGTCACAAAACTCTAACACTGCATCGGGTTGCCGCCAGGTTGGTCACACGGCTACGGAGTCAAGACCAGAAAGACTTTCACCTCTGAATCTGCGAAGAGTTTTTGTATGGCGCAAATGGGAACCAAATGTTCGTTAAGATAATCTTAAATGATGAGACGTGGGTCTACAGTTATGATATTGAGATGTTAAAAAAACCAAGATTTGCAACGATAGGCAAGACAAGAAAATTCACAGACTACACTTCACGCGAGCCAGCAAAAGGCATACCAAGTCTGCTTCCGGAAGTAGAAACGGCATTTGGAGTGGTGTATCAATTGGGCAAGAGAGTATTTCAAAGGAGACCATGCACAATTAGTAAAAGGTAAGCGTAGAAACCTTTGTGAACAAAGTTCCATAATTTAACAAGAGACGTCGTTCATTGATCACAAAGACGCGTCATATTTTGGCCATGAAGAGAGTCTTATGCAAGGTGAACATGATGTTCCTTTAGTATTAAAATGAAGTGCAAAAAGCAGTTCACTAAATTTTGGAGCATATCATAAAATTCAACTGAGTTGTTGTTGGATAATTTGCTACATTGCTTTGTGCAATGAAATCAGTAGCATCATAGTAAGTGGCACACAGGTGCCACGCACCAGAGATTGAAAGTTTTATGTCAGGAGCACTGCGATTTTTCTTTTCTGGAATAATAAAATTTATGTTTCTTATTTACAGTTAAAATTGCAATGGGGAAAAAGTACTATGCAAGTTTAGGTCGCCAACTGAGTGGCGACGAACATGCGAGAAGAAGACTGGATTGCAAACAGAAAGAAGTAATCTTATCAGGAAAATGTACCTGCACATGAAGCTGTTGTGGCAGTTGGAAATAGATTTGGTACTCACTGACAACCACCTATTCCAACATCTAAGGAACCCACCACCACCACCACCACCACCACCACCACCACCACCACCACCACCACCACGCTAGCTCAAGACAATTGCATCCCCTGGCTGTTGTCCTTTAGAACAACAACATTGTTATTCCCACCAAGGATAGATTTGGAAATCTTTCAGCTGGACTTGGGGAATGGAATCTCCTCACTAGAAAAATGTCGTACAAAGTATATGGACCTAAAAGGGATGGTGACATTTAGTGCATTTACATCAAAAATACACTTTTTCTGTCAAGGCAAGACACTTCTTGTCATTTCCTTTGCCGTTTCACTTGCAAACAGAGGGAGATGAAAATGACAATTTGCTTGCATATGAGCCCGAATTTCATCTGTGGTAACTGTGTGATTCTTATGCAACATGTATATTTGGTGGGACTAGAATTGTTCTGCAGTCAGCTTCAAATTCCAGTTACCTACATTTTCTCACGAGTTTCCCGAAAAGAACATTGCCTTCTCTCCACTGATTCCTGTTTGAGTTCCCAAAGAATCTCTAAAATTCTTGTGTTGTTCGAACCTACCAGCAACAAATGAGTAAACTGCTTCTGAATTGCTTTGATATCTTCCTTTAATCTAACCTGGTGCAGATCGCAGACACTAACAGTATTCAAGAGCAGGTTGCCTCAGTGCCCCATATGTCGTCTCATTTACAGATGAACCACGCTTTCCCAAAACTTTTCCCAATAAACCAAAATTGACCATTTGCTTTCCCTGCCACAATCCTGATGTGCTCATTCCATTTCATGTAACTTTGCAACATTATGTAGAGATATTTAAATGACGTGACTGTGTGAAGCAGAGCACTACTCACACTGTATCTTAACATTATGAGTTTTTCTTCATACTCATCTGCATTAATGTACACTTACTTCTCTACTTTAGACCCAGCTGCCATACATCATACCAACTAGAAATTTTGGCCAAGTCATCATCTATTATCATACTGTCATCCTCAACATCCTCCCATACTCCAAAGCATCAGCAGCAAACAGCAGATTGCTGCTCACTGTCTGCCGTATCATTTGTGTGTATAGACAACAACAGAAGCCCTATCTTACTTTCCTGGGGCACTGCTGACATTAGCCTTGTCTCTGATGAACACTCGCTGTTGAGAACAATGTACTGGGCTCTTTTACTTACGAAGCCTTTGTGCCACTCTCATACCTAGGAACCTATTGCACATGCTCAGACCTTCGTTAACAGTCTGTTACTAATGTTCGTAGCAGTACTCGTTCCTTTCACCACATGTAAGATGATTTACAAAACTGAGGTTGCATTTGTAAACTTTGTCATAGCAACATTTTTTTCACAGTTTGTCACCTACAATGAAAAATTTGTCAGTTTCCCTTTTCAGTACCATGATGATTTTTTTTTATATAACATTGTGATAATGACATTTATTTTTTCAATGTATGTTTTCACTTTATATTTATTCACAAACAGTGGATCTTAAAGGTTCAGAAAACTGGGCTTCACTTTGCCAGTTTTCATTGTTAAGTTTGTTTACAAATCCATTACTGCTTTTGAGATAGGGATTCTCATTTTCACATATTTTCACAATTACTTTTCCATGTCTCATGAGCTCACTGTTTACTTGTTTATTTCCAATTCTAGACTGTTCCAGATATGAGGGATTTAAGAACTTTTTTCTTTTCTGTTTGCTGCTGTCATTGAAAGTACATTTCCTGCATGTAAATAATCGGAACAAGGCCACTGAAAATCATCACTGATCAATTTTAAAAACATTCCTAAACATTTTTTTGTGTAGCCAAGAGTTACATATCAAACACCCAATTCGTTTTATGACTTTTTTGGGATAGTTTTTAGAAGATGAATTCTTTAATTTACTGTTTGTGGAAAGTGTTGTGTCACTACACATTCCTACTACTGCCATCCTGGAATATATCAGAGTTATAAGAGTATCATACTGATTGACAGTAAGACTGGAAATCATAACTAAGAGCAGAGTGAAGCTGGTCTATACGAATTATATATGTAAAAACCAGATTCTGAAGAATGTGCAGACGACATTGATACTGAGCTTGAAAATAGCACCTGTAATGAAGGTAAAGGAGAAAAATGTCAAACACTTCACTTTACAGAATGAAATGGGTTTGGTAATGCTACTCACAGGAGTTTGCCATCTCCACGCAAACAGAGAGCTGAAACTGCAGTGCAAGGGAAAGGAAGTGACAGTATAGTGGTGGACAGTAGGCCTCAACATTGGAATGATGTGTGTTGTGTGGAAGACACTGTACTGCCAACTCAAGAACATTACTTGCCAGTGATGAAGGATCAGACTCAGTGGTTGGCAGAATCTCTCATTAATTTAGAGACAACCTTAACCACCTCAGCAATTGTAACAGTGGTAGCTGAAACTGATACGCATCTGCAGTCTGGTAACTTAACTGAAACCAGAAACGAGTGGTTCAAATGAAATGTCACATTTGTAAATGAGAATACCCATCGACTCCATCTGGCAGACAATACCCCCCACTGTCACAAATGGGGATAGTGCAATAACGGTATGGACAGATACTGATAATCACTCTGACCAGACAGAGCAGTTACAGCAATGGAGAATGAAAGAAATTGGCTGTGACCAGAATATCTAATTTCTGAGCCAGTTTGTACCTGTATGTTGGTAACTGAAATTGGAGATGCTAATACTAATACATACACATGTTTAGGACTCATCATAAATGGTAATATGAAAAGTAATGATCTTCTCCATAGAAGTTACAATTTAGGTGGTATGCAATATGAAGGGTGGGGTGGTCATGCTCACTGACAAAAAAAGATGGAAGTGGTGGTATCAAAAATTGTATACCTGTAAGTGAAATTACCAGCATAAATCAGTCTTTTTTTTTTTGAAGGAGTCAGACCCAAGCTCAGAGATGGGGGCAGAGGGGGGACGTGCAGGAGGTGCAGGGGAGAGAGAGAGAGAGAGAGAGAGAGAGAGAGAGAGAGAGAGAGAGAGAGAGAGAGAGAGAGAGCAGAGAATACACACAGCAATGAGCAGTGTGTCAGGGCCAATGAGGATTTCAATGACAATGTAATAAGTTTACATTCAACATCCAAGTTTCTTCCCCCTACATGAGATGAGGAAATGATTATACATACTGAGGAAACAGACTGTAGGCAGCACCCAACAGGCTGAATAAAGTAATCTAGAAATTCCACATAATGTGTTCATAACTGATAATACAACACAAAACAGATGCATCCGGACAAGCTGTTAGTCCTAATAAACAAGTATAGTCAGGATACCATCTCATCCAACAGTTGTGATGTTACAAATTTTGACTTTCTAGCATCAGAGATAAATTTGTGCAGTGAGGGAGGAAACACTCCTGTGATTGGATCAGTGGTACTTGATCTTAGTATAATTGAAGATGATATTAATTCTTTGATGATAAAAAGAGTTTGATGGTACAGGCACTGTCAGTAGTGCAGTGCCACAATGTGAATTTTGAGTGGATATCGAGATCAATCATAATGTTACAACAATGAATTACAGAGTCAAAATGTTTCCACTGTTAAGACACAAAGCATTTTTGTGACAAACTTTGCAAATGAATTGTGTCCATTGTTATATTAAGTATCTGCCACGAGCTACATCTGTAAATAATGAAACTTGAAATTAAAAGCATAAATTTTTCAGAAGAACAATATTAATTTGTCTACTGTTTGCTGGCCTTCATCATCCATAGTTCATGTTCCCTTTTCTCACACAATATACTGTGAAATTTCAAATGAGCAATGCTTTCTAAATATCATGCTGATTTATGGACAAAAGCTTCTCAGTCTCAAGAAAGTTCATGATATTTGAATTGAGAATATTTTCATGAATTCTGCATCAAACTGATAAGGTTATTGGTCTGTAATTTTGTGGATCCATTCTTTCACCCTGTATATATACCAGAGTCACCTATGGTGTTTACCAGTCACTTGGGACTTTGCACTAAGCGAAAAATTCATGACAAATCAAAGCTAAGCTAAGCACAGTGCCAATTCCATAATATATTCTTTGTAAAACCAAATTGGGATTCAACCTCGACCTGATGAATTCTTTGTTTTCAACCCTTTCAGTTGTTTCTCTACACTTGGGATGCTTACTACTATGTCATCCATATGGTACATTGTGTGATGATCAAGCAATGGTGTGTTTGTACAATTCTCCTGCATGAATGCTTTCTTCAACACAAAATTCAAAATTTCAGCTTTTATTTTGCTATCTTAAACTGTCACACCAAACTGGTCAATGAATGACTGCAAAGAAGCTTTAACCCTAGACACTGATTTTACATAGAACCAGTATTTTCTTAGATCCCCTGACATCTTTTTTGCTACAGTGTAATAGCGGTAGTAGCTTTACACTTCACACACCCACACATCTTTTCATAGATGCATGAATCTTTCTACTAATCTTTGCTTCAGTATTTTCCTGATTTCATTATTAAACCCCAGTAGGTCTTTCCCAACCTTAATTCACTTAATCGGCACCCATTTCTCCAGAACACAACTAGCAATCTGTTTAAACTTTGCCTGTAATACCTCTGCAACCATCATAAGGGAAATAAGTGATGTTAATTCATTGCCAAGTGATATACTAACAGCTGCTTACCTGCCATTTCTCCACTGGCCTTCTTGACTGTTTTACACACTGCTACATGGGCAGATTCCCTTTTGTTAGGCAATGAGGTGCATCAAGAGCAGAGTGAATCAAGTGACACCCAAGGTGTCCCATGTGATGCACCAGATTGCCTGCTACTGCTACAACATGAGGCAGCAGTCTGAAGATGGCTGACCATAGACATATATGCATTCGGCTGTTTGCTAACTGTGGCCAGCTCCACCTGCATCCACACACAGTATGCACACATCCTACCCATCCTACTAGCAAGACTAACTGAAAATGTTAACGGCAAAAACTGAAAAATCTAAAAATGTAATGCGTTACTTCCCCCCCTCCCCCCATCATTTCACCAATGGACACATGTCTTACTGACCTGTGTAGCTGGCTGTTCAGAAGAGATGAAAACAACACTAAAGACTGTCTGAATTAATATTGACAGTTAAAAACATGAGATTAAACCTCTTAAATAGAAGAACATGCACAAAACTTTAGAAATATACTACCATTAGGAAAACACAGGAAAAGCTGTTATGTTCTCCCTAAATAAATAAAAACCAGTGTTGACACATATCTCCTTTAGAACTTTCACTTTACAACTGACCCTAAACTAAAGATATTACAAATTTTGAGGAGAAAAATCACCATAGTGCAGCAAGACTCAGCCCAATGTCCACTGAAGTGACAGAGAGAGTAGTGAGAGCCCTCAAAGTTTTGTCAGTTATGTGAGAGGCAGTTAGGTCACAACAAACAAAATCAGTGATTTAAAAGAAATCTCTGAACATAACTGGGCAATCTGCCATTACTGTTGCATTTTTTCTCTCTTACTGTACATTTCCCTGTCACCTCAAAATCAGCAGTATTAGTATCAGACTTTCGGTGTTCAAAAAACATTTAATATGAAAGAATAGCTGAAGTTAAGGTGAAACAGTTTTGGGGACAGGACAATGATAACTGCAGGTGAGTGAAAACTTAGTTACCAGTTCATGGTTAATTTGTTAAAAAGTAATTTTCCAGTATTTCCTAGTGTAAAAGATAATGTCCATCTGAGATAAAAGTTTCTAATATGATGAATATTGAACAAAGGACTTCTTTTAGTAGATAGTGCCATTCATGGAGGTATTGCTGAGAGTGTACACAGATTTCATTGATGGAAGTAAGAGTAAATACAGTGAAAAAGCAATTTAAAACAACTGAGTATGGGCAGCATTTGTGGAATATTAGAAACAGTAGTAACTTGGTAATAACATTTTTATGGGTTTCCACTGCTGGATTTGATATCTTCTGAGGTGCAACATTTTCCTGTGGCATTCTATATTAATGAAGGATAGAGAGGAAGAATTATCACAAAACTGGAAAACTTTGCCAGGGTTACTTTCTTCTTACAACAGAAGAAAATAATGATTATTTGAAGAGCTCTGTTGTTGAGGATACTGTTTCAAGTGGTGCCCAAATCAAAGGCTATGGGGCTCACATGCCGACTGAGTAATCATGGTCCATAGAGAGTGGGCAACAGGTTGACTGACACACTGCCCGAGGACAGGTGGAATTGAGATCTTGGAAGAAAACAGTGGTCAAATTTATCATTGAACATCGAACAGTACAAAATCCTTATATGAGACTTGATCAGATTTGCTTCAGGTAGCAACATGCACAATAAAATTACTGTAATTAGTTAATTGACTAATATCAAGTAGGCACAAATATCCTGATATTTAACATGCTCTCTTGATTTATGTTTCCTTAAACAAAAGTTAATTTTTTATGAAACTGGGATACTGTTGGTGGGTGTCTGCTGTGTAGGGAACACCCAGACAGAGAACCCACAAGGACCTATTGTGGTCTCTCTCCTCGGGTCAGCCACAATGGAATAACTTGTCAATGTATGAGCCAGTGTGAGGAGTGTTCTCTCACTGTAAGATAAAATCATGAGTGAACCCAGTGTGGACATTCCAATCTGCATAAAGTGATAACATTTTCCACAAAGGTTGATAGTGGTTTTTGCATCCATTCTCAAACTATTAAGGGCAGTAGAAGTTTAGCAATCCCTATCCCAAACCTTCAGAGTTACAAGCTTTCTTTGTTTCTTAAGTCAGTACCAACTATTCTGACACCTATTAATACGCTCTTACCCATTTCCTCAGTAAGTTGGTCAGTGAACTCATTCCTGGTATACTGATGTGCCTCATTCATCATTCGATAACATATTAGCAAAGCCAGCACTTAATTAGTTCCCAAGCAATCATCAGGTTTGTCGAAAGTATTGTTTCTATAATTATTTCTGTTAATTTCATTATTTAAAGAAATAATTTTACCCAACATTTCTAGTAGAAGAAACTGCTAAAAAGAAGTAATTTGTCAATAGATTCAGTTAATTGATTGAGTTGGGTTTTAACTGTCATTTTGGTAACTTAAACATCAAACAAAGTATACTTACAGTATCTAGTATTGTGAGGATATATAAAGACCCGATTTCTGGTCCCGAGACAATCAGACCATGGCCGATTTTTAAACGAGACACTTATATTGGTTAGATCAACAACAATGCATCATCTCAACCATGAAATTAGTGCAACACAAATAGGCATGTGTTAAAATAATGAGAGTGTCTGTTCAATAGTGTCACACATGCCGTATTATTCTGCATGAACTGTGTGGTTGGGTTTTTACTGCTCATAGTCGTTCAGTGGTAAACTACTGTAGCAGTATGCTGATGTCTGCCTGCAAACTATTAATGAGGCTTATCAAAAGTTAACCAATAGCAAACTGGCCATATTAACTAAGTAATATTGGGGGGGGGAGGGGGGGGGGGGGTTGTGAATAGTGCACTGTGAAACGCAACTGTGCAAATGTCGGCTACATCATTTACAGTAGTCAGTGTTTAACCCCCATCCCCAATTTTTCAGCCAGTGTAACAACACAATACTTTGACTCCAAGAACTATGAAAGAAGAAATAAAGCAGGCAAACGTCACAATGGGGTAGTGCTGGCTAATAACTTGAAGGTAGCACAATGAGCCACACCAAGACAGGAACTTCTAATTGTCATTGGTTCCAGTGGCTCCACAGTAAATGTGCTGCATACATTTGGCAGGGACTGTAGTTTGTAGTTACCAGTGTACAGAAACACATACTGAACGCCACTATTAGTTCAGTAGGTGGGTGTGGTATGTAGAAAGGAAATTAATTGATGACATAAATTGTGACTGTTACCTGAAATAATGCACCTGTGCAGGGAGACATTTAGTCTCAGATGAAAAAATAGTTAGAAAAATGGATATAAGCACACAAAAGGAAGACCTATTGTAATCGCTTGGGGCTCCACGCACATGAAATCTGTGAGTGCCCTGAAAGGAAAACAGGAATGATTGTGGGGGTAAGCATATGCTACTGACAAAACTCACCATTACTGCTTCTTTTTCTCCTACTTCTTCTCGTTCCCCTCCTCTCTTACCACCAGTCTCTTCTCTGGATGGTTGTTGGGCTCCTGATCATCAGGGAAAAAAAGATCAATTTTGAGTTACTGTCAAAATTTAGGCACAAATATATGACAAGTAAAAGACAAACTAAGGATGTCTCATCATGGACTAAAATGGCACTAATTGAACAGCACAAAACCCAAGTTGGAATATTAACAATATTCTGAAGAAGATAGATCGCTATCCACCATAAAGATGACTTGTTGAGCTGCATACAGGCACAATGAAAAGACTTTTTTGTGTCTGCCTGAATGAACATAAGTGTGTGTGTGTGTGTGTGTGTGTGTGTGTGTGTGTGTGTGTGTGTGTGTTTGTTTTTTGGGGGTGGGACAAACATGGTCCAATCTAAGAGTTACAATGAGGTTGTGGTGCCTGTGTTACTTCTGTGGTGAGGGGGATGGTAGTGTAAGCTACAGTCTCAGTGTCTTGTTGACTGTTTTCCTGTGTGTTGCTGTTCTGTTGTTGTTGCGCGGCCTGTTGTGGCGATTTCATGTTCCCCGCCCTGTGTTTGCACGCACGTCTATTCCTCCTCTGGGTGGGACAAACATGATCCAATCTAAGAGTCACAACGTACATTTTCTTTGGGATTTTGCATGCCTCAGTGGTAACAGATAGCCGTACTATAGATACAACCACAAAGGAGTATTTGCTCAGAGATTAGACAAAAGTGTGGTTGCTGAAGAGGAGTGCAACACATTTTCGATAGTTCAAGGTGCAACAGTCTGCGCAAGTGACTGTCCTGGCCTTGTGACACCAACTTACATGGTCTTGCAGTGCTTGTACAGTGAACAGCTTCATGCAAGAGGAAACTACAGCCATAATTTGTCTTTAGGCCATGCAACTTTACTGCACAGTTAAACGATGGCATCCTCATGAGTGAAACGTCCCACACATGTAAATAACCCCCCAATGTGGATTTCTAAGTAGGGACTGCTCTGGAGAATGCTGTCAGGAGAAACACAACTGCTATTCTACATGTTGGAGGATGGTAAATTGTGTCCTTTAATCTGGCAGGGATGCCAGAAAATTTTAAAAAGAAAATATACAGCTTAAAGTTAGAATATAATGGGAATTATTGAAGTTCAGTGGCCAGAGGAACAGGACTTCTGGCCAGATGAATACAGGGCTGGAAATATAAATCGAAGTAATGTAGGAGTAGATGTAATAATGAATAAGAAAACAACAATTCAAGCAAACCACTACGAACAACATTGTTAACAGATTATTGTAGACAAGATACATGAAGCCAAAACCCATTGCTGTAGCCCAAGTTTACAATCCCACTAGCTCTGCAGATGGAGAAATTGAAGAAATGTGTGGTGAAACAAAAGAAATTATTTGGATAGATAGGTGATACAGAAATTTAACTGTGATGGTTGATGGAAATACAATAGTAGGAAAAGAAAGAGGAGGAAAAATAGAAGGAAAATGTGGACTAGGAAAAGAAATGAAAGAGGAAGCTGCCTGGTAGATTGTTTCACAGAGCACAATTTAATCATCACTAACACTTTGTTTAAGAATCATGAAAGAAGGTTACAGACACTGAAGAGTTGCAGACCCCAGCAGGTTTCAGACTGATTATATAATTTTGAGAGAGATACTGAATTATGGGTCCAAATTTTAAGATATATGAAGGTGCAAATGCAGACTGACTGCAATACACTGATTATATACTGCAGATTGTAACCGAAGAAATGGCGAAAAGGTAGGAAAATATGGAGATGGTCTGAACAAACTGAAAGGGCCAGGGGTCATTGTAAGTCATTTTACATTCACCATGTAAAAGATGGAGGCAGCATTAGGCAATTACTGACTAGTACAGAGGAAAGAAACACAATAGGACAGGAGAAAGGAACACAATAGGACAGGGGAAAGGAACACAGGACAGGTGTGGGCAAACAGTGGCCCACTAGTTGTTTTTGTCTGGCCTCCCAAGACAGAATTTTTTGCAACAATTTATAACTTCTCTGAAATGCAAAGTGGACTACTGCATGCCATCATGTTAAAAGGTGTGGCCTTCTGCTAACCTCTGCCTACATAAGAATGGCCCCAAGCCAGAGATATTGCCCATCCCTGCAGTAGCAGACCAATGGGTAGCTTTGGGATATGAGATGGAGAAGGCAGCAGAAGATCAGTTATGTAACAAGACAGGGCTTAGTAGAAATCTTTGGACAGCAGAAGAGAACAGAATTTAATTGATAGAAGAAAGGAAATATAAAAATGCAGCAAATGAAGCATGTAAAAGTGAACACAAACATATACAAATGGGTGACAGGCAGTACAAAATTGCTAAGCAGGAAAGGCTAGAGTTCAAATTTAAGAATTTTGAAGCATATGTCACAAGGCGAAAGATTGGCGCTGCCAACAGGAAAACTTAAGAGGTCTTTGGAAGTAACACAAGCAGCTGTATGAATACCAAGAACTGAGATAGACAGAAACTACAAAATAAAGAAGGTAATACTGCAAGGAGTATAATAGAGGGTCTATACATAGGAGGTGAAGCTGTAAGCAATTTTAAGGAAACAGAAGACTATATAGACGAAGATGGGATGGGAGAAATGATACATCAGGAGGAATTTGATTCAGCAATTTAGGACCCAAGTCAAAACAACGTCCCTGGAGTACACAATATCCAATCAGAACTACTGATCGCCATGGGAGAGCAGCCTTGTCAAAATAAAACTATTCCATCTGATGAGCAAGGTGTATGAGACAGGAGAAATACCCCGAGACTACACGAAGAGCGTAATGATTCCATTTTCAGAGAAAGCAGGTACTGACAGGTGAGAGTATTTCATGGCTACAAAATACTAACACTAATTCTTAGCATAAGAATGGAAAAGCTGTTAGAATCCAACCTCAGGGAAGGTCTGTATGGGTTACAGAAAACAACAAAAATGACACAGGGACATAAATGCTGAGGGAAAACATGCAAAGAAAGAGACAAAACAAATGCTGAGATGGTAGGGAAATTGAAGAACATGAGGGATGCTGCGGAAGGTGACAGCAGGTGGAATCTCTAAGGTGCTAGACATCATGGAGCCCCAGCCCTGCTGCCAACCCATCCCAGTCCCCACACCATAGTATGACTGTGACAACACCTGTGGATCAAGACACGTGGAAAGGTGAAGCAAAATGGCACAAAGAACCAGACAACATGTAGCGGAAATGGGAGGGAGGGGGGAGGAGGGCAGGATTCCACCCCATCCTCACAGCTTTACTGGAGACGAGATACTGGTAGAAGTAAAGCTGTGAGAATGGAGTGCCAGTCATGCTTACGTAGCTCAGATGGTAGAGCACTTTACAGTGAAAGGCAAAGGTCCCGAGTTCGAGTCTTGGTCCAGTGCATAGTCTTAATCTGCCAGGAAGTTTCAAGAAAGGTATTATATTTTTGCTAGTTTTTGGAGCCACTGACTCCTCCTCCTGGCATAAGTGTTCAAGGGGAAGGATGTGTTGTGAAGGATAAGGACTAGAGAGAGATTTAGGAAAAGACGCAGAGTTCAGAAAAGATAGCCTGAACCCCAGGTAAGAGGAGGCTTACCAGAAAGCCTCTTTCCTTCTCAGGCCATCTGGTCATTGGAGCAAAAAGAAGGTGGTTTCTTCAGGTGCCGCTTCTCAGCATCCTACTACAGTGAAACGAACAGCAGTCTATCTATGATGGTGTCATCATGATTCATGGATGTTGTGTAATACAACATAGTGCACTCAGCAGCATTTTCCACTATTTCGATTCCTTTTTATCTTCTCTATAACTCTTCATTGAAGGTACTATAGAAGGTTTACTAACATTGTTTTTAAATCAATGCTGAATTATATAAAGCACTTTTTATTCCATTTAAAATTGTGTTTTTGAAAAAATGTTAATCATGATGAAAATTATGATCCTTAAAATAGCACCAAACTACCACAAAAAACTATATGGCATTACCTTCATTTTGAAATGTGTTTGAGAATTTTACTTTGAATAGATTCCAAGATAAGTCTTAGTGTGGTGTCACCGCCAGACACCACACTTGCTAGGTGGTAGCCTTTAAATCGGCCGCGGTCCGTTAGTGTACGTCGGATCCGCGTGTCGCCACTATCAGTGATAGCAGACCGAGCGCCGCCGCACGGCAGGTCTAGAGAGACTTACTAGCACTCGATCAGTTGTACAGCCGACGTTGCTAGGAGAGGTTCACTGAGAATTACGCTCTCATTTGCCGAGACGATAGTTAGCATAGCCTTCAGCTAAGTCAACTGCTACGACCTAGCAAGGCGCCGTCAACAAGTTATATTGAGATGATAATACTGTATTAACAAGACCAATGTTCACCAATTGTGGATTAAAGTTAAGTATTCCAGCAGCTACGTACTTTTCTTTATAGCATTCATTACGTATCCTGTTTCAGACCTCACGCCATCCTGCGTGAGCTTATAGTGTGCATTTCGGCTTCCTCAAACAACACAGTGTTTGCACTTCTGCCGACACTTCATATTGGCGACGAGGCTTAAAAGAGGATTTCGCGTTCGTATTGCTCTAAATTATTTGAGTCATGGCTTCGCCACAATCTCCAGATGTACTGTCAGAATTTTATCGCTTGCAGAATCAGCAGACGCAGGCGTTATTGGATGCCCTCGGACAGCTCGTCCAGGGTCAACGTGCAATGCAAAATGATGCGGCAGCCGCCGCTCCACCGCTACCGCAGCCACAACATGCTGTTGCGCCACTGTTTCGGCCGTTCGATGCGGCGATGGAAAGCTGGACGGAGTGGTCACGCCAATTTGGATTCCATCTCGCCGCCTAAAGAATTCAAGGTAACGAGTGGCAGCCTTTTTTATTGGCCTGTGTAGGTGTGTCCACCTACCGTGTGATAGTGAAATTGTTTCCCCGACGCGACGTAGCAACTCTGTCCTACGACGAAATTTTGTCGGCATTAGATGCCTATTTCAAAGAAACAGTCAATGTCGTTGCAAAAAGGTATACGTTCTTTCGTACAAAACGTACGGCCGGTCAAACTAATCGGAAGTGGGTTGCAACTTTGCAAGGCCTTACAAGGGATTGTGTTTTTGAGTGTGAATGTGGACTCCCTTATTCAGATACAATGGTGCGTGATGCAATTGCACAGAACGTTTCTGATGTTCGTATACGGGAGCCAATTTTGAAACTAGTCAATCCCTCCCTTCAACAAGTGATAGACATATTGGATAGGCAAGACACACTTGACGTTGCTCAGGAATCATTTCAAACTTCGCCAGCCGTGTGTCGCATTAACGGGCGTGCTGCACGGAACGGTAAACAGCCCTCGGGCCCGTCCGCGCAGCTGCCGTCGCGCTCTCAAACACGGCTGCCGCGCAAGCATGCAAATGCAGTGCTAAAATCATGCCCGCGGTGTACAACTAGACATTCGCGTGACAATTGCCCGTCACACCAAGCTATTTGCCTATACTGTAATAAGAAAGGACATGTTCAAAGTGTTTGCCAGAAAAAGCTCCGATCGGACAATCACAACCATTCCAGGCCCTTTGCTTCGCGCCGGAATCGAACCACGAATACTCAGGCTCTTGGACCTTTGCCCATGGAAATTCATGTTGTTAATTCCACTCCCCCCAGTGCCACTCTCTCTAACAGTAACTGTGTTTGTCCCACAAAAGGTGTGCGTCGACATCGACGGAAATCACGTCAAGTCGCGAGTGGTTCTGTACCAGTGTCTGTTCACGTTGCACAAAACAGTCGCTCTTGTCGTCTGCAGGACAATTAACTTTTTTGTAGACTTGGACATTAATGGCAACGTGATCCTATTCCAGCTCGATACCGGAGCTGCAGTTTCACTAATCAATAAAGACACGTACAAACAACTGGGCACACCTCCGTTGCGTGCCACAAATGTTAAGCTCACTAATTATTCAGGACAGCATCTCCCTGTGTGAGGACAGTGCAGCCTTCTTGCAACATACAAGGGACAAACAAAACTTGTGTCATTTTACGTCCTTCGTTCTTCTTCTGCAGTGACCTTGTTTGGTTTAGATTTATTTCAGTTGTGTAACTTGTCTATAGTCAATCAGGCCCTATCAGTCAACCAGACTGTGCCTTCAGCCAGTGTTTCTCGTCTATGTGAAGAATTTGCAGACATTTTTGCACCGGGCCTTGGTTGCGCTAAAAACTATGAAGCACATTTGGAACTCAAAGTAATCGCGCAACCGAAATTTTTCAGAGCGCGCAATGTTGCCCACGCATTGCGTGATGAGGTCGCAAGAACATTACACGATTTAGAATCACAAGGTGTAATTGAACGTGTGCAGGCTTCTCTCTGGGCCTCACCCTTAGTAATTTTGCCAAAACCTTCCGGAAAATTGAGACTTTGTGTGGAATTCAAGGCAACAGTGAATCCCCAACTAGTGATTGCAACTTTTCATTTACCCCGCCCGGAAGATCTTTTTGACAAACTGCGCCCGGGTACATATATTTCTAAGTTGGACCTAGCAGATGCGTACTTGCAAATACCGGTGGACGACGAATCCCAGCGCGTTTTGGTGGTTAACACGCATCTTGGTTTGTATCGATTGAAAAGACTGCCATTCGGGTGTGCGTCCACCCCTGCATTGTTTCAGCAGTATCTACAAACTGTTTGTGCGTTGGTCCCAACTGCAGCAAACTATCTGGACGATAATGTGATCTCCGGAAAGACAGAAGATGAACATTTAGACAACCTTCGCACATTATTTCAGGTCTTGCGACAAAATGGTCTTCGCTTGCGGAAGGACAAATGTGTGTTTTTTGCTCGTGACTTACCATATTTGGGACATGTAATCAATGCCCAAGGCATACATCCGAGTCCAGAGCACCTTCGTGCCATACAAGACTTGCCTTCGCCGCAGAATTTGAAGCAGCTACAGAGCGTGCTGGGAAAAATTAACTATTACACCCAGTATATCCCGCATGCTTCTTCCATTTCAGCTCCGCTTCATCGCTTACGCCGTAAAGGTGTTCCGTTTGTCTGGAGGACGGAATGCGAACGCGCCTTTCGCCAGTTGAAATCGGCGTTGCTTTCAAATACTTGCCTTACGCCATTCGATCTCCAGAAACCCCTTTTGTTGATGGTAGATGCATCGGATTTCAGGATCGGTGCTGTGCTTGCGCACAAAAATGGTTCGCCGGATCGCCCTATTGCCTTTGCGTCCAAATTGCTCTCATCTGCGCAAAGAAATTATTCACCGATCGAGAAAGAAGCTTTGGCTCTCGTATTTGGTGTTACTAAGTTTCATGATTTCTTGTATGGTCGTCACTTTACCATCATCACAGACCACAAACCTTTGACATCGCTTTTTCATCCGAACAAGCCTGTACCTCCACGTACAGCGCAGAAATTTATTCCCTGGTCAATTTTCCTCTCGCAGTACCACTACGATATCTTGTATCGGTCCCCTGCTAAGCACGGAAACGCCGATGCGTTGTCCCGTTTGCCTGTTGCTGAGGATAGAGCATTCGATTCTTCCGAACTTGCTTGCATGTTCATTGATGCGGAAACCGATGACGTGGTCGAATCGTTTCCGATTGATTTTCGTCGTGTAGCTACAGCCACCGCTGCTGACCCTGTCCTTGCTACAGTTTTGCGTTTTCTTGCTACGCAATGGCCCTTGTCAAAGTCGCGGATCGAGGATCCGTTGGTTCGCCGATTTTTTGCTCATAAGGAGAGACTTTTTGTTCGACGTGGTGTTTTGTTGTTGCGTTCTGATAATGATCAGTCCCAGGTCGTGGTTCCACGTTCGTTACAGTCCTCGGTCTTAAAGCTTCTCCACCAAGGACATTGGGGTATAGTGAGAACGAAACAACTTGATCGTCAGCACTGTACTTGGTTCGGAATCGATGCTGCGATTACGAATAGGTGCTCTTCTTGCATGGCGTGTTCCGAACAACAATCTGCACCGCCGCGGAAATTCTTTGCATGGCCACAAGCCACTTCCCCTCGGCAACGCTTGCACATCGATTTTGCTGGTCCATTCTGGAATGCTCGATGGTTAGTTGTGGTCGATTCTTTCAGTAATTTTCCTTTTGTTGTCCGCATGTCTTCCACGACGTCATCTGCCACCATCCAAGCGTTGTCTGCTATCTTTGGCATTGAAGGTCTTCCACAGACTATTGTTTCCGACAATGGCCCACAATTCATGTCCGCAGAATTTCAGTCATTCTGCAATGCCAATGGTAATCAACATCTGACGTCCGCGCCGTTTTCGCCTCAGTCAAACGGTGCCGCTGAACGATTGGTCCGTACTTTCAAGTCACAGATGTTGAAGTTGACAGAGTCGTATTCTCGGGAGGACGCGTTGTTGCTCTTTTTGTCTTCGTATCGCTCTCAGCCCCGAGATGGTCGCACGCCGGCTGAGTTGCTCCACGGTCGTCCTCATCGAACCTTGATGTCTTTGTTGCATCCGCCACATCAGGTTCCTGTGCAGCGGCAGACGCCTGCTTTTGCTCCAGGCGACGTTGTATACTATCGCAACTATCGCGGTTCACAGCGTTGGCTCGCAGGGAGCATTCTTCGCTGCCTCGGCCGCGCTATGTATCTGGCTTTAGAGGCCTCTGGTGAGGTGTGTCGGCATCTCAACCAGCTGCGCCTCTGTCGTCGCCTGGGTTCTGCCGCTCCGTCTGCTTTCAGCGACGGTGCCTTCCGGTCAGCGCCCTGGGGACCCATCTACTGGCTCGCCTCATCCCCAGGTGTTACCGACGCTGCCTCCCATTTTGCCACATGGCGTCGCGCCGCCGCCGCAGCCGCCGCCGGCGCCGCCCGCAGTGGACGCGTCGCTGCAACTGCCGAGCGCCTCCCTGGGTCACGCGCCGCCGATCGCTTCGTGACCAGCTGTCCTCCGCCATGGACCTCTTGCCCGCTCCGGACCATCTGTCGTCTTCGCCAGTCGGGTGCTCCGACTCGATGGAGGTCGACCCTTCGGCCCCTCCTGACTATCTTAGGGCGCATACTCCGCATGTTGGCGTGCACCCTGGACTAGGTTTTCAGGCGTTTCCTAGCTCCACTCGGACCGAATGGTCGGGTGAGGGTGGCACAGCCTTTCCTGTTGTAAGGCTCCGCACCTCGTCGCCTACGCCAACATGGGGTCCTCTCCACGGCGGGCGGAAGCCTTATACCACAACCGTCCGCCGATTTGCGCGGGAGGAATGTGGTGTCACCGCCAGACACCACACTTGCTAGGTGGTAGCCTATAAATCGGCCGCGGTCCGTTAGTGTACGTCGGACCCGCGTGTCGCCACTATCAGTGATAGCAGACCGAGCGCCGCCACACGGCAGGTCTAGAGAGACTTACTAGCACTCGCTCAGTTGTACAGCCGACGTTGCTAGGAAAGGTTCACTGAGAATTACACTCTCATTTGCCGAGGGGATAGTTAGCATAGCCTTCAGTTAAGTCAATTGCTACGACCTAGCAAGGCGCCATCACCAAGTTATATTGAGATGATAATACTGTATCAACAAAGACCAATGTTCACCAATTATGGATTAAAGTTAAGTATTCCAGCAGCTACGTACTTTTCTTTATAGCATTCATTACGTATCCTGTTTCAGACCTCACGCCATCCTGCGTGAGCTTATAGCGTGCATTTCGGCTTCCTCAAAAAAAAAAAGGTGTTGGCACTTCTGCCGACACTTCACTTAGAATCAGGCAGTTTTTTAATTATAGCAACTGTGACTCTTAAAGAAACTGGAAGTCCTTTGTTATCACAGTTGTGCATTTGTGGAAGATATTAATGCATGTCCACATTAGGCAACAGAAAATTGAACTCCCATAGAAAGAACAATATTTCCTGCAGTCTGAATTCAAATGGAACAGCCTGTACATGGCCCAGCCATTGGCAGAGAAGAAGTTGCATGTAGTGTGCAATTTAGTGTGGTGGGAGTAAGTGGGGGACAGAAAAGGAATGAGCTGGAGAGGACGTTTAAGTGAAGAGAGAGAAATACAAGGCACAGGACAGGGGCAGAGGTGGACGTGTGTCTGGGACAGGAGCTAGTGAAGACTGACACATGGAGGATTCTGAAACTGAAAGCAATGACAAGGTAAAACCCTCTACTTATATTAGGGAGTCTGATACAGGAGATGAGGGCAGTGATGAGGTGGAATGCTTGGGTACTCAGATGCCATGGATTATGAAGTGAGGTTAATAGCTGAGTATCGCTTTCTTGGCAGCATATTCTGCCACTGCGTAGTCAATTTTGCTCTTTGCTGCAGTTGGGATGGTCCCTGAACAGCTTTCTGCTGATCAAGTTCAGGTTAAACATGATATTGAAGTTACAGAACAGCTGGTATACACTATGACCGATTTTTATGAATGGCCCTGCCTCTGATAACGTAGAATATGATTCTGAAGCTGTAGTGAATTCCTCTACATAACCTGCAATATGATCAGTCATGTTGTTGCACAAGGCCGGTCTTGCATTTGGTTATTCCACAGGGGCATGACTGACGGCGCTACGGATTGGAAGAAGGACGACAAAGATGAACCAGGTTATATTTGATATGCCAGTTAGGTGGCAAATTTCCACTTAGAGAGAGAGACAGACAGAGAGAGAGAGAGCGAGAGAGTGAGAGAGAGCGAGAGAGACAGACAGACAGACAGACAGACAGACAGAGAGCGAGAGAGACAGACAGACAGACAGACAGAGAGCGAGAGAGACAGACAGACAGACAGACAGAGAGAGAGCGAGAGAGACAGACAGACAGACAGAGAGAGAGAGAGCGAGAGAGACAGACAGACAGACAGAGAGAGAGAGAGCGAGAGAGACAGACAGACAGACAGACAGAGAGAGAGCGAGAGAGACAGACAGACAGACAGACAGACAGACAGAGAGAGAGAGCGAGAGAGACAGACAGACAGACAGACAGACAGACAGACAGAGAGAGAGCGAGAGAGACAGACAGACAGACAGACAGACAGACAGAGAGAGAGCGAGAGAGACAGACAGACAGACAGACAGAGGGAGAGCGAGAGAGACAGACAGACAGACAGACAGAGGGAGAGCGAGAGAGACAGACAGACAGACAGACAGAGAGAGAGCGAGAGAGACAGACAGACAGACAGACAGACAGAGAGAGAGCGAGAGAGACAGACAGACAGACAGACAGAGAGAGAGCGAGAGAGACAGACAGACAGACAGACAGAGAGAGAGCGAGAGAGACAGACAGACAGACAGACAGAGAGAGAGCGAGAGAGACAGACAGACAGACAGACAGAGAGAGAGCGAGAGAGACAGACAGACAGACAGACAGAGAGAGAGCGAGAGAGACAGACAGACAGACAGACAGAGAGAGAGCGAGAGAGACAGACAGACAGACAGACAGAGAGAGAGCGAGAGAGACAGACAGACAGACAGACAGAGAGAGAGCGAGAGAGACAGACAGACAGACAGACAGAGAGAGAGCGAGAGAGACAGACAGACAGACAGACAGAGAGAGAGCGAGAGAGACAGACAGAGAGAGAGAGCGAGACCTAACTTAAGGTACAGTCAATACAAGTAATCTATAATTAACCAACACACACCACCATTGCTGCAATTAAAAATTAACCTTGAGCAGTCTAATAAGCCACACTAACAATCTTAATGGTATACAAATTTTCAGTGGTATAAACTGTGCAAAACATTCTGTGTAAGAAATCAGCAGAGAAGCGCATCATATGATTATACTGGAATGTATTGACAGTTATCACAGAAAAATCAGGATACGGTCACAATGGCAGGGGCAATAACTGCAATACAGTAATAAATTTGGTAATTTGTCAAACATGAATTGTACATGGAAATGTGTTCAGGTGGAGGGGGGAGGGGTTAGTGTCAAAGAAGCTAAGAGGAGTGCCTAGTACACAACAGGCAGATTTGGGTCAGAGTACCTCGGCTCATGCATTAGAGACAATTTTCACAACTGTAGTTTTGACACAAATTCAAATGGCCCACTTGGACCACCAGTCACCCTCACACATTCATCCTTACTGAAAGCTTATCAGTGTTATGCTGACACAAGGAACTGAACACTGGTTGTTAGGTCAGTTTGAGTGTGACAAGAGCTTCCAGCCCCATTATGAGGACAGAAAGCAGCAAAACGTCTGCCCACCACCAATGAAAAGCTTTTTTGTGTGTCCAGTCAACAGTAGATATGGTGGATCTCCTTTCAGAATGTCTTGTACTTTGCTGCAAAATCGACATGTTAAATAAATTTGTTTGACAAGTTAATGAGTCCTCTGATTTCTACCACATTAATCAAAGCTGCTGCTGCTGCTGCTTCTTCTTCTGGACTAGCCTCTGTCGTAAATATAAGTGAAGACAGTGATTCGAGTCACTGGTGTAACGAGTTATTGCTTGAAAGTTACCTGTAATAAAAGTGTCAAGACTACAATCAAAACAAAAATTTGATCTGGAAAGAATCACTGTTTGCTTACCACTGAAAAGATGAGTGAAATAAGCGTGAGAGTGAGTCAAATGAAACCTTCAATATTTTTTAAAAATATTATTTACTGTGCAGAAATGGTACAAAGCTGTATCACTTTTCAATATAATCTCACCCACGCTCAACGCAAGTCCTCCAGCACTTACAAAGTGTATAAATTCCTGTAGAAAAAAATTCTTTGGTAGTCTGTGCAACCAATCATGAACTGCGTGGTGTACCTCTTCATCAGAAAGGAACTTCTTTCCTCCCAGTGCGTCTGAGTGGTCCAAACATATGGAAATCACTTGGTGATGAGGAATGGCGCCATTCCTTGCTGGCTTTCTTCATTTCCGGTTGGTGGAAGTGAACCCAGGTTTTGTCCCCAGTAACGATTCTTGCAAGGAAGCCATCACCTTCTCATTCAAAGGGCTCAAGAAGATCTTCACAAGCATCAGTATGTCATTAACTCATTTCAGGAGTCAGTTGCCGTGGGACCCATCTTGCAGACACTTTGTGAAACTGGAGCACATCATGCATAACGTGGTGTGCTGACCCATGACTAATCTGTAAACATGCTGCATTGTCATTCATTGTCACTTCACTATGGCTTGAACTGCTGCAATGTTTGGTGGAGTCACAACTTGTTGTGCCTGCCTGACCTGGATGAGGAGCATCTTCCACTGAAGTCACACCATTTGTGAACTTCCTACTCCATTCTAAGACTTGCTGCTGTGACAAACATGCATCCCCTTACTGAACCTCCATTCATCAATGAATTTCAGTAGGTTTCACACCTTCACTACGCAAAAACCGAATAAAAGAATGCTGTTCTTCCCTGGTGCGAGTCACAAGTGGGGCGGCCATCTTTATACTCATACTGCGATGATGTGTGTGCATCTGCACTATGCTGCCACCTACAGGCCATTCTGCACGCTATTTGTAGCACACTTACCAAATTACAGGATAACGGCCCAAAATTTCAATTTGTTATTACATATTTAAGGTTTTCATTTGAGTCACCCTCTTATTAGTTTCAATGGTGTTCATAGACAACTGAAGTTATAAAAACTGAACCAAGCTCCAGATCCAATGTATCCATTGCCGGTCCTATACTGAATTTGCAGCTGATTTAGCCCCTCTTTTAACTATAATAATATCATCGATACCAGGAAGAGAAAACAGTACTGAGTAATCTGAGTGTAGGTCACACCTGTCTATAAGAAGGGTAGAGGAATTGATCCACAGAACTACCATCCTACATCCATGACACTGATTTGTTGTAGAACATTAAAACATATTCTCAGCTCGGACATAATGAGATAGCCCTAGCAGAATAATATCCATGCCAGCCAGATGTATTGTGATAGCTATGCTCATTTGAACAACATGCTGCAAGCTTTGAATGGAGGCAATGAAGTAACGGCAGTATTTTTTTATTTCCAAAATGAATTTCTATTAATACCACATTTACGCTTGTTATCAAAAGTGTGATTGTTAGGGAGTATCAAGCAAAAAATTTGACTGGATTGACTACGTTTTTGATGGAAAGACATGATAAGAGTCATCAACAGATGTTGAGGTAACTTTGGGTGTGCCACAGGGAAGTTAATTGCGGATGTTGCTGTCCAGATCATATATGAATTACCTTGCAAACATTATTACTAGTGACCTAACATTTTTTGCAGGTGATTGATTCAGCTATACACTGAGGTGACAAAAGTCACGGGATACCTCCTAATGTTGCGTCAGACCACCTTTTGTGTGGCACAGTGCAGCAACTCAGCACGGCATGGATTCGACGAGTCACTGGAAATCCCCTGCAGAAATACTGCACCATGCTGCTTCTACAGCCATACATAACTGCAGAAGTGTTACCGCCGCAGGATTTTGTGAGCAAACTGACCTCTCGATTATGTCCCATAAATGTTCAGTGGAGTTCACATCAGGCAATGTGGGTGGAAAAATTCTTCATTGAAATTGCCCAGAATGATCTGACATGGCACAGTGTCATCCATAATAATTCTTACGTTGTTTGGAAACATGAAGTCCATGAATGGCTGCCAGTAATCTCTAACTAGCCAAACAAAACCATTTCCAGTTCATGATCAGTTCAGTTGGACCACAGAACCCAGTCCACTACATGTTGACAGTCCACACTATTATGGAGCCACCAACAGGTTACACATTGCCTTGTTGACAACTTGGGTCCGTGGCTTTGTCGGGTCCATGCCACACACTAATCCTACCACGTGATCTTACCAAAAGAATTATGGACAGTTTTCCAGTCATACTCTGTCCAAGTGACATAGTCACAAGTGCAGGAGAGGTGCTGCAGGCATTGCTATGCTGTTAGCAAAGTCACTCTTGTCAGTCATTTGCTTGCGTAGTCCAATAATGACAAATTTCAAGGCACTGTCTTAACAGATGCATTTATCATAGATCCCAAATAGATTTATGTGGTTATTCCATGCAGTATTGCTTGTCTGTTAGTACTGACAACTCTACACAAACACCACTGCTCTGTTGTTGAGTGAAGCCCACTCACCACTGCATTGTCTGTGATGAGAGAGGATGCCTGAAATTTGATGTTTTGGCATGCTCTTGACACTTTTGGTATTTTAATATTTAATTCCTTAATAATTTCACAAATGGGTGTCCATACATCTAATTCTAACTACCCTCCCGTGTTCAAAGTCTTTTAATTCCCATCATGTTGCCAGAATCATGCTTGATACCATTTCAAACCAATGACCTTAGTACAAATGACAGCTCCACCAATGTACTAGCCTTTTATGCCTTGCATATGCAAAACTACTGCCATTTTTATATGTGCTTATCGCTACCCCACAACTTTCGGCACCTCAGTGTAAAGAAGTACAGTGTGACACAAGTGACATCAATGTTCAGTTACAGCCTGGTAAGATTTAAAACTGGTGCAAAGAATGGCACCTTGTTTTAAATGTTGAGAAATTAAAAACTGTGCACTTCACAAAACGAAAACCTTAGTAATACAATATTATCATATAAATATGTTGAAGTTCTGTCATGGGTAAAGCTCACAGCAGACTTCAATTTATTGGTAGTATACTAGGGAAATCTGGTCAGTCTACAAAGGAGATTACTTGTAAATCATCCATCCTAAAATACTGCTGAAGTGTATGGGACCCATATCAAATAGGAACCCACAGGTGATACTGAACACATACAGAGAAGGGTGGCACAAATGGTCACAGGTTTGTTCGATCCATGGGAGAGTACCACAGAACTGCTAAAAAATGAACTAGCACACTCTTTAAGATGGACATGAATTATCCAAGAAAGCCTGCTTACAAAGTATTAGGAACTGGATTCAAATTATGCCACTCAGAACATTTTATAGCTCCATATATACCACTTCCACAGGAATTCTGAGGAGGTGGTTGGATTAATTACAGCTTGCGTGGAGACATTAAAACAATTACTCTTCTAACACCCCATACACGAATGGAACAGGGAAAGAAACCCTAATAACTGGCAGTGAGGCGTACCTCTCGTTATGAACTGTATAGTAGTTTGCAGAGTGTAGATGTAGAGTGTAGATAATGTTATTAGATGGGCAGTCCACAAACAGCATGGCGTGAAGTAACCACCAGCAAATATATAGTCTAACACAGGTGGCTTGAGGTGAATGAAGTAATGAATAAATGCCAAACATGAAAGTTCTTACATTCTAGAAAATTCAGAAATTTATTTTCACTTCTAATGACCTCTGATTTCAGGAAGGCAGACAGCTCTAAAAGAAATTACCAACATGAACCATGAACAACATTTTTGTTTGCTTTTTCCTGAGACAGGAATATGAATTATCAAGTGGGTAACAAGTGCCACTTATGTAATGGAGAATCACTTCCCATTTGCTGAGTATGAAAGACCACATTTCACAGAATTCTCATACCAGAGACATTGCAGTAGCATGTAAACAGTTTACCTGCATTACCACTTCGTCTTCGCTTTCTAGGTGTGACTGATGAATCGCCATCACTGTCCGATTTTCTTTCCTGAAAGAAACGAAAGTTCAGCACTTAAATAAATGTAAATCAACAAAATTTGTGCGTAAATCACTATCACAAAGACTGCAATATGTCTACATATATATTCTGCAAGCCACTGTAATGTGAATAGAAGAGGGCTCCTCTCACTATACTATTTGTTAGGGTCATGGGAGAAGACGTTTTACCATGGAGATAAAGTGTCAAACAATACGAAGATGTGTAAAAACTACATCTTTTACTAGTGCTGGAGCAACCAGAGACAGTGTTTGGACAGTATACAAAGTCTCTTCTTTCACTTGCCTCTATCCTCTCACCCCATTTCCATTTTGTCAACACCACTCACACTGGTTGGGAGAGATAATTAAGACCCCTTGACACATGTGGAAATAGGAACTGTCTCTCACCACATTCCATAGGTCAGCACTGTTGGTTCAAGCAAACCTGGGTCAAGCACTAAAAGAGAAACCGAGAAATTTATTACCAGCCTGTTGGAAGGGAGGCGCTTCCACAATAATGTCTGCTGAACTCAGGACCATGAGTTTAAAAAAAGAAAAAAACTGTATGAACATTCAATCATTTGATAAAGTGATGCACTAGATAAATTAAGTATGAAATTTTGGATGGAGACTCATCAACCCAAGTAAGAATAACTTCTGACTTGTACCAGAGGACAGTGCTGGAACTCTAGTCATTCTTATTTTATGTTAATGAGCTGACCAACAGTACTAATAGCAACCTCAGACATTTCACAAATGGTACTTACCAATAATGAATTATTGTCAGGAAAGATTTGCAGAAATAATCAGATATGAAAAAAAAATTCAAAGTGGGGCAAAGATTGTTAACTTGGTTTGATGTATAGATAGGTAAAACTCTAGATTTCGCAAAATGAAAAAAAATGTCATATACTTTTACTACATTATCAATGATTCAAAATTATGAACAGTAAACTAAGACAATAATAATTTTCAGGAATTCAAAATGGAACAGTTTTGCAGGGTCCATAACAGGTGGATGACTCAGATTCATCTGTGTGGCCAAACTTAGGTAATTGCTAAAAGTGTGAGGGATCAGACCATTTGTTCAACTGACTGAACATATACAAAGAAGGGTGTCACATATGGTCACAGGTTTGCTTTACTGATGGGAGCAATTATCCTGAGAAAACAGATACAAATTATCCCACAAAAGTCACCTTATGAGAACACAAGAACCAGTATTAGTGAAGAATCTAGAAATATTCTTCAGCCTCATGCATTTAGCTCCCTTAGAAAGTCTGAAGACCAAATTAGGCTATTTACTGTACACATAAAGGCAGTTAATCATCCGTTATTCACTCAGCCCATACTCAATTGCAATGAGGAAAAATCCTAACACATGGTGCCTTCCAAAATACCCTCTGCCACACACTTCAGAGTAGTTTGAGGAATATTTAGGCAAACACACTTATTTATGCACACACACTTCTTAACTGATATTAGAAGAGAGGAAAAATAGAAGAATATACTTAAGTCTCAGGAGAATATATAAAGAAAAATTATTTAAATACAAGACATAATTAATCCTAAATTTTTCAGCTTCTTTTTTACTAACCGTTTTTTCCAATTCATATGAAATGCCGTAACACTAGAACCGTGGCTGAGTCACTGATAATTCTTTTGTTTGTCACTCTTTTGTATTATTGCCTAGAGTGTTACATTTCTGTGACTTTTTATGAAAAAATGTAATTAGTGATTATACTTCATTTCACATTTTATGGTGGAAACATGAAAGAGAAATATGAAGATTCACCTAGAACTGCGGAATTGTCAGTTCTGACCCGCCCAGTGCAGTCGCTATAATAATTACGTTTTTCATGTAGCTTCATGCCTATTGTTAGTGTGTGTTTGTTCAACAATTGCAAAAATAGTTTTTACTTCACTTCGGGCTGACGTTCCAGTTTTCAGCAGGGGTTGAGAGGGAGAGAGGTCCAAGCAAGTCTGACCTTGTATGCAGATATTGCGCATCCAGAGTTTTGTACCACGAAAATGGGTTTAGTAGTGCATTCTGTCTGTGTAGATAGTGCTTGTAACTTACGAATATATTATGGCCAAATTTCTACACATGGAAGTGGACATTGTAAATGCTCTAAATGAGATTTTAGATAATGAATCTGAGGGTGAACCATCACCAATAGTTCCGGATTCTTCATCAGAAGACGATGTTACTCCTGAGAAGGTTGTACTGAATGCTGATGAGAAAGGTATGCTTGTTTATGTGTGTGTTTTATAATTTTTGTTTATGTATATGTTGTGTAGACAGTAATTTGAATTGCAACACTTATGTTTATACATTGTTTCCTGTTGAATTTTTAGAAGTTCAATATTACATTTATAAAGATGTTTTATTGTTCTAATATTACACAATATATTCAATATTAAATCACATTCTAATATGTATAACTACTAGTACAGGAACAGCTACCACAAAGACTAAGTCAACTCGAGGAAGTGGATGTCCTGAACGTTGGTGTGGACAACAAATTGGCCAGGGTTCTGGACTACTTCAGTTTCCTTCAGGTAGCGATATTGTAGCACCCGATGGATCAACCTGGAAAGTTGGAGTAATAGGTGAATGTTCAGCTGGAAGATATTGACAACGGAATGTTTTCATAGATAGGACAGGACCATCTCCACATGCAAAACGAAACATGAGTCAGACCTGTTAGAGTGCACAGCATCTAATGGTAACGGACAAAATTTTGAAACATATTGTAAAATGTACAGAAACTGAAGCACCTCATGTACTGAGCTCAGATGAGTGGACTATAAAAATTGAAGAACTGGAAGCTTTTATAGCTATATTGTACGTCCGTGGTGCTATTGGAGCTAAGAGCTTAGAACTGGACACATTGTGGTCAGTGAAGTGGGGAAATAATTTCGTGAAATCAACAATGGCTCGTGACAGATTCAGAGATATAATGCATTATCTCAGATTTGACATTAGATCCACAAGATCAGAACGACTAAGAGAAGACAAGTTTGCTTTGGTATCAGAAATCTGGAATGAGCTCATTGCAAATGGACAGTCTAGCTACATACCGGGTCCATATATAACAATCGACGAACAGCTTTTTCCTTCAAAGTGCCGTTGCAGATTCATGCAGTTTATGGCCTCAAAACTGGACAAATACAGGTAAATACGGGCAAAAGTATTGGATGGCGGTAGATAAAGACTCAAAATGTATTGTGAATGCTATCCTTTATATAGGAAAGGATGACACTAGGCGGAGTGATGAGCGTCTTCATGGCTTTGTTGTAAAATAATTTATGCAACCTTACCTCAAAAAAGGAATAAAAGTCATATGTGACAATTTTTTCACCTCCTTAGCGCTCTCTGAGACACTGAAAGCTAATTCTATGAGTCTTGTGGGCACAATATAACAATCGTGCAGGGAAATACCAGTCTGTATCAAGAAGGCAAGAGAACAGTTATAAAGCACAGTATTGTTGAAAAAAGATGATACCACACTTGACTGTTTATCATTGTAAGAGCAACAAGAATGTGCTGATTCTGAGCGCTATGCATCCTTATGTGACGATTGAGGATGGTATAAAAAGAAGCCAGATACCATTACGTTTTATAACTGCTCTAAATATGGAGTGGACATGGTCGACCAAATGGCTCGCAAATACTCTGTCAAAGAACCATCGAGACGTTGGCCTTTTCACACATTTTACAACTTGCTGGATTTGGCTGGGATAAATGTGTGGGTATTGATCAATTCTCTAATTGATAAAAAATTGAAACGCAGGGATTTCATCCTGCAGCTGGGGGAGGAGCTTGCAGAGAAGTACCCAGCGACTAGAAAGACTAGCGTCCCTGTCAGACCTGAAGATATTCCTGACAGACAAAGAAAGGAAACACGTTGCCTTGCAAAGTCTAACTGTGAAGGAAAGAAGTCATTTGTAAAGTGTCACATCTGCAAGAAAACAGTGTGCAACAAATGTGCATCAAAAGACTATTATTTGTGTTCATTATGTAACAGTAGCCAGTACAAACACTCAGCATATACATGTAAGTTTTAAAAAATTTTAATTTGTGTAAACACTTCATTTGTGTAAATATTTCATTATTAATATCGTAGTGCTTCTAACAATAGATTCATTGGCAGTAACAATAACCCATTGACATAGGGGAAATAAAGGAAAAGATCGTAGGTCATTAGTGACTCAGCTGTGTTTCTAGTTATGTCCAAATATCAATGGTTCTAGTGTTAAAGCACTTCATTTTAGTTACTGCACAATGGGACTACATACTTTTCCCAATGAACCCACATAAATTCATTATATTCAGGAAATTTGTATCTCTGCCTTACTTCCAAGTGACATACGTGGTCTTGTCTTACACCCTTTGGTGGCACATGAGCTGTTGGTACTCTACTGTTCTTTGCTTGGATTTTTGATCCACTTCATTGCTTGATGTCCCTCATTTTGCTGCAGTGGTAGCTATCTGGCATAAGAATTCATCAACTTCCACACAAAATTTGCTTCCACTCTGGGATAGAGCAAGAAAATCCTGAGACCCAAAGAGCCAACACAACCTCTGGCTCACCCTGCATTCATGAGAATTACAGAGAGCATGGGTGATACTAATTGGGCTATAATGGTCCAGCTCTAAAAGGTGTTTACGCAGTTTCAGTACTGGGACAAATATACATTCTTGCCATTGTGATATGAACTTGCCCTCACTCCTGATGCTGTTAAAGATGGTAAAGTTATGACACCAACAGTACCCTGATAGATGTTTAATCACTTGGATTTGGATGTGGATGTGGTCTGGTGTTAGGGCTGTATCAGGGCAGTGGACTAAGACGGCGACAAATTCCCACTTACTGAATGGAGCATTACATGGCTCCAGTGGTGTGTAGTGAAAAATAATTGCTTTTGCTCCATCCAATCTTTTGGGACACAAATGGCAGGTTGATAATTCTCAGATGCAGATGTCCGGGCTTAAAGAAGAGCAGAATGTTCAGCAATGTCATCTGGATCAGTGTAGACTGTGCCATTCAAGGTAATACGAGGCACATCTGTAGGTGTCTAGTATCCATAGAGATCTCTGATCTTATCCCAAACCTGAAAGGACAGGTACATAGTCTGATGGTTTAAAGATCCCATTTCCAGCATACTTATTTCCATTGTTTTATTAGGAGGCAGGCCCGAACATGAAGCTGCTTACAGGCGATAAGGTGCTTTGTTGCCGAGTGCTGCTTAGAGCATTGGAGAGCCCACATACAATCTCTAATGGCCTCTGTAGCATTTTATGACCACCAGGGTAATGCATCCCCTGGCTGTTGTCCTTTAGAACAATAACATTGCTATTCCCACCAAGGAAGGGTTGGAAATCTTTCAGCTGGACTTCGGGAATGAAATCTCCTCACTAGAAAAAATGTTTACAAAGTATATGGACCTAAGAGGGATGGTGACATTTGGTACATTTACATCAAAAATATACTTTTTCCGTCAAGGCAAGAAATTGTCTCCTTACCGACAAACTACACACACACACACACACACACACACACACACACACACACACACACACACACACACACACACACACACAATAACGCCACTGTATAGTGCATGGCGCAGGGTATCGTGTATCACTTCTTGTCATTTCCTTTGCTGTTTCACTTGTAAACAGAGGGAGATGAAAATGACAATTTGCTTGCATATGAGCCCGAATTTCATCTGTGTTAACTGTGTGATTCTTATGCAACACGTATATTTGGTGGGACTAGAATCGTTCTTCAGTCAGCTTCAAATTCCAGTTACTTACATTTCCTCACGAGTTTCCCGAAAAGAACATTGCCTTCTCTCCACTGATTCCTGTTTGAGTTCCCAAAGAATCTCTAAAATTCTTGTGTTGTTCGAACCTACCAGCAACAAATGAGTAAACTGCTTCTGAATTGCTTTGATATCTTCCTTTAATCTAACCTGGTGCAGATCGCAGACACTAACAGTATTCAAGAGCAGGTTGCCTCAGTGCCCCATATGTCGTCTCATTTACAGATGAACCACACTTTCCCAATAAACCAAAATTGACCATTTGCTTTCCCTGCCACAATCCTGACATGCTCATTCCATTTCATGTAACTTTGCAACATTATGCAGAGATATTTAAATGACGTGACTGTGTGAAGCAGAGCACTACTCACACTGTATCTTAACATTATGAGTTTTTCTTCATTCTCATCTGCATTAATGTACACTTACTTCTCTACTTTAGACCCAGCTGCCATACATCATACCAACTTGAAATTTTGGCCAAGTCATCATCTATCATCATACTGTCATCCTCAACACCCTCCCATACTCCAAAGCACCAGCAGCAAACAGCAGATTGCTGCTCACTGTCTGCCATATCATTTGTGTGTATAGAAAACAACAGCAGCCCTATCTTACTTTACTGGGGCACTGCTGACATTAACCTTGTCTCTGATGAACACTCGCTGTAGAGAACAATGTACTGGGCTCTTTTACTTACGAAGCCTTTGTGCCACTCTCATACCCAGGAACCTATTGCACATGCTAAGACCTTCGTTAACCGTCTGTTACTAATGTTTGTAGCATCCCGTACTCGTTCTTTTCACCACACGTGAGATTATGTACAAAACTGTTGTTGCGTGTGGAAATTTAATTGACGTCAGACATACGAAAAGTCATTCTCTGAATGGATTAGCAAATCTTAGAAGTGTTTATCACCACACACCACCGCGCAAGCTTACAAGGGAAGGTTCCCATTTGAATCTAAATCTAAGACAGATGCTGAACATGACAGAAGGGAACCATGTATATGACTCCCGCTCTCGACCAAGAACTGCTTCACTATAAGTAACCAAGCACTTTCATTTTCATCCTCGTGTTCTCTTGTCAAGCCTCCGAATAAACACCATAAATGTATTTTTGGACTGCGCAGACGTTTGCAACTTGCTTATACACTAGCGTGGCTTGCTTACTCCAGCCCACAAAATTGCCCCTTTACAGTAATCAAAGATGTAAACAGCATATGTTTCGAGTCCTCCAGTGTCATCCATTTATGTGAATTAATCTTCTGCTCGATTTGTCAGGTTTCCTCCACACAAGCCATCGACAGTGCACTTCCGCGTGTTCAGATGAGTCATTTCCAATTCGTGCACAATATTTCGACGACAGACATGATCGTCCCCTCTCAGTGCCACGAGTTTAGTCGTCTCATGTCCTCGCCACCCAGACTCAACCCTAAGAAAATGATCTGGTCAGTTGTCAAAATATCGTACACAGAACGGATTGGCGGAACACACAGAAGCATACCGTTAACTGTCTGTATGTAAACGGTGTGCAGCTCCTCAACACGACAAACCTCGAGAGGCCCTCAGGGAGATCGCTTATGAGGGGCAGCGTACGCTAGGAATGGCTCTGTGATGCTACACCGACGCTTTGATTAAACGGATACTTCAGTTATAATGAAAGGTATTTAGAGGCTTAAGAGGTGAAACCAGCCGATGAGCAACTAAGTTATTTCCAAGCCATTCTGATGAAGAAAACAACAAATTGGTTCTTCCTTTAGGATGACAGTTCTCACAGCAAAGTAACGAAAAATCGAGGTGTTTTGGTGGATTTGGACCACCACGCATGTGTCTGTGGTCAGAGACTTTATCCACACCCTTATGGGAATCCATGAATCCCACACCGAGAGACTGCAACGAACATTTTCAACAGATCCCAAATGGCCTCGCTGCCCACATACGATTAGTAAGGAGGCGTTTCATAGCCAGACAGTATTGGTATAGTATGCATGGGAAGTGGGTGCAGCAAGGAACCCTCACTGCTAATGGAGTGCTTGAAGTTGCCGCCAGATGGTAAGTGGTAGTTCCCCAGCATCTCATCAGCACAGAATGGGTGTGGCTCTTGTCCTGTAACTGCCTGTAGCCAGCCGGAACCCCTCATAGTGGAGATTGTCACCGATTTTCAGGTACAAACGCCTCGCTGACCTGTAAACTGTGCACCGAAAGTCCAGTCAGGCCTGCATGTAAGCCCTGTAAAACTGGAGCAGACATATCTCACACGCTCCCCAAAACCTGTGGCTAAGAAACTTTAAAATGTTTAGTGTCTTCTGGGAACTTGCCTTCAGGTGTGGTAACCACAATAGTGTGGAGTCGAAAATGAGGCATAGAAACTGCACAGGCTTTAAAAACGAGAATGGTGTTCCACATATGCAGTTCAAGTAAATTAAAAATACGACATGAACACACACACACACACACACACACACACACACACACACACACACACACACTACTCTCTGCAGAAAATGTAAAGGCGGTGTTTGCAACCCGCTCCTAAGCTTTTCTACTTTCACTTGCAACTGACGAGTTGCTGTTGCAATACCGAAGGAGGAACATAACACTGCAAAATCATTCACAAATAACGAACACTGTATGGCACTCTTTACCACACATATGATACTGCTTATGGATATGGCGAAGATAGTAGCAATTACAACACTGCCTTGAGCGACATCCTCCTGCTCGAAACTGTTCGACAACATGTCACTGACTTGGAACTGAAAAAAAAGTGCTTTAATAAAAATGACCGCATAAAGAAAGGGAGATCACCACAGAAGCCCCATTGGTAGGGCTGCCTTACAATATGGTGTCTCCAAGTCGTGTCGTATATCCTACTGATAAAGAACGAGGCTATTTGCACAGGAAACCCTGCTGTATAGCGGCCTCTTGCAGGGTCTCGTTGCCGACAGTGGATAGCTATCTCCTGAATCCTCACTGAGAGCGACTTACGAGCTGCCTTGTATCTAACACCCAGACCAGACCACCGTTAACCATTCGCTCCAAGGTCTTGCCTGTACAGCTCGTTAAGGCGACGCTCCAGTAACCACTGGGAAACGTTTGGTACTTTCCCGGTTTGAGAAGAGGCACCAAAATTCCCTCCTTCCATTTGCTGGGAAAGTTGCTTGTCTGCCTTATCAAATTAGACCACTTCGGAGGACTTCCTTTGACGCTGGTTGCAAGTTTTGCAGCATGCTGTACGGGTTTCGTCGTGACTGGGCACGGTATCATAAGCTGCTGACAGTGCAGAGTCCAACTCTCGCACGCAAAGTAAGCAGTTTTAGACCTCCTAATTGTCAGACCTTGTGTCCAACTCGGCGTTTTCCGTGGAGTAGCGGTAACGACAGAATGTTGTATCCCAGCTGACAGTGGCCCTAGTCAGCGCAAATTGCTCTGCCATTGTCTGAAAAATGTCTCCAGGTGATGTCACAGCCCTGCAGAAGTCACAGTAGCACATTCCACCATCGTGCTGTGAGATGACATTCATCGAGCAGCACTAGTCGAACAGTGCATGCAATCCACAGTTACGAGAATATGTGGACAGTGTAGGTGAAGCAGAATTACTCTCCAATCAAACAATATTATTTACTTTGATACATATTTTGAGATTCTGTTAGGGTGTGTTGATGCAAGGATGCTGAGAATGTCGAAATGTGTAATTTACACCTTATAAAATCTCGGATGGGGCAACAATATGAAATAGGATGGATTACAACTCACCACATGGAAGAGATGTTGGGCATCAACCAAGCACATTGTAGGAACACAGGGTTTTTTGAGCTACAGAGCTTAATCCTCCATAAAATGATGAAAGAGAAAAACCATGCACACACACAGAAGGGTAGTAAGGCCTCAACGTGGAGAACAGCTATCTCAGCTGATGTGGCTGTACACAAGAAATGTGTCATGGGGATGGAGGGCAGTATGAGGAAAGGGTGGGGTAGGATGCTGCAGTGCTGCCTGTGGGAGGAAGCATATATATATTGTTGTGACAGGACGGTTGGGTGGGGTAGGGGGGGAAGGGTTGGGGAGAGTAGCACAAAAGGTGAAAAAACTGTGCAGGTGCACTGGAGGGTGACAGAAGGCGTGCGTAGAACTGGAGTGGGAGCAGGCGTTGGGACAGAAGCAGGTGTAGATGAGGCCCGAACAGTGACAGCGCAGACCTCGAAACAGTCGAAGCCTAGCACATCAGGTCAGGCAGCTAACTCAAACTGGGCGGTCCAGCTGCCTCTCAGCCACAGTCTAGCAGTGGCCATTCACAGTGACAAACTGCTCGTCAGAGGAGATGTTCACATAGAATGCGGACAGTTTTTTTTTCTTTTTTTTTTTGGCGCAGAAACAACTGGGGTCATATGCGCACACGGCAAAACTATTGGGCACGAAGACAGAGAGGTGTTAAAAATGACTAAACGTCATTCCCAATTGACATAATAGAAGACAGTGAAAAACAGGGACGTGGAGAAAGAGCTACTAAAGACACCATACAGAAACGGTGGTCCAAAACTAAAAATTAAATGCCCTTCACGGACAGAAAGTAAATCGCGGTCGGCAGCCCACGCGTCAATTGCTAAAACGGTCCATAAATCAGACGGCAAGTGGGAACATAAACGGTTAAGAAATGGAATCTCAGCCAGGAAGAAGCGGACAGTTTAAAATATGGGCGCAGAGTAGAAAGTAGCAGGGGAGCGCCACTTATCAAATGACGGTGGCTAAAAAGACAGTGCCCAATACGCAACCGAGTTAAAATGACTTCCTCCAGCCGGGAGAGCCGAGAGGAGGTCGTCCATGCCACTGGGAGAAGCTTAATAATCTTGAGCTTATTCCCTTAAGGAAGGGCCAATGGCGATGCCGAAGGGACACCACCTCCTGACGGACAGCAACACAGTGATCACTAGAGGGAATATAGAAACTAGCGGCATGAGATAAGAGGACTGCAGCCTTGGCAGCAGCGTCAGCAGCCTTGTTTCCTGGCAGACCGTCATTACCAGGAATCCGCATAAACTTCCCAGTGGCTCCAACAGGAGTGATCAAGTAACAGTTTTCCTGAACCCGTTGCACTAAGGGATGGGCGGTGTAAAACGCACAGAGACTTTGAAGGGCTCTGAGTGAGTCTGAGCACGACAATTTAATAGTCTGTGACGCCAGATGTGCTGTGTGGCCTGATACAAGGCGAAGAGCTCAGCTGTAAATACTGAGCAGTGTGTCGGAAACCGACAACTAAAGACGTGAGTGCCAATGAAGGCACATCTGACCCTACAGTCAGTCTGAGAGCCATCAGTGTACACAAATGTACTATCGCAAAATTCTGTGCGAAACTAACGAAACTGAAGGCTATAGAGTAAGGCTGGAGTAGTGTCCTTACGAAGGTCAAGGTTAACGAGGGCCACTTCACGAAGCGAAATTGGTGAAGCATTCGCACCCACTCGGGAAGTTGCAGGTAGTTTGAAATTAAGCTGCCGAAGCAAGCGCCGAAAACGGACTCCAGGAGGTAACAGAGAAGCGGTATGTGCCCCGTACTGGCGATCGAAGCAAGCACGAACGAGGAGGCATAGGATGGGTGGCCACGCACAGCAGACAAACAGCACGCCTGAGGAGAAAGTCATGGCGGTAGGACAGTGGTAGTTCAGCAGCTTCAGCATATAGGCTCTCAATTGGGGTAGTGTAAAAGGCGCCAGTGGGCAAATGGATAACATGATGGTGCATGTGTCCATATGGTGTAAGAGGCTGGACGTGCAGATGCATAAACAAAGCACCCACAGTCTAGTTTCGGATGTAAAATGGATCGGTACAAACGGAGGTTCGATCAGCACGGCATGAGGTACCATTGAGGACACGTAGGACATTGAGGAACCACGTAACACGGGCTGCCAAGTAAGACACATGAGAGGGCCGAGAGTTTCCTAGCGAGCATGAGCATCATGAATTTCGTAGTTTCAACGAACAGAAGGAAGGGGAAACCATTTGCGCCGCCAGATATTCATACCGATGGGTTTGTCAGTGGAAAAACGAAAACCATTGTCGGTACTCCAGGAGTACAGACCATCGAGACATGCCATTATAGGGTAAATGGCGATAGCTAATAGGCTGATGCTCAGGAGAGAACCCTGAGGCACACCGTCTCCCTGGATAAAGGTGTTCTACAAGGCAGAACCCACATGCACCTTAAGAACCCTGCCTTCTCAAAATTCCTGTAGGAAACGGGGCAGGCAGCCATATAAGCGCCACATGTAAAGAGTTCTCCAGCAGGTGTTTTAGCCTTCACCAAATCGAAAAACACGCCCAAAGTCTGGGATTTGCGCAAAAAACCATTCATGACACGGGTGGAAAAACTAACGAGATAGTCAACTGCACTACAGCACACACTAAATCCACACTGTGTAGTCGTTAGTAAATAATGACACTCGAGCCGGGCGTGATTCATACGTCACATTGCAAATACTGTCGGTGGGAGAAATGGGGCGTAAGCTAGAAGGAAGGTTTTTATCCTTACTGGGCTTGGGTGTGAGGGTGACAGTGGCTTAATGGCAATGCCCAGGAAATGTGCCCTCTGCCCAGATGCGGTTGTACATGTTAAGTAGGAAATGCCTGCCCACAAGAGAGAGGTGCTGCAAGATCTGGATTTGCACATCTGGCCCTGGGGTGGAGGATCGGGATGAGCTGAGAGCACGATCTAGCTCCCTTGTAGTAAAGGCGGCATTGTAGCACTCACTATTCTGAGAAGAGAGAGGTATCGCCAGAGCCTCCTTCGCTCATTTCTGGTGGAGGAAGGCAAAGTGATAGTGGGAAGAACTCAACAGGTCAACAAAATGGCGACCCAAAGTATTTGAGATAGCAATAGTGTCCACGATGATATCATCTGGTACTTTGAAGCCAGAAATTTGAAAATGGATCTTGGTCCCAGACAGTCGTTTGAAGTTGGTCCACATGACAGAGGAAGAGGTGGAACTGTTAAAAGAACTAGTGAATGCAATCCATCTAGTTTTTTTGCTTTCCCGAAGAACGCGACGATACACTGCACGCATCTGCTTTTAATGTATGCAATTTGTCATCATAGGATGGCAGTAAAAACGCGGAGAGAACATCTCCGTGCGCGAATTGCGTCGCGGCATGCCTCAGTCCACTAAGGGACTGGGACACGAGGTGGTAAAGAGTAATTGCGAGGACTGGAATGTTCTGCACCAGTAAGGTTAGCATTTGTGAGATATTGCACCTGGTCATCACAGCTGGGGAAATACTGTTCTTTGAAGGTCGCCAGGGAGGAGTAAAGCCGCCAGTCAGGCTTAGTAAGGTGCCAATTGGGTGTGCACACAGGTCAGGTAGATATCAGCAAACTGATAGCACATGGGAAATGGACACTCAAGTAGGTGTCACAAAGAATGGACCACACAAGACGATGGGAGAGCTGGGAAGTTCAGAAGTATAGGTCCATATGGGAATGTGTGTGGGAGGAGTCAGACAGGAATGTGGGTGCTTCACTGTTAAGGCAGAAGAGAGGTCGAGTTGATTAAGGAGGTCAGTCAAGAGGGAATCTCTCCGACAGCTTCTGGGAGAACCACAAAGGGGATGGTGTTCATTAACGTCGCCGAGTAGCAGAAATGTAGGAGTTAGCTGCCCAATAACCTCAAGGAAGTCTGCCCTGGTGACATCAAATGCCCAAGGAATATAAACGGTACAAGGGGAAAAAGTCAGGTGAGGAAGATAAAAGGGAATTGCAACAGCTTGAAGATGGGTAATCAGGAAGATGGGTTGACTATGAATGTCATACCCTATGAGCAGCATGACACCCCAATGAGATGGAATGCCGACCCCAGGGGGAATTTCAAAACGACCCAGGAAGGAATATCAAAGCTTAAAGTTGTCGAGAGAGTGCGATTTCGTTTGCTAAAGGCAGCGTACAAGGGGATGCTGCAATGCTAAAAGCTGCCATAAATCCTCTTTGTGGGACCGAAGGCTGCGAACGTTCGAGTGGAGGATAGTCACGATGTGGACGAGACGGAGTGTCACCTCGGTGGCTGCCGAGTGTCAGCCTGCGAAGAGTCACTGCTTCAGGGCACAAATGCAGGAAGATCCTGCTCCATGGGGTGCACAGAAGCACTGGCTGGCTTGTGCTGTCGGTCTATGGAGTCCAACGCAGAAAAACGGTTGGTGGTGCGCCCTGGCGACACTCAGGCCAGCCGGGCTAAGGTGTCGCATAGCAATACTGTCTAAGAGGATCGCCGAGTTGGCGGAGGAGAAGATCGTTTGCCCTTGGTGGACTACTTCGAGCCTTTCTGGTTAGCATAGGAACAGTTGGGTGTTGTTTGACTGGAGGGATGTAGGAAGTCTTCACAGGAATACTACTACTGCCCTTTGTGGCCTACTGGTTGTGTAGCTGGTGGCTTCGCCCTTTGAGGTGAGAGTTTGATGTCTTGTTGCGCATCTGGACGGGGGGATGGCGATGCTACCGTGACGCTAGGCTATTTAACGACCTCAGAGCTGAATTTGAGGTCGCATGTCTGTGTGGGCAGGTCCTTCATGAACGTAGACGTGCTAAAATAGAACTATCGCTACCAGACTGGAGAACACAGTATTTGCGACTAGCCAACAACTTCCGAGTGAGTGGGTAAGGTACTTTTTCCCTTACCCAGATCTCTTGGGCAGCCCACGCATCAAAGAAAACAGGAAAATACCGAGAGCCGGCGGCATGGCCGCCATTGCACTTGATACAGTGGAGAGAAGGAGGCAGAGAATTATCATCATGCACATCCCTACAACAGATTACACATTTGGCTGGGTGTCGACATTACGTTCTAGGGTGGTTGAAACGATGACACTGGTAGCAGCACATAAGGTTCTAAATGTACGGTCTGACTGTTAGAATTTCGTAGCCTGCTTTGATCTTGGACAGAAGCACCACTATAGCAAAGGTGAGAAAAATAGTGCGGGTGGGCATTAGGGAGGAATCTACCATTTTTATAACCTGATGGATGGAAATGGCACACTGATCAGAGAGATAAGATAGGATTTCAGCCTTGGTTAAACCGTCAAGCAGCCTAATGTAATTAACGCCACGGGAAGAATTCAGAGGTCCAAGGGCTTCGACACAAACAGGGTAGCTGTGCGAAAGTGAGGTGGTGAGCGGTTGTCGCGCTTGAAAATCAGAAGCAGCCTCCAAAAGCAACGTGCCATTCTGTAAACGATAGCAGGATTTCACAGGGCTCAAAATTGCATCAACACCTTTTTGAATAATAAACGGATTTACCACGGCGAAGGAGTGACTGTCTTCAGTATGTGAGACGACGAGGAACCGTGGTGCAGCTGAAAGGGACTTTGAATCGTTAGCCTCATACCGTTTACGTTTCGTAGACGTCGACTGTAAAGACGATTTGTTCACGGCGAGAAAATCCCCCACGATTGCCAGCATCTCCAATGGCACGCTCCTTCACAAGTGGGCGCACCTACCCTAGGTGACTGTCCGCACCTTCCGAACACCTAACAGAGGAATCACTCGGTAATTTGGGAAGGTTGCAGCTCAGGCAATCATCCCCCTCTGAGACTGGCCTATACCGTGGGGTACGTGCCAACTCTACCTGTCGACCCGGGGCTGGAAATTACTCGTTACCCAGTAACCTGTTACATATCAGACGCGTGGGCCAGCCTTCGGGAGTGCACAGGGAGGAAGAAGAAAACGAGGACCCTCGAACACCCAAGCGGAGGAACGAGAGCAGAAGGTAAAGAAAGGAAAAGGGAACGAAAAACATTGGTGAGACTGTTCTTATGTCAGCCACAGATACTGCGGAACATTACCAGTAATACCCCAGACGTGTTCCCCAAGGGAGGGGAAAAAGAATAGCGAGAGGATATACATGCAGCACAGAAGGGGAAAGATGCTGCAAAGGCTGGGGCTCCACGGTAGCCGAGCACGAACCCGCCAAAAAGTGGCGAGCCCCACTGGGGGGTGCGGCACAGTGGTTGGAGCCGAGTCAGTAGACTGTGTGGCCACGTTCACAGGTGGCCCTGCCTCTGACACTGTAGGAGATACCCACGATGGGACAAAAATAGGTGACAGTGGTAGGACACACGGGACAGGTCTCACATCTAGGCATGTTCTACTGATACGTGATGCACAGCAAGGAGTAGGGAGTTGTGTTCAAATAGGGAAGGATGCCGATACTGCTTAGGTCGGGTGTGAAGCGGAATGCTGCTGTTGAAGACGTGCGAAATATTTCACATTTTCAGGCACTATGAGAAGTAGTCGAAACTTCAGCAGAATACTTCATGTTGCTTCCATCTCATGTCGTACATAGTTGTGAGGGGGACACTCCTCTGTGGCTGGACATTGTGGACTGGGAAATGACAGGTGACTTGAGAGAAGGGGTGGGAGATACGTTTCTGCACGATGTGGGGAGGATGATTTCGATCTGTTAAGGTCTCAGGAAGGCCATTGGCACATTCACAAAAGAGTCGCTGGTCTGCAAGGTGGTTCAACCGCCGGTCAGTGGGCTGTACAGAAGCAACTTCAGTGCCGAACTGGTGCCGCTGTCAAATCTGAGGTACAGTAAACTGTATGTCCAGTGCATTTGTCATCTGGATATTTCCAATCATGCAGCAACAAACAGTCTACACTGATCCACAGCTAGCTGCTGAGAAATTCACTGACGTAACATACAATTATCAGTTTAAAAAATGCAGTTCTCTACTCATTTGTTTAAATTTAAAGGATCACGAAATTTAATACGGTCTTTACAGCAATTTGATTTTTGTCAGGCCATCAAACAGTCGTCAGGCCGTGAGTGTCCGTTTGTTCTGGGCAAAGTGGAGTTAAAATTAAAAGTTTGAGTAAGTTGAGAACTTTACTGCTAGTGAATACAGTAGTTTAATGGGTAGCTTTAGTTCTGTGGAAATTAGTGTGTGTCCATATAGAGGCTAGAGTCTAAACAACTATCCAGTGTTGATTAGGATTCCAGTTCTTTGTCAGTCCACGGAAACTTCAGGGGCTGGAATAGGTTGGTGTATCTGTGAGGAACATTAACCAGTATACTGGATGCTAGAAGATCACTTGCCATTTTATGGTTTCTTTTGGACGATTACCTGGAATCAGCGTATGTTCCGATCAGTAGTAGAGTTTCCATACAGAACAATCTTACCATAAAATGGTTGCCAGTTCAGTTTTGTGTACTGGACGTAGAATTGCTTTACGTTCATGGATATGGCTCAATTGTCTAATATTGTTCTGCCACCTAGAGATATGACGGGAAACACAAAATTTAGAAATCTACCTCCAGCTTTCCAAGGACTGAACTGAAGTTTTTTGGTGCAACGGCAACCTTTAGGCATATCCAGGAGGCACGCTAAAGCCTGCTGTCCCTGACTTGCGCCTGTGAGCAGACACATCCCACGCAGAGCTGCTCGAGTTCACTCAGGCAGACACCCTTCGATGTCCGCTAGAGCGCCCTAGTAAAAAGCAGTTGGAGCTCCACCGACTGTCCTGCACAGGGATGCGTCGCTACATAAGCAGCGGCAATGGAGACAATGACTTCCAGTATCTGTTTCGGAGGACAAGCCACTGCTTTCTGCGACTGATGCCTAATCTAGTGTTCTCAACGCAGCTGCAAATGAGGTGATTCCATTGCAATACTTAAATCTAATAAATCTGTCTTCGTAATGCTATTTGATTAGTGCACAGAGTAGCAACGAGCCCTAAACGCTGTACTTCGCATTTTCCCATCCCCAACTGTGTGTCAGCCCAGGTCCTTATTGTGTTAACAGGCACATATAGATTTTATCTTAACTGTTAATGTTCTTAGCAAGCCCTGTTTGCCATGGATGTGACAACTGACTGAAATTTTTGGATTTCACTATTTCTCATAATGAACCATTATTTGAATGGCGCTCAGTACCACTGTGTTACAGCATTCCTTCGTACTGGACACAGCTTCCTCATCCGTGGACATAGCAGCAATGGGGTACATGAAAGGAGCCCCCACGAAGATTGCAATGATTTCCGAGCAAGACAAGACTTGCAATTGGGCGTACCATGGGCGTCAGGTTTCTCTGGCGGCTGATCCTATCACACCAGAAACACCATCTTGGTCCTTTTCAGGAACACAGTTGACCATCATATCCATGAATATAGAAGGTATATCACCACCAAAAGAAGAACTGTTACTAGAGCTGTGCAGACAAACCAAGTGCGATGCACTCTGCATACACGAGATCCACAGAAGCTGTGAAATGTGCAGACCAAAAATAAACGGAATGCGACTGGCTCTGGAAAGACCCCACCCAAAATACGGAAGTGCTATATTTGTCCAACCAGATACACAGATAATATCATCAGCCTTCACTGAAGCAAATGATATTGAAATCTTAACCTTGGAAATCAAAGGCTGTACAGTCACATCTGTATACAAACCACCGGACGTTGATCTCAAAATCAATCTACCTGATAGCTTTTATAGTCAACACACGCAAATAGTGACTGGTGACTTCAGCTGTCACAACACCGCGTGGGGCTATGAGCATGATGATGAGAATGGTACAACATTATAAGAATGGGGCGAAGGCAACCATCTGAGCCTTATACATGTCCCTAAGCAACCTGCATTTTTCATCAGTGGCAGATGGAAAAGTGGATACAACCCCGATCTGATATTTTGCAGCGAGAACATCTCACAACAGTGCATAAAAACTGTCTGCAACCCTATTCCAAATACACGGCACAGACCGATCATGTGCGAAATCTACGCAGCATTTAGACCACAGACAGTTCCGATCAGAAGGAGGTTTAACTTCAGGAAAGTCAACTGGCCGAAGTTTACAGAAACGCTGGACGCTGCAGTTCCCAATATTGAACCTTCACCTGACTCATATGACACTTCTATGAGGGCTGTAAAGAGGTGCTCCAAAATTGCAATTCCTGGTCTAACTTCAGAACTCAGTGCTCAATTTACAGAGTATAAGATACTATTCAAAGAAGATCCATTCGACGAGACAACGCTATCGGCAGGGAATAAACTTATTGCATCTCTGAAAGAATCCAAAAGGAATTCTTGGGTTAAAACGATGGAAGAACTTGATCTCATCAGAAACAGTCATAAAGCGTCGAGATTATTTAGACGCCTCAATACTGACCCAACCAGGTCCACAGCACACTGCAACATTACTGAGGGTCAGATAGCACACCAACTGCTCATGAATGGGAAAGTAAGCCATAGAATCAAAGTTCTGAAAGTACAGCAAGAGGCCCAAGAACAAACGACGGATCGACTCTCCCATTCTAGATATCTGAATTAAACAAAGCTATTAAAGAGAGCAAAACTGGGTGAAGCATCTGGTCTAAATGACATCCGTATGGAGAAAATCAAGAATTTCGGCCCAGAAACAAGAAAGTGGATCCCGCAGCTTTTCAGCAACCGCATGAACCAGTGCCAAATACTAAAGATCTGACGAAAGAGCAGGGTGATAGCTCTTCTGAAACCTGGAAAGGAAGCAAATCATCCCAAGAATTTCAGACCAGTTGGCCTTTTGAGTCACCTTTATAAACTGTTCAAACGTATGATTCTGAATAGAATCCTACCAGTAATAGACCCTCTTCTCATACTCGAAAAAGGAGGATTTCGACCAAACAGAAGCTGCACAGGTAACTTTTGAATCTCACTCAGTTAATAGAGGATGGCTTTGAAACCCGTTGAGTAATGGGAATGGTCTTCGTGGATCTCACAGCAGCGTATGATACTGTCCATCATCGGTTACTCCATGCAAAATTATACAATATGATCAAGAATGCCCACCTCGTTAGACTACTCAGCACCCTCCTCCAAAACCGCAGGTTTTTTTCGAATTTCAAGGACAACACAGTCGCAGAAAAATGGTCTACCTCAGGGAAGCATCTTGGCTCCAATTCTCTTCAACATTTATACCAACGACCAGTCATTGACCCCAGGCACAAGGAGATTCTTATATGCAGATGACCTAGCCCTTGCTACGCAGAGCTCATGCTTTGAAAGAGTGGAAAGAAACCCGACAACAGCACTTTGAACACTGTGAAGCTACTACAACCGGAACCAACTCAGACCAAACCCTTCGAAGACACAAGTGTGTGCCTTTCATTTAAGCAACAGGGAAGCTAATCGAGAGCTACATATTGCATGGTCAGGCATCCAATTCCAGCATCATCACGCACCTAAATACTTGGGAGTCACTCTCGATAGAACTCTGACATTCAAAACTCACTCCAAGTACACCAAAATGAAAATCTCCGCTTAAAACAACCTAATTCGCAAACTAGCGGGGACACAGTGGGGATCACATCCACAAACTATTCGCTGTTTTGCGATGACACTGTGCTTTCCTACTGCTGAATATGCTTCTCCAGTCTGGTACAGGTCATCTCATGCCAGACAAGTAGACATTGCCGTCAACGACACCTGCAGATTGATCACAGTTTGCTTAAGACCTTCCCCAACAGATAAGCTCTTCTGCTCTACTGCCTGGCTGGAATAGCGCCACCATGGGTACGCTGAACAGTGGCTGCCAACAAGGAGATACTGCAAGTGGAACAGGACAGTGCCCATCCACTGCACGGACATAATCCACCACAGCAACGGCTGAGATCGCGAAAGAGCTTCCTGAGAACATCCGAGAAGCTCACCATTTCACCAGAGAAGGCAAGGCTGGAGTCATGGAAGAAGTCGGCGCCTCACCTGCAGACGCCAGAAGCTGAAGAACTACCACCTGGACACAACGAGAGCTGGTTGGAGTGGAAATCTTTGAACAGATTACGATCAGGAGTTGGACGACACAGGGACAACCTGAAGCGCTGGGGCTTCATAGCAGAAGATACGCCCTGTGATTGTGGACAAGAAAAAACCAAAAGCCACATGCTCTAGGGCCTTTTGTGCCCTACATCCTGCACGAAGATTGATCTCCTGCAAGCGCCTTGGAGGTTGCAAAGTACTGGGCACATGTAATATAAATATTTTATTGATGTGTATGGCTACTGTAAATTTGTATGTTTCCGACTCGAGAATAAAATAGCGGCAATAGTTAGCTGCCAGGGGCTGAAGCGTAAAAGTTTTGGTTGAATGACAAAATGTACGGAGGAATGGCGGTGGTAGTAATTATTCCGTTGTAGGTAAGTCTCAAATAGAGCTCTCTACATGGAACTACAACAACACTGATCTGCATTAAAGTGAGAACAAATTCAGTCTTTTTATTGTGCAGGTGTTTGTTTGCAGCCAAGTCAAGATTTTGGACAAGTAAACAACAGAATCAAAATTGAATGAAAAATGGAAAGAGCGAGTTCTGTTATAATGTTGTTACGTAAATTATTCAAAGGAAGGAACTTAATGATAAGTACTGACTTATATAGGAAAAAGTTTCCAAGATAGGGTTTGACAGCACGAAATTCTAGCGTACATTTTTTGCCACTGTACGTTCAGAGACAAGTATTTATGGGATACGCTGAAGCTTTTTCCTAGAACAAAAACGCAATAAAATCAATATTAAAGAGGAAAGAAAAACTAAAGTATTCAACTTGCGGCATTTATACAGACACATATTTCTGGTATAGTCTCATTTTTAGAGAGAGAGTGGCACAGAGTAACACTGTTAAGCGGTAGTACAGAATCTACTGTACTTCTACAGTAGATCGGTTTCCCACTTGCATATTCCGTAATTGTTAGTCAGCCTATGTAGTGGAATTAACATGCAGGCAGTTTTCACAAAACATACAGCATCTCACAGCCTTAACCATAAAGTTAGTAACAGTAAATTACTCGATTTGACGGAAACAGTACCTGAAGATATTTGTCCCAAAACAGCGAAACTGCGACGTCAAGGAGTTTAAAGGGCAGATCAAGAATCTTGGTTGTTTCGTTGGTTAATTGGGGATGGGCGGGGGTGGCAGGAGGGGACCAAAAAGCAACGTTATCAGTCCTGTGATCTAAGATGGCAGAAACAGGGAGAGGGACAACACAAAGGACAGTCAGTCAGTCAGTCAGTCAGTCAAGGGGAAGGTAAAATGGGCAAAGAAAGAGGTTAAATGTACGGAAGGGCAGCAGGGTGGTGGTGGTGGTTGTTGGGATGTTTCAGGGGGACTAAACAGCAAAGGTCATCAGTCCCCCATTCCAAAAAACAGGCGAGACAGAAATCTGCGGAGCAGATAAAACCCCAAGGGGAAGGAGACTCCCCCCCAGGCACGAAAAGAACACAAAAGCAGCGACGAACACTATAGACAAGAAGAGTACAGACGAACACCAGACAGAAGGAACAGAAGAAAAGAAGACGGCCGAAAACTGGTTGACTGACCACAAGAACAAAAAAAGGGAAAGAGTCAACCATCCGACTACACACTAAAATCTGCAACCAAATATGAGAGACACGAGGACAAGAGACATTGAAAGGAAAAGGTGCAGGACCTCTCTAAATGGAACCACAAAAAGGACTACCACACACAAAATTTAAAACGTCGTCAGCCATGGAGGCATTGCCACATAAAACCAAAGGCAAAGTGCCCGCGAGATTAAAAGACTGCCGGAGGGTGTGCAGTCGGGGACACACTAACAAGATGAGGGCGACCGTCAGCCGGGACCCACACCGACACGGGGGGATCCTCCTGACGCAAAAGATGGCCGTGCGTCAGGTATGTATGGCCGATGCGGAGCCGACACAGGATGACAGAGTCCCTGCGAGAAGACCGCAGGGAGGAGCACCACACATCGGTCGTCTCCTTGACAGCCCGCAGTTTATTAGGGGCTGTCATGCCTCGCCACTCAGCAGACCACATCCCAAGCACCTTAAGGCGCAACACCAGCTGCTGATCGCGAGCCGTGAGGCCGATCTCCAAAGCTGGGGCGTCGATCGCCCCTTTGGCCAGCCTGTCAACACGTTCGTTCCCCGGGATGCCAACATGACCTGGCATCCAAACCAAGACCACCGAACGACCAGAACGGGCAATGGCGGAAACACTCCTGAATAGAGGACACCAGAGGAGAAGAGGGATAGCAGCGGTCGATGGCCTGAAGGCTGCTCTGAGAGTCACTGCAGATGACGATGGACGTACCTGAGCAGAAACGCATATGCTCAAGAGCGCGCAATATGGCCACCAGCTCTGCAGTAAAAATACTGCAGCCAGCCGGCAAGGAGCGCTGTTCAACATGGGCAGCCTGAGCAAAAGCGTAAGCAGTGCGACCATCAACCAGGGAACCATCAGTGTAGACAGTCTCACAGCCCGGAAATGAGGCGAGGAGCGCAAGAAAACGGCGACGGAGTGCCACAGGCGGAACTGAGCCCTTGGGTCCCTGTGCCAAGTCCAGACGGACGGACGGCCGGGGCAAACACCAGGGAGGCGTAGGTGCACGGACCCAGAAGGGAGGCAGAAGAGGGAATGACACCAGGGACTGGATGCGGACAGCTATGGAAAGCCCAGACCTAGGTCGCCGTTCAGGCAGATGGAGGGCCATGGCAGGGAAAAGCAGGCGATGATTGGGATGGCCGGGCGAGCAATGCACGTGGACAGCACAGTCGGCGAGCAGTCGATGGCGGCGAATCCACAGTGGGGGAACCCCGGCCTCCACCAGTGGACTATCCACAGGGCTCGTACGGAAAGCGCCAGTGGCTAGCCGAACCCCACAGTGGTGTATGGGGTCTAACAACTTCAACACTGCGGGTGATGCAGACCCATAGGCCAGGCTCCCGTAATCAAGCCGGGACTGCACAACGGCTCTGTACAATCGCAGCGGCGTGCAGCGATCTGCACTCCAAGACCTGTGGCTAAGGCAGCAGAGGGCGTTGAGGTGCCGCCAGCATTTTTGCTTCAGCTGAGTAATATGAGGAACCCACGTGAGCCGGGCATCAAACACGATTCCTAAGAAGCGGCAAGTGTCCACAACTTCAAGCAGGTGGCCGTCGAGGTAAAGTTAAAGATGAGGGTGGACCGTCCGACGCCTGCAGAAGTGCATAACTCGAGTCTTGGCTGCAGAGAACTGAAAACCACGAGTCAGAGCCCATGATGCTGCCTTGCGAACGGCTACTTGCAGCCTGCGTTCGGCGACTCCCGTAGTCGTGGAGCTAAATGAGATGCAGAAGTCGTCGGCATACAAAGAAGGAGACACCGACGACCCCACGGCTGCAGCCAGACCATTAATGGCCACTAGAAATAAGGAGACGCTCAACACTGAGCCCTGCAGGAAACCATTTTCCTGTATATAAGGGTATGATGCCTCCATGTGGTGTCATACGCCTTCCGCAGATCAAAAAATACAGCAAAGAGATGCTGACGTCGGGCAAAGGCTGTACGCATAGCAGATTCCAGCCACACCAAATTGTCCGCTGTCGACCGGCCCCGACGAAAGCCACCCTGGGATGGAGCGCGGAGATCGCGTGACTCAAGGACCCAACACAGACGCCGCCCCACCATACGTTCGAGCAATTTGCACAAAACGTTGGTGAGGGTAATGGGACGATAGCTGTCCACCGCCAGTGGGTCTGCACCGGGTTTCAAGATGGGGACAATAAGACCCTCTCGCCATTGCGACGGGAACACGCCCTCGCTCCAAATGCGGTTAAGGATGGTGAGGATGTGTCTCTGGCAGTCCCTGGAGAGATGCTTCAGCATCTGTGCGTGGATGCAGTCTGGTCCTGGTGCTGTATCAGGGCAATCGGCGAGGGCACCGAGGACTTCCCTCTAGCTGAAAGGAGCATTGTATTTTTCAGAACGACGCGTGTGGAATGATAACGGCGTCTGCTCGGCTCGCTCCTTGAGAGAGTGAAAGGCGGGGGGATAAGTTGCAGTCGCAGAGCTCTTAGCAAAGTGTGCAGCAAGGTGTTCAGCAATGGCGGCAGCGTCCGTGCAGACAGCGCCGTCCAAGGAGATCCCAGGGACACCCATAGGTGTCTGGTGTCCATAAATCTGCCGGATTCGGGACCACACGAGCGAGGGGGAGACATGGGAGCCCAAGGATGAGACATACCGCTCCCAGCACTCCTGCTTACGCCGTGTAATAAGACGACGGGCCAAGGCCCAGAGCCTCTTAAAGGCGGTGAGGGTCTCTGGAGACGGGTGCCGCCTATGACGCTGGAGGGCCCGCCTACGGTCGTGAATAGCCTCAGCAATCTCTGGCGACCACCAGGGTACAGCCTTCCTTCGAGGGAGTCCAGAAGAGCGAGGGATGGCAGCCTCGGCTGCCGAAATGATAGACGTGGTTAAGACATGGACCACCTCGTCAATGTCACCCTGTGGGAGAGACTCAATGGTTGCAGCGGAAGTAAAAGTCGGCCAGTCAGCCCTGTGGAGAGCCCAGCAGGGCAGGCGCCCAGAAGAATGACACTGGGGCAGTGACAAATAAATGGAAAAATGGTCACTACCACACAGGTCAGGATGCACTCTCCAGTGGAGGTATGGGACAAGTCCGGGGCTGCAAAGAGAGAGATCAAAGGCCGAGAACGAGCCATGGGCCACACTGAAATGCGTGGGAGCACCGGTGTTCAAGAGGCGAAGGTCGAGCTGAGCCAACAAATGCTCCACGGCATTGGTCATTGGAGACAGTCCCACCCCATAGAGGGTTGTGGGCATTGAAATCGCCCAGCAACAAGAAAGGTGGTGGCAGTTGGGCTATCAGAGCAGCCAGGACATGCTGCGCGACAGCACCATCCGGTGGTAGGTAAATACTGCAGACGGTAACAGCCTGTGGTGTCCACACCCGAACAGCAACAGCCTCTAAAGCTGTTTGTAGAGGTACAAATTCGCTGTGAAGAGAGTTAAGGACATACATGCAGACGCCACCAGACACCCTTTCATATGCCGCCCGGTTCTGATAATAACCCCGATAGCCACGGAGGGCGGGGGTTCGAATTGCTGGAAACCAAGTTTCCTGCAGAGCAATGCAAAGGAAAGGATGAAGGCTGATAAGTTGGCGGAGCTCAGCTAGCTGGTGGAAGAAACCGCTGCAGTTCCACTGGAGGATGGTATTGGCCATGGATGGGAAAGGCGTGAAGGGACTGGGGAGGCAGATTACGCCTCCGGGGCCCCTGCTGCTACTGAGTCACCACCTGTACAACAGCCATCCATTGCGTCCGAGGGACTGGCGAGATCCATGTCCTCAGCGGACGACAGAATCTCCACCTCATCCTCAGACGCAGAGCTTGTAGGAAGCGGTGGAATGGGTGCCACCGCAATGTCGGTAGCCTTTGGGACTTTCTTCTTCTTCTGCTTCTCGCGCTGTGCCTTTCGTGGTTCAAGCTGGGAGGGCGTCACTGGGTCAGTCTCAGGGACAGATGACGACCGTGTGTCCCGATGACCAGGTACCGGCGGTTGTTTGAGCCACTTGCGGCTGTCGGCTTTGGTACCGGTCGGAACTTGCGAAGGGAGGTCCCCAAGGGACCCCTTCCTGGCGAGAGGAGCCGAAGAAGTCTTACGCTTCTCCGGCTGGGAAGGGGGAACTGATGTCCCCGATGGTTGGGGGGGCGTTGCTCCTGAGGTAGATGGACCAGGAGCAACAGGGAGTTTAGTGCCCCCCACCATCAAGGGGGCAGGTGTGGCCCTTCGACTCAGAGCTGACTGGAGCTGATGGAACTGGAGCAGGAGTGACAGTTGCGGCATAAGAAGATGTCATATGCACTGGATGAAGTCGATCATATTTTCGCTTCGCTGTGGTGCTCACCACAGTTCACACAGATTGGAGGCTTGGCACAGGAATGATCAGGATGGGATGATCGACCGCAATCGCGACAGACGAGGTCGGAAGCACAGCGAGAAGACATATGGCCAAACTTCCAACACTTGAAGCACCGCATCGGGGGAGGGATATATGGCTTGACATCACAACGGTATACCATCACCTTGACCTTCTCAGGTAACGTGTCACCCTCGAAGGCCAAGATGAAGGCACCGGTGGCAACTTATTGATCCCTCGGACCCCGGTGGACGCGCCGGACGAAATGGACACCTCGTCGCTCCAAGTTGGCGCGCAGCTCGTCATCGTACTGTAAAAGGAGATCCCTGTGAAAGATAATGCCCTGGACCATATTTAGACTTTCATGTGGCGTGATAGTTACGGAGACATCCCCCAGCTTATTACAAGCGAGCAAGGCCCGCGACTGGGTGGAGGATGCCGTTTCTATCAACACCAATCTGGACCGCATCTTGGACAAGCCCTCCACCTCCCCAAACTTGCCCTCTAAATGCTCTACAAACAACTGAGGCATCACGGATAGAAACGAGTCACCATCAGCTCTGGTACAGACAAGATACCTGGGCGAATATGTTTCACATTCATTCAACGCCTTTCGTTCCTCCCATGGTATGGCTAGGGATGGGAACGATTTGGGGTATTTAAACGTTACCCTTAAAATGAGCCCTCGAACGGTTAGAGACTGCTGGTGGCTGGCCGCCAGCCAGAGATGATGTACCACGCTTCATTGCGGGTCATCCGCCCTGATGCCACCTACTCCAACCAAGGGCGCCACCCAGCCGCAGCAATAGCAACCTGGCAGGATGGCCATTGCCGGGAGTCCTGATGCCCCAGAGAAATGGGCATATACTACTTGGCATACGTGGGGAGTTAACGGCGCAGGCATCAGTAGAGCGATCCCTGTGTTGTCAGGGGGCTACAACCAACAGGGTACATGGCGGCCCCACCACAACGGACTGGCTACCGTGCTGGATCTTAGGTGCAAAAAATATCCAAGGTCGTCGTCGCAGTTAAAAACAACACCGCAGAGTGCAGGGTGGTAATCGCCCAAGAGATGGAAAACGAGTGGGTTACCATTGCAACGACGAAAAAGCCGGCTAAAGGTCTCAATGCACGACGGATACAGTGCACCATGTAAGGCGCCCTTCCCCAATTGGCTCGCTCTTCGGAAGAATTTAGAAAGATGGAGGTCAAACCCGAGAGGGGACCATCTCATAAGGCCGAAACATTTGAGACTGCGTTTAGTCGCCTCATATGACAGGCAGGAATACCGCGGGCCTATTCTTACATCCGAACCTGCAGGGGGGGGGGGGGCAGCAGGGAGAGGAAAGATCAGGATAGGGTGGGCGCAAACAGAGAGAGCAGGACCGTCACAGATACGCATTGCACCTTGGGGCATCAGCTCCACCACTCATACCATATCGTACACCACACCACACCACACCATACCATTCCATACAGAATACCGTAGCATGCGCAATACCACGATCGTGACATAATGTGGGCAACACCACGAGAAGAAGATCAAAAAGGGGGAATCAAAATGGCAGAGAAACCAGGCAAAATGTAGGGGGGAAAAAAGGGGAGAAGAACCTGGCCACTGTGGAGGCAAGGCCAAGGGCTCCATAAGCAATGTGAATGCTAACTAATGGCCTCCAGTTCCAGACGAATATTCGAAGATTGAAACACCGGAAGACACCATTTTCACGAAGAAAGCCGAGGACAGAAGTTACTGTATGAGGATCATTTGCTAACACGCGGGACAAGGAAGGTTGGAGGCGATATGTAGTGAGAAGGGCCTAAACGCAGGGACAATCCAGCAAAATATGGATGACTGTGGTGGTGGTGGTGGGGGGGGGGGGGGGTGGGGCAACTACAAGGTAAGGGGGATTGGGCGCGGCGCTCACTGCTGGGTAAAGAACTACTGGTCAATACGAAGTGGCAGAGGGTGGAAGACGCCCAATGGGAGAGTTGAAGGAGAGAATGCCATGTGGAGCTACCCCAGGGAAGGAATGGGGAGAGGTATCAACGCCATAGGTACTAGGAGGGAGTTATTCCCCAAATTGTTCATCTCACGCTTCAGAGAGAAAAATTATAAGTGGAGGTCAAACTCCAAAGAGGGACCAGACACACTAAACAAGGAAGGATCAAAAAGAAAAAGCAATGGCAACAAAACTGGAAGGAATACAGAAAACCAGATGGCTGGCCTGGTCAACATACTGTAGGTACAAAAACCAAGAGGGGAAAGTGGGGGCAGAGGGGAAGGAGTTACGACAGGGAGGAAAGGAGGATAATGGGTAAGTAAATGCAGATCGGTAAGGAAAAAAGGGCTGGAATAACACTGGGTCCTGTGTAAGCCATGCATGAACTCATGATAGAACCCCGAGCCTCAGGGAGGGGGGGGGAGACCAAAAATTGAAAACGTGTTTAATAAACAAGAACTATGTACACACATCAAAAAAAGATTTGCATCAGCTTGGTTCCCAGAGTTCTGGAACATGTACGGAAAATTGGAAGAGAGATCAACATGAACATCATTCCCCCCCCCCCCCCCCCCTTTTTATTGCTCATGAAAACTACACATCACATGTTGTACTACCATACAGCGAGACCTTCAGAGGTGGTAGTTCAGATTTCTGTACACACTGGTACCTCTAATACCTAGTAGCACGTCCTCTTGCACTGATTCATGCCTGCATTCGTCGTGGCATACTATCCACAAGTTCATCAGAGCACTGTTGGTCCAAATTGTCCCATTCCTCAATGGCAATTTGTCGTAGATCCCTCAGAGTGATTGGTGGGTCACGCTGTCCATAAACAGCCCTGTTAGATAGAGTATTTATGGATAACATGCTGCCACTCTAGTCGAGCGATGTCGTTATCCTGAAGGAAGTCATTCACAAGACGTGCACGATGGGGTCGCGAATTGTCGTCCATAAAGACGAACGCCTTGGCAGTATGCTGCAGATATGATTGCACTATCAGTCGGAGGATGGCATTCACGTTTCGTACTGTCATTACAGTGTCTTCCATGACCAACCAGCGGCGTACGTTGGCCCAACATAACGCCCCCCCCCCCCCCCCCCCCCGAAATAGCAGGGAGCCTCTACCTTGCTGCAGTCCCTTGACAGTGTGTCTAAGGCCTTCAGCCTGACCGGGTTGCCTCCAAACACGTCTCCGACGATTGTCTCTAAGGCATATGGGAAAATTATCAGTGAAGAGAACGTGATACCAATCCTGAGCAGTACAATCTGCATGTTGTTGGTCCCATCTGTACCGCACTGCATGGTGTCGTGGCTGCATAGATGGACCTAGCCATGGACTTTGGGAGTGAAGTTGCGCATCATGCAGCCTATTTGGCACAGTTTGAATCGTAACATGATGTTCTGTGGCTGCACAAAAAGCATTATTCAACATGGCGTTGCTGTCAGGGTTCCTCCGAGCCATAATCCGTAGGTAGTGGTCATCCTCTGCCCTTGGGCGACCTGATAGAGGCATGTCATCGACAGTTCCTGTCTCTATCTCCTCCATGTCCAAACAACATTGCTTTGGTTCATTCTGAGACGCTTGAACACTTCCCTTGTTGAGCCCCCTTCCTGGCACAAAGTAACAATGCGGAAGCGACCAAACCGAGGTATTGACTGTCTAGGCATGGTTGAGCTACAGACAACACGAGCATGTACCTCCTTCCTGGTGGAATGACTAGAACTGATCGGCTGTCGGACCCCCCTCTGTGTAATAGGCGTTGCTCATGCTTGGTTGTTTACATCTTTGGGTAGGTTTAGTGATATCCCTGAAAAGTCAGACTGTCTGTAATACAACATCCACAGTCATCGTCTTGTGGCGGCAGCAGGGATCTGTGTGGCGGCAGCACCGTCCAACGCACGAAGGGCTGAACTACTGCACTGCCGACACAAGTAGGGGCAGCTGTACCGTTATGCGGAATTTCGGCAACGGTGCGTCGCACACCGGACCGCACGGGAACAAAGCTGCCACCAGTGCGAGCTAGTCGACGCGACGCGACACACGTCTCCCCAGTTCTTCCGCCGCGGACCACGTGCGTCGAGTCAACGTGACTCCGCCGTAAATGCGTACTCGCGGTCGTAAACGCAGTCGCCGTTAAATTGTCTTTCGCTTCTTCGCGGACGTTACGGCGCCTCCGGTCGCGCCAAGAGCAGGACATTCTGTGACGCGGCCTTTTGTCTCGCTCGGTCCACGCGGTCGCGCCACGGCTCGTCACTGGAGTGTGCACCCTCCGGGATCGGTGACCGAGCCGTGCCGCCAGTGCAACGCGCCTATATAGGCGGACATTAGCGAAGTATATTATTTGTCATTTATTGTAACGGCAGGAAAAATAAATGTGTCCTGTCCAGAAACCGCTTTAGTCATTTATTGCCACAAAGCCTCTCCCATGAGCATAGTGCGTGGGCGCGGCGATAAATGCCGGTTCACTGCACATGAGCGACTGTAAGCGGAGATACCACACGTTCCCGCTTCAGTCTATTTTCAGGAGTTCTGGGAACTGCGGTGATGCAGAACTTTTTTGTGTGTGTACATCGACAATGAGATAAAATATTAACAACCTAGAATTACATTCAAGTATGTTTGCTTTTATAAATATTGTAGATACCAGACCATACATAAAAAGACACCGAAAATACCTTTAATATCTGTGTGTCCGACCACTATGTTTTTCATTTTTCAACGTAATTCATCGACAAAGAAGGTCAACTAACAAAATGTGAGACAACTTACACTTTTGAGCAATATGATACGATTTCCTAACAATTATGAAGAAAATACAGAAGCACATTTTCCACGAAATTAACCATGTAAAAGAAATACACTTACTAAAAACTTAAATACAAAGTAACGATGTTCCACAAATGCGAGAGAAGATCCCATGCACTATTTTGAAGATTGTGATATACAGATTCATTTTCCAAAACCTTTGGAAATTCTATAGAGATTCATTTTCCAAAACCTTTGGAAATTCTATACAATGAGGTAAATTTAACCAATTTTCAATGTAAAATTACATTTTCAGTTAGTTTCATTGACCAATATCAATTATATTTTAGTTGTTAATATGTCAATGTTCCCCCCCCCCCCCCCCCCCCCCCCCCCCCAGTAGTGACTGAATAATCTACAAAAACACTTCCCTCCTCTGCTAACTCCAAGGGCAACATCGTTTGTCTTCTCGACGTTTTATGTGTATGGAACTGTAAGAAATGAATGAGCACACATTGTACAACGTAATAATGTAATTTACTAGTAATGTCAGAAACATCATTAACCACAACACTAAGAATATCCCTGGTGCTAATAAAACAGGACTTCATTTCCAAATTGTTTGAAATTTTTTCATATTAAGGCATATATAACAAATTATAATTCTAAGTCTGTTTCTTTGCAGGATTTCACAGGCAAAGCGCGCTCTTACAAAGTGAAGAAACTGAAATATCACAGAATCCGCCGTATGAACTAAATCCTAGCTGCTAAGTCCTCAAAATGTTAATATGTATTACCTTTCAGTGCTCATCTTAATACCAGAGGATAACTCATTTCCTAACAAAAACCACTTTAAAACATAACTTCAGTGGCAAAATGAGGTGGAACTTTTGTTACAATTAATGAACTATTTACTGACATGTAAAATTTATGCTACAACACACAGGAATCTGATTCCTTGAGTCATCATCATTTAATTACAAAAATGTTATGCGCTAGTTATATGCACTAACGATACTGAAAATTCTATCCCAAAAAAGTGTCACATGTGACTGAAATAAGCTTTGTCTGGGGACAGGATAGCAGCGTATGTTCTAGATTTAAAGGGACAGGCATCTCCAGAGAACAAGATTTAAGGGGACGCGATTTAAACGGCAACAGTATAGCAATGTATGTTTCAGCGAAGATAATCTTACCAATTATTGAACATCCAGCGTCAGATTACCCACTTCGACAATTTATATTCAAGATCACTCCCCTTCTCACAGGAAACCACCGGGATTTCATCAAGGTCATCCAGGGAAACTAATCACACTCCTTAGGCAAATGTGCGAGTTATATTCGAGATCGTGACGTAACTCTAAGGTTATTTGATGTACTCTTAAAACTCGCATATTATCACTCCACCTTTCTCAGCCAATTGGAGCACAATAAAATAGTACGAAACCAAGGTGGACCAATAAGATTCGAGCTCACCTTTGTCCCCCCCCCATATGACCCCTCATTACCAAGTCGACTGTGTAGGCTTTTCCATTCGAGGTCTGAGCATTACTGGGAAGAAATGCATGTTTGCTGTAACTAATAATTAACTAGCTGCAGGATTTGGATGTAATTATTATAGACCCTACAACAAACTAACCAACAGATTAAGAACAATTTTGTTTTTGTAATACATTTTTACTGTCTTTTGCGTATTAATATTTTCCATTTTTATTTACAATGGTATGTATTTGATGTACACACAATGCTTCTATTTACTACACTATGTGGACAAGAGCATCCGGCCACCCCCAGGAACGTATTTTTTCGTATGAGGTGCATTGTGCTGCAACCAGCTGCAAGGTATGCCATATCACCTATCTCAGTAGTCATTAGACATAGTGAGAGAGCAGAATGGGGCACTCCGCGGAACTCACGGACTTCAAACATGGCCAGGTGATTGGGCACCACATGTGTCATACGTCTGTACGCGAGATTTCCAGACTCAAACATCCCTAGGTCCACTGTTTACGATGTGATAGTGAAGTGGAAATGGGAAGGGACACGTACAGCACAAAAGCGCACAGGCCGACCTCGTCTGACTGACAGACACCACCAACAATTGAAGCTAGTCGTAATGTGTAACAGGCAGACATCTATCCAGACCATCACACCAGAATTCCAAACTGCATCAGGATCCACTGCAAGTACTATGACAGTTAGGCTGGAGACGAGAAAACTTGGATTTCATGGTTGAGCAGCTGCTCATAAGCCACACATCACGCCGGTAAATGCCAAACGACACCTCACTTGGTTAAAGAGAGTAAACACTGGACGATTGAACAGTGGGAAACCGTTGTGATGAGTGATGAATGATGAATCACGGTACACAATATGGCGATCCGATGGCAGGGTGTGGGTATGGCGAATTCCCAGTGAACGTCATCTTCCAGCGTGTTTAGTGCCAACTGTAAAATTTGGAGGCTGTGTTGTTATGGTGTGGTCGTGTTTTTCATGGAGACGGCGTGCACCCCTTGTTTCACGTACCACTATCACTGGACAGGCTTACATTGATGTTTTAAGCACCTTGTTGCTTCCCACTGTTGAAGAGCAGTTTGGGGATGGTGAGTGCGTATTTCAACACGTTCGAGCACTTGTTCCTAATCCACGGCCTGTAGCAGAGTGGTTACACGACAATAACGTCCCTGTAATGGACTGTTCTGCACAGAGACCTGACCTGAATCCTATAGAAACCTTGGGGATAGTTTGGAACGCCGACTTCGTGCCGGGCCTCACCGACCGACATCGATGACTCTCCTCAGTGCGGCACTCAATGAAGAATGGGCTCCCATATCCCAAGAAACCTTCCAGCGCCTGACTGGGGAAGCTGTCATCAAGGCTAAGGGTGGGCCAACACCATATTAAATTCCAGTATTGCCAATCGAGGGCGCCAAGAACTTTTAAGTTACTTTCAGCCAGATGTCTGTATACTTTTGATCACATAGTGTCATTTGTTATTCAAGTTTTTTGGTGTTACACACACACACACACACACACACACACACACACACACACACACACAGAGAGAGAGAGAGAGAGAGAGAGAGAGAGAGAGAGAGAGAGAGAGAGAGAATGGCTAATCCTATTATTACACACACTCATCTCCCACTTTCAAATAAATTTATGAGCCACACAATCAATCCAATGAGTATTGTGAATACCATATGGTGCCAGTCCCATCCACACAGATGAACTGTATGTTATGGTGCAGCAGCCCTCATCAAATCTCTATAGACTGACCATTTGTGGAGCCGCACCAATCCCATAAAGCAGGCACACTAATTCTCTATCGAGATAACATTTGAGACCACACTATGCACACCATTAGCCCGCCACTGGGTGGTATCTGCATCTACACAGTACTCTCATCTTTGATATGAGTGCCAACAAACTCCACATTCTGTGATCCATTCAATTCATCTTTCTTTAGGCCAATAACCTACTTGTTTTCTCGTATTATTTCAACAGGATTATTAGCTGCGTGTCCAGAAGTGTTTAGTTCTTTAGGAGTATCTAATTATTTCACATGGATCCCTGTCTTTGACCCAGTAGATTAAACTGACTACATCCATACATGTAACTTGGGATTGACGAAGTTTGGCATCGCAAACTCTTACTGTAAGCGGTACATGTGGAGTTTGGAGAGGTCCACAACACACATACCAATGTATACAGGCTTCATGGACTGCACTGGAATCTAGGCCATGCCTACAGTCTTTCATAAACATGGAAATCCATGGCAACATTGCTAGGAGCAGTTTCTGCGCTTGATTCTAACAGATTCCATACCAAATCTGTGGCATTACTTGAGGTTTCTATAGGGCAGAATATAATGCTCATTGTTCCCCGGCCGTGTCCAGAGAGCCCAGTCCTACAGAAGGGCTCCATCCCGAAGTTGTTAATATACTGGCATTAACATATTGGCACCTGGCTGTTCACCACACAAATGGGCGAGATCCGCCAGTTCTAAGGCCAGGATCTTTCTTTCACCTGCATCCCCCACCTCATTCACGGATCTTATCCTTCAGTCTGGCAATTTCTCCTTCACACATTCATCGGGACTCTGGAAATGGCTGGCTCTGTTGTGCGGCGGACCCACAGAGGTGGTTTACATCTAGGTAAATGATTTTAGTTAAATCATTAGATCGCCTGTACTTCTCGTCACTCATCCACGGGTTATTCATCTTGGCGTGCTGTGCAGTCACTGGGAAACTTTCCCATGAATTCTGCATTCATAGGAGAGCAAGATGTCAACAGCAGTCAACCGTTCAATGCTGACATATTGCGTGTAACGAATCCCACGAAAGCCCTGGCATGACGAAATAGAAAGCAGAATCCAGAGACTATGTTCTCAGGCAGAACTACTCTAAAATGTACGTGAGGAAGCGAACATTGGTATTCGTCTATAATCTAGCATATTCTCCTAAACAATGGACGCTAAACTCCAGACAAACATTCCCATCTTGCTCATCCTCCACTTCCATTATTGAGTGCCCATTAGTACACCGGACAGTGTGATTATATCAGGCAATGCGGTTTCACACAGTGTCTCCAAAAAATCCAGGATTTCATGTGGACAGATCCCCTTCCTAATCACAAGCTGAAACATTGCATCATTGGAATATATGGTCTGGTGATACGCGTGTCTTCCTGAGGCGAAGACTCTGAAGAGAGACATTCATGAGGCAAAGCGGTTCCAGGAATCAAAGCAATATATTTGATGTGGTTCTCTTGGAAGATGAAATGTTCTTTTCAATAGTAGCAGGAATGACTAACCTTATCACCTTTCAACCCAGAATCAACCAAATGTTGAACAAGGAAGTGGGCACCGTGCCTACTCAAATTGTGAAAGAGGATGGACACGAGCATGATAGGTGGCTCGAAGTTGCATTAGTTGTGAGATGCACTGTGGAACCTCCCCCATATATGACTATGGTCTCTACAAGGACTTTCGTCTTCTCTATTCAGTGGCAGCCCACCAACACGACGACCGGCTGCCTGCTCATACAGGATATCATTGTTCTACGAATCAGTCACGAAAATGTTGTTGCGATAAATCCCATCGATTTCCATACAAGGTTCTCGAGCTAAGCCAACAACCGTCTCACAGGATTATTCCCGACATGCGAATCAAACTTGCGATACGAGTCATACGAGTATACAAGTTCGTATTCTCCCGAGTACGGTGGTAAATGTTCTGTGACGACTGTATGGGTGGCAATGGGGTCATAATCACAAACATGTCACAGGAACTAGGAGGTACCAAGTCTGTATACGCAATGAATGAACATTGGATCTGGTAGTGGATGTTCTTCACCTGTAAGGACAGCAGGCAATTCCACACAAGGCTGCGGCCGCTCCACACAAGGCAGCGGCCGCTCCACACAAGGCAGCGGCCGCTCCACACAAGGCAGCGGCCGCTCCACACAAGGCAGCGGCCGCTCCACACAAGGCAGCGGCCGCTCCACACAAGGCAGCGGCCGCTCCACACAAGGCTGCGGCCGCTCCACACAAGGCTGCGGCCGCTCCACACAAGGCTGCGGCCGCTCCACACAAGGCTGCGGCCGCTCCACACAAGGCTGCGGCCGCTCCACACAAGGCAGCGGCCGCTCCACACAAGGCAGCGGCCGCTCCACACAAGGCAGCGGCCGCTCCACACAAGGCTGCGGCCGCTCCACACAAGGCTGCGGCCGCTCCACACAAGGCTGCGGCCGCTCCACACAAGGCTGCGGCCGCTCCACACAAGGCTGCGGCCGCTCCACACAAGGCTGCGGCCGCTCCACACAAGGCTGCGGCCGCTCCACACAAGGCTGCGGCCGCTCCACACAAGGCTGCGGCCGCTCCACACAAGGCTGCGGCCGCTCCACACAAGGCTGCGGCCGCTCCACACAAGGCTGCGGCCGCTCCACACAAGGCTGCGGCCGCTCCACACAAGGCTGCGGCCGCTCCACACAAGGCTGCGGCCGCTCCACACAAGGCTGCGGCCGCTCCACACAAGGCTGCGGCCGCTCCACACAAGGCTGCGGCCGCTCCACACAAGGCTGCGGCCGCTCCACACAAGGCTGCGGCCGCTCCACACAAGGCTGCGGCCGCTCCACACAAGGCTGCGGCCGCTCCACACAAGGCTGCGGCCGCTCCACACAAGGCTGCGGCCGCTCCACACAAGGCTGCGGCCGCTCCACACAAGGCTGCGGCCGCTCCACACAAGGCTGCGGCCGCTCCACACAAGGCTGCGGCCGCTCCACACAAGGCTGCGGCCGCTCCACACAAGGCTGCGGCCGCTCCACACAAGGCTGCGGCCGCTCCACACAAGGCTGCGGCCGCTCCACACAAGGCTGCGGCCGCTCCACACAAGGCTGCGGCCGCTCCACACAAGGCTGCGGCCGCTCCACACAAGGCTGCGGCCGCTCCACACAAGGCTGCGGCCGCTCCACACAAGGCTGCGGCCGCTCCACACAAGGCTGCGGCCGCTCCACACAAGGCTGCGGCCGCTCCACACAAGGCTGCGGCCGCTCCACACAAGGCTGCGGCCGCTCCACACAAGGCTGCGGCCGCTCCACACAAGGCTGCGGCCGCTCCACACAAGGCTGCGGCCGCTCCACACAAGGCTGCGGCCGCTCCACACAAGGCTGCGGCCGCTCCACACAAGGCTGCGGCCGCTCCACACAAGGCTGCGGCCGCTCCACACAAGGCTGCGGCCGCTCCACACAAGGCTGCGGCCGCTCCACACAAGGCTGCGGCCGCTCCACACAAGGCTGCGGCCGCTCCACACAAGGCTGCGGCCGCTCCACACAAGGCTGCGGCCGCTCCACACAAGGCTGCGGCCGCTCCACACAAGGCTGCGGCCGCTCCACACAAGGCTGCGGCCGCTCCACACAAGGCTGCGGCCGCTCCACACAAGGCTGCGGCCGCTCCACACAAGGCTGCGGCCGCTCCACACAAGGCTGCGGCCGCTCCACACAAGGCTGCGGCCGCTCCACACAAGGCTGCGGCCGCTCCACACAAGGCTGCGGCCGCTCCACACAAGGCTGCGGCCGTTCCACACAAGGCTGCGGCCGTTTCACACAAGGCTGTGGCTGTTACACACAAGGCTGCTCCTGGCTCGAGCAAACTATGAGGTGTCCTCCTAGATAATATCTCTTGGTGAAAGATTTGACGCATCTATGATAAATGTCGTGTACCAAAATGTTTTGATAAATTAGGAGCGACATTCTTTTGATTCACAAGGAGTGCTGCTTCCCAATCTTTGATAATTGCAAGAAATCTACATGTTTGGCGTGCCAAGGGAGCAAATTTTGTAATGTAGAGTGGTCCAACTACTTTATGCTTTACTACCTTGCTCTGTGATGTGTGTTCTGGCTTCCTATTATCTCCAAGTCTGTAAATATAAACCGCATATTCAGTGTACTCCCCCACGAATTTTGAAATGTTGTGGCTGGTTTGCTTGGGGGGGAGGAGACCAGACAGCGAGGTCATCGGTTTCATCGGATTAGGGAAGGATGGGGAAGGTAGTCGGCCATGCCCTTTCAAAGGAACCCTTCCCGGCATTTGCCTGGAGCGATTTAGGGAAATCACGGAAAACCTAAATCGGGCGAGGGATTGAACCGTCGTCGTTCTAAATGCGAGTCCAGTGTGCTTTTGAAATGTCCTGGAGTTTTATTAAGAACGAAATGGCTTAGAAATTATAATGGCCATGGATATTAGACATATTTTAATTATTACAAAGGACTACATTTATTGGGTAATTTCTATTGCCTGCGAAAAGTGACCAACGAAAGTAACATTCATCCCCCTCATCTTGAGTCTGGACATTAATGTGGCCTTTTTCTTGTACTGGCAATATCTTTCGGAAGGAGGATAAAACTGGACCTCACCCCCATTAAGTAGATCATAGATATGTAAGCATGTATCGAGGTGTACATGGCTGAATGCATTACCTAACCCCCCTTCGTGAATGCTGAAAAAAGTGATTGAGTATGACTCTTGATACACTTCCAAACCCGTCTGCTATTTGGCAGCTATTTTTCACCCAAATCTGGTTGTAGGTCTTCTTTTCAGGATCACTACTGTCTTTTGTAGGGTGATCGAGCAGAGTGTAGAACTGTGTTACACTTCATGGAAGTATACCACAGGTAGTTACCATTTAAGAGAGCATCCTTTCCACAATGGCTTCACGAGCATTATGAGAAGTTGCAGGGTATTAGCAGTTCACATTAGAGGTATCAATGAACCTTTGTGAAATCCTGTCCCAGAAGTGATAGCAACCATAATATATAAATGCAGTTGCATGGGTTATTTGGTAATCTGTAAGAGGGTGGGCAGGTGTATAACTGTTGCTACATACAGAATAATGCCGACGCCATGTCCAATGCAGTGTAGGTGAGTGATAGCGAATGCGGCAGTCCAGGGTACAGCTGAATTGCTGAACGAGTTGGCATCACCAGTTAGTACCACGATGATGATGGACCTAGCGGTAGTGGTGTTTGTGGGCACAGTTTCCGTTTGTTTTGTTTTAGGGCACAGAAACACCTAGGATTATATGCACCTGTGTCAGAACTGTAAAACATGAAGACGAAAAATGAGTTAGAAACGACTAAACGTTAAGCCCAATCAACAGATGGAAAGACTGCTAAAAACAAGGACTTCGAGAAAGGTCCATAAAATACGCCCTAGAGACAAAGGAGGTCCTGAACTAAATTTCTGAACTGAAGATTCTTCTCCATATATCTACGACAGAAAAACAAAACGCTGTTGGCAGCTCACAAGTCGTTCGCTAAACCGGCCGATAACTCAAACGGCAAACATAAAAGAGTGCAGACGGTTGAAAAAAACACACAAGGGCATTCCATCAGGAAATGGTGAACCGCCAAAGGTTGAGGGCAACCAGCACAGTGGTGGGATCACCACTTAACCTGCGATGGCTACAAATATAGTGGCCAGTACGCAACCTACAGAAGGTGATCTCTTTCTGGTGAGAAAGCAGACAGGAGGTCCAAGATGCTGGGGCATGTTTAATTCCCCATGACCAGTGGAGATGCTAAAGTGACACCAACCGCAGACAGACAGACAGACAGACAGACAGCAAAGCCAGAGGACGGTAAGAATTTGCGCAACGACCTGCAGAGAATTGATGATTGATGCAGGCTCCGGCGGTTGAACCTGAACATAAATAAATGTAACATGTTTCGCATACGTAGGAAAAAGCCCACTGCTGTACAACTACACTATTAATGACAAACAGCTCGAGACAGCATCTGCCGTAAAATAACAAGTCTTGAATATCCAGAGCGACGTTAAGTGGCATACCCATATAAAAGACATGGGAAAAAAAAGCAGACACCAGACTCCGTTTCATTCGAAAAATCTTAAGGAAATGTAACGGATCCCCGAAAGAAGTGACTTATAAGCCGCTTCTTCTCCTGATACCTGAGTATTGTTCATCTATCTGGGATCCCTATGAGGTAAGACTGAGAGGAGATAGCGAAGATCCAACGAAGAGCGGCACGATTCGTCACCAGATCGTTTAACTAGCGAGGGCACATTACGGAGATGCTAAACAAACTCCACTGGCAGACGTTAGAAGAGAGGCGTTGTGAATCGCGGATGGAGTTACTATTTAAATTTCGGGACAGCACTTTTCAGGACAAGTCAGACAACATTTCACTGCCCCCACATCCATGTCTCGTATGGATTATGAGGAGAAAATTCGAGAAATTAGAGCCACGCCCTATTCGCGATTGGAACAGGGCTGTAGGGATCAGATAGTGGTACAGAATGTACCCTCCATCGGACACCATTAGATGGCCTACGGAGTATGATGTAGATGAAAGATCATATGAGGAACTGGAAGAACTAGCAGGCCAAGGTATGAGTACTGAAGCTGTGGCACAGCAACGTTTCCCATCAGACCGATGTAACCAGGAACACACATAAACATCATAGTGGCTCCATCAGGAATGAGCAAGTGAAAGCCTTCCTGGACTCATGGCACTAAGGGATGGATGGTGTACAGCACATAGAGGCTCTGTAGGGCACAGAGGATAGGAGCAGATGACATTCAAAAGCCTATACCACTGCATGTACTGATACAGGCTGAAGAGCTCTATTGTAAATACTGAGCAGTGTTCCAGAAGCCGACACTGACAAACGTCAGCGCCAATGACGAAGGCACACCGACACCAAGGTAAGTCTGAGAACCATCAGTATACTTAAAGGTACCAAGGCGAAGTTCTGTGCGGAGAAACTTATGAGAATATAGGGGGTCTGGAGTAGAGTCCTACTTATGAGAGTAGACCGAGTCTGGAGTAGTGTCCTTTGGAAGAGAATGAACTATGAGTTGAACACGTGCAACTGCACGAAGCCAAGGCGATGAATACTTAACACCCATTGGGAAAGTAGCAAGTAGCATGAAGTTATGTAGACAGAGCAATAGCCAAAACAGACTCAAGGAGGCAACAGAACAGGGATGTGTCCCTTACTGGCGATCAAAGGAGTCACCGAAGAAGGTGGCATAGGATGGATGGCCGCGCATGGCAGACAAACGGCAGGCGTGTCTGCAGGGGAGAAAGTCACAGCGGTATGACGCAGGTAGTTCAGTTGCTTCAGCAAACCATCTCAGTCCAGCTAGTCGAAAAGGTGCCACTGGTGAAGCGGGTGCCATAATGGTGGATAGTATTGAGACAGCATAAGAGGGATGGACATGGAGATTCATGAATGGAACACCTTTAGTCTAGTTACAAACGTACAAGGAACCTGTACAAACAGAGGGGGGTGATCCGTTTCGCCAAGAAACTGCCGCCGAGGACACACATGACATTGATGGACCACATGCAGCGAGCAGCCAGGTAAGACACGTGGAATGACCAAGAAAGTTTCCTATCAGACATGAGCACCAGGAATTTTGTAGTTTCAGCAAACAGAAGAGCAACAGGTCCAAGACAAAGACATTGAAAGAAACGAATTGCGCCGCCAGAAATCCATACAAACAGAACTGTCAGTGGAAAATAGAAAGCCATCGTCCACGATCGAGGAGTAAAGACGATCGAGATAATGCCGAAGACGGCACTCAAGCAGGCAAGGCCATGCAGAACTGCAAACGACTGCCAAAACCGTCAACTAAAAGGGAGCCGGAGATGCCTGTTGGGAGACAGGTCATAATACGGTAGTAGCAGAACAAGGGTGGTACCAGCGGTTTTTTTTTTTAGTGTGGGTTCCGACATCAGCGGCAATTATGCACTCAAGGGCAAACCTATTATTCTCCTTTGATTGACAGGTCCTTAACCTATTGTTTCCCCGCTCCATCCCCTCCCTCCCCCACACCTCAGGAAATCTCCACCTCAACCACTGCCCTTGCCGATAAAGGTACACCTTCAATTCTGAGTTATTCGAGTAGCCCCTCTCACTCTTATCAATTTGAGTAACTATTTAATTAAAATTCATCAATTAATTAACGACTTCCCCTCTGGTAAATAGTGAGGACTGTCCTCACAGCGGCAAGCCTCGTACTGTGACACTCCAGACAATGTGCAGAGAGTTAACAAATTGGTGACTGCTGACAGACGCATCACAGTGAACGAATTGTCACGCTACGTTGGGATAGGGGAAGGAAGTGTTTGCAGAACACTGAAAGTGTTGGCGTTAAAAAAGGTTTGTGCCAGGTGGTTTCCCAGGATGTTGACATTGGCTCACAAAGAAACAAGAAAATCGGTATGCAGCGAACTTTTGGAACAGTACGATAATGGTGGAGATGAATTTCTTGGAAGAATTGAGACAGGTGATGAAACTGCAAGACTCTCTTCGTGGAACAAGGTTTGAAGATGACTCCCTTGTGCACGCTGCCAAACAGTGGCTCCAACACGTTGGTACAGGATTTTACCATGCGAATATACAGGCGCTGGTTATAAGATGGCATAAGGCATGGAAATTATGTGGAGAAATGAAAATATTTTTCCTAAAGGATGTATCTACACACTGTAAGACTTTCAAAGCTGTAGAATAAAAGATGGATTTAAAAAAAAATAGTGTGCATTTCTTTTGGAGTGTCCCTCATACATATCTGATCACTATATTTACAATTAAATATTACGATTATAGTCTCAATACGACAACATCCGACAAAGAGCGAAGTATCAGAAATACCCCCTTCTGACGGCTGTGGCTATGGAAATAGAAATATCTGTACCACTCTGATGACTTGACGTACTTCTCCAAGTTAAAAAAAAATCTCTCATTCCCTTTGTGGCTATCGCAGTATTCCACATCAAATCCATACCTTCCCTTACGACACGTCAATCATTTTCTTTGCACATTTCTTGCACAGACCAGTGTAAAGTGTCAACGCCCGTACAATAGGAGGATAACCATATCCCACAGACAATACAGTCAGTCGCAAGAGAGGTTTCCTGTGTCGTCGTTTAGAACACTGTTCTTTTTCCGCTCTAACAGGCTTTGTACATTGCCATACATTCTGTTTTTACCCCACAAGTTCGACGTCTGTGTCAGGTTCTAAACTGACATTAACATGTTCTGATTCATTGTCTCTCACAGAAAACTAGACATCGCTTGGTGTAAGTCATGTTACTACTGAAGACAGTCACAACGTAACAAAACTGGTAGATTTTTACAGTGTTGTGGAGCCTTTCCAAACTGCTATCCCAAGGTGACTGACAATCTCTACATTGAAACTCATCTGTCACAGTGATGGGATAGCTGGTGATACATGTTGCAGTCACGTATGTGATCACTGTTTCGGTGCTAGCTGCCCCAGAAGCTGCAGCCCCTCCACCAAGACTCTTGCTCCATCTCAAACAAGGGACATCAATCAATATGTGGCAATCAACAGTGTACCGGTGGATGGGTGGGATGGAAAAGACACCGTCGATGCTCTGTAATAATAAGCATCACAGATAGTGTGAACAATTTTACAGTAATCTAGACACCTACCAATTTTGGGACAGTATGCTTTCCAGTTTCAGTATCACCGCTAAACCGCCCCTTCTCTACTTTCCAAGTACCATTGCGGATGTAGGTAAGTGACTGCAATACCTCATTCATTGTTAATTCTCGAACATATACATCATCTAAGTATACCAGACAGCGATCTACATATTTCTAGAAGTTTGAGCAGTTTCTAATTTACGATCTGTCTCTATGCGGATGGGTGTCACAGGGCATTCTAGCGATCTTAGGATAAAGTTTGAAAGATCCCTCGCACTATCTTCGACTAACCCATCCTGCAACACTGTTACTGATTAAACCTGCAGATGACCAGGGCTAGACCAGTACATTCCACATCTTGTGAATCAACGGAGCTTGCAATGTCCGCACCCATCCAAGTGCGTAAGATTTCTCTAGATCCCCCCTATGCCGAGGTGGTTAGCACCCTTTATAGATATATAGAAGTGGATTTGAAAGCGTTGTGATGTAATAGACGGTTAAGAAGAACAAGAACCGGGCCGTTTTTGTGCATGATCAAGCTCCAGACAGATGGAGTTTGAAGCATTTTACGTAAATCAACGGCGCTATCAATTCTGAAGTATTGTCCTAGTGTCCGGGGTCAGTACCAGGAGATTATGGATTTGAGAGAACGAACACATGCACTCCTAAGGCTACACGGTTCTGCACTTGAAGCAGGTTATAATGTTAGATCGCTAGAGTTTCCTACCTATCAGTTGTGTGGAATGAAGCACTGTTAATATTCTAATGTAAGAAATATATTTCCTGCACATGGCATACATGCAGGTTTCTCTACAATGAACTATGGTAACAAACTGTAAAATGGAAATACTCCTTCTTTAAACCATCAGCTTTGTGTGATATACGCACAGTCTAGCTTTCGAGAGTCGTTTAGCGTCCTCTGTTCACATCCGATCATGGTTCCAAAATTATACTATGCCCGCATCAGTCCTGTATAAAATGATTATTAGTAATGGAGAATACCTCTTACAAGGCAACAGATAAACGCATAGCAGCGGTGTCTGACATGTGAAATTACACGTCATGCCGCCACTAACTCTGTAAACAGGACATTCGTGAAGCAGATGGTTAAAGGATTGCAGCGCCTTACGAACACTTGTTGCTAACTTATAATCATTTTTGTCACGAAATTGAAGTCTCGATTTTTCACTCAAGATGCGACAAGAGAATGGAGTGTCATATAAATCATCGTATGTGTATAGGGAAGTGTCTAAACAAAGTGGTCACTTTTCATCACACATGAGATGGAAGTCCTCTGGTGACAGACAGGTTTGCTGTTAACGGTCGCAAGCAGACAGTGCTCTGCGTCACACAACTGATGCATCCTGACAGAACCAAGGAAAAAATGATCAATTGACCTGCAGCAGCATCTCTAGAATGCTGCATCAGTCAGCCATTAAATCAAACCTCGTTGCAGCTCCATCTCAATCAATCACCCATCCACTCTGTTATCCTTTCAAGCAGATGCATGTAAGTTTAGAGGCAGATGGTTCTCTGGTTCTCTGTTTTCCTGGAAAGCGTCAAATACAGTGGGCAACTCGGGTATATCACTGTTACTTCAGTATACATACAATAAAATGCTGCCTCGACAGAAAAAGAAGTGACTGTTCCCTAGTTCCTGGTGCTTCCATGTCAACGTTTCTCCGATTCCTCTTGCTGTCACATACTCGTTCCCACATACAAGAATTGTTCTGCACCAGCCAAAAGACACGGAAGTACTTCGTCAATTTCTCCACATTTCAGTATATTTTCCCTCAATTTATATGTATTTTCCGTCATTTTCGTAAGTCTATCGATTTATGTCACTTCTACCCATGCGATCATGACATCACTTCTAAAATTGCTTGTAAATGTAAAACATCTGTCAACACCTAGCGCAAATGCACTATTTTTCTGATCGAGTGGCGTAGTATATTACTGGAGTCGTTTACATCCAGTTGCATCTGGGAGTAGGCATTAGGAGTGATTTAAATGGAATGACCATATAAAATTAATCGTCGGTAAAGCAGATGCCAGACAGATTCATTGGAAGAATCCTAAGGAAATGCAATCCGAAAACAAAGGAAGTAGGTTACTGTACACTTGTTCGCCCACTGCTTGAATATTGCCCACCAGTGTGGGCTCTGTACCGGACAGGGTTAACAGAAGAGAGAGAGAAGCTCGAACGGAGAGGAACGCGCTTCGTTACAGGCCCATTTAGTACTTGCGTAAGCGTTACGGAGATGATAGATAAACTGTAGCGGAAGACTTTGCATGAGAGACGCTCAGTAGCTCGGTACGGGTTTTGTTGAAGTTTCTAGAACATACCTTCACAGAGGAGTCAAGCAGTATATTGCTCACTCCTACGCATATAGCGCGAAGAGACCATGAGGATAAAATGAGAGAGATTAGAGCCCACACAGAGGGATACCGACAATCTTTCTTTCCACGAACAATACGAGACTGGAATAGAAGGGAGAGCCGATAGAGGTACTCAAAATACCCTCCGCCACACACCGTTAGGTGGCTTGCGGAGCATGGATGTGTATGTAGATGCAACCAGGATATATCACCACAAGCGACTTTACCACCACACCATACCGTTGTATTAAACCGTATCCTGCACCACACAAAATCATTTGTGCATCCTGTACAGAACTATCGAACACCAGAGACACATGTAGGCCCTACCGCGAAGACAGATCGGAAGAAAACCACATGCACCGTATTTAGTAATCTCAGAACTAGATATTTCCCGCGAGGTCAGTCGGTCGTCCACAGCGGCCAATGAACACGAGTCAACTGCCCCCCCGCCCGCCCCCCCCCCACCACACACACACACACACACACACACACACACACACACACACACACACACACACACACAACGGCCTGATGCCAGCGTCTTCCACGGTCAGCGGTCGCTCCCTGAACTGGTGTACAACGTGTACACAGGCAGGGCTAGTTTCCCTGGCACAAAGACGTCTGCTGATGGTACTGTTTCCGATTTGGCCGGCTTGCTGCTGTGGTTTCTGCGATCATCTCCCAACTCTGGGATTACAAGAAGATTTTATTTCTGAACACTGTCGAATTCGTCAATCCCGAATTAATTCACCCATCTCGAAACCGATATAAGCTGCAACATACGATTTTACACAAAAAAAGAAGAAACTACGTACTTATGACACTTTTGTGCTGAAATCATCGAGAAGCATACGAAAATTTCCGGAATGTCATGTATTTTCACGAAGTTTGCAAGAATATACCCTTTATGTGACTGTTCTCGATATCGACCACATAGCACTGTGCTACAGATCGCTTGCACAGTGTAATACCGAATATAAAGTTGGTTGGTTTGTGGGATTAAAGGGACCAGACTGCGAAAGTCATCGGTCCCTTTTTCCAAAAAAATTAAAACCGCCCAAAGAGAATAAAAAACGAACAGCAGGAAAGACGTCAGACGACACAGGACGAGAAAGACTCCGACAGAGATCAGACAAAACAAATTAAAACACAGAGATGGTGACGGTGGTTGGCCGACCATAGAGAAAAAAAGAGGAAAAGCCAACCACCAAGAACACATTAAAAACTCTGTTTAAAATCAGAGGCTAAAAGCCAGAATCAACACTAAAAAACATAAACACTCAGATTAAACCATAAAAAACCCCTGCCCGAATAAAACGCAAAACTAAGTCCACCATGGAAGAGTCATCTATTAAGAGGGCAGGGAGCGTATCAGGCAGCGCAAATGTCTGCCTGAGCACAGTTAAAAGCGGACAAGTTAATAAAATGTGCACCACCGTCAAAACCGCCCCACAGCGACAGAGAGGCGGGTCCTCACGACGCAATAAATAACTGTGAGACAGTCGGGTGTGGCCAATGCGGAGCCGACAAAGAACAACTGAATCTCTGCAAGCGGCTCGCATGGATGACTGCCACACACGCGTCGTCGCCTTGAGGGGACGGAGTTAGTTGAGCGTGGGCAGATTGCGCCATTCAGTGTCCCAAAGCGAGAGAACTGCGCGGCGGAAGACTGCCCGCAAGTCAGTCTCCGGGAGGCCAACGTCCAGGGTGGGTTCCCTGGTGGCCTGTTTGGCCAGGCGGTCAACACGTTCATTGCCCAGGATGCCGACGTGACCGGGGGTCCACACAAAGACCACAGAGCGGCCGCAACGCGCAAGAGTATGCAGGGACTCATGGATAGCCATCACCAGACAAGAACGTGGAAAACACTGGTCGGGAGCTCGTAAACCGCTCAGGGAATCGCTACAGATAACGAAGGACTCACCTGAGCAGGAGCAGCCATCCGGCAAGGAACGTTGTTTAGAATGGTCCCCTAGAATTAGCGCATACCCGACACGACCAGCAACCATCGAACCGTCAGTGTAGACAGTTCCAGAGCCCTGATATGTGGCTAGGATGGAATAAAAGCGGCGGCGGAAGGCTTCAGGAGGGACTGAGTCCTTCAAGCCCTGTGCCAAGTCGAACCGAAGGCAAGGGCGAGGAACACACCACGGGGGTGTACGCAGAGGTGCCCGGAAAGGAGGTGGAACAGGGAAAAACTCAAGCCCAGAGAGGAGCTCTTTGACGCGTACAGTGACGGACAACCTGACCGGGGCCGACGGACTGGCAGATCGACGACTGACTGCGGGAACAGGACACGGTAATTTGGATGACCGGGCAAGCTAAAAACATGGGCAGCATAAGAGCCAGTAATTTTTGGCGTCGTAACTGCAGTGGAGGGACACCCGCCTCCACTAGTATGCTGTCCACAGGGCTGGTGCGGAAAGCACCAGTGGCAAGGCGTATCCCGCTGTGGAGAATGGGGTCCAGCAACCGCAACGCAGATGGGGATGCTGAGCCATAAGCCAGGCTCCCAAAATCCAGACGGGACTGGATTAACGCCTGGTAGAGCCGCAACAGGGTAGATCGATCGGCGCCCCAGCGGGTGTGGCTCGAGCATCTCAGAGCGTTTAGATGCCGCCAACACGCCTGTTTAAGCTGCCGGATATGAGGCAGCCAAGTCAACCGGGCATCGAAAACCACCCCTAAAAACCTGTGTGATTCCACCACTGAAAGAAGTTCGCCGGTAAGATAAAACCGCGGCTCTGGGTGGACAGTACGTCGCCGGCAGAAATGCATAACGCAGGTCTTGGCTGCCGAAAACTGGAACCCATGAGCTACAGCCCAAGCCTGCGCCTTGCGGATAGCGCACTGTAGCTGACGTTCAACAGCTTCAATGCCAGTAGAGCTGTAGTAAAGGCAGAAGTCGTCAGCAAACAGGGAAGCGGAGACACAATTTCCCACGGCCGCAGCGAGCCCGTTAATGGCTATTAAAAACAGGCAGACACTTAAAACAGAACCCTGTGGCACACCGGTCTCCTGGACGTGGGAGGAACTAGATGAGGCCGCGGCTTGCACGTGGAAGGTACGATACGACAGAAAATTTCTGATAAAGATCGTCAGAGGGCCCCGAAGACCCCATCCATGAAGCGTGGAAAGGATGTGATGACGCCATGTCGTATCGTACGCCTTCCGCATGTCGAAAAAGACAGCGACCAGGTGCTGACGGCGGGCAAAGGCAGTACGGATGGCCGACTCCAGGCTCACCAGATTGTCGGCGGCAGAGCGGCCTTTACGGAACCCACCCTGAGATGGAGCCAGAAGACCCCAAGACTCCAGTACCCAATTCAAGCGCCGGCTCACCATTCGTTCGAGAAGCTTGCAAAGAACGTTGGTGAGGCTAATGGGGCGGTAGCTGTCCACCTCCAAAGGGCTCTTGCCCAGTTTCAAAACGGGGATGACAATGCTCTCCTGCCATTGCGACGGATACTCACCCTCGACCCAAATACGGTTGTAAAGGTCGAGGAGGCGTCGCTGGCAGTCCACTCAGAGGTGTTTCAGCATCTGACAGTGGATGCGATCTGGCCCAGGAGAGGTATCAGGGCAAGTGGCTAGGGCACTGAAATTCCCACTCACTGAAGTGAACATTGTAGGATTTAGGATGGCGGGTGTGAAATGAAAGGCTCCAACGTTCCACCCGCTTTTTAATGGAATGGAAGGCCTGCGAGTAATTCACAGAAGCGGAACTCAGAACAAATTGATCTGCTAAGTGGTTGGAAATGACGTCGGGGTCAGTACAAACTGTTCCATTCAGTGACAGTGCAGGGATGCTGACAGGGGTCCGATAGCAATACAGGCGTCTAATCTTAGCCCAGGCCTCTGATGGAGAGATATGGAGGCCAATGATAGAAATATACCAATCCCAGCATTCCTGTTTGTTTTGGCGAATGATGCGGTGGGCCCATGCACCGAGCCATTTAAAGGCGATGAGGTTTTCTAATGATGGATGCCACTTTGACGCTGGAGCACCCGCCGGCGACCTTTAATTGCCTCAGCGGTCTCAGGCGACCACCAAGGCACAGGCCTCCACCCAGGGGACCCAGAACAATGGGGAATGGCAGATTCTGCGGCAGTAACGATGCCCATGGTGACCGAGTGAACCACCACATCAATGGCTTCATTAGAAAGAGGCGCAATAGTGGCCATGGATGAGAACATGTCCCAGTCAGCCTTATTCATAGCCCACATGCTAGGGCGCCCAGAAGAGTGATGCTGTGGCAGTGACAGAAAGATTGGAAAGTGGTCACTACTACACAGGTCATCATGCACACTCCATTGGACAGACGGTAAGAGGCTAGGGCTGCAGATCGAGAGGTCAATGGCGGAGTATGTGCCATGCGCCACACTGAAGTGTGTGAAGGCACCATCATTTAAAACCGAGAGATCGAGCTGCGACAATAAATGCTCAACGGTGGCGCCTCGACCTGTTTCCACTGACCCACCCCACAGAGGGTTATGGGCGTCGAAGTCGCCCAATAGCAAGAAAGGTGGCAGCAATTGGGCTATCAGCGCAGCCAGGACATGCTGCGAGACATCACCATCCGGTGGAAGGTAAAGACTGCAGACGGTAACAGCCTGTGGCATCCACACCCGAACAGCGACAGCCTCTAAAGGTGTGTGGAGAGGGACAGACTCGCTGTGCAGAGAGTGAAGAACATAGAGGCAGACGCCACCAGACACACTTTCATATACTGCCCGGTTCTTATAATAACCCCGATAGCCACAGAGGGTGGGGGTTCGCATTGCTGGAAACCAAGTTTCCTGAAGAGCAATGCAGAAGAAAGGGTGAAGGCTGATAAGTTGATGGAGCTCAGCTAGATGGTGGAAGAAACCGATGCAGTTCCACTGGAGGATGGTATTGTCCATGGCGGAGAAAGGTGTGATCGGACTGGGAAGGCAGATTACGCCGCTGGGTCACCTGCTGCCTCCGATGGAGCACCCGTGCAAGTGCTATCCATTGCGTCTGAGGGACCGGCGAGATCGAGGTCCTCAGTGGACGCAAGCATCTCCACCTCATCGTCAGACGCAGAGCTTTTAGGTCGCGGTGGAGTAGGTGCCACCGCAGGGGTCTTGGTCTTATGGGTCTTCAAAGTCGTTTTCGCTCGCTGTTCCTTTGGTTGCCGTTGTTGAGAGGGCTTATTGGAGTCAGTCTCCAGGACCGAAGAGGATCAAGAAGCCCGTCGACCAGCGACCTGTGGCGTCTGCAGCCACTGGTTTGTGTCTGCTGTGCCACTGGTAGGAACCCGGGAAGGGAGTGACCCAAGGAATCCCTTCTGAGCCAGAGAAGCCGAAGAAAACTTACGCTTCTCCGGCTTAGAAGTGGGGACTAGTGTCCCCAGCGGTTTAGTGGGTGCTGCTCCCGAGGTAGATGGTGTGGGAGCAACAGCGAGAGAAGGGGCCCCCATCGTCAAGGGGGCAGATGAGGTCCTCTGATTGAGAGCTGACGGTATGACTTGCAGCTGAAGGAGCTGGAGCAGGAGTGACAGTGGAGGCATAAGATGACATCATGCGCACAGGATGTAGCCATTCAAATTTCCGCTTAACCTCAGTGTAGGTCAGTCGGTCCAGGGTCTTATATTCCATGATCTTGCGTTCTTTTTGGAAGATTCTGCAGTCTGGCGAGCAAGGTGAATGGTGCTCCCCGCAGTTGACACAGATGGGAGGCGGGGCACATGGAGTATCGGAATGAGATGGACGTCCACAATATCGACATTTGAGGCTAGAAGTACAGCGAGAGGACATGTGACCGAACTTCCAGCACTTCAAACCACCGCATCGGGGGAGGGATATAGGGTTTGACGTCACATAGGTAGACCATCACCTTGACCTTCTCTGGTAATGTATCACCTACAAAGGCCAAGATGAAGGCACCGGTAGCTACCTGATTGTCCCTCGGACCCCGATGAACGCGCCGGACGAAATGTACACCACGGCGCTCTAAATAGGCGCGCAGCTCGTCATCAGACTGCAAAAGTAGGTCCCGATGGAAAATAATACCCAGGACCATATTTAAACTCTTATGTGGGGTGATGGTAACGTTAACATCCCCCAACTTGTCACAAGCAAGTAACCTGCGTGACTGGGCAGAGGATGCCGTTTTTATCAAAACTGACCCAGAGCGCATTTTGGACAAGCCCTCCACCTCCCCAAACTTGTCCTCTAAATGCTCTACAAAGAACTGAGGCTTCACGGATAGAAACGAGTCACCATCAGCTCTGGTACAGACGAGATACCTGGGCCAATACACGTCACCGTCATTCATTGCCTTTCGTTCCTCCCATGGTGTGGCCAGGGGTCATAAACGTTAGCTTTAAAATGAGCCCTCGAACGCTTAGAGACTGCTGGTGGCTGGCCGCCAGCGAGAGATGATGTACCACGCTTCATTGCGGGTCATCCACCCTGATGCCACCTACTCCGACCAAGGGCCCTCCCCACGAGCGCCACCCAGCTGCAGCAATAGCCACCTGGCAGGATGGCCATTGCCGGGAGTCCTGATGCCCCCGGGGAGATGGGCATCTACTCCTTGGCATACGTGGGGAGTTAACGGCGCAGGCATCAGTAGAGCTACCCCTGTGTGTTCAGGGGGCTACAACCAACAGGGTACATGGCGGCCCCACCACAACGGACTGGCTACCGTGCTGGATCTGAGGTGCAAAAATGTCCAAGGTCGTCGTCGCAGTTAAAAGCAACACTGCAGAGTGCAGCGTGGGAATCGCACCCAGGGACGGATCCTCGCCCAAGAGATGGAAAACGAGCGGGACGCCATCGCAACGACGAAAAAGTCGGCTAAAGGTCTCAATGCACGACGGATACAGTGCAGCATGTAAGGCACCTTCCCCAATTGGCTCGCTCTTCGGAATAATTTATAAAGATGGAGGTCAAACCCGAGAGGGGACCATCTCATAAAGCCGAAACATGTGAGACTGCTTTTAGTCGCCTCTTACGACAGGCAGGAATACCGTGGGCCTATTCTAACCCCCGAACCCGCAGGGGGGCCCGAATATAAAGAGTGGAAATTATATTTGTAGAAACCGGAACATAACGAAGGTCATTATGTGCGGAACGATTTGAAGTGGAATGATCATATAAAATTAATTGTTGGTAAGGCGGGTACCAGGTTGAGATTCATTGGGAGAGTGCTTAGAAAATGTAGTCCATCAACAAAGGAGGTGGCTTACAAAACACTCGTTCGACCTATACTTGAGTATTGCTCATCAGTGTGGGATCCGTACCAGGTCGGGTTGACGGAGGAGATAGAGAAGATCCAAAGAAGAGCGGCGCGTTTCGTCACCGGGTTATTTGGTAACCGTGATAGCGTTACGGAGATGTTTAATAAACTCAAGTGGCAGACTCTGCAAGAGAGGCGCTCTGCATCGCGGTGTAGCTTGCTCGCCAGGTTTCGAGAGGGTGCGTTTCTGAATGAGGTATCGAATATATTGCTTCCCCCTACTTATACCTCCCGAGGAGATCACGAATGTAAAATTAGAGAGATTAGAGCGCGCACGGAGGCTTTCAGACAGTCGTTCTTCCCACGAACCATACGCGACTGGAACAGGAAAGGGAGGTAATGACAGTGGCACGTAAAGTGCCCTCCGCCACACACCGTTGGGTGGCTTGCGGAGTATCGATGTAGATGTAGATGTAGATGTAGACGCGCTGCAGACCACTGAGAAACTAGAAACTTACATAATCTGCGAAGATCTTTACATGTAAACTCGAAACTACAGTAAACTGGTAGTTCCACTCTTGTTTTTCAATGAATACCTACGTCAATGATTTAATAGATTCCAGATCATCTTTGCACTTTACGAAGTCAACTAACGTTTTAACACTTGTGACTAGAGAACCAGCAAACGTGTCTTGCACCGGTTTCTCACCATCTAGATGCACAAAACAAATATGTTCTCTCAACCAAATGGCATTCAAGCAGTCAACCGGTCAATTTACAAAGGGGAGGCTTAATTATCCGGCGCGAACACTCGCTCATATTGAATATCGTCAAATTTCCACGGAGAACATTCGCAACACGTGCGATCACGAAGGCTGACCAACACCTACTAAGTGGTGATGCTGACCTGCGCACGGTGAACCTTGCCTGCGCTCGCAGCCTACCTCGTTGCGACAGGGAGACAGACTCGCTTCCGCCGCCGCCGCAGTGTCTCTGAATGCTGGTCGCACTAATCTGTCGCAGAAGACAGGAGCGAGGCTCTGTGGCCGCCCGCTGCTGCTCACTACTCGGGCACTCACGGCTGCTGAGGTCAAGGTGGTCAGTCGACTACCGGCAGAGCGGACATCGCTGAAGGAGCCCGCAGGTTCAGCACAGAATTTATCGTTATTTTAAGTGACCGAATGTTTGGTTACCATAATGTTGAACCAGTGATCACTTCGAAATTTTTCCGTACTTCCCTCGATCTATCTGGATTAAAAAAGTCTTGCATGGGCAAGATTATCTTAAAAAACTACTAAGGCGCTAATAAACGCATTTTACGTTATAATTCAAAAGTGAATCATTGTAGGTCTCTTCTATAATTTACTGAATTCCTACGAATCGTGAACGGGACGGTCGACCTAACAACAACTCAGTATCTCGCAGGTGCGGAACATCGTACCATTCGCTTGTACGACGTGTGGTCAAAAAGTAACGGTAATTTTTGGTTCGCTTGAAAAAGTTGTTGTTCATCAACACAACCTTGTGCCCTTCAGAGTACTCCCCTTCAGAAACACACGCGCCAGTCCTATTACCGATCTTTGAAGCACTTCCGCACCCGCTTTTCGTTATACCGTTCAACTCCTTCAACGATTTTGATTTTATCTCATTAGTGGTAGGCTCTCGGAGACCAGTGTGGCCTGAGCGCCCAGTTGGTGCACATCGACAGCGCAGAAAGATACGTATATAGCTTCTTTTCTGTGTTTACTTCATAGATTCTTACTTACATTGCGTGTGAGTTTCGTATAGGAGGTGTAATTTCGAGTTTTAGTTACTGTAATCGTAAATTCAGGCAGATTGTAGCGCAGTCGTTAGGCAGTTGCACAGGTTAGTTCATACATTCTTTGCGTGTTTCCCTTGCGTTACCTAGGCACGAACTCGTGTTTCACTAACCGTTGTTCAACATCGATTAGAATGTACAGGGACTGTGATTGCTGTGTTCGGATGAGGGGTTAGTTGGCATCCCTTCGCTCACAGCTGCAGGCGGCGCCGACTTCGGTCACGTAGCTTGAGGCTGTTGCCAATGGGCACCACTGTGGGGAGCCAGACTTGGGTATCACGGGGATGTCAAACTCGTCCCGTCTGTCCCCAGATCGGTCTGCCACTGTGGTTGCCCCGGTTGCTGCCCGCAGTGGGGCTGAGCCCTCGCCTGTGGTTGATTGGGAGGTCGTTCCAGGGCGTGGCAGGCAGCGAAAGACGTCCCCGGAGGCTGATCAAAAAGCCTCCCCGGTGCACCTGACAAACAGGTCTTAGGCACTGTCTCTGGCTGAGCCAGATGCAGCTGCCTGCCCTGTTTCAGAGGATGATTCTCAGCCTTCAGTGTCCGGGCAATCGCAGAGGGTGGGCTTATTGGTAGTTGGGAGCTCCAGTGTTAGTAACGTAATGGGGCCCCTTAGGGATATGGAAATCCAGTGTGCACTCCGTGTGCATTACGGGTGGAGTCATTCCTGATGTGGAAAGGGTTCTTCCGGATGCCATGAAGAGCACAGGGTGCAGCCACCTGCAGGTGGTGGCACACGTCGGCACTAATGACGTGTGTCGCTTTGGATCTGAGGAAATTCTCTCTGGATTCCAGCGGCTATCTGATTTGGTGAAGGCTGCCGGTTTTGCTTACGAGATGAAGGCAGAGCTCTTCATCTGCAGCATCGTTGACAGAACCGACTGCGGACCTTTGGTGCAGAGCTGGGTGGAGGGTCTGAATCAGAGGCTCAGACGGTTTTGTGACCGTGTTGGCTGCAGATTCCCTGTCTTGCGCCATAGGGTGGGGAGGTTTCGGGTCCCGCTGAATAGGTCAGAAGTTCACTACACTCAGCTGGCGGCTACACGGGTAGCGGAGGCTGTGTGGCGGGGACTGGGCAGTTTTTTAGGTTAGAAGGCCTCGGGAAAGTACGGTAGGGGCTGCATACTCAAAGGGTGGATGGCAAATACAGGACGTGCTTGGATCAAGGAACAGTTGGAATTGTAGTTGTAAATTGTTGTAGTTGTGCTGGGAAAGTCCCTGAGCTTCAAGCGTTAATAGAAAGCACAGAAGCTGAAATCGTTGCAGGTACAGAAAGCTGGCTAAAGCCTGAAATAAGTTCTGCAGAAGTTTTTACGAAGTCTCGGACGGTGTTCAAGAAAAATAGATCTGTACCTACAGATTGGAAAATTGCGCAGGTCGCACCAGTGTTTAAGAAGGGTAGTAGGAGTAATCCATCGAACTACAGACCTGTATCATTGACGTCGGTTTGCAGTAGGGTTTTGGAGCATGTACTGTATTCAAAAATTATGAATCACCTCGAAGCGAACGATCTATTGATACGTAATCAGCATGGTTTCAGAAAACATCGTTCTTGTGCAACGCAGCCTGCTCTTTATTCGCACGAAGTAATGGCCGCTATCGACAGGGGATCTCAAGTTGATTCCGGATTTCTATATTTCCGGAAAGCTGTAATTTACCGTCTAGTAAGGTCATCCGAAGACCAGTATCAGTTTCAAAGCGATTTAGAAAAGATTGCTGTATGGTGTGGCAGGTGGAAGTTGACGCTAAGTAACGAAAAGTGTGAGGTGATCCACATGAGTTCCAAAAGAAATCCTTTGGAATTCGATTACTCGATAAATAGTACAGTTCTCAAGGCTGTCAATTCAACTAAGTACCTGGGTGTTAAAATTACGAACAACTTCAGTTGGAAAGACCACATAGATAATATTGTGGGGAAGGCGAGCCAAAGGTTGCGGAACATTGGCAGGACACTTAGAAGATGCAACAAGTCCACTAAAGAGACAGCTTACACTACACTCGTTCGTCCTCTGTTAGAATATTGCTGCGCGGTGTGGGATCCTTACCAGGTGGGGTTGACGGAGGACATCGAAAGGGTTCAAAAAAGGGCAGCTCGTTTTTGTATTATCACGTAATAGGAGAGAGAGTGTGGCAGATATGATACGCGAGTTGGGATGGAAGTCATTAATGCAAAGTCGTTTTTCGTCGCGGCGAGATCTATTTACGAAATTTCAGTCACCAACTTTCTCTTCCGAATGCGAAAATATTTTGTTGAGCCCAACCTACATAGGTAGGAATGATCATCAAAATAAAATAAGAGAAATCAGAGCTCGAACAGAGAGGTTTAGGCGGTCGTTTTTCCCGCGCGCTGTTCGGGAGCGGAACGGTAGAGAGATAGTATGATTGTGGTGCCAAGCGCTTAAATGTGAATTGCAGAGTAATCATGTAGATGTAGATGGTGCCGAAGCGTCGTTTCAGCCTCGGGAATAGAAGTCGGGGGGAGGGGGGGGGGGGGGGCATGCCCGGCGAATAGGTTGGCTGGTTACACATAAAAGTTCTCTTTTCTTTGCCAAAAAAATCACATATTCCTTACTGAGCGTACGACTCACGATGCCCTATCTCACTGTAATCGGAGAAATCAGTGAGAGAAACCCTCACATCTGATCGTGATTGTCGAATTTTTTTTCGGTGTTTGCTCTTCAGGCAGTTTCCACTGATTTCTTCGATTCCATTGGGGCAGTGTATCTTGAGTCTTACAGTCAATAAGGAATACGTGATGTTTTTGGCAAAGAACAGGACGGTTTGGCTCCTATACCCATCTTTTGTCACCTGTTAAACCATCTTTAGAAGTTCTATATAGCTGACTTCATTCACCAATTCCTGAGCGACGTCTAAGCGACTTTGCTTTCGGCGGAAGTTCAGCAATTTTGGAAAAATCTTTGCTGCTAGACGTTTCATGCCCAAAATATCAGGAAACAATAATGCTTGGCATGAGCCGAACGATATGCCGACGTCGTCAGAAACCTCTCTGATGGTAATTCGGCGGTTTTCCGCAACTTTTTTCTTTGCTTCTTCCACATGTCTTATGTGCTAGCTGGTCCAGGACGGTATTCGTTTTCAATATCTTCTCCAAGCCCTTTGAAATGGTTATACCAACCGTAAACACTCTTCTTACTTACAGAAGATCCACAGTCAACATGTCGAATGCGGTGCTGCACGTTATTCCTCTTGTCAATCAAAATTTAATTCAAATTCTTTGATACATCATCTTGAAAAGTAAAAATTCTCCAGCACTCTACAATATTTAACCTTTTCCATCGCCATCAAACAAAACATTCAAAACAGCTGAAAATACGGACACACATCAGAAGCATGTTTAACAACAAGATTAAAGAGTTTGAAAACCAAATGCATAAAGCCAGCGAAATTACAAAGTTCGTTATTTTTCATCAAGCCTCATATAGGGGTCTAGTTCTTCGAAGGTAGAAGATACATTATCACAACTCTCTAAACATTCAGTGCTTAAGAATAAATGTTTTCCATGCGCTTAGAAGAAAAGTATTTTGGCCCTGGTCAGGAGAGTCATTAACCATTTATGTTAGCTCAGTTTCGAGGCAGTACAGAGCGGTGGTTCGAAGGTTGTCTCTAATCCCTTCGCAGCATATTTTTTTTTATTTTGCAGATAGGCCGAAATAATGCTCAATACATCATATTTACGAGTATTAATATTTTGATAACGGTATGAAAAGGAAGGGCAAAGGAAAGTTAGGAACAGGAAATAAATTTCCGGGAAGGTATATGCAATTTGATACATTTATTATTTTATAGTTTATTTACACGTGCTGTGGTAATATTTATAGTGAAAACAGGGATGCAGTAATTGTCTCGGCATCTTGCACGCGTCGTACACGCCACATTTCTTCGACTTGGGCGACATGGTTGCCTTGAAGTTTCTATAGAGAAACGAACTTTGTTTACATTATCGCACAGTTTGCAAACAAACTGCTACCCATTATTTCGCTCAATTTTGATGAGGATAGTTGGTGTTGTGGAATTTTGTTTTTGGATTTGTCAGAGTGCGCAGAAGCAACTGAGGTCATAAGCGCCGGTGTTGTCGAAAAAAATGTACTTTGATGATGTCTTCTCGGTCTATGATTTCTTTTTCACTCTGGATTGGCCGATTTTAGTTCACTGGGACCATAGTGTTTGCGTTTAGCTGCTGAGCGCTGTTAAACACCAAAATGAACCTAATGGAATACCAAGTCCTGTACATTTCAATTACAGTCCTTTCTTGGAAATTTATTTACAGTATCAAATTTTCCTTTGTCTTTCCTTTTCATGCCTTACATGAGAATATTAATAAACGCTATACACTGCGCATTATTCCGGTTGCTTTGCAGTGCCAGTTACGTAAACACTGAAAAGGAAGACAGTTTTCACACAGAGACTCGACCCTGCGATCCTCTGACCACCGTTGCGTATCCCTTCCGCTGTGCCAATCGTTGCATGCAACCTACGCTAACAGACGGCCCATGCATCAGCCGACCTGCGCTAAAAATGCAAATCTTTTTCTAAACGCTTGCCCATAGGGAGCTCCTCTTCCCTTCTTTCATTGTTAAGCACTGTATATACCATAAATTTGGACGGAATCTGTGATGAGTAGGGGCGGTCCCCTGATAAGATTTTATTTCCGTCGGATTGCGTCATCTGAAAAAAATATAAATCCTTCGAGCAAATAAACAACAAAAATTGAGATTTAGCAAACAGTATAAAGAAGTGAAAATTTTTGTTACGCCTTCACTGTCGGCATGCTTTATTATTCCAAGAACCGTACAAAGAATTTCAAGAATGCATCCACTATCATTTAAAACGATTTATTTTGGACTAATTAATTTAAACGCGGTCGTACAAGTACCGAAGACGAAGTGCGTTCCATCAGCAAACTGAGGTCACCACAGAGTAAACCGCTGACAAATCCGCGATACGTTAATGCAAGACAGTCGAATAAAAATTCCTGAGATTGCTGAGACTGTAGACGTCTGAACTGAGCGAGTGCTCAGTATTCTGCACCGCGAGTTGACTACGAAGAAACTGTACGAGATGGGTGTCTCGATTGCTCACTGTTGACCAAAAGCACATCCGGCACAACATTTCAACAATGTCTGGCGATGTTTCATCGGAATCCGCTAGACTTTTTACGCCGACTTGTTACTATTGATCAAACCTGAAACGATCAGACCATTATACTCCAGAGTCGAAACAGCAGTCGAAACAATGGAAAAAGGCTGCTGAAAGTGCACCACAGAAGTCAAAGACCATTTGGTCAGTTGTTAAGGCGATGGCCACTGTTTTTTGTGAATCCCAAGGAATAATCACATTTTTCTGGTAAATTTACTATTTTAAGCGATTTTTAAAGAATTTAACAGCTATTATATAGTTAAAATAATTTTAAAAGGAGGTATAATGAATGTATATGACGTTGGTAGCACTGCTAAAAAACATTTGCTGACAAAAAACGGTCGATTCTGTTTTGTGTTAACAGATGATGTTTTGCTAACTGTCAACCTAACTTCACTTTCCAGTTTCCTGTACATGTGCTCAGTACAATGTCTAATCGTGGTTGTAAAAACTCTGTGGACAGTTTTTGTTATATTCGTAGCGAACTTGTGATTTAAAAACACCAAAGGCACATTACAGACTTTGTGAAAATGTTTATCTATCGTACTTTGGATCTAAACTTGGTGATCAAGGTAAATCTTGGGCGTGTGTGTAATGATCCAAAAAGGAGAGAAAAGCCTTTAGATTTGTTGTTTCTATGATATGGATGGAACCAAGAAATCATTCCGATGGTTGCTACTTTTGCAGTGTTGATATTACTGGTCATAATTCGAAAAACAAGGTTATTAGCTACCCTAACCTTCCGTCCGCCATCCGACCAGTAGGGCATGGTGTAGATTTGCCGGTTCTTGGACCACCAGATGATTTAAATTCTATTCCAACAGAAGTATTTTCTGTTGTACAATCTGATTTACATGAACCAGATGATGATTAATTCCATTGTAATACAGAAAGTCTAGAGCCCGAATTGTTTAGTCAGACCGAGCTTAACGATTTGGTTAGGGATCTGGGCTTAACGAAAGAAAAAGCTGAATTGTTTGGCTCTAGATTAAAAGAAAAGAACTTATTGGCAGATGGAACCAGCATATACATGTATAGAAAGAAATAGCGGCAATTTTCGAAGTTTTTTTCAAAAAGGTGATTTAGTGTACTGCTCAGACATTCCCAGTGTGATGAATGAGTTTGGGACTGAATACAAAAAGGAAGACTGGAGGCTGTTTTATTACACAATGGTAACATGTATACCAGTTGGACATTCTATGCATATGAAAGAAAGCTACGAAAACCTAGAAATAGTGCTAAATAAAATAGGCTACTCTGCTCATGGTTGGATGATATGTGGAGATTTAAAAGTAACATGCATGCCCCTTAGTCAGAAAGGTGGCTTTACCAAATTTACATGTTTCTTGTGTGAATGAGACAGTAGGGTTAGGGATCAACACTGATGCAGAAAGAACTAGCCTGTGAGGGAGTCTTTAAAACCTGGCGAAAGGACATTCCACGCGAAAACCTTGTAGCTCCAACATACTCCTACCACCCTTACATATAAAGTTTGTAAAGGCTTTGCCTAAAGATGGACCATGTTTTAAGTACCTCTGCCGAAAGTTTCCAAACCTTTCGGAAGCTAAACTAAAAGAAGAAGCCTTTGTCGGACCTGACATTGGAAAATTGATGTCTGATGTTAACTTTGAATCCACAATGACCTTAAATGAGATAAAGCATGGGTATCATTCAAGCAAGTCGTTACAAAGTTCTTAGGGCACGAAAAAGAGCTAGAATGTTTCTATTATAGCTACAATGTTAAGGAAGTTTAAAACTTTAGGATGTTTAATGAGCCTGAAAGTTCACTTTTTGAACAGTCTCCTTGAATACTTCCCGGACAATATTGGAGATGTTAGTGAGAAGCAACGATAGCGTTTTCACCAGGACATTAAAGTGATGGGAAAACGCTACCAAGGCCGCTGGAACACCAACATTATGGGGGACTACTGTGTCACTTCACCGAGAAGTTCAGCAAGCGACTCATCGTAGAAAAAGCTACACAAGAAGCTTCAACGAAAAAAGAGAAAGGAAATACAAACCAATTCCAGCTGACAAGTGAAAGCTCTATTAACACGTATCTTTGTTTTAAGTAGCTTACTGTAAATATAAACCATGCTTATGTTGTAGCAAAACGTTTCATTAATTTCCCCGTTTACCGTGTAGCATACGATTTTTATGCTACATAGTAAAAAGCATATTGCTCGTAAACTACGGCAGACACAAAAAACTAAGGCTAGATTTGAATTCGGCTCATAAAAATCTCGTATAAAGATCAGCTATCAAAGTAAGAAACTTTTTTTAAAAAAAAATTGTTGCCCTGTGTAATCTTTCACAACGTGCTACCACTGAACAAAGATTTGCAGCTACACGAATAATTTCCAATTTCGATGTTTTTTTTATCTTCATTGACAGTATGGTTGTTCTGCACTGGCTTAGTTGTGTACTTAAAAATGTACAAGAGACGGTGATGTATATTTCGTCTCGCAAGATCGCTGAAGGCAAACAAACATAGCCTTCGACATTTTCTGTTCGAAACTCTAGCGGACATTTGTGCCATCACCGAAACACGGTTAAAACAGAACGAATCGTTCGCACGCCAGGGCTACTCTGCCATTAGAGAGGATAGGGACGATGCAGCGTTGTTGGTAAAACAAGGCAGCCACTTTTCCGCTGTCAGTATGTGCACTCAGAATGACCCACTGCAAACTATGGGTATCCGTCTGCGGATCAACGACCTTCCTCTGAATTTGGCCTCAGTACACAAAGCACCTAATGAAAGCCTTTCCAGACAGCAGTGAACAGCAATCACTGCCTCGCTCGAAAAACGCCTTCTGCTCCTAGGAGACTAACGACCACCATGCACTGTGGGGCTGCAGAAATGCCAACACAATGGGGGAAAAATGCTAGTGGATGTACTAGATTGGGAAAACCTTACAGTACTAAATGGCGGCTCATCCACACGAATCGTCCGACCAAATGAAGCTCTGACGGCAGTGGATTTTAGCCTAGCATCAACTGCACTCTGTACCAGAACAACATGGAAAGTAATAGCGCATACTTTCGGTGCGGATCCATTGCCAACTCAAATTATGAAAAATGCACAATTTAGGGAGACTGTCAACCGCGCAATCAGACGGAAATTTAACACAAACAAAGTGAACTGGAACGTATTCGAAATACTACTGGAAGAAAAACTGTAGTTCATAGCCTATACTGAGAATCATGAAATAGACTATGACGGCCTTGTGTCGCTTATCGATGAAGCAGCGGTAGTCTCAACACCTGTAAAGCGACATATGAGGACAACTACTCGCCAGTCACCCTGATTGTGGGGTTCAGAATGTGACGCAGTCCTCAAGGAACGCAAGGAGACGTTAAGAATATACAGAAGTATCTCTAATGACAAGCTTTCTTGCCATTGAGAAAGCACAAGCTGCAGCCAAGAAAATATTCACGCAGAAAAAACTAAATATATTGACAATTTCTGCACTCCAGTCGGCGAAGAAACTGCATTAACCTGGATCTGGAATGTAATACAGAACAGTGAAACCAACCAGACAACAGACATCCGACTTTTAGAATCGTTCTTGTGCATGATAGCTCCACCTAACGTAACAGATAGGGGGCGAGGCGGAAAGAAGAGAGGAGAAGTGGCATTACGCAACCCTTTTCGCTGGAGGAACTCCAGACTGCGCTCTCCCAAGGGAAGGGTACTGATCCTGATACGAATTATACTGAAGACCAAAGCTCAATTGACTGTCTCTGCTACTCTGTAGGCTATGGAACGCTCAGCCTCTAAATTTATGTGCTGTGAACTTGGCTGTGTACTGGTGTATCTATGCGTGTGGCTGTAATGCACAACCTTAGTTCTTGTGAACTATTCTGCTGTTCTGTTCTGTGTAGATGGAACTTATAGACCTGTACAAGCATTCGATTCTCTATCCAAAGCTTTTGAAACAATTCTCAGAGAACATACAAAGAACATTTTATTGTTAATGTAGATATATAGTCATTAATGGGGACTGACATGGGAATATCCCAAATATGTACCAACGGCGAGTTATCATTTCTTGTTGTGTTACCAGTAGAATTTTTATAGTATACTAGCACTGTGTATCTTGTGTTCCATTTTCGTCCTGTTCACTCGTTTTCGTGTACTCTGACTGTAAATCTTGTTTTATGTCGGATCCGACCTTTCTTAACCCTATGTTACATCATACCAGGACACGAATTCAAATAATGTCTTGCATGAACTATCGAAACCAACTGTAATAACATTTCCTGTGTTTGGTTGGCTGTATGTGCACGTTCCGAAAGCCAAGAAATTAAAAAAAAATAAAGTTACGCCTCTTATAATTTCTGCTGTATTCATAAACTTGCTGCAGGGACATGCAAGGATCAGGTAATGTGCTATCATTCGGCAATGCACTTCCACAGGCCTAACACTTCCACTTCTCAGCTGGTCATTCCTGAACGAAGGATAGCACCCGCCAAATGTCAAATCCCACGTTTAGGAATTTTATTGGACTTCTAATGATTTCCTTTGTCAGCTTCGTACAACATGACCTTTACAAAAGGTGTTAGGTAAATTTATGGTGTAATGCAGGTATAAGGGTGGCTCACAATGCGAGAGTAGCCTGACTACAGTGTGTCTGGAAACCCAAGAGCGACCACCTGAGTCCCACCTATCAATCTCTATCAGTTATGTCAAACGCACCCACTAACGGCTGATAAACATTCCTTTAAATGAAGACTGTATTTTTCAGAAAACACTCACTGAGGACACCTTTTACATTTAAGACTGTGGAACACGAATATTGTACTTCAGGAATAGAAAAGCAGTTTCAAATTAAGACACTTTAATATATCGTAATAGCAGCTGGTACGAAGACTGGCGATAGCAGTACTAAGACATAACTGTACCAGTTTACAGCTGGGTTACTGATCATCCATCATGGCTTGGCTACACGTGATTCATACAGAAGTTTTCACACACCTTTGGTCAACGATAAATTATGCCTCTAGGTACGAAACTCCTGCAACAATTGTGCAAGGGCTCGTGCAATTCATTAATATAATTTGGAATACCAATTAAATCTTTATGTATATACTTTATTGCGGTTCACAAGTAGAGTGAGCGAACTATAACTTTATAAATGCATTTCGTCTACAAGATTTGTAGGACGTGGAAAGTAATTTGTTAAAAGCCCGGAATAAAGGAACAATTGGCAAGCTGGTGTATATGAAGGAGGAAACATCTGAGAAAACTTCAGGAAAGTTCAGAAATCTAAAGAACCTATGCAAAATACATTTACGGCTCACTGCTGCAGATAAGTAGCAATTGTAGCAGCGGGACTGTCGTTACCTGTACGTAAACAAATCGAGTGTGTCTACAACACGCACCATTGTTTTCTACCTGACACGAAATAACACCTGTGCCTGCGCTCCGATTGCCTGGCCTGGCATAGCAGCGCTGTCTCCGTCTGTCCGGCCGCAACAGGTATTCTCCACCGTTGTTGGGTGACAGCGGTAACACCTTGGAAACTGCCTGAATCATCGCCTTCACACAGAAATGTTGCGGAGCCATACCGCAAAAGTGCCGCGTGTTGCATCCACACTGCTGCATTCTTAAAGGGAACACGACTTCGGACACACACTGTCGTGAAATATGGGCCATGTAAACGTCCTTTGAATACCAAACGCTGCCCAGGGATTATCCTGATACAATGTATCACGACAGTCACATGTCCGCAACGTCGTGCTCATTCGCACTACAGAAATCGGCAAATGTTACAAGAAACTGGATGTAACTGGGATTAAACGGCAAGTATAAAATAAACAACAATTGTTATATGCGCACGACAGAAATACACACATCAATGAAAGTTTTGCATCACCGCAACCTGTACAGAAAATTGGAATAGAGGTCAGCCTAAACATCTTTTCCGGCCTTTATATTGCTCATGAAAACCACACATTTCATGTTGTACCACCATACAGCGAGATCTTCACTGGTGGTCGTCCAGATTGCTGTACACACTGGAACCTCTAATACCCAGCAGCAGTCCTCGTGCATTGACGCATGGCTGTATTCGCCGTGGCATACTATCCACAAGTTCATCATGGCACTGTTGGTCCAGATCGTCCCACTCCTCAACAGCAATTCGACGTAGGTCCCTCAGAGTGGTTGGTGGGTAACGTCGTCCATAAACAGCCCTTTTCCATCTATCCCAGGCATGTTCGATAGCTTTCATGTCTGGAGAACATGCTGGCCCCTCTAGGCGAACGATGTTGTTATCCTGAAGTAAGTCATTTACAAGATATGCACGATGGGGGCGCGCATTGTGCCATCGGCAGTTCCTGTCTCTCTGTATTTCCATGTCCCAATATCGCTTTTGTTCACTCCGAAACGCCCGGACACTTCCCTTGTTGAGAGCCCTTCCTGGTATAAAGTAACAATGCGGACGCGATGGCACCCCAGTATTGACCGTGTAGGCATGGTTGAACTACAGAAAACACAAGCCCTGTACCTGCTTCCTGGTGGAATGACAAACTGATCGACTGTGGACCCCCTCCTTTAATAGGCGCTGCTCATGAATGGTTGTTTACATCTCTGCGTGGGTTTAGTGACATCTCTGAACAGTCAAAGGACTGTGTCTGTGATACAATATCCACATTCAACGTCTATCTTCAGGAGGTCTGGGAACCGGGGTGATGCAAAAGGTTTTGTGAGGTGTCAATTTACTGAATACGTATACGCATATTTTTTTAGTGAGAGTTAGAAATGATACCAACGTGTACATAGATGATTCATATTTCTCATCACGGTACACGTGAAAGATTGTGAGTGAAACTGGATGAAGAGGACAGGGCGCAGCCCATACGCTAGTTCGGGAACTACAGATTGAGGATGAGCACGAAGCCGGGACATTTCTCAGATTGACGAGCGGCGAGGTGCGGTTTCTTCTAGACTCCGTTTATAACGGGACGAAAGTGAGACGAGCAGTAAGATTGCACCACACTGATTGTTGCCTTCCGCTTCACTGAAAAACCTGGGACAACCTTACCTTAAAATATTTCATTTCACAGAAACCGTCCATTTAAATGTACTGCGTTCCAATAACAATTAGTATTTTTCACGTGTTTCGTGCGGCAGCCTACAGTATCCCTTTCGCGACCTAGGTGTCCTGTGCAAAACAAAAATGCGTATTTTCTAGTAAAAGTGTAACAGTACAAAACGCTTAAAGAAGAACTTTCTAACCTTGGAAAACAACATTAACAGTACCGAAATATTGCAATCTGCTAACGTAAGCAAAGGCTTCTGAAAACTGATTGAGGCATCTAGAGTCAGCAAGCCATTATGCTTAGTACAGTACGGTAATATCGTAAAAATATCGAGAGCAGTATGTATTCTTTTGACAAGAATTTCGTATAACCAGCAGAAAATACAATACTTGTTACGGGCATCTACCATGTGACACCATATCATACCACTCACAACTGTGAAGTTTCAGCCTGAAAAGGTTAAGGGAAACGAAACAAGCATGGTAATCCTAACATTAAAGAACAAATACTCTGCTGTTACGTCGAGCCCTGAAGAGAGTGCATGGAAGGAACCACAACTTGCCTCAATCTGTAGTACTAAGGAAAACATCTTAGTAGTCTAAAAATAAACACTGTTAAGCCGGTATTAAGAAGCGAAGTAACATAAAATAGAGGCTTCAAACTACAGCTCAGTATCATTGTTCCCTAGCTTTAGTATGATTTTTGAAATGGTTATTCTTTATAGGCTTTCCACTCATTTGACTAAATAAATAAATGAAGCGTGGCTTTAGGAAAGACTGTACTCCCTCCTGAATGAAGGAATGAGAACAACAGGCACAGTATTACATCTTTCCAAAGCCTCTGATATAGTAAGCCGTGGATAGCTAATGAAATTTAAGGCATCGAACATCAAAGACTTGTCTATGCAGTCACTGTTAACATAAATAGCAAGCAGTGCACCGTACTACTACTACTACTACTACTACTACTACGTGACAGTTCTTCCACTTTCATCTGGTAAGCTATGCTGAAGACACCGCCCTTTTATTTTACCAGCAAAGCTGAGGAATTAGTCATTTGAAACTGAAGGAGTGACAGAAGTAACCATGTATTTTCCTACATTGAGGCCTAAATCCTGAAGTCAGTAAATCTGTTACTAACAATGAAACAACTTGCTATCGTGAAAATAAAATATGTGATATTACAAAGAAAGAAATAGGTAAAAAAATTTTTCGAGTCCTTCTCGACAAAAATTTTCGTCGCGTAAACCACATATATTCTGTGTGCAAGAAAGTAAGCAGTAGGTTCCACCTGATAACTGAAGTGGCAAAACAGTTCCAGCTCAATCCTCACTCCTTAAACGTGGGATAATTTGTTAATCACGATACCGAAGTGTGCTGCCGCGTGGCAGGCCTACACCTGAATACACTGTTGGTATTGTAGACAAGGGCAACGACGTAAATGCACAGGCTAAGGTCCGGAGAGTCCTCGTCTGAAAAATATTTGTATTAACTTACTATAGTTTTTTGTGAACAATAAAAACAAAGCAAGCGTGATACACACAATTATGACACTACAAGGGGGAAACAAGTTCATGCAGAGGACAAAATTAAATATAAGAATAGTCCAATTTTAATAGGTATATATGAGCAGCAGCCTTTTCAGTAGTTGCAGGGGCAACAGCCTGGATGATTGACTGATATGACCTTGTAACACTAACCAAAACGGAATTGCTGTGCTGGTACTGCGAACGGCTGAAAGCAAGGGGAAACTACAGCCGTAATTTTTCCCGAGGGCAGGCAGCTTTACTGTATGGTTAAATGATGGCGTCCTCTTAGGTAAAATATTCCGGAGGTAAAATAGTCTCCCATTCAGATCTCCGGGCGGGGACTACTCGAGAGGACGTCGTTATCAGGAGAAAGAAAACTGGCGTTCTACGGATCGGAGCGTGGAATGTCAGATCCCTTAATCGGGCAGGTAGGTTAGAAAATTTGAAATGGGGAAATGAGTAGGTTAAAGTTAGATATAGCGGGAATTAGTGAAGTAGGTGGCAGGAGCAACAAGACTTTTGGTCAGGTGAATACAGGGTTATAAATACAAAATCAAATAGAGGTAATGCAGGAGTAGGTTTAATAATGAATAAAAAAGCTACTACAAACAACATAGTGAACACATTATTGTGGCCAAGATAGACACGAAGCCCACGCCTACTACAGTAGTACAAGTTTATATGCCAACTAGCTCTGCAGATGACGAAGAAATTGAAGAAATCTATGATGAGATAAAAGAAATTATTCAGATAGTGAAGGGAGACGAAAATTTAATAGGCATGGTTGACTGGAATTCGGTAGTAGGAAAAGGGAGAGAAGGAAAAGTAGTAGGTGAAGAAATGAAAGAGGAAGCCGCCTGGTAGAATTTTGCACAAAGCACAACTTAATCATGGCTAACACTTGGTTCAAGAATCATAAAAGAAGGTTGTATACATGGAAGAAGCCTGGAGATACTGATAGGTTTCAGATAGATTACATAATAGTGAGACAGAGATTTAGGAACCAGGTTTTAAATTGTAAGACATTTCTAGGGGCAGATGTGGACTCTGACCACAATCTATTTGTTATGAACTGTAGATTAAAACTGAAGAAACTGCAAAAAGGTGGAAATTTAAGAAGATGGCATCTGGATAAACTGAAACAACCAGAGGTTGTACAAGGTTTCAGGGAGAGTGTAAGGGAACAATCGACAGGAATGCAGGAAAGAAATACAGTAGAAGAAGAATGGTTAGCTTTGACGGATGAAGTAGTGAAGGTAGCAGAGGATAAAGTAGGTAAAAAGACGAGGGCTACCAGAAATGCTTGGGTAACAGAAGAAATATTGAACTTCATTGATGAAAGGAGAAAACATAAAAATTCAGTAAATGAAGCAGGCAAAAAGGAATACAAACGTCTCAAAAATGAGATCGACAGAAAATGCAAACTGGCTTAGCAGGGAAGGCTAGAGGACAAATGTAAGGATGTAGAGTCTTATCTCATGAGGGGTAAGATAGATGCTGCCTACAGGAAAATTGAAGAGACCTTTGGAGAAAAGAGAACAACTTGTGTGAATATCAAGAGCTCAGATGGAAACCCAGTTCTAAGCAAAGAAGGTAAAGTAGAAAGGTGAAGGAGTATATAGAGGTTCTATACAAGGGCGATGTACTTGAGGACAATATTATGGAAATGTAGGAGGATGTAGATGAAGATGAAATGGGAGATATGATACTGCATGAAGAGTTTGACAGAGCACTGAAAGACCAGAGTCCAAACAAAGCCCCAGGTGTAGACAACATTCCATTAGAACTACTGACAGCCTTGGGAGAACCAGTCCTGACAAAACTCTACCTCGTGGTGAGCAAGATGTATGAGGCAGGCGAAATACCCTCAGACTTCAAGAAGAATATAATAAATCCAATCCTACACAAAGCAGGTTTTGACAGATGCGAAAATTATCGAAGTATCAGTTTAATAAGTCACGGTTGCAAAATACTAACGCGAATTCTTTACAGACGAATGGAAAAACTAGAAGAAACCAACCTCGGGGAAGATCAGTTTCGATTCCATAGAAATACTGGAACACGTGAGGCAATACTGACCCTACGACTTATCTTAGAAGGAAGATTAAGGAAAGGCAAACCTACGTTCTAGTATTTGTAGACTTAGAAAAAGCTTTTGACAATGTTGACTGGAATACTTTCTTTCGATTTCTGAAGATGGCAGGGGTAAAATACAGGGAGCCAAAGGCTGTTTACAATTTGTACAGAAACCAGACGGCAGTTGTAAGAGTCGAGGGGCATGAAAGGGAAGCAATGGTTGGAAAGAGAGTGAGACAGGGTTGTAGCCTCTCCCCAATGTTATTCAATCTATATATTGAGCAAGCAGTAAAGGGAACAATAGAAAAATTCGGAGTAGGTATTAAAATCCATGGAGAAGAAATAGAAATTTTGAGATTCGCCGATGATATTGTAATTCTGTCAGAGACAGCAACGGACTTGGAAGAGCAGTTGAACGGAATGGACAGTGTCTTGAAAGGAGGATATAAGACGAACATCAACAAAAGCAAAAAGAGGATAATGGAACGTAGTCGAATTAATTCGGGTTATGCTTAGGGAATTAGATTAGGAAATCAGACACTTAAAGTAGTAAAGGAGTTTTGCTATTTGGGGTGCAAAATACCTGACGATGGTCAAAGTGGAGAGGATATAAAATGTAGACTGGCAATGGCAAGGAAAGCGTTTCTGAAGAAGAGAGATTTGTTAACATCGAGTACAGATTTAAGTGTCAGGAAATCGCTTCTGAAAGTATTTGTATGGAGTGTAGCTATGTATGGAAATGAAACATGGACGATAAATAGTTTGGGCAAGGAGAGAATAGAAGCTTTCAAATGTGGTGCTACAGAAGAATGTTGATGATTAGATGGGTAGATCACATAATTAATGAGGAGGTACTGAATAGGATTGCGAAGAAGAGAAGTTTGTGGCACAACTTGACTAGAAGAAGGGATCGGTTGGTAGGACATGTTCTGAGGGATCAAGGGATCACCAGTTTACTATTGGAGGCCAACGTGAAGGGTAAAAACGGTGGAAGTAACCAAGAGATGAATACACTAAACAAATTGAGAAGGATGTAGGTTGCAGTAGGTACTGGGAGATGAATAACCTTGCACAGGATAGAGTAGCATGGAGAGCTGCATCAAACCAGTCTCAGGACTGAAGACAACAACAACAACAACAACAACAACAACAACATATGGTTCAACAAGCTGCCACATACATCAAAAATTTGTGAAACAGGGGGTTAGCTTTCCTAGTAAATACGTGTTTGTACTAAAGGAATTCCAAGCCGAAGGCCCTCGATTGCAATATGTAATATATAAAGATGAATGTATTATGTATCACTACTGTATGTATTATTTATATTCACTGATCACTCAACTAACGGATGAAAAGTGACCAGCTTAATGACGGTAACAGAACTTAGTCTATCCAACACCACAACGAAAGTAGTTCACAGGGGTCACTTCTGAAGCATTCCATATAAAAACTGGCTTCAGACAAAGTGACAGCCTATCACTACTACTCTTCAACTGTGCACTGGAATATGTAATGACCGACTGGAATATGTAATGAGAGAATGGTAAGAAGATAATCAAAAGAAAATAAGAATTGGGTGTGTGACAAATGAAGTTTCAACTTCTTGGGATTTGCTGATGCTCTTGCTCACCTAGCCAACAATACTCAAGACATAATACAAGTTAAATCGCTACAACAAACAGCACAGGAAATTGGACTTGAAATATCAGTTGGAAAACAAGATTAAGTTGTCTTATCTGACGTGCAAATTAAATTACAAAATAAAAGGGAATCGAAACAGTTACGTATTGGACACCCATTTATAGGCATCTTTTTTCCATCGCTTCTATGCAGTCGCTGTGGTTATCCAATATGTAATCTTGTTTAGTGTGTTTTCTCTTGACTATGCTATTTTTCTTACATTTGTCTGTTCCAAACAACATATTTATATCATTACTGAATATTTCTGTTATCTTTAGTAATTGGTTGAGTTGTTGATTGGTTGCTGCCAGTAGTTTTAGATCATCCATGTATAGCAAATGTGTGATTTTGTTTGGGTATGTTCCAGTAATATTGTATCCATAATTTGTATTATTTAGCATGTTGGATAGTGGGTTCAGGGCAAGGCAGAACCACATAGGACTTAATGAGTCTCCTTGGTATATTCCACGCTTAATCTGTATTGGCTGTGATGTGATATTATTTGAATTTGTTTGGATATTAAGTGTGGTTTTCCAATTTTTCATTACTATGTTTAGGAACTGTATCAATTTAAGATCTACTTTGTATATTTCCAATATTTGTAGTAACCATGAGTGGGGTACACTATCAAAAGCTTTTTGGTGATCAATGTATGCGTAGTGTAGCGACCTTTGTTTAGTTTTAGCTTGAAATGTCACCTCTGCATCTATTATCAGTTGCTCTTTACATCCACGTGGTCCTTTGCAACATCCTTTTTGTTCTTCATTTATAATTTTGTTCTGTTTTGTATGTGTCATTAATTTCTGTGTAACGACTGAAGTTAATATTTTGTATGTTGTTGGTAGGCATGTTATGGGGCAATATTTAGCTGGGTTTGCTGTGTCTACTTGGTCTTTAGGTTTCAGATAAGTTATTCCATGTGTAAGTGTATCAGGTAATGTGTATGGGTCTGCAATGTAACTGTTAAATAATTTAGTTAGATGTGAATGTCTTGAGGCGAACTTCTTTAGCCAGAAATTCGCTATTTTATCTTTTCCAGGGGCTTTCCAATTGTGAGTAGAATTAATTGCTTGGGTGACTTCATGTTGCAAAATTATCACTTCAGGCATTTGTGGCATCATCTTGTATGTGTCTGTTTCTGCTTGTATCCACTGTGCATGCCTGTTATGTTGTACCGGGTTTGACCATATGTTGCTCCAGAAGTGTTCCATGTCTTATGTTTGGTGGATTGTCTATTTTAATGTGTGTGTTATCTATTGTCTGGTAACATTTCTTTTGGTTTGTGTTGAATGTTTGGTTTTGTTTCCTTCTATTTTCACTTTTTTTGTATCTTGTAAGTCGTTTGGCCAATGCTTGTAATTTTTGCCTCTTTTCATCTAATTGCTCTATCGCTTCTTGTTGTGAGATTTTACCTAACCTTTTTCGTTTTTTGTCTGATATTTCATTTCTTATAAATTATGTTAGCTGTCCTATGTCTTTTCTCAGTTTTTCTATTCTGATCTGTAGCCTGTGTTGCCATGCTGGTTTCGTGGGTTTCTTCTGTGTGTGGGTTTGTTCTGATCTCTGCCTAGTGTGTATATTTAGTGTAGTGAGTGCTCCTATATAAACCAGTAGTTGTAGCTCTCCCATAGTTGTATTTTCACTTATTGTACGATTGTGTTGATACTTGTTTCGACTTGTGGGTTATTTGGTGGTCTATGCATCAATGGTCTAATGTCTGTATTTGTGTCTTTGTATTCTATATATGTCAGCTGAAATTTTTCTTCTATATCTAACGTGTGTCACTTCATGTTCTATTTGTCCTTGTTCTGGTGGCAGTCTTAAAATTTCGTTTTCCTCTGATTGTTTAATTGATGCGTGGTGTTCTTTGTTTGTTTGCTCTGGGATGTTTGAGTCCATTACGGTATTTTTTTCTTCTTCTTCTGATTGCACATTATTTTGTTCCAGTATTTGTTGTACTTGTTATTTGATGTTTTCTAATTCTGACTGGGGTATCCTGTTATTTTTATTATTACACGGATCTGATCAGCTAGTCGTTGTTCTGTTAAAAATTTTAATTCTGAGTATCTGGTAATAAATGTTGTGTATACTTGTGATCTGTATCCCATTGTGTTGGTTCGTAAGTTTGTTGCTTGGTAATAACAGAACATGAGGTGTCGATTAACTTCATCTGACCATCTCATCCTCTGTCTGTTTTCCTTCTAGAGTGGTTGCAGGAAGCATATCCTGCAGAACACCTCTATTTCGATTTAAATAATTTTCCGTGTGGCTAGCAGTGTCGTTACCATTGTGGACGGGCATAGGGTTCAAGCGTCGTCCCCGACCATGACAGCACTTGTCCGAAGCTTCATTAGTTCTGTCCTGAACCAACTAATCACACTAAAAGGTGGTTAGCCCTATTAGTGGTTTCTTTTCGTCGCCTTTTACGACTGGCAGAACATACCAGAGGCCTATTCTTATCCCGGGCCTCTGCGGGGTTTAATATTATTATTATTGTTATTATTGTCATAAATACAGCAGGATTGTAATACTGAATAGATCCAACATTTAATTTTCCAAATAATAGCAAGTGACATGATGCTGGTAGTTATTAGTTTAATAAAACATTTACAAAAATGAAATACAATATAATTTAGCTTACGTGATTTTAAACATAAAATTATTCAAAGAAAATTCGTTTAGCAAGGCGTTAATGTTGCTGATGGTGTATGTGGTGTAGGGGAGGGGAATTACTAACCAATAGAAGATTGCATTCGTGAGCAACATAATTCTCAGCTGAATTCTGTGCTCGATAAAAAGTCTGCATCCCAGATTCAACTAGGGGGGGGGGGGGGGGGGGGGGCAAACAGCAGCTACTCAAGACTGTGACGTTTTCCCATCACTGCATGATTCTGGTTGAGAGGGCGATGATCAACAGCAGCATAATATTACGGCTCACCTCGATACTTAAATGTCCAAACAAGTTGCGTTATGCCAACCAAGTTCACACAGCTGTCCAAACAAGTTACGTTACGTAATCAGTTTACGAAAGTACTACAACGAGCGAGGTGGCGCTGTGGTTAGCACGCTGGACTCTTTGACGAGAACAACGGCTCAAAGCCACGTCCGGCCATCCAGTTTCACGTTTCCCACGATTTCCCTAGATCGTCCCACGCAAATGACGGGACGGTTCTTTTGAAAGGGCACAGCCGATGTCGTTCCCCATCCTTGACACAATCCGAGCCTGTGTTCCCGTCTCTCATGATCTCTATGCCGACGGGACGTTAAACCTTTTTTTCCCTTCCTCCTTTACAATACAACTGTTACAGCTCTTTGGCACACTTCAGCTAGACACACAGTGAACGAGTGAAAGAAGCATGTTCAGCGCGCTAGGGACGCTTGAAGTCTCCCGGTTTGCTTGGGTAGCGTTGCAGACTCCGTTGTAGTGAAGGAAGTCAACGCGAACCGGTTAAAGAGAAGATTTCGAATGACACTACAACAGAAATTAACCATGGCCCTCCTTCACCCTCATCAGCGGAAATAAAGCGAAACTCGTAACTACAGTTTATCAAAGCGAAATAAATGGTTTCTAACGGTTGAAAGTGTCGGATTTTTAAAGTAAAATTTACTTTCTCCTACTTAGTGACATGTGCATGTTTCACGTAAGTCTGCAACGGTTTTTGTTGCTTCACATCGTTCCTTTATTAAGTGACGTATCTGGGAGTGGTTTTCATCTCTGCATTTGCTTAAATCGGTTGTTAAATACTGGCAAGACAAAATCTGGAAATCAGAAGTACAACCACTTCCAAGGATTATTTAGCGTTTTATGTATTATTTCCGAACCTGCAAATATCTCTACTGGCTGCACAAGCGTGAAACAAAGCTTCGAGCTAGTCTTTCCAGCACACGAGATAGTTGCCCGTTGCAAGCACAGGATACGACCGTTTGTGAGGTGCAACTTGAACAAACGCCTGAAACTGTTTTAACGACACTGTGCGTTCATCACTCACGTGAAAACATGTAGAATCACGGGTAAAGTCTTCTGCAGGCCTTGAGAGTTTAGAGAAAGTAGAAGGGGCACAGAGGATAAATAAGTGACAAACGCAGTTCGCTAAATCTCAGCATCTGCTCGATCTTTCTATTACCGCGGCATTGGGCAGTAGTTCCAGGCCCTGTCTACTGGGACAACATGACGTCACCCGACATCACTTTCCTGCAAAATGTTCTTTGCTTACTTCCTAGGCAACATGTTGCACGACCGACCACGCGGTGAGATCCTCCCAGTGGAGTGACAAGGACGTCACTTCGGCCCTACATTACTTTTTATTTTTCGTATCTGACCTTTTCTCTGGGATATAATTAAAGTAAGAAATTTAATAAAGCTAGAAAGTTTCCTTCCTGCTCCCTCTCCCTTATTCTGTCAGGCATAGGGGGCACTGCGACCAGGCCTTCTGCCCACCCGGTCCCCACCTGTTTAAAAAAGTGGGAAGTGTCGAAACATGCAAATGGTTTAGAAATGGAAACAAAATCCAGATCCGCTACCATCGCCGGTAGAAAAAAAGTAGTAAGCGTCGCGCAATGTGGATATAGAGTTTAAAGTTCACTCCATTCCCTACTTTCGCCTGTCGCTTCACCTTCCAGCGAATACGTGCAGAAACAGCTTGTGGCAGCGGCCAACCGCAGCTCGCCGCTGACGTCACTCGCCGTCCGAGGAGTGTGTTTAGCAACTGTCACCTCCTTATTTCAAGTTGGAGTATTCGTCTTCCAGTTGCGTGTTGGAGTTGGCGTACTTAAACTTAAGAACGCAAATACTTAAGGATGAAAGGAAACCACTCCCTGAAGAGTGAAAGTGTTACTTGTTGCTACGCACACACAAAAGGCCGAAAAGTTGCAAACTTTCGGATTTTATTTACTCTGTTTTCCTTCTATTGCTCTAGCTCGTCAAAGGATAAAATCCAGAAGTTAGCAAGTTTTCCCCCTTTCATGTGTGCCTATCGACAAACCGACGCTTCTGCTTTTCGGTGAGGGGGGTCACCTTTAATCTAAATGATTAACTTCAACTATTTGTATTTCACAAAATTTTGTTTGAAAATCGGGAGCGGGACCCAAAGACCCCAACCATGAAGCGTAGAGAGGATGTGATGTCGCCATGTCGTATCGTATGCCTTCCGCATGTCAAGAAAGACGGCGACCAGATGCTGACGGCAGGTAAAGGCCGTACGGATGACAGACTCCAGGCACACCAGATAATCGGCGGCAGAGCGGCCCTGATGGAACCCACCCTGAGACGGAGCCAGAAGGTCCTGAGAGTCAAAGTAGCAAACTCGACCTCCAGCTCACCATGCATTCGAGTAACTTGCAGAGAACGTTCGTGAGGCTAATGGGGCGGAATCTATCCACCTCCAGTGGGTTTTTGCCTGGTTTCAAAACGAGGATAACACTTTCCCGCCATTGCCGCGGGAACTCACTCTCAACCCAGATACGGTTGAAAAGGTCTAGGAGGCATCGCTGGCAGTCCACTGAGAGGTGTTTCAGCATTTGACAGCGGGCTCGCGCACGGGGCCATTTAAGGGGGATGAGGTGTTCCAATGAGGGATGCCGTTTGTGATGCTGGAGTGTCCACATGCGATCCTTAATTGCCTCTGGGATCTCGGGCGACCATCAAGGCACAGTCCTCCGCCGAAGGTACCCAGAAGAACAGGGAATGGCAGATTCTGCGGCAGTAACGACTCTAGTGGTGACCAAGTGAACCATCGCATCAATAGTGTCATTGGAAAGAGGCTCAATAGTGGTAATGGAGGTGAACAGTCAGCCTTATTCATAGCCCATCTGCAGGGACGCCCAGAAGAGTGATGCTGTGGCAGTGACAGAAAGATCGAAAGTGGTCACTACTGCACAAGTCGTCATGCACACTCCATTGGACAGATGGTAATATGCTAGGACTGTAGATCGAAAGGTCGATGGTTGAGTACGTGCCATGTGCCAAACTGAAATGTGTGAAGGCACCATTATTCAAAAGAGAAAAATCAAGCTGTGCCAATACTTACTCAACGATGCTGCCTCGGCCTGTTGCCACCGATCCACGCCGCAGAGGGTTATGGGCGTATAAGTCGCCCAGTAACGGAAAAGGTGGCGGCAACTGGGCTATCAGTGCAGCCAGGACATGCTGTGGGACATCACCAGCCGGTGGAAGATAGAGACTGCAGGCAGTAACAGCCTGAGGCGTCCTCCACACCCGAAAAGCAACAGCCTCTAAAGGCATTTGTAGAGGGACAAACTCGCTGTAAAGGGAGTGAAAGACGTAGATGCCGACGCCACCAGAAGGCGTCAAGTAAATTTTTATCTGCTTTTTTGAATAGGTATACTTTTCGCTTATGTTTCGGGGATATGGAGATTACGATATTCAATCTCGCTACGACAACCCTGTGTTCACTAATCCCCAAATCGGTTTTGATGCTCGTTATTAACTCAGGATTATTTGTTGCTAAGAGGTCAAGTTTCTTTTCACAACACCATTAACTATTCGCATGGGCTCGAACTAATTGCTCGAGATCATTTTCAGAGAATGCATTTAGCACAATTTCAGATGATATTTTATGCGTACCTCTGGAATTAAACATTTATTTTCACCAACATAACAAGGGTAAATTAAAGTCACCACCAACTATTATCGTATGATTCGGGTACGTGTTCGACATCAAACTCAAGTTTTCTTTGAACCTTCAGCAACTGTGTCATCTGAGTTGGGAGGTCGGTGGAAGGATCCAATTATTATTTCGTTCCGGTTGCCAACAATGACCTCTGCTCACACTAACTCACAGGAAGCATCTACTTCAATTTCGTGACAAGTTAAACTACTTCCGACAGCAACAAACACGTCATCGCCAACCTTGTTTAGCCTATCCTTTTGGAACACCGTTAGGTTCTTCGCAAAAATTTCGGCTGAGCTTACGTCCGGCTTTAGCCAGCTTTCAGTGCCTATAACGATTTCATCATCAGTGCTTTCTACAAGCGCTTGGAGCTCTGGTACAGTGTGTTAACTGTAAGACGGTAGAATTGTGAGGGGAGTTCGTGGAGAGGAGCCGTTGGGGGGGGGGGGGGGCGACGACAAGGCACGCCTTCCAGTTGCAGTGCTGGCACCACAAATTGCGCGTCATGCTTACACGAAAGCAGACGAAAGGTTTGGAAGTAAAACTCGCTTTAAATGTTGTTCGTAAACGAAACAAATACTCATGTATGTTTGTCTACTATGCGCTTACAAACCATTGCAGTGAAACTTTGGTGAGTTGTTCTTCGAACGCCCGAAAAGAGTAACGGACAATGAATCAACGATAATGTCACTGTAGCATGCGTAGCGCAATTTGTCATGCAGTGGACCCCGCTTCGATTCCCACTACCCGCATTTTTTTCATTCCCATCAATGTTTAACTATTAATTATAAAATTTAAATATGCGTAAACAGGTCATATAGTATAACGTAACTGTCAATCTATGTATTTAAAAATGAATGTATGTATGTCTGCCCTCTGTGCGTTCCCAAACCATTCATCCGATTGCGATGAAATTTTGGTGATTTGTTCTGCGCAAGCCCACGAAGGTTCCTAGCCGAAATAAAAGAAATAAGACACATTCTTGAGGAGATATGTTAAACAATGAGATGCCACCACAGGAAAAATCATCCATCATTACTTCGATTTCTCCACTTTTCATAACTTAAAAGAAAGAGAATGGTTTATAAGAAAATGCCTTCCGCACTGCATGTATTTTTTTGAATTTGGAAATGTACTGCAATATGAATTTGTTTCGAAATAATACAGTAACCAGTGGTGTTTCCATACAAAGCAATACGAAATGGTTCAAATGGCTCTGAGCACTATGGGACTCAACTGCTGTGGTCATCAGTCCCCTAGAACTTAGAACTACTTAAACCTAACTAACCTAAGGACATCACACACATCCATGCCCAAGGCAGGATTCGAACCTGCGACCGTAGCAGTCGCACGGTTCCGGACTGAGCGCCTAGAACCGCGAGACCACCGCGGCCGGCACAAAGCAATACGGTAGCAAGGAAAAATGAAATATAAGGTAATTCGGACGACATAGGGGGCTCCTTCAAAGTGATCGCGAACAAAATATCTGACATGGAAACTCACCTTTTCTTGACAGGCGTTTGTGGTGATACGCCAGGATGATCCTTGGAAAAATGTTTGAATCTTCCAATGCTACACATGCTTTGTCCTATGTATGTAGCAGCTCTCACTGAAGATTTGTAAATGGGGTGAAGCAATTTTTTCTGCTCCCTTTCCCTTTCGCAGCATTCAATCACACGCAATATAATTTTGCGAGCATCGCTAAGTAATACTGGTTTCCTTCTAACCGTAGTCCTACCAGTAGGGGTTGTTGGCGACTCCCGAGATCGGCCAGCAACTGCCTCTTCACTCATTTTGATAATGTTTAGCACAACTGCACAATAAAAACACGCAGAACAGTACAGCGCAAAACAATAACGAAGCAGACGACAATGGGTACCTTGTACAACACAGTCAGCTACGTAATGTTGGCAGCAGTCGAAACTGCGTGCCTACCGAAGCCTCCCGACGTTTACCGACTTCTACCGAGTCGGGACTAGGAGAGGTCTGCCATCTAAAGGTTTACTCACTGTACTTCCCAACACAGCTACGACAATTTACAACTGTTACATCAATGGTTCCATTATCTACGTTCTTCCTGTGTTCAGCCTGCTCTCTTTGTGACTGAATCACTTCTTGCGTTTTCCCCAATCTTTTCCTCTAAATGCTCTACGAAGAATTGAGGCTTTGTCGACATGAATGACTCCCCATCAGCTCTCGTACAAACTAGGAACCGGGGCGGATAAGTGTCACTGCTATCCAGAGCCTTACGCTCCTCGCACGGTGTGGCCAGGGAGGGGAACGATTTGGGATCGTATTTCTGAGCGTTGAATTGAGTCGGAGAACGCTTAGAGGCGGCCGGCGGCTGGCCACCAGCGAGAGATGACGTACCACGCTTCACTGGGGGTCATCTGCCCTGGTGCCACCCACTCCGACCAAGGGCCCTCCCAACGAGCGCCACGCAGCCTCAGCACGGGTCACCTGGCAGGATGGCCATTGCTGGGAGTCCCGAAGCCCCAGGGAGATAGGCCCCTACTCCTTGGCATACGTGGGGAGTTAACACAGGGATCGCTCTGCTGATGCCTGCGTCGTCAGGGGCTACAACCAACAGGGTACACAGCGGCCCGACCACAACGGACTGGCTACCGTGCTGGATATTAGGTGCAAGGAAGTCCATGGTCGCCGTCTCCGCAAAAAGCAACACTGCACAGTGCATGGTGGAAATCGCATCCAGGCAATGCACCATGTAAGGCGCCCTTCCCCAATTGGCTCGCTCTTCAGAAGAATTTGGAAAGATGGGGGTCGAACACGAGAGGGGACCATCACATATAGGCCGAAACATTGGCGACTCCTTTTAGTCGCCTCTTTCCAGGCAGGAATACCGCGGGCCTATTCTAAGCCCCGAACCCGCAGGGGGGTAGTGCGCATAGCAAACCATCATTTTTCACTTAAGAACTTACTCTAAAAATCCCTCAACACGCCGATAATTACGCCGTAGCTCTGTATTCAATCACCAGTCACTAATAAAAATTCACATTGACGAAGCATCCTTGTTTTCGCTCGGAAACGCAATTACAACACCGAACATAATGGCAGTCCCGGGCTGCTGAGCGCTGGTAGGGTCCTTTTGGACGCCGGCGGTGCCGCTCGCCACTGTGGACACACCTCGTGATCCCTGACGTGCATTCTGGTATCCATGCACACACCCTACTGACAGAGAAATCTTGAAATGTCATTCTTATTCGCCATTTATCCTACATATTACCCAAGACGTTTTGGCAACTTCGGAACCCTTTAAAAGAACACCAAGTGTGGGAATATCAGCACCTATTTTGTTGCCGAATCTACCCACCATTTCCTTTCCATTCATAAGTGAAACCTGAGTCTGATTCACGTATTTGGTTAAAAATAGTCTCATTTACTCCCACTAATAAGATTATAGCAACAATGCAACAGTCGAGCCCCTGAAGGGAATCTAATTGTAACTTACACTTTTTCTAGAAAACAGGTGAACAGACATAAATGAAAAATTCTGCACTAAATGTTGATGCTTCTGCAGTTCGTTCCGAATTTTCTGCCTGAATGTTCAGCAGAGTTCGACTGTCAACTTCAAAGCCATTCGTGAACCATACTGACAGACCTATTTACTGTCACTTTTTAAATTCTATTTCTGAAATCTTCATTCTCATTTGTGAATCAAAAATTAAATGTGCTGCCGAATCACTCGCAAAAACAGTACTGCAGTGTCAAAATATCTATGCCCGACTTGATCCGTCTACACGTCACCATACCGAGACAGAGTTATGGTTCATACGTGGGGCAGGGAGGCCTCTAGAGGCGCTGTGCACCCAGCCTCCCAAGCCAGACAACCCCGACAGAAAATCAGGCAGGTCGCGATACCTAGAGGTGGCAGCCCTATCACGTGACTTAACGTGCGCAGATTGTGTGTCTTTGGCAATGTGGAATGTTAGAGGGCTGATCAACACAGAAAACGAGTTAAACCAAGTACGCAAGGAGAAGGAAGCATACACTGCAAGAACAGAAACTAAGAAAAAACTAAAAAGAACAAAAGATCTGACGGACTACTCGATAGCTTACACTGGCGTCCCGCAAAGAAAATGAGCTAGTGTTGGAGTGGCAATTTCAGTCAACGATAAATGTAGAGGACACACAAAATTACAAACACATTTTACAGACAAAGACAGTAACAAGTTTATATGGAGTGCGCGAAGATTAATGTCTGTGATTGACTACACACTGATTAATTATAAAATGAAGAATCTTATACATGTTTATACAGGACGAGACATAGGTAGTGACCACTTCCTTCTACGTAGTAAGATGAGGCTATTGCCAAAATGGAAGGAGACAAACTCGTGAAGAAACCACAGCAACAGTAGATCAAAATATATCTTCTGTCGGAATATAGTGTTAGGAAACTTCATCAGTACTGATTCCAAGGAAAGCTTGCTTTATTACCAGTCAATAAAGACATAGATATAGAATGGAGAATCAAAACCGCATCATTGAAGAAGCCCTAGAAGCACTTGGTACAAGGAAGAAAACAGATGGGGAAAACTACTCAATTTGGAACACAGAAATTAAAGAAGCGATTAAACAACAACACATAGCTTGTATGAAGTTTCTACAGATGAAAACGTCAGAAAGTTTGCAGACGTACGAAATAAAGCGGAATGCTGCCAAACAATTACCGTGCAAAGCACACCAACAGTCATGGGACCCATTCATAAGCGTCTTAGAACACGATGTACATGGCAGACAGCAATGTGCATGCGAGGTCATGAAAGCCCTCAACAAGGAAGAAAAAGACGCTGTCTCACTAAACATTATAAGCAATGCATAAATTATACAGATATGTGGTGTACACCGAAGGCTGAAAATGACACTCGAGGAGGTATGTACAATGAATCAGTAGATGCAATTACTACAGACGAACTATAACACGCCTTGAAAGGCATGAAATATAGGAAAAAAGAATAGATGGAATACACGCAGAGATAATTAAATATAGAGGGTTACCACTAAATAAGGCTTTAAAATTAATAAATGATTGTTGATCGAAATGTAAGAGTGCCAGATCATTGTATATAGCAGAAGTAATGTCTTTCCAGAAAATGGAAACAATGATTGTAGAAGCTATTGCGGCATAAGTCTTCGAAACACTGGCTACAAACTGTATAGATAGATCAATAACAACATGCAGAATATTACAGAAACTATTATTTCTGAAGAACACAATGGTTTTAGGTCGTTTGTGCACAGTCATTGTGGATGTAATTAAGGACTTGATAGGAAAAACACGGAATTTAATGCAGAAACCCATAGGGCCTTATCAATCTTCAGAAGGCCTTTGAACGTGTGAGCCATGATATCCTATGGAAGATTATGTCCGAACATTGATATACTTACCACCTAACAGAGTTAGTGAAAAGTCTTTACAATAGCACATGCATTGCTATGAACACAGGTAGGAATCGATTAGAAGACAATTATTAACCAAGGCGCTAGGCCAGCCTTAGTGGCCGAGCGGTTCTAGGCGCTACTGTATGGAACCACGCGACCGATACAGTTGCAGGTTCGAATCCTTCCTCGGGCATGGATGTGTGTGATGTCCTTAGGTTAGTTAGGTTTAAGTAGTTCTAAGTTCTAGGGGACTGATGTCCTCAGAAGTTAATTCCCACAGTGCTCAGAGCCATTTGAACCAAGGCGTTAGATGTGGACTATCACCAACCCTTTTCAATACTACAATGACATTATCCCAAATGTAAATGTAAAGTAAACAAAGGAATTAACATAACGAATGAGGAGTATCTGAATGTACCTCAGACTGACCTCCAAAGATCAGTGTACCAGCTAACAAGGATGAATATACAAGCTAAGCGAAATTAACAAGAAAAACAGCTTTTGAATTTCTAGTAACAAAACAAAAATGACATTCTGAGGAAAATCTCCAGTCAGGTCAAAAATTTTTTTTAGATAATTCAGTTTTAGAACAAGTGTCTCAACTCTTATTTAGGCTGTGTTGTAAGTTTTGATTTGGAACCTGATATTGAAAATAAAATACAGAAATGTCAAGCCCTCTGTGGCACCACTGGGCTATAAAGCACAAAAAGAAACCATCATGATATTCTATAAAGTAGTCGAAAGTTTGGTTACCTAAAAAAACAAGGGGTTCCTAAGAAAGACAAAGAGCTGCCCAAGAATATGATTAAAAACGAAGAATTAGAAGAAATATTTTCTTCATGAATGAAAAAGTAAAAAAAAAAAATCGTCAAGATTGGAAGCTAACACCTCATGAGAATTCCAGGTCACAGAATTCCTCAGACGATCGTGAACTACAAGCAGAATGGGAGATATTGGAAGGCCTGGGAAATGGTGGGTATGATTTTGTTCGAGAGGTCGTAACAGGCAACAGCCTCATCCTTCAAAGGATGATGATAGTGTGTGTAGGGGTCTTGTAGGATCTCTTTGCTTGAAGCAGCTTGAATACGTGCATAAAAATCACTCTTAGGTGCAGCTCCATCATGTCATTGAGTGACAGAAATTTAAATTACGTTTGGTAGTCTTTTCTTAATGTAGACCAACAAACAATACGCGACCATATTTTTACAGGTTCGAAGCCTAGGAACATTTAGTATACGTTACCGCCTAAATAGCACTGAATGACTATATTTGTTTCAGTTTTCGAATACCCTTCAGGCATTATAACAAAATGAAAGGGCTTCTTTCACTTCCTATGAGACATTCTAGCATATTGTTACCGTTCTAAGAATTTTAGGCGGCCGAAGTGGCCGTGCGGTCAAAGGCGCTGCAGTCTGGAACCGCAAGACCGCTACGGTCGCAGGTTCGAATCCTGCCTCGGGCATGGATGTTTGTGATGTCCTTAGGTTAGTTAGGTTCAACTAGTTCTAAGTTCTAGGGGACTAATGACCTCAGCAGTTGAGTCCCATAGTGCTCAGAGCCATTTGAACCATTAAGAATTTTATTTGGTGTATCGTAAGGTGTTTATTTTTCCCTTTTAGATTCTCATTTTTCCTAAGACGGATCCTTCCTTGAAAGTTCCAATGGAAGGAAAAAATTTCTGATTTGCACTATCTTTCTACTCATTACGAACTCTTCGAACAAGTCCCTTGAGAGCTGTGTATCGAAGTAAATCGGCAGTCGCTTCCATCCCACCTTTTTCTTATAGGTCTAGAACATATCTTTCGTCTAGTAGAGCAGCAACCGTTACATTCCACTCCAACCTGTTACTTGCAAATTATAGAACACGCGAGCATATAATCCCTTAACTACAATTGCAAACCTTGTGCTTGAAGTATCAGGATGTAAACATATTCTGTCATGTACCAGTACAGTTTTACTGTTCATCAGAACGTCAGTTCGGAATCAGAATGGATGCAATTCATTGAGTAACTACAAAGAGTTCAGTAGATGACAAAATGCATAGCACTGTTTACGGGATTACCGAAAGTTTGTGACTCCCACCATTCTGCTTTGACTCATGACGTTATAAAGATACCGGAAATCCGGTTTTCAAGCATAAAGAATATGTCCCTCATAGTGCCACTCATTGCATCCGCGAACAAACCTAAGTAACATGCGCAATAACGACTACTAAAAAGTCATTAACGAGCCAACCACGAGAAGCAGGAATTCTCAGGGGGGGGGGGGGGGGGGAGTGGGGGAGGGGGGGGAGACAAAAGGCTGTATGAATAACGTAACTTTCCAGACAAATATTAACCCTAAAATCAAGCACACGAAAATCTGCACAGTAAGCAAAATCCAAACACGCAAAACCAATGGCATTGTAATATCGCTTGACCTGTATTGCTTGAACCAAACCCTCGGTACCAGAAACGCACACAAATCTCCAGAAATCGATACAGCATATTTCACTTGGTCTATACAGCAGAAAAAAGAAAGCCCATAGTGACAAAAAAACACTGAAATCGTCAAACCCGTTACGTAAACCTTCAGTTAACATATATAACACAAAGTCCACATTTTAACTATAACTCTCCATGGTACAAAAAATATGACCAACCAACGACGGTAAACCGTAGTCGACGACACCTACCAACCACTATCTAACAACTGCCAAATACTAACAAGAAAACACCTTCAATTAATGGAAATAATCGTCTGCTATTGGACGAAATAGTTGCTGGAAACTTATCACAGACAATTTCTTCTCCCACTGCAACTAGCAATGACTTGCTCGTAAATTTCATTATCACAGACAATGAATTTTATATGCATTCCCTGTCCTCTTCCCGAAAATTCAGAAAACTACTTATGCGACATTTGGTGAGTTTACAAGCTTTTCTTCTCACAGCCTTCACCCAGAGCCTTTAGAGTTGGATGGATACGAAATCTGAAGTCAGATGACGGAAGGAAAACCTCTACTGCGAAAATAAATAGCGCAGCCACTGCTGACTAATATAAAACCAACCATCTATCGAATCCAAACACGCAAAATAATGATGTAAAATGTTCATTTTTGATGTTTACTGTAAAAAAAAAAAAACAAAAAAAAAACAAATATTCGCAAAGAGCAAGCTATTATACAAGTTATCCCAGAGGGAAGTTTTAATGAGTGGATGATATCGACATACCATCTATTTTCATTTTACATGCATAACATGTTTACAAGAACATCAATTAAAACATTAACATTCGTTTTCTTAAAACTTAACATCCCTGTAAAATAGAATTTATAAGAAATATCAGTTCACTTACCATGGCTGTTAACTTGGTGAGAAACTCCACTCCCAAATAGCAAATAGGTGAACTCCAGCAGCAAAAAAACAACCTCCAGCAGCAAATAAACAACCTCCAGCAGCAAATAAACAACCTCCAGCAGCAAATAAACAACCTCCAGCAGCAAATAAACAACCTCCAGCAGCAAATAAACAACCTCCAGCAGCAAATAAACAACCTCCAGCAGCAAATAAACAACCTCCAGCAGCAAATAAACAACCTCCAGCAGCAAATAAACAACCTCCAGCAGCAAATAAACAACCTCCAGCAGCAAATAAACAACCTCCAGCAGCAAATAAACAACCTCCAGCAGCAAATAAACAACCTCCAGCAGCAAAAAAACAACCTCCAGCAGCAAAAAAACAACCTCCAGCAGCAAAAAAACAACCTCCAGCAGCAAAAAAACAACCTCCAGCAGCAAAAAAACAACCTCCAGCAGCAAAAAAACAACCTCCAGCAGCAAAAAAACAACCTCCAGCAGCAAAAAAACAACCTCCAGCAGCAAAAAACAACCTCCAGCAGCAAAAAAACAACCTCCAGCAGCAAAAAAAACAACTCCAGCAGCAAAAAAACAACTCCAGCAGCAAGAAAAACAACTCCAGCAGCAAGAAAAACAACTCCAGCAGCAAAAAAACAACTCCAGCAGCAAAAAAACAACTCCAGCAGCAAAAAAACAACTCCCAACAGCAAAAAACAACTCCCAACAGCAAAAAACAACTCCCAACAGCAAAAAACAACTCCCAACAGCAGAAAACAACTCCCAACAGCAAAAAACAACTCCCAACAGCAAAAAACAACTCCCAACAACAAATAAACAGCTCCGTTCAATAACAACAACTCCCGCCAACAACAACAACTCCAGCCAACAACAACAACTCCTGCCAACAACAACAACTCCCGCCAACTCTGTACAAACAACTCTGCAATACGCGATGTCTACAAGAATAACCAAGTAAGACGAATAACCCGCAACTGTTCGTATCATCCGTTGCAGCCGTCAGGCAGATCACGTGACTCGATAGCAGCGCCTCTCGCGGCGCCCCAACAACCGACCGTCTAACAAATTGGCTGTGTGTTGGTGTTTTGACTGACCGACCGACAAAATTTCATTTTCGGTATGTCGGGCGCGTCCGACCAGTCGACAGCCGACCGAAGAAAATGTGTCGTGTGTAGCGCGATCGTGCCAACCGCATGAGTAGAACTCCTGTTTTGACACAGCTCTCGGAATTAAATACTTTTGTAATATATATTTCGACGTCCTAGGCGGACGAAAATTTAAGGACAGAGTTTTTAGAGAAATTCAAAGATTGCAGATGCTTCCGCGATACGACGTGCAAGGAGTATAACAATAGAGATGCAAGAAATAAGGCACTTATTTCATTTTTTAACGAATCCATAATGATTGCTCTATGTGCAACACGAGATTAGCTCTGTCTATCTTCTTTATTTCTGCTTTTAGATTTTATTTCCATGTAGAGCAAATTTTGGGATATTTTATTTATTTTTATTTATTTATTTATTTATTTATTTCATTTCTAACAGTTGCTAAATGTTTCATTTCTTACGTAACTGTTATCGTATATACTAGATGATGCACCCTCGTGTGTAGTGTTTCTTGCTCAAATATGAAATGAGGTTCTGAAATTTACAGGTCGTCTTTAACACTACATCCATAAATCAGTTAATAACGTTTTCATGAACGTCTTTTGTTTTATTTATTTTACTTTATCATGATTTATTTCCTCTGTCAACTACAGATCACGTTGCACGTTTCAGGAATAATTTTAGTTCATAATTGGAGCGGTATGACAGTACTGAATGTCTGTCGCCAGTGGCGAGATATCATAATACAGCTAACAGTGTCTCCTGGAAATTTAACACCTCTGTCAGTACTGCATTATTTTTCCTTTAAGATTGGTTCTATGATGTCCAGCAGCTCCGAAATGCATGATTCACCCCTTCTTAAATAATCAGGAAATCTATAAGCTCTCAGCCTGAACATCGGTGAATTTCTTCCCTTGCATTGGCCATTTCTTTGCCCACAGCTTTCTCTCCGCTTTTTTTCCCTTCTTACCTTTAAAACAGCCAAAGCAAACCCTGTTATTTCTGTGAAAAACCAGCCGGATCTCATGGAACAAAAACGCAATGAACTGAAGATAAAACAAAAATCAGGACGGCACTATAATCGCCGAGTATAGTCGGTTCGGACGTGTGTAGGCTGCGACCAATTTGGGCATTCTGCCATCCGATAAACTGGTGTGTGTGTGTGTGTGTGTGTGTGTGTGTGTGTGTGTGTGTGTGTGTGTGTGTAGGAGCCTTGTATATTCAAATACCATTCATTTAGACCCTAAACCGATGCCAAATCTCGAATCCTGCCTCGGGCATGGATGTGTGTGATGTCCTTAGGTTAGTTAGGTGTAAGTAGTTCTAAGTTCTAGGGGACTGATGACCACAGCTGTTAAGTCCCATAGTGCTCAGAGCCATTTGAACCATTTTTGATGCCAAATCCGTATTTCCAGCTTCCTGACACTGAGCTGCCTCTGTTTCCTTTGCCTGGTCTTTGATGATATCCAGCGCAGCTGGATAAATGCTTCCGTTCTGGCGCGAATTTTAATTACTTCCGGATGAAAAGTAGAGAATCGTTCCCAAAGTATGGCGCACAGGTTCTTAGTGGCACCAATTTCCGTGTACAAATTGTGGCTCCATATATCTGGACAAAAATTAATTCCAGTTTCGTAGCTGGGGGTGGAGGTTAGAGTTTAACGTGCTGTCGACAGCGAGGCCATTAGAGACGGAGCACTAGCTCGGACTACGGAAGGGTGGACTAGGAAGTCGGCCGTGCCCTTTCACAAGGACCATCCCGACATTTTCAGTAAGTAATTTAGGGAAATCACGGAAATACTATACCTAAATGGCCGAACGCGAGAAATCGTAGTCAGCCACCCAACCGAACTTTCCTCAAGCATTGCCAGTAACTCCTCAGCGTGTGTCGCCAGTGATCTGTCGTAATGTTGCTTCGGTATACTACATATCTGGCAAGATATAGTATTGAAATCCTTCAACACTGAAGTCAGAAGCCTGTTATGAGACATCGTAATCTGCTGCTGCGAAATCTAGATTTTCGAGCTCTTTCTCTCATTCAGTTACTGTCAGAGTCTCACTTTCAATAAAGGACCCTACCCTATACATGCACCTGGCAATCCTGATTTAGGTTTTCCGTGATTTCCCTAAATCGCTCCAGGCAAATGCCGGGATGGTTCCTTTCAAAAGGCACGGCCGACTTCGATCCCGTCCTTCCCTAAACCCTATACATGCGCCGATTTATCGACCGACCGATAAATTGTGCGTGTGTAGCTTGTTGACCGACCGACCGACTAACTGTACGCCTGTAGGCTTGGTGGTCTAAAGAGCGATTTTCCTTTGCGTTGGGTTGGTTAGGTGAGACCAGCAGACAGCCGCACCCGCCTGCCCACGGCCCCATTCGCCGTACAAACTGTGTAGCCTGTGGTGCGAGCCGCCCCCTACAACGGTTCCTCTTCAGTGACTACGCGCGGGGTTCAGTGCACGCCGAATGTGGCTAACATGGCAGTGTGCGAGGCAGACGAAATTTTGACGACAGAGTTTTTGGAAAGTTTTCGAGTCTTCAGATGTCTGTGGGACGTGCCGTGCGAGCAGTATAGCAATAGAGGGGTAAGAAGTCAAGTGCTTCTTTCTTTTTTAAGCGAATCTGTAGTAGTTTCATGTGCCAAACAGAGAAAACAAAAAGTACACACATTTGTGAATAACTGTTAGTCGTCTGTCTGTTTCTCGGTTTTGTTTCCAATACTCATCGGAAAGGAAGTCAGATAACCTTAAAGAGAGACAGATTCGATTTTTATTCCGATACGTATAGAAAATAAAAATTAGAATTCGAATTACAGACAGTAGACGGACTTACACACTTGGATCATGATTGGAAGTGTTACAAAAATTCTACCTATCGTCACCCCTCCTGCTATGAAGAGCAAAGTGAAGTACTTTTCTTAAGTTATAACAACTGTTAAGTGTTTCATTTCTTAAGAATATGTTGCTGAATTTATTACATAATATGCACCGCCATTTGCAGTCGTCCTTCTAATCTGAAATAACTTTCTTGAACTTACAGAGTATAATATTATTACATACGAACATGAATTATATTCATGTAAACTTTATGAATTTAATTTTCGTTTCGCTTCTGCTTTATCACAAATATTTCCTCAAGCAACTACGAATCACCTTGCACATTTCAAGAATCATTTTAGATAATAATTGTGGGCATTAATTGCACTGAATCTGAGGTCCTCGTAACTTCCACCAGTGGCTCTAATTTGTATGTGGCTATCGTTTGACGTTCAGGAGCTCCGAAAAGCATTTTTCATCCATTCTTAAATAATTCCGAAAACCTTCGGGTCTCGGCTCCGTAAGTAACAAAGCGTACGTGCATTTGGTCCATTGCATTAGCCATTTCTTTACCCACAGCTTTAGCACGGGTTTTTCTGGCCTTGTTAGTTCGAACAGCCAAGTCAAATCCCAATTCTTTTCCTGTGGAATACTAAGCGGAATCGCCTAGAACAGAACGTCACAGCCAGCTCTAGGAGCAGGGCGGCGCTCAAATAAATGAGTATTGTCGGTTAGGACGTGCGTTGTGTAGACAGTCACCAAATTCGTCGGTCGGTCAACAAATTTTGTGTGTGTGTGTGTGTGTGTGTGTGTGTGTGTGTGTGTGGCCCGCACTAAGTGGAGGCCATGGCCGAGTATTAGGTAACGTTTGACTCCAAACACCTTAAACGTGCTTTCATCCCTGCGCAGCTACATCCAGCAGAGGCTTCTCATTCGTGGTGTATTTGTAATCAGGCAGAGTGAAGAAGTATTTGCATTATCAAGTAAAACTGAAACCAATGCGTAAACGTAGAGGAAACGGGAGAGTCCAAAAAGTGAAGGAAGGAATAAATATATGTTGTAAACTAAAACAGAAATTCTACAGCATGTGTCACGAGTAAACTGATCAACATTACTGTGTTTCCAGTCGGGAACAACTCATTTAAAGAAACACAGTTGTAAGAAATCTCACACAGACATCGTTCAGAAATGAAGGTAGTAATAAAAGACAACAGCGAAGTTTGTTGCAATGTGTGCTAAACAGATGACACCTTTTAGAAGCGAGAGGTGTTTCTGATGAGTGTCAAAGAATTATCGAGATGTCAGCGTTTCAGATGTTACGTTAAATATTTCTACTGTAAGTAGGCATATCAAAGAAGAGGCTTCGTGCAGTCCGAAACCGTATAAGACCTGCTGTTATTAAGTAAGTTATTAATAAAAAAAAGTCTACGACGGTTAATATACGTGGACCGATACGTGTAAAAGTTGAACTATTTGACAGAGCGCATTACTTAGGCACAGATCGGTCTCTTGCAAATAACGTTCTATTTATAACCGAATTCACGGACGTTAAGCTGACGGCAGTAAATACTATGAAAGACGCACAAGAGAGGATGACTGATACTAAATTTCGCCGGACATGTTGCATAATTTTGTTTTTCTCTCTGACCAGGGTTCCAATAAAAAAAGTTTCGGAAGAACGCGAAAGCCATCTCTGTTGTGCTCATTGTATAACAGCACTTAGGACATTTGAGGAAAAGTGGCTTCTGCTCATGCTTCGAGCCGAAGTTCTGCACATGCTGGAACAGTTCGTGCACTATGCTAGAGTCCGTACATAAACTGTGCAACCAATTTGTTGCTTTAGTGAAGAATACCGTAATAATTCCACTTACAGATTACGGGGGTATTAGAATGAACTTGCAGGAAGAACTGTAGATATCCTGAAGGGGGTACATATGAATTACAAGGCAAAAAAAGAACCTACAATGCAGTTAGTTCTTTTCTGGTTTTTACAAACTGCAGAAAATATACAGCGTCAAAGAAATGATTGTGAGGTAGCTGAATTACTGCAGTTACATGTTATGTTTAGTCACGATACGAGAAAACATACTCGTATTTAAGTAGTGTAGCTAATGTATTTTGGTAGATATGTATTTCTGAACATGGGATTAAAAATACCGTCCTGATTTTTCACTTCCAACCATGAATTTGCTAGGTTCGTTTTGTTGTGTTTCCGTTATCCCAATATGTTTGACACAAATGAAAATGTGTGAGGAATGTGTGGAAGCAGTTCAGGAACAACATGCTACAATTAACGTAGTCGTTTTTGTGTAGTTAGTGTATTGTCTCAAAGCGAAATGAAGTACTGGGCGCAAATTAAAGTGCAGATAGTCACAGAGGTCCAGTGTGGGCTGTAATTATCGTATGGCAGCGAAACTTGAAACATGTTCTAATGAGAATACGGAACCGATTTACGCTGGAAAACATTAGTTCTAGGTTCAGCTACCAGGTGCAAATTTGCGGCTGTGAATGCAAGAAGTATGGAATTGTTTCTGTGCATAACAGACTAGGAATAGGACATGGGCATAAAGGTGAAACAAGTGGAAAGGCACAATCTTCATTTTATTACTAACTGCCGTCTACACAATTTGTTCAATATGAGCGCCAGAGATGTCGACGAGATGCTGCAATTTTATCGTAATTTCAACATTGTCCAATGACGCGGCTGCATGTTTCGCAATTTCTGTATCATCACTAAACTACCCCTCCACTACTTTGCAAGGACCATATACTTGATTCCATATGTAGGTAAATCTGTTCGTTGTTAATTCTCGAACATTTACACCAAAGTATACCAGACAGTGATCTACATATTTCTAGCACTTTGCTCATAGTGCGCAATTTACGATCTTCCCCTATGCAGATGGAGGTCACAGAGCATTCCAACATTCTTAGGATAAAGTTAGAGACTGAAAGATCTCCTCACATTGTCTTTGACCGACCCTCCCTGCAGCACTGTCACTGATTTAACATGCAGCTGACCAGAAGTAGACCGCTACATTCCGCGTCTCGTGAAGGAATAGAGCGACCCGAGCCCATAACTACTGTTCCGCACCAATCTTGTTTACTGTACTGATAAAAGTGCACAAGATTCCTCCAGATGCACCCATGTCGAGGAAGTTAGCACTCCTTATTTTTGTATAGTAGTAGATCTGAAAGTGTAGCGATGTAATAAGAACAAGAAACTTGTGGTTTTTACGCTTTATGAAACTACAGACGAACAGAGTTCGAATCATTTTGTGCAAATCAACTCCGCTATCAACTGTAAATCGTACTAGTGTCTAGGGTCAGTACAAAGAAGGTATTGGTAAGAACATTAACACACGCACTCCTAATGCTACACAGTTCTGGACATAAGCATGCTATACTGCTAGAGCGGTGCGCTTTCCGACCTGTTAGTCGTGTGGAATGCAACAGTGTTAATATTCAAATGTAAGAGGAGGAGGAGATTAGTGTTTAATGTTTAGTGTCCCGTCAACAACGAGGTCCCCCCCAGGGGATCCACAACTCTTTTGTGGATACGTGCGTAGCGAGCACGGGGCCCCGAGCTAATGTGGCCTTCCTTCCTTTCCGGGCTGCATACCTTCCCTTTCCGCATCCTTCCCCATCCCCTGTCTTCACCCCCCCCCCTCACCTCTTGCTCTTTCCTTCACTTTCTCCCCCTCTGGGAGTATGGTTTGCGCCTACGTCCGGAGACGGACGCTTGTAAATGTACCGCATTCTTCTTCTTCCTTGCTTGTATGTCTTCTTCCTTCCTTTGTCCATCTCCTTTCCTTACCTCTTCTCTTTACCCTTTTCTCCGCTGCGGCGTTTGAGACCCCCTCTTCTTTCCTTTCCCTTTCTCTTTCTTCCTCCCTGTGCGTGTCTGAAGGCCGACCCACGCACTTCCATGCGTAGCCGGTGACGGGGTAACGCGTAATTCCCCGCCCCGGGTAGACAGGTAGGACACGTACGTACCCCCTGGTAAAGGCCAGGCCCAGGGAGGGGTGATTACCCGAGCTGATACCTTCCGAAAGTGCCGATTGGTCCCTCCGTCCGTATGTCGGGAGGTGTGACCTGAGGTGTGAACAATCACCTAAGGCGGGTGTGCCCTCGGTGAGGGCCCCCACAAGGGAGGAGCGCGCCATCGGAGACGCCGGTAATCATGGGGGATTCTTCCGCAATGGTTTCCTCACCTTCCACTATGTCTGCTCACAAACGTAAGTTCACTGAGTCTCAGCCACAGACGGTTCTTCCATCGTTGCCACAGTTCCTTGTTGTTTCTCGGTCTGACGAAGGTCATGACTTTTCCACGGTCAACCCTTTCATTATTCAGAAAGGTGTCGACGCAATTGCGGGTCCTGTAAAGTCTTGTTCCAGATTACGGAATGGTACCCTGTTGTTAGAAACACACAGTGCCCTCCAGGCTCAAAAATTGCTGCGTACTTCTCTGCTCCACACCTTCCCTGTCCGGGTGGAACCGCACCGTACCTTAAATTCCTCGCGTGGAGTCGTTTATACACGCTCCCTCGATGGATTGTCTGACGAAGAAATTCAACACTACCTGTCTGACCAGGGCGTCACCTCTGTTCATCGGGTTATGAAAAGGGTTGACTCGAACATCATTCCAACCCGCACTGTCTTCTTGACTTTTGACAAAGTTCAACTCCCATCAAAAATCAAAGCAGGCTATGAGATAATTTCCGTTCGCCCTTATGTCCCAAACCCTACGCGTTGCTATCGATGTCAGCGGTTTAATCACACCAGCCAGTCCTGTTCCAATCCGGCCAAATGTGTTACGTGTGGCAGGGATGCCCATGAGGGTGCTTGTCCACCTCCATCCCCTCGCTGCATCAACTGTATGGGTGACCACGCTGCTTCCTCTCGAGATTGCCCTGTTTTTAAGGACGAAAAGCTGATCCAGGAAATAAGAGTGAAGGAAAAGGTGTCGACCTTTGCTGCTCGAAAGTTACTCGCCAGTCGACAGCCCACCGTGCCTCAGAAAGGAAAATACAGCGCTGTCCTTGCTTCTTCTCGGCCAACAAAGGAGGCGGCCACGCAGACTTGCGACCTCACATTTAGTACCACGGTCGTCAGATCGGCTAGCGCAAAGATCGCCCGTTCAACCTCACCTCTTTCGCCTGCCCACTCTATGGCTCACCCTTCGTCGGGTTCTGCTAAATCTCGAGCCCAAAAGTCAGACGCCAAGTCTACAAAAAAAGAGCATTCTCGTGAAGAGTTTTTACGTACTGCAACTTCACAACCATCGGTTCCTCCTTCATCTAAACATACCTCCAAGAAGGCTACGAAGAAACACAGTTCCTCTCCTTCTCCGCCAAGGCGTGTGCCATCTACAGCACCACCTGGCGGAAATCGCCCTCGGCCATCTTCTGTGTCGCCGAGGCGCACTGTTGGTGGCCGGTCAACTGGCCGATCGTTGGTGGCAGGAGCTGCTCCTGACCAACCTATGGATCAGGATCTTCTGCCTTCGACTGAATGCCATTCCATGCTGTCGGTCGCAAGCTCTGAGCAGTCGTTGAGTTGACAGCACCCTTGGTGCCGTTCCTCCATTTTCTGTTCACCCTATGTCCATTATCCACTGGAATATCCGCGGCATTCGCGCCAATCGGGAGGAATTGTCGATCCTCTTACGATCCTACTCGCCGGTCATCTTCTGTCTTCAGGAAACAAAGCTGCGTCCCCATGACCACTTTGTTCTCCCTCATTTTCAGTCCGTCCGATATGACCTCCCCTCTGTTGAAGGCACTCCAGCCCATGGAGGACTCATGATTCTGCTCCATGATACTCTCCATTATCACCCAATCCCCTTAAACACTTCCTTCCAAGCTGTCGCCGTCCGTCTTTCCCTTTCTGGATACACGTTCTCTCTTTGTACGGTATACATTCCATCGTCTACACCAATGGCACGAGCTGATCTCCTTCATCTTCTTGATCAGCTTCCACCCCCCTATTTGCTGGTTGGGGACTTCAATGCCCACCACCCGCTTTGGGGATCTCCACATCCTTGTCCACGTGGCTCACTATTGCTAGACGTCTTCCACCAAGCGGATCTAGTCTGCCTCAACACTGGGGTCCCTACGTTTTTGTCTGCCTCCACGGCAAATTTATCCCATTTGGACCTTGCGGTCGGTACTGTTCCGCTAGCTCGGCGCTTCGAATGGTTCGCCCTTGATGATACACACTCGAGTGACCACTTTCCATGTGTCCTTCGACTGCAGCCTCAACTGCCATATATGCGCTCGCGACGCTGGAAGTTTGCCCAAGCCGATTGGACACTTTTTTCGTCTCTAGCGACATTCGATGACCGTCGCTTTCCCAGCGTCGACGATGAGGTCACACATTTTACCGACGTTATTCTCACAGCTGCGGAACGTTCAATACCACGCACCTCCGAATTGCCCCGGCGCCCTCCAGTTCCTTGGTGGAACGAGGCCTGCCGTGACTCAATACGTGAGCGGCGACGTGCTCTTCGCATTTTCCGTCACCATCCAACTTTGGCCAACTGTATCCGATATAAGCAGCTCCGTGCGCGATGCCGTCGCGTCATCCGCGATAGCAAGAAGGCAAGCTGGAAATTCTTTACTAGCTCATTTAACAACTTCACTCCCTCCTCGGAAGTTTGGAGTCGGCTTCGACGGTTCTCAGGCGCGCCTAGTTTCTCCCCGGTCTCTGGGCTCACTGTCGCGCATGATACCTTAGTGGACCCCGTCGCAATTTCTAACTCATTGGGTCAGCACTTTGCTGAGATTTCGAGCTCTTCAAATTACCCGCCAGCGTTTCTCCCGAAGAAACGTGCAGCAGAAGTGCGGCATCTTGCTTTCTCCTCTCAAAATCGCGAAAGCTACAATACTGTTTTCTCCATGCGCGAACTCCAACATGCACTCTCTACTTCTCGCTCCTCCGCCCCAGGACCGGATGGTATCCATGTCCAAATGTTGCTGCATTTATCAACCCATAGCCTGCGTCACCTCCTTCGCCTTTATAATCGAATTTGGACCGACAGTACCTTTCCCAGGCGATGGCGGGAAGCTATTGTCGTTCCCGTTCCGAAACCTGGAAAGGACAAACATCTCCCCTCTAGCTATCGCCCCATTTCTCTCACGAGTAGTGTCTGTAAGGTTTTGGAGCGTATGGTGAATTACCGTTTAGCTTGGTGGCTGGAGTCCCGCAGTCTTTTAACACCAGCCCAATGCGGATTCCGAAAGCATCGTTCTGCAGTAGACCATCTTGTTGCTCTCTCCACTTATATCATGAACAATTTTCTCCGGAAACGCCAAACGGTAGCAATATTTTTTGATCTGGAGAGAGCGTACGATACCTGTTGGAGGACAGGCATCCTCCGCACACTGTTCTCTTGGGGCTTTCGAGGCCGGCTGCCCCTTTTTCTTCGCGAATTTATGGCAGAGCGCACATTTAGGGTGCGGGTGAACACTACTCTCTCCCGTACTTTCTCCCAAGAAAACGGGGTACCCCAGGGCTCCGTGCTGAGTGTTGTACTGTTTGCCATCGCCATTAATCCAATTATGGATTGTCTCCTTCCTGATGTCTCGGGCTCCCTCTTTGTGGACGATTTTGCGATCTACTACAGTTCTCAAAGGACCAGCCTTCTTGAAAGACGTCTTCAAGGATGTCTCGATCGCCTCTACTCGTGGAGCATCGAAACCGGCTTCCGTTTCTCACCCAGTAAGACCGTTTGTGTTAATTTTTGGCGACGTAAGGAGTTTCTTCCGCCCTCCTTACATCTAGGTCCTGTCAACCTTCCGTTTTCCGACGTCGCTAAATTCTTGGGTCTTATGTTTGACAGAAAACTGTGCTGGTCCTCCCACGTTTCCTATCTTTCGGCTCGCTGTCTGCATTCCCTTAACACCCTCCGTGTCCTGAATGGTACCTCTTGGGGAGCGGACCGGGTGGTCCTTCTCCGCCTCTATCGCGCCTTAGTGCGCTCGAAATTGGATTATGGAAGCATAGTCTACTCCTCTGCTCGGCCGTCTATTCTTCGGCGTCTCGACTCTATCCACCACCGTGGATTACGTTTAGTGTCTGGAGCTTTTTACACCAGCCCTGTGGAAAGCCTTTATGCTGAGACTGCTGAACCTCCGCTGTCCAATCGGCGGGCAGTCCTTCTGAGTCGTTATGCTAGCCATCTGTCTTCCATGCCTGCTAATCCAGCCCATAACCTTTTTTTCGACGCCTCCTTTGATGTCGGGTATGCAGGCCGCTCCTCCTCCCTACTACCCCCGGGAGTCCGCTTCCGTCAACTGCTCCATTCTCTTTCCTTCCGCTTTCCTAAAACCTTCTTGACAACTTGGGGTACAGCACCGCCTTGGCACCGTCCCCGGATCGACTTGCTCAGAGACCTATGTCAATTTCCCAAAGATGGTACCCCTACACTTGTTTACCGTCGGGCATTTGCTGCTCTATGTGCACAAATGACGGAAGCCACATTTATTTACACCGATGGCTCGAAAACATCGTTAGGTGTAGGGAGTGCCTATATTGTTGGCGACACCCCAAATCACTTTCGACTTCCCGACCAGTGTTCGGTTTATACTGCAGAGCTTTACGCTGTTCTCCAGGCTGTCCACTACATCCGCCGCCATCAGCGGATACAGTACGTAATCTGCTCAGATTCTCTCAGCTCTCTCCTAAGTCTCCAAGCTCTTTACCCTGTGCACCCTCTGGTCCACCGGATTCAGGACTGTCTGCGCTTGCTCCACCTGGGGGGCGTCTCAGTGGCGTTCCTCTGGCTCCCGGGACACGCTGGTATCTGTGGAAATGAGGCGGCCGATATAGCGGCCAAGGCTGCAGTCTCTCTTCTTCGGCCAGCTCTTCAGTCTCTTCCGTTTACCGATCTACGGAGCGGTTTATGTCGCCAAGTTACTCATTTATGGCATGCGCATTGGTCAACACTTCCCCACAATAAATTGCGGGAAGTGAAAGCCGTTCCTTGCGCTTGGACCTCTTCCTCCCGAACGCGTCGTCGGGAGGAGGTAATTTTAGCTCGACTCCGGATAGGGCACTGTCTTTTTAGTCATCGACATCTTTTAAGCGGTGATCCTCCCCCACTCTGTCCCCACTGCTCTCAGCTGTGGACGGTCAGACACCTTTTAATTGAATGCCCCTATTTTAATCCGTTACGCTCCCGTCTACAGCTATCGCCTGATCTATCGTCGATTTTAGCAGATGACACGCGCTCAGCTGACCGCGTTCTACAGTTTATTAGTGACAGTGAAATGACGTCAGTCATTTGAAGTTTTTTTTTTTGTGGACAACCAACCCCTTTCTATAGTGGACTTTTAAGCATTCCTTCTGCCTTTAGTTTCTCCAATTTTCTGACTATGTTTCCATTGCTGCTGATTTTAAATTTCGTTTTTTTCCTGTTTTCTACGTCACGGGCTGGGCGCTAATGACCATAGAAGTTTTGCGCCCTAAAACCACAAACAAAAAAAAAAAAAAAAAAAAACAACGAGGTCATTAGAGACGGAGCGCAAGCTCGGGTGAGGGAAGGATGGGGAAGGAAATCGGCCGTGCCCTTTCAAAGGAACCATCCCGGCATTTGCCTGAAGCGATTTAGGGAAATCACGGAAAACCTAAATCAGGACGGCCGGAGACGGGATTGAACCGTCGTCCTCCCGAATGCGAGTCCAGTGTGCTAACCACTGCGCCACCTCTCTCTGTCAAATGTAATAAATATACACTACGTGAACAAAAGTATCCGGACACTTGCCTGAAAATGACTTACATGTTCGTGGCGTCCTCCAGCCGTAATGCTGAAATTCAACATGGAGTTGGACCACCCTTAGCCTTGATGACAGCTTCCACTCTCCCAGGCATGTGTTCAGTGAGGTGCTGGAAGGTTTCTTGGGGAATGACAGCCCATTCTTCACGGAGTGCTGCACTGAGGAGAGGTATCGCTGTCGTTCGATGAGGCCTGGCAAGAAATCAGCATTCCAAAATATCCCAAAGGTGTTGTATAGGATTCAGGTCAGGGCTCTGCAGGCCAATCCATTAGAGGGATGTTGTGTAAACACCCCGCCACAGGCCATGCTTTATGAACAGGTGCTCGTTCGTGCTGAAATACGCAATCGTCATCCCCGAATTGCTCTTCAACAGTGGGAAGCAAGGTGCTTAAAACGTCAGTGTAGGCCTGTACTGTGATAGTGTCACACAAAACAGAAAGGCCTGCAAGCCCCATCCATGAAAAACACGACCACACCATAACACCACAGACTCCGAATTTTACTGCAGGCACTACACACGCTGGCAGAAGACGTTCAATGGGCATTCGTCATACCCTCACCCTGCCAACGGATCGCCACACTGTGTACCGTGATTCGTCACTTAGCACAACGTTTTTCCACTGTTCAATCGTCCAATGTTTACTCTTCTTAAGCCAAGCGAGGCGTCGTTTTGCGTATTCTGGCGTGATGAGTGCCTTATGAATAGCCGCTCGACTATGAAACCAAAGTTTTCTCACCACCCACCTAACTGTCACAGGATCTTGAAGCAGTTTCGAATTCCTGTGTGATGGTCTGGATAGATGTCTGCCTATTATACGTTACGACCGTCTTCAACTGTCGACGGTCTGTCGGTCAACAGACGAGGTTGGCCTATACACTTTTGTGTTGTACGTGTCCCTTCACGTATCCACTTCACTATCATGTCGTAAACAGTGGACCTGCGGAGGTTTAGGAGTGTGAAACTCTCGCCTACAGACGTATGACACAAGTGACACACACAATGACCTGACCACGTTCGAAATCCGTGATTTCCATAGAGCTACCCATTCTGCTCTCTCACGATGTCTAATCCCCCCCTGCAGGTCCGGGGTAAGAACAGGCCTGAGGTATTCCTGCCTGTCGTAAGAGGCGACTAAAAGGAGTCCTCACCCTCAACGGGGTAGTTTGCGGATGCGTCCGGAGACAGACGGTTCAACGACTTACATCTGTGGTCATTTTGGTTTTTCGCTTATTCTGGTTTCTTCTTCCTTTGTTTCCTTTCTTTGTCCATCTCCCTCTCACTGTCTTCCTTACTTTCTATCTTGCCTCGTCGTCCTTGCCTCGTCGTCCTTGCCTCGTCGTCCTTGCCTCGTCGTCCTTGCCTCGTCGTCCTTGCCTCGTCGTCCTTGCCTCGTCGTCCTTGCCTCGTCGTCCTTGCCTCGTCGTCCTTGCCTCGTCGTCCTTGCCTCGTCGTCCTTGCCTCGTCGTCCTTGCCTCGTCGTCCTTGCCTCGTCGTCCTTGCCTCGTCGTCCTTGCCTCGTCGTCCTTGCCTCGTCGTCCTTGCCTCGTCGTCCTTGCCTCGTCGTCCTTGCCTCGTCGTCCTTGCCTCGTCGTCCTTGCCTCGTCGTCCTTGCCTCGTCGTCCTTGCCTCGTCGTCCTTGCCTCGTCGTCCTTGCCTCGTCGTCCTTGCCTCGTCGTCCTTGCCTCGTCGTCCTTGCCTCGTCGTCCTTGCCTCGTCGTCCTTGCCTCGTCGTCCTTGCCTCGTCGTCCTTGCCTCGTCGTCCTTGCCTCGTCGTCCTTGCCTCGTCGTCCTTGCCTCGTCGTCCTTGCCTCGTCGTCCTTGCCTCGTCGTCCTTGCCTCGTCGTCCTTGCCTCGTCGTCCTTGCCTCGTCGTCCTTGCCTCGTCGTCCTTGCCTCGTCGTCCTTGCCTCGTCGTCCTTGCCTCGTCGTCGTTGCCTCGTCGTCGTTGCCTCGTCGTCGTTGCCTCGTCGTCCTTGCCTCGTCGTCCTTGCCTCGTCGTCCTTGCCTCGTCGTCCTTGCCTCGTCGTCCTTGCCTCGTCGTCCTTGCCTCGTCGTCCTTGCCTCGTCGTCCTTGCCTCGTCGTCCTTGCCTCGTCGTCCTTGCCTCGTCGTCCTTGCCTCGTCGTCCTTGCCTCGTCGTCCTTGCCTCGTCGTCGTTGCCTCGTCGTCGTTGCCTCGTCGTCCTTGCCTCGTCGTCCTTCGCCTGCTTTCCACCCTATGGTCTCCACCTCGGCGTTTGAGACAGTCTGTAATTTCTCTCCCTGTCTCCCTTTTTCTTCCTCTTCTTCTTTCCTCCCTCTGCGTGCCTGAAGGTCGAACCACGCATTCGCACACGTAGCCAGTGACGGGGTCAAGCGTAATTCCCCGCCCTGGGTAGACAAGTAGGGCCCGTGCGTACCCCCTGGTAAAGGCCAGGCCTGGGGAGGGGAGAATTCCCGAGCTGACACCTTCCGACAATGCCGATTGGTCCCTCTGTCCGTTTCTCGGGAGGTGTGACCTCAGGTGTAAACATTCACCTAAGGCGGGAGCGCCCTCTGAGAGGGTCCCCACAAGGAAGGAGTGCTCCATCAGAGACACTGGCAATCGTGGGGGATTCATCCGCAATGGAGTTCTCTTCTTCTCTCTCGACTTACGCCCAAAAATGGAAACTTGACCAGGCACCAGTGACAAAAGTACTACCGCCTGCCCCAAAGTTCCTTGTAGTTTCTAGATATGAGGACGGAAAGGATTTTTCATCTCTCAACCCTTTCGTTATTCAGAGGGGCGTAGATGCCATAGCTGGAACTGTCAAGTCTTGTACCGGGATGCATAACGGTAACTTGTTGTTTGAAACTGAGAGCGCCTTTAAGGCACAAAAACTCCTTTGGGCCACACTCCTGTATATGTTCCCTGTCCGGGTGGAGGCTCACCCCACTTAGAATTCGTCGCATGGTGTGGTATCTACTAGATGACTCGATGGTTTGTCTGACGAGGGGATTCAGTATTTCCTCGCTGAGCAGGGCGTGACGGTTGTCCATACGGTCATGACAAAGGTAGACAATGACCTTGTACCGACCCGGACACTTTTCTTCATCTTCGATAGTAGCCGGCCGAAGTGGCCGTGCGGTTAAAGGTGCTGCAGTCTGGAACCGCAAGACCGCTACGTTCGCAGGTTCGAATCCTGCCTCGGGCATGGATGTTTGTGATGTCCTTAGGTTAGTTAGGTTTAACTAGTTCTAAGTTCTAGGGGACTAATGACCTCAGCAGTTGAGTCCCATAGTGCTCAGAGCCATTTGAACCAACCATCTTTGATAGTGTTCAGCTGCCGTCGTGCATGAGGTTATTTCTGTTGGCCCCATATGTCCCGACACCTAAGCGCTGCTACCAGTGTCAGCGTTTTAACCACACTCGCCAGTCTTGTTCTAATGCGGCTAAATGTGTCACTTGTGGCAGGGATGCCCATGAGGGTGACTGTCCACCTCCATCTCCTCGTTCTGTGAACTGTCAGGGTGACCATGCAGCATCCTCTCACGATTGCCCCATCTACAAGGATGAAAGCTGTATACAGGAAATTCGGGTCAAAGAGAAAGTGTCCACCTCAGCTGCTCGCAAGCTTTTTGCTAGTAGGAAGCCCACGCTGCTCCCGGCGGGGAAATACAGTACTGTCCTCGCCTCTCCTCGGCCTACCAGGGAGGTATCGACGCAGACATGCGATCTGACCCTCAGCACTATGGTAGTCAGTTCGGCCAGTGCTAAGATCGCCCAGTCTACTTCTTCTCTTCCTCCTGTCACCCCTAATACACAAGCACCTTCATCAGCTTCTGCCAAGTCTATGACCCACAAGTCAGATACACGGGCCTTCAAGAAGAAACCGTCCCGTGAAGACTTCTTACGTACTCCGACCTCCCAGCCATCGACCAGTACCTCGACTAAACGACCTCCCAAGAAGGCTCATAGGAAGAAAAGTTCTCCTTCTCCGCCACGGCGCATTTCTTCTCCTGCGCCACCCAGCGGTTGCCGCACCAGGCCGTCATCCGTTTCGCCTGGCCGCACCGCTGGTAGCCGAACACCTGGCCTTTCACCGGCGGACGAAGCTCCCCCTCCCGGCCATCTTACCAAGATGGCCGACGAACCTATTGAACAAATGGATGATGACTTTCCGCGTATTGATAGCGGCAGCAGTGCTCGCTCGAAGCCAGGCCCTCAGCGGCCTTCGAGGTGATCCCTTCTTGCTTCTCTTTCTTCTCACGATGGCAGTTGTTCATTGGAATATTCGTGGCATTCACTCCAACTGAGAGGACTTAAATTTGCTGCTACGCTTTCACTGTCAGCTCGTAGTAGCTCTCCAGGAAACGAACCTACACCCATGTGATCGTATTGACTTGGCACACTATACCTCAGTGCGTTTTGACCTACCACCTGTGGCAGTTATTCCGGCTCATGGAGGGGTTATGTTGCTGGTCTGGGATGATATCTACTACGATCGCATCACATTGCACACCGATCTGCAAGCAGTTGCCGTCCGAATTACTCTCCCCACTTTCACATTTTCCATTTGTACTGTTTACACTCCATCGTCGTTTGCTGTTACTAGGGCAGACCTGATGCAAATTATTGCTCAGCTACCTGCACAGTTCTTATTGACTGGTGACTTCAATGCCCACCATCCCCTTTGGGGCTCTCCAGCATCCTGCTCGAGAGGCTCCCTGTTAGCAGACCTTTTCAACCACCTCAATCTTGTCTGCCTCAATACTGGCGCCCCTACTTTTCTTTCGGACACAACTCACACCTATTCCCATTTAGACCTCTCTATATGTACTCCTCAACTTGCACGCCGGTTTGAGTGGTATGCACTTTCTGATACGTATTCGAGCGACCACTTCCCGTGTGTTATCCATCTCCTGCACCTTACCCCATCTCCATGCTCAACTCTTCTTTACCAGGGCGACATTTCAGGATCAAAACTTCGCAAGTTGCGATAGTCAGCTCGCACACGTCACGGAAGTCATTCTCACCGCTGTTGAATATTCCATCCCTCACACTACTTCTTCTTCACGTCACATACCGGTCGCCTGGTGGACCGCAGCATGTAGAGACGCTATACGTGCTGGTCGACGTGCTTTGCGCACCTTTAAACGCTTCCCTACGATGGCGAATTTTATTAATTATAAACGATTACGTGCGCAGTGTCGTCGTGTTATTAAAGAAAGCAAGAAAGACAGCTGGGCTGCTTCCACAAGCTCCTTCAATAGTTTTACTCCTCCTGTTGTCTGGGGTAGCCTGCGCCGGCTATCTGGCACTAAGGTCCACTCACCAGATTCTGGCTTGACGGTCGCGCATGAAGTACTTCTGGCCCCTGACGATGTCTCCAATGCCTTCGGCCGATTTTTCGCAGAGGTTCCGAGCTCCGCTCATTATCACCCTGACCCCTGAAAACAGGCAGAGGAGGCAAGGACACCTAACTTCAGCTCCTCGAATCATGAGTTACAATGCCTCATTCACCATGCGGGATCTCGAAAGTGCACTTACCCGGTCACGGTCCTCCGCTGCAGGGCCTGATTCTATTCATATTCAGATTCTGAAGAACCTTTCTCCTGCGTGTAAAGGTTTCCTTCTTCGTACTTACAATCGCATCTGGATTGAGGGACATGTTCCCGCATTCTGGCGCGAGTCTATTGTTGTACCGATTCCTAAGCCGGGGAAGGACAAGCACTTGCCTTCCAGTTATCGACGCATCTCGCTTACCAGCTGTGTCTATAAGGTGATGGAACGAATGGTTAACTCTCGTTTCGTTTGGCTGCTCGAAACTCGACCCCTACTTACCAATGTACAGTCATGCTCAAAAGTATCCGAACGACCTGAATTGCATTTCGCGTGATACGCAAGCAACCCACATAATGCAGCTGTCTAACAGGTCCTCTAATCGCTCCTTGGTACGGTCGTTTGACTATCCAACATGGCTCCAACAAGTCACCGCTAGAAAACTTTGCTCTGTATCGCAAGATCTCAAGATATAAAGTAATACCACGATACTACAAATGTCAGGGAACACCTTATCACAGATAAGACTGTCCTTAAGGCTTGTAAGCTCACATTTATTGCAATAAATGACATACCTGAAATGTTACCACTCTCATTATTACGTCAGATAGGTAATGCACGTAGTAAGTTCATCGCATTCATGGTTTCCTCTCCAAAGTAACATACCAAACTTGTTATTGAACACAAAATGACATTAAAAGTTTAAGTTTTTCATGAGCAGCTAGTTGAGAATATGTATGAACTTCAAATGTCACGACGAACCGTCTCGTCCTACATATGGATTCAAAACCAGGTCATGCAGACTAAGATTTCGTGACTGACGGAAACTAACAGTGATTCCTGACTAGGCGTACAGAGAGTGATCTACCTCGATTTTAGACAGTATCAGTTAGCAAATATCAACTTTAAATTATTTAACGTAAACATTTTTAACGGACGCGAATTCCTACCCAGCATCTATTGTCCCTGTTAACGAACTACGAGAGATGTTAAATATAGCTTCTTCACAAGTAACTTACTTGAAATGCCGTGAGGTAAAGCTTTGTGTTGGACAGGGATTCGAAATCAGAACCTAATCGGATTGTTATCGAAGCACAATCAACTGTGAGATATCGGATTTTCTCGGCAGTAGCTAGATGTTTTAACTGAAACGACGAGACGAAACATTAACTTTTTTCTTCTCAGGACTCCAACCCGGCACCTATCGCTGTTATATTCTAGAGAAAACGATCGTTAAATATGGGTTTGATACACCAGCAGTGGCATGTGAGCGTGTTTGAACTAGAAATATGACGAAGAGTTCAGTGCTGACTGGGAATCGAACCCCACCCATATCGTTGTTGACTACACACAGAGACGTCAGCTACGGAATTTTTCTCCACCAGCAGCTCGGAATAACACCCTTGAACCTACAGTGATCTCTCAAATAGTCCTGTGTCTCACTGGGAGTCAAAAACGTGAGATATCGTTAGTGTTGACAACGAATGAAAATGAATTAAAGATCAAAATTATTATCCACCAGCAGATAGGTGCTCTCATGCTTGAGCCTGATAATACGTAATGAAAACTTTATTGCCGGGCCAGGATTCGAACCCATTCACGCGCAATATGTGGACATGTTGAGGAATCTGCATTTTAGAACAAACGACAAATTGTAGTCCAGCTGTATTGTCGCGAAAGGATCAAATTACGCGTTAAGGGCGGTTTGAGTTGCAATCCAAGCTCAGAACCAATTTTATCGACACACAGAAGCTCAAATAAAAGACGGAATAAGTGTCCTGTGACCCTACATAGCGTTTGTTTCGTCAATAGAAATAAATAAATAGTATAAGAAAGTTTAATATTTCTAAAATTTTAAAAAGCTCTCACACCGGCCTGATTTAGCTTCACTGATCAGGATAGTAAAAACATACGTATATTAAGGGAATTTTCATTGACAAAGCAGGCTTATCACATTCACACAGTTCAATACTGTTCTATCCTGATACAATTGAGCTTAACTTAAATTCCATAAGGCAGTGAAGCAATTTCGAAGTCTCGGTGCGACGAAAATTGTCAGTCGATCTCCTGGAAACATCTGTAATAATTATTAACTTTCGGTGATCACATGGGGAAGACCGGAGATCTGCTGGTAAGACCGTGTTAGCCTATTTATTTGAAGTAACTGGATATCTTGAGCATACAAAACGGCAGGTTTGTCCAGTGTAAATCAGATGTCCCCTACTGATCCCGTGCAACACAGCGTAGTAAGCAGACACTGTCAATAATCAGTTAAATAATACGCGAACACGCTTACTTTTAGTTTAGTTCATGTATTAAATTCCTTATCATACAGAATCTCATCAAGATGGCGACTAGCTCAACAATACATACATATACATCCTTCTTTCACGACTAATCGGAAAGAAGTCCCCTATTCTTTTTATAAGAGAAAACATAGATAGCAGAGAAGCTATTCCATGGAGTAAATGGACGCTCCAAGGAATAATTGGGCTTGAAACTACTTTGCATTGATAATCGGTAAGATAAAAAGAGAGATTTCGAGATTTGTACTGACTTATATAATTAATAAAATTTCTGAAAATATCGTGGAGAGACCGCTGCAAGAGGCATTACAAAAGGTTACTGGAGATCGAGTTCCCACATTTCGCCACTCCTGACTTTATTGTGGTTCAGCGTAACGTCTACTTGGTAGAGAGGGAATATCATGTTTAATGTAAATTTCATACCACAATGCCATTAGGGTACTTTCTTCACTTGGTGCAGCCAGAATAGAAAAGAATCTGGCTCTCCCTACTAAAAATCATCGGCAGAAGCTGGAATCGAACCAAGACCACCATCATAGGAACCAATCATCAATCCAACAAACCCCTAAATGTTCTTATGAGACTCATTTTCTGTCGTAACACCGTTGTGGCACACTCGATGAGAATTCTGACACACAGGCTCCCTCTGGTGGTTTGCAGCATGTTCAGTACATTCATTTACTTGGTTGACCGAATCGCCATGAACTAGCTGCCTCGGCCACCAAGTGCATGCCTTCGACTATTTTGTAATCAGCGAAATAAAATCACGTAACTGCCACCTACACAGAACTGTCAAGTGTAGGATGCTGAAATTTAAGTAGGAAGTGTAACTTTCCATTTGAGTACTGCGTTATCTGTTTGTTGAAAACGTCGTGCAGTGCAAAAGAAAAGTTGTAACTGTCTGTCTCTCTCAGAAGTGTACATCCGGCCATATGCATTATCTCACAGCACTGTGGAATGCAGAAGTTCTGGAGGAACTGTTCTTGACTTCTGGAGACGCTGTAGCTACATGACAGCTACTAGCGTAACGGTAAGCGTCGCGCACTGTAGATAAGACGTCGCGAGTTCTATTACATTCGCTGCTACATTTTTAAAACGCAATTCTGCTGTCTTCTGAAGTTATAAATTTAATGGAATTTGAACATAATTCCCTTCACTTCTCAACCCAAAATAGCCGCATGTGGAAAAAGGGCTAACTTCTGCAACATTTTGTTCTTTTCAGGTTTAATGGGCGGCCAGGCAGCAGATGCATCTCGAAGCTTTTGTATTATGTATGGGGCGAGCGCATCGTGCCAAAATAGTCAGAAAAGTATTTTCTACATTAGCTGTCGTCTGGTAGTGGCATTTTATTCTTCTTCAAACCTTGTTTGACTGTTTTAACTCGGAACAAGTTTTCTACATGCATGTAATAAATAAACTGCATGTGCATTGTCAGACTGTTATAGATATCAGAGAATTAGCATATGTCATTGACAATTAATTTCTCTCTCATGTTTAGTATTGTTTTAACAACACTAAATGAGCCTTACGAAAATTGTGCACTTTATTATAAGAAATGAAATAAAACTACTCATGATAACCTTACGACGAAAGTCTTTTTTAATGAAACTGAGTATATGTACACAAGCGTGCTTCTATCGGCACGAATTAGTAAAATACTACTCACTTAGATTTCGATTGGGTCTTTGTATAATTGGTATGCTGTCACTCAACAGGTATGCAAATGTGGCATTTCATAAATAAAGTTATATATTCCTAGAAATCCAAAATTTGCTTGTCGGCAGCGTTACCTGTTATGCAGCATTGTAAGTTTTTCACCATTGCACTATGAGCTGAAAGTATTTTCTTGCGATTTCCTTATCGATGTTTCATCTGACGTCATATAGCGCTTTCACAGAAGGGATAAAAAAGTCAGTGAGCGAGACTGGAACCGCGACGCTATTTCACAGGTCAGCACGTCCCCACAGAGCTAGCGAAGAGGTATGTTTGTGCCTTCCTCTTACAAGGCCAGTAGTGCCTAGAACTCGTAAACCGCTATTTAAAGGACGATATTAGTTGCGATTTCCACGTGCAACGGCTTTCCTGGGCTGAAAGCCGTAAATTTACAATCTTTTGTTGGACTTAAAGCGATAATAACTCAGATTATTCAGTGGAAATGACAGGAAAAATCAAGTGAACTTCGAGGGTTAATACAGCTCAACTACAATTTGTTAATTGTTCAAAACTGCAGATTCCTCAACATGTCCACATATTGCGCGTGAATGGGTTCGAATCCTGGCCCGGCACTAAAGTTTTCATTATGTATTACCAGGCTCTAGCCTGATGGCAACTATCTGCTGGTGGATAATAATTTTGATCTTTAATGCATTTTCATTCATTGTCAACACTAACGATATTTGACGTTTTTGACTCCCAGTGAGACACAGAACTATTTGAAACATCACTGTAAAATCAAGGATGTTATTCCGAGCTGCTAGTGGAGAAAAATTCGGTAGCTGACGTCTCTTTGTGTGCAGTCAACAACGATATGTGTGGGGTTCGATTCCCAGTCAGCACTGAACTCGTCGTAATATTATTTCTAGTTCAAACATGCTCACATGTCGCTGCTGGTGTAACAAACCCATATTTAACGTTCGTTTTCTCTAGAATATAACAGCGATAGGTGCCGGGTTGGGGCCCAGGGAAGGAAAAAATTGTTTCGTCTCGTCATTTCAGTTAAAACAGCTAGCTACTGCCGAGAAAATCCGATATGTCACAGTTGATTGTTCTTCGATAACAATCCGATTAGGTTCTGGTTTCGAATCCCTGTCCAACACAAAGCTTTACCTCACGGCATTTCAAGTAAGTTACTTGTGAAGAAGCTATATTTAACATCTCTCGTAGTTCGTTAACAGGGACAATAGATGCTGGGTAGGAATTCGCGTCCGTTAAAAATGTTTACGCTAAATAATTTAAAGTTGATATTTGCTAACTGATACTGTCTAAAATCGAGGTATATCACTCTCTGTATGCCTAGTCAGGAATCACTGTTAGTTTCCGTCAGTCACGAAATCTTAGTCTGCATGACCTGGTTTTGAATCCATATGTAGGACGAGACGGTTCGTCGTGACATTTGAAGTTCATACATATTCTCAACTAGCTGCTCATGAAAAACTTAAACTTTTAATGTCATTTTGTGTTCAATAACAAGTTCGGTATGTTACTTTGGAGAGGAAATCATGAATGCGATGAACTTACTACGTGCATTACCTATCTGACGTAATAATGAGAGTAACATTTCAGGTATGACATTTACTGCAATAAATGTGCGCTTACAAGCCTTAAGGACAGTCTTATCGGTGATAAGGTGTTTCCTGATATTTGTAGTATCGTCGTATTACTTTACATCTTGAGTTCTTGCGATATAGAGAAGACTTTTCTAGTGGTGACTTGTTGGAGCCATTTTCATTAGTCAAACGACTGTACCTAGGAGCGATTAGTGGACCTGCTAGACAGCTGCGTTATGCGGGTTGAATACGAATCAGGAGAAATGCATTTCAGGTCGTTCGGATACTTTTGAGCATGACTGTACAATGTGGATTTCGTAGGCGCCGCTCTGCTGTTGACCATCTGTTTACGTTGTCGATATTCGTTGTGAATGACTTCTTGCGGAAGTGCCAGACAGTGGCTGTGTTCTTTGATTTGGAGAAGACTTAACACACCTGTTGGAGGGCGGGCATTCTCTGCATCATGCATACATGGGGCCTTCGCGGTCGACTCCCTCTTTTTCTTCGTGCACTTTTAATGGTTCGAAAGTTCAGGGTACGTGTGGGTTGTGTTATGTCCGACGCCTTTCGCCAGGAGAATGGGGTGCCACAGGGCTCGGTTTTGAGAGTCGCTCTCTTCGCCATAGCGATCAATCCAATAATGGATTGCCTCCCAGTTGATGTATCAGGCTCCCTTTTCGTGGACCATTTTACCATCTACTGCAGCGCACAGCGTACATGATTCCTGGAGGGCTGTCTTCAGCGTTGTCTTGACCGTCTTTACTCCTGGAGTGTCGCCAATGGCTTTCGTTTTTCTGCCGAGAAGACGGTTTGTATTAACATCTGGCGCTACAAAGAGTTTCTCCCACCGTCCTTACATCTCGGTACTATTGCTCTCCCATTCGTGGAGACAACCAAATTTTTAAGTCTTACATTTGACAGGAAACTTAGCTGGTCTCCACATGCCATAATTGGCTTCCCGTTGTACCCGTTCCCTAAATGTCCTCCGTCAGCAGTACGTCGTGGGGAGTGGATCGAACCGTCCTACTTCGCCTATATCGGTCAATTGTCAGCTCAAAGGTGGATTATGGGAGCTTTGTATACTCCTCTGCATGGCCATCCATCTTACGCCACCGCAACTCTATACAACATCGAGGTTTACGTCTTGCGATCAGAGCGTTCTATACTAGTCCCGTCGAAAGTCTTAATGCTGAAGCCGGTGAATTGCCACTAACCTACCGGCGCTATATACTGTTTTGTCGGTATGCCTGTCGGCTATTATCAATGCCCGACCACCCGTAGTATTGTCCCATTTTTGACTCCTCTCTCGACTGCCAATACGGGTTGTATGTATCTGCCCTGCTACCACCTGTAGTTCTCTTTCGTCGCCTTCTTCAGCAACTTGATTTTCCACTCCCTGCAACCTTTAGAGTGGGCTAGAGGCAAACGCCACCTTGGCTCCAGGCTCAGGTTCGCATTCACCTTGACATCAGCTTCCTCCCGAAGGAGGTTACCCCAGCTTCGGTATACCGCTTGCGGTTTGTCAAACTTTGTTCAAAGTTCGTTAATATGATCTTCATTTATACAGATAGCTCTAAGACCAATGACAGTGCCGGCCGAAGTGGCTGTGCGGTTCTAGGCACTGCAGTCTGGAACCGCGAGACCGCTACGGTCGCAGGTTCGAATCCTGCCTCGGACATGGATGTGTGTGATGTCCTTAGGTGAGTTATGTTTAACTAGTTCTAAGTTCTATGACCTCAGAAGTTGACTCCCATAGTGCTCAGAGCCATTTGAACCAATGACGGTGTCGGGTGTTGTTTTATTGTCAGGGCACACAGTTTCAAATACCGACTCCATGGCCATTGTTCGGTCTTCACAGCTGAGCTATTTGCCCTCTACCAGGCTGTTCTTTACATCCGCCGCCACCGACACTCTGCTTATGTCATTGCTCTGACTCCCTGAGCGCCATCCAGAGCCTCAGTGATCCGTATCCAGTTCACCCTTTCGTGCACCGGATCCAACGCTCTCTTTAGCAGCTTGCGGACGACGGTTCTCCGGTTAGCTTTATGTGGGTTCCTGACCATGTCGGTATCCCTGGGAACGAAGCTGCAAATGCCATGGCCAAGGCTGAGTTCATCCAGCCTCGGACAGCTTGTTATTATGTGCCTTCATCTGATTTTAGCAGGGTCATTTGTCAGTGCATTTTATCGCTGTGGCATGCCGATTGGTCTACACTTACCGAAAACAAGCTCCGGGCCTTGAAACCTGTCCCCACGGCTTGGACGACCTCTTCACGCCCTCGTCGGCGGGAGGTCGTTTTGGCCCGGTTATGGATTGGACACTGACAGTTCAGCCACCGCAATCTGCTGACGGTTGCGCCAGCGCCGTTCTGCCCATGTGGGCAATTGCTGACGGTACACCACATTTTTAACGTCCTGTCCGAATTTTTATACCCTGGGCATTGATCTTGGCCTGCCATGTACTCTGGATGAAATTTTAGCGGATAACCCAGATGCAGCTGCTCGTGTTTTCCTTTTATCCACTTGACAAACCTGTCTAACGACATTTGTTTATGCTGTTTTCTTTTAATCCCTTGCCTGTTAATGTGCCTTTTATAGTGCTGTCGTATTTAGTTGCTGTTTTAACATTGTGCCTCCCAGTGCATTCATAATTTAGTCTTGGCGCTTATGACCACTGTAGTTGTGCGCCCTAAAGCCAGGAAAAAAAGTCTAATGAGCACTGACGTCGCTGATATGGTGAACCTGGCAGTAGTTGGCAGCACAATGCATCTAATATGAAAAAGTATGTTTTTGAAGTTGTCCGGATACTTTTGATAACATAGTGTATTTCCAGCATGTGACATACATTCTTCTTGCAGTATTCTCTACGACAAAGTATGGTGACAAACTGTAAAATCCCTCCAGGGGGTCCACAACTCTTTCGGGGATACGTGATTGGAGAGCACGGGACCCTGAGCTAGTGCTACTCTTTCCTTTCTGGGTTGTGTACCTTCCATTTCCACATCCTTCCCTATCCCTCCCCATCCTCCCCCCCTCTCCCCACCGCATCCCTTCCCGTTTTCCCTCTGTGGGAGAATGTTTCGTGCCTATGTCCAGAGACGGATGCTTGTAACTGTAAGACATAGTGTCTATGCTGGAAAATGTTTGTCCTCTCTTAGTCTTTTCTTCTCCTTGCCTCTTCTCTTTATGCTCTTCTCCACTGTGACGTTAGACCTTTCTTCTTTTCTTTGTTCCTCCCTTTCTCTTTCTTTCCTACCTGTGTGTCCTAAGGCCGACCCACGCGTATCCGGTGACGGGGTAACGCGTAATTCCCCGCCCCGTGTAGACAGGTAGGACACGTACGTACCCCGTGGTAATGGCCAGGCCTAGGGAGGGGTGATTACCCGAGCTGGTACCTTCCGAACGTGCCGATTGTTCCCTCTGTCCGTTTCTCGGGAGGTGTGACCTGAGGTGTGAACAATCACCTAAGGCGATTCCCATGAGGAAGGAGCGCGCCCTCGGAGATACTTTCGCAATGGTTTCCTCTAAGTCTACAATTTCTGCTCACAAGCGAAAGTTGGATGAGTCTCAGCCATGGACAATTCTTCCATCAGTGCCACACTTCCTTGTCATTTCTCAGTCAACCCTTACATTATTCAGGAAGGTGTTGATGCTATTGCAGGTCCTGTAAAGTCTTGTTCCCGATTATGAAATGGCAACTTGTTGTTAGAAACAGTCAGTGCCCTCAAGGCACAAACATTGCCGCGAACTCCACTGCTGCACACCACACTATAAACGCATAACGCCGGGTGGTTAATACACTCACTCGATGGATTGTCCAATGAGGACATTCAAAACTACCTGTCTGACCAGGGCATAACGGCTGTACATAGTCTTAGACGGGTTGACAACGACTTGGTACTAACGCATACCATCTTCTTGACATTTGACAGAGTTCAACTTCCATCGAGCATTAAAGTAGGCAATGAGATAATTTCAGTTCGCCCTTGCATCCCCAACATTACGCATTGCTATCGGTGTTAGCGGTTCAATCATACCAGCCAGTCGTGTTCCAGTCCGGCCAAATGTTACACGTGGCAAGGGTGCCCATCAGGGTGTTTGTCGACCTCCATCCCCTCGTTGCATCAACTGTATGGCCGACCACGATGCTTCCTCTAGAGACTGCCCCATTTTCAAAGACGAACGACTTACTCAGGGAATCCGAGTGAAGCAAAAAGGTGTCAACATATGCTGTTCGTAAGATACTCCCCACTCGAAAGCCCACTGTGCCCCCAGCAGCTAAATATAGCACTGTCCTTGCATCTCCTCGGCCCACTAAGGAGGCAGCCACAGAGACTTGTGATCTCACCTTTAGTACCATGGCCGTCAGATCGACCAGCGCAATGATCACCCGTTGAACCTCCACACTATCACGTGATCACTCTAAGGCTCACGCTTCATTGGCTCCTGCTAAATCACGAGCCTCAATACAGACACCCGGACTTACAGAAAAGAGCCTACTCGCTAAGACTTTGTGCGTACCCTGACGTCACAACCATCGATTCCTCCATCTCACCGTTCTGTTTCAAAGAAGGCTGATAAGAAACAAATTTCCTCTCCTCCGCCATGATGTGTTTCCTCTACAGCGCCACCCGGTGGTAACCACCCTCGGCCGTCTTCAGTGTCGCCAAGGCGCACTGCTGGTGGCCGATCAACCGGCCAATTGCTGGTGGCAGGAGCTGCCCCTGAACAACCTATGGATCAGGACCTTCTGGCTTTGGCTGAATGCTGTTCCACTCTGTCGGCCGCCGGCTCTCAGTAGTCGTTCAGTTGACAGCAACAGTGGCAAGATTCTTCCCTTTTCTGACCACGCTATGTCAATTATCCATTGAAATATCCACAGCATTCGAGCCAATCTGGATGAATTGTCGATCGTCTTACAATCCTACTCCCCGGTCATCACTTGTCTTAAGGAGACAAAGCTTGGTCCCCATGATCGCTTCGCTTTCCCCCATTTTCAGTCAGTCTGATTTGGTCTCCCTTCTGTTGAAGGCACTCCAGCACATGGAGGACTCATGATTCTTCTCCATGATGCTCTCCATTAACACCCAATCCCCTTAAACAGTTCCTTCCAAGCTGTGGCTGTCCATTTTTCCCTTTCTGGATACACCTTCTCTCTATGTACTGTATACATTCCATCGTCAACACCGATGGCAAGAGCTTATCTCCTTCATTTCCTTGGTCAGCTCCCACTCGCCTATTTGTTGGTTGGGGACTTCAATGCCCACCACCCGCTTTGGGGATTTCCGCATCCTTGTCTGTGAGGCTCTCTATTGATTGACCTCTTCCACCAAGCAGATTTTGTTTGCCTCAACACTGGGGAACCTTCATTTCTGTCTCCACGACAAATTTCTCTCATTTGGACCTTTCGGTCGGTACTGTTCAGCTAGCTGGGTGCTTTGAATGGTTCGCTCTTGCTGATTCACACACGAGTGACCATTTTCCATGTGTCCTTCGATTGCAGCCACAACTGCCGTTTATGCGCCCGAGACACTGGAAATTTGCCTGAGCCGATTAGACACTTTTTTCGTCTCTAGCGACATTCTAGGACCGTCACTTTTCTAGCGTCGACGATCAGAACTTATTCTTACAGCCACAGAATGTTCAATACCTCGAACCTCAGATTTTCCCCACCGCCCCCCTGTTCCTTCGTGGAAAGAGGCGTGCCGTGGCGCAATCCGCGAGCGGAGACGTCCTCTTTGCGTTTTCCGCCACCATCCGATTTTGGCCAACTGTATCCACTATAAGCAATTACGTGTGCCATGACGTCGCGTCATCGGCGATAGCAAGAAGCCAAGCTGGGACTTATTTACTAGCTCCTTTAACACATTCACTCCCTCCTCAGTAGCTTGGAGTGGAATTAGATGGTTATCTGGCGCGCCTAGTTTCTCCCCGATCTCTGGGCTCACTGTCGCGTATGATGCCTTAGTGGACCCAATCGCAATTTCTAACTCACTGGATCAACACTTTGCTGAGATTTTGAGCTCTTCAAATTACCCGCCAGCCTTTTCCCCGAAGAAACGTGCAACGGAAGTGCGAACTATTGCTTTCTCCTCTCAAAATAGCGAAAGGTATAATACTGTTTCCTCCATGCAGGAACTCCAACACGCACTCTCTTCTTCTCGCTCTTCCACCCCAGGATCGGATGGTATCCACATCCAAATGTTGCTGCATTTATCAACCCATAGTCTGCGTTACCTCCTTCGTCTTTATAATCGAATTTGGACCGACAGTACCTTTCCGAGAAAATGGCGGGAAGCTACCACTGTTTCTGTTCCGAAACCTGGAAAGGACAAACATCTCCCCTCCAGCTATCGCTCCGTATTTCTCACGAGTAGTGTATGTAAGGTTTTGGAGTGTATGGTGATTGCCATTTAGCATGGTGGCTGGAGTTCAGAAGCCTTTAAACATCTGCCCAATGCGGTTTCCAAAAGCAGGGTTCTCCAGTTGACCATCTTGTTCCTGAAACTTCCTGACAGATTAAAACTGTGTGCCGGACCGAGACTCGAACTCGGGACCTTTGCCTTTCGCGGGCACGTGCTCTACCAACTGAGCTACCGAAGCACGACTCACGCCCCGTCCTCACAGCTTTACTTCTGCCAGTACCTCGTCTCCTACCTTCCGAACACTCCGATGTAGAGTAAAAATCTCGTTCTAGAAACATCCTCCAGGCTGTGGCTAAGCCATGTCTCTGCAATATCCTTTCTTTCAGGAGTGCTAGTTCTGCAACGTTCACAGGAGAGCTTCTGTAAAGTTTGGAAGGTAGGAGACGAGGTACTGGCGGAAGTAAAGCTGTGAGGACGGGGCGTGAGTCGTGCTTGGGTAGCTCAGTTGTTAGAGCACGTGCCCGCGAAAGGCAAAGGTCCCGAGTTCGAGTCTCGGCCCGGCACACAGTTTTAATCTGCCACGAAGTTTCATATCAGAGCACACTCCGCTGTAGAGTAAAAATATCATTCAAGAACCATCTTGTTCCTCTCTCCGCTTATTTCATGAACAACTTTCTCAGGATACGTCAAAAGGTAGCATTAGTTTTTGATCTGAAGAGAGCATAGGATACCTGTTGGAATACAGGAATTCTCCGCACACTGTTCTCTTGGGGTTTTCGTGAATTTATGACAGAGCACACATTTAAAGTGTGGGTCAACGCAACTCTCTCCCGTACTTTCTCCCAAGAAAACAGGGTGCCTCAGGGATTCATGCTGTTGTACCGTTTGCCATCGCCATAAATCCAATTATGGCTTGTCTCCTTCCTGATGTCTCAGGCTCCCGCTTTGTGGACGATTTTGCGCTCTACTACAGCTCTCAACGGACCAGCCTTCTTGAACGACGTCTTCAAGGATGTCTCGATCGCCCCTGGACCTGCCTGCTCTGTGACCTTTGTCAGTTTCCCAAGGATGTTACCCCTTCTCTCGTTTATTGTCAGGCATTTGCTGTTCTATGTGCACAAATTAAGGATGTCACATTTATTGACACTTACAGCTCAAAAACATAATTTGGTGTTGGCAATGCCTATTTTGTTGGTGACACCCCAATCGATTTTGGCTTCCCGACCAGTGTTCGGTTTTTACTGCGCACCTTTAGGCTGTTCTCCAGGCTGTCCAATACATCCGTCGCCATCAGCGGATACAGATATTATATGCTCAGATCCGCTCAGCTCTCTCCTCAGTCTCCAAGCTCTCTACCATGTCCACCCTCTGGTCCAAAGTATTCAGGACTGCCTCCACGTGCTCCACTTCGGGGCGTCTCCTTGGCATTCCTCTGGATACCAGGACACGTTGGTATCCGTGGAAACGAGGCGGCCGATATATCGGCCAAGGCTGCAGTCTCTCTCCTTCAGCCTCCTATTCGGATGATTCCCTTCGCCGATCTACGGAGTGTTTTATGTCGTCGTGTTGCTCTTTTATGGCACGCACATTGGTCTACATTTTCCAATAATAAGTAGTGGGACGTGAAAGCTCTTCCCTATGCTTGGACCTCTTCCTCCCAAACTCATCGTCGGGAGGAGGTAATTTTAACTAGACTCCAGCTAGGGCACTGCTTTTTTAGTCATCGACATCTTTCAAGTGGCAATCCTCCCCCGCTGTGTCCCAGCTGCTCTCAGCTGTGGATGGTGAAACACCTTTTTCTTAAGTGCACCTATATTACTCCGTTACGCGCCTGTCTACAGCTGTCGCCTGATATATCTTCCATTTTTGTAGATAACACGCACTCAGCCGATCGCGTTCTAGAGTTTATTAGTGTCAGAGAGATGACGTAAGTCATTTGAAGCTCTTTTTGGGGACAAACATCCCCCGCTTTCTATAGTGGTTTTTTATTTTCTTAGTTTCCCCACATTTTTGAGTTTCGCTCCCACTACTACTGGTTTCCAGTTTGGTTTTTTTATCTTTTCCCAAGCCACAGACCGGGCGCTAATGACTGTAGCAGTTTTGCGCCCTAAAACCATAACAAAGAAAACCTATCTACAAAAAATAAGAACTCAAATTCTATATTGTCCTACAAATAGTTAACCTTCTCTTTATTCTTACAAAAATTAGCTCCCTACCATAAATTCTTTACCAGGAAAATTGCTAAAAGAAATGGTTTTTAGAAAGTCTGGAGATGAATATTATAGCTCTTACTAACACTATTCTTAATACCATCAACGTCTAATTACATGTATATAAAACATGTATATAATTTAAATAAATCCCTCATCAAAAATATATCCAAATCATTCATCCTAACACGATAGCTCCTCATACACACATAATGATCTAAAATCCTGAATTCAATATCATCCAGTTCCTATTCTAAATAGCATCTTTACTCCTAGTATGAATAATTTGTCTATACTTTTATAAATTATAAAATGCTTAGCTATCCACCATGTCCTGGAAGCATTTGACTAGTTCAGCTTTCAGCCACTAGGGTTGCTAGTGAACTCAACCACTACTCCCACAAAATTCTCAACACCTATTTGTTCATCCTAAGATCACCTGACACTACATCATCACACTTATATAAGGAGCCACACCATGCTCATTTTTCTCACTTGTCCGTTGTGTGCCACATCGTTCGTTAGTTTGTGCTAGCTATTTCTTCGTTGACTACACAACACTGCAGAGTCCAGTGGGAAGAGACCTGGAGTCCAGGATTCGCTATTATCGAGTAAGTAAATAATTTCTATTTTTCACTTTCCTCTATATCTTATATATTCTCCTTATTAAATTACACATCTTGTCGTTATAGTGGACCTCTTCTACTTAATCCTCGAGAGTGAGGAACGGACTGGAGCTCAACAGGCTCCCCAACCCCTTGTGCTCCACGGACAGCCAGAATTGCCTTGTGAGTATAATTTTAATTCGAATCTGTTCGTCATTTCATATAAACTATTCCAAAAAAAAATTTCCTATTTCGTACTTATTTTTTTCTTTGTTCCTAGATCACTTAATGGAAGTGCAGCTTCAGTTGTAAGTGGAGCTGGGGGGGTGTCCCACGTAGCACCCTACATAACTGTGTTCAGCCCCCAGCTACAAATAGCCCAGACCACCACCACCACTCACATAAGTACGTAGAAAAATAAATAACTCTCAATCGTCTTTACACACACACGCACACACACACACACACACACACACACACACACACACACACACACACACACACACATTATATATGCGAAGTGTGTGGTAGTTAGAATTCATTTTCTTCACCTCGCCAGCAGCGGTAGACAATGTACTTATTTACTTTATCTCTTTCTTCTACAGTGATTACGCCTCAACAACGCATCGCACGTGTACCAGTGGCGGGTACACCATCCAACCAGCAGCGTCTGCAGAGACACTCGTCTCCAGTGAAGGCGCCTCTGGTCGCCGCGCGGAAACCTGCCATGTTCATGGAGCCTGTGCCCAGCTGTTCGCACTGGGGATGCCCCGACCACCACGTGCGTCTCCTCCACTGGCATCATGCTAGGTACACCGCGTACCAGCTAGCTGCACTAGCTCTAGTTATAGCAATAGTATTAGTGACGATCCTGTGGCTAGTGGCAGTTCTCTCGCCCGTGCTTTTAGTCAAGTACATCTAGTTGGTGACACCATATTGCATTTGCAGTACTCAGTGATTGCAGACGACTTCGAGGAGCGAATCTCGTTCACTAGGGTAGAGAACATGACGGGGGGGTACCGTGATCCTGTAGGATGTCTACATGTGTGCATTCCTGTCATGGAAACAGAGCTCCTCAAGGTAGTCAATGATCCACAGTACACCGCCCTTAAATTCAGTGCAGTGCTATGCATTGAATTATCACCCCCCCCCCCCCCCTCCAGTTAAATCTGGTGATGGAGAGACTAGTATCCATTATCTTTGGGGGGATAATGGCGTGATAATGCGGAGCACATCAATCGCCGAGTGGTTTCATAAATCCACCTTCAGTGCTATATTGGGTCAGTTTTCCGAGACAACGGCTCAGCGAAAGCACTCGGCAGAATTCTACACCTGAACATCCATATACGTGTCTACGATCTGGTAAATGGAGGGTCTAGCTATATCAAGCTCCCTAAATATGTAGCTAATAAGCAGGCATTCGTTAATGTCGAAAATAGGAAAGATCATGCTTGTTTTGCATGGTCAGTCTTGGCTTGCGAAAGAAAGTGTGATCGAAGGGATCATCCTGAGTGTCCCAGTACATACCATTTAGGTGATAACATTCATTTGTGTTATAACTTTGATGGTATGCAGTACCCCGTCACGATCCAGGACATGCCTAAATTTGAGGTGCAGAATATCAGCATATCGGTTCATGTATATGGCCTGATGAAGAAGAAAAGCAAGTCAGATGAGCAAGACAGACATATCGTCGTTGGCCCCCTCCATTTCTCATAATTTTCAGGTGAGCGAGAGTAGCATGTAAACATGCTGCCCCCCCCCCCCCCCCAGGGCGTCCACAACTCTTTTGTGGATACGTGCGTAGCGAGCATGGGACCCCGAGCTGATGTGGCCCTCCTTCCTTTCCGGGCTGCATACCTTCCTTTTCCGCATCCTTTTCTATCCCCCATCTGGGCCCCCCACTCCCCTCTGGCTCTTTCATTCCCTTTCTCACCATCTGGGAGTACGGTTTGTGCCTAAGTCCGGAGACGGATGCTCGTAAATGCAACGCATTCTTCGCCTTCCCTGCTTGTATGTCTTCATCCTTCCTTTGTCTTCTCTTTACCTTACCTCTTCTCTTTACCCTTTTCTCCGCTGTGGCGTTTGAGACCCCTCTTCTTTCCTTTCCCTTTCCCTTTCTCTTTCTTCCTCCCTGTGCATGTCTGAAGGCCAACCCACGCATTTTTGTGCGTAGCCAGTGACGGGGTAACGCGTAATTCCCCGCCCCGGGTAGACAGGTAGGACACGTACGTACCCCCTGGTTACGGGCAGGCCCAGGGTGGGGTGATTACCCGAGCTGATACCTTCCGAAAGTGCCGATTGGTCCCTCCGTCCGTTTGTCGGGAGGTGTGACCTGAGGTGTGAACAATCACCTAAGGCGGGAGTGCCCTCAGAGAGGGCACCCACAAGGGAGGAGCGCGCCATCGGAGACGCCGGTAATTATGGGGATTCTTCCACAATGGTTTCCTCACCTTCCACTATGTCTGCTCACAAGCGTAAGTTCACTGAGTCTCAGCCACAGACAGTTCTTCCATCGTTGACATATTTCCTTTTTGTTTCTCGGTCTGACAAAGGTCACGACTTCTCCACGGTCAACCCTTTACATTATTCAGAAAGGTGTCGACGCAATTGCACGTCCTGTAAAGTCTTGTTCCAGATTACGGAATGGCACCTTGTTGTTAGAAACAGTCAGTGCCCTCCAGGCACAAAAATTGCTGCGTACTTCACTGCTCCACACCTTCCCTGTCTGGGTTGAAGCGCACCGCACTTTAAATTCCTCACATGGACTCGTTTATACACGCTCCCTCGATGGATTGTCTGACGAAGAAATTCAGCACTACCTGTCTGACCAGGGCATAACGGCTGTTCATAGAGTTATGAAAAGGGTTGACACGAACCTCATTCCAACCCTCACTGTCTTCTTGACATTTGACAAAGTTCAACTGCCATCGAAAATCAAAGCAGGCTATGAGATAATTTCCGTTTGCCCTTATGTCCCAAACCCTACGCGTTGCTATCTATGTCAGCGGTTCAATCACACCAGCCAGTCCTGTTCCAATCCGGCCAAATGTGTTACGTGTGGCATGGATGACCATGAGGGTGCTTGTCCACCTCCATCCCCTCGCTGCATCAACTGTGGGTGGCCACGCTGCTTCCTCTCGAGATTGCCCCGTTTTTGAAGACGAAAAGCTCATCCAGGAAATCAGAGTGAAGGAAAAGGTGTCGACCTTTGCTGCTCGAAAATTATTCGCCAGTCGACAGCCCACCGTGCCTCAGACAGGAAAATACAGCACTGGCCTTGCTTCTCCTCGGCCAACAAAGGAGGCGGCCACGCAGACTTGCGACCCCACCTTCAGTGCCACAGTCGTCAGATCGGTCAGCGCAAAGATCGCCCGTTCAACCTCACCACTTTCGCCTGCCCACTCTATGGCTCACCCTTCATCGGGTTCTGCTAAGTCTTGGGCCCAAAAGTCAGATACCAAGATTTCGAAAAATAAGCATACTCATGAAGATTTTTACATACCCCAACATAACAACCATCAGTTCCTCCTCCATCTGAACATCATATATCCAAGAAGGCTACTAAGAAACCCAGTTCATCTCCTTCTCCACCAAGGCGTGTCCCATCTACAGCACCAACTGGCGGAAATCGCCCTCGGCCGTCTTCTGTGTCGCCAATGCGCACTGCTGGCAGCCGATCAACCGGCCGATCGCTGGTGGCAGGAGCTGCTCCTGAACAACCTATGGATCAGGATCTTCTGCCTTCGGCTGAATGCCATTCCATGCTGTCGGTTGCAAGCTCTGAGCAGTCGTTGAGTTGACAGCAACCTTCATCACATTCCTCCATTTTCTGTTCACCCTATGTCCGTTATCCACTGGAATATCCGCGGCATTCGAGCCAATCGGGATGAGTTGTCGATCATCTTACGTAACTACTCTCTGGTCATCTTCTGTCGTCAGGAAACAAAGCTGCGTCCCATTGACCGCTTTGTTCTCCCCCATTTTCAGTCCGTCTGATTTGATCTCCCTTCTGTTGAAGGCACTCCAGCCCATGAAGGACTCATGATTCTTCTCCATGATACTCTTCATTATCACCCAATCCACTTAAACACTTCCTTCCAAGCTGTCACTGTCCGTCTTTCCCTTTCTGGATATACCTTTTCTCTTTGTACTGTATACTTTCCATCGTCCACACCAATGGCACGAGCTGATCTCCTTCATCTTCTTGGTCAGCTTCCACCCCCCTATTTGCTGGTTGGGGACTTCAATGCCCACCACCCGCTTTGGGGATCTCCACATCCTTGTCCATGTGGCTCACTATTGCTAGACGTCTTCCACCAAGCGGATCTAGTGTGCCTCAACACTGGGGTCCCTACATTTTTGTCTGCCTCCACGACAAATTTCTCTCACTTGGACCTTTCGGTCGGTACTGTTCCGCTAGCTTGCCGCTTCGAATGGTTCGCCCTTGACGATACACACTCGAGTGACCACTTTCCATGTGTCCTTAGACTGCAGCCTCAACTGCCACATATGTGCCCGTGACGCTGGAAGTTTGCCCAAGCCGATTGGACACTTTTTTCGTCTCTAGCGACATTCGATGACCGTCACTTTCCCAGCGTCGACGATGAGGTCACACATATTACCGACGTTATTCTTACAGCTGCGCAACGTTCAATACCACCCACCTCCGAATTGCCCTGGCGCCCGCCAGTTCCTTGGTGGAACGAGGAGTGGCGTGACGCAATATGTGAGCGGCGACGTGCTCTTTGCGTTTTGCGCCACCATCCTACTTTGGCCAACTGTATCCGCTACAAGCAGTTCCGAGCACGATGCCGTCGCGTCATCTGCGATAGCAAGAAGGCAAGCTGGAAATTCTTTATTAGCTCATTTTACACTTTCACTCCCTCCTCGGAAGTTTGGAGTCGGATTCGACGGTTATCAGGCGCGCCTAGTATCTCCCCGGTCTCTGGGCTCACTGTCACGCATGATACATTCGTGGACCCCGTCGCAATTTCTAACTCATTGGGTCAACACATTGCTGAGATTTCGAGCTCTTCAAATTACCCGCCAGCGTTTCTCCCGAAGAAACGTGCAGCGGAAGTGCGACCTCTTGCTTCCTCCTCTCCAAATCGCGAAAGCTACAATACTGTTTTCTCCATGCGGGAACTCCAACATGCACTCTCTTCTTCTCGCTCCTCCGCCCCAGGACCGGATGGTACCCACATCCAAATGTTGCTGCATTTACCAACCCATAGTCTGCATTACCTCCTTCGCCTTTATAATCGAATTTGGACTGACAGTACTTTTCCCAGACGATGGCGGGAAGCTATCGTCGTTCCTGTTCCGAAACCTGGAAAGGACAAACATCTCCCCCTCTAGCTATCGTCCCATTTCTCTCACGAGCAGTGTCTAAGGTTTTGGAGCATATGGTGAATTACCGTCTAGCATGGTGGCTGGAATCCCGCAGTCTTTTAACACCTGCCCAATGCGGATTCCGAAAGCATCGTTCTGCAGTTGACCATCTTGTTGCTCTCTCCACTTACATCATGAACAATTTTCTCCAGAAACGCCAAACAGTAGCAATATTTTTTGATCTGGAGAGAGCATACGATACCTGTTGGAGGACAGGCATCCTCCGCACACTGTTCTCTTGGGGCTTTCGAGGTCGGCTGCCCCCTTTTTCTTCGCGAATTTATGGCAGAGCGCACATTTATGGTGCGGGTGAACACTACTCTCTCCCGTACTTTCTCCCAAGACAACAGGGTACCCCCGGGCTCCATGCTGAGTGTTGTACTGTTTGCCATTGCCATCAATACAATTACGGATTGTCTCCTTCCTGATGTCTCGGGCTCCCTCTTTGTGGACGATTTTGCGATCTACTACAGCTCTCAACGGACCAGACTTCTTGAACGACGCCTTCAAGGATGTCTAGATCGCCTCCACTCTTGGAGCATCGAAACCAGCTTCCGTTTTTCTCTAAGTAAGACCGTTTGTGTTAATTTTTGCGACGTAAGGAGTTTCTTCCACCCTCCTTACATCTAGGACCTGTCAACCTTCCGTTTTCGGACGTCGCTAAATTCTTGGGTCTTATGTTTGACAGAAAACTGTGCTGGTCGTCCCACGTTTCATACCTTTCGGCTCGCTGTCTGCGATCCCTCAACACCCTCCGTGTCCTGAATGGTACCTCCTGGGGAGCGGACCGAGTGGTCCTCTGCCTGTATCGCGCTCGAAATTGGACTATGGAAGCATAGTTTACTCCTCTGCTCGGCCTTCTATTCTTCGGCGTCTCGACTCTATCCACCACCGTGGATTAAGTTTAGTGTATGGAGCTTTTTACACCAGCCCTGTGGAAAGCCTTTATGCTGAGACTGCTGAACCTCCGCTGTCCAATCGGCGAGCAGTCCTTCTGAGTCGTTATGCTAGCCATCTGTCTTCCATGCCTGCTAATCCAGCGCATGACATTTTTTTCGACGCCTCCTTTGATGTAGGGTATGCATGCCGCCCCTCCTCCCTACTAGCCCCGGGAGTCCGCTTCCGTCAACTGCTCCATTCTCTTTCCTTCCGCTTTCCTAAAACCTTCTTGACAACTTGGGTTACAGCACCGCCTTGGCTCCCTCCCCGGATCTGCCTGCTCCATGACCTTTGTCGATTTCCCAAGGATGGTACCCCTTCACTCGTTTATCGTCGGGCATTTGCTGCTCTATGTGCACAAATGACGGACGCCACATTTATTTACACCGACGGCTCGAAAACATCGTTAGGTGTAGGGAGTGCCTATATTGTTGGCGACACCCCAAATCACTTTCGGCTTCCCGACCAGTGTTCGGTTTATACTGCGGAGCTTTACGCTGTTCTCCAGGCTGTCCACTACATCCGCCGCCATCAGCGTATACAATACGTTATCTGCTCAGATTCTCTCAGCTCTCTCCTCACTCTCCAAGCTCTTTATCCTGTGCACCCTCTGGTACACCGGATTTAGGACTGTCTGCGCTTGCTCCACCTGGGGGGCGTCTCGGTGGCGTTCCTGTGGCTCCCGGGATACTTTGGTATCTGTGAAAATGAGGCGGCCGATATTGCAGCCAAGGCTGCAGTCTCTCTTCTTCGGCCAGCTATTCCATCGATTCCTTTCGGCGATCTACGGAGCGTTTTATGTCGTCGTGCTGTTCATTTATGGCACGCACATTGGTCGACACTTCCCCATAATAAATTGCGGGACGTGAAAGCTCTTCCTTGTGCTTGGACCTCATCCTCCCGAACGCGTCGTCGGGAGGAGGTAATTTTAACTAGACTCTGGATAGGGCACTGTCTTTTTAGCCATCGACATCTTTTAAGCGGCGGTCCGCACCCACTCTGTCCCCACTGCTCTCAGCTGTGGATCGTAAGACACCTATCAATTGAGTGCCCCTATTTTACTCCGTTTCGCGCACGTCTACAGCTGTCGCCTGATATATAGTCCATTTTAGCAGATGACACACGCTCCGCCGATCGCGTTCTCGAGTTTATTAGTGCCAGTTTAATGACATCAGTCATTTGAAGCTTTTTTTGGGACAACCATCCACTTTCTGTAGTGGATTTTTAAGCCTTCCTTCTGCTTTTAGTTTCTCCAATTTTTTGAGTTTCGTTCCCATTGCTGCTGGTTTTTATTTTCGGTTTTTTACTGTTTCCTAAGTCACGGACCGGGCGCTCATGATCATAGCAGTTTTGCGCCCTAAAACCAAAACAAAACAAAAAATCTATCCTCTAACCTGTCCATTTCCTTTTTACATTTTCTAACCTACCTGCCAGATTAAGGGATCTAAGTTTCCGCATTCAGATCCGTAGAGAGCCAGTATTGTTTCTCTTGATGACGTGAAGTAACAGCTTAGCTGATCTGATGCTCGAGCAACAACAGCTGGCTGCTAAGCGGTAACTCATTAAGATCTGAGGCCAATGTTGAACTGTACTCTCAAACTGGGGTTGCTAATAAAATATCGATTTATCGATACTTTGCAAAAATTATAGATATTTATCGGCGACAATTTTATTCCCGATGTATCGCTATTGAAATATCGAGTGATGATATTTTCATTTTACATTATTTTTTCACAGTTTTCGGTAAATATTTGAAATTGTGGTTGAATATAATTTTACTTTATATGAAATGACAAAATCGAACGACAGACCCATAGGACACGTTTCATTGTGCCACTTACATGCAGTTGTCACTGTCAGCGAAGTGGGTATTGACAAGTTTGAACGTGCATCGTTTTCTTTCCAATTCTTGCTCTAAGGGCTGATGAGCTGGTTGCTAGCTTCTTGACGTGCAGAATACCTAATAATAAATCAAAACTTAAACACACAGCTCTAAGATCGACACACAATATGCAGCCGATATATTTATTGATCTGTACGTCGGTATCCTTTCCGTCTATATATCGATACTTTTTCTATGTGATGTAGGTCAACACTAACATTTTTTTAAAAAATATCTATGCATGAGATTCGCGATATATTTAAAAATGTCAACTCTCCTAGCTCAGACACTTGGAACCTTGTTCAGGGGCTGGCTACCCCCTGTAAGGGGACGCCACTGACGCCACGGTGTTTGCCCCAGAGCCCTGCACGAGAGCAACGACCTTGCCAAACACAACTCGTGGCCTCGCCGACCGTAAGTGAAAGAGGCGGAGAAAGGGCACGAAATGGGACAAGTGCCGGGTAGGACCAGCGTCAGGGTAGTGAATCGCTGTCAGTGACAGTCAAAAAGGGCTCAGTGACTCAAAGGTTAGAAGAGGGAAGGAAACAGTTAGCAAGTCAGGTGCAAAGCAAGCTAATTGAATTATATAAAATTTTGTAGTGAGTTTTTAGAGATGGGACAGTCGTCTCGAGGGTCAAAATGACGACAGAATGCCTACTCAGGAGGAATTCAGCATCAATTTTGTAAATAGTTTGATTGAAATTGTCGTATCGAAGTAGTCCCAGAGGATAGAATTTCTTTAAGGTATTGTTTGTTTTATTGTAAATAATTTGTGTTGACGTACTTCAGCAAAAGCGTTTGAAATTTCTTTGATGTTTGAATATTGTTACTACCAGTAACGTGTGTAACTCGGAGGATGCTGTACCCTTCATGACGTGTTCTGACCTGTGAGATAGCTTTGTGGGGGCGTTGCAGAGTAGAGTGAGTGTGTTCACACTTTGCGGAGTGCAGTCGCAGCTGTAGTGGTTCCAAAGTACTGACGAACTTGTCTGTGCACCGTATTCTGTTACTAAATTTACTACTTTTCAACGGTGTCTCGTGCTGTTTCTGGAGGAACAACGGATGAATAAACTTTCGCACACATCTGCTCGCTGTGATTCATAAAGTTGTTTGTGCGTTGTAGTAATTTATTAAATTTAGTACCGTAGTTGACAGGTGGTTGGAAACGTAGACTTTGTAGCAGAAATAAATTAATAGGGAAGCAGTAGCGTAAGGTCAGTACTCTTGAGGTGCAGTTACAAAATGCACAGGAGGAACTAGGTAGGATTAGGAGGGAGAATGGTGCTGGGGTATGGGAGCTGGCAGTTGGTAAGAAGGCCGCTAGGAGGAGGAGATACTCAGACAGTTGTATTTTGCCTATCGCCAATAGATTTTACCAACTGTCGGAGTTTAATGGGAAGGAGCCTCTTGTAGCTGTACGTGTAGGAAATGCGCAGCAGACTCAGTAGCTAAGGTCGCTAACACAGCTGCAATTTCAAATAGGAGGAGGTTGTGTTACTAGGGAGTTCAAATGTCAGATATGTAGACGAGCAGGAAATGTTAGGGAGGGAGTACCAGGTCACCAGAATTGCGAAACCTAGTGCAGGGTTGTCTCAACTGACTGTTAACTTAGGGCAGTTACATAGAATTTTGTGAAAGATGAGGAGTTAGTGAATTGTGTGACGGACTGGGGATAGTCTTGATGGGGAGGGGAAGTATGATTCAAGTGGTGACCTGGAAAAGAATGTCGTTGTTAGGCGTGTCAACTAGGGGCTCGAGAAGGCACTGATGGTGGTGAGCACGGTTCAGATTGTAGAGGTGCCTGCAGACCCTATCGATAGATCGGGTTTCCCTAGCCGTGCTCTGTACGTCAACAGGTACGGGAAGGGGAGGTTGGCAAAGCTTACAGGTGACAGTGCAGTGGGCGGTGGTGTGATTACTCTTGAGAAAACCACAGCAGTAGTTGGTGTTAAAGCTGTATCTGTTTCACATTGAAGTTAAATGATAGGTACCTCTGCTTAAAGGAAGGCTCTCTAACAAAGAAACCACCTTCGAAGGAGGTCAGTCGTCGAATTAGTGAATGAATTAGCATATTTTATGAAAATATCAGCGGTATTAGAGATACAGTGCACTGCTTATACATGACGACTCTGGAATATTGGTACATCCGAGCACCACTTAAATAGTGTGACAATTCAGAGGCTTCCTTTACCAGGATACAGATTAGCTGGCCGTTTTTCAAGGATTTCTTTGTGCAGTGGGGGTGTGGTCATGTACCTAGAAAACAGTATTCCATTTGAGTCCCTAGATGTATCGAAACACTACATTGAACGAGTATTTGAATGTTGTGGAGTAGTAGTTGAATTTAGTGAAATTAAACTTTTAATTATAGTTATTTATAGGCCCCGTCAACTCTGACTTCACAATATTTCTGCTCAATCTAGAGACGTTTCATGGTCCACTTTACAGGAAGTATCATGCATGTGGTGACTTCGATATTAGTTTTGCGTGTTACTGTGCAAGAAAAAGGTTATTGAGAATCTCCTACATTCGTATGATCTGATGCAATCTCTATTTCTTCCAACCAGGTTGCAGGTGCACAGTTGCACAATCATAGATAGTATTTTTATTTATTCTTCATTACTAAATAGGCGTTCTATCAATAAAAGGGTGAATAGCCTTTCAGACCATTATGCACATATTTTTGTACTCAGACAAATGTTTTACATAATTACAAACTACACAGAAAACGAATCCAACGGCAGTAGAGAGTTTTTTTAAATCTCATTAAGGAACAAGAGTGGCAGGACAGATACAATGTTTCCCTTCATCTTCTTCATCATCATCTTCATCTACATCTACATGGTTACTCTGCATTTCACACTTAAGTGCCTGGCAGACGGTTCATCGAAGCATTTTCATATTACTTCCCTACCATTCCACTCTCGAATGGCGCGAGGGAAAAAGGAACACCAAAATCTTTCCGTTCGAACTCTGATTTCTCTTATTTTATTATGATGATAATTTCTCCCTACGTAGGTGGGTGTCAACAAAATGTTTACGTATTCGGAAGAGAAAGTTGGTGATAGAAATTTCGTAAATAGATCTCGCCGCAAAGAAAACCGCCTTTGTTTCAGTGACTGCAACCCCAACTCGCGTATCATATCAGTGATACTGTCACCCCTATTGCGCGATATAACGAAATGAGCTGCCCTTCTTTGCACTTCTTCGATGTCCTCCGTCAATCCTATCCGGTAAGGATCCCATACCGCGCAGCAATATTCCAGCAGAGGACGGACTAGTGTAATGTAGGCTGTCCCTTTAGTGGGTTTGTCGCATCTTCTAAGTGTTCTGCCAACAAAGCGCAGTCTTTGTTTCACCTTCCCCACAATATTATGTACGTGGTCTTTCCAATTTAAATTGCTCGTAATTGTAATTCCTAAGTATTTAGTCGAATTGACAGCCCTTAGACTTGTGCGATTTATCGTATACCCAAAATTTATCGGATTTCTTTTGGTACCCATGTGGATAACCATGCACTTACCTTTGTTAAGTGTTAATTGCCACTTTTCACACCGTACAGAAATTCTCTAGATAATTTTGTAGTTTGAATTGATCGTCTGATGATTTTACTAGACGATAAATTACAGCGTCATCTGGAAACAATGTAAGGGGGTTGCTCAGATTATCACCTAAATCATTTATATAAATCAGGAACAGCAGAGGGCCTATGACACTACCTTGGGGAACGCCAGATATCACTTGTTTTACTCGATGATCTACCGTACATCACTACAAACTGTGACTTCCCTAGAGGAAATCACGAATCCAGTCACACAACTGAGACGATACTCCATATGCATGCAATTTGATTAATAGTCGCTTGTGAGGAACGGTATCAAAAGTGTTGGTTATTTATCAATAAGTCACTTTCTTCAAGGTGATTCATAATGTTCGGTACAGTACATTCTCCAAAATCCTACTGCAAGTTGGTCACTGATATGGGTCTGTAATTCAATGGGTTACTCCTATTTCCTTTCTTGAATATTGGCGTGAGCTGTGCTACTTTGCAGTCTTTAGGAACAGACCTTTCGTCAAGTGAGCGGTTGTATATGATTGCCAAGAAAGGCGCTATTGTGTCTGCATACTCTGAAAGAAACCTGATTGGTATACCATCTGGACCGAAAGACTTGCCTCTCCTAAGCGATTTGAGTTGTTTCGCAACACCTAAGATATGTACTTTGATGTCACTCATGCTAACAGTTGTTCTGGTTTCGAATTCTGGAATATTTACTTCTTCATTCATGAATGAATTACGGAGAACTGTACTTAGTAACTCCCCTTTAGTGGCACCATCATAGGTAACATTTCCATCGCCAGGCCGCGGTGGCCGTACGGTTCTAGGCGCTGCAGTCTGGAACCGCGGGACTGCAACGGTCGCAGGTTCGAACCCTGCCTCGGGCATGGATGTGTGTGATGTCCTTAGGTTAGTTAGGTTTAAGTAGTTCTAAGTTCTAGGGGACTGACGACCTAAGATGTTAAGTCCCATAGTGCTCAAAGCCATTTGAACAATTTTTGAACATTTCCATCGCTATCGCGCAGTGACTGTATTGTTTTTTGCCACTTACGTACTTTATATACGACCAGAATATCTTGGGGTTTCTACCATATTTTGAGACAATTTCATTGCGCAAACTATTAAAAGCATCTCGCATTGACGTCCGTACTAAATTTCGAGCTTTCGTGAAACTTTGCCAGTTTTGGGGATTTTGCGTTCTTTTGAATTTGGCATGCTTTTTTCGTTGCTTCGGGAACAGAGTTCCTACGTGTTTTGTGTACCATGGTGGATCAGTCCGTCTCTTATTTACTTAGGCGGTATGAATTTATCTATTGCTGTCTATACTGTATCTTTGAGTTTGAGCCGTATCTGGTCCATAGCTTGGAAGGAATGGAGACTCTCACTTAGGAAGTCATCAAGCGAATTATTATCTGCTCTTTTAAGTAGATATATTTTGCGTTTATTTTTAGTAGTTTTGGTTGATCTGGTTTTGAGCCTCGCTACAATGACCTTGCGTTCACTAATCCCTGCATCCGCCATGACTCTTTTAGATCTGTCTATTAGATTAGGTCAAGCGTGTTTTCGCAACCATTTACAATCCGTGTGGGCTCATGAACTAATTGTTCAAAGTAATTCTCAGAGAAAGCATTTAGTACAATTTCAGATGATGTTTTCTGTCTACCACCGGCTCTGAACATGTATTTTCGCCAATACATTTATCATCCTCTTTGAATGTTGCTTTCCATTAGAACGTTCAAAACTCGTTACTAGCAGTAAAAGGCAGCCTGCGTGGCTGACTAGTGGGTTAAGAATACCATGCAGAACAAAGTGGGAATTACATCAAAATGTAATAAGTAGCCGGAATCGAGCCCATTACTAACAATATTGTGGGCATGTGAAGTGGTAACAAAAGTACCTAAGGGGAGCGGACGCGAACGGGAGATCACGCTAGCGAAGATACGGGCAGCAAATCAAGACCACAGTGCTGGTGCACGCACAAGTGTTTCGGAGCACACCGTTCACCGTTGAACACAGCGCAGCGCAGCAGACCACCCTGCGTGATCACATGTTGACCCAATGACATCGTCAATTACGACTGCAGTCGGCATGGAACAATCGGGATTCGACCGTCGAACAGTGGAACCTGTCGGCTCTTCTGGTGAATCATATATGTGCTACACTACGTCGATGGTCGTTTCCACAAACACCGGCATCGAGGCGAACGGCAGCCCTAAACGCACAGCGCGCTGCGGACACAGGCCAGTGGGAGCAGTATTATGCTATGGAAGACATTCTCCAGCGCTTGCATGGGACCTGTGGTAGTAACCGAAGACACGCTGACAGCTGCGAACAGCCTGCATCCCTTCATGCTTAATGTCATCCCCGACGGCGATGTCATCTTTCTATAAATGTCCGTCTCGGAAGCAAAACCGTGCTACAGTGTTTTGAGGAGCATCATAACGAATTTACGTTGATGTCTTGGTGACCAAATTCGCCTGATCTATTCCTATGGAACGCATCTGGGTCGCTATCGGGCGCCACCACCGCGTACGCAAGTCAGTGGCCCGTTATTCACGCAAATTACATGACCTGTGCGTAGATATCCAATGCCACAAACCCACCAACCAACTGTCGGATCTCTCATACGTACATTCAATAGTTTATTACAAAGACGGACAGACAGGCTATTAAGCAGGTGATTATAATGTTTTGGCTCATTAATCATATTCTTAAATGTCGTTTCTTGTTAACAGTATCAACCTACTCCCATGAGCTAGCAGTTTCCATTCAAGTAATACTAGCAGAAATTCAATCTCCATTTGAATCGCAACTCCTTGGATCTTGTGCAGAAAGGCGTACAATATTCTGCTACATCCATTTTCAAAACGCTATGTCAAGAACTCAAAATCGTAGCAGTAATCGACGCGCTTTCAAATTTAAACTTACGAGCTTCCTAATAGATCACTGCTCCCATTCTATCGAGGAGTTGCTTGAAAAGTTAATTCCTTTGAATTTGTATGTTACATTGTTGACTGCGTTTATATACAATTACAGCTTGTCGTCTTTTCAGAAATAATATTTATTTTATGTTCTCTATTTCCTTTGTAGTTTCATATACTGACGCGTTTCATGAGCATGGAGATTTGCTTCTGAGTTTGGTCTCGTCGAAGTACACGTATAGATACCACAGATAGACTTTTCTCTAGCCTACCGTAAGTTGTGCAGAAGGAATGACTCCCACCATGTCCAGCCCCTCTGATGGAGAGACAGAGAATAACATAAAATAATACATTTTACTCTTCTGACAGTTGATGCAACCTGTACGGAAATTTACGTATCATTTGATGTATTACAGTGGTCGAGAGGGTCAATGCTCAAAGACGATGACATTAATCCTCAATTAAACCACATCAAACTAATTTTCCCCTGCAGTCGAATATCATCGTAGGCTTCACTAACCAGAGGAGATTTTCCTAATAACTTGAAATATGGTGAACAGCCACAAAGGCTGTTCGAGCCGTTATTTTCAATTAGAGACCACGGCTTCTTCTTCGCAGATGGACAGCATTCTTCCCTCCCGTTTCGACGAGTGCCTGCCACTCCAGGGAACCCATGCAGGCCAGAACAAATCTTAAGCGTCACTTCGGTTAGTTTGGATACGGGTACTTCTTTCTGCCGGTGGGTGCTTAGTGTGTTGCGATACAAAACTGACGGGAGAGGCCCCGTCTTCCTCAGTTGCCTCCAGTGGTTAATTGGAGCAGCTCCGTGGAGTTCAGTAGCACAGAAGCTGCCCAGTTTTGTACGTCTTCGTGCTTGCCTACTGTTCTCAGTAGCAGCTGTGGACCTTAAAACACCTGTTCCAAATATTTCGCATTAAAGGTAACGCTGCCTCGATTATTTATGATGCGTACCATCACAAAAATGCTTAACAATTATGACATTCTTGGGAAATGAACAGCTCCTCTACAAAAATCAACACGGATTCCGCAAACAGAGATGCTATGAAACTCTGCTCGCTCTGTTCCTCCTTGAGATCCACAGCGCAGTGAACAACGGCGCTCAGGTTGATGCCGTGTTCCTTGATTTCAGTAAAAGGCATTTAACACCGTCCCGCAAGGCCCTTTAATGAAAAAAAATGAATCCAATCGCTGGTCTGCTCCGATATTCCATAAGCTCAAGACTTCCTTGCAGATAACACACAACACGTCGCTCTTAACGGAACTAAATCGACAGATGTAAAGATAAAATGTGGAGTACCACAGGGAAGTGTGATAAGATATTTGTTGTTCACAATATATATAAATGCTCTAGTAGAAAGCATCGGATGCTCATTAAGGCTATTAGCAGATAATGCAGTTGTTCATACCAAAGTAGCAACGCCGGAAGAAGGTAAGAATTTGCATAACGACCTGCAGAGAATTGATGAATGATGCGGATGCTGGCAGTTGACCCTGATAATGTAACATATTGTGCATACATACGAAAAGAAATCCACTACTGTACAGCTACACTGTTGATGACAAACAGCTGGAGACAGCGTCTGCTGTAATATATCTAGGCGTAACTACCCAGAGCAATCATAAGTCGAATGACAAGATATAACAGTGGGAAAAGCAGACACATGACTAAGATTCATCAGAAGACTCTTACGGAAACGTAGCTTACCCACGAAGGAAGTGGCTTATCAGCCGCTTGTTCGCCCGATTTTTCAGTATTGGTCACCTATCTGGGATCACTATCTGGTTAAGACAGATAGAGGAGATAGTGAAGATCCAAAGAAGAGTGGTGCGTTCCATCATGGGATTGTTTAGCTGGCGAGTGAGCGTTACGGAGATTATAAACAAACTCCGCTGGCAAACGTTAAGAGAGAGACGTTAGTAGTAGAGCAAAGTATGTGTCACCCCACTTTCATTGTTGCCAAATTTATTGAAGATGGTGTTGCTGACGTCATCCAAGATAGCGGCGTGCAGACTTGGGAACAGCGCATGACGTCATCCAAGATGGCAGTTTTTGGCGGGAAGATAGGTCAATTGGGGTACGTCCACTAGCCTAACCCCCAGGTAAAATAGCGAGAATTTTGAATTTTTATGGGAAAATAGGTCAACTGGGCAACGACCACTAAAATAACCCTCTAGAAAACAATTGACCCAAATTCAAATTCCTACACAATAATGCATACAAAACTGTACATGTCTTTATTATTATTCATTATTATTGAATATCATTTATTGACATTCATTATCATTTATTGACATTCATTATCATTTACTGACATTCATTATCATTTACTGACATTCATTATCATTTACTGACATTCATTATCATTTACTGACATTCATTATCATTTACTGACATTCATTATCATTTACTGATATTTATTATCATTTATTGACATTCATTATCATTTCCTGACATTCATTATCATTTCCTGACATTCATTATCATTTCCTGACATTCATTATCATTTACTGACATTCATTATCATTTACTGACATTCATTATCATTTATTATTATTTATACCATGCACGTGTGTATGCAGTCCAACTGTGTTAGATCACACCCCTGTCACCAGAGAGCCGCCATGACGTCATACAAGATGGCGGCTTTGGCGAGAAAATAATTCAATTCAGCTATGTCCACTAACCTAAGACTCCAGAAAAAAATTGAATTCCAACAGGATAATGGCGGGCTTCTCTTTATTATTCTTTATATCAAGTGCATTTCCAACTGGGTTATTTGACCTCTGCCCCACCTCCATTACGTGATTATAGATAGCCAACTGGGCCACATCCTAAGTCCACATAGTTTCAATTTTCGTGGTCACTTATGCTTCCGCCGCTAAATTATTAAATCTCGTCATTTGTACTAGGCTAAGTCACAAGGTGGGAAAATGACTCTTTATTTCAGGCATTTTGGTTATACACTTGTGTCCCAACTCACTTCGTAAACATCCTCGAGATGCTCACACCACGAACTGCAGAGCACAGCTGACATACCCGCAGCCGGCTGAGGCCCCACGCACCAGGTAGGCAGCGACCAGCCCCCAGCTACCGGCGTCCCAGAGTCGGCCACACCACTCGCCTTAAATAAACTTGTTTTGGCGAGCACTTAATGCTGGATAGGATGGAACCTGTCCATGGCTACGTCACAACGGTCAGCCGTTAAATCCAGCACCCGGTGGACAGACAAAGCATGCTTGCACTTTTGGTGGCAAAGTTGTCTTTCTGGACAGGTTCGAAAAGGTCCATATTCACGTCAGACACCTTCTCATCGGTCCGAGTTCCACCACGTGTCTCAGTCATGGACATAACCTTTCGCACCAAAGTTGTTTTTTCGGGACACTGGATTCTTCCCTGACGTCACACAACGGACTGAGATGTTTGCTACAAAATTCTGTCACGTTACCCACTAAAAGCTATTCTTTATTATTATTATTCATTATCATTTATTATTATTATTATTCATTATCATTTATTATTATTATTATTCATTATCAGTCATTACCATTTATTATCGGTCATTACCACTTATTATCGGTCGTTACCATTCATTATCGGTCGTTGCCACTTATTATCGGTCGTTGCCACTTATTATCGGTCGTTGCCACTTATTATCGGTCGTTGCCACTTATTGTCGGTCGTTGCCACTTATTGTCGGTCGTTGCCACTTATTGTCGGTCGTTGCCACTTATTGTCGGTCGTTGCCACTTATTGTCGGTCGTTGCCACTTATTGTCGGTCGTTGCCACTTATTGTCGGTCGTTGCCACTTATTGTCGGTCGTTGCCACTTATTGTCGGTCGTTGCCACTTATTGTCGGTCGTTGCCACTTATTGTCGGTCGTTGCCACTTATTGTCGGTCGTTGCCACTTATTGTCGGTCGTTGCCACTTATTGTCGGTCGTTGCCACTTATCGTCGGTCGTTGCCACTTATCGTCGGTCGTTGCCACTTATCGTCGGTCGTTGCCACTTATCGTCGGTCGTTGCCACTTATCGTCGGTCGTTGCCACTTATCGTCGGTCGTTGCCACTTATCGTCGGTCGTTGCCACTTATCGTCGGTCGTTGCCACTTATCGTCGGTCGTTGCCACTTATCGTCGGTCGTTGCCACTTATCGTCGGTCGTTGCCACTTATCGTCGGTCGTTGCCACTTATCGTCGGTCGTTGCCACTTATCGTCGGTCGTTGCCACTTATCGTCGGTCGTTGCCACTTATCGTCGGTCGTTGCCACGTATCATGCAACTGAGAACATCGTGCTACACTTTTGCATCCAAAGTTTGCTCGACAGTTGAATCAGCCATGACTGTACAAGAGCACATTTGGTCGCCACGAAACCCCTCGCTACGTTAGTTGACTCTCTGTCTCTCTCTGTCTCTCTCTCTGTCTCTCTCTCTGTGTCTCTCTCTGTGTCTCTCTCTGTCTCTCTCTCTGTCTCTCTCTCTCGTGCACTGTAACCGACCTTGCTCCCCGCAGATGCCCGACCTCTTAAACCACACACCCTCAATCGCCCCCTCCATACACGCAACGGACATAGTCTTCTGTAAATATGCTAACACCCACATCGTGCATCTAACCTATCAATTACCTAAGTAATTAATTCCATTTCAGTTATCATCATATTAAATAATTCAAGTTGCAATTTCATATACGTATGCAAAGGTGTTCAACGACCTACATTCAACTACTTTTAGAGGACCAGACCACCACCTCTTCCTATGAACCCTCACAGAGTTTGAATTCTGTCAGTAAAGAAACGTCGCTTGCGCTTTCGCTGCCAACCTAAGAAAATTGTGCGTAAAGAAAGGACACTTGTACTAACCTCATCCACCTGACCACCACATCCTCTTAGGATCAGGCACCAAGTGTGAAATCTGCAGTAAACAAAACTCACTTGCGTTTTCGCTGCCAACGTAAGAAAATTACTGGAAATGAAGTGTACCACCACCACCAACACCAACGCCACCACCACCTCCACCACCACTTCGTGCTGGAGCAGGTGGTAAAAGGACTCAGCCTGCACTAGGCTGATGGAAGGAGGAAGTAGTGTACTTTATTTATTTGGGAGCAATTTATTTAGAGATGGTGTACATGTATCACAGAACACATGCTCTGACGTGCCGCCACAGCATACAGATGCGCAAACTACTACTACAAAACTCGTGTATAACGCTCTACACACATGGTTGCTAATTGTAAACCATCAAAAATTTCACTGAACAGCCTACAGACATTTGAAACACCCCTAAATAATTCAAAACATTAACACCCATAGAATGGAACAAATCGTTATTTCTCTAAATAAGAATCCACCTACAATACCCTCCTCCCCTAATCGTCAACTTTTCTAAATCATACACATGTCTTTATTTAAACAGCTAGAGATAGTCAGCACCACCACCCTCTGTATTCGCCACCGAGTCCACAGTCCAGCTGACTTAGTACACAGGACACCCCCCCCTCCCCCCCCACGACTTCAGAATATGCGAATAGTTTCACATATCTTTTTGAAACTTTTGCATCTCATCTCATAGGTTTCGGTATGTAAGGCTGACTTAAGGAGGTTCTGAACTCCAGTAGTGCACTACACTTGGCAACACAACCACACCCATCAAGATATTGATTCCAATCCAGGCCTATAATTCCTCTACAGATAAATTTGTCCCGTTAATTTTTGACTCACTCACAGCATAACCAGATTGCCGTTTTTTCGCAAAAACCAATCAGACTGCGCTGTGCCGCTCGTGGAACTAAAGGAGGACTGCACTCTATTTATTTCAAGCCCCTTTATTTAGACATGGAGTATATTTGTCACTAAACACCCGCACTGATCTGACAGTGGTCTGTGACACAGCCCACAAAAACGTAAACCACTCATAATTTCATCACGCAATAGCAAACTGCTCTTAAATAATGCAGTACACAATATCCACAGACTAGCTCTGTACTTTACTCTCCAAATGACGCACAGCACAGTGCACAGACATGATCGCAAAACAGTGCAACAGATGCGCCCAAACAGCCTCACCCAGTACCCCGCCGCCAGCAGCCAAACCGACCAAAAGTCTCTGTTCGGCCTCCCCCAAGCGTCACCTACTCACAGTCGCATTCGCGCCTAACACCGGATAAATTCATATCACCTATGCGCCTTCGATTACACTCAAAGATCACACTCAAAGATACGCACGCGTGCGGTCGGCGGGAGGGGGGGTTCCTAGGCCCCAGCCAAGTTCAACTTCCGCGCGCTCGTGACAGCCGATCAGAAAGGGCGCTCTCCTCTCACACATGTGACAGCTACATTGTTCCACAGGATCGTGAAGATCGCGGGCAGGCCCTGCTTGGCTTCCGCAAGCGTGAGTTGGCGCGGTCGACGCGCTCGTCAGCTGTCAAAGCAGACACAGACTCCTCCCACTGCACCTAAACACACACTCATCTCACCATCAAGATACGCAAACGTCCTCAACCCTATCTTGACGCTCATATATCACCCCACAAACAATGTCCATCAATTTGTTTACCATTCTCATCCCCTTTTTCGAATTACAAACGTAGCCTCTATCTAAACACCAATCAACTCACCTTTTTCGCACTTTCAAGAGTAAAATTAATTTTACGCACACCCCGAAATACATATAAGTTTAACTGCAGAGGCCGTCAGTCACTTTTTTGGGGGGGGGGGGGGTAGTTTGGAAAGTCGCCCACAACGCCACCAGGCTCTTCTAGTTTCCTTGTGCTGTGGCTGTCTTTTATTTAAAATTCGCTCAATGTTATACTTTTGTCTGTAAGAATGATTTACAAGGTGCAGGGTATAGTTTACTGTGAGAGGCTGTGCATCAGTCCATGTTAATGTCTGTGCAGGGCTGGAATTCTAGTAAGTCAGAGGTCTATGGCACGCTGAAGTACTAGGACTGTACTTAATATGGACACGTACGAGGTGAATTTTATAATATTGTATTAAAAATATTTTTGGTCTTCTAATACGCGAGTCTGGAGCTGTCTGTAGAAAATGGAGCAGGCTCTGATCAGAAAGACTGAGACGTTTCTACCAACAGGAAAAGGCTCTGGAATCAGCTGAACTGTTCTGAGAGTGACTTGGGTCGACTGAGGGTGCTCTGATGTACAATGGTGATTTGGAACCGTATAGGAAAATGAATTGTTTCTGTATTAGAAGGACAAGGTGCACGTCGGAATATTGCTATCATTGGTCTGTGTTTAAGTATGTAATATTAATTGCCCTATCCTCAGTGAAAGGGGTGTGTATGTCGGTAAAAGTATTTGCTTGTTTGACTAAATGTATGCGTAATCTAGTACGTTTAATTGTTCACCGAATATGACTATCTGTGGAAAAAGGAATTATTATGTTCTATTCAGCTGGGTTGTATGTGGGGGCGTAAATGCTTGTACAAAATTATTATAACATAGAAGTAGAAAAAGTTCTGTGAAAGCGTGTGTTGAAGGAATGAGTGAGTGGATGACATGGCTCATCTACGACTGTATCATTAGGACATGTAAATAATTGTCAGATAATGTAAATTGAGGTCTTTTTTTACTTTGTAATCATATGTATGTCTTGTGCTTGGAATTATGTTTGTCTATTTGTTCTAAATGCATGCTCATCTATGCTTAGAAAGGGAGAATGCTTTTTTATTGTTAAGAGAGTTTTGGCAGGAGTGAATAGGCTTTTATATGCGCGAGTCTTTAAGATTTGTGAATGGAAATTGTCAGCGCAGCGTGAATGACATCAGGTTTGCTGGCTGGGGGACACACTGTTTACATGTCGAGTTGGAGATTTGGGGGGGGGGGGGGAGGGGAGGGGGAGGGGAATCCATTTGTGCAGTGTATTTCGTTAGACAATAGCTGGAGAGCAGGTATAGAAAGAGCCCACTTTGGCAAGCTGGTCCGGGGGCTGAGTGGACGGCTGTTTCGATGGACAGATATGTGGCTTTGACATGCCGCCGGTGGCGCTCGGACGCTCGCTTTGTAAGGTAGAATGGGATTAGTTGGAGCATTTAGTACTTGTTTTTGTGGTTATTGGATTAAGAACTGTAACATTGAAGGTCATGTCCTCAGCGGAAACGCTGTGTAATTGAGTAAGAGTGTTTACGTATTTGCTAGATATGTTTCGCGATTGGTGATGTTAAGTTGATGGCGTAATTTAGCTACCACTGTAAAAAGAAAAAAAAGCTGTCTCCTGCTGAAAGAAAGGGATGACCTTGCCCCCAGACCTGATGGATGAGTTATTAGATAAGAGCAGGTGATAGTTGTTGAATGATGGTATGTGTTCGGATATAGGAGTCACTAAACGGCGGCGCGAATGAATGTGTATGTTGAATAGATGAAGTGTAATGCATGACGGAAGGAGTGAGACGTTAGAACATCGGGGACGAGCGAATTCGCGTGTTTCCTTGTTCAACGAAATGTGATGATGATTACAGTACACAAACCCGCGTCGGCGATGTCTTCACAGGCCTTACGCACGCTGGTCGGGTATTCATTAGTGGGGATAGCGAATGAGGCGTGTCGCTGATAAAAGTTGTATAATGACTAGAGAAGATGAGTTTGTATGCTATCGTGAGAGGGTGTAGCTTGATGACATAGATAATCGGATGGGATTTTTTTATGTGGAAGTTTATGCAATCTATTAATAGTGATATTGGACGGCTAGCGAGAACAGTTAAGAGCGGAAAAAAAGGTCGCGCGCTGGCACAATGTTGGGGCAATGATGATAATATTTAATTCAAGTTGGAGGTGGTAAATATGGACCAGGCTTTGAATATTGGTGTGAGTGTGGTATGTGCATCACGGTCCGTATAAAAGTCTGACTCTTTAATTGAGTTTGGTATTTTGGGGTGTGTGTAAAATTAATTTTACTCTTGAAAGTGCGAAAAAAAATTAGTTGATTGATGTTTAGATAGAGGCTACGTTTGTAATTCGAAAAAGGGGATGAGAATGGTAAACTGAGTGATCGACATGATCTGTGGGGTGATATATGAGCGTCAAGATAGGGTTGAGGACGTTTGCGTATGTTGATGGTGAGATGGGTGTGAGTTTAGGTGCAGTGGGAGGAGTAAATTGGATGTTATTAAAAAAAAAAGTGTAAAAGTAAGAATAATTTTCTAAAGGTTTTAGATGGCTTGTCACGTGACGAGGTGAGAGCAGGAATGTGTAGTTATGTTTAGTTAAAAGGCCGTGTAATTTCGTGTCAGGAGAAATGCGCATCAGTGTGTCATAGGAGTCAAAGACATGAGCTGCTGCAATGATGTGTCTAGCGTATGGAGGCTGCGGTTTGGAATTACGCTACGTTGATATAAAGTTGACTTCACAAGTGTTCGGTGGTCACGGCTCGGGGTTGTGACGGAAAGCGGTCCTGGACGGACGTCTGTGTCTGTTTTGACAGCTGACGAGCGCGTCGACCGCGTCAACTCATGCTTGCGGAAGCCGAGCAGGGCCTGCCCACGGTCTGAAATCAGACGGATGCGTGATTTCACGATCCTGTGGACGTGGTGCAGTGTGGGGTAGAGCAAAGGTGCCTAATATGAGAGACACTTTTATAAACCCATTTGAAAGATCTAAAGGTAAGTGCAATTTTATTTTTTATGTTATTAATAACATCTTGCATTATTTAATTTTATCATACAATTACAGTATTTGTAATAATAAACAATCGTTCATAGTAGTTATTAAATCTTCACAAACAAGGCACTTCGTAGAAATGAGATAAAGGTTTCCTAATATGAGCAGTAATAATATTTTGCTTTAATTTTTTTATTACAGAATAATGACATATGAATATACAATTTTTACATGTTCGTTCATTTGTTATCCTTCACTCATTTCTCACTACTTAGGTTTATATTTACGACATCCGGGGCAAACAAAATTGTCTTCTGTGACACCGCAATCTTCATGAGCCCAGCGATAACCTTTCGTGCACTGTGCCCATTTCTCCCGGTGTTTGTCTTCATAAAAGCGCCCAGTACAGAACAGACACTCTACGTCATCGTCATCACTGCTGTCTGAATCACCACTGTCATAAAGATGGCCATCGGATGCTGAGTCACTAGACGATTGTTCTGCTTTAGGTCTACGATTTGAAGATTTTCCACTCTTCTCCCCAAATAACTTTGTGGCTGCTTTCTTAGCATCAGTTTAGATTCTTGCAATTGCTTCACATAAGGAGTTCAAGTTAGTAACGCAGCAGAGCACGAACGCGATGTTAGTGCAATAGGTCAATCTCCAGGTGGTTTTGCGATGTGTAGGAGAAGTCTGATGTCTGTCGGGCTGACAGCTCGACCATCACCATCAGTAGTTTCATTTTCGTTTCTGGCATCTCTTTGTTGAAGAGCGTCAGCATGGCGATGAATTGAAAATTCATGTTCCCCAAGGTTGTTTCTGTTGGATGGGGTGAGACCTGTTTTTCTGAAGGCATTCACAGATGCTTCCATTGTTCCTGCTCGGTTTTAAGCTACGCCAAATAACCTGTCTCTTAATAATGGGGTGACAACACAATCTGGGTTACTTGCCAACCACGTTTCTATCTCTTGGACATAGGTTTTCAAAGGCCCCATAAATCCGACGTCAAGTGGCTGCATTATATGCGTTGAGCGAGGTGGCAAACATACAATATGAACATTTTTTTCACGTGCTTTATCTAAGACATCGAGATTCTTTGTGTGGGAATAATGCCCATCAAGAATCAAAATGACAGGCTCATTTAAAGATGGCTTTATATGACTCACAAAATGATCAAACCACTGAGTAAAAATGTGAGTTTGCATCCAGCCACTTGCATGACAAGCTGATATTGATTCTGCAGGTGCACCGTCCATCAATTCCTGCTTCATATTCTTCCTTGGGAAGACGATTAGTGGTGGAACCTAAGTGCCAGCTGCGTTCATACACGTTACAACTGTGATGAGATTTCCCCTTTCTGCTGAAGTCAAGGCAGCAACTTGTCTATTCCCTTTCATAGCAATAACCTTGCTGTGTTTGTGCTGCTCAGACGTCACCCCAGTTTCGTCAACATTTAAGACTCGATGCGGGTCATGGTTCACTTCATGTAGCACAGACTCGTAAATATCAAAAAATCTCCCCACATTTTCTGGAGTGAAAATTTTCACTCTTGCTGCTGCAAGACCCTGAGGAGTTCTCACTGATAAAATGGGATGTCTCTTAAGGAAAGCTCGGAGCCATTTCTTTCCTGCTGAAGCCTTTTCTGAATTGAAGGGATTCTTCAGCCTATTCCTGAAAGCTAACTGGAAGGCCATGCTTCGTATGTTCTTACATTTAAGAGCATAAAATAGCTCTTCCATTGCAAGGCAGTATTTCACTAGTTAATCTTCCAGTTGAGATGAGAGAACAGGCCTTCTGTCAAGATTAACACCAACCAGCTTCTCGGGTGTACAACTTTTATCCTTCAAAGGGCTTTTCAAATTACGTTCTGGTACAGATAAAACTTTTGGGGCTTTTAAGTACCCCATCTCGCCATTTCTCACACATGTAATGGCACGAACCATGGGGTTTCATCGCACGTTTTCCTTTTAGGTGCCATCTACAAAGAATAAATACAATAATCAGACATACTTCTTGAGGGACTTCAACTTCTATGATTTTATTTGTTAGCTTATTTTTTTATTAGTACTGTGAAGGGAGTACTTCGAATTTGGAATAGCATTGATCAACTGCTGAGCAAAATACTGCCTTGAAAGTAAGTTCCTGAAAACATTCCAGTTTCTGATCATAAAACTTGTCAAAGTAATCCCTGTTTGTGATAATTCAATCGAATTGAAATAAACGCAGTTGCCAAAACTTTACTACAATAAATGATAAAATATTGTTATCTGATGATAGTATTGCGTAAATTATACATATAAAATCTTGATAGAACGAGTTCTCCAAATATGGTATTGGTATCGTAATATGCGACACTGTCGCGTATTTGGATCCCCATACTAGCGCATGTTAGGAATTTCGCCATCTTACACAAAGAATCATGCCGTTGCTAACACCATTCGTTGGAAAATGAACCTAACTGCCAATAATTATAGGTAATACCGTCACAAATCAGAACAATAAAAGTGTAGTAGTATCCACTCACCTTTAACCTGGAATATTGTCTTAACACCAGTAGGGGACACCCTTGGCGTCACCCCACTCTCCATTGTTGCCAAATTTATTCAAGATGGCGGCTATGACGTCATCCAATATGGCGGCGTGAAGACATGGCAACAGCGCATGCCGTCATCAAATATGGCGGCTTTTGGCGGGAAAATAGGTCAATCGTGCTATGTCCACTAACCTAACCTTCAGAAAATATGGCGGGAAGTTTGACTTTTGGCGGGAAAATAGTCCAATTGTGCTACATCCACTAACCTAAGCCTCCAGAAGAAAAGAAAATGGCGGAAGTTTGAATTCCAACAGGATAATGCATGCAAAGACAGTACTTGTCTTTATTATTATTTCTTTACTTTCTCGGATGTTAAGTCTGGTTAAAAACGGAAAGAGACGCGGACCTTGATAAAGCGTCACTTCCTTTTAACTGTATGGTATATGTTACATTGCGTTTAGGAACTTTCGGGTAGTTGAACATGTATCAATAATTACAGATTTCTGTAGTTGTATATATAAGTTTGGATGTAGCTGTATTGCGTTGATGTACTGGTGGATATAGTGTGGGATGACTCCTGTAGTTGATAGTATAATTGGTATAATGCCACATGTCCTTGACTTTCTCAGCCAGTTGGATGTATTTTGCAATTTTTTTCTCCTGTTTTCTTTTGTATATTTTCTGTATTGGGTATGGATATTTCGATTAGTTGTGTTAATTTCTTCTTTTTATTGGTGATTATGATGTCAGGTTTGTCATGTGGTGTTGATTTATCTGTTATAATGGTTCTGTTCCAGTATAATTTGTATTCATCTTTCTCCACTACATTTTGTGGTGCATACTTGTATGTGGGAACGTGTTGTTTTATAAGTTTATGTTGTAAGGCAAGCTGTTGATGTATTATTTTTGCTACATTGTCATGTCTTCTGGGGTATTCTGTATTTGCTAGTATTGTACATCCACTTGTGATGTGATCTACTGTTTCTATTTGTTGTTTGCAAAGTCTGCATTTATCTGTTGTGGTATTGGGATCTTTAATAATATGCTTGCTGTAATACCTGGTGTTTATTGTTTGATCCTGTATTGCAATCATGAATCCTTCTGTCTCACTGTATATATTGCCTTTTCTTAGCCATGTGTTGGATGCATCTTGATCGATGTGTGGCTGTGTTAGATGATACGGGTGCATGCCATGTAGTGTTTTCTTTTTCCAATTTACTTTTTCGTATCTGTTGTTAGGTGATCTAAAGGGTTATAGAGGTGGTTATCAAATTGTAGTGGTGTAGCCGAAATATTTATATGAGTGATTGCTTTGTGTATTTTGCTAGTTTCTGCTCATTCTATAAAGAGTTTTCTTAAATAGTCTACCTGTCCATAATGTAGTTTTTTATGTCGATAAATCCCCTTCCTCCTTCCTTTCTGCTTAATGTGAATCTTTCTGTTGCTGAATGTATGTGATGTATTCTATATTTGTGGCATTGTGATCGTGAAAGTGTATTGAGTGCTTCTAGGTCTGTGTTACTCCATTTCACTACCCCAAATGAGTAGGTCAATATTGGTATAGCATAGGTATTTATAGCTTTTGTCTTGTTTCTTGTTGTCAATTCTGTTTTCAGTATTTTTGTTAGTCTTTGTCTATATTTTTCTTTTAGTTCTTCTTTAATATTTGTATTATCTATTCCTATTTTTTGTCTGTATCTTAGATATTTATAGGCATCTGTTTTTTCCATCGCTTCTACGCAGTTGCTGTGGTTATGCAATATGTAATTTTCTTGTTCAGTGTGTTTTCCCTTGACTATGCTATTTTTCTTACATTTGTCTGTTCCAAAAGCCATATTTATATCATTGCTGAATACTTGTGTTATCTTTAGTAATTGGTTGAGTTGTTGATTTGTTGCTGCCAGTAGTTTTAGATCATCCATGTATAGCAAATGTGTGATTTTGTGTGGGTATGTTCCAGTAATATTGTATCCATAATTTGTATTATTTAGCATGTTGGATAGTGGGTTCAGGGCAAGGCAGAACCACATAGGACTTAATGAGTCTCCTTGGTATATTCCACGCTTAATCTGTATTGGCTGTGATGTGATATTATTTGAATTTGTTTGGATATTAAGTGTGGTTTTCCAATTTTTCATTACTATGTTTAGGAACTGTATCAATTTAAGATCTACTTTGTATATTTCCAATATTTGTAGTAACCATGAGTGGGGTACACTATCAAAAGCTTTTTGGTAATCAATATATGCGTTATGTAGTGACCTTTGTTTAGTTTTAGCTTGATATGTCACCTCTGTGTCTATTATCAGTTGCTCTTTACATCCTCGTGCTCCTTTGCAACAGCCTTTTTGTTCTTCATTGATAATTTTGTTCTGTGTTGTATGTGTCATTAATTTCTGTGTAATGACTGAGGTTAATATTTTGTATATTGTTGGTAGGCATGTTATGGGGCGACATTTTGCTGGGTTTGCTGTTTCTACTTGATCTTTAGGTTTCAGATACGTTACTCCATGTGTAAGTGTATCAGGGAATGTGTATGGGTCTGCAATGTAACTGTTAAATAATTTAGTTAGATGTGAATGTGTTGAGGTGAACTTCTTTAGCCAGAAATTTGCTATTTTATCTTTTCCAGGGCTTTCCAATTGTGAGTAGAATTAATTGCTTGGGTGACTTCATGTTGCAAAATTATCACTTCAGGCATTTGTGGTATCATCTTGTATGTGTCTGTTTCTGCTTGTATCCACCATGCATGCCTGTTATGTTGTATCGGGTTTGCCCATATGCTGCTCCAGAAGTGTTCCATGTCTGTTATGTTTGGTGGATTGTCTATTTTTATGTGTGTGTTATATATTGTTTGGTAAAATTTCTTTTGGTTGGTGTTGAATGTTTGGTTTTGTTTCCTTCTATTTTCACTTTTTTTGTATCTTCTAAGTCGTTTGGCCAAAGCTTGTAGTTTCTGCTTCTTTTCGTCTAACTGCTCTATTGCTTCTTGTTGTGAGATTTTACCTAACCTTTTTCCTTTTTTGTCTGATATTTCATTTCTTACAAATTGTGTTAGCTGTCCGATGTCTTTTCTCAGTTTTTCTATTCTGATCTGTAGCCTGTGTTGCCATGCTGGTTTTGTGGGTTTCTTCTGTGTGTTGGTTCGTTCTAATCTCTGCCTAGTGTGTATATTTAGTGTAGTGAGTGCTCCTATATAAACCAGTAGTTGTAACTCTTCCATAGTTGTATTTTCATTTATTTTGTTGTGTATGATTGTGTTGATAGTTTTTATTGTTGTTTCGACTTGTGGGTTATTTGGCGGTCTATGCAAGAATGGTCTGATGTCTGTATTTGTGTCTTCGTATTCTATATATGTCAGCTGAAATTTCTCTTCTATATCTAACACGTGTGTCTCTTCGTGTTCTATTTGTGCTTGTTCTGGTGGCTGTCTTAAGATTTCGTTTTCCTCTGATTGTTTAATTGATGCATGTTGTTCTTTGTTTGTTTGCTCTGGGATGTTTGAGTCCGTTACTGTATTTTCTTCTTCTTCTTCTGATTGCACATTATTTTGTTCCAGTATTTCTTGTACTTGTTGTATGATGTTTTCTAATTCTGACTGGGGTATCCTGTTATTTTTTATTATTACACGGATCTGATCAGCTAGTCGTTCTGTTAAAAATTTTAATTCTGGGTATCTGGTAATAAATGTTGTGTATACTTGTGATCTGTATCCAGTTGTGTTGGTTCCTAGGTTTGTTGCTTGGTAATAACAGAACATGAGGTGTCGATTAACTTCATCTGACCATCTCATCCTCTGTCTTTGTTTTCCTTCTAGGGTGGTTGCAGGAAGCATATCCTGCAAAACACCTCTATTTGGATTTAAATCATTTTCCAGTTGGCTAGCAGTGTTGTTACCGTTGTGGGCGGGCATAGGGTTCAAGCATCGTCCCCGACCATGACGGCGCTTGTCCGAGGCTTCTTTAGTTCTGTCCTGAACCAAGTAATCACACTAAAAGGGGGGTTAGCCCTATTAGTGGTTTGTTCTTTTCGTCGCCTTTTACGACTGGCAGAACATACCGGAGGCCTATTCTTTTCCCGGGCCTCCACGGGGTTTATTATTATTATTATTATTATTTATGATTGTCATTCATTGTCATTTATTATCATTCACTGTCATCTATTATCATTCACTGTCATCTATTATCATTCACTGTCATCTATTATCATTCACTGTCATCTATTATCATTCACTGTCATCTATTATCATTCACTGTCATCTATTATCATTCACTGTCATCTATTATCATTCACTGTCATCTATTATCATTCACTGTCATTTATTATCATTCATTCTCATTTATTATTATAGGCCTTCCTCCACTAGAAAATTGCGCCAAATTCCAACACAATATTCTCTTGTAAACTGCACTATGTATTATTATTATTTATTATTTATTTAAGATGTCCGATTTTCTCGGTGAGAAAGACATTCTCCTTCCATCCATAACAAAAATCTATCACAAGTTCAAATCCCCGACACCATAACTGATCACATGTACGAGCATTCTCCGTCGCTTATCTTTTTTCACTGGTTGCCTATCATAATCGCATCAAATAATAAACTCCACTTATAGTAACGTAATTCATGTCCTTTGATTTTGCAGGGGGAAAGGGACTGAAGACTTTATTTCAAGCAGTACAGTCATCATTTATTCTCCAACACAGACAGCACACACGTCTTTGATATCGCAGTGCAGTGACCACAGAGTGCGCGTTACAACTGAATTAGTTCAAATCCTCGCCACCCCCTGGCCAGCATGCGGAGACACTGCCTACGCCTGTCACGTGAGGCGCCCGGCCACTAGTGCGGGGGGCCAGCCCAGCGATCGCTCACACATCGTAAACATGTTTTCGCTGGACACGCTGGAACTTGTTGAGTTTGTTGTCACAGCGGCACCTTGTCCACTCACCACGTGCATTCGTCGCCTCCACACGTTTTCCGCCAAAACTGGCTCCCACGGAGCTGAATCACAGAATGGTCGACCGTTTCCCTGCAACACTTCCGGCACCACGTTCAAACCCGTCGATACCGACCTCACACAGCCATTCCCCACATGTCCCTGTGCGAGCAAGAACGCTGTGCTACACTTTTGGCGGCAAAGTGTGCTCGACAGTGGAATCCGCCATGACTATATAACAGCAAGTTTGGACCGCACTAGAATGCCCACTAATTGACTCGCTCTAGCAAAAGTGCGCGTGAAATAACTGTACTATCGCTGCGCCACCGCCCCGCTTACGTCTCACACCCTCCACACGCGACGGACATAGCCTTCTGTAAATACCTGGAAAATGACTTAATTTCAGACAGTACGGTCACGCAGGTGTGCTCCAACTGACTTCTCCATGCTCACACAGCCAAACTCCAGAGCGTGGCTGACGTACGCGTGGCCGGCTGAGCCCACTCCCTAGCCGGCTGGCGTCAAGCGGTTTACGGTGCCCGCACAGCCTCCACGGCCAGCGCGCCAGGTAGCGGCGGCGAGCGGCACCGCAAATGGTCGACCGCGAGCACTTAACACCGTACACAATGTTTCCTGTTGACCGCGTGCTGTACAAAGGATACGTTTGGCGCCAGAGTTTGACCGACAGTGGAATCCACCATGACCATATAACAGCGCGTTTGCTCATCGCGAGAACGCTCCCTAATTGACTCTCACCGCCTTGCTATATTAAATAATTCCATTTACATTACATATACATATTCAAACGTGTTCAACTCCCTAATATCAACTACTTTTCGAGGACCAGAACGCCACCTCCACCTCCTAGGAACCAGCGGCAAGTTTGAAATCTGCCAGTAAACAAAGCTCACTTGCGCTTCCGCCACCAACCTAAGAAAATTGTTTCAAACGAAGCCACCAGCACTCAACCTCTTCCTACACGTTTCTGGTAAACGGAATGTTTTTTCTACCGAGTTTAAAACTTCCTTGACGTCACAACGCGCGATGGACCATATGGCTCTGTCAGACAAAGAATGCTCTCACTAAGTTAACTGATCACCTGATTCTCATTATTCAGCACACATGCTTCGATTATCTAATCCAGGATCTTGGCGAAAACACACATCCGTACATATGAACCATCGCGCACACCTAGCTTAGTACCTTCGCAAGTGAATGTAACAAAGTCCACATGACTATTTAATTTATCTGATCAATTTATTAACCGCTCTGATGCGGAAAACTGCCACGTCCACCTAGATTTGGAATCTAGTTTTCGCCACTGCCACACCCACCTGGACTTGAAATGAAATAGGTAAAGTCCCTACCGGCCACCACGTCCTTTTACCGGCCCATGTTCGTTGGCTAACAGGTATTAATGCTTGCTTCCGTTTACTAACGTGTTCTAACGTGTACTAACCCACATTAACCTGAATCACATTCTGTCTATACAAATAAGCAAAGCTTCAGTTCTGATGGTCAGTTCGTGCTTCGCTACCAAACACAAGAAAATTGTGGCAAACGAAGCCACTAACCTAAGTCACCTGTGATGACTCAAAATCGTCTGCTTTGCCTCTCTCACACACCACGAGCGCGAGACCGCCCACATCACAGTCTGGACCTTTATACTAGCGCCGGACATACTCCTGTATAAATATTCTAGCTAAACTATGACCCTAATACTGTTGTTTAATCCACACGGTCTATCACATGGCCAGAGCACACCCCCAGTACCTAAGCTGAGAACATTGCTCGCCCCATCTTTAGTTAACCGCTGAGAGACGGAGATATGCTGCAATCACATCCCTCGTGATCTCGTAGCTACTCACCTCAGCAATTCGATCCAACAAACCCTCCAAGTAGAAAAATAACAACCAACTCGAACTCTCTCATATTCTATATCGTCCCACAAATACTTACCGTGCATTTTATTTTCGCATCGAGTATACCTATCACTCTCATACAAAAAACACTGGTCCTGATATACCTGGTGTCATGTTGCACAGTCAGTAGACACGCAAACAGCTCCTAATTTCAGTGCACAATATCAAACTGCTCCTAAATAACGCAGTACACATAACTGTAAACACCATCAGCACTCATAATCTGTCCAAATAACGTACAGCAAAGTAACTCAACAGACGTGCACAATCAACCTATCCCACATTAAGTCACACGTCCGACAGCTCTCAATTCGCTCAAAGGTCTCTGTTCGACCCTTCAAACATGACTTGATGACAGCCGCATTCACACCGAACACCTGAGAAATTCGTATCACCTACACGCCGAACATGACTATCCAAGCCAGGCCACACGAGTCGTCTGTCACCATCCTAACTCAGTGCGGTACAACACACATGTTAAGGCCGCATTCCATTGCTCGCCGGCCTATATGCGACACATTTCCACCTTCACGTCTGTTGTCAGAATAGCCGACAGCGAGTTCACACACACACCGTCCGCACACATCCCAGCGCTTCGCTCCCCTCTCAATCTAAAACGATCATTTGAAAATAACAAAAAAAAAGAGCCCAGTCAATCTCTCCGATATTGTATAGTGCTCCCAAAAATAGTTAACACTCGCTTTTGTGCTTTCTAAGCGTACTTGTAAATTCAAATTTTTACCCTAACAGAACTTGTTCACCAAAATAATACTGAATGCACTCCCCACCTCCTACCTCTCCAGCTCTCAACATACGCAAATTTCTCAACCGTCCTACATCCCAGAACAACCGATTAATCATTCTTATTCCTTCTTTTAGAATTTACTGGACTAATTTCCTAAGGACCAGTTATCGAAGTACCATCCTGCTTTTCTTTCTGATGCTTCCTGTGCTTACTTGTACAGAGATCGCTAAATTACCTCCACAGCCCCCCCCCCACCGCCCCCCTAAATCTACACACACACACACACACACACACACACACACACACACACACACACACACACACACACACACACGTACGGTCATCCTCTCTACTCATCCTATAACATAAGCATTAGTAACTTTACAATCCATTATATACAAACCCCACACAATGAAAACCACATTAACTTTACAATACCCACTACATGCCCCAATTCTCTCAATTTCTAAGGAAGCACTGTGAACCTGCTCTTTCTTTCTACACACGCCACACTCAGCGGTAATCAGCCCTTCTGCATCAACGGACGGAAGTCCCTCTCAGAACTGTTCCACAAATTCGGCGATCGCTTCCCCTCAACACAAATGCGTTACTCTCTCTTCTTCTTCCTTGCCTGCTCGCTTTTTTTCTACAGGGCAGGGGCGACCAAGGGACCGACAGAGGCCACAAGATCATCGATAGCAATGACGAAAAGGACACTCAAGACAGAACCCTGTGGGATGCCCGTCTCCTGGGTCCGTGGAGAACTAAAAGCAGTACCCATTCGAACTCTGAATGACCGATGGATCAGGAACTGGCGGATAAAAATCGGGAGTGGGCCCCGAAGACCCCACTGATGAAGGGTAAGTAAGATGTGATGGCGCCAGGCCGTGTCATAGGCCTTGCGAAGGTCAAAAAACACTGCAACCAAATGGCGGCGCTGGGAAAAAGCCTGCCGAACTGCGGATTCCAAGCGAAGTAAATGATCGATTGAAGACCGTCCCTCTCGAAAGCCACACTGGTAAGGCGACAATAGATTCCGAGATTCGAGGACCCAATTGAGCCGATGGGCTACCATCCATTCAAGTAACTTACAAACAACATTGGTCAAACTAATTGGCCGATAGCTGTCAACAGATAGGGGGTTCTTACCAGGCTTAAGGACAGGAACCACAATGCTATCCCTCCACTGAGATGGGAAATCACCCTGGAGCCAGATACGGTTAAACACCCGAAGATGATGTTGCCGTTGTGGAGCACTGAGATGTTTAAGCAGTTGGTTATGAATGGAATCTGGGCCAGGGGCAGTATCATGAGAAGAAGATAGAGCAGAAAGGAATTCCCATTCAGTAAAACGTTAGTTGTAAGATTCTGACTCACAAGGGGTGAAACACAAGATGGGAGCTTCAGCCCGCTGTTTTTGGTGAAGGAAAGCAGCTGGATAGGAGGCTGACGCTGACGCCACTGCAAAATGGGTCGCAAGATGTTCTGCAAGAACTAATGGGTCCGTACAAATACCATCTGGGAGGTGAAGGCCTCGGCGGGTGGACTGCCGATGGCAACCTTGGAGAGAACTAAGTGTAGCCCATACCCGTGACAGAGGGACAGTAGAACCAAGGGAAGAAACGAATCGTTCCCAACATATCCGCTTACTCTGTTTGATTAAATAACGGGGTTTAGCACGAAGGCGTTTAAAGGTAGTAAGGCTGGCTACGGATGGATGCCTCTTAAAGTGTTGCAAAGGTCGACGGCGATCACGGATGGCAATGGCTGTACTCCACCACAGGATTTGCCGGCGACGAAATGGTCCAGATGAGCGCGGGACAGCAAGGCTAGCAGCGGGAACAATCGCGTCAGACACGTCACGTAGGACGTCATCAATACAACCCGATGAAGAGGGAGAAAACTCGACCTGTGCAGTGTATAGAGGCCAATCGGCGCGGTGGAAAGACCAACGAGGTAACCTGTCCATCGGGGAGCAGGAAGGGAGCGTGATAATCAACGGGAAATGGTCACTATCACAAAGGTCGTCGTGTGGCGACCAGTGTAATGAAGGGAGGGGAGAGAGAGAAGAAAGAGAAAGATCAATGGCAGAAGAGGTACCATGACCGGCACTGAAATGAGTAGGGGAGCCATCATTAAGAAGGCACAGGTCGTGGTCTGCAATAAATTGGTCTATAAGAAGACCTCGTCTAGATGGAAAGGCACTGCCCCACAAAGGATGATGAGCATTAAAATCCCCAAGGAGGAGGAAGGGAGGAGGAACTTGCTGAAGAAGGGCAGCAGTTGTAAGAGTCCTGTCAGGAGGGAGATAAAGATTGCAAACTGTGACTGCAGAGTCTAAGTGGACCCTAACAGCAACCGCTTCCACTGTAGTTTGAAGAGGAATCCACGTGCTAGCAATGTCTGTACGGACCAACGTACAAACGCCACCAGAATCCCGCAAGGGTCCGACCCGATTTCGACAGAAAACACGGAACCCACGGAGGGTCGGTGAGTGAGCATCAGTAAAATGAGATTCCTAGAGAACCACACAAGCTGCAGAGTAGGACGAAAGAAGGGATTTCAATTCCGTAAGATGACGATAGTATCCATTACAATTCCATTGGAGAACCACAGAACGATGGTTTAAATGGGGGCTGAACACGCTAAATCCAGTCATACCGCCGGGTCGCCACCCGTTACTGACAAGGAGGGGGCGACATCCATGTACGACAGGTCAGAATCCGGGTGTGAAGTCGGGGAAGGGACCTCCGGTGACACGAGACGCTCTTTGTCCCGGGACTTATGTTTCTTCTTCTTTTCAGGCTGAGATCGAGGAGGGCTGTGTGGCATAAAGGAGCCAGCTGCAGCAAGATCAGGAACAGAAAGAGACCGGGCGACCTGGGGGCCGACAGACCGCGGCTCTCGCGGTCGTCGCGCGGCAGCGGACCTTTGGCCTGGAAGGTGCCGGGAAGGGGCATCCCGGGAGAGGCGCCGTTGACCGGCAAACGCCGAAGGAGTAGGACACTTCTCCGGCTTGGGAGGGGGTGCAGCGCCCATAGGAGAAGGTGTGGGAGCCGCAGAGGAGGGGGAGAGGAGAGGGGTCCGGGATGGGGGTAAGGAAGGGGGAGGAAGGGGTAAAGATGTAACCTATGCGTAACTAGATGTCATGGACACAGGGTGCAGTCGTGCATATTTCTTACGGGCCTCTGTGTAGGTTAAACGATCGAGGGACCTGTATCTTTTTTTTCTTTCTTATATACTGTGCAATCTGGTGAACGTGGAGAATGACTACCATGACAATTTACACATACAGGAGGGGGAACACAGGGACTCCCCTCATGGAGTGGACATCCACAGTCACCACAGAGAGGGGCCTGGGAACAGCGGGAAGACGTGGCCAAAACGCAAGCACTTAAAACACCTCATAGGAGGTGGGATGTACGGCTTCACATCACAGCGATAGACCATAATCTTAACTTTCTCAGGGAGGGTATCCCCTTCAAAGGCCAGGATAAAGGCACCAGTATAAATACGATTGTCTTTAGGACCCTTCTGAACACGCCGAACAAGGTGAACACCCCGCCGTCCGAGATTGTCCCGAAGTTCATCAGTTTGAAGGATGAGGTCCCTGTGAAAAGTCGCACCTTGTACCATATTTAGAGACTGGTGAGGGGTAATGGACACAGGAATTGTGCCAAGATGGGTACAGGCACGAAGGGCCGCAGATTGGGCAGCTGAACTAGTTTTTGTCACCAACGAACCCGACCGCATCTTGCTCAGGGAGTCCACTTCAACGTGTTCCATAAAGAATAAAGGTTTGACACTGGTGAAAGTATCTCCATCAGTCCTTGTGCAAACTAGATAACGGTGGAAAGGTTTTGCCCCTAGACGACGGGCCTGACCCTCTTTCCAGGGGGTAGCCATGGAAGGGAAGGCCAAAGGGGCAAGAGAAGCAGCACTTGAGGAATCAGTTCCACACAGAGAGACGGCCGCAGAAGAACGGCCAGAATTTTGGACCCGTATGCGTTTCATTTGCATAGCGTCCGCCCTGATACCACCCACTCCGATCAGGGGCTCTCCTCACGGGCGCCACCCAGCCACAGCAAGGGCCGTCTGGCACGGCGGCCATTGCCAGGAGTTCCGATGCTCCAGGATGACGAGCAACCACTCCAAGGCATGCATGAGGTAGTCACAGCTCAGGTATCAGCAGTGTGATCCCTGTGTGTTGAGGGGGCTCAACCAAAAGGGTACATAGCGACCCCACCACATGGGCTGGCTACCGTGCTGGCTATGCACCCTAGTGTCGGACAACGACGTGAAAGAAAAAGTGGAATGTACTAGGAGGGCGCACATCGGAGACACTAGGTAAGGCGCTCTTCCCCAAATGGATCGCACTATCGAGGAGAAATTTTGTAATTGAGGTCAAACCCCAGAGGAGGACCAAGGATTGCCAAAAGGAGGAGATGATTATGCAACAAAGTCGAATTGGAAAACCAACAGAACCAGGAGGATAGCGGGGCCAACATAAGCAAGGACACCAAGAGAGGGAGAGGAGAGGGCGAGGGGAAAGGAGCAAGGTGGAGAAAGGAGTGGAAGGAAAAGAAAATGCAGCCCTGGAGAGAAAGAAGGCTGCAATGGCTCGGGGCCCCGTGCTCGCCAAGCACGTATCCACAAAAGAGTTGTGGACCCCCTGGAGGGCTCAGCCAGCCATGCGTATGTCAGCCGCACTCTGGAGGTTGGCTGTGTGAGCATGGAGAAGTCAGTTGTAACACACCTGCATGACCGTACTGTCTGAAATAAGGAATCATTTTCCAGGTATTTACAGTAGGCTATGTCCGTCGCGTGTATGGAGGGATTGTGACGTAAGCGGGCGGTGGCACAGCGATTGTACAGTTATTACACGCGCGCGCTAGAGTGAGTCAATTAGCGGGCGTTCTAGTGTGGTCCAAACGTGCTGTTACATAGTCATGTCGGATTCCACTGTCGAGCAAACTTTGCCACCTGAAGTGTAGCTCTGCGTTCTCGCTTGCACAGGGACAAGTGGCGAACGGCTGTGTGATGTCGGCATCAACAGGTTCCAGCGAAAACATGTTTACGAGATGGGAGCGATCGCTCGGCTGGCCCCCCCGCGCTAATGGCCGGGCGCCTCACGTGACAGGCGTAGGCAGTGTCTCCGCATGCTGGCCAGGGGGTGGCGAGGATTTGAAGTGATTCAGCTGGAGCGCGAACATCGTGGTGACTGCACTGTGATATCAAAGACGTGTGTGCTAACTGTGTTTGAGAACAAGTGATGACTGTACAGCTTGAAATAAAGTCTTCAGTCCCTTCCCCCCTGCAAAATCAAAGGACGTGACTTACGTTACTATAAGTGCAGTTTATTATTTGACACGATTATGGTAGGCTACCAGTGAAAAAAGATAAGTGACGGAGAATGCTCGTACATGTGATCAGTTATGGTGTTGGGGATTTGAACTTGTGATAGACTTTTGTTACCGATGTAAGGAGAATGTCTTTATCACCGAGATACTCGGACTTCTTGAATAAATAATAAATGATGATAATACATGGAAGTACAGGTTTCGAGAGAATATCGTGTTGGAATTTGAATTTGGCACAATTTTCTAGTGGAGGTAGGCCTATGGCAATGAATGGCAATGAATGGCAATGAATGGCAATCAATAATAACAATAATAATAATAGTAATAAAGACAAGTATGGTCTTTGCATGCATTATCCTGTTGGAATTCACACTTCCCGTCATTATTTTTCTTCTGGAGGCTTAGGTTAGTGGACGTAGCAGAACTGGACTATTTTCTTGTCAAAATTCAAACTTCCCGCCAGTTTTTCTTAAGGTTAAGTTAGTGGACGTAGCACAATTGACCTATTTTCCCGCCAAAAGCCGCCATCTTTGATGACGTCAGGCGATGATGCCAAGTCTACATGCCGCCATATTGGATGCCGTCATCGCCGCTGTCTTGCATAAATTTGGCAACAATGGAGTGTGGGGTGACGCAAAGGTTGCCCCCCCCCCCCGCCCTACTAACACCAATGTCGCAAAAACTCCAAACACAAGATATTTTGTATCAACCTCTCTGTACTGTGTCCGCGTCAACTATGGCGACCTACTTACTGTGTCGTCGTCTGGCACGCAATACACGTGTTTAAGAAACTCTCCACCAGACTGCAGCCCCTAACATGAGCACAGTTGGGGGTGGGTCATTAGGGAACTATCGCATAATAGGCACCTTTCCTCTACCTGCACACGTCTGCTCAGTTATTTTGCGAGCGGATCTGCAGGTTCTGCTACACGTTATTTTGATAGTTTACGACTACTGAGCGTATCTACAAATCAGTGTGAAGAATTATTTAGTAGCAATTTGTTATTGTGTGTACTGAAATGATGAGTTAGGTGCGTGTCTGTAGGCTGTGCAACATGGCCCAGGGCACATCTGGGTGGGTGTTTTGTGACAGTGTGATTGATATACTATATGATTAAATAAGTTGTTCTGAAAAATAAGTAGAGCGCTGTCAATCATTACACGCCTCTGCAGCGCAGATCAGAGTGATTGGTTTTCCGTCACCATCTCGGTTGCAGGCGAGTGGTAAGGCGTTGTTAATCGTGTGTGTCAACGAGCTATGGGCTATTCTGACGATAGACGTGATGGCAGGTCCCCACCTGAGACGCCGGCGATATACATGAGAGGAACATTGCAGCTTTCACATGTCAGATGAGAGCGCCCTTTCCCGTCGGCTGTCACGAGCGTGCGGAAGCTAAACATGGTTGGAGGTTCTGGAAGCCCCCCCCCCCCCCCCCACCACCTGACCATACGCGCGCGCAGACTGCGTTGGAGCGTAATCTAAGGTGCATAGGTGATATGAATTTCTCCAGTGTTAGGGGCGAATGCGACGGTGAGGTGGTCATGCTTCGGGGAGGCCGAGCAGAGACTTTTGGTCGATTTGGCTGCTAGGGGCGGGGTACTGGGTGAGGGTGTTTGGGAGCTTCTGTTGCACTGTTTCGCGATCATGTCTGTGCACTGTGCTGTGCGTTATTAGGAGAGTTAAAGTACAGAGCTAGTCTGTGGTTATTGCGTACTGCATTATTTAAGAGCAGTTTGCTATTGCGTGATGAAATTATGAGTGGTTTACGTTTCTGTGGGCTGTGTCACAGACCACTGTCAGATCAGTGCGGGTGTTTAGTGACAAATATACTTCATGCCTAAATAAAGGGCTTGAAATAGAGTGCAGTCCTTCTTTAGTTGAACGAGCAGCACAGCGCAGTCTGATTGGTTTTTGCGAAAAAACGGCAATCTGGTTATGCTGTGAGTGAGTCAACAAATAACGGGACAAATTTATCTGTAGAGGAATTACAGGCCTTGATTGGAATTAATATCTTGATGGGTGTGGTTGTGTTGCCAAATGCAGTGCACTACTGGAGTTCAGAACCTCCTTAAGTCAGCCTTACATACCGAGATGAGATGCAAAAGTTTCAAAAAGATATGTGAAACTATTCGCATATTCTGAAGTCGTGGGGGGGGAGGGGGGGGTGTCCTGTGTACTAAGTCAGCTGGACTGTGGACTCGGTGGCGAATACAGAGGGTGGTGGTGCTGACTATCTCTAGTTGTTTAAATAAAGACATGTGTATGATTTAGAAAAGTTGACGATTAGGGGAGGAGGGTATTTTAGATGGATTCTTATTTAGAGAAATAATGATTTGTTCCATTCTATGGGTGTTAATGTTTTGAATTATTTAGGGGTGCTTCAAATGTCTGTAGGCTGTTCAGTGAAATTTTTGATGGTTTACAATTAGCAACCATGTGTGTAGAGCGTTATACACGAGTTTTGTAGTAGTAGTTTGCACGTCTGTATGCTGTGGGGACACGTCAGAGCATGTGTTCCGTGATACATGTACTCCATCCCTAAATAAATTGCTCCCAAATAAATAAAGTACACTCCTTCCTCCTTGCATTAGCCTAGTGCAGACTGAGTCCTTTTACCACCTGCTCCCCCACGAAGTGGTGGTGGAGGTGGTGGTGGCGTTGGTGTTGGTGGTGGTGGTGGTGGTGGTGGTACGCTTCATTTCCAGTAATTTTCTTACGTTGGCAGCGAAAACGCAAGTGAGGTTTCTTTACTGACAGAATTCAAACTCTTCGAGGGTCCATAGGAAGAGGTGGTGGTCTGGCCCTCTAAAAGTAGTTGAAAGTAGGTAGTTGAACACCTTTGCATACGTATATGAAATTCGAACTTGAATTATTTAATATGATAACTGAAATGGAATTAATTACTTACGTAATTGATAGGTTAGATGCACGATGTGGGTGTTAGCATATTTACAGAAGACTATGTCCGTTGCGTGTATGTAGGGGGCGATCGAGGGTGTGTGTTGTGTAAGAGGTCGGGCATCTGCGGGGAGCAAGGTCGGTTACAGTGCACGAGTGAGTGAGTGAGTGAGTGAGTGAGTGAGTGAGTGAGTGAGAGACAGACAGGGGTTTCGTGGCGACCAAATGTGCTCTTGTACAGTCATGGCTGATTCAACTGTCGAGCAAACTTTGGATCCAAAAGTGTTCTCAGTTGCATAATAATATATGATAATGACTGATAATGACTGATAATGAATAATAATAATAATAATAATAAATGATAGTGAATAATAATAAAGAATAGCTTTTAGAGGGTCACGTGACAGAACGTTGTAGCAAACGTCTCAGTCCGTTGTGTGACGTCAGGGAAGAATCCAGTGTCCCGAAAAAACAACTTTGGCGCGAAAGGTGTTCTTATGTCCATGACTGAGACACGTGGTGGAACGCGGACCGATCAGAAGGTGTCTGACGTGAATATGGACCTTTTCGAACCTGTCCAGAAAGACAACTTTGCCACCAAAAGTGCAAGCATGCGTTGTCTGTCCACCGGGTGCTGGATTTAACGGCTGACCGTTGTGATGTACCCATGGACAGGTTCCATCCTATCCAGCATTAAGTGCTCGCCAAAACAAGTTTACTTACGGCAAGTGGTCTGGTGGACTCTGGGACGCCGGTAGCTGGGGGCTGGTCGCTGCCTACCTGGTGCGCGGGCCACAGCCGGCTGCGGGTATGTCGGCTGTGCTCTGCAGTTCGTGGTGTGAGCATCTCGAGGATGTTTACTAAGTGAGTTGCGACACAAGTGCATGATCAAAATGCGTGAAATAGTCATTTTCCCACCTTGTGACTTAGCGTAGTACAAATGACGAGATTTTAATACTTTAGCGGCGGAAGCATAAGTAACTACGAAAATTCTAACTTGGTGGACTGAGGATATGGCCCTGTTGGCCATCTTTAATCGCGTAATGGAGGTGGGGCAGAGGTCAAATAACCCAGTTGGAAATGTACTTGATAGAAACAATAATAAAGAGAAGCCCGCCATTATCCTGTTGGAATTCAAATTTACGTCCATTTTTTCTGGAGGCTTAGATTAGTGTACATAGCTGAATTTATTTTCCCGCCAAAAGCCGCCGTCTTTGATGAAGTCATGCAATGTTTCCTAGTCTCCCCGCCGCCATCTTGGATGACATCAGCAACGCCATCTTGAATAAATTTGGCAACAGTGGAAAGTGGGGTGACACGTACTTTGCTCTACTACTGATGTTCTGCATCACAGATTTACTGCTGGAATTTTGGGACAGTACTTTTCAGGAGGAGTGAGACAATATATTACTTCCCCCTCATACATTTCGTGTAATGACCACGAGGAGAAATTCTACAAATGAGTGCCAATACAGAGGCTTACCAACAATTATTCTTCCCACGCACTGTTCACGAGTGGAGCAGGGTTGGAGGGATCAGATAGTGTTACTGAGAGTACACTACACCACAAACCATTAGGTGGCTTACAGAGTATGTTGTAGTTGGAATGCAAAGGTTTGCATATAGAATCGTAGGCACGACAAACCTAACCATGCTTATTAGATCGTTCCCACTGAAGGTCTGGGGGTTATAATAGGCCTGAGGTATTCCTTTCTGTAGTAAGAGGCGACTGAAAGGAGTTTCACACATTTCGGCTTTTATGTGATGGTCCCATGTAGGGTTTGACGTCCATTCTACAAAATTTTCCCAAAGAGCGAGTCAATCTGGGAAGGGCACCTTACATTGTGCATCGTGTCCATCGTGCATTGAGATCTGTAGCTCACTTTCTCGTCGAATTGCAGTCCTGTCCATTCTCCGTCTCTTGGGTGAGGACACCTACCCGGGTGCGTTTTCCACCATGCACTATGCCCAAGGAAATAGCAGTGGAAACCTTACTACCACTGCCTACAAGCTCTGTAACAGAGGATGGGATGGAGATTTTGATGTCTGCTGAGGTCATAGATCTCTCCAGACCCTCAGACATAAAGGATATTGACTGCTCAGACAAAATTTCGGTGGTAGCAGGTGACCCTGAGGAGTAAACTGCCTCATTGAATGTTCAATTCCTTCCCAGTCTCATGATGTCATCCTCCAGTGGAATTGCGGTGGTTTTTTCCACTTCCTGGCTGAGCTATGGTATTGCCCTCCAGGAAACCTCGTTGCCAGCAATGTGGACACTTACCTTCCGCGGCAATAAGGGATAGTACAGGAACCATAGCGACTTAATCGAGTGTCAGGTAGAGTTTGCGTTTATGTCCTAAACTCGGTCTGTAGTGAACATGTGCCTTGAAGCTGTGCCTGTCAGAATAAGGAAATAATTGAATGCAATGTATATCTTCCTCCAGATGGCGCAGTACCCCTGAATGTATTAGCTGCAACTCCCTAACGATTTCCTACTTCGGGGATATTTTAATACCTATAACCCCTTGTGGGGTGGTGCCATGGTTACTGGCCGAGGCAGAGATGTTGACACTTGACTGTCTCTGTGCGACCTCTGCCTCTTAAATACTGGGGCCGCCACACTTTTCAGTGTGGCTCACGGTAGTTTCTCGGCCATTGATTTATCAATTTGCAGCCAAGGACTACTCCCATCTATCCACAGGAGTGCACATGACGACCTGCGTGGTAGTGACCACTTCCCCATCTTCCTTTCACTACACAAGCGTCAAACCTATGGACGCCTGCCCAGATGGACTTTAAGCAAGGCAGATGTGGAAACTATCACCTCTGCTGTCACCATTGAATCTCTCCCACACGGTAACATCGATGTGATGGTTGTGCTGCTGACTAATACAATTGTTTCTGCTGCAGAAAACGCGATCCCTCGCTCTTTAGGGTGCCTGAGGCGTATGACAGTCCTTGGGTGGTCGCTCTCCTTGCGGGTCCGGGGTAGGAATAGGCCCGAGGTATTTATGCCTGTCGTAAGAGGCGACTAAAAGGAGTCCCTCCCCATCAAGGGGTAGTTTGCACCTGCGTCCGGAGACGGACGGTTCCACGACTTACATTTGTGGTCATTTTGGTTTTTCTCTTAATCTGGTTCCTTCCTTCCTTCCTTCCTTCCTTCCTTCCTTCCTTCCTTTGTTTCCTTTCTTTGTCCTTCTCCCTCTCACTGTCTTCCTTACTTTTTACCTTGCCTTCTTCTCATTGCCTCCTTCTCTTTGCCTTCTTGCCCACCTTATGGTCTCCGCCTTGGCGTTTGAGAAAGTCTGTCCTTTCTCTCCCTCTATCCATTTTTCTTTCCTCCCTGTGCATGCCTGAAGGCCGACCAACGCCTAAGTACATGTAGCCGGTGACGGGGTAAAGCGTAATTCCCCGCCCTGGGTAGACAAGTAGGGCCCGTGCGTACCCACTGGTAAAGGATTGGGCAACGATCAAACTTCTTTTCGAGTACCAGGCACCAACAGGTGTCCCCAGTATTACCATGCACCCTGGCCTGCGCCATTCGGGCAAGCCAATCGGCCTGCGCCGTGGCCGAGCCTCTGCGTCGCACAATTAGCCCGTAGGCTTTTGCACACTCAAACGACAGTTCGAAGTGACCGTCCTCTCATTCACTACATGATGCAGTAAATCCTTTAACTCCACATTTAGAGAGTGGGAGTTCCTCAGTGCCCTTGCACTTTTGCCCTGACACAACACCTGGGCCTGATCTGGTCCACAGCCAGATGATTAGACATCACCTCATCTGACTACAAGCGACATCTTCTCTTCATATTCAACCAGATTTGGTGTGGAGGCGTGTTTCCATCGCAATGGCGGGAGAGCACCATCATTCCGGTGGTCGAACCCGGTTAAAAGCCGCTTGATGTGGATAATGTAAAGGAACTATATAAAATTTTTTTTGTGAATTTAAAGACACTAGTTCAACTACCAAAGATTAATGCGTAAAGCATTTTCTGAACAAAAGAAACATTACGCTCTTTGTTTATTAGTTTTAGAATAAGTTACCTTTTGCTCTTATCCTGACCTATTGTCAAGGCGTGTTGTGCCATTTTTTACTCATAAAATTGGGTTAAATAATGAGTGATTTTGAAGCAAAGCGATTTCGTCTTTTGTGATACCATGTGTCCCAGCTCCTTAAATTCTGGAATATTAATAATATTTTAATTTTATGCTGAGAATTTAGATGGAGGCGACGATCTTCACGGCGACGCTGATCGACAATAGAGGTACGTGAATGTGTTCATTTTTTTTCCTTTCGTGGGGTCTACATCAGTTTCAATATATTTACTGCGACATTCAGAACCTGCAGTCTTACTTTTCATTTAATTTCGAAGTTCACGCATTTATGTTCTAAGATGAATAAATGCATTTAACTCTAATTCTTTCATCCAGGCCATGGGGGATGATTGCACTCAAAGTGTACGTGCATCTATCCCGTTCATATGTTTGCATACATTCGAGTGTGTACAAGCGTAACTATATTTAAGACTTATTTCCTAGATGGTATTAACGTTTTTTTTACCATTCATTCACGAATGTACGTGCACTCTTATTTGTTGTAGTCAGTCGACAGGATTCTTCAATAACATTATTTGTAATATTCAGTGGCTTAGTTTCCACAATTGATATTTTCCTGTTCACAACAGCGCTTCAGGCGAAATATTTATTGCGCGACATCCACAACAACTTTTATTTCAAAATTTCGGCGACAGACTGAATAAAGATTTTTCTAATAGCAATAGCAAAACATAATAAAATAAGAGGACGCGTTACAAATGGCGACCGAGCGCCATGACGTTTGTTAATTTTCAGAAAAGGCTTACAAAAATTTGTACATCATTACTTACAATGATAGTCACTACAGTGTTTCACACAATATAGACAATACCTATCACCTTTGTTTCATTTTCATCACTTTGTTCCTTTGATTCACTCACTGTTCAAGTATCCTTTCTGGTATGTATGGCATTAATGACATAATATCTTTGAGTTTTTTGTCACAAATTAGAATGGGCTTTAAGTATTTCCTTGAGAGCTGGAACGGATTACTCTCCTGATGTGCTCGTCCTTTTTTAGCGATATTTACAGTTCTGAATTCTTCAAATTCAGTGTACTGATACTTCGCTTTCAAATGTGATGGCATTCCTTCATCAAAACGAAAAGGAGTCGCCTCAGAAAATCGGAACTGAGATCCATCATCATGTTTGTCCTTTTTTGCAATATTTATCTGCAGGGGTGTCAGATCCATAAAGTCTGCTTGGTTCATTTTAACGACTGAAAATGGCTGATTCTTGCCTGATTCTTAAATGACTGTAACACAATCATGAGTGGTGCACACAGTCGTGTTTCTGTTCTTAACGTGCTTCTCAATTCGACCGAAATCTCAGTCACAGGGCAGTTGTGTGTGTCCAACTTATGGAAACCAATGTTCAATGGCCTTAAATTTTTCTGAACGTACTAGTGGTCTCTGTAGTGCAACAACTGCCCAGATTTTGCCTGAGAGATTTCTAAGAATTTTATCAGATAGCTTCCTATCTCATCAGATCCACTCTTTTCTTCCTCTTCACTCCACACGAACATATGTCCCATTTAAGACCTGCTCTCATGAACACCAAAATTGTAAGTCCACAACCTCCTCTTACAGAATGCAGGCCCAGTTGTAAGCCTTGGTGTTGGAAAGGTTTGTTGTAGATCAAAGGCTATATTCCTCGGGATTTTCCCTAGCTAATTTGGAAAGCTGTGTAATCATATTTTGTCCAGCAGATGCTTTGGCACGATGTAGGTCCCTTTTCATTTTTAATCTTCTAATAATATATTCAGAGTTATCAACTGTGCATTTTTTATTTGAATTTGAAATTCGTCACATAAATGACGTGTGTCTGAACGAGGCAATTTAAAACCAATATTAATATCTTGGTTAAATATATCTCGAAATTTCGAAGCTTTTACTTGTGGTGCACTATTTTCTTCACAATATTTCAAATAAAGTTCTTTGTATAATGAAGAAATTGACGTGTCATTGTCGAACTACACTTTATTGGGGTTCTGTGAGTGACTGTAATGACTGGCATATTTAGGTATATTATTTATGAAATTGTGAACTGTCTGAAATGCTTCTTGTGAAATTTTCCTTGGTGGGTTCCCTTTTTTCCTGGAAACAAAGACAAAGAAAAAGAAAAAGTGATTTTAAAGGTAAATGCCTAGGTCAGACAAATTTTGTGAATTTGTGTCTGAATATGATATGTAAAGAGAAAAATTAGATAAATAAGCACAACTGAACAAAATTATGGTTTTTCTTGGAAGCAACATTAATTTAAACGTTAAATACCCTCTTCTGTCTTTTGGAGAAGTGGAGTGTCAATCACGCAAGTGTTTTTGTAAGTTCTTAAGGCATCCTTGATTGTTCTGAAGCCCATGCACACTTAAAAATGCTTCTCTGCATACCAAAATATTACAGCCATTAACCTTAACTTGCTATGAAAAAGTGACCATTTACCGTGAAATTGTGCTTTTTCTTTTCTTTGGGTACCTTAAAAAGTGAAATATATTAATCAAAATATTTTATTTATAAAAATTACATGATATAAAAATCAATTTCAAATTATCATTATTCATAGTTACCTCCTTTGCACTTGTTGCATTTTAATATTGCTCAGAATGTAATTATTTTGGCAATTGAAATCACCCATATCCAAAAAGGAATTGAATATCTGCTCTAAACATTCATGAATTTTGCTCAAACACTTGTTTTTTACATTTACATCCAGGACCAAGAATTTTAGCACCAACAATTTGTCCTGTTGTATCAGATATGTACTCTCTGTCATAATTTCTACGACGTTTACATTTTTCCATTTTCCAATTGCTCACATTTCTCCTATCTTTTTTTTTTTTTTTTTTTTTTTTTTTTTGCCTTTAGGTTCTTTAGCAGGTGATACTTCAGGAGACTTTTCACATTCATCAGCATCCTAAGCCAAAAAAGTATTCAGAATGAGAAAGACCAAAGCCACTTTAACACACATACCAAACGTTAATATATTATACAAATAGGCTTATAATATTTAAATTTTTACCAGTATTGCAGTAATTAATAAAAGTAAAAAATGGTTCAAATGGCTCTGAGCACTATGGGACTCAACTGCTGAGGTCATTAGTCCCCTAGAACTTAGAACTAGTTAAACCTAACTAACCTAAGGACGTCACAAACATCCATGCCCGAGGCAGGATTCGAACCTGCGACCGTAGCGGTCTTGCGGTTTCAGACTGCAGCGCCTTTAACCGCACGGCCACTTCGGCCTGCAAAAGTAAAATTTGTTCATGATTCACATGTACATATTTTAATTAGCGAGTATATAACAGTTATAATTACGCAATAATATTTCACTGTGATAAAGACCTAAGCGTCAATGTTTTAAATGTTTAAAAAAGTAAGTAATTTAGAATTATCAATACATTTTCAGATGAAAATTCATCAGAGAGACAATAACTGGTGCCACTGGACGAAAAATCGTCTTCAGAACTAGCCATTTCTCTATCTGAATCTTCTTTTTCGCTTATGCTTCTTCTTTGGAAGCGCCATTGTACTGTGGCTTTGGGTTGTTCAGACGCGAAAAAGACTGCTTCCTCACAGTATGAGAACAAGTGTGAACTGCTCTGTCATCTAGTGAGGGAAAGTTAAAATATGTACGCAGTAGCTTCCTCTGTTGAGTAGAAGTTGAACTAACACAAAAAACGCATTTTGAGAAGTGTGGCTTTAGGCTATATCATTCTCGACCCCTTCAATTGTTTCTGTTACATGTTACGCTAACTGCGTATAAGATCACCAAATTTACTAATGAAATCGTCCCATAAAATTCACATCTATCCATAAAATAAAAATTTTGAAAAAGGAGGAACTTCTGGAACATCAAATTTTTTACCGACTGCTAAGAAAACGACCGGCAAAAGAAAATGCATTAGGTAGGGGGTAACAGCACTACTACTCTTTTAGTTAACCGTATATGTGGGACTGAATAGTATTTTTCCGATACCCACAGCGTAGAAGGAATTTTTTTCAAAATTTCAGTTTATTTAGGTGATTAGTTGATTGCTGTTACTAAAATATACGTGAGTGTGTCACAAGATGGCGGATCATTTTCATTGATTGCGCGCGTATAAGTCATTTATCAGTCTACTGTTTTACCAGAGACATATTTTACTACGTTGAATTACGCGAAAGAGCGCGACGTCACATGTGATTTGTTTACGTGTAGTACGAGACACAATAGTAATGAAGTCCGGCTGCACGCTGGTTTACGATTACATATAGCTATACTGAAATTAAGATCACGAACGAAAACGATGTATAATACGTCAGACGAGGAATCAGTAGCTCAACCTATAGATGACACAGAGATAGAAACCCCCCTGCGGGTCCGGGGATTAGAATAGGCCCGCGGTATTCCTGCCTGTCGTAAGAGGCGACTAAAAGGAGTCCATCCCCCTCAGGGGGGTAGTTAGCGCCTGCGTCCGGAGACGGACGGTTCCACGACCTATCATCGTGGTCTTTTTGGTTTTTCACTTCTCGTTTCTTCCTTCCTTTTGTTGGTTCCTTTCTTTGCTCTTCTCCACCTCACTGTCTTCCTTACTCTTTCCCTTGACTTCTCCTTGCCTTCTCATTGCATTTTTCTCCTTGCTTTCTCATTGCCTTTTTCTCCTTGCCTTCTTCTCCTTGCTTTCTCATTTCCTTCTTCTCCTTGCCTTCTCTGGTCTCCGCTTCGGCGTTTGAGACAGTCTGTCCTCTTTCTCCCTCTCTCTCTTCTTCTTCCTCTTCTTCCTTCCTCCCTGTGCGTTCCTGAAGGCCGACCCACGCGTTCGCACGCGTAGCCGGTGACGGGGTAACGCGTAAGTCCCCGCCCTGGGTAGACATGTAAGGCACGCGCGTACCCCCTGGTAAAGGCCAGGCCCGGGGAGGGGTGACTGCCTGAGCTGATACCTTCTGACCATGCCGATTGGTCCCTCCGTCTGTTTCTCGGGAGGTGTGACCTGAGGTGTAAACATTCACCTAAGGCGGGAGTGCCCTCTGAGAGGGTCCCCACAAGGAAGGAGCGCGCCATCGGAGACGCTGGCAATCATGGGGGATTCCTCTGCAATGGATTCTACTCCATCTCTTTCGACTTCGACCCAAAAACGGAAACGTGACCAGCCAACAGTGACAAAAGTACTACCACCTGCCCCACAGTTCCTCGTAGTTTCTCGATCTGAGGACGGAAAGGATTTTTCATCTGTCAACCCTTTCGTTATTCAGAAGGGCGTAGATGCCATAGCCGGATCTGTCAAATCTTGTACCCGGTTGCGTAACGGCACCTTATTACTAGAAACTGAGAGTGCCTTTCAGGCACAAAAACTGCTTCGGGCCACCCTCCTGTACACGTTCCCTGTCCGGGTGGAGGCCCACCGAACTTTGAATTCGTCTCGTGGTGTAGTCTATACTAGCTCCCTCGACGGATTGACTGACGAGGAGCTTCAATCATTCCTCGCTGAGCAGGGCGTGACGGCTGTCCATAGGGTCATGAAAAAGGTCAACAATGACCTTGTACCGACCCGGACAATTTTCTTGACCTTCGATAGTGTTAAGCTGCCATCGCGCATCAAGGCGGGCTACGAGGTTATTTCTGTTCGCCCCTATGTCCCGACACCTACGCGCTGCTCCCAGTGTCAGCGTTTCAATCACACTCGACAGTCTTGTTCCAATGCGGCTAAATGTGTCACTTGTGGCAGGGATGCCCATGAGGGTGACTGTCCACCTCCGTCTCCTCGTTGTGTGAACTGTCAGGGTGACCATGCCGCATCCTCCCGCGACTGTCCTGTCTATAAGGAAGAACACTGTATCCAAGAAATTCGGGTCAAAGAGAAAGTGTCCACCTCGGCTGCTCGCAAGCTATTGGCTAGTAGGAAGCCCACGCTGCTCCCAGCGGGGAAATACAGTACTGTCCTCGCCTCTCCTCGGACTACCCGGGAGGTAGCAACCCAGACATGCGATCTGACCTTCAGTACCACGGTCGTCCGTTCGGCCAGTGCTAAGATCGCGCGGTCGACGTCTCCTCTTCCTCCCATCACCCCACAGACACGAGCACCTTCCTCAGCTTCTGCTAAGATGAAGACCCAGAAGTCAGATGCACGGGCCTTCAAGAAGGAACCATCCCGTGCAGACTTCCTCCGTACCTCGACCTCCCAGCCTTCGACCGGTACTTCCACTACACGTCCTTCCAAAAAGGCGCATAGGAAGCACAGTTCTCCTTCTCCGCCACGGCGCATTTCTTCTCCTGCGCCACCCAGCGGTTGCCGCCCCAGGCCGTCATCCGTTTCGCCTGGCCGCACCGCTGGTAGCCGTACATCTGGCCGTTCACTGGCGGAGGAAGCTCCCCCTCCCGGCCATCCTCCCGAGATGGCCGATGACCCTATAGACCCAATGGACGATGACTGTCCGCATACTGATAGCGGCGGCAGTGCTCGCTCGAAGCCAGGCCCTAACCGGCCTTCGAGGTGACCATTTCTCTCATCTTCCTTTTCTTACGATGGCACTTATTCACTGGAATATTCGCAGCATTCGCTCCAACCGAGAGGACTTGAAGTTGCTGCTCCGCTTGCACCGTCCGCTCGTCGTAGCCCTCCAGGAAACGAAGCTACGCCCATGCGATCAAATTGCCTTGGCACACTACACCTCTGTGCGTTTTGACCTACCCCCTGTGGTAGGTATCCCAGCTCATGGAGGGGTTATGTTGCTGGTCCGGGATGATATTTACTACGATCCCATCACGTTGCACACCGGCCTGCAGGCAGTTGCCATCCGCATTACTCTCCCCACTTTTACGTTTTCCTTTTGTACCGTTTACACTCCATCGTCATCTGCCGTTACCAGGGCAGACGTGATGCAACTTATTGCTCAGCTACCTGCACCATTTTTGTTAACTGGAGACTTCAATGCCCACCATCCCCTTTGGGGCTCTCCAGCATCCTGCCCGAGGGGCTCCTTGTTAGCAGACCTTTTCAACCAGCTCGATCTTGTCTGCCTCAATACTGGCGCCCCTACTTTTCTTTCGGACACATCTCACACCTATTCCCATTTAGACCTCTCTATATGTACTCCCCAACTTGCACGCCGGTTTGAGTGGTATGCACTTTCTGATACATATTCGAGCGACCACTTCCCGTGTGTTATCCATCTCCTGCAGCATACCCCCTCTCCGTGCTTCTCTAATTGGACCATCTCCAAGGCAGACTGGGGGCTCTTCTCTTCCAGGGCGACCTTTCAGGATCAAACCTTTACAAGCTGCGATCGTCAGGTCGCACACCTCACGGAAGTCATTCTCGCTGCTGCTGAATATTCCATCCCTCACCCTCCTTCTTCTCCACGTCGCGTACCGGTCCCCTGGTGGACCGCAGCATGTAGAGACGCTTTACGTGCTCGTCGACGTGCTTTACGCACATTTCAACGCCACCCTACAGTGGCGAATTGTATCAATTATAAACGATTACGTGCTCAGTGTCGTCGTATTATCAAAGAAAGCAAGAAAGCCAGCTGGGCTGCTTTCACAAGCACCTTCAACAGTTTTACTCCTTCTTCTGTTGTCTGGGGTAGCCTGCGCCGGCTATCTGGCACTAAGGTCCACTCACCAGTTTCTGGCTTGAAGGTCGCGAATGACGTCCTAGTGGCCCCTGAGGCTGTCTCCAATGCCTTCGGCCGCTTTTTCGCAGAGGTTTCGAGCTCCGCTCATTACCACCCTGCCTTCCTCCCCCGCAAACAGGCAGAGGAGGCTAGGCCACCTAACTTCCGCTCCTCGAGTTGTGAAAGTTATAATGCCCCATTCACCATGCGGGAACTCGAAAACGCACTTGGCCGATCACGGTCCTCTGCTCCAGGGCCAGATTCTATTCATATTCAGATGCTGAAGAACCTTTCTCCTGCGGGTAAAGGTTTTCTTCTTCGTACATACAATCGCATCTGGATTGAGGGACATGTTCCCGCATGCTGGCGCGAGTCTATTGTTGTCCCGATCCCTAAGCCAGGGAAGGACAAGCACTTGCCTTCCAGTTATCGACCTATCTCGCTTACCAGCTGTGTCTGTAAAGTGATGGAGCGAATGGTTAACTCTCGATTGGTTTGGCTGCTCGAGTCTCGACGCCTACTTACCAATGTACAATGTGGATTTCGTAGGCGCCGCTCTGCTGTTGACCATCTGGTTACCTTGTCGACCTTCATTATGAATAACTTCTTGCGGAAGCGCCCGACCGCGGCTGTGTTCTTTGATTTGGAGAAGGCTTACGACACATGTTGGAAGGCGGGCATTCTCCGCACCATGCATGCATGGGGCCTTCGCGGTCGCCTCCCTCTTTTTATTCGTTCCTTTTTAATGGATCGACAGTTCAGGGTACGTGTGGGTTCTGTCCTGTCCGACACCTTCCGCCAGGAGAATGGGGTGCCACAGGGCTCAGTTTTGAGCGTCGCTCTCTTCGCCATCGCGATCAATCCAATAATGGATTGCCTCCCAGCTGATGTATCATGCTCCCTTTTCGTGGACGATTTTACCATCTACTGCAGCGCGCAGTGTACACGTGTCCTGGAGCGCTGTCTTCAGCGTTCTCTTGACCGTCTTTACTCCTGGAGTGTCGCCAATGGCTTCCGTTTTTCTGCCGAGAAAACGGTCTGTATTAACTTCTGGCGCTACAAAGAGTTTCTCCCACCGTCCTTACGACTCGGTCACGTTGCTCTCCCAATCGTGGAGACAACCAAATTTTTAGGCCTTACATTTGACAGGAAACTTAGCTGGTCTCCACATGTGTCGTATTTGGCCGCCCGTTGTACCCGTTCTTTAAATGTCCTCCGTGTTCTCACTGGTCTGTCGTGGGGAGCGGATCGAACCGTCCTACTTCGTCTATATCGGTCGATCGTCCGCTCCAAGCTGGATTATGGGAGCTTCGTATACTCCTCTGCACGGCCATCCATCTTACGCCGCCTCAACTCCATACAACATCGGGGTTTACGACTTGCGATCGGAGCATTTTATACCAGTCCCGTAGAGAGTCTTCATGCTGACGCTGGCGAATTGCCACTCACCTACCGGCGCGATATACTGCTTTGTCGGTATGCCTGTCGGCTACTGTCAATGCCCGACCATCCGTCTTATCGTTCCTTTTTTGACGACTCTCTTGACCGTCAATACGGGTTGTATGTCTCTGCCCTGCTACCCCCTGGAGTTCGCTTCCGTCGCCTCCTTCAACACCTTAATTTTTCACTCCCTGCAACCTTTCGAATGGGCGAGAGCCGCACGCCACCTTGGCTCCAGGCTCAGGTCCGCGTTCACCTTGACCTCAGCTCGCTCCCAAAAGAGGTCACCCCCGGTTCGGTTTACCACTCCCGTTTTTTGGAACTTCGTTCGAAGTTCATCGACATGACTTTCATTTATACAGATGGCTCTAAGACCAATGACGGGGTCGGGTGTTCCTTTATTCTCGAGGCACAAAGTTTCAAATACCGGCTCCATGGCCATTGTTCGGTCTTCACAGCTGAGCTCTTTGCCCTCTACCAGGCTGTTCTTTACATCTGCCGCCACCGACATTCTGCTTATGTCATCTGCTCAGATTCCCTGAGCGCCATCCAGAGCCTCAGTGATCCGTACCCGGTTCACCCTTTCGTACACCGGATCCGACTCTCTCTTCAGCAGCTGGTGGACGTCGGTTCTCCAGTTAGCTTTATGTGGGTTCCTGGCCATGTCGGTATCCCTGGGAACGAAGCTGCAGATGCCGCGGCCAAGGCTGCGGTCCTCCAGCCTCGGACAGCTTCTTGTTGTGTCCCTTCGTCCGATTTTAGCAGGGTCATTTGTCGGCGCATCTTATCACTGTGGCATGCCGATTGGGCTGCACTTACCGACAACAAGCTTCGGGCCTTAAAACCTCTTCCCGTGGCTTGGACGACGTCCTCACGCCCTTCTCGGCGGGAGGAGGTCGTTTTAGCCCGGTTAAGAATTGGACACTGCCGGTTCATCCATCGCCATCTGCTGACGGCTGCGCCGGCGCCGTTCTGCCCATGTGGGCACTTGCTGACGGTTCGACACATTTTAATGTCCTGTCCAGATCTTAACACACTGCGCCTCGATCTTAACCTGCCAGATACTTTCGATGCCATTTTAGCGGATGACCCACGAGCAGCTGCTCGTGTTCTTCGTTTTATCAATTTGACAAACCTCGCTAAGGACATTTGATGATGCTGTTTTTTAATCCTATGCCTGTCAGTCTGTCTTTTATCGTGTTTTCCCTTTTAGTTGTTGTGGTCAACTTGTGCCTCGCGGTGCATTCTTAGAGTAGTCAGGGCGCTAATGACCATTGAAGTTGTGCGCCCTAAAACCACAAAAAAAAAAAGAAAAAAAACAGAGATAGAAAACATTGCAGATACTGATACCACAGTTGTAGCGTTAGTGGCACTCAGTTGCAAGCGACAGACGAAAATGTCAGCTTTAGAAGCTGCTCCGGATTCCGCAGATGTACCAGGTTCAGCAGAGCCAGGCATTATGCAGATGTTAAGAATACTAACACAGATAGGGAATGTAACAGTCCAAATGAATACACAGATAGAAAATGTCACAGCACAGATCGGGAATGTAACAGCCCAAATGAATGCACAGGCCGAAAATGTCACAACGCAGATAAAAAAATGTCACAGCACAGATAGGGAATGTAAAAGCCCCAATGAATGCACAGGCCGAAAATGTCACAACGCAGATACAAAATGTCATAGCGCAGACAGGGAATGTAACAGACCAACTGAACAAGCTAGACAGTGATGTAAAAACCCTTACTGAAATGCACAATAACCTGACGACACAACTGAAAAGAGAGGTAGCGGGCCAGGTAATAGAAGTGGTGCGTGAGGATCTAAACTGTATGAATCGGGATATTGATAATTTGGAAACCACAGTTAAGGATGTGCCAAATCAGATAAGTTAACTGAAAATTTCAATGCCATGAGTGTACAGCAAACCGAGCTCAATACAAAAATGCAGGAAGCTGTAAATAAAGTTGAGGACTTGACAAAAACATCAAAAACAGCAGTTCGATGACTTTTTAGAAGAAAGACACACGCATAAACAGTACTCTAGCAACAGAGCTACAAAAAGCAATAAGTAACACAATGGAGTAAGTATACACTACACAAAACACACCTGTAATTAAACTGCAAAGTGATATAGGCCAGATACAGAAAACTTTGACGCAGGACTTAGCAGGTTGGCAGAATCAAATAGTCGAGCAACTAAACAGGAAACTTGGTACGATGAAAGAACGAATCCAACATGAAACAGAAGAACTTGACAACAAACCCACAGGCAAGAGCGATAGTGCGGTCAGTGAATATCCTACCCCTAATGTACTAAACTATCAGGTGTACCGTAACCAACGACACCACGACGAAAGAAGGGAACAGCTGATAGCTGAACCCACTTTGTCATCAGTTTTGTTAGAAGAGTCCTATAAAACACCGTCAATTCCTAGTGTTCATCCCGGAAAAAAAATCCGTGCATCCGGTAACTTTTATAAAGTCATTCAAAAATGTATTGCCTAAAACGTGATCGGAACGGTTAAAAATACAATTTGTTACGGGTTATATCGAAGGCGATGGAGCATTATGGGCGATGGAAATGTCAGAAACTTGGCAGACATTAGAACAATTTGAAAACGCGTTTCTTTCAAAGTATGGGTCACATGGCGTGCAAGGGAGATTGAGAAAAGCCTTATTCAACCCTGAACAATATAATCCAAAGTTTGGATCACTCCGAAAGTACTTTGAGAAATATTTAAATAAAACCAGTGACACACACAGACGTCCTACGCGTTCTGAAAGCTAAACTACCGCTAAATATTCGGGAAAAGCTAGTACAAGTACCCGAATGCAATTTGGAGTATTTTCTATCTGTCTTGGAGTCTATTGACTTAATTAATGAAGACGCAAGACAAAGCCAAACCAATCAAAATAATGTCCGTAGCAGCGGCGGCAACCAGTCTGCGCAGCGCCAGCCGCAGTACGGCGGCAACAATGTAGAGTGCGCGCGGCTCAGTCTGCCAGGCTCGAATTCGGGAGGCAATTTCAATAACAACTATCATCAAAATTTTAATCCAGGATTTAAAAGAAAAAGAAAAATGGGGCCAATAACTACTCTGGCTATTCCGGGAACTGGAAGCGAAACTGGAATAGCAACGATAACGGAAATCAGTGGGGTAACGCACACAGTAACTTTGTCTCAATTTAGCAACAAGACAGCTAATCCACGAAATGTGCATTGCCAGTACCCGATTAGCAATTAACACTATCAGTACTGAGATCAAAGTAACATTATGCCTGTAAACTCAGAGCAAAATCATGATCGCAATGTGCAATGGAGTAACAACACGCCGGGGGTGAATAATATAGAAGTGACGAAGGAAACACCTACAAACAGGAATAATGGGGCGTTAAAGTAAACGTGGCCTCATTATGCTCCCCGATGTTGACCAAGGATAGCCGTGGGGGCGATCCAAAGTAAGACAGGTATTGATCTCTATTACAAAACAAGCTCAACGCCGTAAGAAACATTTTGACAAACAGCTACATGCTGTTACCAGATTTGTGGTTAGGGAAAAAGTATTACTTAAGACCCAAGTGAAATCTTCTCTGTCAGCGAAGAAAAACGCTAAGTGGCAAATAATATATTATTGTACATATTCCGCATGACGGATGTTATTTACTTACGTATCTTCACAACGGTAAAGTCAAAGGACTCTATGCACACAGAGACTTGAGGAAATTCAACCATGTTTAAGTATCACACTTTGTATCTATCTATGCACACGAGTGAAACGAGTAAACTATGGTAAAAAGACGAAATACGATTAGGTTCAAGTAGGTAGATCTTCCTATGTAGCTACGTGAATCAGAGCATTTCACTACTTTCGTTTACATTTGTCAGTGATTGTGGAGTGAATACACAAGCAAGGTAGGACATATACGTCAACTGATGACTAGCACTCTTAACATACAATGTACTTGGAAGGTCGACTCAATAGTTTCTGATCACAGTGGTATTTTAGTTTTAAGTTTATGTACAAAGGATTCTGGAGCGAACAATTAGCACAGACCTCGGAACAGTGTAGATGTAAGTTTTTTTTTGCCACTTGTGTTTTAAGATTATAAGGTACAGGGTAAGTTACAGAAAATATTGGACTCCCTAAGGTACATAAGTATACGGTCACGCAAGTACATACAATGTTGAAGAGAAAAAAAATTTTTTCTTTTGTTGACGTGTCCACACCACTAGCCTTTATTTAAGAATGTAACGAGCAAAACGATAATAAATTTTTTTATGCTCCGATATATGATTTCTGGCTGCTAATGAAAGTTTAGCGTGTTATACACCATACGCACGACAACCTGATCTAAGTAAAGTGCATCCAAAGATAGTTTAGGAATAATAAAAAAAACTGTTGTGATCTTACTGAAATAAAAATAATTTTTCAACTTTATACACACGTTTTAATGCAAGTACACTGCCGAGGTACGAATTGTAAACATATGATGCATACTTAATACCGTCTGTTCTAGAATAAAGTAAAAGAAATACGTACAAGGTAAGTTACAGGAAACTGACGGGCAGAGAAATTGGACAATGCCGAAAGAACCTTAATTCTTTACAGGAGGCGTTCATCGAGATGCTACGAGGCTTCAATCGGCGAAGAGAAGCAACTATATTACTCTTACGTCACTACGACTTACGTACGGTCTACGTTACAGAATATTACCAAGATCACTTAGAAGTACACTATTTGACACTCAGCAACGCCAGAAAGTTTTAATTATTGGTCTAATCTTCGGCATGAGAGTACCAAGGATCTATGCTGACTTTAGAGCAATGTAAGCACTGATTTTCTCTTATGTTTACAATATTTTGTCCAATTCGAGTTGGGAACGTTTTGTGAAGAATTAGAGTAAGAAAGGACTTAGGTCACGTTGGATAATATATATAATCGAACGTGACCTAAGTCCTTTCTACCTCTTATATATATAACTTAAGTGTGCCGGTGATACAATGATGCACACAAGTAAACATGAACAAACGCAGACACAGCCTCATAAATCAGTATAGCAGCCAAGCTTCATTACCAATCTGTTGTTCGTACTGATTAACAATTTAATTTTTCTATTTATGTATGAATTTTAGTATTGATTTTTTTCTTTCTACTTGTTTTTGATGTATACCATGCGTTGTTACTATCTTGGGTGACGTAAAGATGAAATTCTTCCCACCACAGTAACTCGCAAGTAGTAAATGAACAGATTTTGCCTCATTCGGAGACAATTTCTGAAAGCACTTTTTGTGCATTCATTTTTTGTAGTGTCATTTCAACGTGTAAGTGCGTCTATAGCACGACCTAAGTTAGGAAGGTGCTGTTGCTCACGAAAACGTGTTCTCTTATGCCCTGTGAGATGTCAGATAGTAATGTCAGATAGTAATGTCAGATAGTAATGTCAGATAGTAATGTCAGATAGTAATGTCAGATAGTAATGTCAGATAGTAATGTCAGATAGTAATGTCAGATAGTAATGTCAGATAGTAATGTCAGATAGTAATGTCAGATAGTAATGTCAGATAGTAATGTCAGATAGTAATGTCAGATAGTAATGTCAGATAGTAATGTCAGATAGTAATGTCAGATAGTAATGTCAGATAGTAATGTCAGATAGTAATGTCAGATAGTAATGTCAGATAGTAATGTCAGATAGTAATGTCAGATAGTAATGTCAGATAGTAATGTCAGATAGTAATGTCAGATAGTAATGTCAGATAGTAATGTCAGATAGTAATGTCAGATAGTAATGTCAGATAGTAATGTCAGATAGTAATGTCAGATAGTAATGTCAGATAGTAATGTCAGATAGTAATGTCAGATAGTAATGTCAGATAGTAATGTCAGATAGTAATGTCAGATAGTAATGTCAGATAGTAATGTCAGATAGTAATGTCAGATAGTAATGTCAGATAGTAATGTCAGATAGTAATGTCAGATAGTAATGTCAGATAGTAATGTCAGATAGTAATGTCAGATAGTAATGTCAGATAGTAATGTCAGATAGTAATGTCAGATAGTAATGTCAGATAGTAATGTCAGATAGTAATGTCAGATAGTAATGTCAGATAGTAATGTCAGATAGTAATGTCAGATAGTAATGTCAGATAGTAATGTCAGATAGTAATGTCAGATAGTAATGTCAGATAGTAATGTCAGATAGTAATGTCAGATAGTAATGTCAGATAGTAATGTCAGATAGTAATGTCAGATAGTAATGTCAGATAGTAATGTCAGATAGTAATGTCAGATAGTAATGTCAGATAGTAATGTCAGATAGTAATGTCAGATAGTAATGTCAGATAGTAATGTCAGATAGTAATGTCAGATAGTAATGTCAGATAGTAATGTCAGATAGTAATGTCAGATAGTAATGTCAGATAGTAATGTCAGATAGTAATGTCAGATAGTAATGTCAGATAGTAATGTCAGATAGTAATGTCAGATAGTAATGTCAGATAGTAATGTCAGATAGTAATGTCAGATAGTAATGTCAGATAGTAATGTCAGATAGTAATGTCAGATAGTAATGTCAGATAGTAATGTCAGATAGTAATGTCAGATAGTAATGTCAGATAGTAATGTCAGATAGTAATGTCAGATAGTAATGTCAGATAGTAATGTCAGATAGTATCCCGATTACGAACTGGTAGTACTAGTGGCAAGTATGTTCTGTGAAGACATTCACATAACTTCTATAACGAAATATTTTGAGCAATATGTACTCCGATAAAGTTTTGAAAGAGGAGCAAATAACGAACGTGGGTATAATACTACTACTAAGTGATCAGGCCCAGTGGACCGCACGCATCTAAAAGTTTCCTCCTCCACTGTATTCTGTCCATTGCTGCTATCTGCCATCCGTACACGTCTATTGACACTTGGATTAAATCTTCATGGAGTCCATCGCTCCAACGCTTCTTGGGTCTCCCTGGCTCTCTCTTTCCTGTAGGTGTGAAATCCTGGAGCATCCGAGGCCATCTGTGATCCTCCATCCGGGCCACATGGCCAGCCCACTGCATTCGTTTGGCTTTGACAGTTCCTGCTATGTTGGGCTGCTGGTATCGTTCCTCAAGATCTTGGTTGTATCTGGTCCTCCATTCCCCTGTATCTGCATCCAGAACCGGACCGAAGATCTTCCGAAGCACTTTTCTCTCAAAAACAAGGAGCTTATGGAAGTCCTGTTTCCGGATACTCCCTGATCCAGCCTATTGTTCTATATGGCTTTGAGACATGGTTTTGTACAGTCGAATCTTGAACTGTCTGGAGAGATATTTGGACCAAAGCAGTTGTGCTAGGCTGTGGTAAGATCGGTTTCCTGCTTGTATAGTGGCATTGATCTCTGCTTCACATGACGAGTTCTCAGTGAAAAGTGCCCCTAGGTATTTGAATTCTTGCACCCTCTTGTGGGAATTATCCCCAACCTGCAGTGATTGTAGATGATCAGCAGTCTGACAATGACCACGCGTCATAACGAGGTACTCTGTCTTGGTTTCATTTATGTTTAGCCCAAATTTGCTGGCAGCCTCCTTTAGTGCTTTGGTCGTTTGCTCCAACTCCTCTTCCGACCTAGAGAGTAAACAGATGTCGTCTGCATAGGGTAAGTAGGCCGGTCTCTTTCCTTCGATTTCAATCCCTTCGTTCTCTTGGAAGGTCTCGCGTACGATCTTCTCGAGGGCAAAGTTGAACAGCATAGGGGACAACCCATCTCCTTGCCTGAGTTCTGTCACAATTTCAAACTCCCCAGTTACGCGATTTCCCATCTTCACCTTTGCATAAACTACTAAATACTAGCCAGTGGTCTCATGAGCTATATATATATTGTTACGAAAATCAACGGGACTGTGTATAGTTACCCAACGACAGTGAGTTATTCAGTGTTTGTGACACATACGCATAGAAAAAAGTGAGAATATTATTATACCACAAGCATTCTCCTTCGAAATAAAGACGACTTGGTAAATCGAGAATGCCTGTTACGGCACGAGTGTTTGTGCAAAGTATAGGACAGTGTGCCGTTGGCATGCTAAATAATAAAGTGCAGTACTTACTTTCGTGCAGAGACCTTAGGAGGTGCCCTGTGGTCCCTTCTCACAGCCAAGGTGTACGAGTGGAAGCAAATGCAGTAGTTTCGCAAACGCTACGAACCCTGCACAAAAAACTTCACGGAAATGTATTGACCGGCACGCGCGATATCACAATCCGGCAGTGTTTGCAGGACTACTGGACTCTAATCGGCGCATAGCGTGCCGCCAGACTCATTGTTGCGCGTGCGGTTGCTTGTAACTGACACATTGACTGACAGCGTGAAGCTGCAGGGCAATTTGAATAGGAAGCAAAAATCTGCGTTCAAATGGACGCTCACCAAAGTGCAAAGTGGTGTAGACACTCGATTTCCTGACCTACTAAATAAGGTCTTACCCCTACAGCTCATGATTTACGTCCCACGTTACAAACAAAATATAAAAAACGACACCCATGTGCATTGAACAGTACCCATGTTTGTGTATATGTTAGTGTATATGTTAGTGTTAAGCTATAATGAGTACTAATCTCTGTGAATTTCATTTGTTACATGTTTATCTTGCCCATGATGAGACTACTATGAAACCCAGAAAGGAAATGATCAAATAGATCCTGGTATAAAAGAGGGAGGAAGTGGAGAGCATAAGCACTATAAGGAAGAATTTCTCCCACTTACTACTCCAGATACCCTTGCAGGCATATTGCCTGCATCGATACACTAAAATATACGACGTTCTTGTAAAACTTTGTTGTTTTCAGCAAAATGCAATTACATAATCATAGAAAAGACTTGTGAAATGTAATGTTATGGTCGACGTGCGATTGAAGACGTTTTTTGTAAGTAGGAATAACGACACTGTGAATCGTCGTAAAGAACTGAACTATAAATTTGATCTAAAAGACGATGTAATGTAATTTCCAGGTATTTGATCAAAAAGACGATGTAAAGTAGTATCCATGTATTGGATGTAAAATGTGATGTAACGGAATATCCATGTATTATGTAAAGGACGATGTAATAATTTTTGTATCTAGTATACAAGTATTTTGTGTGCCCTAGTGTGTACGCTTTGTTTTCCTTGCCAAGTGCCACAACTATATAAACTGAGTGGTGATGAGAACTCCATTACAGAAATCAGCAAAGCCATTTAATCATGCGTGTAGAGGAGTCAAGAACTACCTCTGTGTACGGTGGTGGGGCTCATTGCCCGGAATTTGACATTTCTTCAGACAATTCGCCCAAGGGGGCAATGTAAAGGAATGATGTAAAATTTTCTTGTGAATTTATAGACACTAGTTCAACTATCAGAGATTAATGTGTAAAGCATTTGCTGAACAAAAGAAGCTTCACGCTCTTCGTTTATTAGTTTTAGAATAAGTTACCTTTCGCTGTTATCCTGTCTTAGTGTTAAGAAGTGTTGTGCCATTTCTTACTGATAACGTTGGGTTAAATAATGTAAGTGATTTCGAAGCAGAGTGATTTCGTCTCTTGTGATACCATGAGTCCCAGCTCCGGAAATTCTGGAAAATTATTACTATTATTCTAATTTTATGCAGAGAATTTAGATGGAGGCGACGATCTTCACGGCGACGCTGCTCAACAATAGAACTAAGTGAATGTGTTCCTCTTTTTCCTCTCGTGGCCGCTACCGACAATTTCAATATATTTACTGTGACATTCAGAACCTGCAGTCTTTCTTTTAATTTAATTTCGAAGTCCACGCATTTACGTTCTGAGATGAATAAACGCATTTACGTTCTGAGATGAATAAACGCATTTAACTGTAATTCTTTATTATCCAGGCCACCGGGTATGATTACACTCAAAAGGGACGTGCCTCTATCCCATTCGTTATGTTCGCATATATTTGAGTGTGTACAAGCGTAACTATATTTAAGACTCCTTTCCTACACAGTATTGACTTTTTTCTGACCACTCATTCGCGAATGTAAGTGCCGTCTTATCTGATGTAGTCAGTCGGCCGTATTCTTTAATAACATTATTTGTAATATTCAGTGGCTTAGTTTCCACAATTGATCTTTGCCTGTGTCGCAACAGCGGTTCACGCTAAATATTTCATTGCTATTGCGTAAGTCTCTTTACTAGTTGCAGATCGTTTATCGAATTTAGCGCTGCTGTTATTCCAGGTGGCAAAACTTTTGTTTAAGCAAAATTAACACTTTTGTCACACAATACAACACTACACTAATGTATTTTTTTCGAGTCAAAATATTTCATAAAAGTCTTTACGAAATAACCAGTCTTCATAATGAGCTTATAAGAATTTGTATTACATAAGCTGAAGTTTCCTTTCATACAAGTTCACAATATTTAGAGATTATTCAGTCTAACTGGAATTTATCACCTCATATTGGGTTGTGGGCGACCAATACACAATTATTATCGCTACTATGATAAACAGCATTTTTGTCTGTATAGAAAGTCAATTTAAAACTACTGCTATATTGCACTAAGATGGCGGCTAACGTAAGACAACCACTTTTCGATTCTGCTACAACCCCTGGTTTGCTACTAACAAATAATATATATTAAATCTTTTTGTACCTTCACTACATGCATTAACATTTAAAAATATTTCTTAATGCTAATCGCATATTACTCAGCATTTACCAATAAACTACGCTGTAGATCAATAGCGCTAATGGCTGTGCTCCTTTGTAGCTGTTCAGAAAACTTAACATTTACATAGGATGAGAATCACAATGAAAGAAAACCCCAATGAAAGGAGATTTAGTTCAATCTCACACAAAATCTATTTTTCAAATATTAAATTAGCAACATAATATAGTTTTTTTTTTACAGGTCTGTGTTTCCAGACCTCAGTCACATCCTATCAGTAGTGCAGTTCGAACAAGAAGGATTATTCCACCAGAATCACGGATAACAAAACATTGAGATTTCCGTTACCTTTTTCCACGGGTATTGTCTGAGGTATAGTTTCTTACGTAATACTTAATTATTTCATTGAAAATAATTATTATTTTATTAACGATGAAGTCCTTTTTATTAATATTACGAATATATTCATTCACTTTCCACACACAATGCTGTCGTGAATATTGCTCCGAATAAAACGTAGGCATGGAGATTACAACTCTCACAGTCTTCTCATAATGTGCGAGGAGCAGTCAATAAGTAATGAAAGGCCTTTTCTTGCTCCACCATTTTGCTTAAAAAGAATGCATATTTTGTTGTGAGACATCATGGTATATTCTTGCTTCACACCCCCCAGTTTCATAGAATTCCGATTGGTGGCGCTACACGTGGCCTTCAAAATGGCGCCTGTAGCGGAGGTGCGTTACAAGCAGACAGCTGTTACTGAGTTTCTTTTGGAGGAAAACTGGAATATCGCAGATATTCAGGCAGCTTGCAGAACGTCTGCGGAGACCTGGCGGTGAACAAAATCACGGTGGGTCACCGGGTGAGGTGTCTGTACGCCTCTGTTGGTAGTGGTGACTCACTCAAAGTCGTGTGCTGAGATTTCACACCTTCAGACTTCCATCTGCTTGCCCAATGAAGGATGCACTCTGCGGGAAGCAGTACGTGGCTGACGGCGAGCTTACTGACATAGCAAGGCGGTGGCTCCGACGTTGGCCAGTAGAAGGGTACCATGCGAGGCTGCAGGCTCTCCCAGCAAGGTGGCGTAAGGCTGTCACACTGAAATGAGATGATGTTGAAAAATAGGATTTTGTAGGCAAATCCTGTGGGCAATAATATGGCGTATTTGAATTCGTAATAATGCCAACACGCTTTCAGGAAAAAATGGTTGTTACCGAACGCCCCTCATGTATATACAGTCGGCTTCAACAGTACACCGTTTTACATTGTAAGAAAGGACACCTTCCTCTTTCACAGCATCGTACAGAAAAGAAAAAATAGAAGACTCTGCTTTCCTTCGTAATGTGTAGAAGTATGTCTAACGTCTGCGCTCTCTTTCCCGTGGTTGGATCAGGTTATTCACGTCCTAAAGAACTCAAGCAGAGAAACTACCGTAGCAGACGCTGCAGTGAAAGTCGATCAGTGGGTTCTGCGATAACAACAGAACTTCTTCGCGAATAACCGACACGTAAGTATCTGAAGGTTAGCAATGTGCGAATATAACAGACAACTTTCATTTTGATACGACACGTCAAAAGGAATGTAGGAATGCCAGTTTCGAAATGGAGGAAGTGTGGAGGGTCAAAAGTACATCAAATTGATGTAAATTGTGGTTCAAATTTATGTAAATTGCGGTAGTTACGCAGAGCTGAAGAGCTTTACACAGAATAGGCTAGTGCAGAGGACTGCACGAAGCAGTCTTCCACTGATCTCCAGGACACAGACATGTGTAACGCCAAATTAACTACAGTTGGTAATCAGATAGGAAAGCTGATGATTGAGAAAAGCATTATTCGCAAAATCTAACAAAAGAATGGCTGCGCTCATTGTTTGCTCTGTTGTCCTCAACACTTGAAGCAAAGTTTTGGATAACCGTCACCACAAATTTGATATTTCCGTTCACTTCCCGTTGCACTGAATTTCAACGCAAGACCATCCACACATGATGATGCAAGAACTGTGGATCTGAACCTCATCTGATCTGTACGTCCTAAGATTTCTTGACATATCTTTCGATATGTTCTCTCATTGAAAGCTGTTGTATTATTTTTCTCACCGATACATGAAATGTGATAGTTTTCATCTGTCTCCCGAGACTGTCTTATGTTGTGAGGTCTTTCTTGATCAGGATGAAAGTGTCTGTTTCGTATTTCAGCCAAATACAAATACAGTCCATGCTTTCTTAATGAGCTTCCTGTCTTCGTTGACCAGTTTGTGGGTGTGGCTTCCATGGCCGAAAATACCACACTTGTTAAAATGTTCTGGGTTATTACTAGGGTTGTTAGATGGATTTTTTTTAAGAAACCCAGCTTAAAGAGGGCGAAACACGCATATATCAGCTGTTGCGAAAAATGTTCTGCAATCAGGAGAGCATCATATTCTGTTTGGTAAAACTCTTGGCGTGAAAGTAACGCGCGAATATTATGATACGATGTGCATACAGAAGATAGAGATTATTAAACATACCAATAATTTTAATGGGATGAAGCTGATTGTGAAACTGAAGGATATGTTGATTCTGCTTCTAAAGAAGAAGACAACAGTTCTTCGATCGTCGGGCAATATCATAGCAAATGCAGCAATCGACAATGGCCAATTACGCTCGACTTTGAAAACATGTCACAGTACCTCTGTGTAGGGGAGCAAGCAGAAACAAACTTATATTGCAGTCGGTAATGAGCCAGTACGTAAATACCACATTCGTATACGTTGAATGGTAAGGTTGCTCAAATAGTATCCCACAAGGGAAAGTGATTTAAATAACACAATTTATTTTGAGTCCACTGAATCTTTATTTTGTAAGGTTTCACCAGCTTCCGCGCAGACAGAAAAATATTCTCTACGTGAATTTTCAGCCACTTTCAAATATGTACCTTCTGTACGATTAAGGCACCTAGTGTCCTAATCCGTGCGTCTTATGAGCTAAATCGTACTTAGGATAAGCAATCAGTTGCCATATAATAACACTATAAAATAAAGTAACAAAACATGACAGGAACAAACTACAAATCATAAGCGTAACTTCTAGTTACACGTAATGGAATTACGTATAGGTAACAAAACATCAACTGTTAACAAACTGAATTGCTTGCATTGTCATATCGACTATCAGTTTGTATGAACAGAGCTATCAGAGAAACGTTTCTTAATTTTACTTCCCACGCCGGCACATAGGTCATATCTCATATTTCATACACTGAAATATGTTTTCTTCTCGGTACTCCTTACACAGTTGACTTAATCAATTCACTCTGCCCTCTATATTTAAAATATTTTTAAAAATCACATCTATTTGTCTTTTTCATAAGCTGATCACAGTTTGCTTCTTTTTATTGGCCTTTTCTTTGGCTTTTATATCCTTTTTGCAAGTACTTGCTCTTAATTCCGTTTTTAATGTATGTCGTTTCGTATTTTTCTTTATAACTGTTGCTATGCACGAGACAGGAGATGAAGTGTTCAAGGTAGAAATTATGTGTTGATTGTCAATCTCAGTAACTGTTGCAATATTGTTTTCGAGTCGACATGCTTTAGACTTTGTAGAAAACCCGTACTGATGGTTGAATGGTGTTACATTGTTATACGGCCTTCCAGATTTTCACGTTGTTGTTTCAGTTCCATCAGCTGATTCTTGGTGTGATTGATCAACAATGTCCTCTTCGTTGACTACATTTCCATCTCATGGTCACAAGCCTGTTGTCTTAAAACCGATTGGTGCTATGTCCATAGAAACTGATCTGAGTTATTCATTAACCAAGCGTACTGCCTTTCAGATTTTTCTATGACACTGCCGGGATTTGAAGGTAGCCACAAACATCCCTCTACACTGTTTAACAGAGCGATCTGAGCAATGACCGCAGGCGATGAGTCGTGTGGGTAGGATATAATAGCATGAGTATACTATAATCACAGGCCAGCTTAACTGCCTCTTAATTTATGGTGTCTGTGTGTGTGTGTGTGTGTGTGTGTGTGTGCGTTATAACCATCCAGTAAAAGAAAGATTTGCTTCTGGTCCCTTTTTCTTAGTTTTGTAAATTTTAAGAAATATTCTAGCATTCGGAAAAATAGTTTTGATGTTATCCGTCCATTTGTTGAGCATCCAAATGCTGTGTTTGGTGGAACTCCTCTTTCTAAGGCGTCATTCATGCTGCTACGCTGATTTATTAATACAGACGGTATGAATTCGCCTGCTGTATTCACAGTATGCGAACATGTCGTATGAAGAGTGCATTCTGCCCTTATGATTGTACCCATTTGGTGTTTGCATTTTAGAACTTTAGACGGTTTTTGAACGTGAATAATGGGATTCCATACACTTAATGTATTTGGTCAGCAGTAAACTTAACATTCATCTACTATTTCCTCATATATATCAAAAACTTTTTAGTACCCTCTTTATTAAAGTACTTTCCTTCGTGCGATCGATATTTCTTCGTAAACTCGCAAGGACAATGTGTAATAATCTTTCATAAACTTGTAATACCATTTTTGATGATTTAATCAAATCGTTCCAATGTTATATCCTCCACGTGCTTCATTAAAGCCAATTTCATGATTTCAATGTTTCAGTAAAGCTTACTCCATATCCTCTTCCTTCCACTTATTGTACGCTCTGTTCTTCATATTGATCAGCTGAAAAAAAACAGTTTTTGGGTGGTATGTGATTTCTATCAACGCCTACGTCGCACCGGTACGATTAGTGAATTCTGCACGGCTACAAGTAATGCAGTGAGGACTCCACCGTTTTAAACCAGAACTGCAAGCAAAACCTTAAAGTTTTCTGCTGTTGGATTATGCTTGAATGAACGGAAGAGTACCACGAAAATAGACGTGAAACGAGACAGTTACTGTATCATCATATTCTTCTCTAATTGCTTAGGAATGAACGAAGGAATATAACAGAATAGTCAAACAAACTCACTTGTTAACGATCTTTCTGTCACGGCTGCCAGCGGCCCATGCACATTTATTTGCTCACTCCACTATTATTAGTTCAATTTTACGCCTCTTCATATCGCGTTTTATAAACTTGTCCTCTTTAAGATTAAGCCTTCCATATCCAGACAATAATTAATGCACGCACCACCTACACCTTCCGTCTCCATGGCTTCTACGTCACCATTTACGAGCATTACATCCAGCTAACTAACACACTAAAATTGTTGGACTAACCTTCGATTGGCAGCTAACGTGGAAATGTGCTGACGTACGCCTTCGCCAGAGCAACGGTCGGCACCAGGAAACATTGCATAGCAGGCGCTGAACTAGACGCGTCTACGACAAGAAAAGGCGAAGACACGGCCCCATGCTATGTGCCGCTAACACCCTTTGGGCAGCGTGCATATAGGCCGCCGCCGTAGACTGAGACGTCTCAGTCGCTCGTTACCTCAGTACGCCACATTGGAACTGAGTTCGCATGGCACTTCAATACGTCGCACTATGCTCTAGACTCCCACAGTGATGGTCATCGCCTCGCACTTTAGCTGTGAGTGAATGTTACTCATTGTATATAGTTGTCACGGACACGAACAAGATTCAAGGATTAGTACATGTTATTTGACTGCTGTGAACCACAGAACTTCAGATTGGGTATCATTGAAGTAAAGTTTTCAGTTTGTTCCTGTGATAAAGTGTATTTTAACCACGTGTGCATCTTGTATTGTAGTGAGAGGTAACTGGCCACCCACCTATCATACCACACTGCGGGTATTGACTTAATTAATTAGTGAATCAATGTGATAGACTGTAGGGCATATTTCCAAGACATCCAAAGCCCAGTATTTTCCGAAGGCCTGAGAGGTGCCACAACATTCGTCAGGAGAAAAGAGGGTTTAATGTAGCATTCAACAGCTGATACATGCACTAGGTTCACTTAAGAGACAGAGAGAGACAGACAGACAGAGAGGGAGAGAGAGAGAGAAAGATTTGGAGTTTCCCAGCAGTGGTGTGTAACGGAAATTGAGTGTCATATCTGAGGGTTTCCGCCACCTGAAGCTTTTGTTCAGGGAATTGGCGTGGTTTCTGGTCTGTGCGGCCCAGCAAATAGGTCTGGCAGTGAGGCACCAACATCGGTTTTGATATGCAGCCCCTGACGGCAGTTTCGATGTGCACGGATGCCTCACAGTCCAGATGTTGATGTGGCTACTACAAGGGTCACGTGACGCTTCCTGTCTAACGCTGCAGCTGTAGAGAAAGCATTTTTTTAAGGAGATAGTCACTACAATGTAATTAGGTGGGGGTGACATGGAAAATCATTTAACAGTACAATAAGTTAATGAATATTATAAATTTGGCAACCGTGGAGAGTAGGAAGAAAACTGAACAATAGCTTAAGGGAGGGGGAGGGGTGACACGGAAAACCATTTCGCAGAACAATGGGTTAAGTGGGGTTACAAATTTGGCAACCACGGTGAGTGTAGCGCTGTCCCCATTCCATCTCGAATTTAACTGACTAGAATTCAGAGTGGAGTGGTGCCCCAATTCCATTTGGAACAAATGTGGTAACATGGTAGACTGGGTTGGTATCGCCATTACCTTACTACTTATACAGCGTCCCTCGCTCCTCTGCACGTTCTGAAACGTGTCATGCTATCGGGGCGAGGTTTAGCGCAGACACTGAGACACCGCTATCGTTCTTCCCAGTACTAACAGATGCTGCAGCAGTTGCTTTGCGTAGCTCCGGGACACGTCGGCATTAGACCCCCCGCAGGGAGAACAGAGCCGCGACGGCCTTCCGGTACGAGACGCGCCTGCAGGTCTGCGGCCACACTCTGCCCGCTGTGCCTGGCCTCATCCTGGACAGAGGCGGCCGCTGCCTGGACCGCAGGCGCCTTCTCGGTCCTGGCGCGGCCATTCGCCTCCCAGTGTACCGCGTGCTGATGTCCTCGGTGTCTACAGGAGGAGTGCAGCGGTGGGGCGCGGCACGGAACACAACAGACACGTTTTATCCCTGCGAGCAGAGACTCTGCATTTGCACGCACGCACGCACGCACACGCACACACACACACACAACTCGTAGTTTCTGTGGTAGACTTCTCTTTCAAGACTGAATATCTGGCTTGTGGAAGAGTGTAAACGAGAAACACCTCCAAGTCAGGACCTCCATCTTCTTGTCAACTGGAGAAACACGAGGAGTTTGAGTACCTGTGCCGGGGTCATGCCACACCCGTACATTCCTGTATTTTTGTGAGAATGAGTTATGAAGAGTGTCGGTGCAGTTTAGGTGTCACCTTAAGACGTTAATTTTGAACGAAACCAGTTCTGACGCTATAAAAGTACTTGAAGCACAGCTGTAGTAGTGTTTATTAAAATTTATATCATTGAATTCTGGAGTGGGAAATTACTAAGAAATGTAAATGCCTTTCTTTCAGCTTACAAGGTAGGTTGGTAGCAGACCGAGATTTTGTTTTACAGGGCTGTGCTCACAGAGCTATCGCTGCACTCTTTTTGTTTTTCAGGTACACAGGACGAGTTAGCTTTCAGTAAGACAAGATACAGAGTGTTACTTACTTACTAAGCAATTTATTCGTGTACCACTTATCACAGTTCGGGGTTTCATTCAATTAATTCATGTATAGCTTTCAAATATTATAACATCGTTTCATGTGTAAACCTTATCAAATAATAATAAGATAAAACATTTGCAAACCTCTGCCCCTCAGTACAAGAGACAAGCACATAAATCCACATCTGCATCATTACCCTGCAAATCACACTTAACTGCCAGAGGGTACATATGACCTCTTTCAAACTATTTCTTGACTGTTCCACTCTCAAATAGCACGTGGGAGAAATGAGCACCTAAATCTGTCATTTGCAACCTCTGATTTCCCTTATTTTTTCCTATCGTTATATCACCCTGTGTAGATCGTAGTGAACAAAATATTTTGGCACTGAGACGAGAGTGTAAGCGAGAGCAACATTGAGAAAATATCTGGCCACAACCAGAAACGCTTTTGCTTCGATTACTGCCACCCCACCTCGCTTAACATATCCGTAAAACACTATACCCTACCTCATCATACTAGAAATGGAGGCCCGTTTCTTTCAACTGTTCTAACGTTTTTTGTCAGTCCTATTACACTGGTGTATAAACCACGAGGACGAAATAACTTTATCATAATGTGTCACTGCGAGGAAACATACCTACATGAAACGTGAACCATAAGTAGATGTTACTGCTACAGTGTAGTGATTAAGGCAACTGAAATAAATACCCAATAAGACAAACAGAAACGACACTTTCCGATGAAATGCTAAATATCCCTTCTGCCTTATTTGATCTCACTTCCAAAGACATTTCAAATTCGGAATGTGATGTTGGACCCTCTGTGTGTTCTGCATGGACTCCAGTTTCTTCTTCTATCACAGTAACCGATAAGTCCCCTTTTTCACAGAGACCTTCAATGTGCTCTTTCCTTATGTATATGTACATGTCTAACGATAAGTGTATGTATTTAGTACATCTTTAATTCTATTCTTTATTTTGTATTTAAGTGTAAATGAAATTTAATGTATTCTCTACTTGTTGTAATGTTTTACATCACATAGTTTCTACGAAAAGATTTATCTGTGGATAATTTTACTAAGGAGAAAGTGACAAATGAATACTAGTCAGTCGATACTGCACTTCGGGACGTATCATTTTAATAGCTAAAGAAGTGGAATAGCTAGAATGTAAGTTACAAACCTCTAAATAATTTTTAAAATAATGATCGAAGAAATTGTGAACTTGCTGAGTTGTTGATGCAAAAACATGTAACGTCACACATGGCTTTGACGGTCTGCATAATGTAAACATAGTTGGTGTAGTTAGACGGCAATCAAACTGAAAGTTCCCATAGACTTTGTGCGTTGCACCAATAGCGAGCGAGTAGCCTTGCTTCTATTGGTCAGAGCACTGAAGCTAACGACGGAGGCCATATTTTACCACATACCACAATCAAATACGTAAATCTGTTTAATGGAACCACTGAGCACATATAAGTAAACGCACCCCTCCAAAAGGTACGTAAAAACAAATGCAATAACAACAATAACAAAACAGAAGAGAAAGCTAGAGCTGATAAATGACAATGACTAGCATTAATATTGGTATCAGCAATGTCACCACTGATTGCAAACAATCTTAACCGAAACTATGTTTATTTAGAGAATGAGAAAAGGTGGCGAAAATTCGTTACAAGAACACCAAATTACAATTTGATAACACGGAGAGAGACAGCGCTTTCTGCTGCAGCTTACCTGTACGAGGTCGGTGAGTTGCTACATCAACGGCAGCTCATTGGCTGTCGCGGTGTAGTTACAGCACTTCCACCAGTTGTTTATTGCAGTGGTTGCATCCTCTTGGTTATCATGTGACTCTGCTGACAGTATTGTTATCCTCTGCCGTATTCCTTTGCTTACAGTCTGCCAGGACTAATTATTGCTGCATAGATCCACGATCGAGTGTGTGCGACCATAACGTTCATTACACACATGATCCTACTTTCATTATTGTTCTGTACACAGTTTTAATGTCGTGTAAAATTCACTTTAACTCACCATTTCCAAAGTTACAGTCCGTCTGTTTTTAGCGTGCATACCATATTTGTGAGTTCACAATTTAACGAGCCAGTTTCACATATATGAAACACTTCAAATGTTTCCAAAAAGACCGTTAATGTTTTAACATGTGCAGGACTTCATTAAATTGTAAATATAACAGGAATTTAAGTTGTGTAACTACATTAGAAGCAAACGATTTTGTTCCAATGGCGATGACCTCTGTCCACTCGTGTATGCGTAGTCACTGCTGTTTATAGCACCCCACGAAGCTCGCAGTATTCAAGCAGTTTAACATCTTCTTTCATAATGTTCACATTAATGTCCAGCCGAAATGTTTGTGAAACACAGGAACTCATCCATAAGTTTTGCGTGTGCTTCTACCTGAAGCGGTACTATCACGTTACGCTGCACACCCGTGTGTACACGTCACATAACACACACACTGACTCTCTCTACTTGACAACTGCTATCGACATTTCTCATGCATAACAGTTCGTATAACAGCTCTGCATATTGTTTTTAGTTTTACATGCTGCATGTAACAGAAGCATTACAAGTAAGGTCAGACAGAAGTTCAAATGTTTGCATTCTCCATTAGTAATTGATTCGTGTAGCAAAATAAATGAAATAAAACACGGTTACATTTCATACTACAGAACAAAAAAAGAATTCTAAACCATCAAAGATGCAATACATACAGCGTCAAAAGAAGAGAATGAAAAGAAAGAAGAAAAAAATTATCACTTGCGATTAGAAAAATCTCGAGCCGAGTTGATAAACACTCGCTTCACAGCGACGGCGTTGCAGGTATTGAAAGAACCGTACTCATGTCTGTAGGGTAAGGCATCGCAGAGACCCAGGAAACGACGAGACCAAGAGTTTCAGACTTAGCTTCAATGTCTACCGAAGAATGAAGTTGAAACAGTCAAGAAAGATTATTATTTGTTTTTGGTGACCGAATTGAGCAGCATAACAATCTTCAGACCAAACTGTCGTCGGTAAAGTGGCAGTGTCGGTAGCATTGGTGAAATAATACTGTATGCTAGGTATCAGTCAGTTGTCTAAAGTAAACAAGGTTGCACTACGGACTGCTCATCAACTCAGGAGCTCGAAGGATCATTTACCACCCAAATCCATGCAGTGACACACATGGTGTAATTAAAAGTTAACTTTCCACCAAGGCAAACAAATTTGAAATTTAGTGGACGGATTTTAAATTTTCTCGTTTTATTTAAAATTAAAAGAAGTAATGTTTTTGTCTGCAACTAGCTCCTAAGCGTATTCGTGGATAAGCCAGGCTGACATAAAATTCCCGAGAGGGGCAGCAGTACTATTCAGTACTCATGCAGACAAAACTACGAAAAACTTACTGATCCAGCCTTATATCATTTTAAACTCGCCTGCCACACCGGTACCGCGAAGAGCTGAAAGCAGTGGTAAACTGCAACCGCTATACTTCTCAAGGCCTCGCAGCTCTCCTGCACCTCACAGTTACGTATCCTGCTGAGTGGAATGTTGTCCCCTATAAGAAAGTCAGGCCAGGAACTGACCAGAGCGATGTTGACATATGAAGCAACAAATCTGACGCGTAGACAGTTAGTTGCCTCAATCGTGAAGGTACGTTAGAGAACTAGGAAAGAAAAACGAGATGAGTGAATCTGGATGGCCGGAGGAACGAGATTCCTTGTCTAGTGTTATTAACACACAATCATTAGGGATAGTGAAGGAGAATATCTAAGAGTGAATAAGAAACTAGAAACGAGTGTGAATTACTGCCAACAGCACAGTGAACGCATTGTGGTAGCCAAGATAGACCCAAAGCCACCACTCACTACGGCAATACAGAAAAACTAGTCCAGTAGCTCCGTAGACTGAGAAACCAAAATATTCAGTATCTAGTGTGAGACAAGAATTTGAAATGGAAGACTTTATTTCGATAGTAGGAAACGAAAGGGAAGGACCAAATAAGAACAAAATAATAGGGAAACATGGACTAGGGCGAAAGGAAACGAGAGGAATCTGGTGGAATTTGGCACTGAGATCAATTTAATCATCACTAAATAGGACTTTGCATGTGGAAAATACCACGAGGCACCGAATCTATTGGTAGCTCACATTATTTTAGGATAGATTTTAAGAAACTTGATTTTAAACCGCAAATTTTTTCAGTTAACAGATTTAGTCTTCAACCACAGTTTATTAGTCATCAAATATATAATAAAGTTGAAGAAATTAAAATGAATTAGATAATACAAGAGATGGAGAAGTTCAATCAACCATTACTTGTGAGTTCCAAAGGAGCGTTATGAAGTAATAAAATGAAATAGTGGAGCGTATTGTGTCCTGCCCACTCGATGGATACAGGGTGCCTAGGAAGCCTGCCTTTTCAGATCGCTAGACAACAATTCGAGCAAATCGTATTAGTGAAGTTTATTACAGTAAGATAAATGACAATACTGGCTTTGATAAATGTTCAATGAGACGTCGCAAGCAAAGAGCGGCATGAAACATAAGCACTCTCTGCAGTAGATACAATTCGTAGCACAAGAGAAGGAATACTGTTATCAAGTCACTGCTGTGGAAGTCGTAGGCCACCTGGACTCCGACTCGGGCCGCGGCGCGTGTCTCCTCCTGGTGCAGATGGCGCCACTCTCTCGCTCTGGTCCTACAGAGGGGTCGGTCAGCGTCCTGCTGGCTGGCGTCGCCTCGCAGCCCCCTCTGCTGTAACGTTCCTGGCCGATGTGCCCGCGCTTGGCGTTACGCCGAAACAGAAACGTTTATAATAACTCAAGAACCGGTACTTTCAAAGATGGATTAGTCAAGCTTGTAAGGAAAAAAATTAAGCAAAAAGACAAGTCCCATCAAAAATCCTTGTGACACAGTCTCCAAATTGAATGATGGAAGAAGACAATAAAAAAATCGTGAACTTAGAAAGAGAGAGTAAAGTACAAGTGCCTAAAACACCGAAAAAATAAAGCTGTTATGGCTAGCGGACAACAGGAAACATAGTTGCCGCTTAGGGGAAATTATAGAAACCTTTGAACAAAAGACAAGCAGCAGCAGACTGATCTCGCAGTGAGATGACAAGGCAGAAAAACAAAAGAAACGATGGCTGAAGAGTGAAAGGAATACGTAGAATTGTTTTATAAAGGACATATAACTACGTTACGAAACGAGAAAAGTGAGAAGATGAAATTGGGATTGTCGGTGCAATACCGCTAGAAGAATTTTAAAACATGTGTGTGAAATCTTATGGGATTTAACACCTAAGGTCATCAGTCCCTAAGCATACACACTAATTAACCTAAATTATCATAAGGACAAACACACGTACCCATGCCCGAGGGAGGACTCGAACCTACGCCGGGACCAGCCGCACAGTCCATGACTGCAGCGCCCAGACCGCTCGGCTAATCCCACGTGGCAGAAAAATTTAAGCAAGAACTTTAGTACATAAGTCTAAACCACGCAGCTGGAATAAACGAAATTCCTCCAAAATTATTAAGCTCCTTCGGAGAACAAAACACAAGAGAAATGTTCTACATGACTTACAAGACCTGTAAGAGCTCTTTGCGGTGTGGGGGAGTAGCCATGTATGTGCAAAAACTGTATCCCATTTGAGTCAATTGATGTTTCAAAGTACTGCACTGAAAAGGTGTTTGAATGTTGTGCCAGTGTTGTTAAATTTAACGGAGCTAAACTTCTAACTGTTGTTATTTATAGATCCCCAGACTCCGATTTCACAACATTTTTGCTAAAGCTAGAGGAGGTTCTTCGTTCACTTTATAGGAAATACAAAAAGTTAGTTATATGTGCTGACTTCAATATTAATTGTATAAGTGACTGTGCAAGGAACAGGATGCTGGTAGACCTCTTTAATTCAAATAATCTTATGCAAACGGTATTCTTTCCAACGAGAGTGCAAGGGAACAGTAGAACAACCCTAGACAACATTTTTGTTCATTCCTCATTACTACAATGGCATTCTGTTAGCAAAAAGGTGAATGGCCTTTCAGATCATGATGCACAAATTTTAACTCTAAAAGATTTTTTTGCTACAACACGTGTTAAATATAGTCATCAGCTGTTTAGGAAAGCTGATCCAGTTGCTGTAGAGACCTTTGTAAACCTTATCAAGGAACAAGAGTGGCAAGATGTTTATAGCGCTAATACAGTAGACGATAAATATAATGCTTTTCTCAAGACTTTTCTCATGCCCTTTGAAAGTTGCTTTCCGTTAGAACGTTCAAAACAGGGCCCTAGCACAAACAGGCAGCCTGGGTGGCTGACTAGAGGGATAAGAATATCTTGTAGAACAAAGTGGCAATTATATCAAAACGTTAGAAACAGTCAAAATCTAAATGCAGCAACCCATTACAAACAGTATTGTAAGCTGCTTAAAAATGTTATTAGGAAGGCAAAAAGTATGTGGTATGCAGACAGAATAGCTAAGTCTCAGGATAAAATTAAAACCATATGGTCAGTCGTGAAGGAAGTGGCTGGTCTGCAGAGACAGGTCGAGGATATAGAATCAGTGCATAGTGGGAATGTCCGTGTTATTGATAAGTCGCATATATGTACAGTATTTAATAATCACTTTCTGAATATAGCAGGTGAACTAAATATAAACCTAGTCCCAACATCGAATCATATAGCGCTCTTAGAAACAAGTGTTCCGAGACTGTTACTTGAAATGCTCCTCCATGATACTGACAAGAGGGAGATTGAGTTAATAATTAAATCAATAAAGACCAAGAACTCTCATGGATATGACGGGGTATCTAGCAGAATGCTGAAGTATTGTTCTATGTATGTTAGCCCAGTACTTAGCCATATCTGTAACTTTTCCTTTAGGAGTGGTCGGTTTCCTGACCGATTAAAGTCCTCGGTAGTGAAGCCACTTTATAAAAAGGGGGACATTGATAATGTTGACAATTTTACATCTATTTCTATGCCACTGGTGTTTGCTTAAGTTATCGAGAAGGTTGTATATACAAGGTTACTGGAGCATTTAAATTCACATAATTTGCTGTCAAATGTTCAGTTTGGTTTTAGAAATGGTTTAACAATTGAAAACGCTATATTCTCTTTTCTCTGTGAGGTTTTGGACAGATTAAATAAAAGGTTGCAAACGCTAGGTGTTTTCTTTGATTTAACGAAGGCTTTTGACCGTGTTGACCACAAAATATTACTGCAGAAGTTGGACCATTATGGAGTAAGGGGAGTAACTTACAATTGGTTCGCCTCTTACTTTAAGAACAGAAAGCAGAAGGTAATTCTCCGCAATATTGAGAGTGGTAGTGATGTTCAGTCCCAATGGGGCACAGTTAAGTGGGGCGTTCCCCAAGGGTCGGTGCTGGGGCCACTGCTGTTTCTTATTTATATAAATGATATGCCTTGTAGTATTACAGGTGATTCAAAAATATTTCTGTTTGCTGATGACACCAGCTTGATAGTGAAGGATCTTTTGTGTAATATTGAAACAGTAACAAATAATGTAGTTCGTGAAATAAGTTCGTGGCTTGTGGAAAATAATTTGATGTTAAATCACAGTAAGACTCAGTTTTTGCAGTTTCTAACTCTCAATTCGACAAGAACCGATATGTTGATCAGACAGAATGGGCATATTACAAGCGAGACGGAACAGTTCAAGTTCCTAGGCGTTCGGATAGATAGTCAGCTGTTGTGGAACGCCCATGTACAGGATTTTATTCAGAAACTAAATGCTGCTTTATTTACCATAAGAACAGTATCTGAAATAAGTGACACTTCAACACGAAAAGTAGTCTACTTCGCATATTTTCATACGCTTATGTCGTATGGTATTATTCTTTGGGGTAATTCTTCTGATTCAAAAAGGGTATTTTAGGCTCAAAAACGGGCTGTTCGAGCTGTATGTGGTGTAAGTTCGAGAACCTTTTGTCGATCTCTGTTCAATAGTCTGGGAATTCTGACATTGCCCTCTCAGTATATATTTTCTTTAATGTCGTTTGTTGTTAGCAACATTAGCCTATTCCCAAGAGTTAGCAGCTTTCGCTCAGTTACTACTAGGCAGAAATCAAATCTGCATGTGGAATGCACTTCCTTGACTCTTGTGCAGAAAGGAGTGCAGTATTCTGCTGCATCCATTTTCAATAAGCTATCACAAGAACTCAAAAATCTTAGCAGTAGCCCAAACTCTTTTAAGTCTAAACTGAAGAGTTTCCTCATGGTTCGCTCCTTCTATTCTGTCGAGGAGCTCCTGGAAGAGCTAAAAAATTAAGCAAATTCTAGTGTTACATTGTTTACTTTCTTTATTTAAACTTACGAGTTGTCACCTGAATATGTTTTTTTATATATTTCATTTTATCTGTTTCTAATATCGTGTTATAATTGCATGTATTGAATCGTTCCATGACCATGGAGACTTCTCCTTAATTTGGTCCCACTGAACAATAAATAAATAAATAAATAAATAAAGTCAGGAGGATAATTCTCAGAATTCTAGTTGCATGTAAGAACTCCAATTTCAAAGAACGCAGGAGCTACGTAGAACTGTATACATGGCCGTTTCAGTATCTTGATCACGGAACAGGCGTCTCCTTTTTCAGGAAACAGGATACTCGCTGCAGTATTCCACTAATGCAAGTGTACAGAAACAGTTAGTGTATTCTACCTCTGTTTCTGCTTCCCAATTGACAAACTGAAGAATGAAATTTTCTGCTGTTACAGTTGTAAGAACACAGTGTCATTGAATTTTTGAAATAACATCATATTCACTGTATTTTTTTATTCCATTTTCCACGATTGCAATTTCCATCTTATATTCATTTTCAAGTGGATAAAGGTGCTGAAGACACAGCAGTTGCCAGCATTAATAAGACGAGACAAAAGCTGTGAATCTTTCAGACCTTGTCCTACGTGAGCGACAGGAGCGAGCGACAGCGCGCGACAGCTGCAGGTGACAAAACACAACCGCTTTTGAAGTTACGGAAGGGTCCTACGTGGGCGACATCTGTATCGCTGCGTGTCTCCCGCTGCAACTGGCGACGTTTGAATTCAAATGTATTTCAATCTTGCCGCTGCAGCACGCGCGACACAGAGTGACAGCCACGTTGTAACCTCCCAACAGGAAAGTTCCGAAACCTCCCAACAGTAAAAAAATGTAATTATTTATATCATTCACATTCAGTGTAAGCTCCGAACAGATAAATTCCGTAACCTACCAATAATACAATTTGACTAATCTCTCAGTAAAATGGTGGTTCACTTATAACCATTCAGTAATTAACTGTGAATTTAAACTGCTAAATTTTGGACGTCAACAGTGCAGCGTCATGGCCCTGAATGATCATTCTAAATAAGAAATTTTGTGGCACATCGCTATGCAATGCTGCCCGATAGATTTGTCGTGTATAAAAAGAAACAACTGACTTTTCTTTACAATAATCAGGATGTCCATGGATTGGAGAAATTAGTAAGTTCGTTAAATTGAGATGAATGATTATCAAAAGTTAATTTTTTATAAGGAAGATTATTATTAAGCGATTTTTTAAAAACATTTACATGGGGCTTGACATAACAATAGTAAATATGCACGAGGCTGCTTTTACCTTATACTACAACGCTCAGGCTCTGCCATCGATCCCCACGACCGGCCCAGCCAACTCCACACACACGACTGCTATCTACTACTTACTACTACTGCCACACTGCTCCTACTGCATGCAACATTGCTCTCTGGTCTGAGATTCTCTTATAGTTTACATATCGCAGGAAGCGCGTGAGCAATCCATCAAATTACATCTGCTCGAGTGCGCCAGCAACAAATTCCTTAGTCGTGGACCTCTTACAACGTGTCTTCTCGGCAAAGCAGCGGAGCGGACGCGACGGCAGCTATGAATTACTCAACATCCGATTTTAAGAAAATTATTCCGTGAAAAAATTTGATTCTTCCGCAATCTATTGCATCATATCTTTAAACGATAAAGGTGTGATTAATTTTCGTTATTCGTCATAGTTACTGTGCTGCACGAAATTGAGTATGTGGCTGCACGAAACTCTTAAGAATTTGCAAATCGCATTGTTTAGACTTCCCGTATCGTTCATTTAAGGGCATACATTATTGCATATCAAATGTAACCAATATAACTAAATTGTATTTAAAGTTGAGACTGGAATGATATATCTCTTCATTCTTGAGATATTGGTTGTTATATCCGCTGACGGGTCGCTCGCGGCGCGTCCGAACCTTTCCTGCGCTTCGGGAATCAAGTGGTCGTAAAAATTGTCGTATTCCATAAAAGGTTCAAGATTTCGAATCGACGAATTTTGGAAATGTCAGCACGCAGAAAGGGCTACTTTATCATATGATTAACACTCGATACGTTTTTGTAAACACGTGAGCAGAGCGAAAACAAGACTTCCTATAACTTACACCATGACTTTTTGTCCAAATTTTCATAGCCAAACAAAGGGAGGGGAACAGGTAAACGGGGTATCAAAGTCACCAGCATGAGGTCTAGTTTTGCATGAAAATATTTAACTGCTTGAAAGTAATCAAGGCAATTAACGAAAACTTAATTAAGAAGCTGAGGAAAAATTGGAATATTTGACGGAAAGCTGCTGTAAATAAAGTGTCAAAATTTTCATCTGTTCAAGACCTACCTATTTTGCACTTAAAAAGATACTTTGGTGCGGTATTTAAAAGTAAAAAAGGCTTCCTTCGAATCAAATGCGTTAGGAAGGTAAACGAGGAGTCAGTAAGATCATGCTTACAGAATAAAACTTGAAATTAAAAAATGAAAGAAATCAGTCAAATATTTTATGAAATGATTTGTATAAAAGAAGGAAGTAGATCAGAGAAACGGTCTATGTGCCTTCAAAGACTTTAAATCGTGAACAGAAAATGAGGTGCACCAAACGTTTCCCTAATATTTTTTATTTCATACTTTTAGATAAATCATTACAAAAAACGTTTGACTTTCTTTTAAAAAATTTTCTAAGCTTTACTTTTACAAACCATTTACAGTAATTGAAATGCTTGGCCTTCACATTGACTGCTGATGAATTACGTTCGCAACATCGAATATCAGTAACATTTCATGGTTAATTGTAATTTATTAGGAATTAAGTGTGTGTGATATACTGGGATAGCTGTGAAGATCAAGTTCTTTGGCAAGACTTTAAAAATATACTTAGCGATGCAGTGTAAACAGTATACATAAAACTTAATATGCAGAATTGTAATTGAGTCAGTAAAAATATGAGAACTCCTCGAAATCGAACCCAGGACCTCTGGCTGATACTTAATCATCAACTGCATACGCTACTCCTACATCACATCTAGATTTTGCTCAGAGGTATCAATCTGTGTACTTACGGTTGTATTTAGCGTTGTTAGCCATGTAGTAGTCATTCCTCCGCATTTATTGGCTGTTAAAAGTTGTTGATCATCTAAAAAACATTTGTATTTAATTAATTGAAGAGATAGTCGAATGCTCCTCTGCTCATTCATGTGTATTCAAAGAATTTGTCTGGTGATCTTCGTAGTTGATGATATTTATGAAATTTTCCATGGAGATTCCTCCCTTTGTAAATTTCATGCACTGCATTCCTTTTTGCTTTATTTTCTTAAGTAAACCTAATTTTGTCGCCTTACTCTCCAACTACAGTATTCTACAGGTCAGGGACGCCGTTTTATAGAAACAACTGATTGGCTCAAAGCAGCCATCTTGTAGCACGACATGGTCGTTCACACGCAGGACGTGCAAGCTTTTCGCCCGATGCTGCCACATGTCGCTGGAGTGTTGGGTATCCAGAAGTCCCTCACTGTCGCTCGCTTCTGTCGCTCATGTAGGACACGGCCTAAGGCTCATATCATCATTTGTCACAGACACCATCGGTGTGTAACGGATGGGATTCAGTCTCTTGAAACTAGATTTGAGCTTGCTGCACATGTCACTGGCATAGAGTTTTGATCCCACCCATTATATGCTGTAGAGCAGTGTACATTATTTCCATGTGCAATTTGCTTTAACCTGGTTTCAAGAGTTTAAATCCCGTCCGTTACTTACCATAGATCGGCTTTTGCTACCAACATATGTTGTAAGCACTATTCTGGTTTCAAGAGATTCAGCCCCATCCATTTCTTACCGTAGCATTGTGTTTGTGGATATGAAATGTAGGCTGGCAATAGCAATAAAATTTTCCCGAAGAAAGAGAGAATTATTTTAACATCGAATATAAAGTGAATCTTACAGAGTATCGTTTTACATGGTGTTACAACGTGGATGATAAACATTAGAAACAGGGCACAGACAAGAGTAAAACTGTAATGCATGACTATCTGGGAGACACCGAGGGGTAGGCTGAGCTGCCTGATTGGGAAATCTTTGCTCCCTTCACATGCATTGGCAACTTTCCTTCGCGAAGTGTGGAACTTGTGTGTTAAGTGTGTCTCTCGAATATAGGTGGTATGGTTTTAAAATATGTGTGTATGTAGCATTGGATCATATTTGTGTTGTATGACGACGTGTCAAAGCCTACCAAAAGCGGTTTGAGGCGCCATGTCACGGATTGTGCAGCCCCTCCTACTGAAGGTTTGATTCATCCGTTGGGCATGGGTGTGTGTGTTGTTCTTAGTATAAGTTTGTTTAAATAGTGTGTAAGGCTGGGGACCGATGACCTCAGCAGTTTGGCCCCTTAGGAATTCACACACACACAATGCCCCCATGAGACACACAGATCCCCATGAAGAGCATCACGTGCCCTTACTTCATGAGACACTGGAAATAGGTTTGCAATTTAATTCACAACACCGGCGAAAAACCTGGTCCTCAAGAACTGTACGACAACACCGGTCCTCTCTGTGCCATTGAAAACTCTTTCCGCCTAAATTTAGTACACAATGGTGCAAGGAAAAGGATGTTGGTAGATGTCCTAAATTCATATGATCCGATGCAGACTGTGTTTTTTCCAGCTGGGGTGCAGGGGAACAGTAGCACTGCCATAGACAATATTTCTATTCATTCATCATTACTAGATGGGCTTTTTGTTAGTAAAAGCCTGAATGGCCTTTCAGACTATGATGCACAAATTGTAACACTAAAAAGCTTTTGTACTCAAACCAATGTCATATTTAATTACAAACTATGTAGTAAAGTTAATCCAACAGCAACAGAAAATCTTTTAAACCTTTTCAAGGAACAAGAGTGGCAGGATGTTTACAGTGCCGATAACATCGATGGTAAATACAATGCTTTAAAAAATGGTTCAAATGGCTCTGAGCACTATGGGACTCAACTGCTGAGGTCATTAGTCCCCAAGAACTTAGAACTAGTTAAACCTAACTAACCTAAGGACATCACAAACATCCATGCCCAAGGCAGGATTCGAACCTGCGACCGTAGCGGTCTTGCGGTTCCAGACTGCAGCGCCTTTAACCGCACGGCCACTTCGGCCGGCTACAATGCTTTCCTTACACATTTCCCATGCTTTTTCAGAGTTGCTTTCCATTAGAACATTCTAAATGGGGTACTAGCAGTAATAGGAAGCCTGGGTGGTTGACTAGTGGGATAAGGATATCTTGTAGAACAAAGCAGGAATTATATCAAAATGTTAGAAGTAGTCATAATCAAGCTACAATAGCCCATTACAAACAGTACTGTAAGGTGCTTAAAAATGTTATTAGGAAAGTAAAGAGTATGTGGTATGCAAATAGAATAGCTAATTGACAGGATAAAATTAAAACCATGTGGTAAGTTGTTGAAGGAAGTGTCTGGTTAGCAGCAGAAGGTCAGTTTGCAGGAAAAATATTTCTGTTACTGATCAGATATATGTACAGTATTTAAAAATCATTTTCTGAATATTGCTGGTGAATTAAATAAAAATTCAGTTTCTACAGGAAATCATATAATTTTCTTGGCAAATGCCTTTCCGAGATTGAGGTCTGAAACACTCCTCAGTGATACGCACAGGACGGAGATTGAGTCAATAATTAAATCACTGAAGCCTAAGGACTCTCATGGTTATGATGGGGTGTCTAGCAGAATATTAAAGTACTGTGCTGCAAATGTTAGCCCTGTATTTAGCCATGTTTGTAATTTTTCCTTTAGGAAGGATCAGTTTCCTGAGTGATTTAAGTGCTCAGTAGTAAAGCTGCTTTATAAAAAGGGACAAAGGGATAATGTAAATAATTTTAGACTTATTTCTATGCCATCAGTGTTTGCAAAAGTTATTGAAAAGGCTGTGTATGTAAGGATAACTGATCATTTTAGATCACACGATTTGCTATCAAATGTACAGTTCAGCTTCAGAAGTCGTTTAACAACTGAAAATTCTATATTCTCTTTTCTCTGTGAGGTAATGGATGGGCTAAACAAAAGGTTTCGAGTGCTTGGCATAATTTTTTTATTTAACTAAGGCATTTGATTGTGTTATCACAAAATATTGCTCCAGAAGTTGGACCATTATTGAATACGGGGAGTAGCTCACAACTGGCTCACCTCTTACTTTAGCAACAGGCAGCAAAAGGTCATTATTCCCAATGTTGATAACAGCTATGATGTGGGGTCTGAGTGGGATACTGTCAAGTGGGTGTTGCCCCTGGGATCAGTGTTGGAGCCACTCCTGTTCCTTATTTATATAAATGATGTGCCCTCTAGTATTACAGGTAACTCTAAAATATTTCTGTTTGCTGATGAGACTAGCTTGGTAGTAAAGGATGGTGTATGCAACATTGGCTCGGTTTCAAATAGTGCAGTACATGGCTTAAGTTCATGGCTTGTAGAAAATAAACTAACGCTAAGTCACAGAAAGACTCAGTTTTTACAATTTCTGACACACAATTCAACAAAACCTGACGTTTTAATTTCACAGAACGGGTATATGATTAGTGAAACTGAACAGTTCAAATTTCTAGGTTTTCAGATAGATAGTAAGCTGTCATGGAAAGCACAAATTCAGGATTTTGTGCAAAGACTTAATACTGCCATTTTTACTATTCGAATAGTATCAGAAATGAGTGATCGTTTTCCATTTGCTTCTGTCGTATGGTATTATATTTTGGGGTAACTCTTCCCATTCTAAAAGGTTATTTTGAGCTCAGAAACAGGTAGTTCGGGCAATAAGTGGTGTAAGTTCATGAACACCTTGTCGACCCTTTCATTAGTCTGGGTATTTTGACATTGGCCTCTCAATATACATATTCCTTACTGTCATTTCTTGTTAACAATATTAGCTAATTCCCAAGAATATGCAGCTTTCACTCAGTTAATCCTCGGCAGAAATCAAACCTGGATTTGGATCCGACTTCCTTAACTCTTGCACAAAAAGGTTTGCAGAATACTGCTGCATCCATTTTCAATTAGTTACCACTCGAATTCAAAAATCTTAGCAGTAATCCACGCACTTTCACATCGAAACTGAAGAGGTTCCTCATGGGTCACTCCTTCTATTCTGTCGAGTAGTTTCTTGAAAAAGTTAGCTGATCCTTATTGTATTGCTGATTGCGTTTAGTTAAACTTATTGTCTGACGTTTTTGCGTTCATAAACATCTATTTTTTATCTGTTATTTCTTTTATGTTGTAATTTCATGACCTTGGAGATTTGCTCCTCTATTTGGCCCTACGAAACTTGACGTGTAAATAACTAAATAAATAAATGGTAACCATCCAAGGTTGAACACTACCGCACAGGAGTGCATAAGCGACTCAATCCACGTAGGCGAGCTGGGAGAACAGTTGACCCTGTAACATGCTGGTACAGATTACAGAAGTTTCGAGGAGTTACTTATTAATGTGTTTATGAATCGAATTGTGAGGACAGGGCTTCAGCATCAGATCTGTGACATCGGGTAAACAGTTAATCTGATAATGGAACATAGAGATGAAGGTTAGAAATAGTAGACCAACACCGCGAATTGAGTACAGTAAATTGGTTCAAATTAATGTTGAAGTAGATAAGAAATGAACTGCAGAACGTAGACTAGGTTACAGTGTAATGTCAAAGCAGTCTCGGGATCGCTGCTCACAAAAACAATGGTTTCGTTAGTTTTACTGTATATCAGTAAAATACAGATTTTTATAAGTGTAGAACTCCCATGTATAAAACAGCATCAACGTTTTTAATTACTTTACAAGTTAGTTGATGTGCTCATTATTAGACTTTAAGCATATGAGCGAGAGAAAGTTTAGAAAATGTTTGGAATTATGTTTAAAGATGGTTGGGTGTCGCTGAGTGCTCTCATTATCAGACACTGCAAGAGTATAGTCTGGGTAATTTGCGCTCCAATTGAAGGATAAACCAGTTTTCCTCGCATCTCAGTGTTTCTCACGTGATTTCTCCTGAGCTGTGCGCCGCAAAGTGATATAATTGTGGAGCTACATTCAGTCGTATATGTGGATACTGTCTGCAAATAGAGTTTGTAGTAAATACGTAATGAACTAAAACGTCATGCCTGATGCGTCAGTCTTACAACACGAACAGCAAAAATGCAATGAGTGATAAATTTTTCTCCTGCCGTTGTTTGTGGTGGGCTCAGCCAAAATTAATTCCGCAAATGTTTGAAGTGCTGTGGTAATTGTATTGGAACGTGCCAAGTGCGTTCATGCTCATATACTGAATGAATCTATTATTGGTATGTGCTCGCGATCTGTTATGCCATCCCAAGACGAATACACTCATGTTCATAAATTAGGGATAATGCTGCTACATGGTGAAACAACAGTCTGGTGGGCAGTTTGCAATTTTAAATCACCTCGCAAATTGACCATGTGGTGAATTTGACCTGCAGTCTGAGGGGTGTTGGCTGGAAATTTTTCTGTTGTTGCCGTTCACAACACAGGCTCTCTAACTACAATGTTGGCAATCAGAAAGTGATTAGCAAAAACGTGATGCCTATAATTAAAGTTCACTGTTCCCACTCTGATGGAGAAATAGAGTTATTTGATTATTGAAGTTCATTACGCAGAGGATATAGGATTATGGCTGAGATTCATTGAAAATGCAGTTTATTATAATAATTTTTGCTATACTCTAAAATCGATAAAGCATTAAGTTCCAGACAAAGGTTTACCCAACCAATGCTACTGTCGGCTCTTATAGTATCAGAGCTGTTCAGAGTCTATTGCGTGGGTCCTATTATTCCTAGACAATGAAACTGTTCAATAATCGTTATCAATGTAAATGTCCAAAGTGAATGCTCACCAAAATTTGATGTTAATAGTCATCAAACGCCACGCTAGTAATGATAGAAGGTCTATACAACATACACAAACTGAGAATAAGTAACTGAAGTCGTTCCACAATTAACACCTTACCACAATGCGAACTCATTGTTATGTGCATACCGAGAGGGCTGTTCCTTGCAACTGCACAGACGCGACGTGGCTTCCAACATGGAGTGCCCGTTGGTACGAATCTAGAAGGGAACTGGGGCCTGACTCTAGCTCGCACCGCTCTTATTTATACAGCCACGGTGCGGACCGCCGGAGGCGTAGCCGACAAAATTTGCCTTCCTGACTAGCCGCTGGGGCTAGTAGAGCACCACTTCAAGTTACTAAATAATTAATTGCCTCATTCGCTGAAGGCCAATGGAGCTCTCAATTTAATTGTGCAATCAGCACACAGGTAAGTATCTATAATAAAATTCTGATGAGGCTAGGTGAAATACTTTTGGCGAGATAATTATTTTAGTTGCACTGCATGCAATAGGTGAGCTCTGAACTTGCCCTTTGGAAAGACATATATACAGCTATAATTTTATAGCTACCTTTTGGAAACTTCTCACATCTTCGTTATTATAGCGTATCTACATTCAACATAAATCGAAACATCCTAGCCTTGTCTAATCACTTAATCTATCTTGCTTCCGTACTTTTAGGACACTAAAACAGAAAATCATGAATTTCAACCAAAACGTTATTTTGTGAGATCCAGCATGGTGTTTCCGTTAAATTACAATAAAAAAGGAATCCCAATATAAATTTTGAAGTTTCTAGCTCCTTCCTGTTGCACTGATGTTTTTTACGTAAAACATCCAAATTTCGAAATCTGTTAAAGTTACTAAACTGAAACTTAACACATTATCATTTTAGCATCACTTCTGACATGCTATTAACTTTTCAGACTATTTACTTTACTTTTAAGGTTTTGCACAGCATTTTTGACACCATAGTTAGTTACAGCGGACTTGGCTGGCACACAATGGAAATCATATGAATTCTACATGACATGGGTGGACTGCTTCCCTACAGGTCGTCGCACAGTCGCACAGTGGCACTGGGAGCAGTCCACATACGCTGAGGTGTGCTGGTGCATGCCAGAGTACGGTGCAGTGAGTATTTGTACAGAAGTTTTCAGACATGCTCATGGTGACTGTGTGTTGAAAATGGCTCAAAGAACACATATTGATGACGTTATGTGGGTTAAAATACTAGGACGACTCAAGGCTGGTCAAACAAAGCGGGTCATAGCACGAGTCCTCCGTGTGCCACAAAGTGTGATCTCAAGATTATGCCAACGATTCCAGCAGACATGAAACGTTTCCAGGCGCTACAGTACGGGATGTCCACAGTGTAGAACACCACAAGAAAACCGATATCTCACCACGAGTGCCCGCAGACGGCGACCGAGTACTGCAGGTAGCCTTGTTAGGGACCTTACTGCAGGCACTTGAACAGCTGTCTCCAGACACACAGTCTACAGACGACTGAACAGACACCTGGAGACCTACAAGGTGCATTCCACTGATTCCTAGTCACATGAGAGCCCGTAAAGCCTGGTGTCAAGAACACAGTGACATGGTCACTGGAACAGTGGTCCCAGGTTATGTTCATGGACGAGTCCAGGTATAGTCTGAAAAGTGATTCTCGCCAGGTTTTCATCTGGCGTGAACCAGGAACCAGATACCAACCCCTTAATGTCCTTGAAAGGGACCTGTATGGAGGTCGTGGTTTGATGGTGTGGGGTGGGATTATGATTGGTGCACGTACACCCCAGCATGTCTTTGACAGAGGAACTGTAGCAAGTCAGGTGTATCTGGATGTCATTTTGCACCAGTATGCCTGCCTTTTCAGAGGTGCAGTGCGTCCCACGTTCCTCCTGATGGATAATAACGCGCGGGCCCACCCAACTGCAATCGTGGAGGAGTACCTCGAAACAAAAGGTACCAGACAAATGGAGTGGCCTGCCTATTCTCCAGACCTAAACCCCATCGAGCACGTCTGGGATACTCCTGGTCGATGTATTTCTGCACGTCTTCAAACCCTTACGACACTTGAGGAGCTCCGAGAGGCACTGGTGCGAGAATGGGAGGCTATAACCCAGCAGCTGCACGATCACCTGATCCAGAGTATGCCACCCCGTTGTGCGGCCTGTGTACGTGTGCATGGTGATCATATCCCGTACTGACGTGGGGGTACATGCGCAGGAAACAGTGGTGCCTTGTAGCACATGTGTTCCGGGACGGTTTTCTCAACTTATCACCAATATTGTGGACTTACCAATCTGTGTCGTGTGTGTTGCCTTTGTGCCTATGCTATTAGCACCAGTATTTTGCTGTGCCACGTTGTGCAATTATCCTTAATTTATGAGTATGAGTGTACTTGTCTTACTGTGTTTGACCTGCAACGTAAGATTATACGTCATGACGACAAATTGTGACAACATTCAAAATTTTTAATTTCCGTCAATAATTGTATGAAACATTGAAAATCAAATTTTTGTTGGCCGTGGAAACCGTTTAATAGGATGCTTGAAACTGGGGCCGGTTTACCGTGCCCCGTGTTTGTCGATTGGTATTATACAGTACAACCGAATCAAAGGAGGGGAAGACGTTTTGGGTAACAGTTTCTTTGGTTAGCCCATGAACCTCTAAGATGTACTGCAGTACTTTGTATTGCAATTACAGTAAGTACATTTAAAAAGCTTTGAAGGTGAAACGAATTCAAAAATCTCTTTGTAGGCTATACTTATGATCTTTATGAAAGTAAGAATTACCTTTTTAGGATTACATTACATTCGTATACAATACGCTGTACGTAATACAGTAGTTTGTTGCATGCGAATCAATCATTCAAAACAGTCGGTAATTTTTGCTTGTTTCTTGGGTCTCTGCCACGTTTTCGAGCAGCAATGTCCCGCCATCGTTTCATTAGAAGGACAACAGCTGGCGTTGACACAATGCATTGTTCAACAAATCTTGGAGAAACCTGCACTAAAAACAAAACATATACCGTGATTTCTGTGTTATACTATAGCAAGTAGGTTTTTGAAAGATAAATTATTAATACAGACCTACCAGCAGTAGTCGAAAACCATCGCCGCTGTCAATCTGTCTTTCACATTATCTACTTCGCCTTTTCGATCGCGTCAGTTGTTTCACTGGAACACCGTTTTCACAATTTCTTGGTCCGTTATTTCTTGTGAATCGTCCGTCACTACCCACTCATCTACATCGCAAGTATCCATGTCTCCTTAACCACGAATTCTCCTTACAATATCTGTCAAGTTCTCAAAATTTTACGAATAATTTTCTTCATGCCAATCATACAACTTTCTACAGCACCTATGAAGAATTTCTGCTTTGACATTATCAGGCCTGCATTCACCAATAAATTATGTATTTCATATTTACTTCCCTCATCGCATCATTCTCATTGTTGTTTTGCATGTCACTAATATGCAGGATCGTTCTCACAAACAGCCCCAGGTGGCGCCATTTAAATGCTGTTATGCCTTGAGCCAGGGACAGATACAGACGTAACACTTGGGGGAAGAAAATGCACAATATCGCAACATTTTAACTCGCAATGACATGTAGGCGCATTGAGAAATCATGCGATGTCTTTGTTAAGCAGACCTTTTTCGTTACAACTTATCAACTTTCGCTACGAACTGATCACTAAACCATCTGGCAATGAGTTCATAAGTTATCCAAAAATACCGTTGATCAAGAATACCTTCCCGAAACACATTAGGGGCAGTCTACGTGTGCCGGAAGCGTTTATTTTTTCATTTTGTGTCCTGAAGCAGACGTTTCATTTGAGGGAGCTCAAAGGTTTTGGAGACAACATCTTGAAAATAACTTCCGTTTCAGGCAATTGTAAAATATAAAATCGACGTTTAGTGTAGTCTTGGGTGTAATCTCCAAATTCTGTTTTGAAAACATATCGCGTCCGGGTCTGCAAATAACTTTAGTCCACACACATTCTATTGCGGAATGCCATATGTTTCTAAACCCGATTAACCACCCACTGCTTGAAGAAAAATCTTTTCTTTCTTCGCCTAGCAACAACCAATATTTTAGCTTCTTTTTGCAGTTTCAAGACGGAAAAGGCATCTCTTTTTCTCGGAAGTGTTCACTGTTTTTCCCATTAGATTTCCCACAGATTACTCTACAAATTTAGATCACGACTTCACCCATTCTGAATCCACAGAAGCACCAACTCTGTAGTTAGCTGCAACGTTTCCAGTAAAATTCCTTTCTCAACTTCATGGGTAGTAGCTAGCTGGTCAGCGAAAGTAATCACAACATGCTCCCGTTTAGTCGCCATAGCACAAAAATGCGTACGCAATGGAAAGAAACAGCCACTCGAATGCAATATTTTTGGCATCGTAGCTTTGCTTAGCCAGGTGAGTCAGTGGGTGGGATGACAACTCCATGTCAGCGTTCACCTCTCCCTGCTAACCGCGGCGGCCCAGCACACCCTCGCCTCGAATCTCCGTCCGGTACATATTCCTTTTCTCCTTATTATTTCAAATTTTTCGGTAGTTTGCAGAGGTTTTGGTCGACTAAGATTTTACTATAAATGGCTCGTCTAGACTCGCTTTTCCTTCACGTGATCTGCTCGCAGCCCATAACCGCTGTTGATTTGCTTTCAGAAGTCTGACGCCAAGGAATGAATAACCGAACGACCTGCGCTGACGCTCAGTTCTATGCCAGCTAAAGTAACCACTAAAGTAAACCTGACACCATTTACTGTTATTTTTATCGCTTTGCTGGTGCAGTAGGCGATACAGTGACACCGTACCGCTGGACCAGATACGCCCGATCCGTGACAGTGCCCAGTGTTCAGGGTATTTAGGGACAAGATCGGACACCTGACATGAGAACGGCAGAGGAGGTTTACTGAACTATATTTGCAATGTCAGCTCGCAGCTAAAAATAGTGAGGGACCTGACCCAGAAAATTTTTAGCCTCAGTTTAGATATGATGTAAAAAGAAACGAACGTGTATAAAACAGAATTTTCAGAAACTTGATAGAATCCTAAAAGAACAGAATCAAACATTTTTACTCACTTGAACCTTAATTGTTACAGTTCTAGTCTGATCTAAGCATTTAAATGTTTCTTCTTTTTTTTTAATTTGTGCGAAAATATGAAAAATTTGTTCCTTATTATCTGGATGATGACAGCTGAGAACAACTGAAAGAGCTTTAAGCGTATTTAGTCTTTTCGAATTCATGGTGATTTTTCGTAAACTTACTATTTTTTCAGCTTTGAAAATCAACATTCTGCCTCTCATGTAGTCACGGGACTGTTAACAACACTTTCTATAAGTTTCGTAATTTCACAAACAACATCTGTAATATTTGTGAATATCAGACCCACAATAGAACACTTTTTGATGAATTTCAAGCTTTTCTTTGTCATTCTAGAGATAAGTTCAGTGGTCAGTGCTACGTCTTCTATACGTTGTTCATTCTTGAATGAAGCATTCCTTGTTGAACAATTTAGCAGCTACTGTGTGCTCAGTGGAAGAGTATTTGTCCATTATCACACACTTCCCTTGCTTTTGGCATGGGTGTATTTGAAGGATTCTCACACAACTTCGACTTTCTTAATCCTAAAATGAAACTAAACTAAAATCTGCCCAAGCAGGCCATGAAGGTCCAACCGTACCGACCAGTCGCCGTGTCATCCTCAGCTCACAGGCGTCATTGGTTACGAATATGGAGGGGCACTGGGTCAGCACACCGCTCTCCCGGACGTATGTCACTTTGCGAGACCGGAGCCGCTACTTCTAATTCAAGTAGCTCCTCAGGGCTGAGTGCACCCAGCCTGCCAACAGCGTCAGGCAGACCGGATGGTCACCCATCCGAGTGCTAGCCCAGCCCGACAGCGCTTAACTTCGGTGGTGTGGCAGGAACCGACGTTACCACTGCGGAAAGGCAGTCGGCAAATCCTAAAAAAACACTTATGAAATTTGTTATATGTGCTTTACCTTTAAATACACTAATTTATTGAGAGTGCATTTGGTTGCAAATTATTTCAGCATGAGGTATAATTTCATTAGAATAACCAAAACTTGAAATTAACATCATTCAGGTATTTTAAATTACTGTTACCTCTGCAGAGGTTTGATCTGAATCTGTTACTGATGAATGACTTTTTAAAGGTTACAAATTTTCGTGAACCCTATGGTTTATAGTCACAGACATTATTTCTTGGGGATAGAGGGCCACGGTTCAAGTTTTCTTTCTCACAAAAGAATTGAAAGAAAAGTAATCGGAAAGAACAGCTGGAAACAGAGTTATAATCTCATTCTACAATTGATCACATTCAGTAAAATGAAACACCGTTTTTAAGCACAACACAGCTGGGTTAAAAAATAAGACTGCCCGTCTCCCAGCGGCAGTCACCTCGCCAGATTCGGCACTGCAGAAGCGACAGTGTTGTCTCTCCCTCTCCCCCGGGGCACCCACTCTGACAGCTTCCTGTGCGCGCATGCGCTCAACAACCGAAAACCACGCTGCTGGAAGTGTGAAGCGGAATTCCACGCAAAGTTTTTTGTATCTTTTTCAAAAATTGATGGATGTCTTCTGACATTAAGCATAATGATTACACTCTGAAGGAGAAAATATCGCAACACCAAAAAGTAATTAATGTAAAGAAATGAAATTTCGGGAATGTTTTTGTCTAGGGTAGACATTTAAGTGATCCACATTGCAAGACCACAGGTTAATGTAATTTCGAAATGTTGGTACACTAATAAACGGTGTAACCACCACAATGTGGAATGCAAGCGTGCAAACGCGCATGCGCTGTGTTGTGCACGTGCCGGACATCAGTTTGTGGGTTGGAGTCCCACGCCTGTTGCTGTCGGTCGGTCAGTACAGGAGCGGTTAATACTGTTTGTGGAAGACGCTGGAGTCGTCGCCCGGTGATGTGCCACGTGTGCCGGATTGGAGACAGATCTGGTGATGGAGAAGGTCAAAGCAACGCGTCGAGACTCTGTAGAGCATGTTGCGTTGTGGGCTAGCGTTATCCTGCTGGAAACCACCAATGGAGTGCTGTACAGGAATGGCAGTACAACAACGACTCGTTGTCACAATACTGACACATGAATTTGCAGTCAGGGCGCACGGGATAACCACAAGAGTGCTCCTGCTGTCACACGAAACCGCACCCCAGACCACAGCTCCAGGTGTAGGTCAGGTGTGTCCAGCATGCAAACAGGTTGGCTACAGGCCGTCAACTGGCTTTCCTCTAACCAACAATTGGCCGACAGTGGTTCCGAGACAGAACCAGCTTTCGTCAGGAATCACAACACACCTCCAGCTGCCCTCCAGTGAGCTCTCGCTCGACACCACTGGAGCCGCGAATGGCGGTGGTTTGTGGTCAGCGGGAAGGGCGCTGCAGGGCGTCCGGCTCGGAGCTGCCCTCGACGTAACTGACTCGTTACAGCTGGCTGCGTCGCTGTGGAGCCAACTGCTGCTCAGACTGCTGCTGCAGACGCAGTTCGACGCTCCAGAACGATACGCCGGGAACGCCGGTCTCCCCTCTGGGTACTGCCACGCGGTCGGCCGGAGTCCGGTCTCGTTGCGCCAGCAGTCGTTTTCAGTGGCCGCAGCCCTCGTGCAGCACTGTAGGAGGAACATCCTGCTACTCGTGGCCTTATTACAGGACCTAGTTCACACTCAGTGCCTTTGTCGTCTAAAAGGCATTCGTGACCAACATGAGCTCACCACGTCCAGTCTGAGAGATAATTATCGCTCACCGCCGTTACGACGTGTATTTAAAGTAAAACTGATTTGCATCCTCACAGTGGAGCTACCAGCGACTCTCTTCTGCGACCGCCGCGACATCAGAGCGGACACAATCTTCCAGATGCACCAACACGCCTACCAGCTTTCGTTTACATCTGACAACTCCTTCTTGCTGTTGCAAGTTTTGCTGTCTGTGTACATTGTACAAATGTAAATAAAGAATTCGTTGTATTAAACACTATTGATTATATAAAGTGGAAGAAAATAGCAGGTGCTACATTTCCACAGTGCCTACACGCAAGCCGCCACTGAATGCCTGCAGAGTTGCTGTTGACTATGTGTCAAACTGATACTCTGCCAGTTTGTAAGTACATCATGATTCTTAGACAAAGAAGCCCAGTGAACGAAATACGAAGCAGGCAGTCCATACTAAGCTCACCTCAGATCGTTGCCGGTGGCTTGATGTGAATTGCCTTTATGTAAATGTTTAATACGGTTATGCTAACTATCACTTACCGCAGAAATTTATTTGCATTTTATGTTTGAGTATTCTCAATGACAACAATTAAAAATCACAAATACCCGTTTTCCCATTTTCACAATTTCGTTCCAATTTCGGGCGAGCTGGCTGCACTGATGTATGTGTTCTACATTCGTATAGGTAATGACTACAACAATCTTAAAGAAAAAGCATCATAAAGAGTGCGCATTTGATGAACTGGAAAGAGATACGTTGGTGTGACGATGTATGAATGTGATGCTGATGGTAATTTAGAGGCGTAATGCTGATGATGTTACTGACACTGAAGCTGCTGTAGCTCGACTGGAGATCAACGACAAGCTCGGGCTAAGAAATTCCGATGGAAAGGGAATGAACCGTAGGAAAAGATAATGTACAAGTTGTATTCCTGTCAGAGGCGCACAGCTGGATTGGGAGTGTGGGTTGAAGAAGTAAATGTTTCAGTAAGGCATTGCAAGAACTGTGCTTGTGATGGGTTATGACTACACAACGATAGCTGATATCGTGCAGGTTGGGGTGGGGCTGGAATTAGACCAGGGTATATGCCACAAGGTTACGCATTTCCAGTTTGTTTGTAAATGAGAAATACTCGAATGTAATATCACAAACAAACAAATTACCTGTATAATTATGTTACTTCTTTCACATTTCTATCCTACAAATCACGAATGTAAATAGCACTTGTAGCTGAAGAGAATTTCCTGATTTCGGTTGCTTCATAAACCACACAAATCTAGGAACTGTCGCTGCAACTAAATACCTAGGATTATAGTTACGAACAACTTAACATGGAACGATCAAGTAGCAAATGTTGTGCGGAAGACGAACAAAAAATTGCGCTGTATTAGCAAAACACATGGAAAATACGACAGATCTATTAAAGAAACAGCCTAACAACACTTCTCAGTCTTCTTCTACCTGGTATGGCCACACATAATACCATTGCTGATGACGGACATCACCTCCAAACGGAGTCTTAGTTTAATCATTCAATGGCCGTTATGTGACGAACATCTCCACAAAGTGTGATTCATGTCGACTGTTGCTTCAAGGAGCTAGACTTCCCATTTTCGTCACCGTGTTTGGTACGTAGTTCAGCGGTTATGTATGTACAAGACAGGAAACATGACGAGTTACACATCCAGTGCTGGTGTCATTCCGTGTCGCCGCCAGCTTGCGTTCGCTGCAGGTAACTGTTATTGATGGCTGATCGCATTTAACGGAAATCAGGCGGCGAAATGACGTTCGCTTAGCGACGGATGGCGACTGCCGATGAGAGAGCGGGATTTATCGGCACGCAGACCCGCGAGCGTCAGACAAGCCGGCCGACCGCACACGCCTCCCTGCGGATTCGCTTGTTATATTAGGCGCATACGTAGAAATAATTATGCAGTGAGTGCGCTTCTACGAACTGCCCATCGGCTACCCTCTCGTACAAAATGGTTGTGTAAATATCTCATGTTTCATTTGCCGTGCAGCCTTGGGTGGCCGTATTTTTACGAGGATCACTCCGAAAAGGATTGCATAATGTATTTTTTTTTTTTTTTGTCATGCATTTTACTTCCTTACCTCCAAAGCTTTTACATATCTTGACATACTCTTGGCAGACAAAATGTAATTTTGTGACGTAATCTCCGTCCGTTTCAGTCGCCTTATACCACTGTGGAACTAAGGCCTGTATAACCGCACGACTGAAGACAGGACCAGCCCCTTTGACCCACTGTTTAGCAGTTTACTGAAGAGGTGGTAATCACAGGGTGCCAGAGTAGGCCTGAGGGTGGTTGTTTCACAATCGCCCACCCAAGGATGAGTAGGGGCTACCTGTAACACTTCTGAAGGATAATCGAAACAACATTGACGACCTGTGGTCAGCCATTATTCTGCAACAGAATTGCGCCGTTCGTCAAGATTCCTGGGCTTTTGGACTTGATCGAATGCTTCAATTTTTGCAAAACATCTTCATTTCCATGGGCATTAATTGTGACGTCGTGTTCCAGAAACTCAGTCAGCAGTGGGCTCCTGCTGTCAAAGGAAAAGGTTTATTGTGAGTTTCCCACAGTAGGCGTGCCTGCTGTTCCGACTACGCTGCAGAAGTTTCGCTGGGAAGCCCTCACACGTCTGTAACACAGTGTCTGTCTCTCCCCATATGTTTGGAGAGATAGCCCAACCGACCAGTTTTCCCGCCAAAATTTGAACTTCCCGCAGTGCCATCATCGCGATGTTGCCATATCTATCTCCGCCATCTTGGACCCGCCATCTTGAGCAAATTTGTCAACAATGCAGAGTGGGGTGACTCCTTGTTGCCCTACCACTCTTATCTTGCAATTGTCTCGTTTGTCTATGTTCAGTCTGTGAGCCAACACACTTGCGGCAAAGTGTGCGATGGAATCAAATATCACAATGTTGTAGGTCCTTACCGGCTTAATAGGTGATGTGTACTGAGTTGTGTCGAGTCTTGCTAGTTTGTGGATGATTTTGGGGGCTTTGTCAATTGTAACTTTGATATGATAGTTGAAAGTCTGTTTTTAGCCAATTGGCAGCCGTAGATAATGTGTGGCTTGCTTCCTCTTGATGCTTGTATTGCCTAATTTTAGAATTGGATTCCTCTGTAATGTCGCTCTGAGCAATAAATATACATTTTTTATGGGAGCGACTTTTAATTTATAATCTTTGCACCAAGTGTTAATTTTCTAAACCAGTTGCGTGCCTGTTGTCTCTATTGCTGCTCTCAACTTGGCTGACACCACTATGAGCAGGTCATCTCCGTGTGCCACCACACCTCTTACCCTATTGTCACCACCCGGCATGTTCAACAAGGGTACAATTACAATATCCTAGAATATTGGTCCACAAATCGAACCCTGTGGACATCCCTTCGTTATTCTCTTGACAACCTTGTGTGTACCAGCCCTCCACTATGCCACTCTGCCTCTGCAGTAGTCGAGGAGGCTATTGAGGAGGGAAGCTGATAGCCTCATTTCCCTTAACCTGGCGAAGAGGGTCGGCCACCACAGGTTCTCAGAGCCCTGGCTATGTCGATTTTTATGGCGGCCACGTATTTGTCACTGATGCTATTTGTAACTCTCAGTTCTTGGTTGACGGCGTCTTCTATTGATCTAGCTTCCTTGAAGCCGAATTGATGGGGCGTTTACCCAAGGAGATGTCTGTGCGGTTGTATGAGGTCAGACAGCAGCCTTCTCGGTTCCTTGGAGAGAGTGTTTAAGAGGCAGATCGGTCGGTACGTTTTGGAGTCTTTTGCTCTTTGTTTTGTGATTTCCTGATTATTACTACATTAGTACTTTTCCAAAAGTTTGGAATTCTGCCTGTTAGTAGTGCCTCGTTAGTAAGAAAAGGTGTGATTTGTGTTACCCTTTGTTTTAATGTATCTGAAAGTATACTGTCTGGGCCAGTTGCTTTTCGGTTTTTTAAGCCTGCTTGCCTCATGCTCTCTCTTAGGACAGCGTGGTGTCACTCGTCTTGTGTGGGATCGACATGTGGGAGTAGCCTGTTCAGAAAATATTCTGCTGTGCTTCTCCATCCTCTGATCATGGTGCCGTCAGCTTGTTTTAGTGTTGACAGAACTGTCGGTGTCTTAACTCGTTCTGTTTCTATCTTGAAAGGTTGTCCCCAAATGTCATTCTGTTGCTGGGTTTTGACGAAATTGGTCCTGTAGTCTAGCCTTATTGTCTTTAGTTGTTTCTGGTATTTCTTTTAGCGTCACAATACAGGTCAAGTCTAATCTGTCTTTCAGGAGCTGTTTTTGCTTGTTGGTAATACTTTCTTTTGTCCCGTGAATCCTTCCTTAATCTTGCCAGTTCTGTCGACCACGATTGTTTCTGTCCCCATACAGTTTTTTTCCCGTGGTATACCTGCTTTCTTTGCTCTTTGTTGGTCCTCTGTCAGTATATGCGTTTTGCAATCTATACTGCTTTGAACTGTGTGTAGTGACGACGCCTCAACAATACCTCTAACTTTTTCCAGTCACCTATTCCTGTGAGTAAATACTGTTGTTCGTGGCCCATGTTATGTGTAATGACATATCTGTGCTTATGGTGATTGCGTTGTGGTCGCTGTGTGTGGCTCTATCCCATACCCTCCATGTGCTCACTAGTGGAAGAGATTTTGCGTTACCTAGAGAAAGGTCTACGTTACTTACACCACCAGAGTCTCCGCGGTAGGTAGGCGGCTGACCCTGCCTACTCAGTGTAAAGACGTTGCATTCATTTACCACGCCAACCAATGTTTATCCTCCGTTATCAGTTATGAGTTCCATAAGGGGGATTTCGCGTTGATATCGGTTAGAATGAGCAGCCTTTTTCTTTCTGAGTTCCGTGCAATGTCTTTTATTTTGTCTAATAAAGGTTCTATATCATACGAGTACTGAGCGTAAATGGACGACATGAGTCATACATCCTGCTGTGGCGATGTGTTCAGAGCAAAAGTGGGTGATCTGTGTTACTAGAGGTTTTTATGAACTACTATTATCGTCGTTTTCGGGTTCAGTGCACCTACTATTGTGTTTAATGCAAGGGGAGTCCTGAAATCTTCCTGCCTCGCAGAAAGGGTTCCTGAACCCGGGCAATGTCTGCTTTTGTTTCTTCCAGGAGCCTACCTAGTTACATGTTTACTAGGGTACTTCCCTGGCAGTTTAGTTGCATTACGTTCATAAGGGATGTCTAATCAAGGAAAATCACTTAGGTGTGGTTTCTTTAAAATTCAGAAACACCCGTACATGTTCTCTCACGAAGTCCTTCTATGCTTTCCATAGGTATAGGCCATCTCCCCTTCGTGCACATGCCTCCCCTAAAAGTCTACAGAGTTGTTTGGTGTTCGATTTTCAACTCTTAGGATCAGCCTATCAGTTCGTTCTGTTGTTGGGAAGCAGATTTTATCCCCATTTCCACGCTTGTTTCGTATTACGTAGCGAAGAGCTGTTTGAAATATATCCATGTTTTCTAGTCTGCTAAGCTGTAGGTTAGCTTCTAAGCTTTCGTAGTTTATGTGATAAACGGTATTCAGCTGGGGTCCTTGGTTGTGTCTGGCTGGTGTTCTTGACTGTTTGTTTGTTGCTCCAGTTTCGAGTAATGTTGCAGTGCTGCGTGTTCTTCTTCCTTTATGGTTTCTGGTAGTGTGGAATTTGATGTGTTTTTGCTGAGCATTTTCCCTGATAGTGACTTGTTCTTTTTGATGCCTTCCAGCGACTTATTTTGTGAATGGTGACTCTTGTATGTCCATTTCTGGGGTGGTTGGGTCCTGTGTTGGGTAGGTGAAGGATGTGTCTTCCTGTTCAACTACCTCACTGCTTTATTTCTCGTATTGACTGTGTGTGCTAACCCTATAGGCAAAACGAACTGGTGTAATATAGGGTCTACATTTGGTTGTATTGCACTCTACTTGCTGTGCGGGTAGTGTACGATTGTCTTTGTCTGTGTTTGCTTATGGTGTTGGATTTCTTATGAACTCCGTGACATCTTTATCCTAAGGAGGTCCAAGGACGTCGATAAATTTCTCTGAACTATATTGTGTGTATTTTGTCTTCCAGTTCGTCAACTCGCAAAAGGGGGCCAGCCTGGAAGAGGCCCTGTCAAACATGTGATGTTTCAGCTGCCTGGCAACTTCATATTCAATTGCACCCTGCATGCTCATATCTCCTATATAGTCGGTAATGCTTAAGTACCTAAATTGTATTCTCTCCCAGAACTGAGGTTCGACATCATTACTAGTATTGGCATATGGGGATTGCAGGAACCCCATGTTTTGCTGCAAGGCAATGGCTCGCCGCCAGCCTCTCATTCTAGTTGACGGCGATTTGTACCTTTGCCTGTTTATGTTACTAGTTACGTCTGTCCCTGCTTGTGTTAGGGGGGTGCTTTCTGACAGTTACGGTAGCACTCCTTATTATTGGACGTTGTCCAGAACATCATACGCGGTGCACTCTATTTGTCTTTCGTAGGGCTGTTTATATGTAGGACAGTCCCACCCCCTGCCTTATCGCATGTTTTATTTGTGGGTTTGATAGGTATACAGCTTACAGGATTCTCCTGCCTGCATGCTGACACTTTGTGTCACTGTTTTGCACGTCTCCCACATACTGGGTCCTTCTCGCAATGCTTCGATCGGTGACCGAATAGTAAGCCAACAGTTAAAACATTTTTGTACAGCAACAAAGTCACTGATAAACAAAGATTCAAACTGAATGAAAACCCTTTCATTCTGAAGCAGCGGTAACCGTATTCTTGGCGACACTTTTAAAATATTGTTTACTGTCCTTTTGCCCTTTGGTCCTGTTTTAAATTTTATTTTAACCTCACTATCGAACCCATCTTTAGTAATGTGTTCACTCAGGTTTTTTTCGAGGAGCGCTTCTAAGAATTCCTGGTCAGTTAAATATGTTGAGACATGGTGCACTGGCAGCAGGGGTCTGAACTTCTTGGGCTCATCACACCTAATGTCCTTAAGCTGTAATGTTTTTCAATTATCTTTTTCTTGTCTACAGATTGTATGCTCCAGTGTCCGCGTATACTCGCGGACGTGGAGCTTAACTTAGTCAAAAGCCAATGCACACTTACCAAATGCTTCAAAAAAGTGAGGCAAACAGAGCACGCAGCTGACGAAATTTGCCGTACAGCAGTCGATTCCCAAATTGTGGATCTATTGCGCATGTAGTTCACTTCTAAACTGAGTGCAACCAGTTTCATGAAGCGCAGTACGCTGTGTAGTTTGTCCTGCACCTTCACGCGCTGTTACTCGGTAACAACAGGAAACAGGAGCCACAGGCCAGTTGACGATACCTGCAGCCAGCTTTCCGTAGACGGCGTCTGTCAAGTCGGCCGCTGCTGTCTGGGACTCCTGACGCGATGAACAGCTGTGGCTCTCGCAGTCTGCAGCCGCACTCCGCCCTGTCGGCACTGACCGTGACCGACGTCACACAGCACGCTTCAATCCGCACTGTCAGCACCATACGCGTCCGACGTCACCACAGCCCGCTGCACTCCACGCTGTCAGCACGGTCTGCAACCGAAGTCACCACAGCCCGCTGCGCTCCACGCTGTCAGCACCGTCCGCATCTGACATCAACACAGCCCGCTGCACTCCGTGCTGTCAGCACAATCTGCGTCCGACATCACCACAGCCCGCTGCACTCCATGCCGTCTGCACCGTCTGCAACAGACGTCCCCACAGCCCTCTGCACTCCACACTGTGAACACCATCTGCGGAAGACGTCAGCACAGCTCGCTGGACTCCGTGTTGTCAGCACCATCAGCGTCCGACACCACCACAGCATGCTGCACACCACGCTGTCAGCACCGTCCACGTCCGACGCCATCACAGCCCGCTGGAATCCACGCTGTCAGCACCATCCGCGTCCAACATCACCACAGCCCGCTGCACTCCACGCTGTCAGCACAGTCCGGGTCCGACATCACCACAGCCCGCTGGACTCCACTCTGTCAGCACCATCCGAGTCCGATGTCACCACAGCCTGCTGCACTCCACGCTGTAAGCGCCGTCCGTGTCCAACGTCACCACAGCCCGCTGCACTCCATGCTGTGAGCAACGTACGCGGCCGACGTCACCACAGCCCGCTGGACTCCACGCTGTCAGCACCATCCGTGTCCAATGTCACCACAACCCGCTGCACTACACGCTGTCAGCACTGTCCGTGTCCGACGTCACCACAGAACACTGGACTCCACGCTGACAGCACCGTCCATGTCCGACGTCACCACAGCCTGCTGCACTCCACGCTGTGAGCACCATCCGCGTAAGACGTCACCACAGCACGCTGGACACCACGCTGTGAGCACCGTCAGTGTCCGACGTCACCACAGCCCCCTGCACTCCATGCTGTTAGTACCATTAAGGTCTGACGTCCACACAGCCCGCTGCACTCCACGCTGTGAACACCGTCTGTGGAAAACGTCAGCACAGCCCATTGGACTCCGTGCTGTCAGGACCGTCCGCGTCCGACGTCAGCAGAGCCCGCTGGACATCGCGCCGTCACCACCATCCGCGTCCGAAATTACCACTGCCCGCTGCACACCACGCTCTGAGCACCATCCGCGTAAGACGTCACCACAGCCCGCTGGACTCCACGCCGTCAGCACCGTCCGTGCACGACGTCACCACAGCCCCCTGCACACCACGCTGTCAGCACCGTCCAGGTCTGACGTCACCACAGCCCGCTGCACTCCAAGCTGTCAGCACCATTCGCGTCCAACTTCCCCACAGCCTGCTGGATTCCGCGCCGTCAGCACCATCCGTGTGCGACGTCACCACAGCCCGCTGCACTCTACGCTGTGAGCACCGTATGCGTCCGACGTCACCACAGACCGCTGCACTCCACGCTGTGAGCACCGTCCGCGTCCGACGTCACCACAGCCCGCTGTACTCCACGATGTGAGCACCGTCCGTGTCCGACGTCACCAAAGCCCGCTGGACACCACGCTTTCAGCAGCGTCCGCAACTGACGTCAACACAGCCAGTTGCACTCAAAGCTGTCAGCACCGTACGCGTCGGACGTCACCACAGCCCGCTGGACTCCACGATGTCAGCACCGTCCGTGTCCGACGTCACCAAAGCCCGCTGGACACCACGCTTTCAGCAGCGTCCGCAACTGACGTCAACACAGCCAGTTGCACTCAAAGCTGTCAGCACCGTACGCGTCGGACGTCACCACAGCCCTCTGGGCACCACGCCGTCAGCAACGTCCGTCTCCGACGTCACCTGAGCCTGCTGCACTCCACGCTGTCAGCGACGTCCGTGTCCGACGTCACCGCAGCCCGCTGCATTCCACGCTGTGTACACCGTCCGCGTCCGACGTCACCACAGCTCGCTGTACTACACGCAGTCAGCACCGTCCGTGTCCGACGTCACCACAGCATGCTGTACTATGTGCTTTCAGTGCCGTCTGTGTCCGACGTCACCACAGCCCGCTGGACTCCACACTGTTAGCACCGTCTGCGTCCGACGTCACCAGAGCCCGCTGCACTCCACGCAGTCAGCGACGTCCGTGTCCAACGTCACCGCAGCCCGCTGCATTCCACGCTGTGTGCACCGTCCGCGTCCGACGTCACCACAGCTCGCTGTACTACACGCAGTCAGCACCGTCCGTGTCCGACGTCACCACAGCTTGCTGTACTATGTGCTTTCAGTGCCGTCTGCGTCCGACGACGCCACAGCCCGCTGGACTCCACACTGTTAGCACCGTCTGTGTCCGACGTCACCACAGCCCGCTGCACTCCACGCTGTCAGGACCGTCCATGTCCGACATCACCACAGCCCGCTCCACTCCACGCTCTCAGCACCGTCCACGTCCGACGTCACCACAGCCCACTGCACTCCACGCTGTGAGCACCGCCCACGTCCGACGTCGCCACAGCCTGCTGCACACCATGCTGTGAGCACCGTCTGGGTCTGACATCACCACAGCCCGCTGCACGGCACGCTGTCAGCAGCGTGAGCGTCCGACGTCACCACTGCCCGCTGTACTCCACGCTGTCAGCACTGTCCGTGGCCGACGTCACCACAGCTTGCTGTACTATACGCTTTCAGTGCCGTCTGTATCCGACGTCACCACAGCCCGCTGCATTTCACGCTGTCAGCACCGTCCGGGTCCGACGTCACCACAGCCCGCTGGACACCACACTGTTAGCACCGGCCGTGTCCGACTTCACCACAGCCCGCTGGACTCCTCGCTGTCATCACCGTCCATGTCCGACATCACCACAGCCTACTGCACTCAACGCTGTCAGTGCCGGCTGTGTCCGACGTCACCACAGCCCGCTGCACTCCACGCTGTCACCACCGTCAACGCCTGACGTCACCACAGCCTGCAGCACTCCACGGGGTGAGCACCGTCCGTGTACGACGTCACCACAGCCCGATGCACCCCACCAGACACGGACAGCGTGAAGTGCAGCGGGCTGTGGTGACGTCGGACACAGACGGCACTGAAAGCGTAGAGTACAGCAAGCTGTGGTGACGTCGGCCACGGACGGTGCTGACACCGTGGAGTCCAGCGGGCAGTGGTGACGTCGGCCACTCATGCTGCTGACAGCGTGTCTGACGTCAACACAGCCGGTTGGACTCCACGCTGTCAGCACCGTCCATGTCCGACGTCACCACAGCTTGCTGTACTCCACGCTGTCAGTGCCGTCTGGTTCCGACGTCACCACAGCCCGCTGCACTCCGCGCTGTTAGCACCACCCGTTTCCGACGTCACCACAGCCCGCTGGACTCCACACTGTCAGCACCGTCTGTGTCCGCCGTAACCGCAGCCCGCTGCACTCCACGCTGAAGGGCCATACCTCTTTGACGTCACCAGAGCCCGCTGCAGTCCAAGCTGTGTGCACCGTCCGCGTCCGTCGAAACCACACACCCCGCTGCACTCCACGCTGTCAGCACCATCCGTGTCCGACGTCACCACAGCCAGCTGGACTCCACGCTATCAGCACAGTCCGTGTCCGACTTCACCACAGCCCGCTGCACTCCACGCTGCCAGCACCGTCCTCAAACGACGTAACCCCAGCCCGCTGGACTCCACCCTGTGAGCACCGTCCGTGTCCGACGTCACCACAGCCTGCTGCACTCCACTCTGTCATCACCGTCCGCTTCCGACGTCAATACAGCCCCCTTGACTCCCCGCTGTCAGCACCGTCCGTGTCCGACGTCACCACAACCCGCTGCAATCCACGCTGTCAGCACAGTCCGCGTCCGATGTCTCACAGCAAGTTGCACTCCACGCTGTCAGCATCGTCCACGTCCGACGTCAACACAGACCGCTGCACTCCACGCTGTCAGGACCGTCCGCGTCCGACATCACCACAGCCAGCAGCACTCCACGCTGTGAGCATCGTCAGTGTCCAACGTCACCACAGCCCGCTGCACCCCATGCTGTCAGCACCGTCCGAGTCCGACGCCACCACAGCCCGCTGGAATCCAATCTGTCACCAACGTCCGCTTCCGACGTCAACACAGCCCACTGGACTCCACGCTGTCAGCACCGTCCACGTCCGACGTCACCACAGACCGCTGATCTCTACGCTGTCAGCACCGCCCGGGTCTGACTTCACTACAGCCCGCTGCACTCCACGCTGTCAGCACCGTCCGCGTCCGACGTCAACACAGCCAAATGCACTCCATGCTGCCAGCACCGTCCGCGTCCAACGTCACCACAGCCCGCTGCACCCCATGCAGTCAGCACCGTCCGCTTCCGACGCCACCACAGTTCGCTGGACTCCAATCTGTCACCAACGTCCGCTTCCGACGACTTCACAGCCCGCTGCACTCCACGCTGTGAGCACCGCCCGCGTCCGACGTCACCACAGCCCGCCGCACTACACGCTGTCAGCACCGTCCGTGTCCGACGTCACCGCAGCTTGCCGGATTCCACCCTGTCAGCACCGTCTGTGACCGACGCCACCACAGCCCACTGCACTCCACACTGTGTGCACCGTCCGCGTCCGACACCATAACAGCCCGCTGCACTCCATGCTGTCAGCACCGTACGGTTCTCACATCACCACAGCCCGCTGCACACTACGCTGTCAGCACCGCCTGCGTCCGACGTCACCACAGCCCGCTGCACTCCACACCTCAGCACCGTCCGCGTCTGACGTCACCACTGAATGCAGCAGTCCACGCTGTGAGGATCGTTCATGTCCGACGTCACCACACCCCGCTGCAGTCCATGCTGTCAGCACCGTCCCCGTCCGACATCACCACAGCCTGCAGCACTCCACGCTGTGAGCACCGTCCGTGTCTGACGTCACCACAGCCCGCTGCAATCCACGCTGTCAGCACAGTTCGCGTCCGATGTCACCACAGCCCGTTGCACTCCACGCTGTCAGTACCGTCCACGTCCGATGTCAACACAGACCGCTGCACTCCACGCTGTCAAGACCGTCCACGTCCGACGTCACCACTGCCAGCCGCACTCCATGCTGCAATCACCGTCCGCGTACGAAGTCACCACAGCCCGCTGCACTCCACGCTGTGAGCGCCGTCGGTGACAGACGTCACCACAGCGCGCTGCTCTCCACGCTGTGTGCACCGTCCACGTCCGACGTCACCACAGCCTGCTGGACTCCACTCTGTCAGCTCCGTCCGTGTCGGACGTCACCGCAGCTTGCTGGACGCCACCCTGTCAGTGCCGCCTGTGTCCGACGTCACCACAGCCTGCTGCACTCCACGGTGGCAGCGTCGTCCGTGTCCGTCGTCACCACAGCCCGTTGGACTCCACGCTGTCAGCACCGTACAGGTCTCACATCACCACAGCCCCTCTGCACTACACGCTGTCAGCACCGTCTGCGTCCGACGTCACCACAGCCCGCTGGACTCTACGCTGTCAGCACCGCACGGGTCTGACTTCACCACAGCCCGCTGCACTCCACGCTGTCAGCACCGTCCGCGTCCGACGTCACCACAGCCCGCTGGACTCCACGCTGTCAGCACCGTCCGCGTCCGATGTCTTCACAGCCCACAGGACTCCACACTGTCAGCACCGTCCGCGTCCGACGTCACCACAGCCTGCTACACACCACGCTGTCAGTGCCGGCTGTGGCCGGCGTCACCCCTGCCCGCTGCAATCCTCGCTGTGAGCACCGTCGTCGTCTGACGTCACCACAGCCCGCTGCACTCCACGCCGTCAGCACCGTCCGCGTCTGACGTCACCACTGCCTGCAGCAGTCCACACTGTGAGCATCGTCCATGTCCGACGTCACCACAGCCCGCTGCACTCCACGGTGTCAGCACCGTCCCCGTTGACATCACCACAGCCTGCAGCTTCCGACGTCACCACAGCCCCGTGGACTCCACGCTGTCAGCACCGTCCGTGTCCGACGTCACCACAGCCCGCTGCAATCCACGTTGTCAGCACAGTCCGCGTCCGATGTCACCACAGCCCGTTGCTCTCCACGCTGTCAGCACCGTCCATGTCCGACGTCAACACAGACCGCTGCACTCCACGCTGTGAGCACCGCCCGCGTCCGACGTCACCACAGCCCGAAGCACTACACGCTGTCAGCACCGTCCGTGTCCGACGTCACCGCAGCTTGCTGGACTCCACTCCGTCAGCGCCGTTTGTGTCCAACGTCACCACAGCCCGCTGCACTCCACGCTGTCAGCACCGTCCGCGTCCGACGTCTTCACAGCCCTCAGGACTACACACTGTCAGCACCGTCCGCGTCCGACGTCACCACAGCCAGCAGCACTCCACGCTGTGAGCACCGTCCGTGACCGACGTCACCACAGCCACTGCACTCCACACTGTGTGCACCGTCCGCGTCCGACATCATAACAGCCCGCTGCACTCCACGCTGTCAGCACCGTACGGTTCTCACATCACCACAGCCCGCTGCTCACCACGCTGTCAGCACCGCCTGCGTCCGACGTCACCACAGCCCGCTGGACTCCTCGCTGTCAGCACAGTCCGCGTCCGACGTCACCATAGCCTGCAGCACTCCACGCTGGGAGCACCGTCAGTGTACGACTTCACCACAGCCCGCTGGACTATACAATTTTTGCACCGTTAGTGTCCGACAGCACCACTGCCCGCTGCACTCGATGCTGTCAGCACCGTCCGTGCCCGACGTCACCACAGCCCGCTGCACTCCACGCTGTCAGCACCGTCCGCGTCCGACGTCACCACAGCTCGCTGCACTCCACGCTGTCAGTGCTGTCTGTGTCCGACGTCACCACAGCCCGCTGCTCACCACGCTGTGAGCACCGTCCGCGTCCGACGTCACCACACCCCGCTGCACACCACGCTGTCAGCACCGCCTGCGTCCGACGTCACCACAGCCAGCTGCAGTCCATGCTGTGAACACAGTCCGCGTCCGATGTCTCACAGCAAGTTGCACTCCACGCTGTCAGCATCGTCCACGTCCGACGTCAACACAGATCGCTGCACTCCACGCTGTCAGGACCGTCCGCGTCCGACGTCACCACAGCCAGCAGCACTCCACGCTGTGAGCATTGTCAGTGTCCAACGTCACCACAGCCCGCTGCACCCCATGCTGTCAGCACCGTCCGCTTCCGACGCCACCACAGCCCGCTGGACTCCAATCTGTCACCAACGTCCGCTTCCGACGTCAACACAGCCCACTGGATTCCACGCTGCCAGCACCGTCCACGTCCGACGTCACCACAGACCGCTGCACTCTACGTTGTCAGCGCCTTCCGTATCCGCCGTCACCACAGCACGCTGGACTCCAGGCTGTCAGCACCGTCCTCGTTTGACGTCACCACAGCCCGCTGGTCTCTACGCTGTCAGCACCGCCCGGGTCTGACTGCACTACAGCCCGCTGCACTCCACGCTGTGAGCACCGCCCGCGTTCGACGTCACCACAGCCCGCCGCACTACACGCTGTCAGCACCGTCCGTGTCCGGCGTCACCGCAGCTTGCCGGACTCCACCCTGTCAGCGCCGTCTGTGTCCGACGTCACCACAGCCCGCTGCACTCCACGCTGTCAGCACCGTCCGCGTCCGACGTCTTCACAGTCCTCTAAACTCCACACTGTCAGCAACGTCCGCGTCCGACGTTACCACAGCCAGCAGCACCTCACGGTGTTAGCAACGTCTGTGACCGACGTCACCATAGCCCACTGCACTCCACACTGTGTGCACCGTCCGCGTCCGACATCATAACAGCCCGCTGCACTCCATGCTGTCAGCACCGTACGGTTCTCACATCACCATAGCCGGCTGCACACCACGCTGTCAGCACCGCCTGCGTCCGACGTCACCACAGCCAGCTGCACTCCACGCCGTCAGCACCGTCCGCGTCTGACGTCACCACTGAATGCAGCAGTCCACGCTGTGAGGATCGTTCATGTCCGATGTCACCACACCCCGCTGCAGTCCATGCTGTCAGCACCGTCCCCGTCCGACATCACCACAGCCTGCAGCACTCCACGCTGTGAGCACCGTCCGTGTCTGACGTCACCACAGCCCGCTGCACTCCACTCTGTCATCACCATCCGCTTCCGACGTCACCACAGCCGCCTGGACTCCACGCTGTCAGGACCGTCCGTGTCCGATGTCACCACAGCCCGCTGCAATCCACGCTGTCAGCACGGTCCGCGTCCGATGTCACCACAGCCCGTTGCACTCCACGCTGTCAGTACCGTCCACGTCCGACGTCAACACAGCCCACTGGACTCCACGCTGTCAGCACCGTCCACGTCCGACGTCACCACAGACCGCTGCACTTCACGCTGTCAGTGCCGTCCGTATCCGACGTCACCACAGCCCGCTGGACTCCTGGCTGTCAGCACCGTCCTCGTTTGACGTCACCACAGCGCGCTGCACTCCACGCTGTGAGCACCGTCCGCGTCCAACGTCACAACAGCCTGTTGGACTCCATGCTGTGAGCAACATCCGTGTCCGATGTCACCACAGCCCGCTGCACTACACGCTGTCAGCACCGTCTGCGTCCGACGTCACCACATGCCGCTGGACTCTACGCTGTCAGCACCGCCCGGGTCTGACTTCACCACAGTCCGCTGCACTCCACACAGTGAGCACCGCCCGCGTCCGACGTCACCACAGCCCGCTGGACTCCACGCTGTCAGCACCGTCCGTGTCCAACGTCACCGCAGCTTGCTGGACTCCACCCTGTCAGCGCCGTCGGTGTCCGACGTCACCACAGCCCGCCGCACTCCACGCTGTGAGCACCGTCCGCGTCCGACGTCTTCACAGACCACAGGACTCCACACTGTCAGCACCGTCCGCGTCCGACGTCACCACAGCCAGCTGCACTCCATGCTGCCATCACTGTCCGCGTCCGACATCACCACAGCCCGCTGCACTCCACGCTGTGAGCACCGTCGGTGACAGACGTCACCTCAGCGCGCTGCTCTCCACGCTGTGTGCACCGTCCACGTCCGACGTCACCACAGCACGCTGGACTCCACTCTGTCAGCTCAGTCCGTGTCCGACGTCACCGCAGCTTGCTAGACTCCACCCTCTCAGTGCCGCCTGTGTCCGACGTCACCCCAGCCTGCTGCACTCCACGGTGGCAGCGTCGTCCGTGTCCGTCGTCACCACAGCCCGTTGGACTCCACGCTGTCTGCACCGTCCGCGTCCGGCGTCACCACAGAACGCTGCACTCCACGCTGTGAGCACCGTCCGCGTCCGACGTCACCACTGCCCGCTGGACTCCACGCTGTCAGCACCGTCCGTGTCCGACGTCACCGCAGCTTGCTGGACTCCACCCTGTCAGTGCCGCCTGTGTCCGACGTCACCACAGCCCGCTGCACTCCACGCTGTCAGCACCGACCGTGTCCGACGTCTCCACAGCTTTCTGTACTCCACCCTGTCAGTGCCGTCTGCGTCCGACGTTACCACAGACCGCTGCACTCCACGCTGTCAGCACCGTCCGCGTCCGACGTCACCACAGCGCACTGGACTCCACACTGTCAGCACCGTCCGCGTCCGACGTCACCTCAGCCCGCTGCACTCCGCGCTGTCAGCGCCGTCCGTGACCAACGTCACCACAGCCCGCTGCACTCCATGCTGAGTGCTCTGTCCGCGTCCGACCACACCACAGCCCGCTGCACACAACGCTGACAGCACCATCCGCGTCCGACGTCACCGCAGCTCGCTGCACTCCACACTGTCAGCACCGTCCGCGTCCGAAGTCAGCACATGCCGCTGCACTCCATGCTGTGAGCACCGTCCTAGTCCGACGTCACCACAGCCCGCTGGACTCCTTTCTGTCAGCACCGTCCGTGTCCGACGTCACCACAGCCGGCTGCACTCCACCCTGTCAGTGCCGTCTGTGTCTGACATCACCACAGCTCGCTGCACTCCACGCTGCCAGCACCGTCCGCGTCCAACACACCACAGCCCACCGGACTCCACACTGTCAGCACCGTCAGCGTCCGACGTCAGCACATGCCGCTGCACTCAACTCTGTGAGCACCGTCCGCGTCCAACATCACCACAGCCAGCTGGACTCCATGCTGTGAGCACCATCCGTGTCCAACATCACCACAGCCCGCTGCGCTCCACGCAGTCAGCACTGTCCGGGTCTGACATCACCACAGCCCGCTGGACTCCACGCTGTCAGCACCGTCCGCGTCCGACGTCACGACAGCCTGCTGGACTCGACACTGTCAGCACCGTTCGTTTCCGACGTCACCACAGCCCACTGGACTTTATACTGTCAGCACCGTCCGCGTCCGCCGTCACCAAAGCCCACTGCACTCCACGCTGTCAGCGCCGTCCGTGTCCGACGTCACCACAGCCCGCTGCTCTTTACGCTGTGTGCACCGTCCGCGTCCGACGTCACCACAGCCCGCTTCACTCCACGCTGTCAGCACCGTCCATGTCCGAAGTCACCACAGCCTGCTGGACTCCACGCTGTCAGCAGCGTCCATGTCCGACGTCACCACAGCCCGCTGCACTTCACGCTGTCAGCGCTGTCCGTATCCGACGTCACCACAGCCCGCTGCTCTTTACGCTGTGTGCACCGTCCGCGTCCGACGTCACCACAGCCCGCTGGACTCCAATCTGTCACCAACGTCTGCATCCGACGTCAACACAGCCCACTGGACTCCACGCTGTCAGCACCGTCCACGTCCGACGTCACCACAGACCGCTGCACTCCACGCTGTCAGCGCCGTCCGTATCCGACGTCACCACAGCCCGCTGGACTCCAGGCTGTCAGCACCATCCTCGTTTGACGTCACCACAGCCCGCTGCACTCCACGCTGTGAGCACCGTCCGCGTCCAACGTCACAACAGCCCGTTGGACTCCATGCTGTGAGCACCGTCCGTGTCCGATGTCACCACAACCCGATGCACTCCACGCAGTCAGCACCGTACAGGTCTCACATCACCACAGCCTGCTGCACTACACGCTGTCAGCACCGTCTGCGTCCGACGTCACCACAGCCCGCTGGAATCTACGCTGTCAGCACCGCCCGGGTCTGACTTCACCACAGCCCGCTGCACTCCACGCTGTCAGCACCGTCCGCGTCCGACGTCACCACAGCCCGCTGGACACCACGCTGTCAGCACCGTCGGCGTCCGATGTCTTCACAGCTCACAGGATTCCACACTGTCAGCACCGTCCGCGTCCGACGTCACCACAGCCAGCTGCACTCCATGCTGCCATCACCGTCCGCGTCCAACTTCATATCAGCACGCTGCACTCCACGCTGTGAGCATCGCCCGCGTCCGACGTCACCACAGCCCGCCGCACTACTCGCTGTCAGCACCGTCCGTGTCCGACGCCACCACAGCACGGTGCACTCCACGCTGTCAGCACCATCCGTGTCCGACGTCACCACAGCCTGCTACGCTCCACGCTGTCAGTGCCGGCTGTGTCCGGCGTCATCCCCGCCCGCTGCAATCCTCGCTGTGAGCACCGTCCGCGTCTGACGTCACCACAGCCCGCTGCACTCCACGCCGTCAGTACCGTCCGAGTATGACGTCACCACTGCCTGCAGCAGTCCACAGTTTGTAGCATCGTCCATGTCCGACGTCACCACAGCCCGCTGCACTCCACGCTGTCAGCACCGCCCCGTTGACATCACCACAGCCTGCAGCACTCCACACTGTAAGCACCGTGCGTGTCCGACGTCACCACAGCCCGCTGCACCCCACTCTGTCATCACCGTCCGCTTCCGACGTCTCCACAGCCCCCTGGACTCCACCCCGTCAGCACCGTCCGTGTCCGACGTCACCACAGCCCGCTGCAATCCACGCTCTCAGCACAGTCCGTGTCCGATTTCACCACAGCCCGCTGGACTCCATGCTGTCAGCACCGTCCATGTCCGACGTCACCGCAGCTTGCTGGACTCCACCCTGTCAGTCCTGCCTGTGTCCGACGTCACCACAGCCAGCTGCATTCCACGCTGTCAGCACCGTCCGAGTCCGACGTCTTCACAGCCCACAGGACTCCACACTGTCAGCACCGCCCTCGTCCGACGTCACCACTGCCCGCTGGACTCCACGCTGTCAGCACCGACCGTGTCCGACGTCTCCACAGCTTGCTGTACTCCACCCTGTCAGTGCCGTCTGTGTCCGACGTCACCACAGCCCGCTGTGCTCCACGCAGTCAGCACCGTCCGGGTCTGACATCACCACAGCCCGCTGGACTCCACGCTGTCAGCAAGCGTCCGCGTCTGACGTCACGACAGCCTGCTGGACTCGACGCTGTCAGCACCGTTCGTGTCCGACGTCACCACAGCCCGCAGCTCTTTACGATGTGTGCACTGTTCGCGTCCGACTTCACCACAGCCCGCTGCATTCCACGCTGTCAGCACCGTCTGTGTCCGAAGTCACCACAGCATGCTGGACTCAACGCTGTCAGCAGCGTCCGTGTCCGACGTCACCACAGCTCGCTGCACCCCATGATGTCAGCACCGTCTGCGATAGACGTCACCACAGCCCGCTGGACTCCACACTGTCGGCACCGCATGCGTCCAACGTCACCACAGCCTGCTGCACTCCACGCTTTCAGTGCCGTCTGTGTCCGACGTAACTACAGCCCACTGCACTCCACGCTGTCAGCGCCGTCCGTGTCCGACGTCACCACAGCCCGCTTCTCTCCACGCTGTGTGCACCGTCCGCGTCCGACGTCACCACAGCCCGGAGCACTCCACGCTGTCAGCACAGTCCGTGTCCGACGTAACCACAGCCTGCTGGACTCCTCGCTGTAAGCACAATCCAGGTCTGACATCACCACAGCCCGCTGCACTCCACGCAGTCAGCACCGTGCGCGTCCGACGTCACCAAATCCCGCTGGACTCCACGCTGTCAGCACCGTCCATGTCCGACGTCACCACAGCACGCTGCACTCCACGCTGTCAGCACCCTCCACGTCCGTCGTCACCACAGCCCACTGCACTCCACGCTGTGAGCACCGCCCGCGTCCGACGTCACCACAGCCTGGTGCACTCCACGCTGTCAGCACCGTCCGTGTCTGACGTCACCACAGCCGGCTCGATTCCATGCTGTCAGCACCGTCCGTGTCCGACGTCACCACTGATGCAGCAGTCCACGCTGTGAGCATCGTTCATGTCCGACGTCACCACACCCCGCTGCACTCCATGCTGTCAGCACCGACCCCGTCCGACATCACCACAGCCTGCAGCACTGCACGCTGTGAGCACCGTCCGTGTCCGACGACACCACAGCCCGCTGCACTCCACTCTGTCATCACCGTCCGCTTCCGACGTCACCACAGCCGCCTGGACTCCACGCTGTCAGCACCGTCCGTGTCCGACGTCACCACAGCCCGCTGCAATCCACGCTGTCAGCACAGTCCGTGTCCGATTTCACCACAGCCCGTTGCACTCCACGCTGTCAGCACCGTCCACGTCAGACGTCAACACAGACCGCTGCACTCCACGCTGTCAGGACCGTCCGCGTCCGGCGTCACCACGGCCAGCAGCACTCCACGCTGTGAGCACCGCCAGTGTCCAACGTCACCACAGCCCGCTGCACCCCACGCTGTCAGCAACGTCCGCTTCCGACGTCACCACAGCCCGCTGGACTCCAATCTGTCACCAACGTCCGCTTCCGACGTCAACACAGCGCACTGGACTCCACGCTGTCAGCACCGTCCACGTCCGACGTCACCACAGACCGCTGCACTCCACGCTGTCAGCGCCGTCCGTATCCGACGTCACCACAGCCCGCTGGACTCCAGGCTGTCAGCACCGTCCTCGTTTGACTTCACCACAGCCCGCTGCACTCCACGCTGTGAGCACCGTACGCGTCCAACGTCACAACAGCCCGTTGGACTCCATGCTGTGTCACCATCCGTGTCCGATGTCACCACAGCCCGCTGCACTCCACGCTGTCAGCACCGTACAGGTCTCACATCACCACAGCCCGATGCACTACACGCTGTCAGCACCGTCTGCGTCCGACGTCACCACAGCCCGCTGGACTCAACGCTGTCAGCACCGCCCGGGTCTGACTTCACCACAGCCCGCTGCACTCCACGCTAACAGCACCGCCCGCGTCCGACGTCACCACAGCCCGCTGGACTCCACGCTGTCAGCACCGTCCGCGTCCGATGTCTTCACAGCCCACAGGACTCCACACTGTCAGCACCGTCCGCGTCCGATGTCACCACAGCCAGCTGCACTCCATGCTGCCATCACCGTCCGCGTCCAACTTCACCACAGCCCGCTGCACTCCACGCTGTGAGCACCGCCCGCGTCCGACGTCACCACAGCCCGCCGCACTACACGTTGTCAGCACCGTCCATGTCCGACGCCACCACAGCCCGCTGCATTCCACGCTGTCAGCACCATCCGTATCCGACATCAACACAGCCTGCTACACTCCACGCTGTCAGTGCCGGCTGTGTCCGGCGTCACCCCCGCCTGCTGCAATCCTCGCTGTGAGCATCGTCCGCGTCTGACGTCACCACAGCCCGCTGCACTCCACGCCGTCAGCACCGTCCGCGTCTGACGTCACCACTGCCCGCTGCAGTCCACAGTGTGAGCATCGTCAATGTCCGACGTCAACACAGACCGCTGTACTCCACGCTGTCAGCACCGTCCGCGTCCGACGTCACCACAGCAAGAAGCACTCTTCGCTGTGAGCACCGTCCGTGACCGACGTCACCACAGCCCACTGCACTCCACACTCTGTGCACCGTCCGCGTCCGACGTCACCACAGCCCGCTGGACTCCACGCCGTCAGCACCGTCCGTGTCCGACGTCACCGCAGCTTGCTGGACTCCACCCTGTCAGCGCCGTCGGTGTCCGACGTCACCACAGCCCGCCGCAATCCACGCTGTGAGCACTGTCCGCGTCCGACGTCTTCACAGACCACAGGACTCCACATTGTCAGCACCGTCCGCGTCCGACGTCACCACAGCCAGCTGCACTCCATGCTGCCATTACCGTCCGCGTCCGACGTCACCACAGCGCGCTGCACTCCACGCTGTGAGCACCGTCGGTGACAGACGTCACCACAGCGCACTGCTCTCCACGCTGTGTGCACCGTCCACGTCCGACGTCACCACAGCCCGCTGGACTCCACTCTGTCAGATCCGTCCGTGTCCGACGTCACCGCAGCTTGCTAGACTCCACCCTGTCAGTGCCGCCTGTGTCCGACGTCACCACAGCCTGCTGCACTCCACGGTGGCAGCGTCGTCCGTGTCTGTCGTCACCACAGCCCGTTTGACTCCACGCTGTCTGCACCGTCCGCGTCCGTCGTCACCACAGCACTCTGGACTCCACGCTGTGAGAACCGTCTGCGTCCGACGTCACCACTGCCCGCTGGACTCCACGCTGTCAGCACCGTACGTGACCGACGTCACCGCAGCTTGCTGGACTCCACCCTGTCAGTGCCGCCTGTGTCTGACGTCACCACAGCCCGCTGCACTCCACGCTGTCAGCACCGAACGTGTCCGACGTCTCCACAGCTTTCTGTACTCCACCCTGTCAGTGCCGTCTGCGTCCGACGTCACCACAGCCCGCTGCACCCCTTGCTGTGTGCACTGATTGCGTCCGGCGCCACCACAGCCCGCTGCACTCCACGCTGTGTGCACCGTGCGCGTCCGACGACACCACAGCCCGCTGCACACAACGCTGTCAGCACCATCCGCGTCCGACGTCACCGCAGCCCGCTGGACTCCACGCTGTCAGCCCCGTCCGTGTCCGACGTCACTACAGCTTGCTGGACTCCACCCTGTCAGTGCCGCCTGTGTCTGACGTCACCGCAGCCCACTGGACTCCACACTGTCAGCACCGTCCGCGTCCGACGTCACCTCAGCTCTCTGCACTCCGCGCTGTCAGCGCCGTCCGTGACCAACGTCACCACAGCCCGCTGCACTCCATGCTGAGTGCTCCGTCCGCGTCCGACCACACCACAGCCCGCTGCACACAACGCTGTCAGCACCATCCGCGTCCGACGTCACCGCAGCCCGCTGCATTCCACGCTGTCAGCACCGACCGTGTCCGACGTCTCCACAGCTTTCTGTACTCCACCCTGTCAGTGCCGTCTGCGTCCGACGTCACCACAGACCGCTGCACTCCACGCTGTCATCACCGACCGCGTCCGACACACCACCGCCCACTGGACTCCACACTGTCAGCACCGTCCGCGTCCGAAGTCAGCACATGCCGCTGCACTCCATGTTGTGAGCACCGTCCTAGTCCGACGTCACCACAGCCCGCTGGACTCCTTTCTGTCAGCACCGTCCGTGTCCGACGTCACCACAGCCGGCTGCACTCCACCCTGTCAGTGCCGTCTGTGTCTGATGTCACCACAGCTCGCTGCACTCCACGCTGCCAGCACCGTCCGCGTCCAACACACCACAGCCCACCGGACTCCACACTGTCAGCACCGTCCACGTCCGACGTCAGTACATGCCGCTGCACTCAACTCTGTAGGCACCGTCCGCGTCCAACATCACCAGAGCCCGTTGGACTCCAAGCTGTGAGCACCATTCGAGTCCAACATCACCACAGCCCGCTGCGCTCCACGCAGTCAGCACTGTCCGGGTCTGACATCACCACAGCCCGCTGGACTCCACGCTGTCAGCACCGTCCGCGTCCGACGTCACGACAGCCTGCTGGACTCGACGCTGTCAGCACCGTTCGTTTCCGACGTCACCACAGCCCACTGGACTTTATACTGTCATCACCGTCCGCGTCCGCCGTCACCAAAGCCCACTGCACTCCACGCTGTCAGCGCCGTCCGTGTCCGACGTCACCACAGCCCGCTGCTCTTTTCGCTGTGTGCACCGTCCGCGTCCGACGTCACCACAGCCCGCTGCACTCCACGCTGTCAGCACCGTCCGTGTCCGAAGTCACCACAGCCTGCTGGACTCCACGCTGTTAGCAGCGTCCGTGTCCGACGTCACCACAGCCCGCTGCACCATACGCTGTCAGCACCGTTCGCTTTCGACGTCACCACAGCCCGCTGGACTCCAATCTGTCACCAACGTCCGCTTCCGACGTCAACACAGCCCACTGGACTCCACGCTGTCAGCACCGTCCACGTCCGACGTCACGCACAGACCGCTGCACTCCACGCAGTCAGCGCCGTCCGTATCCGACGTCACCACAGGCCGCTGGACTCCAGGCTGTCAGCACCATCCTCGTTTGACGTCACCACAGCCCGCTGCACTCCACGCTGTGAGCACCGTCCGCGTCCAACGTCACAACAGCCCGTTGGACTCCATGCTGTGAGCACCATCCGTGTCCGATGTCACCACAACCCGCTGCACTCCACGCTGTCAGCACCGTACAGGTCTCACATCACCACAGCCTGCTGTACTACACGCTGTCAGCACCGTCTGCGTCCGACGTCACCACAGCCCGCTGGAATCTACGCTGTCAGCACCGCCCGGGTCTGACTTCACCACATCCCGCTGCACTCCACGCTGTCAGCACTGTCCGCGTCCGACGTCACCACAGCCCGCTGGACACCACGCTGTCAGCACCGTCCGCGTCCGATGGCTTCACAGCCCACAGGACTCCACACTGTCAGCACCGTCCGCGTCCGACGTCACCACAGCCAGCTGCACTCCATGCTGCCATCACCGTCCGCGTCCAACTTCACCACAGCACGCTGCACTCCACGCTGTGAGCACCGCCCGCGTCCGACGTCACCACAGCCCGCCGCACTACACGCTGTCAGCACCGTCCGTGTCCGACGCCACCACAGCACGCTGCATTCCACGCTGTCAGCACCATCCGTGACCGACGTCACCACAGCCTGCTACACTCCACGCTGTCAGTGCCGGCTGTGTCCGGCGTCACCCCCGCCCGCTGCAATCCTCGCTGTGAGCACCGTCCGCGTCTGACGTCACCACAGCCCGCTGCACTCCACGCCGTCAGCACAGTCCGCGTATGACGTCACCACTGCCTGCAGCAGTCCACACTGTGAGCATCGTCCATGTCCGACGTCACCACAGCCCGCTGCAATCCACGCTCTCAGCACAGTCCGCGTCCGATTTCATCACAGCCCGCTGGACTCCATGCTGTTAGCACCGTCCGTGTCCGACGTCACCGCAGCTTGCTGGACTCCACCCTGTCAGTGCCGCCTGTGTCTGAAGTCACCACAGCCCGCTGCACTCCACGCTGTCAGCACTGTCCGCGTCCGACGTCTTCACAGCCCACAGGACTCCACACTGTCAGCACCGCCCTCGTCCGACGTTACCCCAGCCCGCTGCACTCCACGCTGTGAGCGCCATCGGTGACCGACGTCACAACAGCACGCTGCGCTCCACGCGGTGAGCACCGTCCGCGTCCGACGTTACCACAGCCCGCTGCACTCCACGCTGTGAGCGCCATCGGTGACCGACGTCACAACAGCACGCTGCGCTCCACGCGGTGAGCACCGTCCGCGTCCGACGTCACCACTGCCCGCTGGACTCCACGCTGTCAGCACCGACCGTGTCCGACGTCTCCACAGCTTGCTGTACACCACTCTATCAGTGCCGCCTGTGTCCGACGTCACCACAGCCCGCTGTGCTCCACGCAGTCAGCACCGTCCGGGTCTGTCATCACCACAGCCCGCTGGACTCCACGCTGTCAGCAGCGTCCGCGTCTGACGTCACGACAGCCTGCTGGACTCGACGCTGTCAGCACCGTTCGTGTCCGACGTCACCACAGCCCGCTGCTGTTTACGATGTGTGCACCGTTCGCGTCCGACGTCACCACAGCCCGCTGCATTCCACGCTGTCAGCACCGTCCGTGTCCGAAGTCACCACAGCCTGCTGGACTCCACGCTGTCAGCAGCGTCCGTGTCCGACGTCACCACAGCCTGCTGCACTCCACGCTTTCAGTGCCGTCTGTGTCCGACGTCACTACAGCCCACTGCACTCCACGCTGTCAGCGCCGTCCGTGTCCGACGTCACCACAGCCCGCTGCTCTCCACGCTGTGTGCACCGTCCACGTCAAACGTCACCACAGCCCGCAGCACTCCACGCTGTCAGCACAGTCCGTGTCCGACGTAACCACAGCCTGCTGGACTCCTCGCTGTCAGCACCTTCCGGGTCTGACATCACCACAGCCCGCTGCACTCCACGCAGTCAGCACCGGGCGCGTCCGACGTCACCAAATCCCGCTGGACTCCACGCTGACAGCACCGTCCATGTCCGACGTCACCACAGCACGCTGCACTTCACGCTGTCAGCACCGTCCACGTCTGACGTCACAACAGCCCACTGCACTCCACGCTGTGAGCACCGCCTGCGTCCAACGTCGCCACAGCCTGGTGCACTCCACGCTGTCAGCACCGTCCGTGTCTGACGTCACCACAGCTGGCTCGATTCCACGCTGTCAGCACCGTCCGTGTCCGACGTCACCACTGAATGCAGCAGTCCACGCTGTGAGCATCGTTCACGTCCGACGTCACCACACCCCGCTGCACTCCATGCTGTCAGCACCGACTCCATCCGACATCACCACAGCCTGCAGCACTCCACGCTGTGAGCACCGTCCGTGTCCGACGTTCCCACAGCCCGCTGCACTCCACTCTGTCATCACCGTCCGCTTCCAACGTCACCACAGCCGCCTGGACTCCACGCTGTCAGCACCGTCCATGTCCGACGTCACCACAGCCCGCTGCAATCCACGCTGTCAGCACAGTCCGTGTCCGACTTCACCACAACCCGTTGCACTCCACGCTGTCAGCACCGTCCACGTCCGACGCCACACAGCCCGCCGCACTACACGCTGTGAGCACCGTACGTGTCCAACGTCACAACAGCCCGTTGGACTCCATGATGTGAGCAATATCCGAGTCCGATGTCACCACAGCCCGTTTCACTCCACGCTGTCAGCACCGTCCACGTCCGACGTCACCACAGCAAGAAGCACTCCACGCTGTGAGCACCGTCCGTGTCCGACGCCACCACAGCCCGCTGCACTCCAAGCTGTCAGCACCATCCGTGTCCGACGTCATCACAGCCTGCTACACTCCATGCTGTCAGTGCCGGCTGTGTCCGGCGTCAGCCCCGCCTGCTGCAATCCTCGCTGTGAGCATCGTCCGCGTCTGACGTCACCACAGCCCGCTGCACTCCACGCCGTCAGCACCGTCCGCGTCTGACGTCACCACTGCCTGCTGCAGTCCACACTGTGAGCATCGTCCATGTCCGACGTCAACACAGACCGCTGCATTCCACGCTGTCAGCACCGTCCGCGTCCGACGTCACCACAGCAAGAAGCACTCCACGCTGTGAGCACCGTCCGTGAGCGACGTCACCACAGCCCACTGCACTCCACACTGTGTGCACCGTCCGCGTCCGACGTCACCACAGCCCGCTGCACTCCACGCTGTTAGCACTGTCCGCGTCCGGCAGCACCACAGCCTGCTGGACTCGACACTGTCAGCACCGTCCGCGTCCGACGTCACCACACCCCGCTGCACTCCACGCTGTCAGCGCCGTACCACTTTGACGTCACCACAGCCTGCTGCACTCAACACTGTGTGCACCGTCCGCGTCCGACGACACCACAACCCGCTGCACACAACGCTGTCAGCACCGTTCGCGTACAACGTCTTCACATCCCACAGGACTCCACACTGTCAGCACCGCCCTCGTCCGACGTCACCACAGCCCGCTGCACTCCACGCTGTGAGCGCCATCGGTGACCGACGTCACCACAGCGCGCTTCTCTCCACGCTGTGTGCACCGTCAAAGTCCGACGTCACCACAGCCCGCTGGACTCCACTTTGTCAGCTCCGTCCGTGTCCGACGTCACCACAGCCTCTGCACTCCACAGTGTCAGCGTCGTCCGTGTCCGTCGTCACCACAGCCTGTTGGACTCCACGCTGTCAGCACTGTCCGCGTCCGACGTCACAACAGCACGCTGCACTCCACGCTGTGAGCACCGTCCGCGTCCGACGTCACCACTGCCCGCTGGACTCCACGCTGTCAGCACCGACCGTGTCCGATTTCACCACAGCCCGTTGCACTCCACGCTGTCAGCACCGTCCACGTCCGACGTCAACACAGACCGCTGCACTCCACGCTGTCAGGACGGTCCGCGTCCGACATCACCACAGCCCACTGCGCTCCACGCTGTGAGCACCGCCCGCGTCCGACGTCGCCACAGCCTGGTGGACTCCACGCTGTCAGCACCGTCTGTGTCTGACGTCACCACAGCCGGCTCGATTCCACGGTGTCAGCACCGTCCGTGTCCGACGTCACCACTGAATGCAGCAGTCAACGCTGTGAGAATCGTTCATTTCCAACGTCACCACACCCCGCTGCACTCCATGCTGTCAGCACCGACCCCGTCCGACATCACCACAGCCTGCAGCACTCCACGCTGTGGGCACCGCCCGTGTCCGACGTCACCACAGCCCGCTGCACTCCACTCTGTCATCACCGTCCGCTTCCGACGTCACCACAGCCGCCTGGACTCCACGCTGTCAGCACCGTCCGTGTCCGACGTCACCACAGCCCGCTGCAATCCACGCTGTCAGCACAGTCCGTGTCCGATTTCACCACAGCCCGTTGCACTCCACGCTGTCAGCACCGTCCGCTTCCGACGTCACCACAGCCCACTGGACTCCAATCTGTCACCAACGTCCGCTTCCGACGTCAACACAGCCCACTGGACTCCACGCTGTCAGCACCGTTCACGTCCGACGTCACCACAGACCGCTGCACTCCACGCTGTCAGCGCCGTCCGTATCCGACGTCACCACAGCCCGCTGGACTCCAGGCTGTCAGCACCGTCCTCGTTTGACGTCACCACAGCCCGCTGCACTCCACGCTGTGAGCACCGTCCGCGTCCAACGTCACAACAGCCCGTTGGACTCCATGCTGTGAGCACCATCCGTGTCCGATGTCACCACAGCCCGCTGCACTCCACGCTGTCAGCACCGTACAGGTCTCACATCACCACAGCCCACTGCACTACACGCTGTCAGCACCGTCTGCGTCCGACGTCACCACAGCCCGCTGGACTCTACGCTGTCAGCACCGCCCGGGTCTGACTTCACCACAGCCCGCTGCACTCCACGCTGTCAGCACCGTCCGCGTCCGACGTCACCACAGCCCGCTGGATTCCACGCTGTCAGCACCGTCCGCGTCCGATGTCTTCACAGCCCACAGGACTCCACACTGTCACCACCGTCCGCATCCGATGTCACCACAGCCAGCTGCACTCCATGCTGCCATCACCGTCCGCGTCCAACTTCACCACAGCCCGCTGCACTCCACGCTGTGAGCACCGCCCGCGTCCGACGTCACCACAGCCAGCCGCACTACACGCTGTCAGCACCGTCCATGTCCGACGCCACCACAGCCCGCTGCACTCCACGCTGTCAGCACCATCCGTGTCCGACGTCACCACAGCCTGCTACACTCCACGCTGCCAGTGCCGGCTGTGTCCGGCGTCACCCCCGCCTGCTGCAATCCTCGCTGTGAGCATTGTCCGCGTCTGACGTCACCACAGCCCGCTGCACTCCACGCCGTCAGCACCGTCCGCGTCTTACGTCACCACTGCCTGCTGCAGTCCACACTGTAAGCATCGTCCATGTCCGACGTCAACACAGACCGCTGCACTCCACGCTGTTAGCGCCGTACCTCTTTGACGTCACCACAGCCTGCTGCACTCAACGCTGTGTGCACCGTCCGCGTCCGACGACACCACAACCCGCTGCACACAACGCTGTCAGCACCGTCCGCGTCCGACGTCACCACAGCCCGCTGGACTCCATGCTGTCAGCACCGTCCGTGTCCGACGTCACCGCAGCTTGCTGGACTCCACCCTGTCAGTGCCGCCTGTGTCCGACGTCGCCATAGCCCGCTGCACTCCACGCTGTCAGCACCGTCCGCGTACAACGTCTTCACATCCCACAGGACTCCACACTGTCAGCACCGCCCTCGTCCGACGTCACCACAGCCCGCTGCATTCCACGCTGTGATCGCCATTGGTGACCGACGTCACCACAGCGCGCTTCTCATCACGCTGTGTGCACCGTCAACGTCCGACGTCACCACAGACCGCTGGACTCCACTCTGTCAGCTCCGTCCGTGTCCGACGTCACCACAGCCTGTTGGACTCCACGCTGTCAGCACTGTCCGCGTCCGACGTCACAACAGCACGCTGCACTCCACGCTGTGAGCACCGTCCGCGTCCGACGTCACCACAGCCCACTGGACTCCACGCTGTCAGCACCGACCGTGTCCGACGTCTCCACAGCTAGCTGTACTCCACCCTGTCATTGCGTCTGTGCCCGACGTCACCACAGCCCGCTGCACTCCATGCTGTCAGCACCGTCCGTGTCCGACGTCACCGCAGCTTGCTGGACTCCACCCTGTCAGTGCCGCCTGTGTCCGACGTCACCACTGCCCACTGGACTCCACGCTGTCAGCACCGACCGTGTCCGACGTCTCCACAGCTAGCTGTACTCCACCCTGTCATTGCGTCTGTGCCCGACGTCACCACAGCCCGCTGCACTCCACGCTGTCAGCACCGTCCGCGTCCGACGTCACCACAGCCCACTGGACTCCACACTGTCAGCACCGTCCGCGTCCGACGTCACCTCAGCCCGCTGCACTTCGCTCTGTCAGCGCCGTCCGTGACCGACGTCACCACAGCCCGCTGCACTCCATGCTGTTTGCACTGTCCGCGTCCGACGTCACCACAGCCCGCTGCACTACACGCTGTGTGCACCGTCCGCGTCCGACGACACCACAGCCCCCTGCACACAACGCTCTCAGCACCATCCGCGTCCGACGTCACCGCAGCCCGCTTTACACCACGCTGTCAGCACCATCCGCGTCCGACGTCACCGCAGCCCGCTGCACACCACGCTGTCAGCACCGTCCGCGTCCGACACACCACAGCCCACTGGACTCCACACTGTCAGCACTGTCCGCGTCCGACGTCAGCACATGCCGCTGCACTCCAAGCTGTGAGCACCGTCCGGGTCCAACATCACCACAGCCCGCTGGACTCCATGCTGTGAGCACCATCCGTGTCCAACATCACCACAGCCCGCTGCACTCCACGCAATCAGCACCGTCCGGGTCTGACATTACCACGGCCTGCTGGACTCCACGCTGTCAGCACTGTCCGCGTCCGACGTCACGACAGCCTGCTGGACTCGACGCTGTCAGCACCGTTCGTGTCCGACGTCACCACAGCCCACTGGACTTTATACTGTCAGCACCGTCCGCGTCCGACGTCACCAAAGGCCACTGCACTCCACGCTGTCAGCGCCGTCCGTGTCCGTCGTCACCACAGCCCGCTGCTCTCCACGCTGTGTGCACCGTCCGCGTCCGATGTCACCACACCCCGCTGCACTCCACGCTGTCAGCACGATCCGTGTCCGACGTCACCAGAGCCTGCTACACTCCAAGCTGTCAGTGCCTGCTGTGTCCGGCGTCACCCCCGCCTGCTGCAATCCTCGCTGTGAGCATCGTCCGCGTCTGACGTCACCACAGCCCGCTGCACTCCACGCCGTCAGCACCGTCCGCGTCTGACGTCACCACTGCCTGCTGCAGTCCACACTATGAGCATCGTCCATATCCGACGTCAACACAGACCGCTGCACTCCACGCTGTCAGCACCGTCCGCGTCCGACGTCACCACAGCAAGAAGCACTCCACGCTGTGAGCACCGTCCGTGACCGACGTCCCCACAGCCCACTGCACTCCACACTGTGTGCACCGTCCGCGTCCGACGTCACCACAGCCTTCTGGACTCCACGCTATCAGCACCGTCCGTGTCCGACGTCACCGCAGCTTGCTGGACTCCAACCTGTCAGCGCCGTCGGTGTCCGACGTCACCACAGTGCGCCGCACTCCACGCTGTGAGCACCGTCCGCGTCCGACGTCTTCACAGACCACAGGACTCCACACTGTCAGCACCGTCCGCGTCCGACGTCACCACAGCCAGCTGCACTCCATGCTGCCATCACCGTCCGCGTCCGACGTCACCACAGCCCGCTGCACTCCACGCTGCGAGCACCGTCGGTGACAGACGTCACCACAGCGCGCTGCTCTCCACGCTGTGTGCACCGTCCACGTCCGACGTCGCCACGGCCCGCTGGACTCCACTCTGTCAGCTCCGTCCGTGTCCGACGTCACCGCAGCTTGCTAGACACCACCCTGTCAGTGCCGAATGTGTCCGACGTCACCTCAGCCTGCTGCACTCCACGGTGGCAGCGTCGTCCGTGTCCGTCGTCACCACAGCCCGTTGGACTCCACGCCGTCTGCACCGTCCGCGTCCGGCGTCACCACAGCACGCTGCACTTCACGCTGTGAGCACCGTCCGCGTCCGACGTCACCACTGCCCGCTGGACTCCACGCTGTCAGCACCGTCCGTGTCCGACGTCACCGCAGCTTGCTGGACTCCACCCTGTCAGTGCCGCCTGTGTCCGACGTCACCACAGCCCGCTGCACTCCACGCTGTCAGCACCGACCGTGTCCGACGTCTCCACAGCTTTCTGTACTCCACCCTGTCAGTGTCGTCTGCGTCCGACGTCACCACAGACCGCTGCACTCCACGCTGTCAGCACCGCCCGCGTCCGACGTCACCACAGCCCACTGGACTCCACACTGTCAGCACCGTCCGCGTCCGACGTTACCTCCGCCCGCCGCACTTCGCGCTGTCAGCGCCGTCCGTGACCGACGTCACCACAGCCCGCTGCACCCCTTGTTGTGTGCACTGTTTGCGTCCGGCGCCACCACAGCCCGCTGCACTCCACACTGTGTGCACCGTGCGCGTCCGACGACACCACAGCCCGCTGCACACAACGCTGTCAGCACCATCCGCGTCCGACGTCACCGCAGCCCGCTGGACTCCACGCTGTCAGCCCCGTCCGTGTCCGACGTCACTACAGCTTGCTGTACTCCACGCTGTCAGTGCCGTCTGTGTCCGACATCACCACAGCCCGCTGCACTCCACGGTGTTGGCACTGTCCACGTCCGACGGCACCACAGCCCGCTGGACTCCACACTGTCAGCACCGTCCGCGTCCGACGTCACCGCAGCCCGCTGGACTCCACGATGTCAGCGCCGTCCGTGACCAACGTCACCACAGCCCGCTGCACTCCATGCTGAGTGCTCCGTCCGCGTCCGACCAAACCGCAGCCCGCTGCACACAACGCTGTCAGCACCATCCGCGTCCGACGTCACCGCAGCCCGCTGCACTCCATGCTGTCAGCACCGACCGTGTCCAACGTCTCCACAGCTTTCTGTACTCCACCCTGTCAGTGCCGTCTGCGTCCGACGTCACCACAGACCGCTGCACTCCACGCTGTCATCACCGACCGCGTCCGACACACCACCGCCCACTGGACTCCACACTGTCAGCACCGTCCGCGTCCGAAGTCAGCACATGCCGCTGCACTCCATGCTGTGAGCATCGTCCTAGTCCGACGTCACCATAGCCCGCTGGACTCCTTTCTGTCAGCACCGTCCGTGTCCGACGTCACCACAGCCGGCTGCAGTCCACCCTGTCAGTGCCGTCTGTGTCTGATGTCACCACAGCTCTCTGCACTCCACGCTGCCAGCACCGTCCGCGTCCAACACACCACAGCCTACCGGACTCCACACTGTCAGCACCGTCCGCGTCCGACGTCAGCACATGCCGCTGCACTCAACTCTGTGAGCACCGTCCGCGTCCAACATCACCACAGCCCGCTGGACCCCATGCTGTGAGCACCATCCGTTTCCAACATCACCACAGCCCGCTGCGCTCCACGCAGTCAGCACTGTCCGGGTCTGACATCACCACAGCCCGCTGGACTCCACGCTGTCAGCACCGTCCGCGTCCGACGTCACGACAGCCTGCTGGGCTCGACGCTGTCAGCACCGTTCGTTTCCGACGTCACCACAGCCCACTGGACTTTATACTGTCAGCACCGTCCGCGTCCGCCGTCACCAAAGCCCACTGCACTCCACGCTGTCAGCGCCGTCCGTGTCCGACGTCACCACAGCCCGCTGCTCTTTACGCTGTGTGCACCGTCCGCGTCCGACGTCACCACAGCCCGCTGCACTCCACGCTGTCAGCACCGCCCGTGTCCGAAGTCACCACAGCCTGCTGGACTCCACGCTGTCAGCAGCGTCCGTGTCCGACGTCACCACAGCCCGCTGCACCTCACGCTGTCAGCACCGTTCGCTTTCGACGTCACCACAGCCCGCTGGACTCCAATCTGTCACCAACGTCCGCTTCCGACGTCAACACAGCCCACTGGACTCCACGCTGTCAGCACCGTCCACGTCCGACGTCACCACAGACCGCTGCACTCCACGCTGTCAGCGCCGTCCGTATCCGACGTCACCACAGCCCGCTGGACTCCAGGCTGTCAGCACCATCCTCGTTTGACGTCACCACAACCCGCTGCACTCCACGCTGTGAGCACCGTCCGCGTCCAACGTCACAACAGCCCGTCGGACTCCATGCTGTGAGCACCATCCGTGTCCGATGTCACCTCAACCCGCTGTACTCCACGCTGTCAGCACCGTACAGGTCTCACATCACCAGAGCCTGCTGCACTACACGCTGTCAGCACCGTCTGCGTCCGACATCACCACAGCCCGCTGGAATCTACGCTGTCAGCACCGCCCGGGTCTGACTTCACCACAGCCCGCTGCACTCCACGCTGTCAGCACCGTCCGCGTCCGACGTCACCACAGCCCGCTGGACACCACGCCGTCAGCACCGCCTGCGTCAGATGTCTTCACAGCCCACAGTACTCCACACTGTCAGCGCCGTCCGCGTCCGACGTCACCACAGCCAGCTGCACTCCATGCTGCCATCACCGTCCGCGTCCAACTTCACCACAGCACGCTGCACTCCACGCTGTGAGCACCGCCCGCGTCCGACGTCACCACAGCCCGCCGCACTACACGCTGTCAGCACCGTCCGTGTCCGACGCCACCACAGCACGCTGCACTCCACGCTGTCAGCACCATCCGTGTCCGACGTCACCACAGCCTGCTACACTCCACGCTGTCAGTGCCGGCTGTGTCCGGCGTCACCCCCGCCCGCTGCAATCCTCGCTGTGAGCACCGTCCGCGTCTGACGTCACCACAACCCGCTGCACTCCACGCCGTCAGCACCGTCCGCGTATGACGTCACCACTGCCTGCAGCAGTCCACACTGTGAGCATCGTCCATGTCCGACGTCACCACAGCCCGCTGACCTCCACGCGGTCAGCACCGCCCCGTCGACATCACCACAGCCTGCAGCACTCCACACTGTGGGCACCGTGCGTGTCCGACGTCACCACAGCCCGCTGCACCGCACTCTGTCATCACCGTCCGCTTCCGACGTCACCACAGCCCCCTGGACTCCACCCCGTCAGCACCGTCCGTGTTCGACGTCACCACAGCCTGCTGCAATCCACGCTCTCAGCACAGTCCGTGTCCGATTTCACCACAGCCCGCTGGACTCCATGCTGTCAGCACCGTCCGTGTCCGACGTCACCGCAGCTTGCTGGACTCCACCCTGTCAGTGCCGCCTGTGTCCGACGTCACCACAGCCCGCTGCACTCCACGCTGTCAGCACCGTCCGCGTCCGACGTCTTCCCAGCCCACAGGACTCCACACTGTCAGCACCGCCCTCGTCCGACGTTACCACAGCCCGCTTCACTCCACGCTGTGCGCGCCATCGGTGACCGACGTCACAACAGCACGCTGCGCTCCACGCTCTGAGCACCGTCCGCATCCGACGTCACCACTGCCCGCTGGACTCCTCGCTGTCAGCACCGACCGTGTCCGACGTCTCCACAGCTTGCTGTACTCCACTCTATCAGTGCCGTCTGTGTCCGACGTCACCACAGCCCGCTGTGCTCCACGCAGTCAGCACCGTCCGGGTCTGACATCACCACAGCCCGCTGGACTCCACGCTGTCAGCAGCGTCCGCTTCTGACATCACGACAACCTGCTGGACTCGACGCTGTCAGCACCGTTCGTGTCCGACGTCACCACAGCCCGCTGCTCTTTACGATGTGTGCACCGTTCGCGTCCGACGTCACCACAGCCTGCTGCATTCCACGCAGTCAGCACCGTCCGTGTCCGAAGTCACCACAGCCCGCTGCATCCCACGATGTCAGCACCGTCTGCGATAGACGTCACCACAGCCCGCTGGACTCCACGCTGTCGGCACCGCATGCGTCCAACGTCACCACAGCCCGCTGCACTCCACGCTGCCAGCACCGTCCGTGTCCGACGTCACCACAGCCTGCTGCACTCCACGCTTTCAGTGCCGTCTGTGTCCGACGTCACTACAGCCCACTGCACTCCACGCTGTCAGCGCCGTCCGTGTCCGACGTCACCACAGCCCGCTGCTCTCCACGCTGTGTGCACCGTCCGCGTCCGACGTCACCACAGTCCGCAGCACTCCACGCTGTCAGCACAGTCCGTGTCCGACGTAACCACAGCCTGCTGGACTCCTCGCTGTCAGCACAATCCGGGTCAGACATCACCACAGCCCGCTGCACTCCACGCAGTCAGCACCGTGCGCGTCCGACGTCACCAAATCCCGCTGGACTCCACGCTGTCAGCACCGTCCATTTGCGACGTCACCACAGCACGCTGCACTCCACGCTGTCAGCACCGTCCATGTCCGACGTCACCACAACCCACTGCACTCCACGCTGTGAGCACCGCCCGCGTCCGACGTCGCCACAGCCTGGTGCACTCCACGCTGTCAGCACCGCCCGTGTCTGACGTCACCACAGCCGGCTCGATTCCACGCTGTCAGCACCGTCCGTGTCCGACGTCACCACTGAATGCAGCAGTCCACGCTGTGAGCATCGTTCATGTCCGACGTCACCACACCCCGCTGCACTCCATGCTGTCAGCACCGACCCCGTCCGACATCACCACAGCCTGCAGCACTCCACGCTGTGAGTACCGTCCGTGTCCGACGTCGCCACAGCCTGGTGCAATCCACGCTGTCAGCACAGTCCGTGTCCGATTTCACCACAGCCCGTTGCACTCCACGCTGTCAGCACCGTCCACGTCCGACGTCAACACAGACCGCTGCACCCCACGCTGTCAGGACCGTCCGCGTCCGACGTCACCACGGCCAGCAGCACTCCACGCTGTGAGCACGGCCAGTGTCCAACGTCACTACAGCCCGCTGCACCCCACGCTTTCAGCACCGTCCGCTTCCGACGTCACCACGGCCCGCTAGACTCCAATCTGTCACCAACGTCCGCTTCCGACGTCAACACAACCCCACTGGACTCCACGCTGTCAGCACCGTCCACGTCCGACGTCACCACAGACCGCTGCACTCCACGCTGTCAGCGCCGTCCGTATCCGACGTCACCACAGCCCGCTGGACTCCAGGCTGTCAGCTTCGTCCTCGTTTGACGTCACCACAGCCTGCTGCACTCCACGCTGTGAGCACCGTACGCGTCCAACGTCACAACAGCCCGTTGGACTCCATGCTGTGAGCACCATCCGTGTCCGATGTCACCACAGCCCGCTGCACTCCACGCTGTCAGCACCGTACAGGTCTCACATCACCACAGCCCGCTGCAGTACACGCTGTCAGCACCGTCTGCGTCCGACGTCACCACAGCCCGCTGGACTCTACGCTGTCAGCACCGCACAGGTCTGACTTCACCACAGCCCGCTGCACTCCACGCTGTCAGCACCGTCCGCGTCTGACGTCACCACAGCCCGCTGGACTCCAGGCTGTCAGCACCGTCCGCGTCCGATGACTTCACAGCCCACAGGACTCCACACTGTCAACACCGTTCGCGTCCGATGTCACCACAGCCAGCTGCACTCCATGCTCCCATCACCGTCCGCGTCCAACTTCACCACAGCCCGCTGCACTCCGCGCTGTGAGCACCGACCGCGTCCGACGTAACCACAGCCCGCCGCACTACACGCTGTCAGCACCATCCGTGTCCGACGCCACCACAGCCTGCTACACTCCACGCTGTCAGTGCCGGCTGTGTCCGGCGTCACCTCCGCCTGCTGCTATCCTCGCTGTGAGCATCGGCCGCGTCTGACGTCACCACAGCCCGCTGCACTCCACACCGTCAGCACCGTCCGCGTCTGACGTCACCACAGCCTGCTGCAGTCCACACTGTGAGCATCGTCCTTGTCCGACGTCAACACAGACCGCTGCGCTCCACGCTGTCAGCACCGTCCGCGTCAGACGTCACCACAGCAAGAAGCACTCCACGCTGTGTGCACCGTCCGCGTCCGACGACACCACAGCCCGCTGGACTCCATGCTGTCAGCACCGTCCGTGTCCGAAGTCACCGCAGCTTGCAGGACTCCACCCTGTCAGTGCCGCCTGTGTCCGACATCACCATAGCCCGCTGCACTCCACGCTGTCAGCACCGTCCGCGTACAATGTCTTCACATCCCACAGGACTCCACACTGTCAGCACCGCCCTCGTCCGACGTCACCACAGCCCGCTGCACTCCACGCTGTGAGCGCCATCGGTGACCGACGTCACCACAGCGCGCTTCTCTCCACGCTGTGTGCACCGACAACGTCCGACGTCACCACAGCCCGCTGGACTCCACTCTGTCAGCTCCGTCCGTGTCCGACGTCACCACACCCTGCTGCACTCCACAGTGTCAGCGTCGTCCGTGTCCGTCGTCACCACAGCCTGTTGGACTCCACGCTGTCAGCACTGTCCGCGTCCGACGTCACAACAGCACGCTGCACTCCACGCTGTGAGCACCGTCCGCGTCCGACGTCACCACTGCCCGCTGGACTCCACGCTGTCAGCACCGTCCACGTCCGACGTCAACACAGACCGCTGCACTCCACGCTGTCAGGACCGTCCGCGTCCGACGTCACCACAGTCCACTGCACTCCACGCTGTGAGCACCGCCCGCGTCCGACGTCGCCACAGCCTGGTGCACTCCACGCTGTCAGCACCGTCCGTGTCTGACGTCACCACAGCCGGCTCGATTCCACGCTGTCAGCACCGTCCGTGTCCGACGTCACCACTGAATGCAGCAGTCCACGCTGTGAGCATCGTTCATGTCCGACGTCACCACACCCCGCTGCACCCCATGCTGTCAGCACCGACCCCGTCCGACATCACCACAGCCTGCAGCACTCCACGCTGTGAGCACCGTCCGTGTCCGACGTCACCACAGCCCGCTGCACTCCACTCTGTCATCACCGTCCGCTTCCGACGTCACCACAGCCGCCTGGACTCCACGCTGTCAGCACCGTCCGTGTCCGACGTCACCACAGCCCGCTGGAATCCACGCTGTCAGCACAGTCCGTGTCCGATTTCACCACAGCCCGTTGCACTCCACGCTGTCAGTACCGTCCACGTCCGACGTCAACACAGACCGCTGCACCCCACGCTGTCAGGACCGTCCGCGTCCGACGACACCACGGCCAGCAGCACTCCACGCTGTGAGCACCGTCAGTGTCCAACGTCACCACAGCCCGCTGCACCCCACGCTGTCAGCACCGTCCCCTTCCGACGTCACCACAGCCCGCTGGACAACGATCTGTCACCAACGTCCGCTTCCGACGTCAACACAGCCCACTGGACTCCACGCTATCAGCACCGTCCACGTCCGACGTCACCACAGACCGCTGCACTCCACGCTGTCAGCGCCGTCCGTATCCGACGTCACCACAGCCCGCTGGACTCCAGGCTGTCAGCACCGTACGCGTCCAACGTCACAACAGCCCGTTGGACTCCATGCTGTGAGCACCATCTGTGTCCGATGTCACCACAGCCCGCTGCACTCCACGCTGTCAGCACCGTACAGGTCTCACATCACCACAGCCCACTGCACTACACGCTGTCAGCACCGTCTGCGTCCTACGTCACCACAGCCCGTTGGACTCTACGGTGTCAGCACCGCCCGGGTCTGACTTCACCACAGCCCGCTGCACTCCACGCTGTCAGCACCGTCCGCGTCCGACGTCACCACAGCCCGCTGGACTCCACGCTGTCAGCACCGTCCGCGTCCGATGTCTTCACAGCCCACAGGACTCCACACTGTCAGCACCGTCCGCGTCCGATGTCACCACAGCCAGCTGCACTCCATGCTGCCATCACCGTCCGCATCCAACTTCACCACAGCTCGCTGCACTCCACGCTGTGAGCACCGCCCGCGTCCGACGTCACCACAGCCCGCCGCACTACACGCTGTCAGCACCGTCCGTGTCCGACGCCACCACAGCCCGCTGCACTGCACGCTGTCAGCACCATCCGTGTCCGACGTCACTGCAGCCTGCTACACTCCACGCTGTCAGTGCCAGCTGTGTCCGGCGTCACCCCCGCCTGCTGCAATCCTCGCTGTGAGCATCGTCCGCGTCTGACGTCACCACAGCCCGCTGCACTCCACGCCGTCAGCACCGTCCGCGTCTGACGTCACCACTGCCTGTTGCAGTCCACACTGTGAGCATCGTCCATGTCCGACGTCAACACAGACCGCTGCACTCCACGCTGTCAGCACCGTCCGCGTCCGACGTCACCACAGCAAGAAGCACTCCACGCTGTGTTCATCGTCCGTGACCGACGTCACCACAGCCCACTGCACTCCACACTGTGTGCACCGTTCGCGTCCGACGTCACCACAGCCCGCTGCACTCCACGCTGTTAGCACTGTTCGCGTCCGACAGCACCACAGCCTGCTGGACTCGACACTGTCAGCACCGTCCGCGTCCGACGTCACCACACCCCGCTGCACTCCACGCTGTCAGCGCCGTACCTCTTTGACGTCACCACAGCCTGCTGCACTCAACGCTGTGTGCACCGTCCGCGTCCGACGACACCACAACCCGCTGCACCCAATGCTGTCAGCACCGTCCGCGTCCGACGTCACCACAGCCCGCTGGACTCCATGCTGTCAGCACCGTCCGTGTCCGACGTCACCGCAGCTTGCTGGACTCCACCCTGTCAGTGCCGCCTGTGTCCGACGTCACCATAGCCCGCTGCACTCCACGCTGTGAGCGCCATCGGTGACCGACGTCACCACAGCGCGCTTCTCTCCACGCTGTGTGCACCGTCAACGTCCGACGTCACCACAGCCTGCTGGACTCCACTCTGTCAGCTCCGTCCGTGTCCGACGTCACCACAGCCTGCTGCACTCCACAGTGTCAGCGTCGTCCGTGTCCGTCGTCACCACTGCCCGCTGGACTCCACGCTGTCAGCACCGACCGTGTCCGACGGCTCCACAGCTTGCTGTACTCCACCCTGTCATTGCGTCTGTGTCCGACGTCACCACAGCCCGCTGCACTCCACGCTGTCAGCACCGTCCGCGTCCGACGTCCCCACAGCCCACTGGACTCCACACTGTCAGCACCGTCCGCGTCCGACGTCACCTCAGCCCGCTGCACTTCGCGCTGTCAGCGCCGTCCGTGACCGACGTCACCACAGCCCGCTGCACTCCATGCTGTGTGCACTGTCCGCGTCCGACGTCACCACAGCCCGCTGCACTACACGCTGTGTGCACCGTCCGCGTCCGACGACACCACAGCCCGCTGCACACAACGCTGTCAGCACCATCCGCGTCCGACGTCACAGCAGCCCGCTGCACACAACGCTGTCAGCACCATCCGCGTCCGACGTCACCGCAGCCCGCTGCACACCACGCTGTCAGCACCGTCCGTGTCCGACACACCACAGCCCACTGGACTCCACACTGTCAGCACCGTCCGCGTCCGACGTCAGCACATGCCGCTGCACTCCAAGCTGTGAGCACCATCCGCGTCCAACATCACCACAGCCCGCTGGACTCCATGCTGTGAGCACCATCCGTGTTGAACATCACCACAGCCTGCTGCACTCCACGCAGTCAGCACCATCCGGGTCTGACATTACCACGGCCTGCTTGACTCCACGCTTTCAGCACCGTCCGCGTCCGACGTCACGACAGCCTGCTGGACTCGACGCTGTCAGCACCGTTCGTGTCCGACGTCACCACAGCCCACTGGACTTTATACTGTCAGCACCGTCCGCGTCCGACGTCACCAAAGGCCACTGCACTGCACGCTGTCAGCGCCGTCCGTGTCCGTCGTCACCACAGCCCGCTGGTCTCCACGCTGTGTGCACCGTCCGCGTCCGATGTCACCACCGCCCGCTGCACTCCACGCTGTCAGCACCGTCCGTGTCCGAAGTCACCACAGCCTCCTGGACTCCACGCTGTCAGCAGCGTCCGTGTCCGACGTCAACACAGCCCGCTGCACCCCACGCTGTCAGCACCGTCTGCGTTAGACGTCACCACAGCCCGCTGGACTCCACACTGCCGGCACCGTCCGCGTCCGACGTCACCACAGCCCGCTGCACTCCACGCTGGCAGCACCGTCCGTGTCCGACGTCATCACAGCCTGCTGCACTCCACGCTTTCAGTGCCGTCTGTGTCCGATGTCACCACAGCCCATTGCGCTCCACGCTGTCAGCGTCGTGCGTGTCCGACGTCACCACAGCCCGCTGCTCTGCACGCTGTGTTCACCGTCCGCGTCCGACGTCACCACAGCCCGCAGCACTCCACGCTGTCAGCACCGTCCGTGTCCGACGTCACCACAGCCTGCTGCACTCCACGCTTTCAGTGCTGTCTGTGTCCGACGTCACCACAGCCCACTGCACTCCACGCTGTGAGCACCGTCCGCTTCTGACGTCACCACAGCCCCCTGCACTCCACGCTGACACCACCGTGGCCTGACGCTCCGCCTACGAAACTCGCCACGCGGCACGCAAGATTACATTCACTTTCACGAATAAAAAAGACCTCTCAGGGCCAAACTACAGTCTTAGAACTACTCTTTAATGCTTAACGTGACATATTACAGCTTTAGTTGCCGCTGCAGTCCCGCACGCCCGTGTACAAGGCCGCCATGCCAGCTACCGCCTGCGATATTTTCTGATGAGGAATATCTCCAGAATTATTATTGGATTTTAATTTGGGATAGTGTGTATCCCTCTTTATAACGAACTGAACTCCGCTGGGGACACTTTCATTCTGGTATCTGAATTTCGGAAGAAATGACAATCCATTCTTCCGCAAGAGCCACAGTCGGAGATGGTATACTGTGTTATTCACAAGAATGAAACTGATGTAAAGATTACACCATGTATTCTTCCGCGTTTACTGGAATCTCACTGGATTTTATTTCACATGGAGCAGGAGCCAACAAGTCTCGAGTACAGTCAAGTACCATAATAGTAAAAAGTTTATTCTGTGCGTTACGCGCACATCGGTAGGAATCGTACATTCAAACAGCTGTACCGGCGCATTTAACTCGGACAGCACTGGCCAGATAGCTGGTCAACCTCACCTGCTGTTGTACAGCAACAAGGCAGTAAACGGTTAGGATTTTTAAAGTCCCAGAGCGAAGCCATCTCGCTAGCATTACGGTGGAGTCGACAGGAGGCAGGAGCGAAGAATAACATTTCTGCACCGAGAGCGGGTCGGGGGAAAACACAACACCAGCGCTTCTGGATGGTCAGACAGCGGACCTCAGAGAAATTTAGTGCGGCAAAGCCGCAGGACAGGATCACGTCGCACACTAGAAAAATCTCTTTAACCTAGCACGGCACAGCGAGATCCGCTGATACCTCCGTAACAGCAAGACCTATGCGGTGTGTCGTCAGGTAAACATGAGCCACCACTTCGCTCCATACGTACCCCAGCATTGTAGCTCGTAAGGCAGGCGGTCAGACGGATCGATGACGTACATGACCTTCGCAATTGATTGCTGTTTACAGTAAAGCGACGCCTGGCACACGCTACTGAGCAACGGCAGCCGTTATTGGTTGAGACGGCTACCTCGCCGTAATTACCAGTCTTTGAGTGTAACACCACAACCTGCCACTGTTGCACATGGGTGGATCCAGAAGTCTTCACTATAGTCCAGGGACAGGGCACCAGCGTTGCTGATTCTTCGTCGGACTGACTGGGGTAGGGTGACCAGAAGTCCCATATTTTATGTGATCGTCCCTTATTTAGCTGCACTGTCCCTATGCACCGACAACATACTGGTGGGGATAACATCGACTAATCACGCAGTCAATCAGATGAATAAAATCAGTCAAGGCTACAGTTAGAAATAGCAGTAAAATAAGTAAATTTGACGAGTCAAATATTCACAGATCTAATAGTTTTGCAGTTTCAAGGAATGTACTAAATCTTGCAATTTCCGACAGAATTGAGGACAGGGAAACTGATCCACAAGACGCAACATAGTTAAAATCAGCACGTAGCGAAATATGCCGCGGAGTTTTCCACAACACAAAACGCAATCCTTTTTCATAAAATCGGGAACGTTCCAAAGTCCGTCCGGAACTGGACGGTGCACAAATAGAATCAAGGTCTGGCGCAGAAAAAAGGTATACTCCATTTCTCTATCATTACCAAGGACTTCGACCCCTTCAATGGCAAGCTCCTTCATAACAAAAATAGGCAGTGCCGTCGAACATCCAGGAGCCATGTTCAACGCAGAGCAAAAAAGGAGAGAGAGGACAAATAGTGAACTGAAGTCCTTGTAAGAATACGACATGCACACAGGAGTCATATATAAATTGACGCAACGAGCAGCATTGAAAGAAAGTACTTTCACAACAAGAAACAAAAGCATGCCCCTGAGTGGCCGCTCAGTTTGACGCGCCATGTCACGGATTGCGCGGCCGGCCGGAGATTCGAGTCCTCTCTCGGGCATGGCTGTGTGTGCGTGTGTGTGTGTTGTCCTTAGCCTAAGTTAGTCTAAGTAGTGTGTATGTCTAGGGGCCGATGGGCTCAGCAGTTTGGTCTCTTAGGAATTTACACATACTTGAAGAAGATACAAAACTCGATTTGCTGACCTACTTCATTACGTCATCAATAAATAAAAGATACACATAGCGCAAACTACAGACCTACTCGAGTGCTTTAGGAAGATTTGCAATGGTCCAATTCTTAAGAGAAGTGTTAACCATTAAAAAAAATTAAGACACACCCCCAAAATGAGCTTTCAACCCACCTTCCCCAAATTCCTGTATTTTGCTTTGAAAATGTTAAAGTCTCTGTGCGTTACCATAATAAAATCTTACAATTACTTTCCGTAAAATTCTTAAGCCATCAACCATTCTAGGAGAAAAGACAACTATTTGAGACACACCCCCAAAATGTGCCGCTTTGGAAATGCGTATAAACTGCTTTACGTAACTGTTGATTCAGTGAGCCGTTTGCAGAACTGTCGTCCGTCGCTTGTCGCAGCTCCGAGCGTCCTTCCACCCCATCAGGCCCGCGTCGTCTTCCGCAAGGCGAGGCCCTCACGCTGCCAAACTACCACTCACTAAGACATGTGTTAACGGTCGGTTCCATACCACTTGTCCAGAAAGAGTTTTAATAAATACATAAGGGAAGGGAATACAAGTCCAGTACAAAATAGAACAGAGCCTTTTTGAAACCAGAGTCAATATGGAAGCACTGAGCTAACAGGGGCGCAAAATGCAGTATACAGAAATCAAGGCCGGCAACGCCACGTAGCCACATTGAACGACATCGCAAGAGAGACGTTACAGACATCCAGAACAACTCAAAGAGGTGGCTAACAGACGGAAGGTTAAACCAAACAGACGCCCAATTTAGGTCAACTCCGGAGAGGACAGCAACTTGCACTATTTAAGGGTGGGATGTAAGCATACACACACACACACACACACACACACACACACACACACACACACACACACTGCATCGAAGATGTCAGGTAATATCTACACCATTGGGCGGGCCATTAGAGTAATAGAATAAAAATGAATCAACTGCAGCCAAGGCGCACTATTCAGGCTCATTCTTTCGGAATTTCACGTAAGCGAACAGCCAAGCCATCAGTCAGAGTTTTATAACGAGGCTCAAAATTCGTGTCCAGGATCACATGGTGAACGGGCCTGAGAGAGCATAGTGCCATCTCTCGGACATCAGTGCATGGTGCAGTCCAGCGAATCGGTTGGCATATAGGCGCACAATGCTTTGCAGTCAGTGCGAAAGACATTTAACAGTGTAATTACTTATGGTGAGTTATGTTGATGATATCCTTTGTGTGATTGAAAAAAAAGCGATCTATTCAATTACGTCTTTTTTATTTATTTTACAAGACATGCATCTTCCAATATGGCAGAGAATAATGAGCAACAGAAATACAACTCCTCCAAATTGAATTTTATAAATAAACAGCATATCCTCTGCTTTGTAATTGAATTTCTTGCTATGAGATCCTTCCTCCCCAGCATGTAGTCGTCAATAGCCAGGTGTGGAAAGGGAGGGGCCGAGGGAATTTGCCAGAGGGGGAGAGGTTAATTAATTTATTGATTTAATTAATTAGTCACTCAAACTAATGGAGAGGGAGGGGGCCTGAAACTGTGCCTATATTGGCGAGGGGGAGGGGGGAAGGTTGAAGGTTTTCAGAGAGGTGGCGGAGGATAGGGGGATGATGGGTCAGAGGGGAGGGCTGGAGATTTCTCAGTAGGGGAAGGGAGTAATTAATATATCAATTTAATTAATTAGTCAATTAATTTGATATCAAAAGTGTACTTGTATCAACGAAGTGTTTCCCAGAGCGGCAGGGGTAGGGGAGGGGGGAGGGTTGAGGGGGCTTTATCAGAAGGACGTATTATCCCCAGGTGGTCATACATAAATTAACAGAGCAATTTGTTAAGGGCAAGGGGAGGGGTCATAAATCAATCAAGTTTTTCCCTGAATGTTTGCAACCTGCACTAAAAAATTGTCTCAGAACACATGTTTTCCCTCTACTCAAAGTCGTTACATCTTTCACCACCAGAGCATTCCTGAAGCATATTATTATGTAAATATTGCTTAATATCATGCTAAGAGACACAAGAACACGTTGGTTACTGAGCTCAGTCTTTGTACAAAGGGAAAGTAAGCAGTGTGAAAATGGCAAACCTATAGGTAAAAGCATTCATGTTCTTAAAATCATGCACCGGGTATTAATTTGCTCAAAGTTTTGAGTTGTAACGAAACTCTGTTCAGTGGCAGGATGGATGGAAAACTAAAATTGTCAAACTTTATTCTATGTTTCCTGTTTGACCTTTATTATTTTTCTAAAAATAAGTACCAGTGTACTCTAACAACACCAAATACTTTTTATATGCACCTGTATACACTCTCCTGTTTCTTTCTTGTAGTAGGCTCTGAGTCACAAAAAGTCCCACTTACCCCTCGCAATACCAAGGGGGGGAGGCAGTACTTCATGCCCGCCTTTCGAAAAAGCTGTAATTTAGTCAGTTAATTTTTTATTTTAAAATTCTGAAAAATGTTTGTTGGTTCTAATGAATTCTTCTGCCAGACTTCATGAACCTTTAAAAATTTCCAGTTAAACACTACCCACAAATTTAAGTCTCTGTAACAGTTTTCACTTTCCCGCTAAGTGTGTTATTCAGTGGTTCGTGGTTCAGGGCCGTATTTACACACCAGTATTTCTTAAAAAGTATGTTGAAAATAAAAGTCAATAACAATGAACGAAGTTTGCATTTTTCCAATTTTTTTTTTGGCGGTCATGAAGTCAGTGGTATACATTATTGAAAGTGTGTTGATATTGCAAAGAACGTGATAAAACGTGATTTGAGTCTCTAGATCATTCTTACAAATCAACAACTCTTTAAAAAGTGTGTTGTTTATATAAATCAACAACAATTAACGAATTTTTGTTTCTTTTGATTTTTTTCGGGAGGGCACAAAGTACGCTCTCACCCCCTCACCCCTTGGTAACGTGCGTTGTGAAAAATCCCCTTGGCGTCATCATAGAGGTGGAGCATTACATAAGGTAAATGTTGAACGAAAATCAAAATCAAAGCAATCGCTTTTAACAAAGAAATCTGAAGAATCCATCAGAAAGAACCATTTCAGCGGTGACTTGTGTCATGCTATTGTGGCATCAAACATCCCTTTTCGAAATCTAAAAAATCCTAATTTCAAAGGTTTTCTTGAAAAGTACTGCAATCAGTCGGTTCCGGCAAAGGCAAAGTTGCGTAAAAATTACGTGGATTCAGTTTCCACTGACGCACTGCGTAGAACCCGAGAGAATATTACGGAATCTTGCACATGGATTTATGTTGATCAAAATACTGACAGTCTTGTCCGGTACACTGTAAATCTGATTGTTGGCACGTCGGACCCAGATGCCACTTCTAGGACTTAGCTGATTTGTTCAAAACAGCTCCCAAAGAGTAACTAGCAAACAATTGCACACTTTGAATGTGCTGAATCCAAAAGGCCTGGATAGAAACGAGGTGCTTCTGTCTTCCAGATGCCGCTGCATATATGATTGTAGCGTTTCAGTTGCTTCAAATTTTCTACCCTTTCATACTGCATGTACATGGCACCAACCGTATAGCAGAGCAAGTATGGCTAGAATTCCCTAACGTAAATTAAATTATCTCTATAGTAAAGAATTTTTTTTCCCAGCCACATAAACATGTTAATCGCTGGAGCAGGTGGTTAGCGGCAGTGGGCTACAATAAGCACCTGCCAGGACCGCAGAAGGTAACTGGAAATCTAATGTACGATGTCGCCTCTGTAACTTTTGCAAAGCACGTGCTCCAAAATTCTTCAATCCAGCGGGACATGGCATATATTAGAGCCCACTACACATTTGTAGCGAGGACCATTTCCGAATTAGAAGGCTCGGGAGACCGACCAACGAGAGCATATCCTTACTGAAGGAAGTGAAAAAGAAAGTTAATGAAGCGCCGAGTGAAGTGGGAGGAAAAGCATGAGCGAAAACGGCTGAATTACTATACAACAGCATACATAAGTAACGGAAAATCCTCGTCCCTTGATTGCAGTATTCATGTCTAACATGAGACGAAAGTAAAACTCACCCCTGTCACATCTGTTGAGGAAGAACTTTTTTTCCGGCTTATAGATCAATACTGACTGACAAGCACCTTAGCTTTACTCTGGAAAACGTAGATAAGGTTTTAGTTATTTAGCGCGAGGCCAGCTATGGTCTGAACGTATGAAACCACTGGTTTATCAGCAATTAATTACATTACATATTACACTATTTCAACGTATGGCTGTATGGGTTTTATACTATATTTTTACCTTAGGAAAACTGAGGAGGTTTGAGATCAGTTTGTGCATGAAAGTGGTATAGCATCTGCTGTGTAGAGTTGTTGTGCATATTTATATTTTCCTTTTTTTTATGAGTAACAATATGCTCATATGTCAAGAATGTTTACTTTACATTGTAGTTAGTTCTACTACATAATACTTTTTAGGGCCTATTTCAGGTTTTATATAGCCAAAATGAAGATCTAAAAGAGCATATTTTAGGTGCCAAAAATGTACTTTCACGACCTAAAAAATGCGTGGTCTAGCAATAATCAGTTGCACAAACGCGTATACATAACAACATATAATATGCCTTTTGATTTATCATCTTATAAGAAGTTTTGTCGTCGTTTATAATGTGTGCCTTCAGTGACATATTATGATAACAAGTGGGACATAATAACTCATTTTTAACGAAATGAAGCCTAAGACAGACATCCAGCTACGTCCATGAAAAGAAATGCTAATGTAGACCAATTATCTGTTAGAAGATAAACAAAATAAAGGTGACTGACACAGACAACAGTTTTAATTTTTCTTTTATATCATAAATGGTTTCAATCTACACATCAAAATCCAACATGATAGAAGTAACGTAACTACAGGATAGAGTCGTGGACCTGAAATGCCATCTGACGTTTTAAAGAAGAAAAAGACAGGGAATTGTAAGAGTTTTTTATTCCCTTATCAGTTAGTATGTACTGCCAAATAACAATTTACCAACAGATGAACAAGATCATATTAGACAGGCCTTACATACTGCAAAAACCACGATATGCTGAAAAGACAACTTGCAGACATTATAATGTCTGTAATGAATTACAGCCAAATTACAGAAATATGTCAAAAATAATCAGAAATGCCGAGATGTACGGATCTGAAGCAACCATGTTGGGCAAGGGAGTCTGCATACATCTGGCGAATAAGGGTCTGAAAATTTGAAGAGACATTTGGCGAACGGAAAAACAGGGTGAATTTTGGATATATGGATATATGGATTTAAGCATGTTACAGAAGAGAAGATTGAGATTTTCAAGCACATCATGATTGTGAACGGTAAGAATTTGACTCAAAAGATGTGGAACGAAACAGATTTAACGGGGAAGAACTGAGTGAAAGAAGTCGGAAAATAATGGGAAGCAACTGCGATATTGGAAAAGATTGATGCACAGAAACACAAGATAGATTGTGGCACAGGAAAAAAGTGGGATATCCTAGCTGGACTAGTACCGGGCTCAAAAACAAGACGAAAATAGGGAGAAACAAGAGGAACGAGAGGTATTGTTTAGAAGGATGAAGTGAAGAACAACTCATTCGAAAATCCAAACTCTAAGGCGCTGCAGTCATGGACTGTGTGACTGGTCCCGGCGGAGGTTCGAGTCCTCCCTCGGGCATGGGTGTGTGTGTTTGTCCTTAGGACAATTTAGGTTAAGTAGTGTGTAAGCTTAGGGACTGATGACCTTAGCAGTTAAGTCCCATAAGATTTCACACACATTCGAACATTTTTGAGAATCCAAATGATCGATACGAACAAAGAAGTAAGTAAACTGCCACTGACAGACAGTTTAGGGCAAAAAATATCTTATTTCATTCGCTAACTTTTTTTAAAATTTGTGTAAACTACTAGAATTTTTTTCAAATTATTTACTTTTGCCTTGCTTTGCAGAAGATCCCTTAGTATTTCGCTTAAGCTGGGAAGAATGAAATTAGATCCAGAACAAAAAAAGACAATTAAAAACATAAAGAAAGAGATGAGACATAGCGCTTATACTTTTTTTTCTCCAATCCCTTAACTGCATCACGTTCTATAGAGCGTGCACCACATGAACTGCATACATAAACGTGGAAAAATAACCTGTCGAGACTGTGATGTAATGATATCACTAAAAACACGTTGCGTATCATTCCTAGCGCTAACGAGTTGATGAAGGAAAACAATATCAAAGAAAGAAAAGTCAAGCTTGAGTTCAAAATTTTATTCAAGATGCAATAAAAATTTTTAGCCCTATAAGTTCATCATTAAGTGCTTAGCATGCAGGGTATTCCCAAATTCCCGTTATAGATTTCTAGGACTTTTAGAGTGGAGTGAATAATAATTTGTTTAGAAACCCATTTTCGGAAACGTCACCCAACGACGCTACAGACCGACAAAGTTACATGCGCCGGTGTCTGTAAATGTAAGTATATGCTGGATGATTCCGTGATGATGTTACAACATTCTAAGACGATGGAGAAGGATAAATGTATCAATTTGGAGTAAAGTCCTTGTACGGCAACGAACGATCGAATGTTATAAGCGAAAACCATTTTGATACCTCTGACAGTGGAATACATGTACTGGTACTGTTGTTGCTAAGATTTTAGGACAAGCAACTTCCGGATGTGCTAGTAGGGACCAAAACAAGAAAAAACGTTCCGTAAACTAGGGCTCTAAAACACATACCTGAGGCGCTACGAGCACTTGTTTATCTATGCTGCTGTGAAACATCTCCTCTGCTGAACAAGTGTTCATAGCTCTTAAGGTATACATTTTAAAGCCCACGTTTGCTAAATGTCTTTTCTTGTTTTGGGTGAATACTTCTACCTCCGAAAGTTGCCTACCCTACAATTTCAGCAACAACAGTAGCGGTACATGTATTCCGCTACCAGAGATATAAGAACGACTTTCTCTTGCAACCTTAGTCCTTCGTCTCCGGACCAGGGACCCTTACCTCAAATTGATACATTTATCTTCCTGCTTTCATCCAAGAAAGTTTGTAACATCATTAAGGAATCATATGCACCGGCGCCTGTAAATGTATGTGTGCACAGTATAACTTTGAGGCTCTGCAGCGACGTTGGATGACGTTTCTAGACATGTGTTCCTGCTCAAAGTGTTACGTACTCACTCCTCTCTACAAGTCATAGAAGTTTGTAACGGGAATTTACGAACACCCTGTACGGTCCGTCATTGTTTCTACGTAGCAATTTAGAACCTGTTCTTTCAGTAGAGGTTGTATAAGGTTGAAGCAGAGATCATTTACGTTTAGTAGCAGATTTCTTCACATTGCAGTTTCCTTGATAATGACCACATTTCAGTTATCTACGTTATAGGAAACTAGTACGAACTTTCGATCGAGCGTCTACGAATGTAACGAGAGACAGGTTTCTACGCAACAGACAGTCCTGAGAAGATACCGTATACGAATACATCTTTACGTAAGTAAAGCCGCATGATATGTGCGTGATCTACCAAATAACTTCAGAGCGTTCGCCAACTATGTCAGAAACCAAGGCAGCGAGCTTCGCCTTGGAGACCTGGGCTCTGTGTTAAAGGCACTCAGTACGTGTCAGCTACGTCATTGGTGGCTACATTAACAAGTTGAGGCTGTCACCGTTCCGGAGGCTGATCTGAATACCCCTATGCGTTGCTGAGCGTGTTCCTACAGAATGTGGTACGCCCTTGTCTTCCTCCGACCCTTGAACTTACCCCCACAACCAACCTCAAGGGGACCAACAGCTCAATGGGAACCAGAATCACGATGCAACAAGACATTTTTACATTAAAAAATCAATGCCGGCGATGAAACAAGAAACTTACCGAGAAACTTTGTAGTGCTAACTGTAGAGCATCAGTAGAAAGGCTTCGAACTTCCGCAGTTGAGTGTTGTGCTCCGGTGTGCTTGGACAGCCGGCACGTAAATAGGACAAACACTCAGCTCAATAAAACCACAAGGATCATCTCTGGGTGGAGATAACTGCTCCCCTATACCGGCTTCCAATACTCAGCCATATAGTCCCTCCTATGGTAAGAAGACAAGAAGCACTTTTGAAAGAATATTCCAAAATGATGAATAGTCTTCAAGTTCCCACCATGAAGATATTCCTGGGTTGACAACAAGCCGAGCTGGTTACAGATTCCCAACCCTGCGACTGGCGAAACGACTTGCTGATAGCAGCTTCACCATTAACACTAATGGAGTGAATCCAGGACTATGAGTGACCCACCCAAAGTGCGGCATATTCAGTACCCTCTGCAGAAACGAAGGGTTCTGAACTCCCATACGTAATGAAGACAAGAAGACCTAGGCCGCAAGGTTCGCAGGAGAGCTTCTGTAAAGTTTGGAAGGCAGGAGACGAGGTACTGGCAGAAGTGAAGCTGTGAGTACCGGGCGTGAGTCGTGCTTCGGTAGCTAAGTTGGTAGAGCACTTGCCCGCGAAAGGCAAAGGTCCCGAGTTCGATTCTCGGTCGGGCACACAGTTTTAATCTGCCAGGAAGTTTCATATCAGCGCACACTCCGCTGCAGAGTGAAAATCTCATTCTGGAAACATCCCCCAGGGTGTGGCTAAGCCATGTCTCCGCAAAATCCTTTCTTTCAGGAGTGCTAGTTCTGCAAGGTTCGCAGGAGAGCTTCTGTAAAATTTGGAAGGTAGGAGACGAGGTACTGGCAGAAGTGAAGCTTTGAGTACCGGGCGTGAGTCGTGCTTCGGTAGCTCAGTTGGTAGAGCACTTGCCCGCGAAAGGCAAAGGTCCCGAGTTCGAGTCTCGGTCGGGCACACAGTTTTAATCTGCCAGGAAGTTTCATATCAGCGCACACTCCGCTGCAGAGTGAAAATCTCACTCTGGAAACATCCCCCAGGCTTTGGCTAAGCCATGTCTCCGCAATATCCTTTCTTTCAGGAGTGTTAGTTCTGCAAAGTTCGCAGGAGAGCTTCTGTAAAGTTTGGAAGGTAGGAGACGAGGTACTGGCAGAAGTGAAGCTGTGAGTACCGGGCGTGCGTCTTGCTTCGGTAGCTCAGTTGGTAGAGCACTTGCCCGCGAAAGGCAAAGGTCCCGAGTTCGAGTCTCGGTCGGGCACACAGTTTTAATCTGCCAGGAAGTTTCATATCAGCGCACACTCCGCTGCAGAGTGAAAATCTCATCCTAATTACTGGTAGCTTAAATCATCAGAATGTCTTACAAAATTGAGGATACTAATGGTCTTTTGAAAATAATTGTTTCGTGACCGAAACAGAATTGAATGATTCAGTTTTTATCCCTCAGAAAATGTAATTTTACCCACAGGCTGGGGTAGACTTAGACTTAGAATACGTTTGATGGCCAATAGAACATGTAACAGTTCAAAGACCCCTACACACGCTTCAGGATTTGGGCCAACCGACCGCCCTGTTTCGTGGCAGCGTTCAGCCACGTCTCGACAGACTGCACTCGGCGATTACAGCGCCGGTGTGTTGTGATTTGCTAACCTTAACTTCATTGAGTTTGTTCTGAAAGTTGCTCCTTGGTTTTGTACAGAAACAAGGAGGGTTTTCCTTGGCTGTTCTAGACGTAACAAAGCAAAAAAATTTAAGTTTCAACCTAGTGTAATCCATTGATGTTTTTTAACACTTGCACTACACAGGGACACTCAGGGGCTCAGCGTTTAGTTGCCTGTAAGTTCTGAGCATGCTTGAACGACCACCGTAAGGCGCGACGGTGGAACGTCGTACGGTACAGAGCCCACAGATCTTGGCTTAACTGCCTGGGTCGCGAGGATGGTATAAACCTCTATAAAAAAAATCAATCTCAAGGTGTGCTACGCGCTGAGGAGACGCACGGCTGTTGAGGTAGAACAGTTGTTAGCGGGCGAACTCTGGGAACCTGCCACCCCCCCCCCCCCCCCGCCCGCCCCCGGTTGTACTGGTTGTATTAGGCTTACCCAGGCAAGTGGGGCTCTGTCTGGGTGGACATTCCTTTCCTTAGCTGCTCGTGGGACCACCATGAAACGAAATACGCATAGTGTGCAAGCACGAGTCTCTAAGAAAGGAAAGTTCAATGCTTTACAGTATGACCCCCAATTGTTCCCTTCCCTGCCCACACCAGGGGAGGAACGACGGTCTAAATTACCTGGTGAGACGTATTCTCCTCTATTTCTGGTTTGCAGCCGAACAGATGCGGATTCATTTCTGACCACAAAGCCTCAGTTTTTGTGGAAAATTTAGAGGACAAGTGTGGAGAAGTTGAGGGAATGTCTACAATGAGGTCTGGAGCAGTCATCATTCAGATAGCATCCCCAGCAGTCATTTGCATTGCTTGCTTGTGACAAGCTCGGTGATGTTTGTCTCCATTACGCCTCATAAGAACCTCAATATGGTTCAGAAACTTTTCATCGTGACCTGTTGTTGCAGTCTGACGACGAGCTCCGTTCAAATCTGGAACGCCGTGGTGTCCACTTTGTACGACGTGTCTTCAGGGGACCTAAAGGTAGTAGGGTCGCCACCGGCGCCTTCATCTTGGCTTTAGAGGGTGACACCCTGCCCGAGAAGGTCGACATCGATGTGATGTTAAGCCTTACGTCCCTCCTCCCAACGCTGCTTTAAGTGCTGGAGGTTTGGGCATATGTCATAGAGATGTGACGCCAACCCTACCTGTCGGCATTGTGGACGTGCCTCCCACACCAACGTCCCGTGTTCGCCGCCCCCCTGTTCGTGCCAACGCTGTGCTTCAGTTCATCAGATAATTGTAACCACCACTTCGAAAACCATTGTGGTGATCCTCACATTTCTTGTGCCAGCCTAGAATATCTTTCCCGAGATTCTCAGGACTTGCGCTCATTCGTCCATGTGGTAAATGCTCGTACTAAAGTCTTGAAGATACCGGCAGACGGTAGAATCCAGTCAAGGTGTTTATTACGGAAGACGTTCCAGTCCGCTTTTTCGGTTAAATATGGACTGAGGAATTGCTGTTATATTAGGTTGGTGCACAAGCTAATGGCGTTTTTGTTTCGCATGTTGGTATTTCGGTTGCTAAGGATTGATGGATTACTTTTATTTGCAGTTCACTGTTCACATGGGTTTCCATACTGGTATTTTGTCATTGGAGGAAGTGGAGCTATGGAGCTAGAAAATGCAGTGCCATATGGACAAATTGCAATTTTGTACATATTCTTCTGTTTAAGTTGAGTAGTGGAGTGACAGCAGCTGAGGCAGCCAGAAACATGAGGTGTGTGTGTGTGTGTGTGTGTGTGTGTGTGTGTGTGTGTGTGTGGAGATACCACTGGACAAAACACGACAAACTGTTTCCTAGTTAAAAGTCATTAGTGACTGTCTCCAGGTACAGGAAGATCTTTAGGGACTTAAAATCTTTCATGAATTAATCCACAAATGATTCACGTCAGTTTACTGGAGGAATCGTAAATGTGAACTGTGATCATTCCACCACCGTGAGATATTAGCATGCAATGAGAAGGATTAAAAACGGGTTGTATAGGTACTGCATGCTCTAAGCGAAAATCAGGGGGTGGTCATATGTGCATCTGTATGATCATCATAAATCTGCTCGTGAACGACAGCGAAGATTCTTACCCTGTATTGTTAGTGGTCACGGGAAACTGTCTCTTCATGCTGACGTGAGAAGAGAGATGAATGGTTGAGGCCAAACAAAGAAACAACTCCGCTTACAAGGACCTTTGCGCTTCCACAAAAGATAATTTATTAATCTGGTAGAACAGGGACGATGTGGTGTACTACAAATTGCTTCCCCGAGACCTCACCATTACTGATATTTCGCAAAAACTGAGACGTGTTGCAGACGCAATCCAACGACGACCATAACGTAGACTGCCTGATGCGATGATACTCCATGACAACGCCCGCCCCCATGGCTAGACTGACAAAAGAACGCTATACAGAAATTGCGCTGTGAAGTCATTGAACACTCACTTTATTCGCTTGATCTTGCACTCTCAGATCTTTCAGATTTTCCGCTCTATCAAACTGCGTCCAAGAAACTTCCTTTCGTGAGACTTACTCGCCTCAAATTCACGTTATTCGCACAGCTACTGAACCGAAAAGTTACACCCAGCTTAGGCAAACAGATTTGAATAGCCAAGGATAATATATTAAGAATGTCTAAATTGTTATGTATGTTGTGTTTATTAAAGTTACACAAAAATGATACAAACTTAAACAGCATCCTAATAAATGAAATACTTGTGCTGGCTTGTTATAAAGAGATAGTATTAAGAGGGAAATCTGACAATGTTTTCAGTTGCAGCGAACAAGCTATGGTTTCCATTAGCAGTGATAAAACATAAGTCTGACTGGAAACCATTTTTCCAAGCTGCTGAACTGAATTGAAAGAATTGAAAGAAAAATGGATGTTATTTCCATCTATTTCCTCATATTGATGAGTTATTCTACACTAAAGGAAAAATAGCAGCAACAAGGAAGGGCTGTTAGAGATAAACAAAAGCTCATAGTCGTGTATCCACACTGCGGTCTTTCAAAATAAACAAAATTCGACCTAAATATTTCAACTGAGTATGAGGTTACGTAATTAAGTTATGGCTCGTTTCGTTGTGTAGGGGTTTTAATACCTAGTTGCCGCATTACAGGCCAAGTACTGCTGAGTCTAACGTATACAATATAAATACACATGAATCGAATGGTCGAAGGTTCCTATTACTCGGCAATAGCGAATTTTGAGTGTAACATGGAAATTTATAAGTGAAAGGTGGCAATTAAAATCTGCTGGTACTATTTTAACGACTTTAAATGATGAGTACGATAGCAGAAGTACCTTGCAGAATGCAGTTTATTACTGCGAAATGACTTTTGTTGTCGATGGTCCAGCAATTAAATAAAATATTAGTTGAATAACAGGGAACAATAGATTCCTACTTTACGTAATCAGTTATGAACATAGTTCGCAAGATATACACTATTACACGCATACTACGTCTTCATTGCAGAAGCCACGGAAATCTCACAATTTGGCACTACGAAATATTTTTATGTTCGGCGACCACTCGCAAAATGCTCAACACTCTCAAAGCATTTCCAGCACTCCATGTCCTGTGCGACCTGATGCTGCTGCCCCACCTCCATACAGTCTCTCCATTGACCTCGGTAGTAACGAGCGCTGTGATTGACTAGAGCGCTTCCGCAATGTCTCAAAGCCAATGCACACTCAAACATATTGAAACGCTTACAAAATACAGGGTTTACATTTAAATGAGTTAAAAATAAATAAATAAATAAATATTCCTGTGGCTCGACCATAAACTCAGACACATTATTAAATACATAGACCAATCTAACACACATGAAACGAACAGAAACAAAAGTAGGGCAGTAGCCTAATGTCTCTGTGCTTTCTAAAACACAGTAAATATTTGATAAATTTCTTCATGAATAGTATATATCGGATATAAACAGAGACCTAGATGGAAAAATATATTTACAAGGATGCTTCTACCTTTTTTTCGTGTAGCCGTGTCCGCAGCCCATGGCCTCGCGGTCGCGTTCTCACTTCTCGAGCACAGGGTCCCAGCAGGGTCAAGGATTTTCACCTGCCTCGAGATGACTGGGTGTTCGAGCTGTCCTCATCATTTCATCATTCATGAAAGTGGCGAGATTTGGCTGAGCAAAGGTTGGGAATTTGTATGGGCGCTTATAACCGCGCAGTTGAGCGCGGCACAAACCGATCGTCGTGTAACGCGACAAATAGTAATCGACCACTTTGACCTCAATAATTCATGTACTATTGATGTTACATGCCTGTAATTCACACCAATTTAGGTTTACACCAATAGCTTTCTGATGTCGATAGAAAAACTCGGATGAACGGTTTAGATTTTGGAAATTCGTTGCTGGCTGTTACTTGTACAATTCGCAGATACTAAACTTAAAAGTAACATAGATACGGAAAATATGATTACACCATCAGAATCGTCATGCAAATAATGGTGATGTACATGTTTCTTCTTAAGGTATCATGATTCCCCTGGCTATTACTAATTTCTACATGAACTGTGAAATGTCTGCCATTATGGTTTCACAAAGTCGACCAGCTTTGGCACCCCCAGCACACAGATCTCCCTAGACACGAAGCCCATTCCTTGACACCGCTTCGACATTGAATTGGCAGCGACGCGGTCGGCCCAGAGTGTGGCTGCCCCTGTTGATCTCGCTCTGGCTAGTCTTGGGCACCACGCAGCTGCTGACGAGCCCCTGCTTGCCGAGTGGCGCGTGCGGCCATGCACACTCCGAACTTTGAAGATTTTGAGGGCGCCACAACTCGCCCATTGCGTTACAACATCTGAAAGATCTCTCTTCAGATATCGCTCCATTCGCGTGACAGCCACTACTAGCTCCACTGTGAGGATACAAATCAGGTTTGCTTCAAATAGACGCTGTAACGGTCGTTGATTCTACTTTCGAGATTGGATGTGATACGCTGACGTTAGTAGAGAATGCCTTTCAGGCGATAACGACGCACTGAGTTTGAGGGAACACATGTAGTAGGGCTACAAGAAAATTGATATTCCTTTTGCGATATTGCAGAAAAACTTAAAAGGAATGATTGCTGGTAGAGTTGGTCATGGGGATGTATGGTCAAAAGACCACGCTTCGGACGACCATGTAGTGCTACCGAGAAGACCATCATGTTGGAATTACAGCTTTGCTGCATGGTAGTGCGTGTGCAGCAGCAGTTTCAGCAGCTGTTGGCACCACAGTGACACGAGGAGCTGGTCCAAATTGATTAGAGATGAGCTGAGCCAGGCGACCTGTGGCGTGTGTTCCACTCACACCAAACCATCGCCGTCTGCAACTTCAGTGGTGTCAAGGGAGAGCTCATGGCAGGGCAGGGTGGGGGTCAGTTACGTTCCCTGAAGAAATGCTCCTGCCTGTTTGCTGGACACACTGGACCCAAACCAGCAGTTTTCGTCTCGGGCGAAACTTTGTATGACAGCAGGACGACTGCCGTGACTGCCCCACGCACCCTGACACCAGATTTGGTGATTTCAAACAAGACAATGCTCGGCCACATGCCGCTGTTGTAACCCAACATGCTCTACAGAGTACAGATACATTACCTTGCCCTGGTCAGTCACCAGAACTGTCTTCCACTGATCAAATACTGGACATTATCCGAAGGCAGCTAGTCATCCGCAACCAGCGTTAACCTTCCCTGTATTGGCTAAGTGCAACAGGCGTGTATCTCAGTCCTACACGCTGGTATTAGACACGTGTGAAACACAATGTATGCACGTTTGCATGCTTAGATTCAACATTCTGGGTGTTACACGGATTGTTAATGTAACAGCATTTCACATTTGCAATGGCTTATTTCGCGCTGACGTTAACCTGTGATTCCGCAATGTTGGTCACTTAAATATGTCACCTAGACAAATGTATTCCTGAAATTTCATCACTGTAGTTTTTGGTGTTGGGTTTCTTCTACGTCAGTGTGTATATCCATTGAATCTGGTGCAGGATGTCGGTATGTTTCAACAACAGGGATTAGCAAGGGACGACGTGGCGGTTTGTAGATATTACGTATGGTCACTTCTCAAATTTCGATTCAGAGTTGACGAATATAGTTCATGGAATGGGATAGCAAGTCGTCATTCACGGTTTTACGCCGGACGCGTGACTGCTCCGTAGACATGGTGATACGTTGCACTGACGATATCATATCCCAGTATTTAGGAAAAGAATGTCGACCATGGGCTTAAACAGTACCTCTTGAAAGCTTTGGAATTTGGTTCTCGTAATGCTCTCAATGTTCAGTTGACGTATTTTAATATGATCCCACTTTTGCAGATGGTTGACCCTGGAAAAGAGCTTCTGATATGCTGAGTCATTCCTCTTCTAATTGCAGTGTCCTTATCCTTAATCTACAGTCGCTGTGCACAGTGATTCCTTTTGGGATCAAAGTTGGTTACTTCTCATGTATCTGAAAAGATTCTCTAGCAGTCAGTTCCGTTGCTTTCTTAGCAGCACCCAAGCATCTGTAGACACGTATAGGTTGTCACCTACAGATATGAAAGTACATCGATCGCTGATATACTTATAGAAAGATACAGCTCAAGAATTGACGGTTACCTTCGGTAAGCTGTCTACTCCAATGTTCCTCACAAGAATGGAATGAGACATTTAAGAGAAACTGGTGTGCATTTGATTTGAACAGATTTAATATACGTGCATTTTGCACGCTAATCGGAAGAAGTTAATAAAATTCTACAGCAGCGTACTTAGTCTCTCTACAGCAGGGACAAATTACGTTAGTCATTCTATTTTTGTCTCACACGGAACTGGTCGCGTCCAAAGAGTATGGTGACCGTGACAATAGATTAGAGAAAAAATGTTAAAAGAGCTGCTGGTAAATATTCTCGGCTTGCTCAATAATTTGAAACAGGACATTCTTAGACTACATCTACATATGACCCCGATCACTCTACTAAGCAATGAAAATATTTTGAGCAATAGAGAAACTCCCTCAGAAGATAATTCCGTGTGACAGTGAATACCCAGAAGCCAAAAAAGCAGCCTTTGTGACAGTTTCGTATCCAATACGAGAGGGCATTCTGGATCCGAAAGCTGCTGAGCCAAATCAGTTTTCAGACTGGGACGTTCCCAGTGTAGTTTTCAGTCTGTGAAAGGCCAGGAATATCGATCGTGCTCGTTACTGTCACTGAGAATTTCTTTGGCTCTGTGACGTAATGTAAATTCCGTTAAATTACTTTCTTAGGCGCGCAGGGAGGGAGGTACCTGCAAACCAATTAATAACATTTATGTAAAAAGTTGTTACTGACTGACGGATGACACCAGTATTACAACAGAACATCTGTCAGACAAGGCAGACTTGCACCCTGCCCCCATTCACTACTGCTGGTGGATAGCCATAAATGTAAGACGTTGAAGGATACAGCACAGACAGTAGATAGATATTACTACACTATTAATTCGGTTCATGACACCCAGCGCCAGGTGCATTTTGCCTGTATAATGGCTTTTAGGAGCAACAAAATTTTAAAGACTCAGTTTTAAGAAGATAATTTTGGAAACCAAATGACTCATAATCTGCTCATTAAGAGGGAGAATCTTAGTATTTGGTCTACAATACTTGTTTTACCGTATGAAACCTGCGATCTACGTATGTTTCTATAGGATGCATAGCTCACGGCGCACAAATCAACCAGACTTAGTGTTACGTAGTGAGGATATTCAATGTTAGTTGGGCGTCGCTAAGCATGATTACAAAAACGCTTAACAATATTTTCTTGCTTACACTCCTAATGTCAGATATTTAACACACTCGAACAGCATAAACTTCAGATTGCTTTACAAGTGAGTTCAAAACATGGGAGTTCGATTGCATAAAGAACCAGAGGTTTACTATTTGATTTCTAATTGCTATCAATGCTTCTGACTGAGGTTTTTCATGTTCTGTATTTGGTCTCATATATTATTAATTTCAACATATGCTTGATGTAAAACTTTTTCATGACAACTACCTTAAAATGAAACAAAACGCTATACGGTAATTGTTCACATCGTTACCCCAGATAGAGCAATGAAACTTGCTCATTACGATTGTACTGATTGTCATAAACAGGTTTGTATTTACTTTCGTTATGCTAATGTGACGGCGCTACTACATATGTACATCTTTGTAACTACTTACGCCATTCAGTGTATGTAGCTGCTTTAGCGCTTATGTATCCTACTTCCCTTATAACAGGCATAGAACTGTGCTGTTAGTTGTACCAACAGGTCGGCAGTTCATATTCATTCATTAAGTGCTGCAATAGCTCCATGCACTGCTTGGCGCAAATACTAAGTTATTTACCACTTTCCGTTTTAAGCAGGCAGCGTACTATGCCATTTCCTTTCATGCTAATAAGTCAAAACTAAATATTTAATTCCTTGTAACCACTTAGACTATAGAATACATGTAGCTATTACAGCGCTAATATACGCAGTTCGTAGTTAAGAACTGGAAGACGGTTTCATTGTACCTACGTCGGCACAAAGTGTGTAATTTCGAACCGGCAAGGAAATGTACTGCTCGAATTGCGTTTTGCGCTTTAAGTTCAGAACCAAGCTTATTTTGATTGTAACCGCTGTCAGCTTCATACATGCTATATTAGTACAAATCACCAATTAAAATTGTCGCTATGTAGCATCAGACTTGCATGTGCAACGTCATCTGGTGTCACACTTGTACAGTCAGCAATAATGCTATGTTTTACTGATTTTTAACACTTTATTTGTATAAACATTTACTACTATTCTTGCACATTGCGTTGTATTTCCCTCGGTTTAATGCTTTTTGTAAGTGGTACGTAATTTCATACTATGGTGCTGCAGGCGCACCACCCACTCTTGTAACGCAAGTAGTAAAAATTTGTATCCTCACCTAATGATCAGCAATTGTACGTCCGTTACCATAAAAACATGTAAATATTACGTCCAGCTGTGCTTCTATGTCTACTAGTTACATGAAGTTCCCTGACACATGTCCTCTTCTGCTTTGCATTGCTTTTATTGTATGCCGATATTGGTTCTGTAACTCATTTTTATTTCATGAGTAATTGATTTAATTAAAATAGATGTCTGATGACGAACTCCGCATTGCATTCACTCAGTGACATTTTTTCAGTGAGCAATTCAGCAATGTGCAGACTATATAAAATTAGCTATTAGCAGCATTCCTTGCTACCATATAGCTGACCTTTCAATTCTATCATACTGATATGAAATTTATAAGGGTCAACTCAACAAATTTACTATAACCATACTTTATGGTTTTTTATGCCCTTTCATTATTTGTCGGTTTTATTATGTACTGCATAAATCTTGTGTTTTTAAGCAATCCTCTCATCTCGGGACTGTCATAGTAGGTAATTGTTTTTAGTTAAGTGCATTAGGTAGAGTGAGCAGTTTGCTATTAATAATGGTAATTATGTTCCAGGTGTAATCTGAACTGCATATGTAGATAAACAAGCATGTTACTAGTCATGTGCATTTGAACTCTTCCATTTCTCACTCTGTTCCACAATTGTAATCAGAAATTTATTGGCTTTGTATACGCTGAAGCCCCAAAGAAAGTGGTATCTATTCAAATACAGAGGTGTAAACAAGCAGAACACGGCGCTCCGGTCGACAACGGCTATGTAACAAAAAGTTCCTGGCGCGGCTGTTATATCGGTCAGTGCTGCTACAATGGCAGGTTATCAAGATTTGAGTTTGAACTTGATGCTATAGCCGCCGCACGAGTGGTGGGACACAGCGTCTCTGAGGTAGCGATCAAGTCCGGATTTTCACGTATGACCATTTCAAGAGTGTAGCTCGAATATGAGCAGTCCGGTAAAAGATCAAATCTTTGACATCGTGCAGCCGGAAAAAGATCTTACAAGAACGGGACCAACGGCAAGAAAATGGTTCAATGTGACATAAATGCAACCCTTCAGCAAACTGCTGCAGATATGAATGCTGAGCCATGTCAGCGTGTGAACAATTCAACGCAACAACAGACACTGGACGGATGACGAGAATCACGTTGTCTAGTCGGACGAGTCTCGTTCCAAACTGCATCGAGCGGATGGACGTCTGGGGACAACCTCATGAATCCACGGACCCTGCACGACAGCAGGGGATTGCCACAGCTGGTGGAGGTTCTGTGATGGTATGGGGCATGTGCAGCTGTAGTGATACGGGACCTCTGATAAGTCTAGATACGGTTGAGAAGTGGCACATTTGTAGCCATCCTGATTAATCGCCTGCATCCATTTACGTCCCTTCTGCATTCCGACGGACTTCAGAAATTCCACGAGGAAAATAAAAACAACGCACACGCCCAGAATGGCAACAGTGGCTCCAGGGACAGTCTTCATACTGCCGCTGGCCACAAGACTTCCCAGACATGAACATTATTGATCATATCTAGGATGCCTTGCAACGTGCTTTTCAGAAGAGATCCCCGCCCTTCCGTACTACCACGGAATTATGGACAACCCTGCAGGATTCGTGTCAGTTCCTTCCAGCACGACTTGAGGCATTAGTGGAGTCCACGCCACGTCCTGTTGCGGCACTTCGTCGTGCTCGCAGAGGCCCTGTTCGATAGTAGGAAAGTGTACCAGTTTCTTTGGCCTTCAGTGTATTTCGTTCTGTTCTGTTTTGTTTCGGTTGCGGATAGGTTCGTTCATCGTGCATAGGCCTAAGATTACATCTGGAAGCTCTTATGTTACTTTAATAAGTTGTCTTGCAATTAGTTGGCATACATATACTTAAGATTCATAAGTTTCTTCACTCATTTATTGAAATGTCTTAGAATATTAGATACTTCAGAAATATTCGATACATAATATATTACTATATTCCTTAACATGACGTCATTGTATTGTCTTTTAGTATGTTCAATTTAATGATCAAGCCCATTGACATTTTTGTGCCCTTTACTTAACTTTGGTTTTGTGCATGGTCCCTATGTTCCTAACGTGCACTTTGTAAACGCAGTCGACTTTGGGAGTGGAGTGAAATTTAATTTCATAATCCCTTTATTCAACGTAATAAATTTACTTTCGTACATTAATACGATATTACGACGTAATACTTGGCAGAAATTGTTCCATATTGCTATGTACATGTAGACTCTCCGTTTGTCCTGACAATGTATAACTTCAGAAATGCAAACTTATGTTCACTTTTATATACATTTTTATTGCGACAGTTTTTCTTCGTATATGTAGGATATCTGATGTGATAAATATTTTTTGATAAGTGTGTGAAGATGACAATGTAATCCCATTGTATCTTTAATTCTATCTATTGTTACATTGGGTTTCCTTCTCTTATGGTGTTTGTATAGTACTGTGAGTGTGATCAGTGAAAGAAACTAGTTGTAATTAATGATTAGAAGGCAGCATTGTAATGGACTTTTCGAAGCCAATAATTGATTTCGTACTGATCACCAGTATATCCAAATGTAGGTGTTTGTAGATAAAACACGTTACTGCTTACAGATGGTTGTAAAAGTAATTTTGTCTAACCTTTGACCTCCATGTAACCTCAGCAATACCACATGTGGGTCCCACTCATTGTAATCTCTCGCTTCCTCTTCCTTTTTAACCTCTCCCAGCCTACCCCTTCTACTTCAGGAATGAACTGCTAGTTAAAGAATCCATCGTTTTCTTAATTGTAATTAAAGGTATCTACGTTATGTTACCATTGTCTTCATATGAATTTTTGTGTTGATATTATCGTCGGTCACGATATATATTAAACAGTTAGTGTAACACTCCATAATTTTTAATGTTAACATTTTAATTGCTTGCAAAAGTGTTCAAATAGATTTTGCAAAGCAGTTCTTAAAAGCAGTTTGTGGTGTGCTTGAAGTATTGCACTTCATCTGGGAAAAAATTGTTCCTCAGTACAGAGAACTATGAAATATTTGCAGTCAATGAGTATATCGTAACTGAAATTGGTTTTACAAGTAGTCAATTGAAATTTGTCTCTGAAAGTAAACTTTAATATTACTTGAAAAGTTGCTGAGATTTTAAAATTAGTGTTAATTTTCAGAAGCACTGTAATAAAGCCTGTTACAAAAATTCTCCACTTACTAGAATTAGCAAATGGTACATATAGAAACTGGTTTACAGTCGAACTGTTACGAATACTTTACTTTGTATGACCAGATCTAACAACTTGCATAGTCATTTAAACTATACCTGAGATTAAGAAAATTGTAACTCAAGAATTTATTTTTAGGTAAGGTGTAACCTCAATTTAGCTTACGTTGTGTAACGATCACAAACTTTCAATGTCAAATAGATCAGCAGCATTATTAAGTATCTTCTACAAAACAGTGTGCAGATACATCTTTTAAGTTACCTTCTATTAATCACCATTCCTTTGTAAGCAGTACTACAGAAGCGCAGTCAGACTAGTATTATTACTTTTAAAAAAAATTGACAACCTTAGTACAGCAGCGTTCCTTTCATGTAAACGGTCTTGGTAGTAACTGTTAACGAAGTCTGACTTTACTTCCACTTACTTCACGATCTTCTGTTTCCTTTTCTGTCGGCCTCTCTTGGCCAACTCTTGTTCTTTTCGACCCCAATGGTATTAGGTTGCGAGGCCAGAAGGTGTCTTTCATTCTCATTTTTTCCTTCGATTGGGGAAGGAGGGGGGGGGGGGGGAGGGGGAGGGCGGCCGCCTGAGACACAGTGTGGGGGGAGCCAACGTCGCTGGGAACGATCCCATCAGAGAGCCTGGCCCTCCGAGCTGGGTGTTAAGCGATCAAGTTGGTAAACGATCCATGTAAAAGTCTTCATAGTCCCACGTCTGAAAATAATCTTTGGATGTGAAGGCCAAGCAAGAGATAGAACAAGCCATACTAGATGGTTAAATAGCAGTGTCAGCATGATCACTCACAATATTCGTAGTTCGTGAATAAAATGTGAATCGCAGATGGAGACGTTACTCTGCATCAGTAGTGAAGTAAATGGGATCGGAAAAGAAGCCTTACACATGACGAAGGATGCATCTCAGGATGCAAACCATGTCAAATGTTAACTGTTGCTGATCTTGGAGGTGTGATCACCAGCAGAAATATTGGAGCATATTTGAATCACACAATCCCAAATTCCTGTAATTACTACACGGACAATCCTGGAAAGGTCCACGGTGCTGAAGTCACCTTGATGGCTAGTGAACAAATGAAAATGAGACAGAAAAGGCTAATGTTTCAAAACTCCAGTGATACTATGTACCATGCTGTTCACTGCCCACAAGCAAAGTAATTTTGTGGTTGCCAGTTGCGAAGAGAAGAAACTGTGAAGACGGGGATAGAACGTTGTGGTAGAGCATTGCTGTATCATACTGGAGTACACAGCCTTCCAGATGGTACCATGTTCAAAGTTCTGTGTCTGACGTCACGGCCGTCTGCACTGATTCTCATCATTCGTATGTTGGTGACTGTAACTGGAAGAATTGTGATAATTTGTCATTGAAGAAGATCGTTCGGCAGATCTGTCACCATGAATAAGAGAAGAGGTCCAGCCAGAACTTCAGCTACTGTCGTTCACTTGGCGAAGAAGATCGTGGCGTCCGCTGAATGCAGTCCTTACAGTCATTTCACCATCGCTACCGCCTGACCTGAAAGCACCCAGCTTACAAGATATACAGTGAAAGATGCAAGTTGTTGGCCAGCACCTCAAAAGTGGAAATCCCTTCCCGACGATTCACGAGCCTTTCAGCGAGACATTCCAGAGCTGGCTCTGGAAGGACAATGATAGTTTAAAGGCCAGTTGCTCCGAAGTTGGGGACATTCCCTCCCCCCTCCCCCTGCCCTTACGTACTTCATACTGTTGTTTACTGCTTCTGTACCTAAATCAGTTGTATAAAATAGCAAGTAAAATTTCATGTTGAATATATATGTAAACTGAAATTAGCTGTCGGATCTCCTAGTAATACATTATTTCCTTCAGTTTGTCAATTACGTGAATGAAAATCAGTTAATGCATTACAGCACATGACTGTAATATGGTTAAATGTGCAAAATGTGAGTAATACACTACTGTCATTACCACGTCAAATAGTTTCAATTCGTAAGTGCAAATGTGTGTCACCATTGCAGAACATGAAAGTTGTCGTCAGACGCAGGTAATAAGTTAGAAAGAGGAGAGAAGTGGTATACTGTAAGTAGCCTATTTGAGGGTGTTGTTTATGTAGAAATGTTAGTAAGCTAAAAAAAATTCAAGCAGATGAAACGCCTGTTCTATCCATACAGTCGTTGAGATGGAGCTATAGCTCCGAAACACATTGGGCCTATAGCAGGAAATAGCTTGTGAATGACTAAGGCTTTTTTTTTGTCCATACTGCCAGTTGACATCCACTGATACGTGATTTCCATGAAATTGTCTGTTAAAAACAACAAAGAAGTTCGTTGTAAATTAATATTAGGCATGCGTTGTTACCAGTGCAGTAAGATGACCAGTCAAAATATCGACGTGATGTTTCCATATATCTCTAATTTATTTGAGAAAATGCTATGTCTGAATATGGAAGCGTTCTAAATGCCCCAGTAAACCCCTGAGCCTTAGACTCGAACTCTCATGTATAAAGCAGCTTCAGTCGTCTGGTTACTTTATAAATTAGCTACTGTTATAATAATTGCATGTCAAATTTAATTTCAAATCTTTCATAAACTTTCCAAACGAACTTCATGTAGATAAGCGAGAAAATCACTGGGTGTTCGCATATTCATATACTGGATGAATTGTCAAGGTACTTCCGTGCTGTCAGTGACGCTGTCTATGGTCACACAGTTTGTAACTGTAATACTGAGTTTTGTTGTTGAACTTCAAATATGAGATTATGGCTCATAATGTGCAGATCATGAAAGCATTGTATATATTAAGTCAATAATTACGTGAAGTAATGGAATTCAAATTTTTTTGCGGTGGTGCTTGATCAGTCTCTTGACTGGGTTGATGCAGCCCGCCACGATTTCCTGTCCTGTGCTAACCTGTTCAACACTTGCGACACACGTCCCCTATTATTTGCTGGATGTATTACAATCTGTCTTCCTCTGTAATTTTTGCCCTCTACAGCTCCTTCTCGTAACATGGAAGCCATTGCCTATTACCAGATGTCCTCTCACCCTGTCCCTTCTCCTTATCAATGTTTTCCACATATTCCTTTCCTCTCCGATTCTGCACAGAACCTCATTCCTTACCTTGTCAGTCAACCTAATTTTCAACACTCGTCTGTAGTTCATCTCAAATGCTTCTATTCTCTTCTGTTCCGGTTTCCCCACAGTCCATGTTTCACTAATGTACAAGTCTGTACTCCAGACGTACATTCTCAGAAATTTCTTCTTCAAATTGAGTCCGGTGTTTGATATAAGTAGATTTATCTTGGCCAGGAATGTCCCTTTTGCCAGTGCTAGTCTGCTTTTGATGTCCTCCTTGCTCCGCCCGTCAGTCGTTATTGTGCGGCCTACGTAGCATAATTCCTTAACTTCATCTACTTCGTGACCATCGATCCTGATATTACGTTTCTCGCTGTTCTAATTTGTATTACTTCTGATTTTCTTTGTCTTCCTTCGATTTACGCTCAATCCATACTCTTCTTGTAGAAGCACAAATCATACCTGAATGAGGTGCGTTGGTCTGCACAATGAAAGATTTCTGGAAATCACACTGTAAGAAATTGGGTTAGCCAAAGCGGTCTTCGCAGCATTATAGGCAGACAGTTGCAATTATCTCCACCTGAACTCCGCATCTGTCTTACGTAGTTCATTCAAGGGAATGGCTAATTGAGCAAAATGGGGCACGAACTTCCTTAAGAAAAATTGGGCATGCCTGTAAACCGAGCAATTATCTTCTTGTTCTGAGATGGAGGAAACACAGATATCTAGACTGTCCCTGATCGAATCTGAACCTTTCAGCTGACAGTAAATGCCCTAGGAAAGAGATTACCTTATGTGGTAGACTGACTTCAGACAGCTTAATTATGAGGCCGCCAGCACGAAAACGAAGTAAGACCAGCTCCAGATATTGGTATTCGAAGAGGGCGCTGTAGACGACACCATCGTCCAGATAATCGTAAATAGACTTAATTTCAGATCCCGCGAGATATTATCCAATAATCGAGAAACGACGGCTCCACCTGTCTACCGTCCAAATAGAACTCTGTTAAACCTAAAAAAGTTCGTCAGTGCAGATGGCCATCACTGGCTTGGATTTTTCAGTGAGAATAATCTGATAAAATGCCTGGTTCAGATTGAAGACCGTAAAAATCTTTCGCTCCGTAAACCTGGTGATACAATGGCGTAAGTCGGTAATGGAACAGGTTGCAAAACAACCTTCACATTCAACCGCATATAAAAACGAGCAGGCAGTACCAAGACCACCGTTCCAGGACTAGAAATATGGACGAGGCAGAAAGAGATGCAGTTGGCATAATTACTCATTCCTCAAACACTTTGTCCACTATCTGTCGTAAGGCCTGCCTTGCACAGTGAAAGCAGATAAGGTATTGCCTAACTGGAACATCATTGGACAGCCGTTTCTTGTAAAGGATCCTACAGGTGAAGCACGATTTATTGACCAAAAAGTCTGGCAGCTGAGTGAGAACTTTAAACAGGCTCTCAGACTCCCCTCTGGATAAATAGCTCATGCCGAACTCGGACCTCTCCACAGCTACGTTCTTAATTCCAGTCACAACTTGACATGAACATGACGTGGATTTGTCAGTACAAAACCTAAAGAAAAAGATTTATCTACAACTAAGCCCGCTTGCTGGATCCAAACGCAGCCAATAACAAACTGCCTGAAAGATATCAAGTTACTAATACTTGAACTAGCAACGAAAAATCTTGTGTAGACACATCACTTTACAGTAACCCATCAGGGGTAACACCTGTCCGTTTACAGCACGATGTCCTTGTACCGTGGGCTCCAAGGGAGAACACATGTGAAAGATTAAGATAATACTGGTAGTTGTAATCTCACCCTCCCACACATCACCATTAAAGTTTTCATTCTTTGCACAATTTTGGAGAACTGAGAGTAAGATCACAGAAGAGCAATTTTTTACTTACCATAATTATCACTTTGTTGTAGATAGCTCAGTCTTGTCTACAACTACTTTCTTGCAGCTGAAAATTGATTTCGTAGGTTCGTGAAAAGAAAATAACTGAACCGTTTACTTTTGCTACGAAAATCCTGCTATTTTATACCATTCTCCTAAATCACACATACTTCCAAGTTCAAAAAACCAATAATTACATTGTTGTTGAGAAGGTCAACAAAATACATGCGTTTATATCAGACATGCCCACCACTCCTTACATTATCTGTGGTACCCACAATATGCCAGACTTCACAAAGTAGAAGAGTTGGCAAAACTAAAGATGAATCACTAAAATCGGAATTTAAAACTGGTCACAGAGGAAAGGATCAAAACATAGTAAGAAGACTCAGATTTCTTGTACTTAAGTCGGCATTGTGCCTTTTGTATTTATTTCCAATGCTCTAAATCACACATACTTCCATGTTCAAAAAACCAATAATTACATTGTTGTTGAGAAGGTCAACAAAATACATGCGTTTATATCAGACATGACCACCACTCCTTACATTCTCTGTGGTACCCACAATATGACAGACTTCACAAAGTAGAAGAGTTGGCAAAACTAAAGATGAATCACTAAAATCGGAATTTAAAACTGGTCACAGAGGAAAGGATCAAAACATAGTAAGAAGACTCAGATTTCTTGTACTTAAGTCGGCATTGTGCCTTTTGTATTTATTTACAATGCAATATCTGTGTTTCATGGTCAATGTGAAGGTCCAAGGGATACAGTAAACCCGAAGTGAAGCATTGGAATCTAAAACTGGTCTCACAGGAACGGCTCAAAACGTAGACAGTAAGAAGACTCAGTCTTCTTGTACTTAAGTCGGCATTGTGCCCTTTGTGTTTAATCTCGATGGAATTTCTGTGTTTCATCGTCAATGTGAAGGTCCAAGGGATTCAGTAAAGCGGAAGTGAAGCATCGGAATCTAAAACTGGTCTCACAGGAAAGGCTCAAAACATAGACAGTAAGAGAAGACAGTTTTCTTCTACTTATGACGGCATTGTGCCTGTTCTATTTAATTCCGATGCACTTTTTGTGTTTCATCATCGAAGTGAAGGTCCAAAGGGATACAGTAAACCTGAAGTGAAGCATCAGAATCTAAAACTGGTCTCACAGGAAAGGCTCAAAACATAGACAGTAATAAGAGTCAGTCTTCTTGTACTTAATTCAGCATTTTGCCATTTGTAATTAATTCCGATGCAACTTCTGTGTTTCATCGTCAATGTGAATGTCCAAGGGATACAGTGAACCTGCAGTTGTGCATTGGAATCTATAACTGGTGACACAGGAAAGGCTCAAAACAAGGACAGTAAGAAGACTCAGTCTTCTTGTACTAAAGTCGGCATTGTGCCTTTTGTATTTCATTCCGATGCAATTTCTGTGTTTCATCGTCAATGTGAAGGTCCAAGGGATACAGTGAACCTGCAGTTGTGCATTGGAATCTATAACTGGTGACACAGGAAAGGCTCAAAACAAGGACAGTAAGAAGACTCAGTCTTCTTGTACTAAAGTCGGCATTGTGCCTTTTGTATTTCATTCCGATGCAATTTCTGTGTTTCATCGTCAAAGTGAAGCTCCAAGGGATACAGTATACCTGCAGTGAAGCATCGGAATCTAAAACCGGTGACACAGGAACGGCTCAAAGCATAGACAGAAAGAAGACTCTTTCTTCTTGTACTTAATTCAGCATTTTGCCATTTGTAATTAATTCCGATGCAACTTCTGTGTTTCATCGTCAATGTGAATGTCCAAGGGATACAGTAAACGTGCAGTTGTGCATCGGAAACTAAAACTGGTGACACAGGAGAGGCTCAAAACATAGACACAAAGAAAAGTCAGTCTTATTGTACTTAAACCGCTATTGTTCTTTTTGTATTTATTCCGATCCAATTTTTGTGTTTTATCGTCAAAAAGAAGGTCCACGAGATACAGTAAACCTGAAGAGAAGCATCGGAATCTAAAACTAGTGACACAGGAAAAGCTCAAAACATAGACACTATGAATTGTCAGTCTTCTTTTACTTAAGTCGGCAGTGTGCCTTTTGTATTTAATTCCGATGTAATTTTTGTGCTTCATCGTCAAAGTGAAGGTCCAAAAGATACAGTAAACCTGCAGTTGTGCATCGGAATCTAAAACTGGTGACACAGGAAAGGCTCAAAACAAGGAAAGTAAGAAGACTCAGTCTTCTTGTACTAAGGTCGGCATTGTGCCTTTTGTATTTAATTCCGATGCAATATCTGTGATTCATCGTCAATGTGAAGGTCCAAGGGATACAGGGAACCTGCAGTTGTGCATTGGAAACTATAGCTGGTGATACATTAAAGTCTCAATACATAGACACTAGGAATAGTCAGTCATCTTGTACTTAAGTCGTCATTGTGCCGTATGTATTTAATTCCGATGCAATTTCTGTGTTTCATCGTCAACGTGAAGAACCAAGGGATACAGTATACCTGCAGTTTTGCATCGCAATCTAAAGCTGGTGACACATGAAAGGCTCAAAACAAGGACAGTACGAAGACTCAGTCTTCTTGTGCTAAAGTCGGCATTGTGCCTTTCGTTTTTAATTCCGATGCAATTTCTGTGTTCCATCGTCAATGTGTAGGTCCATGGGATACAGTAAACTTGCAGTTCTGCATCGGAATCTAAAACTGGTGACACAGTAAAAGCTCAAATCATAGACACAAAGAAAAATCAGTTTTCTTCTACTTATGTTGGCATTGTTCCTTTTGTATTTAATTCCGATGCAATTATTGTGTTTCATCGCCGAAATGAAGGTCCAAGGCATACAGTAAACCTGAAGAGAAGCATCGGAATCTAAAACTGGTGTCACAGGAAATGGTCAAAAAACAGACAATAAGAAGACTCAGTCTTCTGGTACTTAAGTCGACATTGTGCCTTTTGTATTTAATTGCGATGCAATTTATGTGTTTCATCGTCAATGTGAAGGTCCAAGGGATACAGTGAACCTGCAGTTGTGCATCGTAATCTATAACTGGTGACACAGGAAAGTCTCAGTACATAGACACTAGGAAAAGTCAGTCTTCTTGTACATAAGTCGGTATTCTGCCATTTGTATTTAATTCCGATGCAATTCTTGTGTCTCATTGTTAATGTGAAGGTCCAAGGGATACAGTAAACATGAAGTGATGCATCGGAATTTAAAACTGGTCTCACAAAATGGCTCAAATCATAGACAGCAAAAAGACTCAGTCTTTTTGTATTTAAGTCGGCATTTTGCCTTTTGAATTTAATTCCGTTGCAATATCTGTGTTTCATCGGCAATGTGTAGGTCTATGGGATACAGTAAACCTGCAGTTGAGCATCGGAATCTAAAAGTGGTGACACAGGAAGGGCTCAAAACATAGACAGTAAGAAGACTCATTCTTCTTGTACTCAAGTCGGCATTGTGCCTTTTGTATTTAATTCCTATTCAAATTCTGTGTCTCATCGTCAATGTGAAGGTCCTAGAGTTTCAGTAAACCTGCAGTTGTGAATCAAAATCTAAAACAGGTGACACAGGAAAGGCTCAAAGCTCAGACACTAAGAAAAGACAGTCTTCTTGTACTTAAGTCGGCCTTGTGCTTTTTGTATTTAATTCCGATGCAATTTTTGTGTTTCATCGTCAAAGTGAAGTTCCAAGGGAAACAGTATTCCTGCAGCTGTGCATCAGAAACTAAAACTGGTGACACAGGAAAGACTCAAACATAGACACCAAAAAAAGTCAGTCTTCTTGTACTTAAGTCGGCATTGTGCCTTTTGTATTTAATTCCGCTGCAATTTTTTGGTATCATCGTCAACGTGAAAGTCCAGAGGATACAGTAAACCTGAAAGGAAGCATCGGAATCTAAAACCGGTCTCACAGGAAACGCTCAAACATAGACAGTAAGAAGAGTCAGTCATCTTGTACTTAAGTCGGCGTTGGGCCTTTTGTATTTAATTCCGATTCAATTTCTGTGATTCATCGTAAATGTGAAAATCCAAGGAATACGGTAAAACTGCAGTTGTGCATCCGAAACTAAAACAGGAGGCACAGGAAAGGCTCAAAGCATAGACAGTAAGAAGAGTCAGTCTCCTTGTACTTAAGTCGGCATTGTGCCTTTTGTATTTAATTCCAATGCCATTTCTGTGTTTCATCGTCAATGTGAAGGTCCAAGAGTTACAGTAAACCTGCAGTTGTGCATCAAAATCTAGAACAGGTGACACAGGAAAGGCTCAAAGCATAGACACTAAGGAGACTCTGTCTTCTTGTACAATAATCGGCATTGTGCCTTTTGTATTTAATTCCCATAAAACTCATGTGTTTCATCGTCATAGGGAAGGTCCAAGGGATACAGTAAACCTGCAGCTGTACATCGCACTCTAAATCTGGTGACACAGGAAGGTCTCAAATCATAGACACTAGGAAAAGTAGTCTTCTTTTACTTAAGTCGGCATTGTCCCTTTTTTATTTAATTCCGATGCAATTTTTTGGTATCATCGTCAAAGTGAATGTCCAAGGATGCAGTAAACCTGAAAATAAGCATCGGAATGTAAAACCGGTCTCACAGGAAGGGCTCAAAACATAGACAGTAAGAAGACTCAGTCTTCTTGTACTTAAGTCGGCATTGTGCCTTTTGTATTTAATTCCGATGCAATTTGTGTGTTTCATCGTCAAAGTGAAGCTGCAAGAGCTACAATAAACCTGAAACGAAGCATCGGAATCTAAAACCGGTCGCACAGGAAAGGCTCAAAACATAGACAGTAAGAAGACTCAGTGTTCTGGTACTTAAGTCGGCATTGTGTCTTTCGTATTTAATTCCGATGCAATTTCTGTGTTTCATCGTCAATGCGAAGGTCCAAGGGACACAGTAAACCTGCAGTTGTGCATCGGACTCTAAAAATGGTGACACAGGAAAGGCTCTAAACATAGACAGTAATGAAAGTCAGTCTTCCTGTACTTAAGTCGGCATTGTGCCTTTTGTATTTAGTTCCGATACAATTTTTGTGTTTCATCGTCAAAGTGAAGGTCCAAGGGATACAGTAAACCTGAAAGGAAGCATCGGAGTATCAAAGTTGTCTCACAGGAAAGGCTGAAAACATAGACAGTAAGAAGAGTCAGTCTTTTTGTACTTAGGTCAGCATTGTGCCTTTTGTATTTAATTCCGATGCAATTTCTGTGTTTCATCGCCAATGTGAAGTTTCAAGGGATACAGTAGACAAGCAGTAGTGCATCGGAATGTAAAACTGGTGACACAGGCAAGGCTCAAAACATAGACTTTAAAATGAGTCAGACTTCTTGTACATAAGTCGGCATTGTGCCGTTTCTATTTAATTGCAATGCAACTTCTGTGTTTCATCGTCAATGAGATGGTCCAAGGGATACAGTAAACCTGCAGTTGTGCATCGGATTCTGAAACAGATGACGCAGGAATGACACAAAAGATAGACTGTAAAAAGAGTCAGTGTTCTTGTACTTAAGTCGACATTGTGCTTTTTCTATTTATTTCCGATGCAATTTTTGTTTTTCATCATCAAGGTATAGGTCCAAGGGATACAGTATACCACAAAGGAAGCATCGTAATCTAGAACTGGACTCACAGGAAAGGCTCAAAACATAGACAGTAAGAAGACACAGTCTTTTTGTACTTATGTTGGCATTGCGCCTTATGTATTTAATTCCGATGCAGTTTCTGTAATTCATCGTCAAAGTGAAGGACCAAACGATACAGTAAACTTCCAGTTTTGCATCGGAATATAAAACATGTGACACAGGAGAGGCTGAATACGTAGACAGTAAGAAGACTCAGCCTTCTTGTACTTAATTCAGAATTGTGCCTTTTGTATTTAATTCCGATGCAATTTCTGTGTTTCGTCGTCAATGTAAACGTCCGTGGGATACAATAAACCTACAGTTGTGCATCGGAATCTAAAACTGGTCTCACAGGAAAAGCTCATATCATAGTCACTAAGAAAAGTCAGTCTTCCTGTACTTATGTCGGCATTGTCACTTTTGTCTTTATTCTCGATGCAATTTTTGTGTTTCATCGTCAAAGAGTAACTCAAAGGGATACAGGAAACCTGCAATTGTACATCGGAATCGAAAACCGGTGACACAGGAAAGGCTCAAAACATAGAAAAGGCACAATGCCGACTTAAATAAAATAAGAATTACTTTCCTTAGTGTCTATTTAATTCCGATGCAATTCTTGTGTTTCAAAGTGAACGTGAAGGTCCTAGGGATATAGTAAAACTAAATCTAAAACTGGTCTCACAGGAAAGGCTCAAAGCTTAGACAGAAAGAAACTCGGTCCTGTTGTACTTAAGTCGCCATTGTGCCTTTTGTATTTAATTCCGATGCAATTTCTGTGTTTCATCGTCTATGTGACGGTCCAAGGGATACAGTAAACGTGCAGTTGTGCATCGGAAGCCAAAACAGGAGACACAGGAAAGGCTCAAAACATAGACAGTGAGAAGACTGTCCCCTTTTACTTATTAGGGCATTGTGCCTTTTGGATTTAATTCCGATGCGACTTCTGTGTTTCATCGTCAATGTGAAGATCAAATGGATACAGTAAACCTGAAGTAAAGCACCGGAATCTAAATCTGGTCTCACAGAAAGGCTCAAAACATAGTCACTAAGAGAAGTCAGTCTTCTTGTACTTAAGTAGGCTTTGTGCCTTATGTAATTAATATTGATGCAATTTATGTGTTTCATCGTCAATGTATAGGTCCAAGTGATACAGTAAACCTGAAGTGAAGCATCGGAATCTGAAACTGATCTCACAGAGAGGCCCAAAACATAGACACTAAGAGAAGTCAGTCTTCTTGTACTTAAGTCCGCATAGTGGCTTTCGTACTTAATTCTGATGCAATTTCTGTATTTCATCGTCAATGTAAAGGTCCAAGGGATACAGTAAACCTGAAGTGAAACATCGGAATCTAAAACTGGTCTCACAGATAGGCTCAAAACATAGACAGTAAGAAGAATCTGTCTTCTTGTACTCATGTCGGCATTGTGCCTTTTGTATTTAATTCCGATGCAATTTCTGTGTTTCATCGTCTATGTGACGGTCCAAGGGATACAGTAAACGTGCAGTTGTGCATCGGAATCCAAAACAGGAGACACAGGAAAGGCTCAAAACATAGACAGTGAGAAGACTGTCTCCTTTTACTTATTAGGGCATTGTGCCTTTTGGATTTAATTCCGATGCAATTTCTGTGATTCTTCGTAAAATTGAAGGGCCAAGGGATGCAGTAAACCTGCAGTTGTGCATCGGAATCTAAAACAGGTGACACAGGAATGGCTCAAAGCGTAGACAGTAAGAAGTGTCAGTCTTCTTGTACTTAAATTGGCATTGTGCCTCCGATGCTATTTCTATGGTTTCATCGTCAATTTGAAAGTCGAATGATACAGTAAACGTGCAGTTGTGCTTTGGAATCTAAATCAGGTGACACAGGAAAGGCTCTAAACATGCACACTAAGTAAAGTCAGTCATCTTGTACCTAAGTCGGCATAGTGGCTTTTGTACTTAATTCTGATGCAATTTCTGTGTTTCATCGTCAATGTGAAGATCCAAGGGATACAGTAAACCTGAAGTGAAGCACCGGAATCTAATTCTGGTCTCGCAGAAAGGCTCAAAACATAGCCACTAAGAGAAGTCAGTCTTCGTGTACTTAAGTCTGTATAGTATCTTTTGTATTTATTTCCGACGCAATTTTTTTGTTTCATCGTCAATGTTAAGGTCCAAGGGATATAGTAAACCTGAAGTGCAGCATCGGAATATAAAACTGGTCTCACAGGAAAGGCTCAATTCATAGACATTAAGAAGACTCAGTCTTCTTGCACTTAAGTCTGCATTGTGCCTTTTGTATTTAATTCCGATGCCATATCTGTGTTTCATCGTTAATGGGAAGGTCCAAGGGATGCAATAAACCTGCAGTTGTGCATCGCAATCTATAACAGGTGACACAGGAAACTCAAAACATAGACAGTAAGAAGAGTCAGTCTTCTTGTACTTTAGTCGGCATTGAGACTTTTCTATTTAATTCCGATGCAATTTTTGTGTATCATCGTTAAGGTGAAGGTCCAAGGGATACAGTAAACCTGAAAGGAATCATCGTAATCTAAAACTGGACTCACAGGGAAGGTTCAAAACATAGACCGTAAGGAGACTGTCTTTTTTTACTTACTAGGGCATTGTGCCTTTTGTATTTATTTCCGATGCAATTTCTGTGTTTCATCGTCAAAGTGAAGGGCCAAGGGATACAGTAAACCTGCAGTTGTGCATCGTAATCTAAAACAGGTGACACAGGAAAGGCTCAAAGGGTAGAGAGTAAGAAGAGTCAGTTTTCTTGTACTTAAGTTGGCATTGTGCCTCCGATGCAATTTCTATGGTTTCATCGTCAATTTGAAGGTCGAATGATACAGTAAACGTGCAGTTGTGCTTTGGAACCTAAAACAGGTGACACAGGAAAGGCTCTAAACATACACACTAAGTAAAGTCAGTCATCTTGTACCTAAGTCGGCATAGTGGCTTTTGTACTTATTTCTGATGCAATTTCTGTGTTTCATCGTCAATGTGAAGATCCAAGTGATACAGTAAACCTGAAGTAAAGCACCGGAATCTAAATCTGGTCTCACAGAAAGGCTCAAAACATAGTCACTAAGAGAAGTCAGTCTTCGTGTACTTAAGTCGGCATTGTTCCTTTTGTATTTAAATCCTATGAAAACCTGTGTTTCATCGTCAATGTGAGGGTCCAAAGAATACAGTAAACCTGCAGTTGTGCATCGGAGTCTAAAACTGGTGACACAGGAAATCCTCAAATCATAGACACTAAGAAACGTCCGTCTTCTTCTACTTAAGTCTGCATTGTGCATTTTGTATTCAATTCCGATGAAATTTATTTGTTTCATCGTCAATGTGAAGGTCCAAGGGATACAGTAAACCTGAAGTGAAGCATCGGAATATTAAAGTGGTCTCACAGGAAAGGCTCAAAACATAGACGGTAAGAAGACTGTCTTCTTGTTCTTAAGTCGGCATTGTGCCCTTTGTATTTAATTCCGATGCAATTTCTGTGTTTCATCGTCAATGTGAAGGTCCAAGTGATACAGTAAATCTGCAGTTGTGCATTGGAATCTAAAACTGGTGACACAGGAAAGGCTCAAAACATAGACAGCAAGAAGACTCTGTCATCTTGTACTCATGTCGGCATTGTGCCGTTTGTATTTAATTCCGATGCAATTTCTGCGATTCGTCGTCTTTTTGAAGGTCCAAGGGATACAGTAAACATGCAGTTGTGCATCGGAATCTAAAACAGGTGGCACAGGAAAGGCTCAAAACATAGACAGTTAGAAGAGTCAGTCTTCTTGTACTTTTGTCGGCATTGAGCCTTTTCTATTTAATTCCGATGCAATTTTTGTGTTTCATCGTTAAGGTGAAGGTCCAAGGGATACAGTACACCTGAAAGGACGCATCGTAATCTAAAACTGGACTCACAGGGAAGGTGCAAAACATAGACAGTAAGGAGACTGTCTACTTTTACATACTAGGGCATTGTGCCTTATGTATTTAATTCCGATGCAATTTCTATGGTTTCATCGTCAATTTTAAGGTCCAATGATACAGTAAACGTGCAGTTGTGCTTCGGAATCTAAAACAGGTGACACAGGAAAGGCTCAAAACATAGACAGTAAGAAGAGTCAGTCGTCTTGTACTTTTGTCGGTATTGAGCCTTTTGTATTTAATTCCGATGCAATTTCTGTGTTTCATCGTCTATGTGACGGTCCAAGGGATACAGTAAACGTGCAGTTGTGCATCGGAATCCAAAACGGGTGACACAGGAATGGCTCAAACCGTAGACAGTAAGAAGAGTCAGTCTTCTTGCACTTAAGTTGGCATTGTGCCTCCGATGCAATTTCTATGGTTTCATCGTCAATTTGGAGGTCGAATGATACAGTAAACGTGCAGTTGTGCTTTGGAATCTAAAACAGGTGACACAGGAAAGGCTCTAAACATACACACTAAGTAAAGTCAGTCATCTTGTACCTAAGTCGGCATAGTGGCTTTTGTACTTATTTCTGATGCAATTTCTGTGTTTCATCGTCAATGTGAAGATCCAAGGGATACAGTAAACCTGAAGTGAAGCACCGGAATCTAAATCTGGTCTCACAGAAAGTCTCAAAACATAGTCACTAAGAGAAGTCAGACTTCGTGTACTTAAGTCGGCATTGTGCCTTTTGTATTTAATTCCTATGAAAATCTGTGTTTCATCGTCAATGTGAGGATCCAAGGAATACAGTAAACCTGCAGTTGTGCATCGGAGTCTAAAACTGGTGACACAGGAAATCCTCAAATCATAGACACTAAGAAACGTCCGTCTTCTTGTACTTAAGTCTGCATTGTGCCTTTTGTATTCAATTCCGATGAAATTTATTTGTTTCATCGTCAATGTATAGGTCCAAGTGATACAGTAAACCTGAAGTGAAGCATCGGAATCTAAAACTGATCTCACAGAGAGGCTCAAAACATAGACACTAAGAGAAGTCAGTCTTCTTGTACTTAAGTTGGCATTGTGCCTTTTGTATTTAATTCCGATGCAATTTTTTTGTTTCATCGTCAATAAGAAGGTCCAAGGGATATAGTAAACCTGAAGTGAAGCATCGGAAAATAAAAGTGGTCTCACAAGAACGGCTCAAAATATAGACAGTAAGTAGACTCTGTCTTCTCGTACTTACGTCGGCATTGTGCCTTTTGTATTTAATTCGGATGCAATTACTGTGTTTCATCGTCAATGTGAACGACCGTGGGATTCAGTAAACCTGCAGTTGTGCATCGGAATCAAAAACAGGTGACACAGGAATGGCTCAAAGCGTAGACAGTAAGAAGAGACAGTCTTCTTGTACTTAAGTTTGCATTGTGCCTGACGTATTTGATTCCGATGCAATCTCTATGGTTTCGTCGTCAATTTGTAGGTCCAATGATACAGTAAACGTGCAGTTGTGCTTCGGAATCTAAAACAGGTGACACAGGAAAGGCTCTAAACATACACACTAAGTAAAGTCAGTCTTCTTGTACTTAGGTCGGCATTGTGCCTTTTGTATTCAATTCCGATGCAATATCTGTGTTTCATCGTCTATGTGACGGTCCAAGAGATCCAGTAAACGTGCAGTTGTGCATCGGAATCCAAAACAGGTGACACAGGAAAGGCTCAAATCATAGACAGTAAGAAGAGTCAGTCTTCTTGTGCATTTGTCGCCATTGACCCTTTTGTATTTAGTTCCGATGCAATTGTTGTGTTTCATCGTTAAGGTGAAGGTCCACGGGATACAGTAAACCTGAAAGGACGCATCGTAATCTAAAACTGGACTTACAGGAAAGGCTGAAAACATAGACAATAAGAAGACTGTCTTCTTTTACTTATTAGGGCATTGTGCCTTTTGTCTTTAATTCCGATGCAATTTCTGTCATTCTTCGTCACATTGAAGGGCCAAGGGATGCAGTAAACCTGCAGTTGCGCATCAGAATCTAAAAGAGGTGACACAGGAATGGCTCAAAGCGTAGACAGTAAGAAGAGTCAGTCTTCTGGTACTTAAGTTGGCATTGTGCCTCCGATGCAATTTCAATGGTTTCATCGTCAATTTGAAAGTCGAATGATACAGTAAACGTGCAGTTGTGCTTTGGAATCTAAAACAGGTGACACAGGAAAGGCTCAAAACGTAGACACTAATAAGAGTCAGTCTTCTTGTACTTAAGCCGGCTTTGTGCCTTATGTATTTAATATTGATGCAGTTTCTGTGTTTCATCGTCAATGTAAAGGTCCAAGTGATACAATAAACCCGAAGTGAAGCATCGGAATTTAAAACTGATCTCACAGAGAGGCTCAAAACATAGACAATCAGAGAAGTCAGTCTTCTTGTACTTAAGTCGGCATTGTGCCTTTTGTATTTATTTCCGATGCAATTTTTTTGTTTCATCGTAAATAAGAAGGTCCAAGGGATATAGTAAACCTGAAGTGAAGCATCGGAATATAAAAGTGGTCTCACAGGAACGGCTCAAAATATAGACAGTAAGTAGACTCTGTCTTCTCGTACTTACGTCGGCATTGTGCCTTTTGTAATTAATTCGGATGCAATTACTGTGTTTCATCGTCAATGTGAACGACCGTGGGATTCAGTAAACCTGCAGTTGAGCATCGGAATCTAAAACTGGTGACACAGGAAATGCTCAAATCACAGACACTAAGAACAGTCCGTCTTCTTGTACGTAAGTCTGCATTGTGCCTTTTGTATTCAATTCCGATGCAATTTCTGTGTTTCATCGTCAAAATGAAGGGCCAAGGGATGCAGTAAACCTGCAGTTGTGCATCGGAAACTAAAACATGTGACACAGGAATGGCTCAAAGCGTAGACAGTAAGAAGAGTCAGTCTTCTTGTACTTAAGTTGGCATTGTGCCTGATGTATTTAATTCCGATGCAATCTCTATGGTTTCGTCGTCAATTTGAAGGTCCAATGATACAGTAAACGTGCAGTTGTGCTTCGGAATCTAAAACAGGTGACACAGGAAAGGCTCTAAACATACACACTAAGTAAAGTCAGTCATCTTGTACCTAAGTCGGCATAGTAGCTTTTGTACTTAATTCTGATGCAATTTCTGTGTTTCATCGTCAATGTGAAGATCCAAGGGATACAGTAAACCTGAAGTGAAGCACCGGAATCTAAATCAGGTCTCACAGAAAGGCTCAAAACAGTCACTAAGAGAAGTCAGTCTTCTTGTACTTAAGTCGCCATTGTGCCCTTTCGTATTTAATTCCTATGAAAATCTGTGTTTCATCGTCAATGTGAGGGTCCAAGGAATACAGTAAACCTGCAGTTGTGCATCGGAATCTGAAACTGGTGACACAAGAAATGCTCAAATCATAGACACTAAGAAAAATCTGTCTCCTTGTACTTAAGTCTGCATTGCGCCATTTGTATTCAATTCCGATGAAATTTATTTGTTTCATCGTCAATGTGAAGGTCCAAGGGATACAGTAAACCTGAAGTCAAGCATCGGAATATAAAAGTGGTCTCACAGGAAAGGCTCAAAACATAGGCGGTAACAAGACTCTCTTCTTGTACTTAAGTCGGCATAGTGGCTTTTGTACTTAATTCTGATGCAATTTCTGTGTTTCATCGTCAATGTGAAGATCCAAGAGATACAGCAAACCAAACGTGAAGCACCGGAATCTAAATCTGGTCTCACAGAATGGCTCAAACATTGTCACTAAGAGAAATCAGTCTTCTTGTACTGAAGTCGGCATTGTGCCTTTTGTATTTATTTCCGATAAAATTTTTTTGTTTCATCGTCAATGTGAGGGTCCAACGGATAAAGTAAACCTGAAGTGAAGCGTCGTTATCCAAAACTGGTGTTACAGGGGAGACTCAAAACATAGACAGCAAGAAGACTCAGTCTTGTTGTACTTAAATATGCATTGTGCCTCTTGAATTTAATTCCGAATGAATTTCTGTGTTTCATCGTCGATGTGAAGGTCTACGGGATACAGCAAACCTGCGGTTGTGCATCTGATTCTAAAAATGGTGACAAGGGAAAGGCTCAAAACAAAGACAGTAAGAAGACTCAGTCTTCTTGTACTTATGTCGGCATTGTGCCCCTTCCATTTAATTCCGATGCAATTTCTGTGTTTCATCGTCAATGAGAAGGTCCAAGGGATATAGTAAACCTGCAGTTGTGCATCATAATCTAAAACAGGTGACACAGGAAAGGCTCAAGACATAGACAGTAATAAGAATCAGTTTTCTTGTACTTAAGTCGGCATTGTGACTTTTCTATTTATTTCCGATGCAATTTTTGTGTTTCATCGTCAAGGTGAAGGTCCAAGGGATACAGTAAACCTGAAAGGAAGTATCGTAATCTAAATCTGGTCTCACAGGAGAGGCTCAAAACATGGACAGGTAGAAGACTCAGTCTTCTCGTACGTATGTTGGCGTTGTGTCTTTTGTATTTAATTCCGATGCAATTTCTGTGTCTCATCATCAATGTGAAAGTCCAAGGGATACAGTAAAGCTGCAGTTGTGCATCGGAATCTAAAACAGGAGACACACGAAAGGCTTAAAACATAGACTGTAGAAAGAGTCAGTCTTCTTGTACTTATGAGGAATTGTGCCTATTTTATTTAATTCCGACGCAATTTCTGTGTTTCATCGTCAATGTGAATGTCCAAGGGATACAGTAAACCTGAAAGGAAGTATCGTAATCCAAATCTGGTCTCACAGGAGAGGCTCAAAGCATGGACGGTAAGAAGACTCAGTCTCCTTGTACATATGATGGCATTGTCTCTTTTGTATTTAATTCCGATGCAATTTCTGTGTTTAATTGTCAATGTGATGGTCCAAGGGATCCAGTAAACTTGCAGTTGTGCCTCGGACTCAAAAAATAGTCACACAGGAAAGGCTCAAAAGATTGACTGTAAAAAGAGTCAGTCTTCTTGTACTCAAGCGGCATTGTCCGCTTAGTTTTTTAATTCCGATGCATTTCTGTGTTTCAACGTCAATGTGAAGGTCCAATGGATAGAGTAAATCTGAAGTGAAGCATAGGATTCTAAAACTGGTCTCACAGGAAAGGCTCAAAACATAGACAGGAAGAAGGCTCACTCTTCTAGTAGTTAAGTCGGCATTGTGCATTTTGTATTTAACTCCCATGCAATTTCTGTGTTTAATCGTTAATGTGATGGCCCAAGGGACGCAGTAAGCCTGCAGTTGTGCATCGGAATCTAAAACAGGTGACACAGGAAAGGCTCTAAACATACACACTAAGAAAAGTCAGTCTTCTTGTACTTAAGTCACCATTGTACCTTTTGTATTTAATTCCGATGCAATTTCTGTGTTGCATCGATAATGTGAAGGCCCAAGACATACAGTAAACCTGCAGTTGTGCATCGGAATCTAAAACAGGTGACACAGGAAAGGCTCTAAACATAGACACTAAGATAAGTCAGTCTCTTTGTACTTAAGCCGGCATTGTGCAATTTGTGTTTAATTCCGATGCAATTTCTGTGTTTCTTCGTCAATGTGAAGGTCCAAGGGATACAGTAAACCAGAAGTGATGCATCGGAATCTATAATTGGTCTCACAGGAAAGGCTCAAAACATTGACAGTAAGATGACTCGGTCTTCATGTACTTAAGTCAGCATTGTATCTTTTGTATTTTATTCCGATGCAATTTGTGTGTTTAATCGTTAATGTGAAGGTCCAAGGGACACAGTAAACCTGCAGTTGTGCATCGGAATCTAAAACAGGTGACACAGGATAGGATCTAAACATAGACACTAAGAAAAGTCAGTCTTCTTGTACTTAATTCGGCATTGTGCCCTTTGTGTTTAATTCCGATGCAATTTCTGTGTTTTTTCGTCAATGTGAAGGTCCACGGGATACAGTAAACGTGAAGTGAAGCATCGGAATCTAAAACTGGTCTCACCGGAAAGGCTCAAATCATAGACAGTACGAAGACTCAGTCTTCTTGTACGTATGTTGGAATTGTGCCTTTTGTATTTAATTCCGATGCAATTTCTGTGTTTCAACGTCAATGAGAAGGTCCAAGGGATACCGTAAACTTGCAGTTGTGCTTCGGAATGCAAAACAGGTGACACAGGGAAGGCTCAAATCATAGACACTAAGAAATGTGAGTCCTCTCGTACTGAAGTCGGCATTGTGCCGTCTGTATTTAATTCCGATGCAATTTCACTGTTTCATCGCCAATGTGAAGGTCCAAGGGATACAGTAAACCTGCAGTTGTGCATCGGACTCTAAAAATAGTGACACAGGAGAGGCTTAAATCTTAGTCTGTAAGACGACTCGGACTTCTCGTACCTATGTTGGCATTGTGCTTTTTGTATTTAATTCCGATGCAATTTCTGCGTTTCAGCATCAAGGAGTAGGTCCAAGGGATACAGTAAACCTGCAGTTGTGCATCGGAATCTAAAACTGGTGACACAGGAAAGGCTCAATACATAGACACTAAGAAATACCAGTTTTCTTGTACTTAAGTCGGCATTGTGCACTTTGTATTTAATTCCAATGCAATTGCTGTGATTCATCGACAATGAGAAGGTCCAAGGGATATAGCAAACCTGCAGTTGTGCATTGGAAGCTGAAACAGGTGACACGGGAAAGGCTCAAATCATAGACAGTAAGAAGGCTCAGTCTTCTTGTACTTGTGTCTGCATTGTGCCTTTTGTATCTATTTCCGATGCAATTTCTGTGTTTCATCGTCAATGAGATGGTCCAAGGGATATAGCAAACCTGCAGTTGTGCATCGGAAGCTAAAACAGGTGACACAGGAAAGGCTCAAATCATAGACAGTAAGAAGGCTCAGTCTTCTTGTACTTAAGTCTGAATTGTGCCTTTAGTATTTGATTCCGATGCAATTTCTGGGTTTCATCATCAATGTGAAGGTCCAAGGGATACAGTAATCTTGCAGTTTAGCATCAGAATCTAAAACTGGTTTTAGAGGAAGGGCTCAATACGTAGACAGGAAGAAGACTCAGTCTCCTTGTACTTAAGTCTGCATTGTGCCTTTTGTATTTAATACCTATGCAATTTCAGTAATTCATCGTCAATGTGAAAGTCCAAGGGATCCAGTAAACTTGCAGTTGTGCATCGGAATCTAAAACTGGTCTCGCAGGAAAGTCTCTAATCATAGACACTAAGAAAAGTCAGTTTTCTTGTACTTAAGTCGGCATTGTGCACTTTGTATATAATTCCGATGCAATTTCTGTGTTTCATCGTCAATGTGAAGGTCGATGGGATACAGTAAACCTAAAGTGAAGCATCGGAATCTAAAACTGGTCTCAGAGCTAAGGGTCAAATCATAGACAGTAAGAACACTCAGTCTTCTTGTACTTAAGTCTGCATTGTGTCTTTTGTATTTAATTCTGATGCAAATTCAGTGTTTCATTGTCAATGTGAAGGTCCAAGGTATCCAGTAAACCTGCAGTTGTGCATTGGACTCTAAAAATAGTGACACAGGAAAGGCTCCAAACATAGACAGTAAGATGACTCGATTTCCCTGTACTTAAGTCGGCATTGTGCCTTCTGTATCTAATTCCGATGCAATTTCTGTGTTTCATCGTCAATGAGAAGGTCCAAGGGATATAGTAAACCTGCAGTTGTGCATCGGAATCTAAAACAGGTGACACAGGAAAGGCTCAAATCATAGACAGTAAGAAGACTCAGTCATCTTGTACTTAAGTCTGCATTGTGCCTTTTGTATTTAATTCCGATGCAATTTCAGTGTTTCATCGTCAATGTGAAGGTCCAAGGGATACAGTAAACCTACAATTGTGCATCGGAATCTAAAACTGGTGACACAGGAAAGGCCCTAAACATAGACAGTAAGAAGACACAGTCTTCTTGTACTTAGGTTGGCATTGTGCCTTTTGTATTGAATTCCGATGCAATTTTTGTGTTTCATCGTCAATGTGAAGGTCCAAGGGATACAGTTAACCTGAAGTGAAGCATCCGAATCTAAAACTGGTCTCACAGGAGAGGCTCAAAACATAGACAGTAAGAAGATTTAGTCCTCTTGTAAGTAAGTCTGCATTGTGCATTTGTATTTCATTCCGATATCAATTTCTGTGTTTCATCATCAATGTGAAGGTCCTAGTGTTAAAGTAAACCTCCAGGTGTGCATCGGACTCTAAAAATGTTGACACAGGAAAAGCTCAAAGCATAGACAGTAAGAAAACTCAGTCTTCCTGTACTTAATTAGGCATTGTGCCTTTTGTATTTAATTCCGATGCAATTTCTGTAATTCATCGTCAATGTGAAGGTCCAAGGGATACAGTAAACATGCAGTTGTGCATCGGAATCTAAAACAGGTGACACAGGAAAGGTTCTATATATTGACACTAAGACAAGTCAGTCCTCTTGCACATATGTCGGCATTGTGCCTTTTCTATTTTGTCCGATGCAAATTTGGTGTATCATCGTCAAGGTGAAGGTGCAAGGAATACAGTAAACCTGAAAGGAAGCATCGGAATCTAAAACTGGTCTCACATGAAAGGCTCAAAGCATAGACAGTAAGAAGGCTCGGTCTTCTTGTACTTAAGTCGGCATTGTGCCTTTTCTCTTTGATTCCGATGCAATTTTGGTGTTTCATCGTCATGGCGTAGGTCCAAGGTATACAGTAAACCTGCAGTTGTACATCGGAATCGAAGACAGGTGACACAGGAAAGACACAAACCATAGACACTAAGAAAAGTCAGTCCTCCTGTACTTAAGTTGGCACTGTGCATTTTCTATTTAATTCCGATGCAATTTTGGTGTTTCATCGTCAAGGTGAAGGTCCAAGGGATACAGTAGACCTGAAAGGAAGCATCGGAATCTAAAACTAGTCTCACAGGAATGGCTCACAGTATAGACAGTAAGAAGACTCGGTCTTCTTGTACTTAGGTCGGCATTGTGTCTTTTGTATATAATACCGATGCAATTTCTGTAATTCATCGTCATTGTGAAGTTCCGAGGGATATAGTAAACCTTCAGTTGTGCATCGGAATATAAAACTGGTGATACAGCAGAGGCTCTAAACATAGACACTAAAAAAAGTCAGCTCCCTGTACTTTAGTCGGCATTGTGCCTTTTGTATTTAATTCCAATGCAATTTCTGTGTTTCATCGTCAATATCAAGGTCCAAGGGACACAGGAAACCTGATATGAACCATCGGAATCCAAAACTGGTCTCACAGGCAAGGCTCAAAACATATACAGTAAGATAACTCAGTCTTCTTGTACTTAATGCGGCATTGTGCCTTGTGTTTATTTCCGATGCAATTTATGTGTTTCATCGTCAATGTGAAGGTCCATGGGATACAGAAAACCAGCAGTTGTGCATAAGAATCGAAAACTGGTGACACAGGAAAGGCTCTAAACATAGACACTTACAGAAGTCAGTCTTCTTGTACGTAAGTCGGCATTGTGCCTTTTGTATTTAATTCCGATGCAATTTTTGTAATCCATCGTCAATGTGAAGGTCCAAGGGATACAGTAAACCTGAAGTGAAGCATCAGAATATAAAACTGGTCTCACAGGAGAGTCTGAAAACATAGACAGTAAGAAGATTTAGTCCTCTTGTACTTCAGACTTGCATTGTGCCTTTTGTAATTAATTCCGATGCAATTTCTGTGTTTTTTTCATCAATGTGAAGGTCCAAGGGTTGAAGTAAACCTACAGGTGTGCATCGGACTCTAAAAATGTTGACACAGGAAAGGATCAATACATAGACAGTACGAAAACTCAGTCTTCTTGTACTTAAGTCGGCATTGTGCCTTTTGTATTTAATTCCGATGCAATTTCAGCAATTTATCGTCAAGCTGAAGGTCCAAGGGATTCAGTAAACATGAAAGGAAGCATCGGAATCTAAAACTGGTCTCACAGGAATGGCTACCGGCATAGACTGTAACAAGACTCGGTCTTCTTGTATTTAAGTCTGCATTGTGCCTTTTGTATTTAAATCCGATGCTATTTCTGTAATTCATCGTTAATGTGACGCTCCAAGGGATACATTAAAGTGCAGTTGTGCATCGGAATCGAAAACTGGTGACACAGGAAAGGCTCTAAACATAGACAGTAAGAACAGACAGTCTTATTGTACTAAGGTCGGCATTGTGTCTTTTGTATGTATTTGAGATGCAATTTTTGTATTTCATCGTCAATGTGGAGGTCCAAGGGATACAGTAAACCTGAAGTGAAGCATCGGAAACTAAAACTGGTCTTACAGGAGAGGCTCAAAGCATAGACAGTTAGAAGACTCAGTCTTCTTGTACTTATGTCTGCATTGTGCATTTTGTATCTAATTCCGATGCAATTTCTGTGTTTCATCGTCAATGTGAAGGTCCAAGGGATACAGTAGACCTGCAGTTGTGCATCAGAATCTAAAACTGGTGACACAGGAAAAGCTCTTAACATAGACAGTAAGAAGATTCAGTCTTCTTGGACTTCATTCGGCATTCTGCCTTTTGTATTTAATTCCGATGCAATTTCAGTGTTTCATCGTCAATGTGAAGGTCCAAGGGATACAGTAAACCTCAAGTGAAGCATCGGAATCTAAAACTGGTCTCACAGGAGAGGCTCAAAACACAGACAGTTAGAATACTCAGTCTTCTTGTACTTATGTCTGCATTGTGCCTTATCTATTTAATTCCGATGCAATTTCTGTGTTTCATCGTCCATGTGAAGGTTTAAGGGATACAGTAAACATGCAGTTGTGCATCGGATTCTAAAAATGTCGACACAGGAAAGGCCCAAAACATACACCGTAAGAAGACTCGGTCTTCTTGTACTTATGTCGGCATTGTGCCTTTTGTATTTAATTCCGATGCAATTTCGGTGTTTTATCTTCAATGTGAAGATCCAAGGGATACAGTAAAACTGCAGTTGTGCATCGGAATCTAAGACAGGTGACACAGGAAACGCTCAAAACATAGACTGTAGAAAGAGTTAGTCTCCTCTTACTTAGGTCGAAATTGTGCCCTTTGTGTTTAATTCCGATGCAATTTCTATGTTCGCCGTCAATGTGAAGGTCTAAGGGCTACAGTAAACCTGAAATGAAGCATCGGAATCTAAAACTGGTCTCACAGGAGAGGCTCAAAACATAGAGAGTAAGATGACTCAGTCTTCTTGTACTTAGGTCGGCATTGTGCCTCGTCTGTTTATTTCCGATGCAATTTCTGTATTTCATCTTCTAGAAGAAGGTCCAAGGGATACAGTAAACCTCAAGTGAAGCATCGGAATCTAAAACAGATCTGACAGGAAAGGCTCAAATGTAGACAGTAAGAAGACTCCGTCTTCTTTTACTTAAGTCGGCGTTGTGCATTTTGTATTTAATTCAGAAGCAATTTTTGTGTTTCATCGTCAATGTGAAGGTCCAAGGGATACAGTAAACTTGAAGTGAAGCATCAGAATGTAAAACCGGTCTCACAGGAAAGGGTCAAATTATAGACAGTTTTAAGACTCAGCCTTCTCGTACTCATGTCGTCATTAAGGCTGTTGTATTTTATTCCGATGCAATTTATGTGTTTCATCGTCAATGTGAATGTCCGAGGGATACAGTAAACCTGCAGTTGTGCATCGGAATGTAAACACCAATACAGGAAAGGCTCAAAACATAGACACTAAGAAAAGACAGTCTTCTTGTACTTAAGTCGGCATTGTGCCTTTTGTATTTAATTCCGATGCAATTTTTGTGTTTCATCGTCAAAGTGAAGGTCCAAGGGATACAGTAAACCTAAAGTGAACCATCAGAATCTAAAACGGGTCTCACAGGAAAAGGTCTAAACATACACAGTAAGAAGACTCAGTCCTCTTGTACTTAAGACTGCATTGTGCCTTTTGTACAAATTTCCGATGCAATTTCTGTGTTACATCGTCAATGTGAAGGTCCAAGAGATACAGTAAACCTGCAGGTGTGCATCGGAATCTGAAACTGGTGACACAGGAAAGGCTCAAAGCATAGACACTAAGAAAAGTCAGTCTTCTTGTACTTAAATCGGCATTGTGCCTTTTGTGTTTCATTCCGACGCAATTTCGTGTTTCATCGTCCAAGTGAAGGTCCAAGGGATAAAGTAAACCTGCAGTTGTGCATCGGAATCTAAAACTGATGATACAGGAAAGGCTCAAACCATAGAGACTAAGAAATGTCAGTCATCTTGTACATAAGTCGGCATTGTGCCTTTTGTATTTGATTCCGATGCAATTTTTGTGTCTCATCGTCAATGTAAAGGCCCGAGGGAAACAGTAAACCAGCAGTTGTGCATCGGAATCTGAAACTGGTGTTACAGGAAAGGCTTATAGCACAGACACTAAGAAAAGTCAGTCCTTATGTACATAAGTCGGCATTGAGCCTTTTGTAATTAATTGCGATGTAAATTTTGTATTTCATCGTCAAAGTGAAGGTCCAAGGTATACAGTAAACGTGGAGAGTTGCTTCGGACTCTAAAACTGATCTCACAGGAACGTGTCAAATCAGAAACAGTAAGAGGATTTAGTCATCTTGTACTTAAGTCGGCATTGTGCCTTTTGTATTTCATTCCGATGCAATATCTGTGTTTCAACGTCAATGTGACGGTCCAAGGGATACAGTAAACCTGCAGTTGTGTATAGGACTCTAAAACTGGTGACACAGGAAAGGCTCAAATCATAGACACTAAGAAAAGTCAGTCTCCTTGTACTTAAGTCTTCAGTGTGCCTTATGTATTTAATTCCGATGCAATTTTTGTGTTTCATCGTCAAAGTGAAGGTCCAAGGAATACAGTAATCCTGAAGTGATGCATCAGAATCTAAAACTGGTTTCACACGAAAGGGTCAAAACATAGACAGTAAGAAGACTCAGTCTACTTGTACTTAAATCGGCATTGTGCTTTTTCATTTAATTCCGATGCATTTTTTGTGTTTCATCGTCAAAGTGATGGTCCAAGGGATACAGTAATACTGAAGTGATGCATCAGAATCTGAAACTGGTCTCACAGGAAGGGTCAAAAATAGACAGTAAGAAGAGTCAGTCTTCATGTACTTAAGTCGGCATTGTGCGTTTTCTATTTAATTCCGATGCAATTTCTGTGTTTCATCGACAATGTGAAGGTCCCAGGAATACTGTAAACCTGCAGTTGTACATCGTACTCTAAAACAGGTGACACAGGAAGGGCTTAAAACATAGACACTAAGAAAAGTCAGTCTTCTTGTACTTAGTAGGCATTGTGCCTTTTGTATTTCATTCCGTTGCAATTTTTGTGTTTCATCGTCAATGTGAAGGTCCAAGGTAACAGTAAACCTGGAGTTGTGCCTCGGACGCTTAAACTGGTCTCACAAGAAAGGCTCAAACTTAGCCAGTAAGAGGACTCAGTCTACTTGTACTTAAGTCGGCATTGTGCGTTTTTGTCTTTTATTCCGATGCAATGTTTGTGTTTCATCGACAATGTGAAGGTCCAAGGGATACAGTAAACCTGAAGTGAAGCATCGGACTCTAAAAATGGTGACACAGGAAATGCTCAAATCATAGACACTAAGAAAAGTCAGTCTCCTTGTACTTAAGTCGGCATTGTGCATTTTGAAATTAATTCCGAAGAAATTTTTGTGTTTCATCGTCAATGTGAAGTTCCAAGGGATACAGTAAACCTGCAGTTCTGCATCCGACTTTAAAACTGGTGACAAATGAGAGGCTCAAATCATAGACACTAGGAAAGGTCAGTCTTCTTGTACTTAAGTCTGCAGTGTGCCTTATGTATTTAATTCCGATGCAATTTTTGTGTTTCATCGTCAAAGTGAAGGTCCAAGGGATACAGTAAACCTAAAGTGAACCATCAGAATCTAAAACGGGTCTCACAGGAAAAGGTCTAAACATACACAGCAAGAAGACTCAGTCCTCTTGTACTTAAGTCTGCATTGTGCCTTTTGTACTAGTTTCCGATGCAATTTCTGTGTTACATCGTCAATGTGAAGGTCCACGGGATACAGTAAACCTGCAGGTGTGCATCGGAATCTGAAACTGGTGACACAGGAAAGGCTCAAAGCATAGACACTAAGAAAAGTCAGTCTTCTTGTACTTAAATCGGCATTGTGCCTTTTGTGTTTCATTCCGACGCAATTTCGTGTTTCATCGTCAAAGTGAAGGTCCAAGGGATAAAGTAAACCTGCAGTTGTGCATCGGAATCTAAAACTGGTGATACAGGAAATGCTCAAACCATAGAGCCTAAGAAATGTCAGTCATCTTGTACATAAGTCGGCATTGTGCCTTTTGTATTTGATTCCGATGCAATTTTTGTGTCTCATCGTCAATGTAAAGGCCCAAGGGAAACAGTAAACCAGCAGTTGTGCATCGGAATCTGAAACTGGTGTTACAGGAAAGGCTTATAACATAGACACTAAGAAAAGTCAGTCCTTATGTACATAAGTCGGCATTGAGCCTTTTGTAATTAATTGCGATGCAAATTTTGTATTTCATCGTCAAAGTGAAGGTCCAAGGTATACAGTAAACGTGCAGAGTTGCTTCGGACTCTAAAACTGATCTCACAGGAACGCGTCAAATCAGAAACAGTAAGAGGATTTAGTCATCTTGTACTTAAGTCGGCATTGTGCGTTTTGTATTTCATTCCGATGCAATATCTGTGTTTCATCGTCAAAGTGTAGGTCCAAGTGATACAGTTAACCTGCAGTTGTGCATCGGACTCAAAAACTGGTGACACAGGAAAGGCTCAAAACATAGACACTAAGAAAAGTCAGTCTTCTTGTATTTAAGTCGGCATTGTGCCTTTTGTATTTAATTCCGATGCAATTTTTGTGTTTCATCGTCAAAGTGAAGGTCGAAGGGATACAGTAAACCTGAAGTGATGCATCCAAATCTAAAACTGGTCTCACAGTAAAGGGTCAAAGCATAGACAGAAAGAAGACTCAGCCTTCTTGTAGTTAATTCGGCATTGTGCCTTTTGTATTTAATTCCGATGCAATTTCTGTGATTCATCGTCAATGTGAAGGTCCAAGGAATACAGTAAACCTGTAGGTGTGCATCGAAATCTGAAACTGGTGACACAGGTAAATCTCAAAACATAGACACTAAGAAAAGTCAGTCTTCTTGTACTTAAGTCGGCATTGTGGCTTTTGTATTTAATTGCGATGCAAGTTTTGAGTTTCATCGTCAAAGTGAAGGTCTAAGGTATACAGTGATACTGCAGTAGTGCTTCGGACTCTAAAAACTGTTCACACAGGAAAGGGTCAAAACATAGACAGTAAGAGGTTTCAGTCTTCTTGTAGTTAAGTCGGCATTGTGCCTTTTGTATTTAATTCCGATGCAATTTCTGTGTTTCATCGTCATTGTGAAGGTCCAAGGGATACGGTAAACCTGCAGTTGTGCATCGGACTCTAATACTGGTGACACAGGGAAGGCTCAAATCATAGACACTAAGAAAAGTCAGTCTCCTTGTACGTAAGTCGGCATTGTGCATTTTGAAATTAATTCCGAAGAAATTTTTGTGTTTCATCGTCAATGTGAAGTTCCAAGGGATACAGTAAACCTGCAGTTGTGCATCCGTCTCTAAAACTGGTGACAAATGAGAGGCTCAAATCATAGACACTAAGAAAAGTCAGTCTTCTTGTATTTAAGTCGGCATTGTGCCTTTTGTATTTAATTCCGATGCAATTTTTGTGTTTCATCGTCAAAGTGAAGGTTGAAGGGATACAGTAAACCTGAAGTGATGCATCCAAATCTAAAACTGGTCTCACAGTAAAGGGTCAAAGCATAGACAGAAAGAAGACTCAGCCTTCTTGTAGTTAATTCGGCATTGTGCCTTTTGTATTTAATTCCGATGCAATTTCTGTGATTCATCGTCAATGTGAAGGTCCAAGGAATACAGTAAACCTGTAGGTGTGCATCGAAATCTGAAACTGGTGACACAGGTAAATCTCAAAACATAGACACTAAGAAAAGTCAGTCTTCTTGTACTTAAGTCGGCATTGTGGCTTTTGTATTTAATTGCGATGCAAGTTTTGAGTTTCATCGTCAAAGTGAAGGTCTAAGGTATACAGTGATACTGCAGTAGTGCTTCGGACTCTAAAAACTGTTCACGCAGGAAAGGGTCAAAACATAGACAGTAAGAGGTTTTAGTCTTCTTGTAGTTAAGTCGGCACTGTGCCTTTTGTATTTAATTCCGATGCAATTTCTGTGTTTCATCGTCATTGTGAAGGTCCAAGGGATACGGTAAACCTGCAGTTGTGGATCGGACTCTAATACTGGTGACACAGGGAAGGCTCAAATCATAGACACTAAGAAAAGTCAGTCTCCTTGTACGTAAGTCGGCATTGTGCATTTTGAAATTAATTCCGAAGAAATTTTTGTGTTTCATTGTCAATGTGAAGTTCCAAGGGATACAGTAAACCTGCAGTTGTGCATCCGACTCTAAAACTGGTGACAAATGAGAGGCTCAAATCATAGACACTAAGAAAAGTCAGTCTTCTTGTACTTAAGTCTGCAGTGTGCCTTATGTATTTAATTCCGATGCAATTTTTGTGTTTCATCGTCAAAGTGAAGGTCCAAGGAATACAGTAATCCTGAAGTGATGCATCAGAATCTAAAACTGGTTTCACACGAAAGGGTCAAAACATAGACAGTAAGAAGACTCAGTCTTCTTGTACTTATGTCGGCATTGTGCCTTTTGTATTGAATTCCGATGCAATTTCTGTGTTTCACCGTCAATGTGACGGTCCAAGGGATGCAGTAAACCTGCAGTTGAGCATCGAAATCTGAAACTGGTGACACAGGAAAGGCTCACAGCATAGACACTAAGAAAAATCAGTCTTCTTGTACTTAAATCGGTCTTGTGCCTTTGTATTTATTTGCGATGCCATTTTTGTGTTTCATCGTCAAAGTGAAGGTCCAAGGTAAACAGTAAACCTGCAGTTGTGCTTCGGACTCGAAAAACTGGTTCTACAGGAGAGGGTCAAAACATACACAGTAAGAAGACTCTGTCTTCTTTCACTTAAGTCGGCGTTGTGCCTTTTGAATATAATTCCGATGCAATATCTGTGTTTCATCGTCAATGTGACGGTCCATGGGATACAGTAAACCTGCAGTTGTGCATCCGACTCTAAAACTGGTGACAAATGAGAGGTTTAAATCATAGACACTAAGAAAAGTCAGTCTTCTTGTACTGAAGTCGGCAGTGTGCCTTTGTATTTAATTGCGATGCAATTTTTGTGTTTCATCGATAAAGAGAAGCTCCAAGGTAACAGTGAACCTGCAGTTGTGCTTCGCACTCTAAAAACTGGTCTCACAGGAAAGGGTCAAAACATAGACAGTAAGAGGACTCAGTCTTCTTGTACTTAAGTCCGCTTTGTGCCTTATGTATTTCATTCCGATGCAATTTTTGTGTTTCATCGTCAAGGTGAAGGTCCAAGGGATACAGTAAACCTGAAGTGAAGCATCAGAATCTGAAACTGGTCTCACAGGAAAAGGTCAAAACATAGACATTATTGAGACTATGTCTTCCTGTACTTAAGTCGGCATTATGCATTTTGTATTTAATTGCGATGCAATTCTTGTGCTTCATCGTTAGAGTGGAGCTCCAAGGTAACAGTGAACCTGCAGTTGTGCTTCGGACTCTAAAAACTGGTCTCACAGGAAAGGGTCAAAACATAGACAGTAAGAGGACTCAGTCTTCTTGTACTTACGTCGGCATTTTGCCTTTTGTATTTAATTCCGATGCAATTTTTGTGTGTCATCGTCAATGTGATGGTCCAAGGTATACTGTAAACCTGCAGTTGTGCTTCGAACCCTAAAACTGGTCGCACAGGGAAGGGTCAGAACATAGACAGTAAGAGGACTCAGTCTTCTTGTACTTACGTCGGCATTGTGCCTATTGTATTTCATTCCGATGCAATTTTTGTGTGTTATCGTCAATGTGAATGTCCAAGGGATACAGTAAACCTGCAGTTGTGCATCGGAATCTGAAACTGGTGACACAGGAAAGGCTTAAATCATAGACACTAAGAAAAGTCAGTCCTCTTGTACATAAGTCGGCACTGTGCCTATTGTATTTAATTCCGATGCAATTTCTGTGTTTCATCGCCAATGTGAAGGTCCAAGGTATATACTATACCTGCAGTTGTGCTTCGGACTCTAAAACTGGTCTCACAGGAAAGGGTCAAAACATAGACAGTAAGAGGACTCAATCTCCTTGTAGTTAAGTCGTCAGTGTGCCTTTTTTATTTAATTCCGATGCAATTTTTGTGTTTCATCGTCAAAGTGAAGGTTCAAGGGATACAGTAAACCTGAAGTGATGCATCGGACTCTAAAACTGGTCTCACAGGAAAGGGTCAAAACATAGACAGTAAGAGGACTCAATCTACTTGTACTTAAGTCGTCATTGTGCGTTTCTCTCTTTTATTCCGATGCAATTTTTGTGTTTCATCGACAATGTGAAGGTCCAAGGAATACAGTAAACCTGAAGTGAAGCATCGGACTCTAAAAGTGGTGCCACAGGAAATGCTCAAATCTTAGACACTAAGAAAAGTCAGTCTCCTTGTACTTAAGTCGGCATTGTGCATTTTGAAATTAATTCCGAAGAAATTTTTGTGTTTCATCGTCAATGTGAAGTATCAAGGGATACAGTAAACCTCCAGTTCTGCATCCGACTTTAAAACTGGTGACAAATGAGAGGCTCAAATCATAGACACTAAGAAAAGTCAGTCTTCTTGTACTTAAGTCTGCAGTGTGCCTTATGTATTTAATTCCGATGCAATTTTTGTGTTTCATCGTCAAAGTGAAGGTCCAAGGGGTACAGAAAACCTGCAGTTGTGCTTCGGACTGTAAAACAGGTGACACCGGAAAGCCTTAAAACATAGACACTATGAAAAGTCAGTCATCTTGTACTTAAGTCGGATTTGTGCCTTTTGTATTTCATTCCCATGCTATATTTGTATTTATTCGTCAAAGTGAACGTCCAAGGGATACAGTAAACCTGAAGTGAAGCATCAGAATGTAAAACCGGTCTCACAGGAAAGGGTCAAATTATAGACAGTTTTAAGACTCAGCCTTCTCGTACTCATGTCGTCATTGAGCCTGTTGTATTTTATTCCGATGCAATTTCTGTGTTTCATCGTCAATGTGAATGTCCGAGGGATACAGTAAACCTGCAGTTGTGCATCGGAATCTAAACACCAATACAGGAAAGGCTCAAAACATAGACACTAAGAAAAGTCAGTCTTCGTGTACTTAAGTCGGCATTGTGCCTTTTGTATTTAATTCCGATGCAATTTTTGTGTTTCATCGTCAAAGTGAAGGTCCAAGGGATACAGTAAACCTAAAGTGAACCATCAGAATCTAAAACGGGTCTCACAGGAAAAGGTCTAAACATACACAGCAAGAAGACTCAGTCCTCTTGTACTTAAGTCTGCATTGTGCCTTTTGTACTAATTTCCGATGCAATTTCTGTGTTACATCGTCAATGTGAAGGTCCAAGGGATACAGTAAACCTGCAGGTGTGCATCGGAATCTGAAACTGGTGACACAGGAAAGGCTCAAAGCATAGACACTAAGAAAAGTCAGTCTTCTTGTACTTAAATCGGCATTGTGCCTTTTGTGTTTCATTCCGACGCAATTTCGTGTTTCATCGTCAAAGTGAAGGTCCAAGGAATAAAGTAAACCTGCAGTTGTGCATCGGAATCTAAAACTGGTGATACAGGAAATGCTCAAACCATAGAGACTAAGAAATGTCAGTCATCTTGTACATAAGTCGGCATTGTGCCTTTTGTATTTGATTCCGATGCAATTTTTGTGTCTCATCGTCAATGTAAAGGCCCAAGGGAGACAGTAAACCAGCAGTTGTGCATCGGAATCTGAAACTGGTGTTACAGGAAAGGCTTATAACATAGACACTAAGAAAAGTCAGTCCTTATGTACATAAGTCGGCATTGAGCCTTTTGTAATTAATTGCGATGCATATTTTGTATTTCATCGTCAAAGTGAAGGTCCAAGGTATACAGTAAACGTGCAGAGTTGCTTCGGACTCTAAAACTGATCTCACAGGAACGCGTCAAATCAGAAACAGTAAGAGGATTTAGTCATCTTGTACTTAAGTCAGCATTGTGCCTTTTGTATTTCATTCCGATGCAATATCTGTGTTTCAACGTCAATGTGACGGTCCAAGGGATACAGTAAACCTGCAGTTGCGTATAGGACTCTAAAACTGGTGACACAGGAAAGGCTCAAATCACAGACACGATGAAAAGTCAGTCTTCTTGTACTTAAGGCGGCATTGTGCCTTTGGTATTTCATTCCGTTGCAATATCTGTGTTTCATCGTCAAAGTGTAGGTCCAAGGGATACAGTTAACCTGCAGTTGTGCATCGGACAAAAAAACTGGTGACACAGGAAAGGCTCAAAACATAGACACTAAGAAAAGTCAGTCTTCTTGTATTTAAGTCGGCATTGTGCCTTTTGTATTTAATTCCGATGCAATTTTTGTGTTTCATCGTCAAAGTGAAGGTCGAAGGGATACAGTAAACCTGAAGTGATGCATCGGAATCTAAAACTGGTCTCACAGGAGAGGGTCAAAGCATAGACAGTAAGAAGACTCAGCCTTCTTATACTTAAGTCGGCATTGGACTTTTGTATTTAATTCCGATGCAATTTCTGTGATTCATCGTCAATGTGAAGGTCCAAGGAATACAGTAAACCTGTAGGTGTGCATCGAAATCTGAAACTGGTGACACAGGTAAATCTCAAAACATAGTCACACTAAGAAAAGTCAGTCTTCTTGTACTTTAGTCGGCATTGTGGCTTTTGTATTTAATTGCGATGCAAGTTTTGAGTTTCATCGTCAAAGAGAAGGTCTAAGGTATACAGTGATACTGCAGTTGTGCTTCGGACTCTAAAAACTGTTCACACAGGAAAGGGTCAAAACATAGATAGTAAGAGGGTTCAGTCTTCTTGTAGTTAAGTCGGCATTGTGCCTTTTGTATTTAATTCCGATGCAATTCCTGTGGTTCATCGTCAATGTGAAGGTCCAAGGGATACAGTAAACCTGCACTTGTGCTTCGGACTATAAAACTAGTCTTTCAGGAAAAGATTTAAGCATAGACAGTTAGAGAACTCAGTCTTCAAGTACTGAAGTCGGCATTGTGCCTCTTGTATTTCATTCCGATGCTATTTTTGTACTTCATCGTCAAGGTGAAGGTCCCAGGTATACAGTAAACCTGGAGATGTGCATCGGAATGTAAAACTGATGACACAATAAAGGCTCAAAGCATAGACTATGAGAAGACTCAGTCTTCTTGTACTTAAGTCGGCATTGTGCCTTTTCTACTTACTTCCGACGCAATTCAGTGTTTCGTCATCAATGTGAAGGTCCAAGGGATACTGTCAACCTGCAGTTGTGCATCGGACTCTAATACTGGTGACAGAGGAAAGGCTCAAAGCATTGAAACTAAGAAATGTCAGTCTCCTTGTACTTAAGTCGGCATTGTGCCTTTTGTATTTAATTCCGATGCAATTTTTATGTTTCATCGTGAAAAGGAAGGTCCAAGGGATACATTAAATCTGAAGTTAACCATCGGAATCTAAAACAGGTCTCACAGGAGAGGGCCAAAACATACACAGTAAGAAGACTCTGTCTTCTTTTACTTAAGTCGGCGTTGTGCCTTTTGAATATAATTCCGATGCAATATCTGTGTTTCATCGTCAATGTGACGGTCCATGGGATACAGTAAACCTGCAGTTGTGCATCCGACTCTAAAACTGGTGACAAATGAAATGCTCAAATCATAGACACTAAGAAAAGTCAGACATCTTGTACTTAAGTCGGCAGTGTGCCTTTTGTATTTAATTCCGATGCAATTTTTGTGTTTCATCGTCAAAGTGAAGGTCGAAGGAATACAGTAAACCTGAAGTGATGCATCGGAATCTAAAACTGGTCTCACAGGAGAGGGTCAAAGCATAGACAGTAAGAAGACTCAGCCTTCTTATACTTAAGTCGGCATTGGACTTTTGTATTTAATTCCGATGCAATTTTTGTGTTTCATCGTCAAACTGAAGGTCCAAGGGATACAGGAAACCTGCAGTTGTGCATCCGACTCTAAAACTGGTGACAAATGTAAGGCTCAAATCATAGACACTAAGAATAGTCAGACATCTTGTACTTAAGTCGGCAGTGTGCCTTTAGTATTTAATTCCGATGCAATTTTTGTGTTTCATCGTCAAAGTGAAGGTCGAAGGGATACAGTAAACCTGAAGTGATGCATCGGAATCTAAAACTGGTCTCACAGGAGAGGGTCAAAACATAGACAGTAAGAAGACTCAGCCTTCTTATACTTAAGTCGGCATTGGACTTTTGTATTTAATTCCGATATAATTTCTGTGTTTCATCGTCAATGTGAAGGTCGAAGGGATACAGTAAACCTGAAGTGATGCATCCGAATCCAAAACTGGTCTCACAGTAAACGCTTAAAGCATGGAGAGTAAGAAGACTCAGCCTTCTTTTAGTTAATTCGGCATTGTGCATTTTGTATTGAATTCCGATGGAATATCTGTGTTTCATCGTCAATGTGAAGGTCCAAGAGATACAGTAAACCTGAAGTGATGCATCGGAATCTAAAACCGGTCTCACAGGAAAGGGTCAAAACATAGACAATAAGAAGACTCAGTCTTCTTGTACTTAAGTCGGCATTGTGCCTTTTGTATTTTATTCCGATGCAATATCTGTGTTTCATCGTCAATGTGAAGGTCCCAGGGATACAGTAAACCTGCAGTTGTAAATCGTACCCTAAAACGGATGACACTTAAAAGACTTAAAACATACACACTAAGAAAAGTCAGTCTCCTTGTACTTAAGTCGGCATTGTGCCTTATGTATTTCATTCCGATGCAATATCTGTGTTACATCGTCAATGTAACGGTCCAAGGGATACTGTAAACCTGCAGTTGTGCCTCGGACTCTAAAACTGGTGACACAGGAAAGGCTCAAAACATAGACACTAAGAAAAGTCAGTCTTCTTGTATTTAAGTCGGCATTGTGCTTTTTGTGTTTAATTCCGATGCAATTTTGTTGTTTCATCGTCGAAGTGAAGGTCGAAGGGATACAGTAAACCTGAAGTGATGCATCGGAATCTAAAACTGGTCTCGCAGGAAAGGGTCAAAGCAAAGACATTAAGAAAACTCAGCCTTCTTGTAGATAAGTCGGCATTGTGCCTTATGTATTTAATTCCCATGCAATTTCTGTGTTTCATCGTTAATGTGAAGGTCCAAGGAATACAGTAAACCTGCAGTTGTGCATCGGAATCTGAAACTGGTGACACAGGAAAGGCTCAAAACATAGACACAAAGAAATGTCCGTCTTCTTTTACTTAAGTCAGCATTGTGCCTTTTGTATTTAATTGCGATGTAAGTTTTGTGTTTCATCGTCAAAGTGAAGGTCCAAGGTATACAGTGAAACTGTAGTTGTGCTTCGGACTCTATTAACTGGTCTCACAGGAAAGGGTCAAAACATAGACAGTAAGAGGACTCAGTCTTCTTGTAGTTAAGTCGGCATTGTGCCTTTTGTATTTAATTCCGATGCAATTTCTGTGTTTCATCGTCATTGTGAAGGTCCAAGGGATACGGTAAACCTGCAGTTGTGCATCGGACTCTAATACTGGTGACACAGGGAAGGCTCAAATCATAGACACTAAGAAAAGTCAGTCTCCTTGTACGTAAGTCGGCATTGTGCATTTTGAAATTAATTCCGAAGAAATTTTTGTGTTTCATCGTCAATGTGAAGCTCCAAGGGATACAGTAAACCTGCAGTTGTGCATCCGACTCTAAAACTGGTGACAAATGAGAGGCTCAAATCATAGACACTAAGAAAAGTCAGTCTTCTTGTACTTAAGTCTGCAGTGTGCCTTATGTATTTAATTCCGATGCAATTTTTGTGTGTCATCGTCAAAGTGAAGGTCCAAGGAATACAGTATCCTGAAGTGATGCATCAGAATCTAAAACTGGTTTCACACGAAAGGGTCAAAACATAGACAGTAAGAAGACTCAGTATTCTTGTACTTAAGTCGGCATTGTGCCATTTGTATTTAATTCCGATGCAATTTCTGTGTTTCATCGTCAATGTGACGGTCTAAGGGATACAGTAAACCTGCAGTTGTGAATCGAAATCTGAAACTGGTGACACAGGAAAGGCTCACAGCATAGACACTAAGAAAAATCAGTCTTCTTGTACTTAAATCGGCCTTGTGCCTTTGTATTTAATTGCGATGCTATTTTTGTGTTTCATCGTCAAAGGAAGGTCCAAGGTAAACAGTAAACCTGCAGTTGTGCTTCGGACTCGAAAAACTGGTCTCACAGGAAAGGGTCAAAACATAGACAGTAAGAGGACTCAGTCTTCTTGTACTTAAGTCGGCCTTGTGCCTTTTGAATTTAATTCCGATGCAATATCTGTGATTCAACGTCTATGTGTAGGTCCAAGGGATACAGTAAACCTGCAGTTGTGCATAGGACTGTAAAACAGGTGACACCAGAAAGCCTTAAAACATAGACACTATGAAAAGTCAGTCATCTTGTACTTAAGTCGGATTTGTGCCTTTTGTATTTCATTCCCATGCTATATTTGTATTTAATCGTCAAAGTGAACGTCCAAGGGATACAGTAAACCTGAAGTGCAGCATCAGAATCTAAAACCGGTCTCACAGGAAAGTGTCAAAACTTCGACAGTAAGACGACTCAGCCATCTCGTACTCATGTCGGCTTTGAGCCTTTTGTATTTAATTCCGATGCAATTTCTGTGTTTCATCGTCAATGTGACGGTCCAAGGGATACTGTCAACCTGCAGTTGTGCATCGGACACTAATACTGGTGACAGAGGAAAGGCTCAAAGCATTGAAACTAAGAAATGTCAGTCTCCTTGTACTTAAGTCGGCATTGTGCCTTTTGTATTTAATTCCGATGCAATTTTTATGTATCATCGTGAAAAGGAAGGTCCAAGGGATACATTAAATCTGAAGCTAACCATCGTAATCTAAAACAGGTCTCACAGGAGAGGGTCAAATCATACACAGTAAGAAGACTCTGTCTTCTTTTACTTAAGTCGGCGTTGTGCCTTTTGAATATAATTCCGATGCAATATCTGTGTTTCATCGTCAATGTGATGGTCCATGGGATACAGTAAACCTGCAGTTGTGCATCCGACTCTAAAACTGGTGACAAATGAGACGTTTAAATCATAGACACTAAGAAAAGTCAGTCTTCTTGTACTTAAGTCGGCAGTGTGCCTTTGTATTTAATTGCGATGCAATTTTTGTGTTTCATCGATTAAGTGAAGCTCCAAGGTAACAGTGAACCTGCAGTTGTGCTTCGCACTCTAAAAACTGGTCTCACTGGAAAGGGTCAAAACATAGACAGTAAGAGGACTCAGTCTTCTTGTACTTAAGTCCGCTTTGTGCCTTATGTATTTCATTCCGATGCAATTTTTGTGTTTCATCGTCAAGGTGAAGGTCCAAGGGATAGAGTAAACCTGAAGTGATGCATCAGAATCTGAAACTGGTGTCACAGGAAAGGGTCAAAACATAGACATTATTGAGACTATGTCATCCTGTACTTAAGTCGGCATTATGCATTTTGTATTTAATTGCGATGCAATTCTTGTGCTTCATCGTTAAAGTGGAGCTCCAAGGTAACAGTGAACCTGCAGTTGTGCTTCGGACTCTAAAAACTGGTCTCACAGGAAAGGGTCAAAACATAGACAGTAAGAGGACTCAGTCTTCTTGTACTTACGTCGGCATTTTGCCTTTTGTATTTAATTCCGATGCAATTTTTGTGTGTCATCGTCAATGTGATGGTCCAAGGTATACAGTAAACCTACAGTTGTGCTTCGAACCCTAAAACTGGTCGCACAGGGAAGGGTCAGAACATAGACAGTAAGAGGACTCAGTCTTCTTGTACTTACGTCGGCATTGTGCCTATTGTATTTCATTCCGATGCAATTTTTGTGTCTTATCGTCAATGTGAATGTCCAAGGGATACAGTAAACCTGCAGTTGTGCATCGGAATCTGAAACTGGTGACACAGGAAAGGCTTAAATCATAGACACTAAGAAAAGTCAGTCCTCTTGTACATAAGTCGGCACTGTGCCTATTGTATTTAATTCCGATGCAATTTCTGTGTTTCATCGCCAATGTGAAGGTCCAAGATATATACTATACCTGCAGTTGTGCTTCGGACTCTAAAACTGGTCTCACAGGAAAGGGTTAAAACATAGACAGTAAGAGGACTCAATCTTCTTGTAGTTAAGTCGTCAGTGTGCCTTTTTTATTTAATTCCGATGCAATTTTTGTGTTTCATCGTCAAAGTGAAGGTTCAAGGGATACAGTAAACCTGAAGTGATGCATCGGACTCTAAAACTGGTCTCACAGGAAAGGGTCAAAACATAGACAGTAAGAGGACTCAATCTACTTGTATTTAAGTCGGCATTGTGCGTTTTTGTCTTTTATTCCGATGCAATTTTTGTGTTTCATCGACAATGTGAAGGTCCAAGGGATACAGTAAACCTGAAGTGAAGCATCGGACTCTAAAAATGGTGACACAGGAAATGCTGAAATCTTAGACACTAAGAAAAGTCAGTCTCCTTGTACTTAAGTCGGCATTGTGCATTTTGAAATTAATTCCGAAGAAATTTTTGTGTTTCATCGTCAATGTGAAGTTCCAAGGGATACAGTAAACCTGCAGTTGTGCATCCGACTCTAAAACTGGTGACAAATGAGAGGCTCAAATCATAGACACTAAGAAAATTCAGTCTTCTTGTACTTAAGTCTGCAGTGTGCCTTATGTATTTAATTCCGATGCAATTTTTGTGTTTCATCGTCAAAGTGAAGGTCCAAGGGGTACAGAAAACCTGCAGTTGTGCTTCGGACTCTAAAACTGGTCTCACAGGAAAGGGTCAAAACATAGACAGTAAGAGGACTCAGTCTTCTTGTACTTAAGTCGGCCTTGTGCCTTTTGAATTTAATTCCGATGCAATATCTGTGATTCAACGTCTATGTGTAGGTCCAAGGGATACAGTAAACCTGCAGTTGTGCATCGGACTGTAAAACAGGTGACACCAGAAAGCCTTAAAACATAGACACTATGAAAAGTCAGTCATCTTGTACTTAAGTCGGATTTGTGCCTTTTGTATTTCATTCCCATGCTATATTTGTATTTAATCGTCAAAGTGAACGTCCAAGGGATACAGTAAACCTGAAGTGAAGCATCAGAATCTAAAACCGGTCTCACAGGAAAGGGTCAAATCTTCGACAGTAAGACGACTCAGCCATCTCGTACTCATGTCGGCATTGAGCCTTTTGTATTTAATTCCGATGCAATTTCTGTGTTTCATCGTCAATGTGACGGTCCAAGGGATACTGTCAACCTGCAGTTGTGCATCGGACTCTAATACTGGTGACAGAGGAAAGGCTCAAAGCATTGAAACTAAGAAATGTCAGTCTCCTTGTACTTAAGTCGGCATTGTGCCTTATGTATTTAATTCCGATGCAATTTTTGTGTTTCATCGTCAAAGTAAAGGTGCAAGGGGTACAGAAAACCTGCAGTTGTGCTTCGGACTCTAAAACTGGTCTCACAGAAAAGAGTCAAAACATAGACAGTATGAGGACTCAGTGTTCTTGTACTTAAGTCGGCATTGTGCCATTTGTATTTAATTCCGATGCAATTTCTGTGTTTCATCGTCAATGTGACGGTCCAAGGGATACAGTAAACCTGCAGTTGTGCATCGAAATCTGAAACTGGTGACACAGGAAAGGCTCACAGCATAGACACTAAGAAAAATCAGTCTTCTTGTACTTAAATCGGCCTTGTGCCTTTGTATTTAGTTGCGATGCTATTTTCGTGATTCATCGTCAAAGTGAAGGTCCAAGGTAAACAGTAAACCTGCAGTTGTGCTTCGCACTCGAAAAACTGGTCTCACAGGAAAGGGTCAAAACATAGACAGTAAGAGGACTCAGTCTTCTTGTACTTAAGTCGGCCTTGTGCCTTTTGAATTTAATTCCGATGCAATATCTGTGATTCAACGTCTATGTGTAGGTCCAAGGGATACAGTAAACCTGCAGTTGTGCATCGGACTGTAAAACAGGTGACACCGGAAAGCCTTAAAACATAGACACTATGAAAAGTCAGTCACCTTGTACTTAAGTCGGATTTGTGCCTTTTGTATTTCATTCCCATGCTATATTTGTATTTATTCGTCAAAGTGAACGTCCAAGGGATACAGTAAACCTGAAGTGAAGCATCAGAATCTAAAACCGGTCTCACAGGAAAGGGTCAAAACTTCGACAGTAAGACGACTCAGCCATCTCGTACTCATGTCGGCATTGAGCCTTTTGTATTTAATTCCGATGCAATTTCTGTGTTTCATCGTCAATGTGACGGTCCAAGGGATACTGTCAACCTGCAGTTGTGCATCGGACTCTAATACTGGTGACAGAGGAAAGGCTCAAAGCATTGAAACTAAGAAATGTCAGTCTCCTTGTACTTAAGTCGGCATTGTGCCTTTTGTATTTAATTCCGATGCAATTTTTATGTTTCATCGTGAAAAGGAAGGTCCAAGGGATACATTAAATCTGAAGTTAACCATTGGAATCTAAAACAGGTCTCACAGGAGAGGGTCAAAACATACACAGTAAGAAGACTCTGTCTTCTTTTACTTAAGTCGGCGTTGTGCCTTTTGAATATAATTCCGATGCAATATCTGTGTTTCATCGTTAATGTGACGGTCCATGGGATACAGTAAACCTGCAGTTGTGCATCCAACTCTAAAACTGGTGACAAATGAGAGGTTTAAATCATAGACACTAAGAAAAGTCAGTCTTCTTGTACTTAAGTCGGCAGTGTGCCTTCGTATTTAATTGCGATGCAATTTTTGTGTTTCATCGATAAAGTGAAGTTCCAAGGTAACAGTGAACCTGCAGTTGTGCTTCGCACTCTAAAAACTGGTCTCACAGGAAAGGGTCAAAACATAGACAGTAAGAGGACTCAGTCTTCTTGTACTTAAGTCCGCTTTGTGAATTATGTATTTCATTCCGATGCAATTTTTGTGTTTCATCGTCACGGTGAAGGTCCAAGGGATACAGTAAATCTGCAGTTGTGCATCGGAATCTGAAACTGGTGACACAGGAATGGCTTAAATCATAGACACTAGGAAAAGTCAGTCCTCTTGTACATAAGTCGGCACTGTGCCTATTGTATTTAATTCCGATGCAATTTCTGTGTTTCATCGCCAATGTGAGGGTCCAAGGTATATAGTATACCTGCAGTTGTGCTTCGGACTCTAAAACTGGTCTCACAGGAAAGGGTCAAAACATAGACAGTAAGAGGACTCAATCTTCTTGTAGTTAAGTCGTCAGCGTGCATTTTTTATTTAATTCCGATGCAATATTTGTGTTTCATCGTCAAAGTGAAGGTTCAAGGGATACAGTAAACCTGAAGTGATGCATCGGAATCTAAAACTCGTCTCACAAGAAAGGGTCATATATAGACAGTAGGAAGGCTCAGCCTTCTTGTACTGAAGGCGGCATTATGCCTTTTGTATTTAATTCCGATGCAATTATTGTGTGTCATCGTCAACGTGATGGTCCAAGGTATACATTAAACCTGCAGTTGTGCTTCGGACCCTAAAACTGGTCTCACAGAAAGGGTCAAATCATAGACAGTAAGAGGACTCAGTCTTCTTGTACTTAAGTCGGCATTGTGCCTCTTGTCTTTCATTCCGATGCTATTTTTGTATTTCATCGTCAAAGTGAAGGTCCAAGGTATACAGTAAACCTGCAGTTATGCTTCGGACTCTAAAACTGGTCTCACACGAAAGCGTCAAAACATAGACAGTAATAGGACTCAGTCTTCTTGTTCTTAAGTCGGCCTTGTGCCTTTTGTATTTCATTCCGATGCAATTTTTGTGTCTCATCGTCAATGTGAATGTCCAAGGGATACAGTAAACCTGCAGTAGTGCAACGGAATCTGAAACTGGTGACACAGGAAAGGCTTAAAACATAGACACTAAGAAAAGTCAGTCCTCTTGTACATAAGTGGGCGTTGTGCCTTTTGTATTTCATTCCGATGCAATTTTTGTGTTTCATCGTCGAAGATAAGAATTACTATTATAACAGTCTTGATCACAATTTATTTAACAAGGTGACCAGTTTCGACCACTACTGTGGTCCTCTTCAGACCATCGGGTAGGAACCTCTTTCTGTTGGAGAATCACTTTTTAACACGTTTCAAAGAACATACTACTGGTACTGCACGCATAAAATCAATATTTGGTCAACATCTTGATGGATACAATCATTCTGAGGGTTGCATTTCTAGCAATTTGAAAATATTACATACTGTGCCAAAAGGATCACTGCTAAATACCTTAGAGGAAATTGAAATTTTTTCACTTCACAAAAGTAATCCATTCTCTGTTTTAAACGAACAACTTCAGTTCAAAGACAAACATTTCTTTGAGCTTTTCGATGATCTGCTTTAGAATGTTTACTCTTCTGTTCTTTGTTTGAAAAGTTAAATATATATATATATATATATATATATATATATATATTTGAATTATAAAGACTTTTAGCAAATATTTTATCTTTACATTGTAATTGTCTTTTACCAAACATTATTTTATGATTGACTATATGCTTTAGAATTTTTGCTTTTATGCTTTTAGACTGCATATTGCTAATTCGCATCGTTTTTTTTTTTTTGACACTGGTTCATAATTTTATAATTTTTAAAGTCTTTCATTTTATTTGCTTATATGACTGGCATATAAACAGAGGAATAGCAATGCATTAAATGGAAAAAATAGATAATATTTCATATATACGGACAACTACTTCATATAATATTTGGGCAGCATGTAGTACACATGTTAGCTACAGATTATTGTAGCTTACTCTTTTCGTTTCAATAAAGACAAATTGCTACTCAATAATACATCGTCTGATGCCACAGTCTTTGCCATTCTACTTCGCAACAAATTCATTGGAAAGAAGCCTGCTGCCACATCTTTGCACTGTTGTTTGTCCTCACCATGGCAACCACTAGTTTCACTATCGACTTTACAACAACTTCAGTGAAAGAAGCCTGCTGCATCATCTTTGCAACGGCGTCTAACTTCACCATAGCAACCAGTGGTTCCAAATGGTTCACTGACAGGCCTTGAGAGGGCAACCCATGTACTGCCAAACCGAAGTTCATTTTCCTACATATTTAAATATTTTTAACGCTTCTTAATTGACAATAGCTGTTTAATAAGCTAAGTTTAGTGTGTATTTATTTCTAATTCTTGAAATGTTTTTTTTAACTAAGAAATATTAAATTGTAATTCGACTTATAACTCATTGGTTAATAATGACATCATGCAGTCAGAAGTGGGTGGAGCCTCCATTATATATAGTAAGACGTGCACTGGTTTCTCCAGTAGTGATTCTCCAACAGAAAGAGGTTCCTACTCATTGGTAATTCAACGTTTTATAGCTTTACAACTTTATGTATTCTGTTTAATGTACACTCCTGGAAATGGAAAAAAGAACACATTGACACCGGTGTGTCAGACCCACCATACTTGCTCCGGACACTGTGAGAGGGCTGTACAAGCAATGATCACACGCACGGCACAGCGGACACGCCAGGAACCGCGGTGTTGGCCGTCGAATGGCGCTAGCTGCGCAGCATTTGTGCACCGCCGCCATCAGTGTCAGCCAGTTTGCCGTGGCATACGGAGCTCCATCGCAGTCTTTAACACTGGTAGCATGCCGCGACAGCGTGGACGTGAACCGTATGTGCAGTTGACGGACTTTGAGCGAGGGCGTATAGAGGACATGCGGGAGGCCAGGTGGACGTACCGCCGAATTGCTCAACACGTGGGGCGTGAGGTCTCCACAGTACATCGATGTTGTCGCCTGTGGTCGGCGGAAGGTGCACGTGCCCGTCGACCTGGGACCGGACCGCAGCGACGCACGGATGCACGCCAAGACTGTAGGATCCTACGCAGTGCCGTAGGGGACCGCACCGCCACTTCCCAGCAAATTAGGGACACTGTTGCTCCTGGGATATCGGCGAGGACCATTCGCAACCGTCTCCATGAAGCTGGGCTACGGTCCCGCACACCGTTAGGCCGTCTTCCGCTCACGCCCCAACATCGTGCAGCCCGCCTCCAGTGGTGTCGCGACAGGCGTGAATGGAGGGACCAATGGAGACGTGTCGTCTTCAGCGATGAGAGTCGCTTCTGCCTTGGTGCCAATGATGGTCGCATTCGTGTTTGGCGCCGTGCAGGTGAGCGCCACAATCAGGACTGCATATGACCAAGGCACACAGGGCCAACACCCGGCATCATGGTGTGGGGGGCGATCTCCTACACTGGCCGTACACCACTGGTGATCGTCGAGGGGACACTGAGTAGTGCACGGTACATCCAAACCGTCATCGAACCGATCGTTCTACCATTCCTTGACCGGCAAGGGAACTTGCTGTTCCAACAGGGCAATGCACGTCCGCATGTATCTCGTGCCACCCAACGTGCTCTAGAAGGTGTAAGTCAACTACCCTGGCCAGCAAGATATCCGGATCTGTCCCCCACTGAGCATGTTTGGGACTGAATGAAGCGTCGTCTCACGCGGTCTGCACGTCCAGCACGAACGCTGGTCCAACTGAGGCGCCAGGTGGAAATGGCATGGCAAGCCGTTCCACAGGACTACATCCAGCATTTCTACGATCGTCTCCATGGGAGAATAGCAGCCTGCATTGCTGCGAAAGGTGGATATACACTGTACTAGTGCCGACATTGTGCATGCTCTGTTGCTTGTGTCTATGTGCCTGTGGTTCTTTCAGTGTGATCATGTGATGTATCTGACCCCAGGAATGTGTCAATAAAGTTTCCCCTTCCTGGGACAATGAATTCTCTGTGGTCTTATTTCAAATTCCAGGAGTGTATGTAGCCCTCTAATTGGAGCTTTGTATACAACTTATAGGTCTGAAGATGACCACAGTAGTGCTCGAAACCGGTCACCTTGTTAAATAAATTGTGATCAAGACTGTTTTTAATAGTAATTATTTATAAGACATTGATCACTGCCGTTCCCATAATGCATTCAAAAGTAAGTCAAAGTGAAGGTCCAAGGGATACAGTAAACGTGAAGTGATGCATCAGAAACTAAAACTGGTCTCACAGGGAAGGGTCAAAGCATAGACAGTAAGAAGACTCAGCCTTCTTGTACTTAAGTCGGCATTGTGCCTTTTGTATTTAATTCCGATCCAATTTCTGTGTTTCATCGTCAATGTGGAGGTCCGAGGGATACAGTAAACCTGCAGTTGTGCATCGGAATCTGAAACTGGTGACACAGGAAAGGCTCAAATCATAGACACTAAGAAAAGTCATTCTTCTTAGACTTAAGTCGGCATTGTGCTTTTTGTATTTAATTGCGATGAAATTTTTGCATTTCATCGTCAAAGTGAAGGTCCAAGGTATACAGTAAACCTGCATTTGTGCTTCGGACTACAAAACTGGTCTTTCAGGAAAGGGTTTAAGCATAGACAGTCAGAGGACTCAGTCTTCTTGTACTTAAGTCGGCATTGTGCCTTTTGTAGTTCATTCCGATGCAATGCGTGTGTCATCGTTAATGTTATAGTCCAAGGGTTACAGTAAACTTGCAGTTGTGCATCGGACACTAAAACTGGTGACACAGGAAAGGCTCAAACATAGACACTAAGAAAAGTCAGTCATCTTGTATTTAAGTCCGAATTGTGCCCTTTGAATTTAATTCCGACGCAATTTCTGTGTTTCAATCGTCATAGTGAAGGTCCAAGGGATACAGTAAACCTGCAGTTGTGCATCGGAATCTGAAACTGGTGACACAGCAACGTCTCAAAACATCGCCACTAAGAAAAGGCAGTCTTCTTGTACTTATGTTCGCATTGTGCCTTTTGTTTTTAATTGCGATGCAGTGTTTGTGTTTCATCGTCAAAGTGAAGGTCCAAGGTATACAGTAAACCTGCAGTTCTGCTTCGGACTCTAAAACTGGTCTCACAGGAAAGGGTCAAAACATAGACACTAGGAGGACTCAGTCATCTTGTACTTACGTCGGCATTGTGCCTCTTGTATTTCATTCCGATGCAATATCTGTGTTTCATCGTAAATGTGAAGGTCCAAGGGATACAGTAAACCTGGAGTTGTGCATCGGACTCTAAAACTGGTGACACAGGAGAGGCTCAAATCATAGACACTAAGAAAAGTCTGTCATCTTCTACCTAATTCGGCATTGTGCCTTTTGTATTTAATTGCTATGCAATTTTTGTGTTTCGTCGTCTAAGTGAAGGTCCAAGGTATACAGTAAGCCTGCAGTTGTGCTTCGGACTCTAAAACTGGTCTCACAGGAAAGGGTCAAAGCATAGACAGTAAGAGGACTCAGTCATCTTCTACTTAAGTTGGCATTGTGCCATTTGTATAACATTCCGATGCAATATCTGTGTTTCATCGTCAATGTGAAGGTCCAATTGATACAGTTAACTTGCAGTGGTGCATCGGGCTCAAAAATTGGAGACACAGGAAAGGCTCAAATCGTAGACCCTAAGATAAGTCAGGCTTTATGTACTTAAGTGGGCATTGTGCCTATTGCATTTAATTCCGACGCAATTTTTGTGTTCCATCGTCAAAGTGAAGGTCCAAGGGAAACAGTAAACCTAAATTGATGCATCGGAATCTAAGACTGGTCTCACAGGAAGGGGACAAAACATAGACAGTAAGAAGACTCAGTCTTCTTGTACTTAAGTCGGCATTGTGACTTTTGTATTTAATTCAGATGCAATTTCTGTGTTTCATCGTCAATGTGAAAGTCCCAGGAATACAGTAAACCTGCACTTGTGCATCGGAATCTGAAACGGGTGACACAGGAAAGGTTTAAAACATAGACACTAAGAAAGGTCAGTCTTCTTGTACTGAAGTCGGCATTGCGCCATTTCCATTTAATTCCGATGCAATTACTGTGTTTCATCGTCAATGTGAAGGTCCAAGGGATACAAAAACCCTGAAGTGATGCATCGGAATCTAAAACTGGTCTCACAGGATGGGGTCAAAACATAGACTGTAAGAAGACTCAGCCTTCTTGTACTTAACTCGGCATTGTGCCTTTTGTTGTTAATTCCGATGCAATATCTGTGTTTCATCGTCAAAGTGAAGGTCCAAGGGGTACAGTAAACCTGCAGATGTGCTTCGGACTCTAAAACTCGCCTCACAGCAAATGGTTTAAACATAGACAGTAAGAGGACTCAGTCTTCTTCTGGTTATGTCGGAATTGTGCCTTTTGTATTTAATTCCGATGCTTTTTTTTGGTTTCATCGTCAAAGTGAAGGTCCACGGGGTACAGCAAAAATGCAGTTGTGCATCGGAATCTGAAAATGGTGACACAGGAAAGGCTCAAATCATAGACACTAAGAAAAGTCAGTCTTCTTGTACTTAACTCGGCAGTGTGCCTTTTGTTTTTAATTCCGATGCAATATCAGTGGTTCATCGTCAATGTTAAGGTCCAAGGGATACAGTAAACCTGCAGTTGCGCATCGGAATCTAAAACTGGTCTCACAGGAAAGGGTCAAAACATAGACACTAGGAGGACTCAGTAATCTTGTACTTACGTCGGCATTGTGCCTCTTGTATTTCATTCCGATGCAATATCGGTGTTTCATCGTCAATTTGATGGTCCAAGGGATACAGTAAACCTGTAGTTGCGCATCGGACTCTAAAACTGGTGACACAGGAAAGGCTCAAATCATAGGCACTAAGAAAAGTCAGTCTTCTTGTACTCAACTCGGCAGTGTGCCTTTTGTATTAAATTCCGATGCAATTTTTGTGTTTCTACGTCAAAGTGAAGGTCCCAGTGATACAGTAAACCTGAAGTGATGCATCGGAATCTACAACTGGTCTCACAGGAAAGGGTCAAAGCAAAGACAGTAAGAAGACTCAGCCTTGTAGTACTTAACTCGGAATTGTGCGTTTTGTATTTAATTGCGTTGCAATTTTTGTGTTTCATTGTCAATGTGAAGGTCCGAGGGATACAGGAATCCTGAAGTGAACCATAGGAATCTAAAACTGGTCTCACAGGAAAGGCTCAAAGCATAGACAGTAAGAGGACTCAGTCTTCTTGTAATTAAGTCGGCATTGTGCGTTTTGTATTTAATTCCGATGCAATTTCTGTGTTTCCTCGTCAATGAGAAGGTCCAAGGTATACAGTAAACCTGCAGTTGTGCATCGGAATCTGAGACTGGTGACACAGAAACGGCTCAAACATATACACTAAGAAAAGGCAGTCTTCTTGTACTTAAGTCGGCATTGTGCCTTTTGTATTTAATTCCGATACAATTTTTGTGTTTCATCGTCAAAGTGAAGGTCCAAGGGATACAGTGAACCTGCAGTTGTGCATCGGACTATAAAACTGGTGACACAGGAAAGGCTCACAACATAGACACTAAGAAAAGTCAGTCAACTTGTACTTATGTCGGAATTGTGCCTTTTGTATTTAATTCCGATGCAATTTCTGTGTTTCATCGCCAATATGAAGGTCCAAGGGATGCAGTAAACCTGCAGTTGTGCATCGGAATCTAAGACTGGTGACACAGGAAAGGCTCAAACATAGACACTACGAGAAGTCAGTCTTCTTGTACTTAACTCTTCAGTGTGCCTTTTCTATTTAATTCCGATGCAATTTTTGTGTTTCATCGTCAATGTGAAGTTCCAAGGGATACAGTAAACCTGCAGTTGTGCATCCGACTCTAAAACTGGTGACAAATGAGAGGCTCAAATCATAGACACTAAGAAAATTCAGTCTTCTTGTACTTAAGTCTGCAGTGTGCCTTATGTATTTAATTCCGATGCAATTTTTGTGTTTCGTCGTCAAAGTGAAGGTCCAAGGGGTACAGAAAACCTGCAGTTGTGCTTCGGACTCTAAAACTGGTCTCACAGGAAAGGGTCAAAACATAGACAGTAAGAGGACTCAGTCTTCTTGTACTTAAGTCGGCCTTGTGCCTTTTGAATTTAATTCCTATGCAATATCTGTTATTCAACGTCTATGTGTAGGTCCAAGGGATACAGTAAACCTGCAGTTGTGCATCGGACTGTAAAACAGGTGACACCGGAAAGCCTTAAAACATAGACACTATGAAAAGTCAGTCATCGTGTACTTAAGTCGGATTTGTGCCTTTTGCATTTCATTCCCATGCTATATTTGTATTTAATCGTCAAAGTGAACGTCCAAGGGATACAGTAAACCTGAAGTGAAACATCAGAATCTAAAACCGGTCTCACAGGAAAGGGTCAAAACTTCGCCAGTAAGACGACTCAGCCATCTCGTACTCATGTCGGCATTGAGCCTTTTGTATTTAATTCCGATGCAATTTCTGTGTTTCATCGTCAATGTGACGGTACAAGGGATACTGTCAACCTGCAGTTGTGCATCCGACTCTAATACTGGTGACAGAGGAAAGGCTCAAAGCATTGAAACTAAGAAATGTCAGTCTCCTTGTACTTAAGTCGGCATTGTGCCTTATGTATTAATTTCCGATGCAATTTTTGTGTTTCATCGTCAAAGTGAAGGTGCAAGGGGTACAGAAAACCTGCAGTTGTGCTTCGGACTCTAAAACTGGTCTCACAGAAAAGGGTCAAAACATAGACAGTAAGAGGACACAGTGTTCTTGTACTTAAGTCGGCATTGTGCCATTTGTATTTAATTCCGATGCAATTTCTGTGTTTCATCGTCAATGTGACGGTCCAAGGGATACAGTAAACCTGCAGTTGTGCATCGAAATCTGAAACTGGTGACACAGGAAAGGCTCACAGCATAGACACTAAGAAAAATCAGTCTTCTTGTACTTAAATCGGCCTTGTTCCTTTGTATTTAATTGCGATGCTATTTTTGTGTTTCATCGTCAAAGTGAAGGTCCAAGGTAAACAGTAAAACTGCAGTTGTGCTTCGCACTCGAAAAACTGGTCTCACAGGAAAGTGTCAAAACATAGACAGTAAGAGGACTCTGTCTTCTTGTACTTAAGTCGGCCTTGTGCCTTTTGAATTTAATTCCGATGCAATATCTGTGATTCAACGTCTATGTGTAGGTCCAAGGGATACAGTAAACCTGCAGTTGTGCATCGGACTGTAAAACAGGTGACACTGGAAAGCCTTAAAACATAGACACTATGAAAAGTCAGTCATCTTGTACTTAAGTCGGATTTGTGCCTTTTGTATTTCATTCCCATGCTATATTTGTATTTAATCGTCAAAGTGAACGTCCAAGGGATACAGTAAACCTGAAGTGAAGCATCAGAATCTAAAACCGGTCTCACAGGAAAGGGTCAAAACTTCGACAGTAAGACGACTCAGCCATCTCGTACTCATGTCGGCATTGAGCCTTTTGTATTTAATTCCGATGCAATTTCTGTGTTTCATCGTCAATGTGACGGTCCAAGGGATACTGTCAACCTGCAGTTGTGCATCGGACTCTAATACTGGTGACAGAGGAAAGGCTCAAAGCATTGAAACTAAGAAATGTCAGTCTCCTTGTACTTAAGTCGGCATTGTGCCTTTTGTATTTAATTCCGATGCAATTTTTATGTTTCATCGTGAAAAGGAAGGTCCAAGGGATACATTAAATCTGAAGTTAACCATCGGAATCTAAAACAGGTCTCACAGGAGAGGGTCAAAACATACACAGTAAGAAGACTCTGTCTTCTTTTACTTAAGTCGGCGTTGTGCCTTTTGAATATAATTCCGATGCAATATCTGTGTTTCATCGTCAATGTGACGGTCCATGGGATACAGTAAACCTGCAGTTGTGCATCCGACTCTAAAACTGGTGACAAATGAGAGGTTTAAGTCATAGACACTAAGAAAAGTCAGTCTTCTTGTACTTAAGTCGGCAGTGTGCCTTTGTATTTAATTGCGATGCAATTTTTGTGTTTCATCGATAAAGTGAAGCTCCAAGGTAACAGTGAACCTGCAGTTGTGCTTCGCACTCTAAAAACTGGTCTCACAGGAAAGGGTCAAAACATAGACAGTAAGAGGACTCAGTCTTCTTGTACTTAAGTCCGCTTTGTGCCTTATGTATTTCATTCCGATGCAATTTTTGTGTTTCATCGTCAAGGTGAAGGTCCAAGGGATACAGTAAATCTGCAGTTGTGCATCGGAATCTGAAACTGGTGACACAGGAAAGGCTTAAATCATAGACACTAAGAAAAGTCAGTCCTCTTGTACATAAGTCGGCACTGTGCCTATTGTATTTAATTCCGATGCAATTTCTGTGTTTCATCGCCAATGTGAAGGTCCAAGGTATATAGTATACCTGCAGATTTGCTTCGGACTCTAAAACTGGTCTCACAGGAAAGGGTCAAAACATAGACAGTAAGAGGACTCAATCTTCTTGTAGTTAAGTCGTCAGTGTGCCTTTTTTATTTAATTCCGATGCAATATTTGTGTTTCATCGTCAAAGTGAAGGTTCAAGGGATACAGTAAACCTGAAGTGATGCATCGGAATCTAAAACTCGTCTCACAAGAAAGGGTCATATATAGACAGTAAGAAGGCTCAGCCTTCTTGTACTGAAGGCGGCATTATGCCTTTTGTATTTAATTCCGATACAATTTTTGTGTGTCATCGTCAATGTGATGGTCCAAGGTATACAGTAAACCTGCAGTTGTGCTTCGGACCCTAAAACTGGTCTCACAGGAAAGGGTCAAATCATAGACAGTAAGAGGACTCAGTCTTCGTGTACTTAAGTCGGCATTGTGCCTCTTGTCTTTCATTCCGATGCTATTTTTGTATTTCATCGTCAAAGTGAAGGTCCAAGGTATACAGTAAACCTGCAGTTATGCTTCGGACTCTAAAACTGGTCTCACACGAAAGCGTCAAAACATAGACAGTAATAGGACTCAGTCTTCTTGTTCTTAAGTCGGCCTTGTGCCTTTTGTATTTCATTCCGATGCAATTTTTGTGTCTCATCGTCAATGTGAATGTCCAAGGGATACAGTAAACCTGCAGTAGTGCAACGGAATCTGAAACTGGTGACACAGGAAAGGCTTAAAACATAGACACTAAGAAAAGTCAGTCCTCTTGTACATAAGTGGGCATTGTGCCTTTTGTATTTCATTCCGATGCAATATTTGTGTTTCATCGTCAAAGATAAGAATTACTATTAATAACAGTCTTGATCACAATTTATTTAACAAGGTGACCGGTTTCGACCACTACTGTGGTCCTCTTCAGACCATCGGGTAGGAACCTCTTTCTGTTGGAGAATCACTTTTTAACACGTTTCAAAGAACATACTACTGGTACTGCACGCATAAAATCAATATTTGGTCAACATCTTGATGGATACAGTCATTCTGAGGGTTGCATTTCTAGCAATTTGAAAATATTACATACTGTGCCAAAAGGATCACTGCTAAATACCTTAGAGGAAATTGAAATTTTTTCACTTCACAAAAGTAATCCATTCTCTGTTTTAAACGAACAACTTCAGTTTAAAGACAAACATTTCTTTGAGCTTTTCGATGATCTGCTTTAGAATGTTTACTCTTCTGTTCTTTGTTTGAAAAGTTAAATATATATATATATTTGAATTATAAAGACTTTTAGCAAATATTTTATCTTTACATTGTAATTGTCTTTTACCAAACATTATTTTATGATTGACTATATGCTTTAGAATTTTTGCTTTTATGCTTTTAGACTGCATATTGCTAATTCGCATCGTTTTTTTTTTTTTTGACACTGGTTCATAATTTTATAATTTTTAAAGTCTTTCATTTTATTTGCTTATATGACTGGCATATAAACAGAGGAATAGCAATGCATTAAATGGAAAAAATAGATAATATTTCATATATATGGACAACTACTTCATATAATATTTGGGCAGCATGTAGTATACATGTTAGCTACAGATTATTGTAGCTTACTCTTTTCGTTTCAATAAAGACAAATTGCTACTCAATAATACATCGTCTGATGCCACAGTCTTTGCCATTCTACTTCGCAACAAATTCATTGGAAAGAAGCCTGCTGCCACATCTTTGCACTGTTGTTTGTCCTCACCATGGCAACCACTAGTTTCACTATCGACTTTACAACAACTTCAGTGAAAGAAGCCTGCTGCATCATCTTTGCAACGGCGTCTAACTTCACCATAGCAACCAGTGGTTCCAAATGGTTCACTGACAGGCCTTGAGAGGGCAACCCATGTACTGCCAAACCGAAGTTCATTTTCCTACATATTTAAATATTTTTAACGCTTCTTAATTGACAATAGCTGTTTAATAAGCTAAGTTTAGTGTGTATTTATTTCTAATTCTTGAAATAATTTTTTAACTAAGAAATATTAAATTGTAATTCGACTTATAACTCATTGGTTAATAATGACATCATGCAGTCAGAAGTGGGTGGAGCCTCCATTATATATAGTAAGACGTGCACTGGTTTCTCCAGTAGTGATTCTCCAACAGAAAGAGGTTCCTACTCATTGGTAATTCAACGTTTTATAGCTTTACAACTTTATGTATTCTGTTTAATGTACACTCCTGGAAATGGAAAAAAGAACACATTGACACCGGTGTGTCAGACCCACCATACTTGCTCCGGACACTGTGAGAGGGCTGTACAAGCAATGATCACACGCACGGCACAGCGGACACGCCAGGAACCGCGGTGTTGGCCGTCGAATGGCGCTAGCTGCGCAGCATTTGTGCACCGCCGCCATCAGTGTCAGCCAGTTTGCCGTGGCATACGGAGCTCCATCGCAGTCTTTAACACTGGTAGCATGCCGCGACAGCGTGGACGTGAACCGTATGTGCAGTTGACGGACTTTGAGCGAGGGCGTATAGAGGACATGCGGGAGGCCAGGTGGACGTACCGCCGAATTGCTCAACACGTGGGGCGTGAGGTCTCCACAGTACATCGATGTTGTCGCCTGTGGTCGGCGGAAGGTGCACGTGCCCGTCGACCTGGGACCGGACCGCAGCGACGCATGGATGCACGCCAAGACCGTAGGATCCTACGCAGTGCCGTAGGGGACCGCACCGCCACTTCCCAGCAAATTAGGGACACTGTTGCTCCTGGGATATCGGCGAGGACCATTCGCAACCGTCTCCATGAAGCTGGGCTACGGTCCCGCACACCGTTAGGCCGTCTTCCGCTCACGCCCCAACATCGTGCAGCCCGCCTCCAGTGGTGTCGCGACAGGCGTGAATGGAGGGACCAATGGAGACGTGTCGTCTTCAGCGATGAGAGTCGCTTCTGCCTTGGTGCCAATGATGGTCGCATTCGTGTTTGGCGCCGTGCAGGTGAGCGCCACAATCAGGACTGCATACGACCAAGGCACACAGGGCCAACACCCGGCATCATGGTGTGGGGGGCGATCTCCTACACTGGCCGTACACCACTGGTGATCGTCGAGGGGACACTGAGTAGTGCACGGTACATCCAAACCGTCATCGAACCGATCGTTCTACCATTCCTTGACCGGCAAGGGAACTTGCTGTTCCAACAGGACAATGCACGTCCGCATGTATCTCGTGCCACCCAACGTGCTCTAGAAGGTGTAAGTCAACTACCCTGGCCAGCAAGATATCCGGATCTGTCCCCCACTGAGCATGTTTGGGACTGAATGAAGCGTCGTCTCACGCGGTCTGCACGTCCAGCACGAACGCTGGTCCAACTGAGGCGCCAGGTGGAAATGGCATGGCAAGCCGTTCCACAGGACTACATCCAGCATCTCTACGATCGTCTCCATGGGAGAATAGCAGCCTGCATTGCTGCGAAAGGTGGATATACACTGTACTAGTGCCGACATTGTGCATGCTCTGTTGCTTGTGTCTATGTGCCTGTGGTTCTTTCAGTGTGATCATGTGATGTATCTGACCCCAGGAATGTGTCAATAAAGTTTCCCCTTCCTGGGACAATGAATTCTCTGTGGTCTTATTTCAAATTCCAGGAGTGTATGTAGCCCTCTAATTGGAGCTTTGTATACAACTTATAGGTCTGAAGATGACCACAGTAGTGCTCGAAACCGGTCACCTTGTTAAATAAATTGTGATCAAGACTGTTTTTAATAGTAATTATTTATAAGACATTGATCACTGCCGTTCCCATAATGCATTCAAAAGTAAGTCAAAGTGAAGGTCCAAGGGATACAGTAAACGTAAAGTGATGCATCAGAAACTAAAACTGGTCTCACAGGGAAGGGTCAAAGCATAGACAGTAAGAAGACTCAGCCTTCTTGTACTTAAGTCGGCATTGTGCCTTTTGTATTTAATTCCGATCCAATTTCTGTGTTTCATCGTCAATGTGGAGGTCCGAGGGATACAGTAAACCTGCAGTTGTGCATCGGAATCTGAAACTGGTGACACAGGAAAGGCTCAAATCATAGACACTAAGAAAAGTCATTCTTCTTAGACTTAAGTCGGCATTGTGCTTTTTGTATTTAATTGCGATGAAATTTTTGCATTTCATCGTCAATGTGAAGGTCCAAGGTATACAGTAAACCTGCATTTGTGCTTCGGATTACAAAACTGGTCTTTCAGGAAAGGGTTTAAGCATAGACAGTCAGAGGACTCAGTCTTCTTGTACTTAAGTCCGCATTGTGCCTTTTGTAGTTCATTCCGATGCAATGTGTGTGTCATCGTTAATGTTATAGTAGAAGGGTTACAGTAAACGTGCAGTTGTGCATCCGACTCTAAAACTGGTGACACAGGAAAGGCTCAAACATAGACACTAAGAAAAGTCAGTCATCTTGTATTTAAGTCCGAATTGTGCCCTTTGAATTTAATTCCGACGCAATTTCTGGGTTTCAATCGTCATAGTGAAGGTCCAAGGGATACAGTAAACCTGCAGTTGTGCATCGGAATCTGAAACTGGTGACACAGGAACGTCTCAAAACATCGCCACTAAGAAAAGGCAGTCTTCTTGTACTTATGTTCGCATTGTGCCTTTTGTTTTTAATTGCGATGCAGTGTTTGTGTTTCATCGTCAAAGTGAAGGTCCAAGGTATACAGTAAACCTGCAGTTGTGCTTCGGACTCTAAAACTGGTCTCACAGGAAAGGGTCAAAACATAGACACTAGGAGGACTCAGTCATCTTGTACTTACGTCGGCATTGTGCCTCTTGTATTTCATTCCGATGCAATGTCTGTGTTTCATCGTAAATGTGAAGGTCCAAGGGATACAGTAAACCTGGAGTTGTGCATCGGACTCTAAAACTGGTGACACAGGAGAGGCTCAAATCATAGACACTAAGAAAAGTCAGTCTTCTTGTACTTAACTCGCCAGTGTGCCTTTTGTATTTAATTCCGATGCAATTTTTGTGTTTAATCCTCACAGTGAAGGTCCCAGTGATACAGTAAACCTGAAGTGATGCATCGGAATCTACAACTGGTCTCATAGGAAAGGGTCAAACCAAAGACAGTAAGAAGACTCAGCCATGTTGTACTTAAGTCGGAATTGTGCCTTTTGTATTTAATTGCTATGCAATTTTTGTGTTTCATCGTCAATGTGAAGGTCCGAGGGATACAGAAATCCTGAAGTGAACCATAGGAATCTAAAACTGGTCTCACTGGAAAGGTTCAAAGCATAAACAGTAAGAAGACTCAGTCTTCTTGTAATTAAGTCGGCATTGTGCGTTTTGTATTTAATTCCGATGCAATTTCTGTGTTTCCTCGTCAATGAGAAGGTCCAAGGTATACAGTAAACCTGCAGTTGTGCATCGGAATCTAAGACTGGTGACACAGGAAAGGCTCAAAACATAGACACTACGAGAAGTCAGTCTTCTTGTACTTAACTCTTCAGTGTGCCTTTTCTATTTAATTCCGATGCAATTTCTGTGTTCCATCGGCAATGTCAAGGTCCAAGGGATACAGTAAACTTGCAGTTGTGCATCGGAATCCGAAACTGGTGACCCACGAAAGGCTCACGACATAGACACTAAGAAAAGTCAGTCATCTTGTACTTAAGTCGGCAGTGTGCCTTTTGTATTTAATTCCGATCCAATTTTTGTGTTTCACCGTCAAAGTGAAGGTGCAAGGGATACAGTAAACCTGCAGTTGTGCATCGTACTCTAAAACGAGCGACACAGGAAAGGCTTAAAACATAGACACTATGAAAAGACAGTCTTCTTGCACTTAAGTCGGAATTGTGCCTTTTCTATTTAATTCCGATGCAATTTCTGTGCTTCATCGTCAATGTGAAGGTCCAACGGATACAGTAAACCTGCAGTTGTGTGTTGGAATCTGAGACTGGTGACCCAGGAAAGGCTCAAAAGATAGACACTAAGAAATGTCTGTCATCTTCTACCTAATTCGGCATTGTGCCTTTTGTATTTAATTGCTATGCAATTTTTGTGTTTCGTCGTCTAAGTGAAGGTCCAAGGTATACAGTAAGCCTGCAGTTGTGCTTCGGACTCTAAAACTGGTCTCACAGGAAAGGGTCAAAGCATAGACAGTAAGAGGACTCAGTCATCTTCTACTTAAGTTGGCATTGTGCCATTTGTATAACATTCCGATGCAATATCTGTATTTCATCGTCAATGTGAAGGTCCAATTGATACAGTTAACTTGCAGTGGTGCATCGGGCTCAAAAATTGGAGACACAGGAAAGGCTCAAATCATAGACCCTAAGATAAGTCAGGCTTTATGTACTTAAGTGGGCATTGTGCCTATTGCATTTAATTCCGACGCAATTTTTGTGTTCCATCGTCAAAGTGAAGGTCCAAGGGAAACAGTAAACTTAAATTGATGCATCGGAATCTAAGACTGGTCTCACAGGAAGGGGACAAAACATAGACAGTAAGAAGACTCAGTCTTCTTGTACTTAAGTCGGCATTGTGACTTTTGTACTTAATTCAGATGCAATTTCTGTGTTTCATCGTCAATGTGAAAGTCCCAGGAATACAGTAAACCTGCACATGTGCATCGGAATCTGAAACGGGTGACACAGGAAAGGTTTAAAACATAGACACTAAGAAAGGTCAGTCTTCTTGTACTGAAGTCGGCATTGCGCCATTTCCATTTAATTCCGATGCAATTACTGTGTTTCATCGTCAATGTGAAGGTCCAAGGGATACAGTAACCCTGAAGTGATGCATCGGAATCTAAAACTGGTCTCACAGGATGGGGTCAAAACATAGACTGTAAGAAGACTCAGCCTTCTTGTACTTAACTCGGCATTGTGCCTTTTGTTGTTAATTCCGATGCAATTTCTGTGTTTCATCGTCAAAGTGAAGGTCCAAGGGATACAGTGAACCTGCAGTTGTGCATCGGACTATAAAACTGGTGACACAGGAAAGGCTCACAACATAGACACTAAGAAAAGTCAGTCAACTTGTACTTAAGTCGGAATTGTGCCTTTTGTATTTAATTCCGATGCAATTTCTGTGTTTCATCGCCAATATGAAGGTCCAAGGGATACAGTAAACCTGCAGTTGTGCATCGGAATCTAAGACTGGTGACACAGGAAAGGCTCAAACATAGACACTACGAAAAGTCTGTCATCTTGTACCTAAGTCGGCATTGTGCCTTTCCTATTTAATTGCTATGCAATTTTTGTGTTTCATCGTCTACGTGAAGGTCCGAGGTATACAGTAAGCCTGCAGTTGTGCTTCGGACTCTAAATCTGGTCTCACAGGAAAGGGTCAAAGCATAGACAGTAAGAGGACTCAGTCATCTTGTACTTAAGTTGGCATTGTGCCATTTGTATTACATTCCGATGCAATATCTGTGTTTCATCGTCAATGTGAAGGTCCAATTGATACAGTTAACTTGCAGTGGTGCATCGGGCTCAAAAATTGGAGACACAGGAAAGGCTCAAATCATAGACCCTAAGATAAGTCAGGCTTTATGTACTTAAGTGGGCATTGTGCCTATTGCATTTAATTCCGACGCAATTTTTGTGTTCCATCGTCAAAGTGAAGGTCCAAGGGAAACAGTAAACCTAAATTGATGCATCGGAATCTAAGACTGGTCTCACAGGAAGGGGACAAAACATAGACAGTAGGAAGACTCAGTCTTCTTGTACTTAAGTCGGCATTGTGATTTTTGTATTTAATTCAGATGCAATTTCTGTGTTTCATCGTCAATGTGAAGGTCCAAGGGGTACAGTAAACCTGCAGATGTGCTTCGGACTCTAAAACTCGCCTCACAGCAAATGGTTTAAACATAGACAGTAAGAAGACTCAGTCTTCTTCTGGTTATGTCGGAATTGTGCCTTTTGTATTTAATTCCGATGCTTTTTTTTGGTTTCATCGACAAAGTGAAGGTCCAAGGGGTACAGCAAAACTGCAGTTGTGCATCGGAATCTGAAAATGGTGACACAGGAAAGGCTCAAATCATAGACACTAAGAAAAGTCAATCTTCTAGTACTTAAGTCGGCGTTGTGCCATTCGTATTTAAGTCCGATGCAATTTTTGTGTTTCATCGTCAAAGTGAAGGTCCAAAGGATACAGTAAACGTGAAGTGATGCATCGGAATCTGAAACTGGTCTCACAGGAAAGGGTCGAAACATAGACAGTAAGAAGACTCATCCTTCTTGTACTTAAGTCGGCATTGTACCTTTTGTATATAATTCTGATGCAATATCTGTGTTACATCGTCAATGTGAAGGTCCAAGTGATACAGTAAACTTGCAGTTGTGCATCGGAATGTAAAACTGGTGACACAGGAAAGGCTCAAAGCATATACACTAAGAAAAGTCAGTCTTCTTGTACTTAACTCGGCAGTGTGCCTTTTGTTTTTAATTCCGATGCAATATCAGTGGTTCATCGTCAATTTTAAGGTCCAAGGGATACAGTAAACCTGCAGTTGCGCATCGGAATCTAAAACTGGTGATACAGGAAAGGCTCAAACCATAGACACAAAGAAAAGACAGTCTTCTTGTACTAAACTCGGCACTGAGCCTATTGTATTTAGAACCGAAGCAATATTTGTGTTTCATCGTCAAAGTGAAAGTCCAAGGGGAACAGTAAACCTGCATTTGTGCTTCGGACCCTGATACTGGTCTCACAGGAAAGCGTTTAAACATAGACAGTAAGAGGACTCAGTCTTCTTGTACTTAAGTCGGCATTGTGCCTTTTGTAGTTCATTCCGATGCAATATGTGTGTCATCGTCAATGTGATAGTCCAAGGGTTACAGTATACTTGCAGTTGTGCATCGGACTCTAAAACTGGTGACACAGGAAAGGCTCAAACATAGACACAAAGAAAAATCTGTCATGTTGTAATTAAGTCGGCATTCCGCCTTTTGTATTTAATTCCGACGCAATTTCTGTGTTTCCTCGTCAATGAGAAGGTCCAAGGTATACAGTAAATCTGCAGTTGTGCATCGGAATCTGAGACTGGTGACACAGAAACGGCTCAAACATATGCACTAAGAAAAGGCAGTCTTCTTGTACTTAAGTCGACATTGTGCCTTTTGTATTTAATTCCGATACAATTTTTGTGTTTCATCGTCAAAGTGAAGGTCCAAGGGATACAGTAAACCTGCAGTTGTGCATCGGAATCTAAGACTGGTGACACAGGAAAGGCACAAACATAGACACTACGAGAAGTCAGTCTTCTTGTACTTCACCCTTCAGTGTGCCTTTTCTATTTAATTCCGATGCAATTTCTGTGTTCCATCGTCAATGTGAAGGTCCAACGGATACAGTAAACCTGCAGTTGGGTGTTGGAATTTGTGACTGGTGACCCAGGAAAGGCTCAAAAGATAGACACTACGAAAAGTCTGTCATCTTGCACCTAAGTCGGCATTGTGCCTTTCCTATTTAATTGCTATGCAATTTTTGTGTTTCATCGTCTACGTGAAGGTCCGAGGTATACAGTAAGCCTGCAGTTGTGCTTCGGACTCTAAATCTGGTCTCACAGGAAAGGGTCAAAGCATAGACAGTAAGAGGACTCAGTCATCTTGTACTTAAGTTGGCATTGTGCCATTTGTATTACATTCCGATGCAATATCTGTGTTTCATCGTCAATGTGAAGGTCCAAGGGATAGAGTAAACTTGCAGTTGTGCATCGGGCTCAAAAATTGGTGACACAGGAAAGGCTCAACTCATAGACACTAAGATAAGTCAGTCTTTATGTACTTAAGTGGGCATTGTGCCTATTGCATTTAATTCCGACGAACTTTTTGTGTTCCATCGTCAAAGTGAAGGTCCAAGGGAAACAGTAAACCTAAATTGATGCATCGGAATCTAAGACTGGTCTCACAGGAAGGGGACAAAACATAGACAGTAAGAAGACTCAGTCTTCTTGTACTTTAGTTGGCATTGTGACTTTTGTATTACATTCCGATGCAATATCTGTGTTTCATCGTCAATGTGAAAGTCCCAGGGATACAGTAAACCTGCACTTGTGCATCGGAATCTGAAACGGGTGACACAGGAAAGGCTTAAAGCATAGACACTAAGAAAAGTTAGTCTTTTTGTACTTGAGTCGGAATTGTGCTTTTGTATTTAATCCCGATGCAATTTCTGTGTTTCATCGTCAATGTGAAGGTCCAAGGGATACACTAGACCTGCAGTTGTGCATTGGAATCTGAAACTGGTGACCCAGAAGGGGCTCATATCATAGACACTAAGAAAAGTCAGTCTTCTTGTTCTGAAGTCGGCATTGTGCCTTTTGTATCTAAGTCCGACGCAATATCTGTGATTCATCGTCAATGTGAAGGTCCAAGGGATACAGGAAACTGGCAGTTGTGCATCGGACTCTAAAACTGCTGACACAGGAAAGGCTCAATTCATAGACACTAAGAAAAGTCAGTCTTCTTGAACTTAAGTCGGCATTGTGCCTTTTGTACTTAATTCCGATGCAATTTCTGTGTTTCATCATCAATGTAAAGGTCCAGGGATGCAGTAAACCTGAAGTAAAGCATCGGAATCTAAAACTGGTCTCACAGGAAAGGCTCAAACATAGACACTAAGAAAAGCAGTCCTCTTGTACTTAACTCGGCAGTGTGCCTTTTGTATTTAATTCCAATGCAATTTTTGTGTTTCATCGTCAATGCGAAGGTATAAGGGATACAGTAAACCTGCAGTTGTGCATCCGAATCTAAAAGTGGTGACACAGTTACGGCTCAATACATAGACACTAAGAAAAGACATGCTTCTTGTACATAACTTGGCAGTGTGCCCTTTGTATTTAATTCCGATGCAACCTTTGTGTCTCATCGTCAAAGCGAAGGTCCAAATGATACAGTAAACCTGAAGTGATGCATCGGAATCTAAACTTGGTCTCACAGGAAAGGGTCAAACCACAGACAAAAAGAAGACTCAGTCTTCTTGTAAATAAGTCGGCATTGTGCCTTTTGTATTTAATTCCGATGCAATTTTTGTGTTTCATCGTCAAAGTGAAGATCCAAGGGTTTCAGTAAACCTGCAGTCGCGCTTGGGACTCTAAAACTGGTCTCACAGGAAAGGGTTTGAACATAGACAGTAAGAGGACACAGTCTTCTTGTACTAAAGTCGGCATTGTGCCTTTTGTATTTCATTTCGATGCAATAAATGTGTGTCATCGGCAATGTGATATTCCAAGGGATACAGTTATCCTGCAGTTGTGCATCACACACTAAAACTGGTGACTCAGGAAAGGCTCAAAACATAGACAGAAAGAGAAGTCAGTCATCTTGTACTTACGTCGGCATTGTGCCTCTTGTATTTCAATCCGATGCAATATCTGTGTTTCTTCGTCAATTTGAAGGTCCAAGGGATAGAGTAAACCTGCAGTTGTGCATCGGAATCTAAAACTGGTGACACAGAAAAGGCTCAAGGCATAGAAACTTAGAAAAGTCTGTCCTCTTATACCTTTGTCGGCATTGTGCCATTTGTATTTAATTCCGATGCAATCTATGTGTTTCATCATCAAAGCGAAGGTCCAAATGATACAGTAAACCTGAAGTGATGAATCGGAGTCTACAACTGGTCTCACAGGAGAGGGACAAAAATTAGACACTAAGAAGACTCAGTCTTCTTGTTCGTAAGTCGGCATTGTGCCGTTTGTATATATTTCCGATGCAATTTCTGTGTTTCATCGGCAATGTGAAGGTCCCAGGGATACGGTAAACCTGCAGTTGTGCTTCGGACTCTAAAACTGGTCTCACACGAAATGGTCAAAACATAGACAGAAAGAGGACTCAGTCTTCTTGTACTTAAATCGGCATTGTGCCTCTTGTATTTCAATCCGATGCAATATCTGTGTTTCATCGTCAATGTGAAGGTCCAAGCGATTCAGTAAACCTGGAGTTGTGCATCGGAATCTGAAACTGCTGACACAGGATAGGCTCAAAACAAAGACACTAAGAAAAGCAGTCTCCTTGTAGTTGAGTCGGCATTGTGACTTTTCTATTTAAATCCAACGCAATTTCGTGTTTCATCGTCTAAGTGATGTTCCAAGGGATACAATAAACCTGCAGTAGTGCATTGGAATCTAAAACTGGTGACACAGGAAAGGCTCAAAGCATAGACACTAAGAAAAGTCAGCCATCATGTACTTAAGTCGGCATTGTGCCTTTTCTATTTAAGTCCGACGCAATTTGGTATTTCATCGTCAAAGTGAAGGTCCAAGGGATACAGTTAACCTGCAGTTGTGCATCGGAATCTAAAACTGGTGACAGAGGAACGGCTCAAAGCATAGACACTAAGAAATGTCGGTCTTCTTGTACTTAAGTCTGCATTGTATCTTTTGAATTTAAATCCGATGCAATTTTTGTGTTTCATCGTCAGTGTGAAGCTTCAAGTGATACAGTATACCTATAGTTGTGCATCGGAATCAGAATCTTGGGACACAGGAAAGGCTCAAAACAAAGACACTAAGAAAAGTCCGTCTTCTTGTACTTAAGTCGGCATCGTGCCTTTTGTATTTAAATCCGATGCAATTTTTGTGTTCATCGTCAAAGTGGAGGTCCAAGGTATACAGTGAACGTGCAGTTGTGCTTCGGACTCTACAACTGGTCTCTCAGGAAAGGGTCAAATCATAGACAGTAAGAGGACTCAGTCTTCTTGTCCTTAAGTCGGCATTGTGCCTTTTGTATTTAATTCAGATGCTATTTTTGTGTTTCACAGCCAATGTGATGGTCCAAGTGATACAGTAATCCTGAGGTGAAGCATAGGAATCTACAACTGGTCTCACAGCAAAGGGTTTAAACATAGACAGTAAGAGGACTCAGTCTTCTAGTACTTAAGTCGGCATTGTGCCTTTTCTAATTAATTCCGATGCAATTCCTGTGTTTCATCGTCAATGTGAACACCCCTGGAGAAACAGTGAACCTGCAGTTGTGCATCGGAAGCTGAAACTGGTGACACAGGAAAGGCGCAAGACATAGACACTAATAAAAATCAGTCTTCCTGTACTTAAGTCGGCATTGTGCCTTTTGCATTTAATGCCGATGCATATTTTGTGTTTCATCGTCAAAGTGAAGGTCCAAGATATACAGTAAACGTGCAGTTGTGCTTCGGACTCTACAACTGGTCTCACAGGAAAGGGTCAAATCATAGACAGTAAGAGGACTTAGTCTTCTTGGCCTTAAGTCGGCATTGTGCCTTTTGTATTTCATTCCGATGCAATATCTGTATTCATCGTCAATGTGAAGGTCCAAGGGATACAGTAAACCTGCAGTTGTGCATCGGACACTAAAACTGGTGACACAGGAAAGGCTCAAATCATAGACACTATGAAAAGTCAGTCTTCTTGTACGTAAGTCGGCACTGTGCCCTTCGTGTTTAATTCCGATGGAATTATTGTGTTTCATCGTCAAAGTTAAGGTCCAAGGGATACAGTAGACCTGAAGTGAAGCTTCGGAATCTGAAACTGGTCTTACAGGAAAGGGTCAAAACATACACAGTAAGAAGACTCAGCCTTCTTGTATTTAAATCGGCATTGTGCCTTTTGTGTTTAATTCAAATGCAATTTTTCTGTTTCATCGTCAATGTGAAGGACCAAGGGATACAGTAAACTTTCAGTTGTGCGTCGGAATCTAAAACCGGTCTCACAGGAAAGGGTCAAAACATAGACAGTAAGAAAACTCAGTTTTCTTGTACTTAAGTCGGCAATGTGCCTTTTGTATTTAATTCCGATGCAGTTTCCGTTATTAATCGTCAATGTGAAGATCAAAGGGATACAGTAAACATGCAGTCGTGCATCGTACAATAAAACGGTTGACACAGAAAAGGCTTAAAACTTAGACACTAAGGAAAGTCAGTCTTCTTGTACTTAAGTCGGCATTGTGCCTTTTGTATTTAATTACGAAGCAATTTTTGTGTTTCATCGTCAATGTGAAGGTCCAAGGGATACAGTAATCCTGAAGTGTAGCATAGGAATCGCCTCCTGGTCTCACAGGAAAGGGTTTAAACATAGACAGTAAGAGGACTCTGTCTTCTTGTACTCAAGTCGGCCTTTTGCTTTTTGTATTTCATTCCGATGCAATATCTGTGTTTCATCGTCAATGTGAATGTCCAAGGGATACAGTAAACCTGCAGTTGTGCACCGGACTCTAAAACTTGTGACACAGGAAAGGATCATAGCATAGACACAAAGAAAAGTCAGTGTTCTTGTACTTAAGTCGGCATTGTGCCTTTTGTATTTAATTCCGATGCAATTATTGTGTTTCATCGTCAGTGTGAAGGTCCAAGGGATACTGTAAACCTGAAGTGATGCATCAGAATCTAAAACTGGTCTCACAGGAAAGGATCAAAACATAGACACTAAGAAATGTCAGTCTTCTTTTACTTAATTCGTAATTGTGCCTTTTGAATTTTATTCCGAAGTAATTATTGTGTTTCGTCGTCAATGTGATGGTCGAAATGATACAGTAAACCTGCAGTGATGCATCGGAATCGAAAACTGGTCTCACAGGAAAGGGTCAAAATATAGACAATAAGAAGACTCGGTCTTCTTGTACTTAAGTTGGCATTGTGCCTTCTGTATTTGATTCCGATGCAATTTCTGTGTTTCATCGTCAATGTGAAAGTCCAAGGGATACAGTAAACCTGCAGACGTGCATCGGAAACTAAAACTTGTGACACAGGATAGATCCAAAACATAGACACAAAGAAAAGTCAGTCTTCTTGTACTTAACTTGTCAGTGTGCCTTTTGAATTTAATTCCGATGCAGTTTCTGTGTTTCATCGTCAATGTGAAAGTCCAAGGGATACAGTAATCCTGCAGTCGTGCATCGGAATCTGAAACTGGTGACACAGGAAAGGCTCAAAACATAGACACTAAGAAAAGTCAGTCTTCTTGTACTTAAGTCGGCATTGTGCCTTCTGTATTTAATTCCGATGCAATTTTTGTGTTTCATCGTCAAAGTGACGGTCCAAGAGGTACAGAAAACCTGAAGTGATGCATCGGAATCTAATACTTGTCTCACAGGAAAGGGTCAAAATATAGGCAGTAAGAAGACTCGGTCATCGTGTACTTAAGTCGGCATTATGCCTTTAGTATATAATTCCCATGCAATTTTTCTGTTTCATCGTCAATGTGAAGGTCCAAGGGATACAGTAAACCTGCAGTTGTGCATCGGAATCTAAAACTGGTGTCACAGGAAAGGCTCAATACATCGACACAATGAAAAGTCAGTCTCATTGTCCTTAAGTCGGCATTGTGACTTTTCTTTTTAATTCCGACGCAATTTAGTGTTTCATCGTCAAAGTGGAGGTCCAAGGGATACAGTAAACCTGCAGTTGTGCATTGGACCCTAAAACTGGTGACACAGGAAAGGCTCAAAGCATAGACACTAAGAAGAGTCAGCCTTCTTGTACTTAAGTCGGCATGTGCCCCCTCTGCGGGTCCGGGTAAGAATAGGCCCGAGGTATTCCTGCCTGTCGTAAGAGGCCACTACAAGGAGTTTCAACCGTTTCGGCCTTCCATGTGATGGTACCTCTTGGGGCTTGACCTCCATTTTTCAAAATTCTACAGAAGTACGAGCCTTTTGGGGAAGGACACCTTACGTGGTGTACCACTGGTCCTAAGTGCACTAAGATCTTGGCACTCAGCATTGCACTGGCGTTGAAACCATACCCACTATTCCTCAAATTGGGACTAAACTCCTGTTTGGTTGTCCAAGTTACGCCCATAGTGCATTTCCATCTGCACCAGCGATCATGATGGCCTTTCCATGGCACCAGAAATCCAGCACGGTAGCCAGCCCGTTGTGGTGGGGTCGTCATGTACCCTCTAGGTTGTAGCCCCCTGACAACACAGGGATCGTACTGCCGATACCTGAGCAGCACCCTCCCCACGTCGGCTAAGGAGTAGATGCCCGTCTCCTTGGGGCATCAGGACTCCCGGCAATGGTCATCCTGCCAGGTGGCCCTTGCTGCAGCTGGGTGGCGCCCGTGGGGAGAGCCCCTGGTCGGAGTGGGTGTTATCGGGGCGGACGTTTCGCAGATGAAACGTCAACACGTGTGAGGTCACTCTGCGGCCGAGTCTTTCAAAAGAAAAGGTACCGTTTCCAGTTCTGGTTCTCCTGCCGTTTCCCCCTTGGCCACTCCATGGGAGGAGTGACAGGCCCGCCGGCTTGGGGCAAAGTACTTCCCCCGCTATTTGGTCTGTTCTCAAACCGATGGGGGGACATTCGCCACCTCCAAGCCCATGTTCTTTGTTCAGCACATTGAGGACATCTTCGGGGAAATCGAGGCTCTCAGCAAAATGCGTTCAGGGACCGTTCTTATCAAGACCACCTCCGCCACACAGTCGGCGGCGCTCCAGGCGTGCGACCGCCTAGGGGACATCCCAGTATCCATTGTCCCACATCTGGCACTAAATAGGACGCAAGGGGTTATTTTTCATCGTGACCTCCTGCTACAATCTGATAAGGAGCTCAGGGCCAACCTGGAGCGCCGAGGCGTGCATTTCGTCCGGCGAGTCCAGCGCGGCCCCAAAGACCGTCGCATCGACACCGGGGCCTTTATCCTCGCCTTCGAGGGGGACGTTCTCCCGGAGAAGGTAAAGGTGATGTGCTACCAGTGTGACGTGCGACCTTACGTCCCGCCTGCTATGCGCTGTTTTAGGTGTTTGCGCTTTGGGCACATGTCGTCACAGTGTGAGGCTGAGCCCATTTGCGGCAATTGTGGACGTCCTCTTCATGAGGAACATACATGCACCCCACCACCTCGGTGCATTATTTGTCCTGGCGCCACTCGCCTAGATCCTCAGACTGCCCCGCATATCAGAAGGAGAAGAAGATACAAGAAATCAAAACTTTGGATCGGCTCTCTTATTCTGAGGCCAGGATGAAGTATGACCGCCTCCATCCCGTGCCATTGACCACTTCGTTTGCCTCAGTTGTGTCCACTCCTTCCGCGGTATCATCACCCCTATCCTGTCCCCCCTCCGCCTCCTCCGCCCATCAGGGGGCTCTGCCTCCGCCTCCCAAATCCCTCCCTTCCAAATCCTCCTCCGCCGTGGCCCCCAGCCCCTCTGCCCCGGGGGCCACCCTTCCTCCTCCTCCTCCTCCTCCCCCCACGCCACCTGAGAAGCCTGTCCTCTTCTCAGGCGTCCATCGGGGAAACGTTCCGGACCCCAGCTTCAGAGGTCCGGCGTTCCAAAACGGACCTCATGCGTGAGGACCTTCTTCGGGTCCAGCCCACCATCCCTGTACCACCTCGGCCTTCCAAGAAGGCCTCCAAGAAGAAGTCTCTATCCCCCTCTCCATCCCGGCGCGTTCTGTCTGACGCTCCATCCGTGAGTCGCTGCTCCCGGCCGTCCTCAGTTTCGCCGGGACGCTCTGCTGCCAGGCGCTCAGCTGGCCTTTCGTCGGCAAACGATGCTGCCCCTCCTACACAACCAGGGACAGCGGCTGCAGCTGATGACGAGTCGATGGAACCGGATCCGCCTCCCGTCGGTTGTAGCGTTGTTCCCTCGCAACCTGGCCCTCCGCGGCCGTCGAGGTGACCAGCTCTTCCCCCGTCTCGTTCCCTCAACCTTTTGACTAGCGATGGCGTTGTTTCATTGGAACATAAGAGGTATTCGATCTAATCGGGAGGAATTAGAACTGCTCCGCCGCCTGCACTGTCCGCTCGTCCTTGGTCCCCAGGAAACCAAGTTGCGCCCGACTGACCATATTGCCTTTACCCACTATACCTCGGAGCGGTATGACCTCACCCCTGTGGACGGTATCCCAGCTCATGGTGGGGTCATGTTGCTCGTTCGGGACGATGTCTATTACCATCCCATCCCATTGACCACCCCACTCCAAGCAATAGCTGTCTGCATTACTCTTTCTGCTTTTACTTTTTCAGTTTGTACCATCTACACTCCACCGTCATCTGCTGTTAGTCGGGCTGACTTGATGCACCTGATCGTTCAGCTTCACCCGCCGTTTTTATTGTTTGGCGACTTCAATGCCCATCATCCCCTTTGGGGCTCTCCTGCATCCTGTCAAAGAGGCTCACTCTTGGTGGATGTCTTCAACCATCTCAATCTTGTCTGCCTCAATACTGGCGCCCCGACTTTCCTCTCGGACTCTACTCATACCTACTCCCACTTGGACCTCTCGATCTGTTCTACCACTCTTGCCCATCGGTTCGAGTGGTATGTCCTTTCTGACACCTATTCGAGCGACCACTTCCCCTGTGTCGTTCGTCTCCTGCAACACACCCCATCCCCACGTCCTTCGAGCTGGAACATACTGAAAGCTGACTGGGGACTTTACTCCTCCCTGGCGACCTTTCCGGACCACGATTTTCCCAGTTGTGACAGTCAGGTCGAATACCTCACGGCTGTTATCATCAATGCTGCCGAACGTTCCATTCCTCGTACTATTTCTTTTTCACGTCGTGTTTCCGTCCCCTGGTGGAACGAGGCTTGTAGGGACGCTATCCGTGCTCGACGACGTGCTTTACGCACCTTTCGCCGCTATCCTACGTTGGCGAATTGTATTGAATACAAACGACTGCGAGCGCAATGCCATAGAGTCATCAAAGACAGCAAAAAAGCTTGTTGGGCCTCTTTCACCAGCTCCTTTAACAGTTTTACTCCCTCTTCCGTCGTTTGGGGTAGCCTGCGCCGGCTGTCGGGCATTAAGGCCCACTCCTCGGTACCTGGCCTGACCTCAGGTAATGAGGTCCTTGTTGATCCTGTGGCTGTCTCCAACGCCTTTGGCCGCTTTTTCGCGGAGGTTTCAAGCTCCGACCATTACCATCCTGCCTTCCTTCCCAGGAAAGAGGCAGAAGAGGCTCGGCGACCTTCCTTCCACTCGCTGAATCTGGAAACTTATAATGCCCCCTTTACTATGCAGGAACTCGAACGTGCGCTTGCACTGTCCCGGTCCTCTGCTCCGGGGCCAGATGCCATTCACGTTCAAATGCTGGCACACCTTTCTCCGGCGGGCAAAAGCTTCCTTCTTTGTACCTACAATCGCGTCTGGACCGAAGGTCAAGTCCCCATGCGTTGGCGTGACGCCGTCGTTGTTCCTATACCCAAACCCGGGAAGGATAGACACCTTCCTTCTAGTTACCGCCCCATTTCTCTTACAAGCTGTGTCTGTAAGGTGATGGAGCGCATGGTTAATGCTCGGTTAGTCTGGATTCTTGAATCTCGAGGGCTACTTACTAATGTCCAATGCGGCTTTCGTCGCCGCCGCTCGGCTGTTGACCACCTTGTGACCTTGTCGACATTCATCATGAACAACTTTTTGCGAAGGCGCCAAACGGTAGCCGTGTTCTTCGACTTGGAGAAGGCTTATGATACCTGATGGAGAGGAGGTATCCTCCGCACTATGCACAGGTGGTGCCTACACGGTCGCCTGCCCCTTTTTATTGATTCCTTTTTAACGGATCGAAAGTTTAGGGTATGTGTGGGGTCTGTATTGTCCGACGTCTTCCTCCAGGAGAACCGAGTGCCTCAGGGCTCCGTCTTGAGCGTAGTCCTTTTTGCCATCGAGATCAATCCAATTATGGATTGCATTCCACCTACTGTCTCAGGCTCTCTCTTTGTCGATGACTTCGCGATCTACTGCAGTGCCCAGAGAACATGCCTCCTGGAGCGCTGCCTTCAGAGTTGTCTAGACAGCCTCTACTCATGGAGCATGGCAAATGGCTTCCGGTTCTCTGAAGAGAAGACGGTTTGTATCAACTTTTGGCGATATAAAACGTTCCTTCCGCCATCCTTACATCTCGGTCCCGTTGTTCTCCCATTCGTGGACACAACTAAGTTTCTAGGGCTCACGTTGGACAGGAAACTGTGTTTGTCTCCACATGTCTCTTATTTGGTGGCCCGTTGTACACGTTCCCTTAATGTCCTCAGAGTTCTTAGCGGTTCATCTTGGGGAGCGGATCGCACTGTCCTGCTTCGCTTGTATTGGTCCATCGTCCGATCGAAGCTGGATTATGGGAGCTTCGTCTACTCGTCCGCTCGGCCATCCCCCTTACGCCGGCTCAACTCCACCCACCATCGGGGGATACGTCTTGCGACCGGAGCCTTCTCCACTAGTCCTGTCGAGAGTCTTTATGCTGAAGCTGCCGAGTTACCATTGACCTACCGGCGCGACGTACTGCTGTGTCGTTATCCCTGCCGGCTGTTGTCAATGCCCGACCACCCCCCTTATCAGTCCTTCTTCGCCGATTCTCTCGACCGTCAGTACGGGTTGTATGTGTCTGCCCTGCTGCCCCCCGGAGTCCGCTTCCGTCGCCTGCTTCGACAATTGGATTTTGCCTTCCCTACCACCTTCAGAGAGGGAGAGAACCCGACACCACCTTGGCTCCAGGCTCTGGTTCATATTTATCTCGACCTCAGCTCACTCCTGAAGCAGGGTACTCCGGCTGCAGTGTATTGCTCACGGTTTGTCGAACTTCGCGCTCGACTTGCCAGTCACACCTTTATTTACACCGATGGCTTCAAAACTGACGATGGTGTCGGCTGTGCCTTTGTCGTCGGCGCCGCCACCTTTAAATACCGGCTCCTCGACCAACGTTCCAGCTTTACGGCCGAGCTTTTTGCTCTCCATCAGGCCGTTCAGTATGCCCGCCGCAACCGCCATTCATCGTATGTACTCTGCTCTGGTTCACTCAGTGCTCTTCAGAGCCTTGGAGCTCCCTATCCGGTCCATCCCTTGATTCAACGGATACAGCAGTCCCTCCATTCTTTCGCTGATAATGGTGGTTCTGTCAGCTTTCTTTGGGTTCCCGGACATGTAGGAGTGCCTGGGAATGAGGCTGCGGATGCTGCAGCCAAGGCTGCAGTCCTCCTGCCTCGGCCAGCCTCCCATTGTGTCCCGTCATCTGACGTTCGTGGGGATGTATGTAAGAGGCTTGTGTCGTTGTGGTGGGATGCTTGGTCATCCCACCAAGGAAACAAACTCCGGGCAGTAAAACCGCTCCCAACTGCTTGGACAACATCCTCCCGACCATATCGGCGCGAGGAGGTCCTTCTGACCAGGTTGCGGATAGGGCATTGCCGTTTTAGCCACCGCTACCTGCTCACCGGTGACCCAGCCCCGCAGTGCCCTTGTGGTCAGGCATTAACAGTGCGCCATGTTTTATTGTCGTGTCCCCGTTTTAGTCAATTTCGTGTTGTCCGGTCCCTGCCATCTACTTTACCGAATGTTTTAGCTGATGACGTTCGAGCAGCAGCTCGTATTCTGCGTTTTATAATTTTAACCGGCTTGTTTAAAGACATTTAACCTTTTTACATATTTTATCTGCATCTTTGCCAGGTCCTTCTGGTGTCCCCACCATCCCCTTAAGTTTTACCAGATTCCATGTGCTCTAACAACAGTGACTGGGCGCTAATGACCTCAGCAGTTGAGCGCCCTTAAACACAACCAAAAAAAAAAAAAAAAAACCGTATGTGCTTTTGTATTTAATTCCGATGCAATTTTTGTGTTTCATCGTAAAAGTGAAGGCCCAAGGGATACAGTAAACCTGAAGTGATGCATTAGAATCTAAAACTGGTCTCACAGGAAAGGGTCAAAGCATAGACAGTAAGAGGACTCAGTCTTCTTGTACTTAAATCGGCCGTGTGCCTTTTATATTTAATTCCGATGCAATTTTTGTGTTTCATCGTTAAAGTGAAGGTCCAAGGGATACAGTAAACCTGCAGTTGTGCTTCTGACTCTAAAACTAGTCTCACAGGAAAGGGTTTAAACATAGACTGTTAAAGGACTCAGTCTTCTTGTACTTAAGTCGGCATTGTGCCTTTGTATTTCATTCCGATGCAATATATGTGTGTCATCGTCAATGTGATAGTGCAAGGGACACAGTAAACCTGCAGTTGTGCATTGGACTCTAAAACTGGTGACACAGGAAAGGCTCAAAACATAGACACTAAGAAAAGTCAATCTTCTTGAACTTCAGTCGGCATTGTGCCTTTTGTATTTAATTCCAATGCAATTTTTGTGTTCATCGTCAAAGCAAAGGTCCAAAAGATACAGTAAACCTGAAGTGAAGCATCGGAATCTAAATCTGGTGACACAGGAAAGGCTCAAAGAAAGACACTAAGAAAAGTCAGTCTTCTTGTACTGAAGTCGGTATTGTGCCGTTAGTATTTAATTCCAATGCAATTTTTGTGTTTCATCGTCAATGTGAAAGTCCAAGGGATACAGTAAACCTGCTGTTGTGCATCGGAATCTAAAACTGGTGACCCAGGAAAGGCTTAAAAAATTGAGACTAAGGAAAGTCAGTCATCTTGTACTTAAGTCGGCATTTTGCCTTTTGTATTTAATTCCGACGGAATATCTGTGTTTCATCGTTAATGTGAAGGTCCAAGGGATACAGTAAACCTGAACTGAAGCATCGGTATCTAAACCTGCTCTCACAGAAAGTTTCAAAACATAGACAGTAAGAAGACTCAGTGTTCTTGTAGTTAAGTCGGCATTGTGCCTTTTGTATTTATTTCCGATGCAATTTCTGTGTTTCATCGTCAATGTGAAGGCCCAAGGGATACAGCAAACCTGCAGTTGTGCATCGAAATCTAAAACAGGTGACACCGGAAAGGCTCAATATGTAGACACAATGAAAAGTCAATCTTCTTGTAGTTAAGCGGCATTGTGCAATTTTTTTTTATTTCCGATGCAATTTCTGTGATTCATCGTCGAAGTGAAGGCCCAAGGATACAGTAAACCTGAAGTGAAGCATTGGAATCTAAAACTGGTCCCACAGGAAGGGCTCAAGGCATATTTCTATTTAATTCCGATGCAATTTTTGTGTTTTATCGTCGAAGTGTAGGTCCAAGTGATACAGTTAACCTGCAGTTGTGCATCGGAATCTAAAACAGGTGATACAGGAAAGGCTTAAACCATTGACACTAAGAAAAGTCAGTCTTCATGTACTTAAGTCGGCATTGTGCCTTTTGTATTTCATTCCGATGCAATTTTTGTGTTTCATCGTTAAAGTGAACGTCCAAGGGACACAGTAAACCTGCAGTTGTGCATTGGACTCTAAAACTGGTGACACAGGAAAGGCTCAAAACATAGACACTAAGAAAAGTCAATCTTCTTGAACTTCAGTCGGCATTGTGCCTTTTGTATTTAATTCCAATGCAATTTTTGTGTTCATCGTCAAAGCAAAGGTCCAAAAGATACAGTAAACCTGAAGTGATGCATCGGAATCTAAAACTGGTCTCACAGAAAAGGCTCAAAACATAGACAGTAAGAAGATTCAGTCTTCTTGTACTTAAGTCGGCATTGTGCCTTTTTCATTCCATTCCGATGCAATTTATGTGTTTCTACGTCAATGTAACGGTCCAAGGGATACAGTAAACCTTCAATTGTGCATCGTACTTTAAAACTGGTGACACAGGAATGGCCAAAACGTAGACAGTAAGAAGACATAGTCTTCTTGTACTTACGTCGGCATTGTGCCTTTTGTATTTCATTCTGATGCAATTTTTGTGTTACATTTTCAATGTGTAGGTCCCAGGGAAACAGTAATCCTGAAGTGAAGCATCGGAATCTAAAACTGGTCTCTCAGGAAAGACACAAAACATGGACAGTAAGAAGACTCAGTCTCCTTGTACTTAAGTCGGCATTGTGCCTTTTGTATTTAATTACGATTCAATTTCTGCGTTTCATCGTCAATGTGAAGGTTTAAGGAATGCAGTAAACCTGCAGTTGCGCATCGGAATCTAAATCTGGTGACACAGAAAAGGCTCAAAACATAGACAGTAAGAGGACTCAGTCGTCTCATACTTAACTCGTCATTGTGCCTTTCGTATTTCATTCCGATGCAATTTCTGTGTTTCATCGTCAATGTGAAGGTCCAAGGCATACAGTAAAGATGGAGTTGTGCATCGGAATCTAAAACTGGTAACACAGGAAAGTCTCAAAAAATAGCCACTAAGGAATGTCAGTGTTCTTGTACTTAGGTCGGCGTTGTGGCTTTTGTATTTAATTCCGATGCAATTTTTGTGTATCATCGTCGGCAATGTGCCTTTTGTATTTAATTCCGATGCAATTTCTGTGTTTCACCATCAATGTGACGGTGCAAGGGATACAGTAAGCCTGCAGTTGTGCATCGGAATCAAAAACAGGTGTCAAAGGAAAGGCTTAACACATAGACACTAAGAAAAGTCAGTATTCTTCTGCTTACGTCGTCTTTGAGCCTTTTGTATATAATTCCGATGCAATTTTTGTGCTTCATCGTCAAATTGAAGGTCTAAGGGATACAGTTAACCTGATACTGTGCATCGGAATATAAAACAGTTGACATAGGAAAAGCTCAAACTAAGACACTAGGAAAAGTCAGTCTTCTTGTACTTAAGTAGGCATTGTGCCTTTTGTATTTAATTCCGATGCAATTTGTGTGTTTCATCGTCAAAGTGAAGGTCCAAGGGACACAGTTGACCTGCAGAGTAGCATCGGAATCTAAATCTGGTCTCACAGGAAAGGCGCACAACATAGACAGTAAAAAGACTCAGTCGTCTTGTACTTAAGTTGGCATTGTGCGTTTTGTATTTAATTCCGATGCAATTTCTGTGCTTCAACGTCAATTTGAAGGTCCCACGGATACAGTAAACCAGATATTGTGCAACGGTATCTAAAACTGGTGACATACAAATGGCTCTAACCATAGACAGTAAGAAGACTTAGTCTTGTTCTACTTAATTCGGCATTGTGCCTTTTGTATTTAGTTCCGATGCATTATCTGTATTTCATCGTCAATGTGAAGGTCCAAGGGATACAGTAACCTGCTGTTGTGCATCGGATTCTAAAACTGTAAACACAGGAAACGTTAAAAAGATAGACAGTAAGAAGATTCAGTCTTCTTGTACTTAAGTCGGCATTGTACCTTTTGTATTTAATTCCGATGCAATTTCTGTGTTTCATCGTCAATGTGGAGGTCCAAGGGATACAGTAAACCTGCAGTTGTGCATCGGAATCTAAAACTGGTGACACAGGAAAGGCTCAAAATATAGACACTAAGAAAAGTCTGTCTTGTTGTACTTAAGTCGGTATTGTGCATTTTGTATTTATTTCCGATGCAATTTTTCTGTTTCATCGTCAAACTGATGGGCCAAGGGATACGGTAAATCTGAATTGAAGCATCGGAATCTAAAACTGGTCTCACGGGAAAGATTCAAAACATAGTTACAATGAGAAGTCAGTTTTCTTGTACGTAAGTCGGCATTGTGCCTTTTCTATTTAATTACGATGGAATTTTTGAGTTTCATCGTCTAAGTGATAGTCCAAGGGATAAAGTAATCCTGCAGTTGTGCATCGGAATCTAAATCTAGTGACACAGGAAAGGCTCATACTAAGACACTAGGAAAAGTCAGTCTTCATGTACTTAAGTAGGCTTTGTGCCTTTTGTATTTAATTCCGATTCAATTTCTGCATTTCATCGTCAATTTGAAGGTCCAAGGGAGACAGTAAACCTGAACTTGTGCATCGGAATCAAAACTGGTGACATAGGAAAGGCTCTAAACATAGACAGTAACAAGAATCAGTCTTCTTGTACTTAAGTCGGCATTGTGACTTTTGTACTTAATTCCGGGGCAATTTCTGTGTTTCATCGTCAATGTGAAGCTCCAAGGGATACAGTAAACCAGCAGTTGTGCATCGGAGTCTAAAACAGGTGACACAGGAAAGGCTCAAAACATAGACAGTAATAAGAGTCAGTCTCCTTGTACTTAAATCGGCATTGTGCCTTTTGTATTTAATTCCGATGCAATTTCTGTGTTTCATCCTCAATGTGAAGGTCCAAGGGATACAGTTAACCTGCAGTTGTGCATCGGAATCTAAAACTGGTGACACAGAAAAGGCTCAGAACATAGACACTACGAAAAGTCCCTCTTCTTGTACTTAAGTCGGCTTTGTGCCTTTTGTATATTATTCCGATGAATGTTTTGTGTTTCCTCGTCAAAGTGAAGGTCCAAGAGATACAGTAAACCTGCAGTTGCGCATCGGAATCTAAAACTGGTGACACAGAAAAAGCTCAAAACATAGACACTAAGAAAAGTCAGTCTTCTTGTACTTAAGTCGGCATGTTCCTTTTGCATTTCATTCCGACGCAATTTAGTGTTTCACCGTCAAAGTGAAGGTCCAAAGGATACAGTAAACCTGCAGTGAAGCATCGGAATCGTAAACTGGTCTCACAGAAAAGGGTCAAAACATAGACAGTAAGAAGATTCAGTCTTCTTGTACTTAAGTCGGCATTGTGCCTTTTTTCTTTCATTCCGATGCAATTTATGTGTTTCTACGTCAATGTAACGGTCCAAGGGATACAGTAAACCTTCAATTGTGCATCGTACTTTAAAACTGGTGACACAGGAATGGCCAAAACGTAGACAGTAAGAAGACTTAGTGTTCTTGTACTTACGTCGGCATTGTTCCTTTTGTATATCATTCTGATGCAATTTTTGTGTTACATTTACAATGTGTAGGTCCCAGGGAAACAGTAATCCTGAAGTGAAGCATCGGAATCTAAAACTGGTCTCTCAGGAAAGACACAAATCATGGACAGTAAGAAGACTCAGTCTTCTTTACTTAGGTCGGCATTGTGCCTTTTGTATTTAATTCCGGTTCAATTTCTGCGTTTCATCGTCAATGTGAAGGTCCAAGGGATACAGTAAACCTGCAGTTGTGCATCGGAATCTAAAACATGTGACACAGGAAAGGCTCAAAACATAGACTGTAAGAGGACTCAGTCTTCTTGTACTTAAGTCGGCATTGTGCCTTCTCTATCGAAATGCGATGCAATTTTTGTGTTTCATCGTCAAAGTGAAGGACCAATCGGTACAGTGAACGTGAAGTGAAGCATTCGAATGTCAATCTGGTCTCACAGGAAAGGCTAAAACCATAGAAGGTAAGAAGACTCAGTCCTCTTGTACTTAAGTCGGCATTGTGCCTTTTGTATTTAATTCCGATGCAATTTCTGTGTTTCATCGTCAAAGTGAAGGTCCAAGGGATAAAGTAAACCTGCAGTTGTGCATCGGACTCTAAAACTGGTGACACAGGAAAGGCTCAAAACATAGACACAAAGAAAAGTCTATCTTCTTGAACTTCAGTCGGCATTGTGCCTTTTGTATTTAGTTCCAATGCAATTTTTGTGTTCATCGTCAAAGCAATGGTCCAAAAGATACAGTAAACCTGAAGTGATGCATCGGAATCTAAAACTGGTCTCACAGAAAAGGGTCAAAACATAGACAGTAAGAAGATTCAGTCTTCTTGTACTTAAGTCGGCATTGTGCCTTTTTTCTTTCATTCCGATGCAATTTATGTGTTTCTACGTCAATGTAACGGTCCAAGGGATACAGTAAACCTTCAATTGTGCATCCTACTTTAAAACTGGTGACACAGGAATGGCCAAAACGTAGACGGTAAGAAGACTTAGTCTTCTTGTACTTACGTCGGCATTGTGCCTTTTGTATATCATTGTGATGCAATTTTTGTGTTACATTTTCAATGTGTAGGTCCCAGGGAAACAGTATTCCTGAAGTGAAGCATCGGAATCTAAAACTTAGTCTCTCAGGAAAGACACAAAACATGGACAGTAAGAAGACTCAGTCTTCTTGTACTTAAGTCGGCATTGTGCCTTTTGTATTTAATTACGATTCAATTTCTGTGTTTCATCGTCAATGTGAAGGTTTAAGGGATGCAGTAAACCTGCAGTTGCGCATCGGAATCTAAGACTGGTGACACAGAAAAGGCTCAAAACATAGACACTAAGAAAAGTCAGTCTTCTTGTACTTAAGTCGACATGTTCCTTTTGCATTTCATTCCGACGCAATTTAGTGTTTCACCATCAAAGTGAAGGTCCAAAGGATGTAGTAAACCTGCAGTGATGCATCGGAATCGTAAACTGGTCTCACAGGAAACGGTCAAAACATACACAGTAAGAGGACCCAGTCCTCTTGTACTTAAGTCGGCATTGCGAATTTTGTATTTCATTCCAATACCATTTCTGTGTTTCACCGACAATGTGAAGGGCCAAGGGATACAGTAAACCTGCAGTTGTGCATCGGCATCTAAAAGTGGTGACACATGAAACGCTCTAAACATAGACACTAAGAAAAGTTAGTCATCTTGTACTTAAGTCGGCATTGTGCCTTTTGTATTTAATTCCGATACACTTTTTGTGTTGCATCGTCAACGTGAAGGTCCATAGGGATAAAATATTCCTGAAGTGAAACATTGGAAACTTAAACTGGTCCCACAGGAATGGCTCAAAACATAGACAGTAAGAGGACTCAGTCGTCTCATACTTAAGTCATCATTGTGCCTTTTGTATTTCATTCCGATGCAATCTCTGTGTTTCATCGTTAATGTGAAGGTCCAAGGCATACAGTAAAGATGGAGTTGTGCATCGGAATCTAAAACTGGTGACACAGGAAAGTCTCAAAAAGTAGCCACTAAGGAATGTCAGTGTTCTTGTTCTTAAGTCGGCGTTGTGGCTTTTGTATTTAATTCCGATGCAATTTTTGTGTATCATCGTCGGCTATACCTTTTGTATTTAATTCCAATGCAATTTCTGTGTTTCACCATCAATGTGACGGTGCAAGGGATACAGTAAGCCTGCAGTTGTGCATCGGAATCAAAAACAGGTGTCAAAGGAAAGGCTTAAAACATAGACACTAAGAAAAGTCAGTATTCTTCTACTTACGTCGACTTTGAGCCTTTTGTATAAATTCCGATGCAATTTTTGTGCTTCATCGTCAAATTGAAGGTCTAAGGGATACAGTTAACCTGATACTATGCATCGGAATTTAAAACAGTTGACATAGGAAAAGCTCAAACTAAGACACTAGGAAAGTCAGTCTTCTTGTACTTAAGTAGGCATTGTGCCTTTTGTATTTAATTCCGATGCAATTTGTGTGTTTCATCGTCAAAGTGAAGGTCCAAGGGACACAGTTGACCTGCAGATTAGCATCGGAATCTAAATCTGGTCTCACAGGAAAGGCGCACAACATAGACAGTAAAAAGACTCAGTCGTCTTGTACTTAAGTTGGCATTGTGCGTTTTGTATTTAATTCCGATGCAATTTCTGTGCTTCAACGTCAATTTGAAGGTCCCACGGATACAGTAAACCGGATATTGTGCAACGTTATCTAAAACTGGTGACATACGAATGGCTCTAACCATAGACAGTAAGAAGACTTAGTCTTGTTCTACTTAATTCGGCATTGTGCCTTTTGTATTTAGTTCCGATGCATTATTTGTATTTCATCGTCAATGTGAAGGTCCAAGGGATACAGTAACCTGCTGTTGTGCATCGGATTCTAAATCTGTAGACACAGGAAACGTTAAGAAGATAGACAGTAAGAAGATTCAGTCTTCTTGTACTTAAGTCGGCATTGTACCTTTTGTATTTAATTCCGATGCAATTTTTGTGTTTCATCGTCAATGTGGAGGTCCAAGGGATACAGTAAACCTGCAGTTGTGCATCGGAATCTAAAACTGCTGACACAGGAAAGGCTCAAAATATAGACACTAAGAAAAGTCTGTCTTGTTGTACTTAAGTCGGTATTGTGCATTTTGAATTTATTTCCGATGCAATTTTTCTGTTTCATCGTCAAACTGATGGGCCAAGGGATACGGTAAATCTGAATTGAAGCATCGGAATCTAAAACTGGTCTCACGGGAAAGACACAAAACATAGTTACAATGAGAAGTCAGTTTTCTTGTTCGTAAGTCGGCATTGTGCCTTTTCTATTTAATTACGATGGAAATTTTGAGTTTCATCGTCTAAGTGATAGTCCAAGGGATAAAGTAATCCTGCAGTTGTGCATCGGAATCTAAATCTAGTGACACAGGAAAGGCTCATACTAAGACACTAGGAAAAGTCAGTCTTCATGTACTTAAGTAGGCTTTGTGCCTTTTGTATTTAATTCCGATTCAATTTCTGCGTTACATCGTCAATTTGAAGGTCCAAGGGAGACAGTAAACCTGAACTTGTGCATCGGAATCAAAACTGGTGACATAGGAAAGACTCTAAACATAGACAGTAACAAGAATCAGTCTTCTTGTACTTAAGTCGGCATTGTGACTTTTGTACTTAATTCCGGTGCGATTTCTGTGTTTCATCGTCAATGTAAAGCTCCAAGGGATACAGTAAACCAGCAGTTGTGCATCGGAGTCTAAAACAGGTGACACAGGAAAGGCTCAAAACATAGACAGTAAGAAGAGTCAGTCTCCTTGTACTTAAATCGCCATTGTGCCTTTTGTATTTAATTCCGATGCAATTTCTGTGCTTCAACGTCAATTTGAAGGTCCCACGGATACAGTAAACCAGATATTGTGCAACGGTATCTAAAACTGGTGACATACGAATGGCCCTAACCATAGACAGTAAGAAGACTTAGTCTTGTTCTACTTAATTCGGCATTGTGCCTTTTGTATTTAGTTCCGATGCATTATCTGTATTTCATCGTCAATGTGAAGATCCAAGGGATACAGTAACCTGCTGTTGTGCATCGGATTCTAAAACTGTAGACACAGGAAACGTTAAAAAGATAGACAGTAAGAAGATTCAGTCTTCTTGTACTTAAGTCGGCATTGTACCTTTTGTATTTCATTCCGATGCAATTTCTGTGTTTCATCGTTAATGTGAAGGTCCAAGGCATACAGTAAAGATGGAGTTGTGCATCGCAATCTAAAACTGGTGACACAGGAAAGTCTCAAAAAATAGCCACTAAGGAATGTCAGTGTTCTTGTACTTAAGTCGGTGTTGTGGCTTTTGTATTTAATTCCGATGCAATTTTTGTGTATCATCGTCGGCAATGTGCCTTTTGTATTTAATTCCGATGCAATTTCTGAGTTTCACCATCAATGTGACGGTGCAAGGGATACAGTAAGCCTGCAGTTGTGCATCGGAATCAAAAACAGGTGTCAAAGGAAAGGCTTAAAACATAGACACTAAGAAAAGTCAGTATTCTTCTACTTACGTCGTCTTTGAGCCTTTTGTATACAATTCCGATGCAATTTTTGTGCTTCATCGTCAAATTGAAGGTCTAAGGGATACAGTTAACCTGATACTGTGCATCGGAATATAAAACAGTTGACATAGGAAAAGCTCAAACTAAGACACTAGGAAAAGTCAGTCTTCTTGTACTTAAGTAGGCATTGTGCCTCTTGTATTTAATTCCGATGCAATTTGTGTGTTTCATCGTCAAAGTGAAGGTCCAAGGGACACAGTTGACCTGCAGAGTAGCATCGGAATCTAAATCTGGTCTCACAGGAAAGGCGCACAACATAGACAGTAAAAAGACTCAGTCGTCTTGTACTTAAGTTGGCATTGTGCCTTTTGTATTTAATTCCGATGCAATTTCTGTGCTTCAACGTCAATTTGAAGGTCCCACGGATACAGCAAACCAGATATTGTGCAACGGTATCTAAAACTGGTGACATACGAATGGCTCTAACCATAGACAGTAAGAAGACTTAGTCTAGTTCTACTTAATTCGGCATTGTGCCTTTTGTATTTAGTTCCGATGCATTATCTGTATTTCATCGTCAATGTGAAGGTCCAAGGGATACAGTAACCTGCTGTTGTGCATCGGATTCTAAAACTGTAGACACAGGAAACGTTAAAAAGATAGACAGTAAGAAGATTCAGTCTTCTTGTACTTAAGTCGGCATTGTACCTTTTGTATTTAATTCCGATGCAATTTTTGTGTTTCATCGTCAATGTGGAGGTCCAAGGGATACAGTAAACCAGCAGTTGTGCGTCGGAGTCTAAAACAGGTGACACAGGAAAGGCTCAAAACATAGACAGTAAGAAGAGTCAGTCTTCTTGTACTTAAGTCGGCATTGTGACTTTGGTACTTAATTCCGGTGCAATTTCTGTGTTTCATCGTCAATGTGAAGCTCCAAGGGATACAGTAAACCAGCAGTTGTGCATCGGAGTCTAAAACAGGTGACACAGGAAAGGCTCAAAACATAGACAGTAAGAAGAGTCAGTCTCCTTGTACTTAAATCGGCATTGTGCCTTTTGTATTTAATTCCGATGCAATTTCTGTATTTCATCCTCAATGTGAAGGTCCAAGGGATACAGTAAACCTGCAGTTGTGCATCGGAATCTAAAACTGGTGACACAGAAAAGGCTCAGAACATAGACACTACGAAAAGTCACTCTTCTTGTACTTAAGTCGGCTTTGTGCCTTTTGTATATTATTCCGATGAATTTTTGGTGTTTCATCGTCAAAGTGAAGGTCCAAGAGATACAGTAAACCTGCAGTTGCGCATCGGAATCTAAAACATGTGACACAGGAAAGGCTCAAAACATAGACAGTAAGAGGACTCAGTCTTCCTGTACTTAAGTCGGCATTGTGCCTTCTCTATCGAAATCCGATGCTATTTTTGTGTTTCATCGTCAGAGTGAAGGACCAATCGATACAGTGAACGTGAAGTGAAGCATTCGAATGTCAATCTGGTCTCACAGGAAAGGCTAAAACCATAGAAGGTAAGAAGACTCAGTCCTCTTGTACTTAAGTCAGCATTGTGCCTTTTGTATTTAATTCCGATGCAATTTCTGTGTTTCATCGTCAAAGTTAAGGTCCAAGGGATAAAGTAAACCTGCAGTTGTGCATCGGATTCTAAAACTGGTGACACAGGAAACGCACAAAACATAGACACTAAGAAAAGTCAGTCTCCTTGTACTTAACTCTGCATTGTGCCTTTTGTACTTAATTCCGATGCAATTTCTGTTTTTCATCGTCATTGTGAAGGTCCAAATATACAGTAAACGAGCAGTTGTTCATCGGGATCTAAATCTGGTGACACCGCAAAGTCTCAAACTAAGACTCTAGGAAAAGTCAGTCTTCTTGTACTTAAGTCGGCATTGTGCCTTTTGTATTTAATTCCGATGCAATATTTCTGTTTCATCGTCAGACTGAGGAGCCAGGGGATACAGTAAACCTGAATTGAAGCATCGGAGTCTAAAACTGGTCTCACAGGAAAGACTCAAACATAGATACAAAGAATAGTCAGTTGTCTTGTACTTAAGTCGGCATAGTGCCTTTTCTATTTTATTACGATGCAATTTTTGTGTTTCATCGTCAATGTGAAAGTCCAAGAGATACAGTAAACCTGCAGTTGTGCATCGTAATCGAAAACAGGTGACACAGGAAAGGCTCTAAACATAGACAGTAAGAAGACTCAGTCATCTTGTACTTAAGTCGGCATAGTGCCTTTTCTATTTTATTACGATGCAATTTTTGTGTTTCATCGTCAATGTGAAAGTCCAAGAGATACAGTAAACCTGCAATTGTGCATCGTAATCGAAAACAGGTGACACAGGAAAGGCTCTAAACATAGACAGTAAGAAGACTCAGTCATCTTGTACTTAAGTCGGCATTGTGCCTTTTGTATTTAATTCCGGTGCAATTTCTGTCTTTCATCGTCAAAGTGGAGGTCCAAGGGATACAGTAAACCCGCAGTTGTGCATCGGAATCTAAAACAGGTGGCTCAGGAAAGGCTCAAATCATAGACACTAAGAAAAGTCAGTCTTCTTGTACTTAAGTCGGCATTGTGCCTTTCGCATTTAATTCCGATGCAATTTCTGTGTTCCATCGTCAATGTGAAGGTCTAAGGGATACAGCAAAAATGAAAGGAAGCATCGGAATCTAATTCTGGTCACACAGGAAAGGCACATAACATAGCTAGTAAGAAGCTCCGTCTTTGTGTACTTAGGTTGGCATTGTGCCTTTCGAATTTAATTCCGATGCAATTTCTGTGTTTTATCGTCAATGTGATGGTCCAAGATATACAGTAAGCATGCAGGTGTGCATCGGAATCAGAAACAGGTGACACAGGAAAGGCTCAAATTAGAGACAGTAAGAAGAGTCACTCTTCTTGTACTTAAGTCGGCACTGCGCACTTTGTATTTAATTCCGATGGAATATCTGTGTTTCATCGTGAATGTGAATGTCCAAGGGGTACAGTAAACCTGCACTTGTGCATGGGATTCTAAATCTGGTGACACAGGAAACGCTCAAAACAAAGACAGTTAGAAGACTCAGCCGTCTTGTACTTAAGTCGGCATTGTGCCTTTTGTATTTAATTCCGATGCAATTTCTGTGTTTCATCGTCAATGGGAAGTCCAAGGGATACAGTAAACCTGATGTGAAGCATAGGAATCTAAAACTGGTCTTTGAGGGAAGACTCAAAACATAGACACAAAGAAAAGTCAGCCTTCCTGTACTTAATTAGGCATTGTGCATTTTGTATTTAATTCCGATGCAATTGCTGTGTTTCATCGTCAATGTGCAGGTCCAAGGGATACAGTAAACCTGCAGTTGTGCATCAGAACCTTAAAACTGGTCACACAGAAAAGGCTCAAATCATAGACATTACGAAAAGTCAGTCTACTTGCACCTAAATCGAGATTGTGCATTTTGTATTTAATTACGATGCAATTTTTGTGTTTTATCGTCAAAGTGAACGTCCAAGGGACACTTTAAACCTGTAGTTGTGCATCGGAATCTAAAACTGGTGACACAGGAAACGCTCAAAACATAGACTGTGAGAAGACACAGTCTTCTAGCACTTATGTCGGCATTGTGCCTTTTCTATCTAATTCCGATGCAATTTTTGTGTTTCTTCGTCAAAGTGAAGGACCAAGCGATACAGTAAACCTGAAGTGAAGCATTCGAAACTAAAACTGGTCTCACAGGCAAGGCTCAAAGCTTAGAAGGTAAAAAGAATCAGTCTTCTTGTACTTAAGTCGGCATTGTGCCTTTCGTATTTAATTCCGATGTAATTTCTGTGTTTCATCGTCAATGTGAAGGTCCAAGCGGTACAGTAAACTTGCTGTTGCGCATCCGAATCTAAAAGTGGTTACACAGGAAACGCTCAAAACATAAATACCAAGAAGGCTCAGTCTTCTTGAACTTAAGTCGGCATTGTGCCTTTTGTAATTAATTCCGATGCAATTTCTGTGTTCCATCGTCAAAGTGAGTGTCTAAGGGATACAGTAAACCTGAAAGGAAGCATCGGAATCCAAAACTGGTCTCACAGGAAAGGCTCATAACATAGACAGTAAGAAGACTCAGTCATCTTATATTTAAGTCGGCATTGTGCCTTTTGTATGTAATTCCGATGGAATTTCTGTGTTTCATCGTCAATGTTAAGGTGCAAAGGATACAGTAAACCTGAAGTGAAGCAACTGAATCTATAACTGGTCTCACAGAAAGGCTCATAACATAGACAGTAAGAAGAATCAGTCTTCTTGTACTTAATTCGGCATTATGCCATTTGTACTTAATTCCGATGCAATTTCTGTGTTTTATCGTCAATGTGAGGGTCCAAGGGATACAGTAAACCTGCAGTTGTGCATCGGAATAGAAAACAGGTGGCACAGGAAAGGCTCAAAACATAGACAGTAAGAAAAGTCAGTCTTCTTGTACTTAAGTCGGCATTGTGCCTTTTGTATCTAATTCCGATGCAATTTCTGTGTTTCATCGTCAATGTGAAGTCCAAGGGATACAGTTAACCTGAAGTGAAGCATCGGAATCTAAAACTGGTCTCACAGAAAGGTTCAAAACATAGACAGGAGGAAGACTCCGACTTCTTGTACTTAAGTTGGCATTGTGCCTTTTGTATTTAATTCCGATGCAATTTCTGTGTTTCATCGTTAACGTGATGGTCCAAGGGATACAGTAAACCTGCATTTGTGCATTGGAATCTGAAAAAGGTGACACAGGAAATGCTCAAAATTTAGACAGTAAGAAGAGTCACTCTTCTTGTACTTAAGTCGGCATTGTGCACTTTGCATTTAATTCCGATGCAATTTCTGTGTTTTATCGTCAATGTGATGGTCCAAGATATACAGTAAGCATGCAGGTGTGCATCGGAATCAGAAACAGGTGACACAGGAAAGGCTCAAAATATAGACAGTTTGAAGAGTCACTCTTCTTGTACTTAAGTCGGCATTGCGCACTTTGTATTTAATTCCGATGGAATATCTGTGTTTCATCGTGAATGTGAATGTCCAAGGGGTACAGTGAACCTGCACTTGTGCATGGGATTCTAAATCTGGTGACACAGGAAACGCTCAAAACAAAGACAGTTAGAAGACTCAGCCGTCTTGTACTTAAGTCGGCATTGTGCCTTTTGTATTTAATTCCGATGCAATTTCTGTGTTTCATCGTCAATGGGAAGTCCAAGGGATACAGTAAACCTGTTGTGAAGCATAGGAATCTAAAACTGGTCTTTGAGGGAAGACTCAAAACATAGACACAAAGAAAAGTCAGCCTTCCTGTACTTAATTAGGCATTGTGCATTTTGTATTTAATTCCGATGCAATTGCTGTGTTTCATCGTCAATGTGCAGGTCCAAGGGATACAGTAAACCTGCAGTTGTGCATCAGAACCTTAAAACTGGTCACACAGAAAAGGCTCAAATCATAGACATTACGAAAAGTCAGTCTACTTGCACCTAAATGGAGATTGTGCATTTTGTATTTAATTACGATGCAATTTTTGTGTTTTATCGTCAAAGTGAAGGTCCAAGGGACACTTTAAACCTGTAGTTGTGCATCGGAATCTAAAACTGGTGACACAGGAAACACTCAAAACATAGACTGTGAGAAGACTCAGTCTTCTAGCACTTATGTCGGCATTGTGCCTTTTCTATCTAATTGCGATGCAATTTTTGTGTTTCTTCGTCAAAGTGAAGGACCAAGCGATACAGTAAACCTGAAGTGAAGCATTCGAAACTAAAACTGGTCTCACAGGCAAGGCTCAAAGCTTAGAAGGTAAAAAGAATCAGTCTTCTTGTACTTAGGTCGGCATTGTGCCTTTCGTATTTAATTCCGATGTAGTTTCTGTGTTTCATCGTCAATGTGAAGGTCCAAGCGGTACAGTAAACTTGCTGTTGCGCATCCGAATCTAAAAGTGGTTACACAGGAAACGCTCAAAACATAAATACCAAGAAGGCTCAGTCTTCTTGAACTTAAGTCGGCATTGTGCCTTTTGTAATTAATTCCGATGCAATTTCTGTGTTCCATCGTCAAAGTGAATGTCTAAGGGATACAGTAAACCTGAAAGGAAGCATCGGAATCTAAAACTGGTCTCACAGGAAAGGCTCATAACATAGTCTGTAAGAAGACTCAGTCATCTTGTACTTAAGTCGGCATTTTGCCTGTTCTATCTAATTACAATGTAATTTTTGTGTTTCATCTTCAAAGTGAAAGAAGAAGCGATACAGTAAACATGCAGTTGTGCATCGGAATCTAAAACTGGTGACACAGAAAAGGCTCAAAACATAGACACCACGAATAGTCACTCATCTTGTACTTAAATCGGCATTGTGCCTTTTCTATTTAATTTAGATTGACACAGGAAACGCTCGAAACATAGACAGTAAGAGGACTCAGTGATCTTGTATTTAAGTCGGCATTGTGCCTTTTGTATGTAATTCCGATGCAATTTCTGTCTTTCATCGTCAATGTTAAGGTTCAAGGGATACAGTAAACCTGCAGTTGTGCATCGGAATCTAAAACAGGTGGGACAGGACACGCTCAAAACATAGACACTAAGAAAAGTCAGTCTTCTTGTACTTAAGTCGGCATTGTGCCTTTTGCAATTAATTCGGATGCAATTTCTGTGTTCCATCGTCAAAGTGAGTGTCTAAGGGATACAGTAAACCTGAAAGGAAGCATCGGAATCCAAAACCGGTCTCACAGGAAAGGCTCATAACATAGACAGTAAGAAGACTCAGTCATCTTATATTTAAGTCGGCATTGTGCCTTTTGTATGTAATTCCGATGGAATTTCTGTGTTTCATCGTCAATGTTAAGGTGCAAAGGATACAGTAAACCTGAAGTGAAGCAACTGAATCTATAACTGGTCTCACAGAAAAGTTCAAAACATAGACAGTAAGAAGACCCAATCTTCTTGTACTTAAGACGGCGTTGTGCCTTTTGTATTTAATTCCGATGCAATTTCTGTGTTTCATCGTCAATGTGAAGGTCCAAGGGATACAGTAAACCTGCAGTTGTGCATCGGAATCTAAAACAGGTGGGACAGGAAGGGCTCAAAACATAGACACTAAGAAAAGTCAGTCTTCTTGGACTTAAGTCGGCATTGTGCCTTTTGCAATTAATTCCGATTCAATTTCTGTGTTCCATCGTCAAAGTGAATGTCTAAGGGATACAGTAAACCTGAAAGGAAGCATCGGAATCTAAAACTGGTCTCACAGAAAGGCTCATAACATAGACAGTAAGAAGAATCAGTCTTCTTGTACTTAATTCGGCATTATGCCATTTGTACTTAATTCCGATGCAATTTCTGTGTTTTATCGTCAATGTGAGGGTCCAAGGGATACAGTAAACCTGCAGTTGTGCATCGGAATAGAAAACAGGTGGCACAGGAAAGGCTCAAAACATAGACAGTAAGAAAAGTCAGTCTTCTTGTACTTAAGTCGGCATTGTGCCTTTTGTATCTAATTCCGATGCAATTTCTGTGTTTCATCGTCAATGTGAAGTCCAAGGGATACAGTTAACCTGAAGTGAAGCATCGGAATCTAAAACTGGTCTCACAGAAAGGTTCAAAACATAGACAGGAGGAAGACTCCGACTTCTTGTACTTAAGTTGGCATTGTGCCTTTTGTATTTAATTCCGATGCAATTTCTGTGTTTCATCGTTAACGTGATGGTCCAAGGGATACAGTAAACCTGCATTTGTGCATTGGAATCTGAAAAAGGTGACACAGGAAATGCTCAAAATATAGACAGTAAGAAGAGTCACTCTTCTTGTACTTAAGTCGGCATTGTGCACTTTGCATTTAATTCCGATGCAATTTCTGTGTTTATCGTCAATGTGATGGTCCAAGATATACAGTAAGCATGCAGGTGTGCATCGGAATCAGAAACAGGTGACACAGGAAAGGCTCAAAATATAGACAGTTTGAAGAGTCACTCTTCTTGTACTTAAGTCGGCATTGTGCCTTTCGTATTTAATACCGATGTAATTTCTGTGTTTCATCGTCAATGTGAAGGTCCAAGCGGTACAGTAAACTTGCTGTTGCGCATCCGAATCTAAAAGTGGTTACACAGGAAACGCTCAAAACATAAATACCAAGAAGGCTCAGTCTTCTTGAACTTAAGTCGACATTGTGCCTTTTGTAATTAACTCCGATGCAATTTCTGTGTTCCATCGTCAAAGTGAATGTCTATGGGATACAGTAAACCTGAAAGGAAGCATCGGAATCTAAAACTGGTCTCACAGGAAAGGCTCATAACATAGTCTGTAAGAAGACTCAGTCATCTTGTACTTAAGTCGGCATTTTGCCTGTTCTATCTAATTACAATGTAATTTTTGTGTTTCATCTTCAAAGTGAAAGAAGAAGCGATACAGTAAACATGCCGTTGTGCATCGGAATCTAAAACTGGTGACACAGAAAAGGCTCAAAACATAGACACCACGAATAGTCACTCATCTTGTACTTAAATCGGCATTGTGCCTTTTCTATTTAATTTAGATTGACACAGGAAACGCTCGAAACATAGACAGTAAGAAGACTCAGTGATCTTGTATTTAAGTCGGCATTGTGCCTTTTGTATGTAGTTCCGATGCAATTTCTGTCTTTCATCGTCAATGTTAAGGTTCAAGGGATACAGTAAACCTGCAGTTGTGCATCGGAATCTAAAACAGGTGGGACAGGACAGGCTCAAAACATAGACACTAAGAAAAGTCAGTCTTCTTGTACTTAAGTCGGCATTGTGCCTTTTGCAATTAATTCCGATGCAATTTCTGTGTTCCATCGTCAAAGTGAATGTCTAAGGGATACAGTAAACCTGAAAGGAAGCATCGGAATCTAAAACTGGTCTCACAGGAAAGGCTCATAACATAGACAGTAAGAAGACTCAGTCATCTTATATTTAAGTCGGCATTGTGCCTTTTGTATGTAATTACGATGGAATTTCTGTGTTTCATCGTCAATGTTAAGGTGCAAAGTATACAGTAAACCTGAAGTGAAGCAACGGAATCTATAACTGGTCTCACAGAAAAGTTCAAAACATAGACAGTAAGAAGACTCAATCTTCTTGTACTTAAGACGGCGTTGTGCCTTTTGTATTTAATTCCGATGCAATTTCTGTGTTTCATCGTCAATGTGAAGGTCCAAGGGATACAGTAAACCTGCAGTTGTGCATCGGAATCTAAAACAGGTGGGACAGGAAGGGCTCAAAACATAGACACTAAGAAAAGTCAGTCTTCTTGGACTTAAGTCGGCATTGTGCCTTTTGCAATTAATTCCGATTCAATTTCTGTGTTCCATCGTCAAAGTGAATGTCTAAGGGATACAGTAAACCTGAAAGGAAGCATCGGAATCTAAAACTGGTCTCACAGAAAGGCTCATAACATAGATGGTAAGAAGAATCGTTCTTCTTGTACTTAATTCGGCATTATGCCATTTGTACTTAATTCCGATGCAATTTCTGTGTTTTATCGTCAATGTGACGGTCCAAGGGATCCAGTAAACCTGCAGTTGTGCATCGGAATAGAAAACAGGTGGCACAGGAAAGGCTCAAAACATAGACACTAAGAAAAGTCAGTCTTCTTGTACTTAAGTCGGCATTGTGCCTTTTGCAATTAATTCCGATGCAATTTCTGTGTTCCATCGTCAAAGTGAATGTCTAAGGGATACAGTAAACCTGAAAGGAAGCATCGGAATCTAAAACTGGTCTCACAGGAAAGGCTCATAACATAGACATTAAGAAGACGCAGTCATCTTATATTTAAGTCGGCATTGTGCCTTTTGTATGTAATTCCGATGGAATTTCTGTGTTTCATCGTCAATGTTAAGGTGCAAAGGATACAGTAAACCTGAAGTGAAGCAACGGAATCTATAACTGATCTCACAGAAAAGTTCAAAACATAGACAGTAAGAAGACTCAATCTTCTTGTACTTAAGACGGCGTTGGGCCTTTTGTATTTAGTTCCGATGCAATTTCTGTGTTTCATCGTTAACGTGATGGTCCAAGGGATACAGTAAACCTGCATTTGTGCATTGGAATCTGAAAAAGGTGACACAGGAAATGCTCAAAATATAGACAGTAAGAAGAGTCACTCTTCTTGTACTTAAGTCGGCATTGTGCACTTTGCTTTTAATTCCGATGCAATTTCTGTGTTTTATCGTGAATGTGTATGTCCAAGGGATACAGTAAACCTGCAGTTGTGCATGGGATTCTAAAACTGGTGACACAGGAAACGCTCAAAGCATAGAAATTTAGAAGACTCTGTCTACTTGTACTTAAGTCACTATTGATCATGTTGAATTTAATTCCGATGGTATTTCTGTGTTTCATTGTCAATGTGAATGTCCAAGGGGTACAGTAAACCTACAGTTTTGCATCGGAATCTGACACTGGGGACACAGGGAAGGCTCAAAACATAGGCACTAAGTAAAGTCAGTCTTCTTGTACTGAAGTCGGCATTGTGCCTTTTCTATATAATTCCGAAGCAATTTCTGTGTTTCATCGTCAATGTGAAGGTCCAAGGGATACAGTAAACCTGAAGGGAAGCTTCGGAATCTAAAACTGGTCTCACAGAAAGGCTCAAAACGTAGACTATAAGAAGACTCAGACTTCTTGGACTAAAGTCAGCATTGTTCATTTTATATTTAATTCCGATGCAATATCTGTGTTTCAACGTCAATGTGAAGGTCCAAGGGATACAGTAACACTGCAGTTGTGCATCGGAATCTAAAACTGGTGACAGAGGAAAGGACCAAAACGTAGACACTAAGAAAAATTAGTTTTCATGTACTTAAGTCGGCATTGTGCCTTTTGTATTTAATTCCGATGCGATTTTTGTGTTGCATCGTCAAAGCGATGGTCCAAGGGATACAGTAAACCTGAAGTTAAGCATCGGGCTCTAACACTGGTGACACAGGAAAGGCTCAAAATATAGACAGTTAGAAGACTCAGTCTTCTTGTACTTAACTCACCATTGTTCCTGTTGAATTTAATTCCGTTGATATTTCTGTGTTTCATCGTCAATGTGAATGTCCAAGGGCTACAGAAAACCTGCAGTTGTACATCAAATTCTAAAACTGGTGACAAAGGAAACGCAAAAAACATAGACACTATGAGATGTCAGTTTTCTCGTACTGAAGTCGGCATTGTGCCTTTTGTATGTAATTCCGATGCAATTTCTGTGTTTCATCGACAATGTTAAGGTCCAAAGGATACAGTAAACCTGGAGTGAAGCAACGGAATCTATAACTGGTCTCACAGAAAAGTTCAAAACATAGACAGTGAGAAGACTCAATCTTCTTGTACTTAAGACGGCGTTGTGCCATTTGTTTTTAATTCCGATGCAATTTCGGTGTTTCATCGTCAATGTGAATATCCAAGGGATACAGTAAACCTGCGGTTGTTCATCGGAATCTAAAACAGGTGACGCAGGAATGGCTCAAAAACATGGACTGAGAAAGAATCAGTCCTCTTGTACTTAAGTCGGCATTGTACCGTTTGTATTTAATTCCGATGCAATTTCTGTGTTTTTTATCGTCAACGTGATGGTCCAAGGGATACAGTAAGCTTGCAGTTGTGCGTCCGAATCGAAAACTGGTTGCACAGGAAACGCTCAAAACAGAGACAGTAAGAAGACTCAGTCTTATTGTACTTAAGTCGGCATTGTGCCTTTTGTATTCAATTCCGATGCAATTTCTGTGTTTCATCGTCAATGTAAAGGTTCAAGGGATACAGTAAACCTGAAGTAAAGCATCGGAAACTAAAACTGGTCTCACAGAAAGGCTCAAAACGTAGACAATAAGATGACTCAGTCTTCTCGTACTTAAGTTAGCATTGTGCATTTTATATTTAATCCCGATGCAATATCTGTGTTTAATCGTCAAAGTGAAGGTCCAAGGGATACAGTAAATCTGCAGTTATGCATCGGAATCTAAAACAGGTGACACAGGAAAGGCTCAAAACAGAGACATTAAGAAGAGTCAGTCTTCTTGTACTTAAGTCGGCATTGTTCTTTTTGTATTTAATTCCGATGCAATTTCTGTATTCCATCGTCAAAGAGAAGGTCCAAGGGACACAGTAGACCTGCAGTGAAGCATCGGAATCTAAAACTGGTCTTACAGAAGAGGCTCAAAGCATAGACAGTAAGAAGACTAAGTCTTCTTGTACTTATGTCGGCATTGTGCCTTTTGTATTTAATTCCGGTGCAATATCTGTATTTCATTGTCAATCTGAAGCTGCAAGGGATACAGTAAACCCTTAGTTGTGCATCGGAATCTAAAACTGGTTACACAGGAAACGCTCAAAACATAAACACTAAGAAGGCTCAGTCTTCTTGAACTTAAGTCGGCATTGTGCCTTTTGTATTTAATTCCGATGCAATTTCTGTGTTTCATCGTTAATGTGATGGTCCAAGGGATACAGTAAACCTGCATTTGTGCATTGGAATCTGAAAAAGGTGACACAGGAAATGCTCAAAATATAGACAGTAAGAAGAGTCATTCTTCTTGTACTTAAGTCGGCATTGTGCACTTTGCATTTAATTCCGATGCAATTTATGTGTTTTATCGTGAATGTGAATGTCCAAGGGATACAGTAAACCTGCAGTTGTGCATGGGATTCTAAAACTGGTGACACAGGAAACGCTCAAAGCATAGAAATTTAGAAGACTCAGTCTTCTTGTTCTTAAGTCACCATTGTTCCTGTTGAATTTAATTCCGATGATATTTCTGTAATTCATTGTCAATGTGAATGTCCAAGGGGTACAGTAAACCTGCAGTTTTGCATCGGAATCTGAAACTGGGGACACAGGGAAGGCTCAAAACACAGGCACTAAGTAAAGTCAGTCTTCTAGTACTGAAGTCTGCATTGTGCTTTTTGTATTTAATTCCGATGCATTTTTGCTGTTTCATCGTCAAAGTGATGGTCCAAATTATACAGTAATCCTGCAGTCGTTAATCGGAATCTAAATCTGGTGACGCAGGAAAAGCTCAAAACATAGAGAGTAAGAAGTCTCAAACTTCTTGTACTTAAGTGGGCATTGTGCCTTTTGGATTTAATTCCGATGCATATTCTGTGTTTCATCGTCAATGTGATGGTCCAATGGAATCAGTAAACCTGCAGTGAAGCATCGGAATGGAAAACTGGTCTCACAGAAAGGTTCAAAACGTAGACAATAAGAAGACTCAGTCTTCTCGTACTTATGTCAGCATTGTGCATTATATGTTTAATTCCAATCCGATATCTGTGTTTCATCGTCAAAGTGAAGGTCCAAGGGATACAGTAAACCTGCAGTTGTGCATCGGAATCTAAAACTGGTGTCTCAGGAGACGCTCAAAGCATACACACTAAGAAAAGTCAGTCTTCTTGTACTTAAGTCGGCATTGTGCATTATATATTTAATTCCAATGCAATTTACGTGTTTCTTCGTCGACGTGTAGGTCCAAGGGATACAGGTAACTGCAGTTGTGCATCGGAATCTAAGACTGGTAACACAGGAAAGCCTTAAAAAACTGACTCTAAGAAAAGTCAGTCTTCTTGCACTTAAGTCGGCATTGTGCCTTTTGTATTTAATTCGGAAGCAATTACTGCATTTCATCGTCAATGTGAAGGTCCAAGGGATACAGTAAACCTGAAGTGAAGCATCGGAATCTAAAACTAGTCTCACAGAAAGGCTCAAAACATAGACAATAAGAAGGCTCAGTCTTCTTGTACTTAAGTCAGCATTGTGCATTTTATATTTAATTCCGAAACAATATCTGTGTTTCATCGTCAATGTGAAGGTCTAAGGGATACAGTTACCCTGCAGTTGTGCATCGGAATCTAAAACCGGTGACACAGGAAAGGATCAAAACATAGACACTGAGAAAAACCAGTTTTCTTGTACTTAAGTCGGCATTGTGCCTTTTGTATTTAATTCCGATGCAATTTTTGTGTTGCATCGTCAGAGCGATGGTCCAAGGGATACGGTAAACCTGAAGTTAAGCATCGGAATCTAAAACTGGTGACACAGGAAAGGCTCAAAACATAGACAGTTAGAAGACTCAGTCTTCTTGTGCTTATGTCACCATTGTTCCAGTTAAATTTAATTCCGATGATATATCTGTGCTTCATTGTCAATGTGAATGTCCAAGGGGTACAGTAAACATGCAGTTTGCATCATAATCTGAAACTGGTGACAAGGGAAAGTTTCAAATCGTAGACAGTAAGAAGACCCAGTCTTCTTGTACTTATGTCGGCATTTTGCCTTTTGTAATCAATTCCGATGCAATTTATGTGTTTCATTGTCAATGTGAAGGTCCAAGGGATATAGTAAACCAGCAGTTGTGCATCGGATTCTAAATCTGGTGACAAAGGAAACGCAAAAACATATACACTAAGATAAGTCAGTCTTCTTGTACATAAGTCGGCATTGAGCCTTTTGTATTTAATTCCGATGCAATTTCTGTGTTTCATCGTCAATGCGAAGGTCTAAGGGATACAGTAAACCTGCAGTTGTGCATCGGAATCTAAAATATGTGACACAGGAAAGGCTCAAAACATAGACAGTAAGAGGACTCAGTCTTCTTGTACTTAGGTCGGCATTGTGCCTTTTGTATTTAATTCCGGTTCAATTTCTGCGTTTCATCGTCAATGTGAAGGTCCAAGGGATACAGTAAACCTGCAGTTGTGCATCGGAATCTAAAACATGTGACACAGGAAAGGCTCAAAACATAGACAGTAAGAGGACTCAGTCTTCTTGTACTTAAGTCGGCATTGTGCCTTCTCTATCGAAATCCGATGCAATTATTGTGTTTCATCGTCAAAGTGAAGGACCATTCGATACAGTGAACGTGAAGTGAAGCATTCGAATGTCAATCTGGTCTCACAGGAAAGGCTAAAACCATAGAAGGTAAGAAGACTCAGTCCTCTTGTACTTAAGTCGGCATTGTGCCTTTTGCATTTAATTCCGATGCAATTTCTGTGTTTCATCGTCAAAGTGAAGGTCCAAGGGATAAAGTAAACCTGCAGTTGTGCATCGGATTCTAAAACTGGTGACACAGAAAAGGCTCAAAACATAGACACTAAGAAAAGTCAGTCTTCTTGTACTTAAGTCGGCATGTTCCTTTTGCATTTCATTCCGACGCAATTTAGTGTTTCACCGTCAAAGTGAAGGTCCAAGGGATACAGTAAACCTGCAGTGATGCATCGGAATCGTAAACTGGTCTCACAGGAAAGGGTCAAAACATACACAGTAAGAGGACCCAGTCCTCTTGTACTTAAGTCGGCATTGCGAATTTTGTATTTCATTCCAATACCATTTCTGTGTTTCACCGACAATGTGAAGGGCCAAGGGATACAGTAAACCTGCAGTTGTGCATCGGCATCTAAAAGTGGTGACACAGGAAACGCTCTAAACATAGACACTAAGAAAAGTTAGTCATCTTGTACTTAAGTCGGCATTGTGCCTTTTGTATTTAATTCCGATACACTTTTTGTGTTGCATCGTCAACGTGAAGGTCCATAGGGATAAAATATTCCTGAAGTGAAGCATTGGAAACTTAAACTGGTCCCACAGGAATGGCTCAAAACATAGACAGTAAGAGGACTCAGTCGTCTCATACTTAAGTCGTCATTGTGCCTTTTGTATTTCATACCGATGCAATTTCTGTGTTTCATCGTTAATGTGAAGGTCCAAGGCATACAGTAAAGATGGATTTGTGCATCAGAATCTAAAACTGGTGACACAGGAAAGTCTCAAAAAATAGCCACTAAGGAATGTCAGTGTTCTTGTTCTTAAGTTGGCGTTGTGGCCTTTGTATTTAATTCCGATGCAATTTTTGCGTATCATCGTCGGCAATGTGCCTTTTGTATTTAATTCCGATGCAATTCTGTGTTTCACCATCAATGTGACGGTGCAAGGGATACAGTAAGCCTGCAGTTGTGCATCGGAATCAAAAACAGGTGTCAAAGGAAAGGCTTAAAACATAGACACTAAGAGAAGTCAGTATTCTTCTACTTACGTCGTCTTCGAGCCTTTTGTATATAATTCCGATGCAATTTTTGTGCTTTATCGTCAAATTGAAGGTCTACGGGATACCTTTAACCTGATACTGTGCATCGGAATATAAAACAGTTGACATAGGAAAAGCTCAAACTAAGACACTAGGAAAAGTCAGTCTTCTTGTACATAAGTAGGCATTGTGCCTTTTGTATTTAATTCCAATGCAATTTGTGTGTTTCATCGTCAAAGTGAAGGTCCAAGGGACACAGTTGACCTGCAGAGTAGCATCGGAATCTAAATCTGGTCTCACAGGAAAGGCGCACAACATAGACAGTAAAAAGACTCAGTCGTCTTGTACTTAAGTTGGCATTGTGCCTTTTGTATTTAATTCCGATCCAATTTCTGTGCTTCAACGTCAATTTGAAGGTCCCACGGATACAGTAAACCAGATATTGTGCAACGGTATCTAAAACTGGTGACATACAAATGGCTCTAACCATAGACAGTAAGAAGGCTTAGTCTTGTTCTACTTAATTTGGCATTGTGCCTTTTATATTTAGTTCCGATGCATTATCTGTATTTCATCGTCAATGTGAAGGTCCAAGGGATACAGTAACCTGCTGTTGTGCATCGGATTCTAAAACTGTAGACACAGGAAACGTTAAAAAGGTAGACAGTAAGAAGATTCAGTCTTCTTGTACTTAATTCGGCATTGTACCTTTTGTATTTAATTCCGATGCAATTTTTGTGTTTCATCGTCAATGTGGAGGTCCAAGGGATACAGTAAACCTGCAGTTGTGCATCGGAATCTAAAACTGCTGACACAGGAAAGGCTCAAAATATAGACACTAAGAAAAGTCTGTCTTGTTGTACTTAAGTCGGTATTGTACATTTTGTATTTATTTCCGATGCAATTTTTCTGTTTCATCGTCAAACTGATGGGCCAAGGGATACGGTAAATCTGAATTGAAGCATCGGAATCTAAAACTGGTCTCACGGGAAAGACTCAAAACATAGTTACAATGAGAAGTCAGTTTTCTTGTACGTAAGTCGGCATTGTGCCTTTTCTATTTAATTACGATGGAATTTTTGAGTTTCATCGTCTAAGTGATAGTCCAAGGGATAAAGTAATCCTGCAGATGTGCATCGGAATCTAAATCTAGTGACACAGGAAAGGCTCCTACTAAGACACTAGGAAAAGTCAGTCTTCATGTACTTAAGTAGGCTTTGTGCCTTTTGTATTTAATTCAGATTCAATTTCTGCGTTTCATCGTCAATTTGAAGGTCCAAGGGAGACAGTAAACCAGCAGTTGTGCATCGGAGTCTAAAACAGGTGACACAGGAAAGGCTCAAAACATAGACAGTAAGAAGAGTCAGTCTCCTTGTACTTAAATCGGCATTGTGTCTTTTGTATTTAATTCCGATGCAATTTCTGTGTTTCATCCTCAATGTGAAGGTCCAAGGGATACAGTAAACCTGCAGTTGTGCATCGGAATCTAAAACTGGTGACACAGAAAAGGCTCAGAACATAGACACTACGCAAAGTCACTCTTCTTGTACTTAAGTCGGCTTTGTGAATTTGTATATTATTCCGATGAATTTTTTGTGTTTCATCGTCAAAGTGAAGGTCCAAGAGATACAGTAAACCTGCAGTTGCGCATCGGAATCTAAAACATGTGACACAGGAAAGGCACAAAACATAGACAGTAAGAGGAATCAGTCTTCTTGTACTTAAGTCGGCATTGTGCCTTCTCAATCGAAATCCGATGCAATTTTTGTGTTTCATCGTCAAAGTGAAGGACCAATCGATACAGTGAACGTGAAGTGGAGCATTCGAATGTCAATCTGGTCTCACAGGAAAGGCTAAAACCATAGAAGGTAAGAAGACTCAGTCCTCTTGTACTTAAGTCGGCATTGTGCCTTTTGTATTTAATTCCGATGCAATTTCTGTGTTTCATCGTCAAAGTGAAGGTCCAAGGGATAAAGTAAACCTGCATTTGTGCATCGGATTCTAAAACTCATGACACAGGAAACGCACAAAACATAGACACTAAGAAAAGTCAGTCTTCTTGTACTTAACTCTGCATTGTGCCTTTTGTACTTAATTCCGATGCAATTTCTGTTTTTCATCGTCAATGTGAAGGTCCAAATATACAGTAAACGAGCAGTTGTTCATCGGGATCTAAATCTGGTGACACCGCAAAGGCTCAAACTAAGACTCTAGGAAAAGTCAGTCTTCTTGTACTTAAGCCGGCATTGTGCCTTTTGTATTTAATTCCGATGCAATATTTCTGTTTCATGGTCAGACTGAGGAGCCAAGGGATACAGTAAACCTGAATTGAAGCCTCGGAGTCTAAAACTGGTCTCACAGGAAAGACTCAAACATAGATACAAAGAAAAGTCAGTTGTCTTGTACTTATGTCGGCATAGTGCCTTTTCTATTTTATTACGATGCAATTTTTGTGTTTCATCGTCAATGTGAAAGTCCAAGAGATACAGTAAACCTGCAGTTGTGGAACGTAATCGAAAACAGGTGACACAGGAAATGCTCTAAACATAGACAGTAAGAAGACTCAGTCATCTTGTACTTAAGTCTGCATTGTGCCTTTTGTATTTAATTCCGGTGCAATTTCTGTCTTTCATCGTCAAAGTGTAGGTCCAAGGGATACAGTAAACCCGCAGTTGTGCATCGGAATCTAAAACAGGTGGCACAGGAAAGGCTCAAATCATAGACACTAAGAAAAGTCAGTCTTCTTGTACTGAAGTCGGCATTGTGCCTTTCGCATTTAATTCCGATGCAATTTCTGTGTTCCATCGTCAATGTGAAGGTCTAAGGGATACAGCAAACCTGAAAGGAAGCATCGGAATCTAATTCTCGTCACACAGGAAAGGCACATAACATAGACAGTAAGAAGCTCCGTCTTCGTGTACTTAGGTTGGCATTCTGCCTTTCGAATTAAATTCCGTTGCAATTTCTGTGTTTCATCGTCAACGTGATGGTCCAAGATATACAGTAAACATGCAGGTGTGCATCGGAATCAGAAACAGGTGACAGAGGAAAGGCTCAAAATAGAGACAGTAACAAGAGTCACTCTTCTTGTACTTAAGTCAGCATTGTGCACTTTGTATTTAATTCCGATGGAATATCTGTGTTTCATCGTGAATGTGAATGTCCAAGGGGTACAGTAAACCTGCACTTGTGCATGGGATTCTAAATCTGGTGACACAGGAAACGCTCAAAACAAAGACAGTTAGAAGACTCAGCCATCTTGTACTTAAGTCGGCATTGTGCCTTTTGTATTTAATTCCGATGCAATTTCTGTGTTTCATCGTCAATGGGAAGTCCAAGGGATACAGTAAATCTGATGTGAAGCATAGGAATCTAAAACTTGTCTTTGAGGGAAGACTCAAAACATAGACACAAAGAAAAGTCAGCCTTCCTGTACTTAATTAGGCATTGTGCATTTTGTATTTAATTCCGATGCAATTGCTGTGTTTCATCGTCAATGTGCAGGTCCAAGGGATACAGTAAACCTGCCGTTGTGCATCGGAACCTTAAAACTGGTCACACAGAAAGGCTCAAATCATAGACATTACGAAAAGTCAGTCTACTTGCACCTAAATCGAGATTGTGCATTTTGTATTTAATTACGATGCAATTTTTGTGTTTTATCGTCAAAGTGAAGGTCCAAGGGACACTTTAAACCTGTAGTTGTGCATCGGAATCTAAAACTGGTGACACAGGAAACGCTCAAAACATAGACTGTGAGAAGACTCAGTCTTCTAGCACTTATGTCGGCATTGTGCCTTTACTATCTAATTCCGATGCAATTTTTGTGTTTCATCGTCAATGGGAAGTCCAAGCGATACAGTAAACCTGAAGTGAAGCATTCGAATCTAAAACTGGTCTCACAGGCAAGGCTCAAAGCATAGAAGGTAAAAAGACTCAGTCTTCTTGTACTTAAGTCGGCATTGTGCCGTTCGTATTTAATTCCGATGCAATTTCTGTGTTTCATCGTCAATGTGAAGGTCCAAGCGGTACAGTAAACTTGCTGTTGCGCATCCGAATCTAAAAATGGTTACACAGGAAACGCTCAAAACATAAATACTAAGAAGGCTCAGTCCTCTTGAACTTAAGTCGGCATTGTGCCTTTTGTATTTAATTCCAATGCAATATCTGTGTTTCATCGTCAATGTGAATGTCCAAGTGATACAGTAAACCTGCTGTTGTGCATCCGAATCTAAAACTGGTTACACAGGAAACGCTCAAAACATAAATACTAAGAAGGCTCAGTCTTCTTGAACTTAAGTCGGCATTGTGCCTTTTGTATTTAATTCCGATGCAATATCTGTGTTTCATCGTCAGTGTGAATGTCCAAGTGATACAGTAAACCTGCTGTTTTGTATCGGATTCTAAAACTGTAGACACAGGAAACGCTAAAAACATAGACAGGAAGAAGACTCAGTCTTCTTGTACTTAAGTCGGCATTGTGCCTTTTGTAATTAATTCCGATGCAATTTCTGTGTTCCATCGTCAAAGTGAATGTCTAAGGGATACAGTAAACCTGAAAGGAAGCATCAGAATCTAAAACTGGTCTCACAGGAAAGGCTCATAACATAGTCTGTAAGAAGACTCAGTCATCTTGTACTTAAGTCGGCATTTTGCCTGTTCTATCTAATTACAATGTAATTTTTGTGTTTCATCTGCAAAGTGAAAGAAGAAGCGATACAGTAAACATGCAGTTGTGCATCGGAATCTAAAACTGGTGACACAGAAAAGGCTCAAAACTTAGACACCACGAATAGTCACTCTTCTTGTACTTAAATCGGCATTGTGCCTTTTCTATTTAATTTAGATTGACACAAGAAACGCTCAAAACATAGACAGTAAGAAGACTCAGTGATCTTGTATTTAAGTCGGCATTGTGCCTTTTGTATGTAATTCCGATGCAATTTCTGTCTTTCATCGTCAATGTTAAGGTTCAAGGGATACAGTAAACCTGCAGTTGTGCATCGGAATCTAAAACAGGTGGGACAGGACAGGCTCAAAACATAGACACTAAGAAAAGTCAGTCTTCTTGTACTTAAGTCGGCATTGTGCCTTTTGCAATTAATTCCGATGCAATTTCTGTGTTCCATCGTCAAAGTGAATGTCTAAGGGATACAGTAAATCTGAAAGGAAGCATCGGATTCTAAAACTGGTCTCACAGGAAAGGCTCAAAACATAGTCTGTAAGAAGACTCAGTCATCTTGTACTTAAGTCGGCATTTTGCCTGTTCTATCTAATTACAATGTAATTTTTGTGTTTCATCTTCAAAGTGAAAGAAGAAGCGATACAGTAAACATGCAGTTGTGCTTCAGAATCTAAAACTGGTGACATGGGAAGGTTTCAAAACATAGACAGTAAGAAGACTCAGTCTTCTTGTACTTAAGCCGGCTTCGTGCCTTTTGCATTTAATTCCGATGCAATTTGTGTGATTCATCGTCAAAGTTATGGTCCAAGGGACACAGTAAGTGTTCCCACAGGAAAGGCTCAAAACATAGACACCACGAATAGTCACTCATCTTGTACATAAGTCGGCAATGTGCCTTTTCAATTTAATTTAGATTGACACAGGAAACGCTTAAAACATAGACAGTAAGAAGACTCAGTCATCTTACATTTAAGTCGGCATTGTGCCTTTTATATGTAATTCCGATGGAATTTCTGTGTTTTATCGTCAATGTTAAGGTGCAAAGGATACAGTAAACCTGAAGTGAAGCAACGGAATCTATAACTGGTCTCACAGAAAAGTTCAAAACATAGACAGTAAGAAGACTCAATCTTCTTGTACTTAAGACGGCGTTGTGCCTTTTGTATTTAATTCCGATGCAATTTCTGTGTTTTATCGTGAATGTGAATGTCCAAGGGATACAGTAAACCTGCAGTTGTACATGGGATTCTAAAACTGGTGATACAGGAAACGCTCAAAGCATAGAAATTTAGAAGACTCTGTCTACTTGTACTTAAGTCACTATTGTTCATGTTGAATTTAATTCCGATGATATTTCTGTGTTTCATTGTTAATGTGAATGTCCAAGGGGTACAGTATACCTGCAGTTTTGCATCGGAATCTGACACTGGGGACACAGGGAAGGCTCAAAACATAGGCACTAAGTAAAGTCAGTCTTCTTGTACTGCAGTCGTCATTGTGCCTTTTCTATATAATTCCGAAGCAATTTCTGTGTTTCATCGTCAATGTGAAGGTCCAAGGGATACAGTAAACCTGAAGGGAAGCTTCGGAATCTAAAACTGGTCTCACAGAAAGGCTCAAAACATAGACTAAAAGAATACTCAGACTTCTTGGACTAAAGTCAGCATTGTTCATTTTATATTTAATTCCGATGCAATATCTGTGTTTCATCGTCAATGTGAAGGTCCAAGGGATACAGTAACCCTGCAGTTGTGCATCGGAATCTAAAACTGGTGACAGAGGAAAGGACCAAAACATAGACACTAAGAAAAATTAGTTTTCATGTACTTAAGTCGGCATTGTGCCTTTTGTATTTAATTCCGATGCGATTTTTGTGTTGCATCGTCAAAGGGATGGTCCAAGGGATACAGTAAACCTGAAGTTAAGAATCGGGCTCTAACACTGGTGACACAGGAAAGGCTCAAAATATAGACAGTAAGAAGACTCAACCTTCTTGTACTTAAGACGGCGTTGTGCCTTTTGTATTTAATTCCGATGCATTTTCGGTGTTTCATCGTCAATGTGAAGATCCAAGTTATACAGTAAACCTGCAGTTGTTCATGGGAATCTAAAACAGGTGGGACAGGAAAGGCTCAAAACATAGACACTAAGAAAAGTCAGTCTTCTTGTACTCAAGTCGTCATTGTGCCTTTTGTATTTGATTCCGATGCAATTTCTGTGTTTCTTCGTCAAAGAGTAGGTCCAAGGGACACAGAAGACCTGTAGTGAAGCATCGGAATCTACAACTGGTCTCATAGGAAAGGCTTAAAACATAGACAGTTGGAAGACTAAGTCCTCCTGTACTTAAGTAGACATTGTGCCTTATGTAATTAATTCCGGAGCAATTTCTGTCTTTCATCGTCTATGTGAAGCTCCAAGGGATACAGTAAACCTGCCGTTGTGCATCGGAATCTAAAACAGGTGACGCAGGAAAGGCTCAAAAACATGGACTCTCAAAGAATCAGTCCTCTTGTACTTAAGTCGGCATTGTACCGTTTGTATTTAATTCCGATGCATTTTCTGTGTTTTTTATCGTCAACGTGATGGTCCAAGGGATACAGTAAACTTGCAGTTGTGCGTCCGAATCGAAAACTGGTTGCACAGGAAACGCTCAAAACAGAGACAGTAAGAAGACTCAGTGTTATTGTACTTAAGTCGTCATTGTGCCATTTGTATTTAATTCCGATGCAATTTCTGTGTTTCATCGTCAATGTAAAGGTTCAAGGGATACAGTAAACCTGAAGTAAAGCATCGGAAACTAAAACTGGTCTCACAGAATAGGCTCAAAACGTAGACAATAAGATGACTCAGTCTTCTCGTAATTAAGTTAGCATTGTGCATTTTATATTTAATCCCGATGCAATATCTGTGTTTAATCGTCAAAGTGAAGGTCCAAGGGATACAGTAAATCTGCAGTTGTGCATCGGAATCTAAAACAGGTGACACAGGAAAGGCTCAAAACAGAGACATTAAGAAGAGTCAGTCTTCTTGTACTTAAGTCGGCATTGTTCTTTTTGTATTTAATTTCGATGCAATTTCTGTATTCCATCGTCAAAGAGAAGGTCCAAGGGACACAGTAGACCTGCAGTGAAGCATCGGAATCTAAAACTGGTTACAAAGGGAACGCTCAAAACATAAACACTAAGAAGGCTCAGTCGTCTTGAACTTAAGTCGGCATTGTGCCTTTTGTAATTAGTTCCGATGCAATATCTGTGTTTCATCGCCAATGTGAATGTCCAAGTGATACAGTAAACCTGCGGTTGTGCATCGGATTCTAAAACTGTAGACACAGGATACGCTAAAAACATAGACCGGAAGAAGACTCAGTCTTCTTGTACTTAAGTCGGCATTGTGCCTTTTGTAATTATTTGCGATGCAATATCTGTGATTCATCGTCAATGTGAAGGTCCAAGGGATACAGTAAATCTTCAGTTGTGCATCGGAATCTAAAACTGGGGACACAGAAAAGGCTCAAAACATAGACACCACGAATAGTCACTCTTCTTGTACTTAAGTTGGCATTGTACCTTTTCAATTTAATTTAGATTGACACAGGAAACGCTCAAAACATAGACAGTAAGAAGACTCAGTCATCTTGTACTTAAGTCGGCAATGTGCCTTTTGTATTTAATTCCGATGCAATTTCTGTGTTTCGTCGTCAATGTGAAGTCCAAGGGATACAGTAAACCTGAAGTGAAGCATCGGAATCTAAAACTGGTATCACAGTAAGGTTCAAAACATAGACAGGAGGAAGACTCCGTCTTTTTGTACGTAAGTTGGCTTTGTGCCTTTTATATTTAATTCCGATGCAATTTCTGTGTTTCATCGTTAATGTGATGGTCCAAGGGATACAGTAAACCTGCATTTGTGCATTGGAATCTGAAAAAGGTGACACAGGAAATGCTCAAAATATAGACAGTAAGAAGAGTCACTCTTCTTGTCCTTAAGTCGGCATTGTGCACTTTGCATTTAATTCCGATGCAATTTCTGTGTTTTATCGTGAATGTGAATGTCCAAGGGATACAGTAAACCTGCAGTTGTGCATGGGATTCTAAAACTGGTGACACAGGAAACGCTCAAAGCATAGAAATTTAGAAGACTCAGTCTTCTTGTACTTAAGTCACCATTTTCCTGTTGAATTTAATTCCGATGATATTTCTGTAATTCATTGTCAATGTGAATGTCCAAGGGGTACAGTAAACCTGCAGTTTTGCATCGGAATCTGAAACTGGGGACACAGGGAAGGCTCAAAACACAGGCACTAAGTAAAGTCACTCTTCTTGTACTGAAGTCTTCATTGTGTCTTTTGTATTTAGTTCCGATGCAATTTCTGTGTTTCATCGGCAATGTGAAGGTCCAAGGGATACAGTCAACCTGAAGTGAAGCATCGGAATCTAAAACTAGTCTCACAGAAAATCTCAAAACATCCACAGTAAGAAGACTCAGTCTTCTTGTACTTAAGTCGACATTGTGCCTTTTGTATATAATTCCAATGCAATTTCTGAGTTTCAACGACAATATGGAAGTCCAAGGGATGCAGTAAACCTGCTGTTGTTGATTGGAATCTAAAACTGGTGACGCAGGAAAGGCTCAAAACATAGACACTAAGAAAAGTCAATTTTGCTCGTACAGAAGTCTGCATTGTGCTTTTTGTATTTAATTCCGATGCATTTTTGCTGTTTCATCGTCAAAGTGATGGACCAAATTATACACTAATCGTGCAGTCGTTAATCGGAATCTAAATCTGGTGACGCAGGAAAGGCTCAAAACATAGAGAATAAGAAGTCTCAAACTTCTTGTACTTATGTGGGCATTGTGCCTTTAAGATTTATTTCCGATGCATATTCTGTGTTTCATCGTCAATGTGAAGGTCCAAGGGATACAGTAAACCTGCAGTTGTGCATCGGAATCTAAAACTGGTGTCTCAGGAGACGCTCAAAGCATAGACACTAAGAAAAGTCAGTCTTCTTGTACTTAAGTCGGCATTGTGCATTATATATTTAATTCCAATGCAATTTACGTGTTTCATCGTCGAAGCGTAGGTCCAAGGGATACAGGTAACCTGCAGTTGTGCATCGGAATCTAAGACTGGTAACACAGGAAAGCCTTAAAAAAGTGACTCTAAGAAAAGTCAGTCTACTTGCACTTAAGTCGGCATTGTGCCTTTTGTATTTAATTCGGAAGCAATTACTGTATTTCATCGTCAATGTGAAGGTCCAAGGGATACAGTAAACCTGAAGTGAAGCATCGGAATCTAAAACTAGTCTCACAGAAAGGCTGAAAACATAGACAATAAGGAGGCTCAGTCTTCTTGTACTTAGGTCGGCATTGTGCCTTTTGTATTTAATTCCGGTTCAATTTCTGCGTTTCATCGTCAATGTGAAGGTCTAAGGGATACAGTTACCCTGCAGTTGTGCATCGGAATCTAGAACTGGTGACACAGAAAAGGCTCAAAACACAGACACTTCGAAAAGTCAGTCTTCTTGTACTTAAGTCAGCATTGTGAATTTTCTATTTAATTACGATGCAGTTTTAGTGTTTCATCGTCAAAGTGAAAGTCCAAGGGATACAGTACATCTGCAGTTGTGCATCGTAATCTAAAACTGGTGTCACAGTAAAGGCTCTAAACATAGACATTAAGAAGACTCAGTCTTCTTGTACTTAAGTCGGCATTGTGCCTTTGTATTTAATTCCGGTTCAATTTCTGCGTTTCATCGTCAATGTGAAGGTCCAAGGGATACAGTAAACCTGCAGTTGTGCATCGGAATCTAAAACTGGTGACACAGGAATGGCTCAAACACAGACAGTTAGATGACTCATTCTTTTGCACTTACGTCGGCATTCTGTCTTTTGTAATTAATTCCGATGCAATATTTGAGATTCATCGTCAAAGTTAAGGTATAAGGAATTCAGTAATCCTGAAAAGAAGCATCGGAAACTAAAACTGGTCTCACAGGAAAGGCCCAAATCATAGACATTAAGAAGACTCAGTCTTCAGGTACATAAGTCAGCATTGTGCCATTTGTATTTAATTCTGATGCAATTACTGTGTTTCATCGTCAATGTGAAGGTCTAAGGGATACAGTAAACCTGCAGTTGTGCATCGGGATCTAATACTGGTGACACAGGAATGGCTCAAACAAAGACAGTAAGAAGACTCAGTCTTTTGCACTTACGTCGGCATTCTGTCTTTTGTAATTAATTCCGATGCAATATTTGAGTTTCATCGTCAAAGTTAAGGTCTAAGGAATTCAGTAATCCTGAAAAGAAGCATCGGAAACTAAAACTGGTCTCACAGGAAAGGCTCAAATCATAGACATTAAGAAGACTCAGTCTTCAGGTACATAAGTCAGCATTGTGCCATTTGTATTTAATTCCGATGCAATTACTGTGTATCATCGTCAATGTGAAGGTCCAAGGGATACAGTAAATCTGCAGTTGTGCATCGAAATCTAAAACAGGTGACACAGGAATGGCTCAACACATAGACACTACGAACAGTCAGTCTTCTTGTACTTAAGTCGGCATTGTGTCATATGTATTTAATTCCGATGCAATTTTTGTGTTTCATCGTCAAAGTGAAGGTCCATTGGATACAGTAAACCTGCAGTTCTGCATCGCAATCTAAAAATTGTGACACAGGAAAGGCTCAAAACATAGACAGTAAGAAGACTCAGTCTCCTTGTACTTAAGTCGGCATTGTGCCATTTGTATTTGATTCCGACGCAATTGCTGTGTTTCATCGTCAATGCGAAGGTCCAATGGATACAGTAAACCTTCAGTTGGGCTTCGGAATCCAAAACAGGTGACAAAGGAAAGGTTCAAATCATATCCACTAAGAAAACTCAGTATTCTTGTACTTAAGTCGGCATTGTGTCCTTTATAATTAATTCCGATGCAATATTTTTGTTTCATTGTCAAAGTTAAAGTCCAAGGGATAGAATAAACCTGAAAGGAGGCATCGGAATCAAAAACTGGTCTCACAGGAAAAGCTCATATCATAGCCACTAAGAAAAGTCAGTCTTCTTGTACTTAAGACGGCATTGTGCCTTTTCTATTTAATTACGATGCATTTTTTGTGTTTCATCGCCAAAGTGAAGGTCCAAGGTCTACAGAAAACCTGAAGTGAAGCATCGGAATCTAAAACTGGTTTCACAGAAAGGCTCAGAGAATAGACAGTAAGAAGATTCCATATTCATGTACTTAAGTCGGCATTGCTGCTTTTTAATTTAATTCCGATGCAATTTCTGTGTTTCATCGTTAATGTGAAATTCAAAGGGATACAGTAAACCTAAAGTGAAGCGTCGGAATCTAAAAATGATCTCACCGAACGGCTCAAGACATAGACAGTAAGAAGACTCAATCTTCTTGTACTTAGGTTGGCATTGTGCCTTTTGTATTTAATTCCGTTTCAATTACTGTGTTTCATCGTCAATGTGAAAGTCCAAGGGATACAGTAAATCTGTATTTGTGCATCGGAAGCTAATACAGGTGACACAGGAAAGGCTCAAAACATAGACACTAAGAAATGTCAGTCTGCTTGTACTTACGTCGGCATTGTGCCTTTTGCATTTAATTCCGATGCAATTTTGGTGTTTCATCGTCAAAGTGAGGGTCCAAGGGATACAGTAAACCTGCAATTGTTCATCGGAATCTAAATCTGGTGACACAGGAAAGGCTCAAACGTAGACACTAAGAAAAGTCAGTCTTCTTGTACTTAAGTCGGCATTGTGCCTTTTGTAATTAATTCCGATGCAATTTCTGTGTTTCATCGTCAATGTGAAGGTCGAAGGGATACAGTAAACGTGAAGTGAAGCTTCGGAATCTAAAAATGATCTCATAAAAAGGCTCAATACATAGACAGTAAGGAGACTCAGTCTTCTTGTACTTAGGTCGGAATTGTGCATTTTGTATTTAATTCCGATGCAATATCTGTGTTTCATCGTCAATGTGAAGGTCCAAGGGATACAGTAAACCTGCAGTTGTTCATCGGAATCTAAAACAGGTGACACAGGAAAAGCGCAAAACATAGGCAGTATGAAGAGTCAGTCTTCTTGTACTTGAAAGGGATACAGTAAACCTGCAGTTCTGCATCAGAATCTAAAACCGGTCCCACATGAGAGGCTCAAAGCATAGACAGTTAGAACAATCAGCCTTCTTGTATTTAAGTTGGCATTGTGCCTTTTGTATTTAAATCCGGTGCAATTTCTGTGTTTCATCGTCAATGTGAAGGTCCAAGGGATACAGTAAACCTGAAGTGAAGCATCGGAATCTAAATCTGGTGACGCGGGAAAGGCTCAAACTAAGACACTAAGAAAAATCACTCTTCTTGTGCTTAAGTCGGCATTAATACTTTTGTATTTATTTCCGATGCAATTTCTGTGTTTCATCGTCAATGTGTAGGTCCAACGGATACAGTAAACCCGAAGTGAAGCATCGGAATCTAGAACTGATCTCACAGAAAGGCTCAAAACATAGACAGTTAGAAAACTCAGTCTTCTTGTAGTTAAGCCGGCATAGTGCCTTTTGTATTTAATACCGTTGGAAGTTTTATGTTTCATCGTCAATGTGAAGGTCCAAGGGATACAGTAAACCAGCAGCTGTGCATCGGAATCTAAAACTAGTGTCATAGGAAACGCTCAAAATACAGACACTAAGAAAAGGCAGTCTTCATGTACTTAAGTCGGCAGTGTGCCTTTTCTGTTTAACTCAGATGCAATTTTTATGTTTCATCGTCAAAGTGAGGGTCCAAGGGATACAGTAAACCTGAAGTGAAGCATCGTAATCTAAAACAGGTCCCACAGAAAAGTTCAATACATAGACAGTAAGAAGACACAAACCTCTTGTAGTTAAGTCGGCATTGTGACATTTTTGTTTAATTCCGATGCAATTTCTGTGTTTCATCGTCAATGTGAAGGTCCAAGTGATTCAGTAAACCTGAAGTTAAGCATCGGAATCTAAGACTGGACTCACAGGAAAGGCTCAAATCATAGACAGTAAGAAGTCTCGGTCTTCTTGTACTTAAGTCACCATTGTGCCTGTTGTATTTAATGCAATTTCTGTGTTTCATAGTCAACGTGAATGTTCAAATATACAGTAAACTTGCAGTTGTGCATCGGAATCTAAAACTGGTGACACTGGAATGGCTCAAAACATAGACACTAAGAAAAGTCAGTCTTCTTGGTCATAAGTCGGCATTGTGTCTTTTGTATTTAATTCCTTTGCAATTTCTGTGTTTCAGCATCAATGTGAAGGTCCAAGGGATACAGTAAACCTGCAAGTGTGCATCGGAATCTAAAACAAGGGACACAGGAAAGGGTCAAGTCATAGACAGTAAGAAGAGTCAGTCTTCTTGTACTTAAGTCGGCATTGTGCCTTTTGTATTTAATTCCGATGCAATTTTTGTGTTTCACGCCAATGTGAAGGTCCAAGAGATACAGTACACCTGCAGTTGTGCATCGGAATCAAAAACAGGTGACACAGGAAAGGCTCAAAACATAGACAGTAAGCAGAAACAGTCTTCTTGTACTTAAATCGTCATTGTGCGTTTTTACCTAATTCCGATGCAATTTCTGTGTTTCATCTTGAATGTGAATGTTCAAGCGATACAGTGAACCTGCAGGTGTCCATCGGAATCTGGAACTGGTGACACAGGACAGGCTCAAAATATAGACACTAAGAAAAGTCATTCTTCTTGTACTGAAATCGGCATTGTGCAATTTCTTTGTTTCATGGTCAGTTTCAAGGTCCAAGGGATACAGTCAACCTGCAGTTGTGCATCGGATTCTAAAACTAGTGACAGAGGAAACGCACCAATCATAGACACTAAGAAAAGTCAGTCTTCTTGTACTTAACTCGGAATAGTGCTTTTTGAATTTAATTCCGATGCACTTTCTGTGTTTCATCGTTAATGTGAAGGTCCAAGGGATACAGTAAATCTGCAGTTGTGCATCGAAATCTAAAACAGGTGACACAGGAATGGCTCAACACATAGACACTACGAACAGTCAGTCTTCTTGTACTTAAGTCGGCATTGTGTCATATCTATTTAATTCCGATGCAATTTTTGTGTTTCATCGTCAAAGTGAAGGTCCATTGGATACAGTAGACCTGCAGTTCTGCATCGCAATCTAAAAATTGTGACACAGGAGAGGCTCAAAACATAGACAGTAAGAAGACTCAGTCTCCTTGTACTTAAGTCGGCATTGTGCCATTTGTATTTGATTCCGACGCAATTGCTGTGTTTCATCGTCAATGCGAAGGTCCAAGGGATACAGTAAACTTTCAGTTGGGCTTCGGAATCCAAAACAGGTGACAAAGGAAAGGTTCAAATCATATCCACTAAGAAAACTCAATATTCTTGTACTTAAGTCGGCATTGTGTCCTTTATAATTAATTCCGATGCAATATTTTTGTTTCATTGTCAAAGTTAAAGTCCAAGGGATAGAATAAACCTGAAAGGAGGCATCGGAATCAAAAACTGGTCTCACAGGAAAAGCTCATATCATAGCCACTAAGAAAAGTCAGTCTTCTTGTACTTAAGACGGCATTGTGCCTTTTCTATTTAATTACGATGCAATTTTTGTGTTTCATCGCCAAAGTGAAGGTCCAAGGTATACAGAAAACCTGAAGTGAAGCATCGGAATCTAAAACTGGTTTCACAGAAAGGCTCAAAGAATAGACAGTAAGAAGATTCCATATTCATGTACTTAAGTCGGCATTGCTGCTTTTTAATTTAATTCCGATGCAATTTCTGTGTTTCATCGTTAATGTGAAATTCAAAGGGATACAGTAAACCTAAAGTGAAGCGTCGGAATCTAAAAATGATCTCACCGAACGGCTCAAGACATAGACAGTAAGAAGACTCAATCTTCTTGTACTTAGGTTGGCATTGTGCCTTTTGTATTTAATTCCGTTTCAATTACTGTGTTTCATCGTCAATGTGAAAGTCCAAGGGATACAGTAAATCTGTATTTGTGCATCGGAAGCTAATACAGGTGACACAGGAAAGGCTCAAAACATAGACACTAAGAAATGTCAGTCTGCTTGTACTTACGTCGGCATTGTGCCTTTTGCATTTAATTCCGATGCAATTTTGGTGTTTCATCGTCAAAGTGAGGGTCCAAGGGATACAGTAAACTTGCAATTGTACATCGGAATCTAAATCTGGTGACATAGGAAAGGCTCAAACATAGACACTAAGAAAAGTCAGTCTTCTTGTACTTAAGTCGGCATTGTGCCTTTTGTAATTAATTCCGATGCAATTTCTGTGTTTCATCGTCAATGTGAAGGTCGAAGGGATACAGTAAACGTGAAGTGAAGCTTCGGAATCTAAAAATGATCTCATAAAAAGGCTCAATACATAGACAGTAAGGAGACTCAGTCTTCTTGTACTTAGGTCGGAATTGTGCATTTTGTATTTAATTCCGATGCAATATCTGTGTTTCATCGTCAATGTGAAGGTCCAAGGGATACAGTAAACCTGCAGTTGTTCATCGGAATCTGAAACAGGTGACACAGGAAAAGCGCAAAACATAGGCAGTATGAAGAGTCAGTCTTCTTGTACTTGAAAGGGATACAGTAAACCTGCAGTTCTGCATCAGAATCTAAAACCGGTCCCACATGAGAGGCTCAAAGCATAGACAGTTAGAACAATCAGCCTTCTTGTATTTAAGTTGGCATTGTGCCTTTTGTATTTAATTCCGGTGCAATTTCTGTGTTTCACCGTCAATGTGAAGGTCCAAGGGATACAGTAAACCTGAAGTGAAGCATCGGAATCTAAATCTGGTGACGCGGGAAAGGCTCAAACTAAGACACTAAGAAAAATCACTCTTCTTGTGCTTAAGTCGGCATTAATACTTTTGTATTTATTTCCGATGCAATTTCTGTGTTTCATCGTCAATGTGTAGGTCCAACGGATACAGTAAACCCGAAGTGAAGCATCGGAATCTAGAACTGATCTCACAGAAAGGCTCAAAACATAGACAGTTAGAAAACTCAGTCTTCTTGTAGTTAAGCCGGCATAGTGCCTTTTGTATTTAATACCGTTGGAAGTTTTATGTTTCATCGTCAATGTGAAGGTCCAAGGGATACAGTAAACCAGCAGCTGTGCATCGGAATCTAAAACTAGTGTCATAGGAAACGCTCAAAATACAGACACTAAGAAAAGGCAGTCTTCATGTACTTAAGTCGGCAGTGTGCCTTTTCTGTTTAACTCCGATGCAATTTTTATGTTTCATCGTCAAAGTGAGGGTCCAAGGGATACAGTAAACCTGAAGTGAAGCATCGTAATCTAAAACAGGTCCCACAGAAAAGTTCAATACATAGACAGTAAGAAGACACAAACCTCTTGTAGTTAAGTCGGCATTGTGACATTTTTGTTTAATTCCGATGCAATTTCTGTGTTTCATCGTCAATGTGAAGGTCCAAGTGATTCAGTAAACCTGAAGTTAAGCATCGGAATCTAAGACTGGACTCACAGGAAAGGCTCAAATCATAGACAGTAAGAAGTCTCGGTCTTCTTGTACTTAAGCCACCATTCTGCCTGTTGTATTTAATGCAATTTCTGTGTTTCATCGTCAGTGTGAATGTTCAAATATACAGTAAACTTGCAGTTGTGCATCGGAATCTAAAACTGGTGACACTGGAATGGCTCAAAACATAGACACTAAGAAAAGTCAGTCTTCTTGGTCATAAGTCGGCATTGTGTCTTTTGTATTTAATTCCTTTGCAATTTCTGTGTTTCAGCGTCAATGTGAAGGTCCAAGGGATACAGTAAACCTGCAGGTGTGCATCGGAATCTAAAACAAGGGACACAGGAAAGGGTCAAGTCATAGACAGTAAGAAGAGTCAGTCTTCTTGTACTTAAGTCGGCATTGTGCCTTTTGTATTTAATTCCGATGCAATTTTTGTGTTTCACGCCAATGTGAAGGTCCAAGAGATACAGTAAACGTGAAGTGAAGCTTCGGAATCTAAAAATGATCTCATAAAAAGGCTCAATACATAGACAGTAAGGAGACTCAGTCTTCTTGTACTTAGGTCGGAATTGTGCATTTTGTATTTAATTCCGATGCAATATCTGTGTTTCATCGTCAATGTGAAGGTCCAAGGGATACAGTAAACCTGCAGTTGTTCATCGGAATCTAAAACAGGTGACACAGGAAAAGCGCAAAACATAGGCAGTATGAAGAGTCAGTCTTCTTGTACTTGAAAGGGATACAGTAAACCTGCAGTTCTGCATCAGAATCTAAAACCGGTCCCACATGAGAGGCTCAAAGCATAGACAGTTAGAACAATCAGCCTTCTTGTATTTAAGTTGGCATTGTGCCTTTTGTATTTAATTCCGATGCAATTTTTGTGTTTCACGCCAATGTGAAGGTCCAAGAGATACAGTACACCTGCAGTTGTGCATCGGAATCAAAAACAGGTGACACAGGAAAGGCTCAAAACATAGACAGTAAGCAGAAACAGTCTTCTTGTACTTAAATCGTCATTGTGCGTTTTTACCTAATTCCGATGCAATTTCTGTGTTTCATCTTGAATGTGAATGTTCAAGCGATACAGTGAACCTGCAGGTGTCCATCGGAATCTAGAACTGGTGACACAGGACAGGCTCAAAATATAGACACTAAGAAAAGTCATTCTTCTTGTACTGAAATCGGCATTGTGCAATTTCTTTGTTTCATGGTCAGTTTCAAGGTCCAAGGGATACAGTCAACCAGCAGTTGTGCATCGGATTCTAAAACTAGTGACAGAGGAAACGCACCAATCATAGACACTAAGAAAAGTCAGTCTTCTTGTACTTAACTCGGAATAGTGCTTTTTGAATTTAATTCCGATGCACTTTCTGTGTTTCATCGTTAATGTGAAGGTTCATGGGATTCAGTAAACCTGAAGAGAAGCATCGGAATCTAAAACTGGTCACACAGAATGGTTCAGAACATAGACAATTAAAAGACTCAGTCTTCTTGAACTTAAGTCGCCATTGTGCCTTTTGTAGTTAATTACGGTGCAATTCCTGTGTTTCATTGTCAATGTGAAGGTCCGAGGGGAACAGTAAGACTGCCGTTGTGCATCGGAATCTAAAACAGGTGAAACAGAAAACGCAAAAAACATTGACACCAAGAAAAGTCAGTCTTTTTGTACTTAAGTCGGCATTGTGCCTTTTGTATTTAATTCCGTTGTAATTTCTGTGTTTCATCGTCAATGTGAAGGTCCAAGGGAATCAGCAACCCTGAAGTGAAGCATCGGAATCTTCTTGTACTGAAGTCGGCATTGTGCCTTTTCTTTTTAATTACGATTCAATTTTTGTGTTTCATCGTGAAACTCAAGATCCAAGGCATACAGTAACCCTGAAGTGAAGGATCGGAATCAAAATCTGGTCTCACAGGAAAGGCTCAAAACATAGACACTAAGAAAAGTCAGTCTTCTTGTACCTATGTCGGCATTGTGCATTTTGAATTTAATTCCGTTGCAATTTTTGTGTTTCATCGTCAAAGTGAAGGTCGAAAGGGATACAGTAAACCTGAAGTGAAGCATCGGAATCTATAACTGGTCTCACAGGAAAGGCTCCAAACGTAGACAGTAAGAAGTCTCAGTCTTCTTGTACTTAAGTCGGCATTGTGCCTTTTGTACTTAATTCCGATGCTATATCTGTGTTTCATCGCGAATGTGAAGGTCCAAGAGATCCAGTAGACCTGCAGTTGTGCATCGGAATCTAAAACAGGTGACGCAGGAAAGGCTCAAAACATAGACTGTAAAAAGAGTCAGTCTACTTGTACTTAAGGCGGCATAGTGCCGTTTGTATTTAATTCCGATGCAATTTCTGTGTTTCATCGTCAATGTGAAGGTCCAAGGGATACAGTAAACCTGCAGTTGTGCATCAGAATCTAAAACAGCTGACACGGAAATGGCTCAAAACATAGACACTACGGAAAGTCAGTCTTCTTGTACATCAGTCGGCATTGTGCCTTTTCAATTTAATTATGATGCAATTTTTGTGTTTCATCGTCTAAGTGAAAGTTGAAGAGATACAGTAAACCTGCAGCAGTGCATCAGAATCTAAAACTGGTGACACAGGAAAGGCTCAAAACATAGATAATAAGAGGACTCAGTCTTCTTGTACTTATGTCGGCATTGTGCCTTTCGTATTTAATTCCGATGCAATTTCTGTGTTTCATCTTCAATTTGAAGGTCCAAGGGATACAGTACACCTGCAGTTGTCCGTCGGATTCTAAAACTAGTCACACAGGAAACGCACCAAACATAGACACTAAGAATAGTCAGTCTTCATCTGCTTGAGTGTGCATTGTGCCTCTTGTATTTAATTCCGATGCAATTTCTGTGTTTCAATGTCAATGTGAATGTCCAAGGGATACAGTAAACCTGAAGTGAAGCATCGGAATCTAAAACTGGTCTCACAGAAAGGCTCAATATATAGACAGTAAGAATGCACAGTCTTCTTGTACTTATGTCGGCATTGTGCGTTTTGTATTTAATTCCGATGCAATTTCTGTGTTTCATCGTCAATGTGAAGGTGCAAGGGATACAGAAAACCAGCAGTTATGAATCGGAATCTAAAACTGGTGACACAGGAGACGCTCAGAACATAGACACTAAGAAAAGTCAGTTTTCTTGTACTTAAGTCGGCATTGTGCCTTTTGCATTTAATTCCGATGCAATTTTCGTGTTTCATCGTCAAAGTGAAGGTCCAAGGGATACAGTAAAACTGAAGTGAATCATCGGAATCTAAAACTGGTGACACAGGAAAGGCTCAAAACGTAGACACTAAGAAAAGACAGTCTTCTTGTACTTAAGTCGGCATTGTGCCATTTTGTATATAATTCCGATGCAATTTCTGTGTTTCATAGTCAAAGTGAAGGTCCAAGGGAATCAATAAACCTGAAGTGGAGCATCGGAATCCAAAATTGGTCTCACAGAAAGGCTCAAAACATAGACAGTAAGAAGACTCCGTCTTCTTGTACCTAAGTCGGCATTGTGCCTTTTGTATTGAATTCCGATGCAATTTCTGTGTTTCATCTTCAAATTGAAGGTCCAAAGGATACAGTAAACCTACAGTTGTCAATCGGATTCTAAAACTAGTGACACAGGAAACGCACCAAACTTAGACACTAAGAAAGGTCAGTGTTCTTCTACTTAAGTCGGCATTGTGCCATTTGTATTTAATTCCGATGCAAATTCTGTGTTTCATCATCAATGTGAATGTCCAAGGGATACAGTAAACCTGAAGTGAACCATCGGATTCTAAAACTGTTCTCACAGAAAGGCTCAAAACATAGACAGTAAGAATGCTCAGTCTTCTTGTACTTATGTCGGCATTGTGCGTTTTGTATTTAATTCCGATGCAATTTCTGTGTTTCATCGTCAATGTGAAGGTGCAAGGGATACAGAAAACCTGCAGTTATGCATCGGAATCTAAAACTGGTGACACAGGAGACGCTCAGAACATAGACACTAAGAAAAGTCAGTCTTCTTGTACTTCGTCGGTATTGTGCCTTTTGTATTTAATTCCGATGCAATTTTTCTGTTTCATCGTCAAACTAAAGGTCCAAGGCATACAGTAAACCTGAAGTGAAGCATCGGAATCTAAAACTGGTCTCACAGGAAAGACTCAATCATAGACACTAAAAAAATTCAGTCTTCTTGTACTTCAGTCGGCATTGTGCCTTATCTATTTAATTACGATGCAATTTTTGTGTTTCATCGTCAAAGTGAAAGTCGAAGAGATACTGTAAACCTGCAGTTGTGCATCGGTATCTAAAACTGGCGACACAGGAAATTGCTCAAACATAGACAGTAGGAAGACTCAGTATTCTTCCCCTTATGTCGGAATTGTGCCTTTTGTATTTAATTCCGGTGCAATTTCTGTGTTTTATCGTCAATGTGCAGGTCCAAGGGATAGAGTAAGCCTGCAGTTGCGCATCGGAATCTAAAACAGGTGACACAGGCAACGCTTAAACCATAGACACCAAGAAAAGTCAGTCTTCATGTACTTAATTCGGCATTGTGCATTTTGTATTTAATTCCGATGCAATTTCTGTGTTTCATCGACAATGTGAAGGGCCAAGTGAATCAGTAAACCTGATGTGAAGTATTGGAATCTAAAATTGGTCTCACAGAAAGGCTCCAAACATAGACAGTAAGAAGACTCATGTTCTTGTACTTAAGTCGGCATTTTGCCTTTTGTATTTAATTCCGACGCAATATCTGTGTTTCATCGTCAGTTTCAAGGTCCAAGTGATACAGTCAACCTGCAGTTGTGCATCGAATTCTAAAACTAGTGACAGAATAAACGCACCAAACATAGACACTAAAAAAAGTCAGTCTTCTTGTACTTAAGTCGTAATTGTGCATTTTGTATTTAATTCCGATGCAAAATTTGTGTTTCATCGTCAAAGTGACGGTCCAAGGGATATAGTGAACCTGAATGGAAGCATCTGAATCGAAAACTGGCCTCACAGGAAAGGCTCAATTCATAGACAGAAAAGAGACTCAGTCTTCTTGTACTTAAGGGGGCATTGTGCCATTTGTATATAATTCCGATAAACTTTCTGTGTTTCATCATTAATGTGAAGGTCCAAGGGAATCAGTAAACCTGAAGTGAAGCATCGGAATCTAAAACTGGTCTCACAAAATGGTTCAGAACATAGACAGTAAGAAGACTACGTCTTCTTGTAGTTAAGACGGCATTGTGCCTTTTGTATTTAATTCCGATGCAATTTCTGTGTTTCATCGTCAATGTGAAAGTCCAAGGGATACAGCAAACTTGCAGTTCTCCATCGGAATCTGAAACTGGTCACAAGGGAAAGGCTCAAAACATAGACACTAAGAAAAGTCAGTCTTCTTGTACTTAAGTCGGCATTATGCCTTTTGTATTTAATTCCGGTGCAATTTCAGTGTTTCATCGTCAATATGAAGGTCCAAGGGATACAGTAAACCTGCAGTTGTGCATCGGAATCTAAAACTGGTGACATAGAAATGGCTCAAAGCATAGACACAACGAAAAGTCAGTCTTCTTGTACTTAAGTCGGCATTGTGCCTTTCCTATTTAATTACGATGTAATTTTTGTGTTTCATCGTCAAAGTGAAAGTCGAAGGAATACAGTAAACCTGCAGTTGTGCATCGGAATCTAAAACTGGTGACACAGGAAAGGCTCAAAACGTAGACACTAAGAAAAGACAGTCGTCTTGTACTTAAGTCGGCATTGTGCCTTTTGTATTTAATTCCAGTGCAACTTCTGTGCTTCATCGTCAATGTGAAGGTAAAAGGAAAACAGTAAATCTGCAGTTGTGCATCGCAAACTTAAACAGTTGACACACGAAACGCACAAAGCATTGACACGAAGAAAAGTCAGTCCAGTTGTACTTAAGTCGGCATTGTGCCCTTTCTATTTAATTGCGATGCAATATTTCTGTTTCATAATCAAACTGAAGGTCCAAGGAATACAGTAAACCTGAAGTGAAGCATCGGAATCTAAAACTGGTCTCACAGAAAAGACTCAAAGCATAGACACTAAGAAAATTCAGTCTTCTTGTACTTAAGTCGGCATTGTGCCTTTTGTATTTAATTCCGGCGCAATTCCAGTGTTTCATCGTCAATGTGAAGGTCCAAGGGATACAGTAAACCTGCAGCTGTGCATCGGAATCTAAAACTGGTGACATAGAAATGACTCAAAACATAGACACAACGAAAAGTCAGTCTTCTTGTAGTTAAGTCGGCATTGTGCCTTTTCTATTTAATTACGATGTAATTTTTGTGTTTCATCGTCAAAGTGAAAGTCTAAGGAATACAGTAAACCTGCAGTTGTGCATCGGAATCTAAAACTGGTGACAAAGGAAAGGCTCAAAACGTAGACACTAAGAAAAGACAGTCTTCTTGTACTTAAGTCGGCATTGTGCCATTTTGTATATAATTCCGATGCAATTTCTGTGTTTCATAGTCAATGTGAAGGTCCAAGGGAATCAATAATCCTGAAGTGGAGCATCGGAATCCAAAATTGGTCTCACAGAAAGGCTCAAAACATAGACAGTAAGAAGACTCAGTCTTCTTGTACCTAAGTCGGCATTGTGCCTTTTGTATTTAATTCCGATGCAATTTCTGTGTTTCATCTTCAAATTGAAGGTCCAAAGGATGCAGTAAACCTACAGTTTTCCATCGGATTCTAAAACTAGTGACACAGGAAACGCACCAAACTTAGACACTAAGAAAGGTCAGTGTTCTTCTACTTAAGTCGGCATTGTGTCATTTGTACTTAATTCCGATGCTATTTCTGTGTTTCATCGTCAATGTGAATGTCCAAGGGATACAGTAAACCTGAAGTGAAGCATCGGATTCTAAAACTGTTCTCACAGAAAGGCCCAAAACATAGACAGTAAGAATGCTCAGTCTTCTTGTACTTATGTCGGCATTGTGCCTCTTGTATTTAATTCCGATATAATTTCTGTGTTTCATCGTCAATGTGAAGGTCGAAGGGATACAGTAAACACGCAGTTGTGCATCGGATTCTAAAACAGGTGACTCAGGAGAGGCTCAAAACATAGACACTAAGAAAAGTCAGTCTTCTTGTACTTAAGTCTGCATTGTGCTTTTTGTATTTAATTCCGATGCAATTTTTGTGTTTCATCGTCTATGTGAAGGTCCAAGGCATACAGTAAACCTGAAGTGAAGCATCGGAATCTATAACTGGTCTCACAGAAAGGTTCAAAACACAGACAGTAAGAAGACTCAGACTTCTTTTACTTAAGTCGGCATTGTGCCTTTTGTATTTAATTCCGATGCAGTTCTTTTGTTTAATCGTCGAAGAGTAGGTCCATGGGATACAGTAAACCTGAAGTTGTGCATCGGATTGTAAAACTAGTGACACAGTATAATCACCAAACAGACATTAAGAAAAGTCAGTCAACTTCAACTTGAGTTGGCATTGTGCCATTTGTATTTAATTTCGATGCAATTTATGTGTTTCATCGTCAAAGTGATAGTAAAAGCGATACAGTAAACCTGCAGTTGTTCATCGGAATCTAAATCTGGTCACAAGGGTAAGGCTCAAACATAGACACTAAGAAAAGTCAGTCTTCTTGTACTTAAGTCCGCATTGTGACTTTGCATTTAATTCCAATGCAATTTCTGTATTTCATCGACAATGCGAAGGGCCAAGCTTACAGTAAAGCTGAGGTGAAGCATTGGAATCTAAAACTGGTCTCACAGAAAGGCTGAAAACAAAGACAGTTAGAAGACACAGTCTCCTTGCACTGAAATCGGCATTGTGCTTCTTTATTTAATTCCAATGCAATATCTGTGTTTCATCTTCAATGTGAAGGTCCAAGGTATAAAGTAGACCTGCAGTTGTGCATCAGATTCTAAAACTGGTGGCACAGGATACGCTCAAATGATAGACAGTAAGAAGACTCAGTCTTCTTGTACTTAGATCGGCATTGCGCCTTTTGTATTTAATTCCGATGCAATTTCTGTGTTTCATCGTCAATGTGAAGGTCCAAGGGATACATTAAACCAGAAGTGAAGCATACGATTCTATAACTGGTTTCACAGAAAGGCTCAAAACATAGACAGTTAGGGGACACAGTCTTCTTGTACTTAAATCGGCATTGTGCCTTTTGTATTTAATTCCGATCCAATTGCTGTGTTTCGTCGTCAATGTAATGGTCCAAGGGATACAGTGAACCTGCAGTTGTGCATCGGAATCAAATGCTGGTAACACATTAATCGCTCAAAGCATAGACACTTAGAAAAGTCAGTCTCCTTGTACTTAAGTCGGCATTGTGCCTTTAGTATTTCATTCCGATGCAGTATTTGTGTTTCATCGTCAAAGTGAAGGGCCAAGGGAAACAGTAAACCAGAATTGAAGCATTGGAATCAATAACTGATCTCACAGAAAGGTTCAATGGTAAGACAGTAAGAAGACTCAGTCTTCTTGTAGTTAAGTCTGCATTGTGCCTTTTCTATTTAATTCCGATGCAATTGCTGTGTTTCATTGTCAATGTGAAGGTCCAAGGGATACAGTAAACCTGAAATGAAGCATCCGAATCTAAAACGGGTCTCACAGAATGATTCAGAGCATAGACAGTAAGAAGACTCAGTCTTCATTTACTTAAGTCGGCATTGTGCGGTGTGTATTTAATTACGCTGCAATTTCTGTGTTTCATCGTCAATGTGCAGGTCCAAGAAATACAATAAACCGGCTGCTGTGCATGGTACTCTAAAACTGGTGACACAGGAAATGCTCAATGCATAGGCACTAAGAGAAGTCAGTCTTCTTGTACTTAAGGCGCCATTGTGCCTTTTGTATTTAATTATAATGCAATTTCTGTGTTTCATCGTCAATGTGAAGGTCCAAGGGATACAGTTAACCTGAAGTGAAGCATCGTAATCTAAAACTGGTCTCACAGAAAGGTTCAATGGTTAGACAATAAGAAGACTCAGTCTTCTTGTAGTTAAGTCTGCATTGTGCCTTTTGTATTTAATTCCGATGCAATTACTGTGTTTCATCGTCAATGTGATGGTACAAGGGATACAGTAAACGTGCAGTTCTGCATTGGAATCTAAAAGTGGTAACACAGGAAAGTCTCAAAATATAGACAGTAAGAAGACTCAGTCTTCTTGTACTGAAGTCGCCATTGTGCCTTTTGTGTTTAATTCCGATGCAATTTGTTTGTTTCATAGTCAATGTGAAGTACCAAGGAATACAGTAAACCTGCAGTTAAGCTTCGGATTCAAAAGCTGGTAACACAGGAAAGGTATTTATCATAGACACTAAGAAAAGTCAGTCTTCTTGTATTTAAATCGGCATTGTGCCTTTGCTATTTAATTCCGTTGCAATTTTTGTGTTTCATCGTCAAAGTGAAGGTCGAAAGGGATACAGTAAACCTGAAGTGAAGCATCAGAATCTAAAACTGGTCTCACAGAAATGTTCAAAACATACACAGCAAGAAGACTCAGTCTTCTTGTAGTTAACTCGGCATTGTGCCTTTTGTATTTAATTCCGATGCAATTTCTCTGTTTCATCGTCAAAGTGAAGGTTCAAGGGATACAGTAAATCTGCAGTTGTTCGTCGTAATCTAATTCTGGTGACACAGGAAAGGCTCAAACATAGACACTAAGAAAAGTCAGTCTTGTTGTACTTAAGTCGGCATTGTGCAATTTGTATTTAATTACGATGCAATTTTTGGGTTTCATCGTCAATGTGAAGGTCCAAGAGATACAGTAAACCTGCAGTTGCGCATCGAAATCTATAACTGGTGACACAGGAAAAGCTCAAAAGATGAACAGTAAGAAGACTCAGTCCTCTTGTACTTAAGTCGGCATTGTGCCATTTGTATTTAATTCCGATGCAATTTCTGTGTCTCATCGTCAATGTGAAGGTCCACGGGATACAGTGAACCGGCAGTTGTGCACCGGAATCCAAAACTGGTGACACAGAAAAGGCCCAAAACTTAGACACTAAGAAAAGTCAGTCTTCTGGTACTTAAGACGGCATTGTGCCTTTTGTTTTTAATGCCGATGTAATTTTTGTTTTTCATCGTCAAAGTGAAGGTCCAAGGGATACAGTAGACCTATAGTGAAGCATCGGAATCTAAAACTGGTCTCACAGGATTGGCTCAAAACGTAGACGGTAAGAAGACTCAGTCTTCTTGTACTTAAGTCGGCATTGTGCCTTTTGTGTTTAATTCCGGTGCAATTCCTGTGTTTCATCGTCAATGTGAAGGTCCAACGATAGAGTAAACCTGCAGTTGTGCATCGGAATCTAAAAAAGGTGACACAGGAAACGCTCAAATCATAGACGGTAAGAAGACTCAGTCCTTCTGTAACTAAGTCCTCGTTGTGCGGTTTGTATTTAACTCCGATGCAATTTCTGTGTTTCATCTTGAATGTGAGGGACCAAGGGATACAGTGTACCTGCAGTTGTCCATCGCAATTTCAAACTGGCGACACAGGAAGGCTCAAAACACAGACACTTAGAAAAGTCAGTCTTCTCGTACTTGAGTCGGCATTGAGCCTTTTGTATTTAATTCCGATGTAATTTTTGTGTTTCACCGCCAGAGTGAAGGTCCAAGGGATACAGTTAAACCGAAGTGAAGCATCGGAATCAAAAACTGGGCTCACAGGAAAGACTCAAAACATAGACACTAACAAAAGTATGCCTTCTTGTACTTAAGTCGGCATTGCGCATTTTGTAATCAATGGCGATGCAATTTCAGTGTTTCATTGTCAAGGTGAAGGTCCGAGGGATACAGTAAACCCGCAGTTGTGCATCGGAATCTAAAACTGGTCACACAGAAAATTCTCGAATCATAGTTACTACGAAAAGTCAGTCCTCTTGGACTTAAGTCGGCATTGTTCCTTTTCGATTTAATCACGATGCAATTTTTGTGTTTCATCGTCAAAGTGAAGGTCCAACGGATACATTAAACCTGAACTGAAGCATCGGAACCAAAATCTTGTCTCACAGGAAAGGCTCAAAACATAGACACTAACATGACTCAGTCTTCATGTACTTAAGTCGGCATTGTGCCTTTTGTATTTAATTCCGGTGCAATTTCTGTGTTTCTTCGTCAATGTGAAGGTCCAAGGGATACAGTAAACCTGCAGTTGTGCATCGGAATCCAAAATAGGTGACACAGTAAAGGCTCAAAACATAGACAGCAAGAAGACTCAGTCTTCTTGTACAGAAGTCGGCATTGTGCCTTTTGTATTTAATTCCGATGTAATTTTTGTGCTTCATCGTGAATGTGAAGGTCCAAGGGATACAGTAAACCTGCAGTTGTGCATCAGAATCTAAAACTGGTGACACAGGAAAGGCTCAAACATAGACAGTAAGAGGACTCACTCTTCTTGTATTTAAGTCGGTATTGTGCCTTTTGTATTTAATTCCGATGCAATTTCTATGTTTCACCGTCAATGTGAAAGTCCAAGGGATACAGTAAATCTGCAGTTGAGCATCGGAATCTAAATCTGGTGACACAGGACAGGCTCAAAACGTAGACACTATGAAACGTCAGTCCTCTTGTACCTAAGTCGGCATTGTGCCTTTTCTATTTAATTCCGATGCAATTGTTGTGCTTCATCGTCAAAGTGAAGGTCCAAGGGATACAGTAAACCAGCAGTTGTGCATCGGAATCTAAAACTGGTCTTACAGTAAAGACTCAACACATAGACAGTAAGAAGACTCTGTCATCCTGTACTTAGGTCGGCATTGTGCCTTTTGTAGTTAATTCCGACATAAATTTCTGTGTTTCATCATCAATCTGAATGTCAAACGTCTACAGTAAACCCGATATGCAGCATCGGAATCTGAAACTGATCACACAGGTAAATCTCAAAACATAGACAGCTAGAAGATTCAGTCTTCTTGTATTTAAGTCGGTATTGTGCCTTTTGTTTTTAATTCCGATACAGTTTCTGTATTTCATAGCCAATGTGAAGGTCCAAGGGATACAGTAAACCAGCAGCTGAGCATCGGAATCTTAAACTGGTGACACAGGAAAGGCCCAAACCATAGACACTAAGAAGCCTCAGTCTCCTTGTATTTAATTCGGCATTGTGCTTTTTATATTTAATTCCGATGCAATTTCTGTGTTTCATCGTCAATGTGAAGGTCCAAGGGATACAGTTAACCTGAAGTGAAGCATCGGAATCTGAAACTGGTCACACAGGAAAGGCTCAAAGCATAGACAGTAAGAAGACTCAATCTTCTTGTACTTACGTCGGCATTGTGCCTATGTATTTAATTCCGATGCAATTTCTGTGTTTCATCGTCAATGTAAAGGTCCATGGCATACAGTAAACCTGCAGTTGTGCATCGGAATCTAAAACTGGTGACACAGAAAAGGCTCAAATTATAGACACTAAGAAAAGTCAGTCGTGTTGTACTTAAGTCGCCATTGTGCTTTTTGTATCTAATTCCGATGTAATTTTTGTGTTTCATCATTAAAATGAATTTCCAAGGGATACAGTAAACCTGCAGTTGGGCATCGGAATCTAAAACTGGTAAACTAGAAAAGACTCAAAACATAGACATTAAGAAAAGTCAGTCTTCTTGTACTTAAGTCGCCATTGTGCCTTTTGTATTTAGTTCCGATACAATTTCTGTGTTTCATCGTCAATGTGAAGGCGCAAAGGATACAGTTAACCTGCAGTTGTGCAATGGAATCTAAAACTGGTGACACAGAACAGGCTCAAAACACAGACGCTAAGAAAAGTCAGTCGTCTTGTACTTAAGTCGGCATTGTGCCTTTTCTATTTAATTCCAATGCAATTTTTGTGCTTCATCGTCAAAGTGTAGGTCCAAGGGATACAGTATTCCTGCTGTTGAGCATCGGAATGTGAAACTGGTGACACAGGAAAGGCTCAAATAATAGAAAAATGGAAAAGTCAGTCTTGTTGTACTTAGGTCGGCAATGTGATTTTTGTATTTAGTTCCGATGCAATTTTTGTGTTTATCCGTGAATGTGAAGGTCCATGGGATACAGTAAACCTGAAGTGAATCATCGGAATCTAAAACTAGTCACAGAATAAAGGCTCAACACAAAGACAGTAAGAAGACTCTGTCTCCTTGTACTTAAGGCGGCGTTATGCCTTTGTATATAATTCCGATAAAAATTTCTGTGTTTCATCAACAATGTAAAGGTCCAAGGGATACAGTAATTTCGATATGAAGCATCGGAGTCTAAAACGGGTCTCATAGGAAGAGCTCACAAAATTGACAGTAAGAAGACTCAGTCTTCTTGTACTTAAGTCGGTATTGTGCCTTTTGTATTTAATTCCGATGCTATTTCTGTGTTTCATCGTCAATGTGAAGGTCCAAGGGATACAGTTATCCAGCAGTTGTGCACCGAAATCTAAAACTGGTGACACACCAAATGCTCAAAACATAGACAGTAAGTAGCCTCAGTCTCCTTGTACTTATGTCGGCATTGTGCCTTTTGTATTTAATTCTGATACAACTTCTGTGTTTCATCATCAATGTGAAGGTCCAAGGGATACAGTATACCTGCTGTTGTGCATCGGAATCTAAAACTGGTGACACAGGAAACGCTCAAGACATAGACACTAAGAAATGTCAGTCTTCTTGTACTTAAGTCGGCATTGTGCCTTTGAATTTAACTCCGATGCAATTTCTGTGTTTCATCGTCAATGTGAAGGTCCATGGGATACAGTAAACCTGCAGTTAAGCATCGGAATCTAAAACTGGTGACACAGGGAACGCTGAATACATAGGCACTAAGAAAAGTCAGTCTTCTTGTACTTAAGTTTGCATTGTGACATTTGGTTTCTATGCAGATGCAACTTCTGCGTTTCTTCGTCAATGTGAAGGTCCAAGGGATTCAGTACAACTGAAGTGAAGCATCGGAATCAAAAACTGGTATCACAGTAAAGCTCAAAAGATAGACAGTTCGAAGACTCAGTCTTCGTGTACTTAAGTCACCATTGTGCTTTTGTATTAATTTCCAATGCAATTTCTGTGTTTCATCGTCAATGTGAAGGTCCAAGCGATACAGTAAACCAGCAGTTGTGCATCGGAATCTAAAACTGGTGACACAGGAAAGGCTCAAACATAGGCAGTAAGAAGACTCAGTCTTCTTGTACTTAAGCGGTATTGTGCCCTTTGTATTTAATTCCGATGCAATTTCTATGTTTCATCGTCAATGTGAAACTCCAAGGGATACAGTAAATCTGCAGTTGAGCATCGGAATCTAAATCTGGTGACACAGGACAGGCTCAAAACGTAGACACTATGAAACGTCAGTCCTCTTGTACCTAAGTCGGCATTGTGCCTTTTGTATTTAATTCCGATGCAATTTTTGTGGTTCATCGTTAAAGTAAAGGTCCAAAGGATGCAGTAAACTTGCAAATGTACATCGAAATCTAAAACTCATGACACAGAAAAGGCTCAAACATAGTCACTAAGAAAAGTCAGTCGTCTTGTACTTAAGTCGGCATTGTGCCTTTGTATTTAATTCCGATGCAAATTTTGTGTTTAATCGTCAAAGTGAAGTTCCAAGGGATACAGAAAACCTGAAGTGAAGCATCGGAATGTGAAACTGGTCTCACAGGAAAGGCTCAAAACATAGATAGTAAGAAGACTCACTCCTCTTGTACTTAAGTCGGCATTGTGCCTTTGTATTTAATTCCGATGCAATTTCTGTGTTTCATCGTCAATGTGGAGGTCCATGGGATACAGTAAACCTGCAGTTGTGCATCAGAATCTAAAACTGGTGACACAGGAAAGGCTCAAACATAGACAGTAAGAGGACCCACTCTTCTTGTATTTAAGTCGGTATTGTGCCTTTTGTATTTAATTCCGATGCAATTTCTATGTTTCACCGTCAATGTGAAAGTCCAAGGGATACAGTAAATCTGCAGTTGAGCATCGGAATCTAAATCTGGTGACACAGGACAGGCTCAAAACGTAGACACTATGAAACGTCAGTCCTCTTGTACCTAAGTCGGCATTGTGCCTTTCCTATTTAATTCCGATGCAATTGTTGTGCTTCATCGTCAAAGTGAAGGTCCAAGGGATACTGTATACCTGCTGTTGAGCGCCGGAATCTAAAACTAGTGACACAGGAAAGGCTCAAATAATAGAAAAAAGGAAAAGTCAGTCTTCTTGTACTTAGGTCGGCATTGTGTTTTTTGTATTTAATTCCGATGCAATTTTTGTGTTTATCCGTCAAAGTGAAGGTCCATGGGATACAGTAAACCTGAAGTCAATCATCGGAATCTAAAACTGGTCTTACAGTAAAGACTCAACACATAGACAGTAAGAAGACTCTGTCATCCTGTACTTAGGTCGGCATTGTGCCTTTTGTAGTTAATTCCGACATAAATTTCTGTGTTTCATCATCAATCTGAATGTCAAAGGTCTACAGTAAACCCGATATGCAGCATCGGAATCTGAAACTGATCACACAGGTAAATCTCAAAACATAGACAGCTAGAAGATTCCGGCTTCTTGTATTTAAGTCGGTATTGTGCCTTTTGTTTTTAATTCCGATACAGTTTCTGTATTTCATAGCCAATGTAAAGGTCCAAGGGATACAGTAAACCAGCAGCTGAGCATCGGAATCTAAAACTGGTGACACAGGAGAGGCAGAAACCATAGACACTAAGAAGCCTCAGTCTCCTTGTATTTAAGTCGGCATTGTGCTTTTTATTTTTAATTCCGATGCAATTTCTGTGTTTCATCGTCAATGTGAAGGTCCAAGGGATACAGTTAACCTGAAGTGAAGCATCGGAATCTGAAACTGGTCACACAGGAAAGGCTCAAAGCATAGACAGTAAGAAGACTCAATCTTCTTGTACTTACGTCGGCATTGTGCCTATGTATTTAATTCCGATGCAATTTCTGTGTTTCATCGTCAATGTGAAGGTCCATGGCATACAGTAAACCTGCAGTTGTGCATCGGAATCTAAAACTGGTGACACAGAAAAGGCTCAAATTATAGACACTAAGAAAAGTCAGTCGTGTTGTACTTAAGTCGCCATTGTGCTTTTTGTATCTAATTCCGATGTAATTTTTGTGTTTCATCATTAAAATGAATTTCCAAGGGATACAGTAAACCTGCAGTTGGGCATCGGAATCTAAAACTGGTGATCTAGAAAAGACTCAAAACATAGACATTAAGAAAAGTCAGTCTTCTTGTACTTAAGTCGCCATTGTGCCTTTTGTATTTAGTTCCGATACAATTTCTGTGTTTCATCGTCAATGTGAAGGCGCAAAGGATACAGTTAACCTGCAGTTGTGCAATGGAATCTAAAACTGGTGACACAGAACAGGCTCAAAACACAGACACTAAGAAAAGTCAGTCGTCTTGTACTTAAGTCGGCATTGTGCTTTTTCTATTTAATTCCAATGCAATTTTTGTGCTTCATCGTCAAAGTGTAGGTCCAAGGGATACAGTATTCCTGCTGTTGAGCATCGGAATGTGAAACTGGTGACACAGGAAAGGCTCAAATAATAGAAAAATGGAAAAGTCAGTCTTGTTGTACTTAGGTCGGCAATGTGCTTTTTGTATTTAGTTCCGATGCAATTTTTGTGTTTATCCGTGAATGTGAAGGTCCATGGGATACAGTAAACCTGAAGTGAATCATCGGAATCTAAAACTAGTCACAACAATAAAGGCTCAACACAAAGACAGTAAGAAGACTCTGTCTCCTTGTACTTAAGGCGGCGTTATGCCTTTGTATTTAATTCCGATAAAAATTTCTGTGTTTCATCAACAATGTAAAGGTCCAAGGGATACAGTAAACTCGATATGAATCATCGGAGTCTAAAACGGGTCTCATAGGAAGAGCTCACAAAATTGACAGTAAGAAGACTCAGTCTTCTTGTACTTAAGTCGGTATTGTGCCTTTTGTATTTAATTCCGATGCTATTTCTGTGTTTCATCGTCAATGTGAAGGTCCAAGGGATACAGTTATCGAGCAGTTGTGCATCGAAATCTAAAACTGGTGACACACCAAATGCTCAAAACATAGACAGTAAGTAGCCTCAGTCTCCTTGTACTTATGTCGGCATTGTGCCTTTTGTATTTAATTCTGATACAACTTCTGTGTTTCATCATCAATGTGAAGGTCCAAGGGATACAGTAAACCTGAAATGAAGCAACGGAATCTAAAACTGGTCTCATGGGAAAGGCTCACAACATTGACAGTTAGAAGACACAGTCTTCTTGTACTTAAGTCGGTATTGTGCCTTTTCTAATTAATCTGATACAATTTCTGTGTTTCATCGTCAATGTGAAGGCCCAAGGGATACAGTTAACCTGCAGTTGTGCATCGGAATCTAAAAATGGTGACGCAGGAAAAGCTCAAACATAGACTGTAAAAAGAGTCAGTTTTCTTGTACTTAAGTCAGGATTGTGCCCATTGTATATAATTCCGATGTAATTTCTGTGTTTCACCGTCAATGTGAAAGTCCAAGGGATACAGTAAACCTGAAAGGAAGCATCGGAATCTAAAACTGGTCTCACAGGAAAGGCTCCAAACATAGTCAGTAAGAGGACTCACTCTTCTTGTATTTAAGTCGGCATTGTGCCTTTTGTACTTAACTCCGATGCAATTTCTGTGTTTCATCGCCAATGTGAAGGTCCAAGCGATACACTAAACCAGCAGTTGTGTATCGGAGTCTAAAACTGGTGACACAGGAAAGGCTCAAACACTGACAGTAAGAAGACTCAGGCTTCTTGTACTTAAGCGGTATTGTGCCTTTTGTATTTAATTCCGATGCAACTTCTATGATGCACCGTCAATGTGAAAGGCCAAGGGATACAGTAAACCTGCAGTTGAGCATCGGAATCTAAAACTGGTGACACAGGAAAGGCTCAAAACGTAGACACTATGAAACGTCAGTCTTCTTGTACCTAAGTCGGCATTGTGCCTTTTGTACTTAATTCCGATGCAATTTTTGTGGTTCATCGTTAAAGTAAAGGTCCAAGGGATGCAGTAAACCTGCGAATTTACATCGAATTCTAAAACTCGTGACACAGAAAAGGCTCAAAACATAGTCACTAAGAAAAGTCTATCGTCTTGTACTTAAGTCGGCATTGTGCCTTTGTATTTAATTCCGATGCAATTTTTGTGTTTAATCGTCAAAGTGAAGTTCCAAGGGATACAGTAAACCTGAAGTGAAGCATCGGAATCTGAAACTGGTCTCACAGGAAAGGCTCAAAACATAGACAGTAAGAAGACTCACTCCTCTTGTACTTAAGTCGGCATTGTGCCTTTGTATTTAATTCCGATGCAACTTCTGTGTTTCATCATCAATGTGAAGGTCCAAGTGATACAGTAAACCTGAAATGAACCATTGGAATCTAAAACTGGTCTCATAGGAAAGGCTCACAACATTGACAGTAAGAAGACTCAGTCTTCTTGTAGTTTAGTCGGTATTGTGCCTTTTGTAATTAATTCCGATACAATTTCTGTGTTTCTTCGTCAATGTGAAGGCCCAAGGGATACAGTTAACCTGCAGTTGTGCATCGGAATCTAAAAATGATGACGCAGGAAAAGCTCAAATATAGACTGTAAAAAGAGACAGTTTTCTTGTACTTAAGTCGGGATTGTGCCTATTGTATATAATTCCGATGCAATTTCTGTGTTTCATCGTCAATGTGAAGGTCCAAGGGATGCAGTAAACCTGAGAGGAAGCATCGGAATCTAAAACTGGTCTCACAGGAAAGGCTCAAAGCATAGACAGTAAGAAGACTCACTCTTCTTGTATTTAAGTCGGTATTCTACATCTACATCTACATTGATACTCCTCAAGCCACCCAAGGGTGTGTGGCGGAGGGCACTTTACGTGCCACTGTCAGTACCTCCCTTTCCTGTTTCAGTCGCGTATGTTTCGCGGGAAGAACGACTGTCTGAAAGACTCCGTGCGCGCTCTAATCCCTCTAATTTTACATTCGTGATCTCCTCGGGAGGTATAAGTAGGGGGAAGCAATATAGTCGATACCTCATCCAGAAACGCACCCTCTCGAAACCTGGCGAGCAAGCTACACCGCGATGCAGAGCGCCTCTCTTGCAGAGTCTGCCACTTGAGTTTATTAAACATCTCCGTAACGCTATCACGGTTACCAAATAACCCTGTGACGAAACGCGCCGCTCTTCTTTGGATCTTCTCTGTCTCCTCCCTCAGACCGATCTGGTACGGATCCCACACTGATGAGCAATACTCAAGTATAGGTCGAACGAGTGTTTTGTACGCCACCTCCTTTGTTGATGGACTACATTTTCTAAGGACTCTCCCAATGAATCTCAACCTGGTACCCGCTTTACCAACAATTAATGTTATATGATCATTCCACTTCAAATCGTTCCGCACGCATACTCCCAGATATTTTACAGAAGTAACTGCTACCAGTGTTTGTTCCGCTATCATATAATCATACAATAATGGATCCTTCTTTCTATGTATTCGCAATACATTACATTTGTCTATGTTAAGGGTCAGTTGCCACTCCCTGCACCAAGTGTCTATCCGCTGCAGATCTTCCTGCATTTCGCTACAATTTTCTAATGCTGCAACTTCTCTGTATACTACAGCATCATCCGCGAAAAGCCGCATGGAACTTCCGACACTATCTACAAGGTCATTTATATATATTGTGAAAAGCAATGGTCTCATAACACTCCCCTGTGGCACGCCAGAGGTTACTTTAACGTCTGTAGACGTCTCTCCATTGATAACAACATGCTGTGTTCTGTTTGCTAAAAACTCTTCAATCCAGCCACATAGCTGGTCTCATATTCCGTAGCCTCTTACTTTGTTTATCAGGCGACAGTGCGGAACTGTATCGAACGCCTTCCGGAAGTCAAGGAAAATAGCATATACCTGGGAGCCTGTATCTAATATTTTCTGGGTCTCATAAACAAATAAAGCGAGTTGGGTCTCACACGATCGCTGTTTCCGGAATCCATGTTGATTCCAACATAGTAGATTCAGTGTTTCCAGAAATGACATGATACGCGAGCAAAAAACATGTTCTAAAATTCTACAAGAGATCGACGTCAGAGATATAGGTCTATAGTTTTGCGCATCTGCTCGACGACCCTTCTTGAAGACTGGGACTATCTGTGCTCTTTTGCAATCATTTGGAACCCTCCGTTCCTCTAGAGACTTGCGGTACACGGCTGTTAGAAGGGGGGCATGTTCTTTCGCGTACTCTGTGTAGAATCGAATTGGTATCCCGTCAGGTCCAGTGGACTTTCCTCTATTGAGTGATTCCAGTTGCTTTTCTATTCCTTGGATACTTATTTCGATGTCAGCCATTTTTTCGTTTGTGCGAGGATTTAGAGAAGGAACTGCAGTGCGGTCTTCCTCTGTGAAACAGCTTTGGAAAAAGGTGTTTAGTATTTCAGCTTTACGCGTGTCATCCTCTGTTTCAATGCCATCATCATCCCGTAGTGTCTAGATATGCTGTTTCGAGCCACTTACTGATTTAACGTAAGACCAGAACTTCCTAGGATTTTCTGTCAAGTCGGTACATAGAATTTTACTTTCGAATTCAATGAACGCTTCACGCATAGCCCTCCTTAGGCTAACTTTGACATCGTTTAGCTTCTGTTTGTCTGAGAGGTTTTGGCTGCGTTTAAACTTAGAGTGAAGCTCTCTTTGCTTTCGCAGTAGTTTCCTAACTATGCTGTTGTACCACGGTGGGTTTTTCCTGTCCCTTACAGTTTTACTCGGCACGTACCTGTCTAAAACGCATTTTACGATTGCCTTGAACTTTTTCCATAAACACTCAACATTGTCAGTGTCGGAACTGAAATTTTCGTTTTGATCTATTAGGTAGTCTGAAATCTGCCTTCTATTACTCTTGCTAAACAGATAAACCTTCCTCCCTTTTTTTATATTCCTACTAACCTCCATATTCAGGGATGCTGCAACGGCCTTATGATCACTGATTCCCTGTTCTGTACATACAGAGTCGAAAAGTTCGGGTCTGTTTGTTATCAGTAGGTCCAAGATGTTATCTCCACGAGTCGGTTCTCTGTTTAATTGCTCGAGGTAATTTTCGGATAGTGCACTCAGTATAATGTCACTCGATGCTCTGTCCCTACCACCCGTCCTAAACATCTGAGTGTCCCAGTCTATATCTGGTAAATTGAAATCTCCACCTAAGACTATAACATGCTGAGAAAATTTATGTGAAATGTATTCCAAATTTTCTCTCAGTTGTTCTGCCACTAATGCTGCTGAGTCGGGAGGTCGGTAAAAGGAGCCAATTATTAACCTAGTTCGGTTGTTTAGTGTAACCTCCACCCATAATAATTCACAGGAACTATCCACTTCTACTTCACTACAGGATAACTACTACTAACAGCGACGAACACTCCACCACCGGTTGCATGCAATCTATCCTTTCTAAACACCGTCTGTACCTTTGTAAAAATTTCAGCAGAATTTATCTCTGGCTTAAGCCAGCTTTCTGTACCTATAACGATTTCATCTTCGGTGCTTTCTATCAGCGCTTGAAGTTCCGGTACTTTACCAACGCAGCTTCGACAGTTGACAATTACAATACCGATTGCTGCTTGGTCCCCGCATGTCCTGACTTTTCCCCGCACCCGTTGTGGCTGTTGCCCTTTCTGTACTTGCCCAAGGCCATCTAACCTAAAAACCCGCCCAGCCCACGCCACACAACCCCTGCTACCCGTGTAGCCGCTTGTTGCGTGTACTGGACTCCTGACCTATCCAGCGGAACCCGAAACCCCATCACCCTATGGCGCAAGTCGAGGAATCTGCAGCCCACACGGTCGCAGAACCGTCTCAGCCTCTGATTCAGACCCTCCACTCGGCTCTGTACCAAAGGTCCACAGTCAGTCCTGTCGACGATGCTGCAGATGGTGAGCTCTGCTTTCATCCCGCTAGCGAGACTGGCAGTCTTCACCAAATCAGATAGCCGCCGGAAGCCAGAGAGGATTTCCTCCGATCCATAGCGACACACATCATGGGTGCCGACATGAGCGACCACCTGCAGATGGGTGCACCTTGTGCCCTTCATGGCATCCGGAAGGACCCTTTCCACATCTGGAATGATTCCCCCCGGTATGCACACGGAGTGCACATTGGTTTTCTTCCCCTCTCTTGCTGCCATATCCCTAAGGGGCCCCATTACACGCCTGACGTTGGAGCTCCCAACTACCAGTAAGCCCACCCTCTGCAACTGCCCGGATCTTGCAGACTGAGGGGCAACCTCTGGAACAGGACAAGCAGCCATGTCAGGCCGAAGATCAGTATCAGGCTGAGACAGAGCCTGAAACCGGTTCGTCAGACAAACTGGAGAGGCCTTCCGTTCAGCCCTCCGGAATGTCTTTCGCCCCCTGCCACACCTTGAGACGACCTCCCACTCTACCACAGGTGAGGGAGCAGCCTCAATGCGGGCAGTATCCCGGGCAACCACAGTCGTAGTCCGATCAGGGGATGCGTGGGACGAGCTGGCCGTCCCCGACAAACCCCCATCCGGACCCCCACAGTGATGCCCATTGGCAACAGCCTCAAGCTGTGTGACCGAAGCCAACACTGCCTGAAGCTGGGAGCGAAGGGATGCCAACTCAGCCTGCATCCGAACACAGCAGTTGCAGTCCCTATCCATGCTAAAAACTGTTTTGCAAAGAACGTCTGAACTAATCTACAGAGAGCGCAAACAAATCGACAAAATTTAAACGGTTATTAAAATACAAGATTGCCTAGTTAATGCAGTAATGCTGCTACTTGCGCACTGCTGACACTGCTCGGCGGCGCAAGGAGACTAAGCGAAATTACACTATTCAGGTACTAAAACGCGATGCTGCACTCTCAAATACTATAATACGCCCGAAATTTATGAATTAAACAATGCAAGTACCATAAACACGCAAAGAAATTAAGAATTAAACTATGCAACAAACGAGTGAGCTAGGAGTATACGACTTACTGCTCAGCTGCTTATCCAACGGTGGCAGGGAGCACACTGACTGACCAACCGACACTGGCCGTTCAAAACAAAAACAGTAGACAAACGACTACGCGAATTTAAACAACTCAGGTACTAAAACGCGATGCTACAACTCTCAAATACTATAATACGCCCGAAATTTATGAATTAAACAATGCAAGTACCAAAAAGACGAAAATAAATTAAGAATTAAACTATGTAACAAATGAGTGAGCTAGGAGTATGCGACTTGGTGCTGCAGCTGCTTATCCAACGGCGGCACGGAGAATTTTTTATTTAATTCCGATGCAATTTCTGTGTTTCATCGCCAATGTGAAGGTCCAAGGGACACAATAACCCAGCAGTTGTGCATCGGAATCTAAAACTGGTGACACAGGAAAGGCTCAAACATAGACAGTAAGAATACTCAGTCTTCTTGTACTTAAGCGGTATTGTGCCTGTTGTATTTAATTCCGATGTAATTTCTATGTTTCATCGTCAATGTAAAGGTCCAAGGGATACAGTAAACCTGCATTTGAGCATCGGAATCTGAAACTGGGGACACAGAAAACGCTCAAAACGTAGCCACTAAGAAAAGTCAGTCTTCTTGTACTTAAGTCGGCATTGTGCCTTTGTATTTAACTCCGATGCAATTTCTGTGTTTCATCGTCAATGTGAAGGTCCATGGGATACAGAAAACCTGCAGTTGTGCATCGGAATCTAAAACTGGTCACACAGGAAACGCTGAAAACACAGACACTAAGAAAAGTCAGTCTTCTTGTACTTAGGTCGGCATTATGACTTTTGTATTCAATTCAGATGAAACTTCTGTGTTTCTTCGTCAATGTTAAGGTCCAAGGGATACCGTAAACATGCTGTTGTGCATCGGAATCTAAAACAAGTGACACAGGATAGGCTCAAAACATAGACACTAAGAAAATTCAGTTTTCTTGTACTAAGTCGGTATTGTGCCTTTTGTGTCTAATTCCAATTCAATTTCTGTGTTTCATCGTCAATGTGAAGGACCAAGAGATCCAGTACAACTGAAGTGAAGTATCGGAATTAAACACTGGTATCACAGGAAAGCTCAAAAGATAGACAGTACGAAGACTCAGTCTTCGTGTACTTAAGTCACCATTGAGCCTTTTGTAATTAATTCCGATGCAATTTCTGTGTTTTATCGTCAATGTGAAGGTCCAAATGATACAGTAAACCTGCAGTTGTGCATCGCAATCTAAAACTGGTGACACAGGAAAGGCTCAAATAAAAGACACAAAGAAAAGTCAATCTTCTCGTACTTAAGCCGCCATTGTACCTCTTGTATTTAATTCCGATACAGTTTCTGTGTTTCATCATCAATGTGAAGGTCCAAGGGATACAGTAAACCTGAAATGAAGCATCGGAATCTAAAACTGGTCTCATAAGAAAGGCTCACAACATTGACAGTAAGAAGACTCAGTCTTCTTGTACTTAAGTCGGAATTGTGGGTATTGTATTTAATTCCGATGCAATTTCTATGTTTCATCGTCAATGTGAAGGTCCAAGGGAAACAGTAAACCTGCAGTTGAGCATCGGAATCTAAAACTGGTGACACAGGAAAGGCTCAAATAGTAGACACTAAGAAAAGTCAGTCTTCTTGTACCTAAGTCGGCATTGTGCCCTTTGTATTTAATTCCGATGCACTTTTTGTGTTTCATCGTTAAAATGAATGTCCAAGGGATACAGTAAACCTGCAGTTGTGCATCGGAATCTAAAACTGGTGACACAGAAAAGGCTCAAATAATAGACACAACGAAAAGTCAATCTTCTTGTACTTAAGTCGCCATTGTGCCTTTTGTATTTAATTCCGATGCAATTTTAGTGCTTCATCGTCAATGTGAAGTTCCAAGAAATACAGTAAACCTGAAGTGAATCATAGGAATCTAAAACCGGTCTCACAGGGAAGGCTCAACACATAGATAGTAAGAAGACTCTGTCTTCTTGTACTTCAGTCGGCATTGTGCCTTTTGTATTTAATTCCGATAAAATTTCTGTGTTTCATCATCAATGTGAAGGCCCAAGGGATACAGTAAACCTGAAATGAAGCATCGGAATCTAAAACTGGTCTCATAGGAAAGGCTCACAGCATTGACAGTAAGAAGCCTCAGTCTTCTTGTACTTATGTCAGTATTGTGCCTTTTGTATTTAATTCCGATGCAATTTCTGCGATTCATCGTCACTGTGAAGGTTCAAGGGATACAGTAAACCTGCAGTTGAGCATCGGAATCTAAAACTGGTGACCCAGGAAAGGCTCAAACCGTAGACACTAAGAAAAGACAGTCTTCTTGAACTTAAGTCGGCATTGTGCCTTTTGTGTTTAATTCCGGTGCAATTTTTGTGTTTCATCGTTAAAGTGAATTTCCAAGGGGTATAGTAAACCTGCAATTGGGCATCGGAATCTAAAACTGGAGACACAGAAACGGCTCAAATCATAGACACTAAGAAAAGTCAATCTTCTTGTACTTAAGTCAACATTGTGATTTTTCTAATTATTTCCGATGCAATTTTTGTGTTTCATCGCCAAGGTGAAGTTCCAAGGGATACAGTAAAAATGAAGTGAAGCATCGGTATTTGATACTGGTCTCACAGGTAAGGCTCAAAACATAGACAGTAAGAAGACTCAGCCTTCTTGTACTCAAGTTGGCATTATGCCTTTTGTATTTAATTCCGATACAAATTCTGTGTTTCATCGTCAATGTGAAGGCCCAAGGGATACAGTAAACCTGCAGTTGCGCATCGGAATCTAAAACAGGTGAGGCAGGAAAAGCTCAAACATAGACTGTAAAACAAGTCAGTCTTCTTGTACTTAGGTCGGCATTGTGTCTTTTGTATTTAATTCCGATGCAATTTCTGTGTTTCATCGTCAAAGGGAAGGTCCAAGGGATACAGTAAACCTAAAAGGAAGCATCGGAATCTAAAACTGGTCTCACAGGAAAGGATCAAAACATAGATAGTAAGAAGACTCAGTCTTATTGTACTTAGGTCGGCATTGTGCATTTTGTATTTAATTCCGATGCAATATCTGTGTTTCATCGTGAATGTGAAGGTCCATGGGATACAGAAAACCTGCAGTTGTGCATAGTACTCTAAACTGGTGACACAGGAAACGCTCAAAACATAGACACTAAGAAAAGTCAGTCTTCTTGTACTTAAGTCGGCATTGTGACTTTTGGGTTTAATTCCGATGCAATTTCTGTGTTTCATCGTCAATGTGAAGGGCCAAGGGATACAGTGAACCTGCAGTTCTGCATTGGAAATTAAAACTGGTGACACAGGAAAGGCTCAAAACCTAGACACTAAGAAGACTCAGTCTTCTTGTATTTAAGTCGGCATTGTGCCTTTCGTATTTAATTCCGATGCAATTGCTGTGTTTCATCGTCAAAGTGAAGGTCTAAGGGATACAGTAAACCTTAAAGGAAGCATCGGAATCTAAAACTCGTGACACAGGAAAGGCTCAAAACATAGACACTAGGGAAAGTCAGTCTTTTTGTACTTAAGTCCGCATTGTGCCTTTTCTATTAAATTCCGATGCAATTTTTTAGATTCATCGTCAAAGTGAATGTCCAAGGAATACAGTAAACCTGCAGTTGAGCATCGGAATCTAAAACTGGTGACAAAGGAAATGCTCATAACATAGACAGTAAGAAGCCTCAGTCTTCTTGTACTTGAGTCGGCATTGTGCCTTTGTATTTAATTCCGATGCCATTTGTGTGTTTCATCGTCAGTGCGAAGATCCAAGGGATACAGTTAACCTGAAGTGAAGAATCGGAAGCTAAAGCAGGTAATGCTCGAAAAGCTCAAACATAGACTGTAAAATGAGTCACTTTTCTTCTACTTAAGTCCGGATTGTGCCTATTGTATATAATTCCGATGCAAATTCTGTGTTTCATCGTCAATGTGAAGTTCCAAGGGATACAGTAAACCTGAAAGGAAGCAACGAAATCTAAAACTGGTCTCACAGGAAAGGCTCAAAACATAGACAGTAAGAAGACTCAATCCTCTTGTACTTAAGTCGGTATTGTGCATTTTGTATTTAATTCCGATCAAATTTCTGTGTTTCATCGTCAATGTGAAGGTCCAAGGGATACAGTAAACCAGCAGTTGTGCATCGGAATCTAAAACTGGTGACACAGGAAAGGCTCAAAGATAGACAGTAAGAAGACTAAGTCTTCTTGTACTTAAGCGGTACTGTGCTTTTTGTATTTAATTCCGATGCAATATCTATGTCTCATCGTCAATGTGAAGATCCAAGCTATACAGTAAACCTGGAGTTGAGCATCGGAATCAAAATGTGGTGACACAGGAAAGGCTCAAAACGTAGACACTCTGAAAAGTCAGTCTTCTTCTACTTAAGTCGGCATTGTGCATTTTGTATTTAATTCCGATGCAATTTTTGTGTTTCATCGTTAAAGTGAATTTCCAAGGGTTACAATAAACCAGCAGTTGTGCATCGTAATCTACAACTGGTGACACAGAAAACGATTAAATCATATACACTACGATAAGTCAGTCGTCTTGTACTTTAGACTGCATTGAACCTTTTCTATTTAATTACGATGCAATTTTTGTGTTTCATCGTCAAAGTGAAAGTCCAAGGGAGACAGGTAACCTGCAGTTCTGTATCGGAAATTAAAACTGGTGACTCAGGAAAGGTTAAAAACATGGACAGTAAGAAGGCTCAGTCTTCTTGTACTTAAGTCGGCATTGTGCCTTTCGTATTTAATTACGATGCAATTGCTGTGTTTCATCGTCAATGTCAAGGTCAAGGGGTACAGTGAACCTGCAGTTGTGCATCGGAATCTAAAACAGTCGACACAAGAAAGGCTCAAAACATAGACACTAAGAAAAGTCAGTCTTCTTGTATTTAAGTCGGCATTCTGTCTTTTGTAATTAATTCCGATGCAATTCTTGTGTTTCATCGTCAAAGTGGAGGCCTAAGGGATTCAGTAAACCTGAAAGGAAACATCGGAAACTAAAACTGGTCTCACAGGAAAGGCTCAAATCAAGGACAGTCAGAAGACTCAGTCTTCTTGTACTTCAGTGATCATTGTGCCCTTTGTATTTAATTCCGATGCAATCTCTGTGCTTCATCGTCAATGTCAAGGTTGAAGGGATACAGTAAACCTGCAGTTGTGCGCGGAAATCTAAAACTCGTGACACAGGAGAGGCTCAAAACATAGACACTAGGAAAAGTCAGTCTTCTTGTACTTAAGTCGACATTGTGCCTTTTCTATTTAATTCCGATCCAATTTTTTAGGTTCATCGTCAAAGTTAATGTCCAAGGGATACAGTAAACCTGCAGTTGTGCATCGGAATCTAAAACTGGTGACACAGGAAAGGCTCAAAACATAGACAGTAAGAAGCCTCAGGCTTCTTGTACTTGAGTCGGCATTTAGCCTTAGTATTTAATTACGAAGCAATTTCTGTGTTTCATCATCAATGCGAAGGTCCAACGGATACAGTTAACCTGAAGTGAGGAATCGGAATCTAAAGCAGGTGACGGTGGAAAAGCTCAAACATAGACCGTAAAAGGAGTCAATTTTCATGCAATTAAGTCGGGATTGTGCCTATTGTATATAATTCCGATGCAATTTCTGTGTTTCATCGTCAATGTGAAGGTCCAAGGGATACAGTAAACCTGAAACGAAGCATCAGAAGCTAAAACTGGTCTCACAGGTAACGCTCAAAACTTAGACGGTAAGAAGACTCAGTCTTCTTGTACTTAAGTCGGTATTCTGCCTTTTGTATTTAATTCCGAGCCAATTTCTGTGTTTCACCGTAAATGTGAAGGTCCAAGGGATACAGTAAACCAGCAGTTGTGCATCGGAATCTAAAATTGGTGACACAGGAAATGCTCAAATATACACAGTAAGAAGACTAAGTCTTCTTGTACTTAAGCGGTATTGTGCCTTTTGTCTTTAATTCCGATGCAATTTCTATGTTTCATCGTCAATGTGAAGGCCCAAGGGATACAGTAAACCTGAAATGAAGCATCGGAATCTAAAACTGGTCTCATAGGAAAGGCTCACAGCATTGACAGTAAGAAGCCTCAGTCTTCTTGTACTTATGTCAGTATTGTGCCTTTTGTATTTAATTCCGATGCAATTTCTGCGATTCATCGTCACTGTGAAGGTTCAAGGGATACGGTAAACCTGCAGTTGAGCATCGGAATCTGAAACTGGTGACACAGCAAAGGCTCAAACATAGACAGTAAGAAGACTAAGTCTTCTTGTACTTAAGCGGTACTGTGCTTTTTGTATTTAATTCCGATGCAATATCTATGTCTCATCGTCAATGTGAAGATCCAAGCTATACAGTAAACCTGGAGTTGAGCATCGGAATCAAAATGTGCTGACACAGTAAAGGCTCAAAACGTAGACACTATGAAAAGTCAGTCTTCTTCTACTTAAGTCGGCATTGTGCATTTTGTATTTAATTCCGATACTACTTCTGTGTTACATCATCAATGTGAAGGTCCCAGGGATACAGTAAACCTGAAATGAAGCATCGGATCCTAAAACTGGTCTCATAGGAAAGGCGCACAACACTGACAGTAAGAAGTCTCAGTCCTCTTGTACTTATGTCGGAATTGTGCCCTTTGTATTTAATTCCGATACAATTTCTGTGTTTCATCGTCAATGGGAAGTTCCAAGGGATAGAGTACACCAGCAGTTGTGCATCGGAATCTAAAACTGGTGACACAGGAAAGTCTCAGACATAGACAGTAAGAAGACTCAGTCTTCTTGTACTTAAGAAGTATTGTGCCTTTTGTATTTAATTCCGATGCAATTTTTATGTTTCATCGTCAATGTGAAGGTCCAAGCGATACAGTAAACCTGCAGTTGAGCATCGGAATCTAAAACTGGTGACACAGGAAAGGCTCAAAACGTAGACACTAATAAAAGTCGGTCTCCTTCTATCTATGTCGGCATTGTGCCTTTTGTATTCAATTCCGATGCAATTTTTGTGTTTCATCGTTAAAGTGAATGTCCAAGGGATACAGTTAACCTGCAGTTGTGCTTCTGAATCTAAAACTGGTGACACAGAAAAGTCTCAAAACATATACACCAAGAAAAGTCAGTCGTCTTGTACTTAAGTCGGCATTGTGCATTTCTATTTAATTCCGTTGCAATTTTTGTGCTTCATCGTCAAAGTGAAGGTCCAAGGGATACAGTATGCGTGCTGTTGAGAATCGGAATCTAAAACTGGTGACACAGGAAAGGCTCAAATAATAGAAACAAAGAAAAGCCAGTCTTCTGGTTCTTAAGTCGGCATTGAGCCTTTTGTATTTAATTCTGATGCAATTTTTGTGTTTCATCGTCAACGTGAAGTTCCAAGGGATACAGTAAAAATGAAGTGAATCATCGGAATCTAAAGCAGGTAATGCTCGAAAAGCTCAAACATAGACTGTAAAATGAGTCACTTTTCTTCTACTTAAGTCCGGATTGTGCCTATTGTATATGATTCCGATGCAATTTTTGTGTTTCATCGTCATCGTGAAGTTCCAAGGGATACAGTTAAGCTAACGTGAAGCATCGGAATCTAAAACTGGTCTCACAGGAAAGCTCAAAAGATAGACAGTACGAAGACTCAGTCTTCGTGTACTTAAGTCGCAATTGTGCATTTTGTATTTAATTCCGATGCAATTTCTGTGTTTCATCGTCAATGTCAAGGTCCAAGGGATACAGTAAACCTGCAGTTGTGCATCGGACTCTAAAACTGGTGACACAGGAAACGTTCCAAACATAGACACTAAGAAAAATCATTCTTCTTACACTCAAGTCACCACTGTGCCTTTTGTATTTAATTCCGATACAATTGCTGTGTTTCATCGTCAATGTCAAGGTCCAAGGTATACAGTAAGCCTGCAGTTGTGCATCGGACTCCAAAACGCTCCAAACATAGACACTAAGAAAAATCAGTCTTCTTGTATTCAAGTCGGTATTGTGCCTTTTGTATGTAATTCTGATGCATTTTCTGTGTTACATCGTCAATGTGAAGGTCCAAGGGATACACTAAACCTGAATTGAATCATCGGAATCTAATACCGGTCTCACAGGAAACGCTCAACACATAGACAGTAAGAAGACTCAGTCTTCGTGTACTTAAGTCGGCAATGTGCCTTTTGTATTTAATTCCGATGTAATTTCTTTGTTACATCGCCAATGTGGAGGTCGAAGGGATACAGTAAACCTGAAAGGAAGCATCGGAATCTAAAACTGGTCTGACAGGAAAGGCTCAAAACATAGACACTAAGAAGACTCAGTTTTATTGCACTTAGGTCGGCTTTGTGCGTTTTGCACTTAATTCCGATGCAATTTCTGTGTTTCATCACCAATGTCAATGTCCAAGGGATACAGTAAACCTGCTGTTGTGCATCGGACTCTAAAACTGGTGACACAGGAAACGCTCCAAACATAGACACTAAGAAAAATCAGTCTTCTTATACTTAAGTCGGCATTGTGCCTTTTGTATGTAATTGCGATGCAATTTATGTGTTACATCGTCAATGTGAAGGTCCAGCGGATACAGTAAACCTGCAGTTGTGCATCGGAATCTAAAACTGGTGAAACAGAAAAGGCTCAAATTAGAGACACTAAGAAAAGTCAGTGTTCTTCTACTTAAGTTGGCATTGTGCCTTTTCTATTTAATTGCGATGCAATTTTTGTGTTTCATCGTCAACGTGAAGGTCCACGGGATACAGTAAACCTGCAGTTGTGCATCGGAATCTAAAACTGTCTCACAGAAATGCTCAAAACATAGACAGTAAGTAGGCTCAGTCTTCATGTCCTTAAGTCGCCATTGAGCTTTTTGTATTTAATTTCGATTCAACTTCTGTGTTTCATCGTCAATGTGAAGGTCCAAGGGATACAGTAAACCAGCAGTTGTGCATCGGAATCTAAAACAGGTGACGCAGGGAAGGCTCTAAACATAGACTATAAAAAGAGTCAGTCTTCTTGTACTTAAGTGCGCATTGTGCCTTTTGTATTCTATTCCGTTGCAATTTCTGTGTTTCACCGTCAGTGCGAAGGTCCAACGGAAACAGTAAACCTGAAGTTGTGCATCGGAATCTAAAACTGTCTCACAGAAATGCTCAAAACATAGACAGTAGGAATACTCAGTCTTCATGTACTTACGTCGCCATTGTGCCTTTTGAATTTAATTCCGATGCAATTTCAGTGTTTCATCGTCAATGTGAAGGCACAAGGGATACAGTAAACCTGCAGTAGTGCATCGGAATCTAAAACAGGTGACGCAGGAAACGCCCAAACATAGACTGTAAAAATAGTCAATCTTCTTGTACTTAAGTCGGCATTGTGCCTTTTGTATTTAATTCCGATGTAATTTCTTTCATCGTCAATGTGGAGGTCCAAGGGATACAGTAAATCTGAAAGGAAGCATTGGAATCTAAAACTGGTAGCACAGGAAAGGCTCGAAACAGACAGCAAGAAGACTCAGTCTTTTAGTACTTAGGTCAGCATTGTGCCTTTTGTATTTAATTCCGATGCAATTTCAGTGTTTCATCGTCAATGTGATAGTCCAAGGATACAGTAAAACTGCTGTTGTGCATCGGACTCTAATACTGGTGACACAGGAAACACTCAAATCATAGACACGAAGAGAAGTCAGTCTTCTTGTTCTTAAGTCGGCATTGTTCCTTTTGTATTTAATTGCGATGTAATTTCTGTGTTTCATCGTCAATGTGCAGGTCCAAGGGATACAGTAAACCTGAAGTGAAGCATCGGAATCTAAAACTGGTGGCACAAAAAAGGCTCAAATCATAGACACTAGGAAAAGTCAGTCTTCTTGTACTTAAATCGGCATTGTGCCTTTACTAGTTAATTCCGATGCAATTTCTGTGTTTCATCGTCAAAGTGAAGGTCCACGGGATACAGTACACCTGCACTTGTGCATTGGAATCTATAACTAGTGACACAGGAAAGGCCCAAAAGATAGACAGTAAGAAGACTCTGTCTTCTTGTACTTAGGTCGGCATTGTGACTCTTGTATTTAATTTCGATGCAATTTCTTTGTTTCATCGTCAATGTTAAGGTCCAAGGGATACAGTAAACCTGCAGTTGTGCATAGGAAACTAAAACAGGTGACACAGGAAAGGCTCAAATCATTGACAGTAAAAAGAATCAGTCTTCTTGTGCTTAAGACGGCATTGTGCCTTTTGTATTTAATTTCGATGCAATTTCTGTGTTTCACCGTCAATGTGAACGTCCAAGGGATACAGTAAACCTCCAGTTCTGCATCGGAATCTAAAACTGGTGACATAGGAATGGCTCAAAACATAGACACTAAGAAAAGTCAGTCTTCTTGTACTTAAGTTAGCATTGTGCCTTTTAGATATAATTTCTATGCAATCATTGTCTTTCATCGTCATAGTGTAGGTCCAAGGGAAGCAGTAAAACTTAAGTGAAGTATCGTAATCAAAAGCTGGTATCACAGGAAAGCTCAAAACGTAGACAGTACGAAGACTCAGTCTTCGTGTACTTAAGTCGCCATTGTGCCTTTTGTGTTTAATTACGATGCAATTTCTGTGTTTCATCGTCAATGTGAACGTCCAAGGGATACAGTAAACCTGCAGTTGTGCATCGGAATCTAAAACTGGTGACACAGGAAAGGCTCAAAACATAGACATTAAGAAAAGTCAGTCGTCTCGTACTTAAGTCGGCATTGTGCCTTTTCTGTTCAATTCCGATGCAATTTTTGAGCTTCATCGTCAAAGGTAAGGTCCAAGGGATACAGTACACCTGCAGTTGAGCATCTCAATCTAAAACTGGTGACACAGGAAAGGCTCAAAACATAGGCAGTAAGAAGACTCTGTCTCCTTGTACTTGAGTCGGCATTGTGACTTTTGAGTTTTATTCCGATACAATTTCTGTATTTGATCATCAATCTGAAGGTCCAACGGATACAGTAAACCTGAAATGAAGCATTGGAATCTAAAACTGTTCTCATAGGAAAGGCTCACACCATTGGCAGTAAGAAGACTCCGTCTTCTTGTACTTAAGTCGGTATTTTGCCTTTTGTATTTAATTCCGATGCAATTTCTGTGTTTCATCGTCAATGTGAAGGTCCATGGCATACAGTAAACCTGCAGTTGTGCATCGGAATCTAAAACTGGTGACACGGAAAAGGCTCAAAACATAGACACTAAGAAAAGTCAGTCTTCTTGTATTTAAGTCGGCATTGTGCTTTTGTAATTAATTCCGATGCAATTTCTGTGTTACATAGTCAATGCGAAGGTCCAAGGGATACAGTACACCTGAAGGGAAGCATCGGAATCTAAAACTGGTCTTACAGAAAGGCTCAAAGCATAGACAGTAAGAGGACTCAGTCTTCTTGTACTTCAGTTGTCATTTTGCCCTTTGTATTTAATTCCGATGCAATTTCTGTGTTTCATCGTCAATGTGAATGTCCAAGGGATACAGTAAACCAGCAGTTGTGCATCGGAATCTAAAAGAGGTGACGCAGGGAAGCCTCTACACATAGACTATAAAAAGAGTCGGTCTTCTTGTACTTAAGTCAGCATTGTGCCTTTTGTATTTAATTCCGATGCAATTTCTGTGTTTCATCATCAACGTGAAGGTCCAAGGGATACAGTAAACCTGAAATGAAGCATCGGAATCTAAAACTTGTCTCATCGGAAAGGCTCACAACATTGACAGTAAGAAAACTCAGTCTTCTTGTACTTAAGTCGGTATTGTACCTTTTGTATTTAATTCCGATGCAATTTCTGTGTTTCATCGTCAATGTGAAGGTCCAAGGGATACAGTAAACCAGCAGATGTGCATCGTAATCCAAAACAGGTGACGCAGGGGTGGCTCTAAACATAGACTATAAAAAGAGTGAGTCTTCTTGTACTTAAGTCGGCATTGTGCCTTTTGTATTTATTTCCGATACAGTTTCTGTGTTTCATCGTCAATGTGAAGGTCCAAGGGATACAGTAAATCTGCAGTTGTGCATCGGAATCCAAAAGTTGGAACACAGGAAAGGCTCAAAACATAGACAGTAGGAAGACTCATTCTTCTAGTACTTAAGTCGGCATTGTGCCTTTTGTATTTAATTCCGATGCAAATTTTGTGTTTCACCGTCAAAGTGAAGGTCCAAGGGATACAGTAAACCTGAAGTGAAGCATCGGAATCTAAAATTGGCATCACAGGAAAGGCTCAAAGCCTAGACAGTTAGAAGACTCAGTCTTCTTGTACTTAAGTCGGCATTGTGCCGTTTGTATTTAATTCCGATGAAATTTCTGTGTTTGATCGTCAATGTGAAGGTCCAAGGGATACACTAAACATGCAGTTGTGCATCGGAATCTAAAGGTGGTGACACTGGTAAGGCTCAAAACATAGACAGTAGGAAGACTCAGTCTACTAGTAACTATGTCGGCATTGTGCCTTTTGTATTTAATTCCGATGCAATTTCTGTGTTACATCGTCAATGTGAAGGTCCAAGGGATACAGTAAACATGCAACTGTGCATCGGAATCTATAACTGGTGACACAGGTAAGGCTCAAAACATAGACACTATGAAAAGTCAGTCGTCTTGTACTTAAGTCGGCATTGTGCCTTTTGTATTTAATTCCGATGCAATATCTGTGTTTCATCGTCAATGTTTAAGGTCCAAGGTATACAGTAAACCTGCAGTTGTGCATCAGATACTAAAACTGTGACACAGAAACGGTCAAAACGTAGACAGTAAGAAGACTCAGTCTTCTTGTACTTCAGCTGGCATTGTGACTTTTGTGTTTAATTCCGATGCAATTTCTGTTTCATCGTCAATGTGAAGGTCAAAGGGATACAGTAAACCTGCAGTTGTGCATCGGATTCTAAAGCAGGTGACACAGGAAACGCTCAAAACACAGACACTAAGAAGACTCAGTCTTCTTGTACTTAAGTCGGAATTGTGCCTTTTGTATTTAATTTCGATGCAATATCTGTGTTTCATCGTCAAAGTGAAGGTCCAAGGGATACAGTTAACCTGAAGTGAATCATCGGAATCTAAAACTGGTCTCATAGATAGGCTTAACACATAGACTGTAAGAAGAGTCTGTCTTCTTATATTTAAGTCGGCATTGTGCCTTTTGTATTTAATTCCGATACAATTTCTGTGTTTCATTATTAATGTGAAGGTCCAAGGAATACAGTAAACCTGAAACGAAGCATCGGAATCTAAAACTTGTCTCATCAGAAAGGCTCACAACATTGACAGTAAGAAAACTCAGTCCTCTTGTACTTAAGTCGGTATTTTGCCATTTGCTTTAATTCCGATGCAATTTCTGTGTTTCATCGTCAAAGTGAAGGTCCAAGGGATACAGTAAACCAGCAGTTGTGCATCGGAATCTAAAACTGGTGACACAGGAAAGACTCAGAGCATAGACAGTAGGAAGACTCAGTCTTCTTGTACTTAAGTCGGCATTGTGTCTTTTGTATTTAATTCCGATGCAATTTTTGTGTTTCATCGTCAATGTGAAGGTCAAAGGGATTCAGTAAACCTGCAGTTGTGCATCGGAATCAAAAACTGGTGACAGAGAAAAAGCTCATAACATAGACACTAAGAATAGTCAGTCCACTTGTACTTATGTCGGCATTGTGCCTTTTCTATTTAATTCCGATGCAATTTTTGTGTTTCATCGTCAAAGTGAAGGTTCAAGGGATACAGTAAAACTGACTTGAAGCATCGGAATCCAAAACTGGTATCACAGGAATGCTCAAAACATAGACAGTACGAAGACTCAGTCTTCGTGTACTTAAGTCGCCATTATGCATTTTGTATTCAATTCCGAAGCAATTTCTGTGTTTCGTCGTCAATGTGAAGGTCCAAGGGATACAGTAAACCTGCAGTTGTGCATCGGAATCTAAAAGTAGTGACACAGGTAAGGCTCAAAACATAGACAGTAGGAAGACTCAGTCTACTAGTAACTATGTCGGCATTGTGCCTTTTGTATTTAATTCCGATGCAATTTTTGTGTATCATCGTCTAAGTGAAGGTCCAAAGGATACAGTAAACCTGAAGTGAAGCATCGGAATCTAAAACTGGTCTCACAGAAAGGCTCAAAACATAGACAGTAAGAAGACTCAGTCTTTTTGTACTTAAGTCGGCATTGTGCCTACGAATCATCTTGCAGATTTAGATAATAATTGTGCGCATTAATTGCGCTGAATCTGTGGTCCTCGTAACTTCCACAAGTGGCTATAAATCGTATGTGGCTATCGTTTGACGGCGTTTAGGAGCTCCGAAAAGCATTTTTCATTCATTCTTAAATAATTCCCAAAATCTTCGGGTCTCAGCTCCGTAAGTAACAAAGCGTACGTGCATTTGGTCCATTGCATTAGCATTTCTTTACCCACAGCCTTAGCACGGGTTTTTGTGGCCTTGTTAGTTCGAACAGCCAAGCCCAATCCCAATTCTTTTCCTGTGGAATACTAAGCGGAATCGCCTAGAACAGAACGTCACAACCAGCTCTAGGAGCAGGGCGGCGCTGAAATCATTGAGTATTGTCGGTTACGACGTGCGTTGTGTAGACTGTCACCAAATTTGTCCGTCGGTCAACAAATTGTGTGTGTGTGTGTGTGTGTGTGTGTGTGTGTGTTTGTGTGTGTGTGTGTGTGTGTTTGTGTGTGTGTGGCCCGCACTACTTGTAGTGCCCGGGCGTGGAGTTCATGGTCAAGTACTAGGTAACGTTTGACTCCAAACAGCTTAAACGTGCCTTCATCCCTGCGCAGCTACATCCAGCACAGGCTTCTCATTCGTGGTGTATTTGTAATCAGGCAGAGTGAAGAAGTATTTGCAGTAACAAGTAAAACTGAAACCAAGCCGTAAACGTAGAGGAAACGGGAGAGTCCATAAAGCGAAGTAAGGAATAAATATATGTTGTAAACTAAAACAGAAGTTCTACAGCATGTGTCACGAGTAAACTGATAAACATTACTGTGTTTCCAGTCGGGAACAACTCATTTAACAAAACACAGTTGTATCAAATCTCATACTGACATCGTTCAGGAATGAAGGTAGTAATAAAAGACAACAGCGAAGTTTGTTGCAATGTGTGCTAAACAGGTGACGCCTTTTAGAAGTGAGGTGTTTCTGATGACAGTGTCAAAGAATTATCGAGAAGTCAGCGTTTCAGATGTGTCAAATATTTCTACTGTAAGTAGGCATATCAAAGAAGAGGCTTCGTGCAGTCCGAAACCGTATGATCTGCTGTTATTTAGTTATTAATAAAAAAAGTCTACGACGGTTGATATACGTGGACTGATTCGTATAAAAGGTGAATTATTTGACACAGCACATTACTTAGGCACAGATTGGTCTCTTGCGAATAACGTTCTATTTACAACCGAATTCACGGACGTTAAGCTGGCGGCAGTAAATACTATGAAAGACGCACAAGAGAGGATAACTGATACTAAATGTCGCCGGACACGTTGAATAATTTTGTTTTTCTCTCTGACCAGGGTTCCAATAAAAAAAGTTTCGGGAAAACGCGAAAGCCTTCTCTGTGGTGCTCATTGTATAACAGCTCTAAGGACATTTGAAGAAAAGTGGCTTCTGCTCATGCTTCGAGCCGAAGTTATGCACATGCTGGAACAGTTCGTGCACTATGCTAGAGTCCGTACATAAACTGTGCAACCAATTTGTTGCTTTAGTGAAGAATACCGTAATAATTCCACTTACAGATTACGGGGGTATTAGAATGAACTTGCAGGAAGAACTGTAGATATCCTGAAGGGGGTACATATGAATTACAAGGCAAAAAAAGAACCTACAATCCAGTTAGTTCTTTTCTGGTTTTTACAAACTGCAGAAAATATACAGCGTCAAAGAAATGATTGTGAGGTAGCTGAATTACTGCAGTTACATGTTATGTTTAGTCACGATACGAGAAAACATACTCGTATTTAAGTAGTGTAGCTAATGTATTTTGGTAGATATGTATTTCTGAACATGGGATTAAAAATACCGTCCTGATTTTTCACTTCCAACCATGAATTTGCTAGGTTCGTTTTGTTGTGTTTCCGTTATCCCAATATGTTTGACACAAATGAAAATGTGTGAGGAATGTGTGGAAGCAGTTCAGGTACAACATACAACAATTAACGTAGTCGTTTTTGTGTAGTTGGTGTATTGCGTCTCATAGAGAAACGAAGTACTGGGTACAAATTAAAGTGCAGATAGTCACAGAGGTCCATTATGGGCTGTAGTTATCGTATGGCAGCGAAACTTGAAATATATTCTAATGAGAATACGGAACCGATTTACGCTGGAAAATATTAGTTCTAGGTTTGGCCACCAGGTGCAAATTTGCGGCTGTGAATGCAAGAAGTAAGGAATTTTTTCTGTACGTAACAGATTAGGAATAGGACATGGGCATATAGGTGAAACAAGTGGAAAGGCACTATCTTCATTTTATTACTAACCGCCGTCTACACAATTTGTTCAATATGAGCACCAGAGACGTCGACGAGATGTTGCAATTTTATCGTAATTTCAACATTGTCCAATGACGCGGCTGCATGCTTCGTAATTTCTGTTTCATCACTAAACTGCCCCTCCACTACTTTGCAAGGACCATATACTTGATTCCAAATGTAGGTAAATCTATTCGTTGTTAATTCTCGAACATTTACACCAAAGTATACCAGACAGTGATCTACATATTTCTAGCACTTTACTCATAGTGCGTAATTTACGATCTTCCCCTATGCAGATGGTCAGAGCATTCCCACATTCTTAGGATAAAGTTAGAGACTGAAAGACCTCCTCACATTGTCTCTGACCGACCCTCGCTGCAGCACTGTCACTGATTTAATATGCAGCTGATCAGAAGTAGACCGCTACATTCCGCGTCTCGTGAAGGAACAGAGCGACCCGAGCCCATAACTATTGTTCCGCACCAATCTTGTTTACTGTACTGATAAAAGTGCGCAAGATTCCTCCAGATGCATCCATGTCCAGGAAGTTAGCACTCCTTATTTTTGTATAGTAGTAGATCTGAAAATGTAGCGATGTAATAAGAACAACAAGAAACTTGTGGTTTTTACGCAAGATGAAACTCCAGACATACAGGGTTCGAAGCATTTTGTGTAAATCAACTGCGCTATCAACTGAAAATCGTTCTAGTGTATAGGGTCAGTACAATGAAGGTATTAGTAAGAGAACATAAACACACGCACTCCTAATGCTACACAGTTCTGCACATAAGCATGCTATAATGTTAGAGCGGTGCGCTTTCCGACCTGCTAGTCGTGTGGGATGCAACACTGTTAATATTCAAATGTAAGAAATACACACTATGTGAACAAAAGTATCCGGACACTTGCCTGAAAATGACTTACAAGTTCGTGGCGCCCTCTAGCGGTAATGCTGAAATTTAACATGGACTAGGACCACCCTTAGCCTTGATGACAGGTTCCACTCTCCCAGGCATATGTTCAGTGAGGTGCTGGAAGGTTTCTTGGGGAATGACAGCCCATTCTTCACGGAGTGCTGCACTGAGTAGAGGTATCCCTGTCGTTCGATGAGGCCTGGCAAGAAATCGGCATTCCAGAAAATCCCAAAGGTGTTCTATAGGATTCAGGTCAGGGCTCTGCAGGCCAATCCATTACAGGTATGTTGTTGTGTAAACACTCCGCCACGGGCCATGCATTGTGAACAGGTGCTTGATCGTGGTGAAATACGCAATCGCCATCCCATAACTGCTCTTAAACAGTGGGAAGCAAGGTGCTTAAAACATCAATGTAGGCCTGTGCTGTGATAGTGTCACACAAAACAGAAAGGCCTGCAAGCCCCCTCGATGAAAAACACCACCACACCATAACACCACCGCCTCCGAATTTTAGTGTTGGCACTACACACGCTGGCAGATGACGTTCACTGGGCATTCGTCATACCCTCACCCTGCCATCGGATCGCCACATTGTATACCGTGATTCGTCACTTAGTACAACGTTTCTCCACTGTTCAATAGTCCAACGTTTACTCTTCTTATACAAAGCGAGGCGTCGTTTTGCGTTTTCTAGCGAGATGAGTGGCTTATGAACAGCCGCTCGACCAAGAAATCAAAGTTTTCTCACCACCCACCTAACTGTCACAGGATCTTGAAGCAGTTTGGAATTCCTGTGTTATGGTCAGGATAGATGTCTGCCTATTATACGTTACGACCGTCTTCAACTGTCGACGGTCTGTCAGTCAACAGACGAGATTGGCCTATACACTTTTTTGTTGTACGTGTCCCTTCATGTTTCCACTTCACTATCATGTCGGAAACAGTGGACCTGCGGAGGTTTAGGAGTGTGAAACTCTCGCCTACAGACATATGACACAAGTGACACCCAATGACCTGACCACGTTCGAAATCCTTGAGTTCCATAGAGGTACCCATTCTGCTCTCTCACGATGTCTAATCCCCCCCTGCGGGTCCGGGGTAAGAACAAGCCCGAGGTATTCCTGCCTGTCGTAAGAGGCGACTAACAGGAGTCCCTCACCCTCAAGGGGGTAGTTTGCGGATGCGTCCAGAGGCCGACGGTTCAACGACTTACATATGTGATCACTTTGGTTTTTCGCTTATTCTGGTTTCTTCTTCCTTTGTTTCCTTTCTTTGTCCTTCTCCCTCTCTCACTGTCTTTCTTACTTTTTATCTTGCCTTCTTCTCCTCCCTGCCTTCTTCTCCTCCCTGGCTTCTTCTCCTCCCTACCTTCTTCTCCTCCCTGCCTTCTTCTCCTCCCTGCCTTCTGCTCCTCCCTGCCTCCTGCTCCTCCCTCCCTCCTGCTCCTCCATGCCTCCTGCTCCTCCCTGCCTCCTGCTCCTCCCTGCCTTCTGCTCCTCCCTGCCTTCTGCTCCTCCCTGCCTCCTGCTCCTCCCTCCCTCCTGCTCCTCCATGCCTCCTGCTCCTCCCTGCCTCCTGCTCCTCCATGCCTCCTGGTCCTTCCTGCCTCCTGCTCCTCCCTGCCTCCTGCTCCTCCCTGTGGTCTCCTCCTCGGCGTTTGAGATAGTCTGTCCTTTCTCTCCCTGTCTCCCTTTTTCTTCCTCTTCTTCTTTCCTGGACCTGTCAACTCTTATACCAGGATGCATAACGGTAACTTGTAGTTGGAAACTGAGAGCGTCTTTCTGGCACAAAAACTCCTTCGAACCACACTCCTGTATATGTTCCCTGTCCGGGTGGAGGCCAACCCCAGTTTGAATTCGTCGCATGGTGTGGTATCTACTAGATGACTCGACGGATTGTCTGACGAGGGAATTCAGTATTTCCTCGCTGAGCAGGGCGTGACGGCTGTCCATAGGGTCATGAAAAAGGTGGAAGTTTGCCCAAGCCGATTGGACACTTCTTTCGTCTCTAGTGACATTCGATGACCGTCGCTTTCCCAGCGTCGACGATAAGGTCACACATATTACCGACGTTATTCTTACAGCTGCGGAACGTTCAATACCACGCACCTCCGAATTGCCCCGGCGCCCCCCAGTTCCTTGGTGGAACAAGGCATGGCGTGACGCAGTACGTGAGCGGCGACGTGCTCTTCACATTTTCCGCCACCATCCTTCTTTGGCCAACTGTATCCGCTATAAGCAGTTCCGTGCGCGATGCCGTCGCGTCATCCGCGATAGCAAGAAGGCAAGCTGGAAATTCTTTATTAGCTCATTTAACACTTTCACTCCATCCTCGGAAGTTTGGAGTCGGCTCCGACGGTTCTCAGGCGCGCCTAGTTTCTCCCCGGTCTCTGGGCTCACTGTCGCGCATGATACATTAGTGGACCCCGTCGCAATTTATAACTCATTGGGTCAGCACTTTGCTGAGATTTCGAGCTCTTCAAATTACCTGCCAGCGTTTCTCCCGAAGAAACGTGCAGCGGAAGTGCGACATCTTGCTTTCTCCTCTCAAAATCGCGAAAGCTACAATACTGTTTTCTCCATGCGGGAACTCCTACATGCACTCTCTTCTTCTCTCTCCTCCGCCCCAGGACCGGATGGTATCCACGTCCAAATGTTGCTGCATTTATCAACCCATAGTCTGCGTTACCTCCTTCGCCTTTATAATCGAATTTGGACCGACAGTACTTTTCCCAGACGATGGCGGGAAGCTATTGTCGTTCCCGTTCCGAAACGTGGATAGGACAAACATCTCCCCTCTCGCTATCGCCCCATGTCTCTCACGAGTAGTGTCTGTAAGGTTTTGGAGCGTATGGTGAATTACCGTTTAGCTTGGTGGCTGGAATCCCGCAGTCTTTTACCACCTGCCCAATACGGATTCCGAAAGCATCGTTCTGCAGTTGACCATCTTGTTGCTCTCTCCACTTATATCATGAACAATTTTCTCCATAAACGCCAAACGGTAGCAATATTTTTTGATCTGGAGAGAGCATACGATACCTGTTGGAGGACAGGCATCCTCCGCACACTGTTCTCTTGGGGCTTTCGAGGCCGGCTGCCCCTTTTCCTTCGGAAATTTATGGCAGAGCGCACATTTAGGGTGCGGGTGAACACTACTCTCTCCCGTACTTTCTCCCAAGAAAACGGGGTACCCCAGGGCTCCGTGCTGAGTGTGGTACTGTTTGCCGTTGCCATAAATCTAATTATGGATTGTCTCCTTCCTGATGTCTCGGGCTCCCTCTTTGTGGACAATTTTGCGATCTACTACAGCTCTCAATGGACCAGCCTTCTTGAACGACGTCTTCAAGGCTGTCTCGATCGCCTCCACTCTTGGAGCATCGAAACCGGCTTCCGTTTTTCTCCCAGTAAGACCGTTTGTGTTAATTTTTGGCGACCAAAGGAGTTTCTTCCACCCTCCTTACATTTAGAACCTGTCAACCTTCCGTTTTCAGAGGTCACTAAATTCTTGGGCCTTATGTTTGACAGAAAACAGTGCTGGTCCTCCCACATTTCCTATCTTTCGGCTTGCTGTCTGCGATCCATTAACACCCTCCGTGTCCTGAATGGTACCTCCTGGGGAGCGGACCGAGTGGTCCTTCTTCGCCTCTATCGCGCCTTAGTGCGCTCGAAATTGGACTATGGAAGCATAACTACTCCTCTGCTCGGCCGTCTATTCTTCGGCGTCTCGACTCTATCCACCACCGTGGAACACGTTTAGTGTCTGGAGCTTTTTACACCAGCCCTGTGGTAAGCCTTTATGCTGAGACTGCTGAACCTCCGCTGTCCAATTGGCGAGCAGTCCTTCTGAGTCGTTATGCTAGCCATCTGTCTTCCATGCCTGCTAATCCAGCGCATGACTTTTTTTCGACGCCTCCTTTGATGTAGGGTATGCATGCCGCCCCTCCTCCCTACTACCACCGGGAGTCCGCTTCCGTCAACTGCTCCATTCTTTTTCCTTCCGCTTTCCTAAGACCTTCTTGACAACTTGGGGTACGGCACCACCTTGGCTCCGTCCCCGGATCTGCCTGATCCGTGACCTTTGTCGATTTGCCAAGGATGGTACCCCTTCACTTGTTTATCGTCGGGCATTTGCTGCTCTATGTGCGCCAATGACGGACGCCACATTTATTTACACCGACGGCTCGAAAACATCGTTAGGTGTAGGGAGTGCCTATATTGTTGGCGACACCCTAAATCAATTTCGGCTTCCCGACCAGTGTTCGGTTTATACTGCGGAGCTTTACGCTGTTCTCCGGGCTGTCCACTACATCCGCCGCCATCAGCGGATACAGTATGTAATCTGCTCAGATTCTCTCAGCTCTCTGCTCAGTCTCCAAGCTCTTTACCCTGTGCATCCTCTGGTCCACCGGATTCAGGACTGTCTGCGCTTGCTCCACCTGGGGGGCGTCTCCGTGGCGTTCCTCTGGCTCCCGGGACACGTTGGTATCTGTGGAAATGAGGCGGCCGATATCGCAGCCAAGGCTGCAGTCTCTCTTCTTCGGCCAGCTATCCAATCGATTCCCTTCGCCGATCTACGGAGCGTTTTAAGTCGTCGTGTTGTTCTTTTATGGCACACGCATTGGTCGACACTTCCCCATAATAAATTGCGGGACGTGAAAGCTCTTCCTTGTGCTTGGACCTCTTCCTCCCGAACGCGTCTTCGGGAGGAGGTAATTTTAACTAGACTCCGGATAGGGCACTGTCTTTTTAGCCATCGACATCTTTTAAGCGGCGATCCTCCCCCACTCTGTCCCCACTGCTCTCAGCTGTGGACGGTAAGACACCTTTTAATTGAGTGCCCCTCTTTTAACCCGTTACGCGCCCGTCTACAGCTATCGCCTGATATATCGTCGATTTTAGCAGATGACACGCGCTCAGCCGATCGCGTTCTCGAGTTTATTAGTGCCAGTGAAATGACATCAGTCATCTGAAGCTTGTTTTGGGGACAACCAACCCCTTTCTGTGGTGGATTTTTAAGCCTACCTTCTGCTTTTAGTTTCTCCAATTTTATGACTTTCATTCCCATTTCTGCTGGTTTTCGATTTCGGTTTTTTACGGTTTCCTAAGTCACGGACCGGGCGCTAATGACCATAGCAGTTTTGCGCCCAAAAACCAAAACAAAAAAAAAAAAATTCTGCTCACAAGCGAAAGTTGGATGAGTCTCAGCCATGGACAATTCTTCCATCAGTGCCACACTTCCTTGTCATTTCTCGGTCAGACGAAGGTCAAGACTTCTCCACAGTCAACCTTTTCATTATTCAGGTACGTGTTGATGCTATTGCAGGTCCTGTAAAGTCTTGTTCCCGATTGTGAAATGACAACTTGTTGTTAGAAACAGTCAGTGCCCTCCAGGCACAAACATTGTTGCGAACTCCACTGCTGCACACCACACTTTAAACTCATCACGCGGGGTGGTTTATACGCGCTCACTCGAAGGATTTTCCAATGAGGGCATTCAAAACTACCTGTCTGACCAGGGAATAACGGCTGTACATAGTCATGAAAAGGGTTGACAACGACTTGGTACTAACCCATACCATTTCTTGACATTTGAGAGTTCAACTTCCATCGAGCATTAAAGTGGGCTATGAGATAATTTCAGTTCGTCCTTTCAACCCCAACATTACGTGTTGCTATCTGTGTCAGCGGTTTAATCATACCAGCCAGTCGTGTTCCAGTCCGGCCAAATGTTAAATGCGGCAAGGATGCCCATAGGGGTGCTTGTCCACCTGCATCCCCCATTGCATCAACTGTATGGCCGACCACGATGCTTCCTCTAGAGACTGCCTCATTTTCAAAGACGCACGACTTACTCAGGAAATCAGAGTGAAGGAAATGGTGTCAACATATGCTGTTCGTAAATTATTCCCAACTCGAAAGCCCACTGTGCCCCCAGCAGCTAAATATAGCACTGTCCTTGCATCTCCTCGGCCTACTAAGGAGGCAGCCACAGCGACTTGTGATCTCACCTTTAGTGCCACGACCGTCAGATCGGCCAGCGCAATGATCACCCATTGTACCTCCGCACTATCACCTGATCACTCTAAGGCTCACCCTTCATTGGCTCCTGCTAAATCACGAGCCTCAATATCAGACACCCAGACTTCCAAAAAAAGAGCCTACTCACGAAGACTTTGTACGTACCCTGACGTCACAACCATCGAATCCTCCATCACACTGTTCTGTTTCCAAGAAGGCTGATAAGAAACAAATTTCCTCTCCTTCTCCGCCATGATGTGTTTCCTCTACAGCGCCACCCGGCGGTAACCGCCCGCGGCCATCTTCAGTGTCGCCAGGGCGCACTGCTGGTGGCCTATCAACCAGCCAATTGCTGGTGGCAGGAGCTGCCCCTGAACAACCTGTGGATCAGGATCTTTTGGCTTTGGCTGAATGCTGTTCCACGCTGTTGGCTGCCAGCTCTCAGCAGTCGTTCAGTTGACAGCAACTGTGGCAAGATTCTTTCCTTTTCTGACCACGCTATGTCAATTATCCATTGAAATATCCACAGCATTCCATCCAATCGGGATGAATTGTTGATCGCCTTACAATTCTACTCCCCGGTCATCACCTGTCTTCAGGAAACAAAACTTGGTCCCCACGATCGCTTTGTTTTCCCCTATTTTTAGTCAGTCTGATTTGGTCTCCCTCTGTTGAAGGCACTCCAGCACATGGAGGACTCATGATTCTTCTCCATGATACTCTCCATTATCACCCAATGCCCTTAAACAGTTCCTTCCAAGCTGTTGATGTCCATCTTTCCCTTTCTGGATACACCTTCTCTCTATGTACTGTATACATTCCATCGTCCACACCGATGGCAAGAGCTTATCTCATTCATTTCCTTGGTCAGCTCCCGCTCACCTATTTGCTGGTTGGGGACTTCAATGCCCACCACCCGCTTTGGGAATTTCTGCATCCTTGTCTGCGAGGCTCTCTATTATTGACCTCTTCCACCAAGCAGATCTTGTTTGCCTCAACACTAGGGAACCCTCATTTCTGTCTGTCTCCACGACAAATTTCTCTCATTTGGACCTTTCGGTCAGTATTGTTCAGCTAGCTGTGTGCTTTGATTGGTTCGCTCTTGCTGATTCACACACGAGTGACCATTTTCCATGTGTCCTTTGATTGCAGCCACAACTGCCATTTATGCGCCCGAGACACTTGAAGTTTGCCCGAGCCGATTGGACACTTTTTTCGTCTCTAGCGACATTCTTTGACCGTCACTTTCCTAGCGTCGACGATCAGAAGTTATTCTTACAGCCACAGTTCAATACCTCGAACTTCAGATTTGCTCCAGCGCAGCCCAGTTCTTTGGTGGAAAGAGGCGTGCCGTGGCGCAATCCGCGAGCGGAGACGTCCTCTTCGCGTTTTCCGCCACCATCGTATTTTGGCCAACTGTATCCACTACAAGCAATTACGTGTGCCATGCTGTCGCGTCATTTGCGATAGCAAGAAGCCAAGCTGGGACTTATTTACTAGCTCCTTTAACACCTTCACTCCCTCCTCAGTAGTTTGGAGTGGAATTCGATGGTTACCTCGCGCGCCTAGTTTCTCACTGATCTCTGGGCTCACTGTCGCGTATGATACCTTAGTGTACCCAATCGCAATTTCTAACTCACTGGTTCAACACTTTGCTGAGATTTTGAGCTCTTCAAATTACCCACCAGCCCTTTCCCCGAAGAAACGTGCAACGGAAGTGCGACCTCTTGCTTTCTCCTCTAAAAATGGCGAAAGGTATAATACTGTTTTCTCCATGCAGGACTTCCAACACGCACTCTCTTCTACTCGCTCTTCTGCCCCAGGATAGGATGGTGTCCAGGTCCAAATGTTGCTGCATTTATCATACCATAGTCTGTGTTGCGTCCTTCGCCTTTATAATCGAATTTGGACCGACAGTACCTTTCCGAGAAGATGGCGGGAAGCTACCACTGTTCCTGTTCCGAAACCTGGAAAGGACAAACATCTCCCCTCTAGCTAACGCTCCGTATCTCTCACGAGTAGTGATTGTAATGTTTTGGAGTGTATGGTGATTGCCATTTAGCTTGGTGGCTGGAGTTCACAAGCCTTTTAACATCTGCCCAATGCGGTTTCCAAAAGCAGGGTTCTCCAGTTGACCATCTTGTTCCCCTCTCCGCTTATTTCATGAACAATTTTCTCAGGATACGTCAAACGGTAGCATTAGTTTTTGATCTGAAGAGAGCATACGATACCTGTTGGAGGACTGACATCCTCCAGACACTGTTCTCTTGGGGTTTTCGTGAATTTATGACAGAGCTCAGATTTAAAGTGTGGGTGAACACTACTCTCTCCCACACTTTCTCCCAAGAAAACTGGGTGCCCCAGGGGTTCATGCTGTTGTACTGTTCGCCATCGCCGTAAATCCAATTATGGCTTGTCTCCTTCCTGATGTCTCAGGCTCCCTCTTTGTGGACGATTTTGCGATTTTGCGATCTACTACAGCTCTAAACGGACCTGCCTTCTTGAACGACGTCTTCAAGGATGTCTCGATCGCCTCCACTTCTGGGGCATCGAAACCGGCTTCCACTTCACTCCCACTAAGACCGTTTGTGTCAAATTTTGGCGCTGCATGCAGCTTCTTCTGCCTTCCCTACATCTAGGCCCCATCAACCTTCCGTTCGCGGACGTCGCTTAATTATTGGGTCTTCAGTTTGACAGAAAACAGTGCTGTTCCTCCCACGTTTCCTACCTTTTGGCTCGCTGTCTGCGATCCCTCAACACCCTCAGTGTCCTGAATGGTACCTCCTGGGAAGCTGACCGAGTGGTCTTTCTCCACCTCTATCGCGCCTTAGAGCGCTCGAAATTGAACTATGGAAACATAGTTTACTCCTCTGCTCGGCTGTCTTCTCTTAGGCGTCTCGACTCCGTCCACCACCATGGATTGCGTTTAGCGTCTGGAGCTTTTTACACCAGCCCTGTGGAAAGCCTTTATGCTGAGACTGCTGAACCTCTGCTGTCCAATCGGCGAGCTGTCCTTCTGAGTCGCTGAGCTAGCCATCTGTCTTCCATGCCTGCTAATCCGGCCCATGACTTTTTTTCGACGCCTCTTTGCAGTTCGTAGTAGGGAGGAAGGATGTCCTCCATACCCTACCGGGAGTCCGCTTCTGTCAACTGATACATTTTCTTTCCTTCCACTTTCTTGAAACTTTCTTGACAACTTGGGGTACAGCACCGCCTTGGCTCCGCCCCTGGACCTGCCTGCTCCCAAGGATGTTACCCCTTCTCTCGTTTGTCAGGCATTTGCTGTTCTATGTGCACAAATTAAGGATGTCACATTTATTGACACTTACAGCTCAAAAACATAATTTGGTGTTGGCAATGCCTATTTTGTTGGTGACACCCCAATCGATTTTGGCTTCCCGACCAGTGTTCGGTTTTTACTGCGCACCTTTATGCTGTTCTCCAGGCTGTCCAATACATCCGTCGCCATCAGCTCTCTACCTCTGGTCCAACGTATTCATGACTGCCTCCACTTGCTCCACTTGGGGGCGTCTCCATGGCATTCCTCTGGATACCAGAACACGTTGGTATCCGTGGAAACGAGGCGGCCGATATAGCGGCCAAGGCTGCAGTCTCTCTTCTTCAGCCTTCTATTCGGATGATTCCCTGTGCCGATCTACGGAGTGTTTTATGTCGTTGTGTTGCTCTTTTATGGCACGCACATTGGTCAACACTTCCCAATAATAAATTGCGGGACATGAAAGCTCTTCTATGTGCTTGGACCTCTTCCTCCCAAACTCATCGTCGGGAGGAGGTAATTTTAACTAGACTCCAGACAGAGCACTGTCCTTTTAGCCGTCGACATCTTTTAAGTGGCGATCCTCCCCAGCTTTGTCCCCACTGATCTCAACTGTGGACGGTGAGACACCTTTCACTTGAGTGTCCGTATTTTACTCCACTACGCGCCCGTCTACAGCTGTCGCCTGATATATCTTCCATTTTTGCAGATGACACGCACTCAGCCGATCGCATTCTCGAGTTTATTAGTGTCAGTGAGATGACGTAAGTCATTTGAAGCTCTTTTTGGGGACAAACATCCCCCTTTCTATAGTGGTTTTTTATTTTAGTTTCCCCACATTTTTGAGTTTCGCTCCCACTGCTACTGGTTTCCAGTTTGGTTTTTTATCTTTTTCCAAGCCACAGACCGGGCGCTAATGTTTGTAGCAGTTTTGTGCCCTAAAACCATAACAAAGAAATCCTATCTACAACAAATAAGAACTCACTCAAATTCTATATTGTCCCCGCAAATAGTTAACCTTCTCTTTATTCGTACAAAAATTAGCTCCCTACCATAAATTCTTTACCAAGAAAATAGCTATAATATTCATCTCCAGACTTTCCAAAAACCATTTCTTTTAGCACATACTAACACTATTCTTAATACCATCAACGTCTAACTACATGCATATATAACATGTATATACTTTTAATAAATCCCTCATCAAGAATATATCTAAATCATTCATCCTAACACAATATCTCCTCATATACACACATAATGATCTAAAATCCTGAATTCAACATCATCCAGTTTCTATTCTAAATAGCATCTTCATTACTAGTATGAATAATTTGTCTATACTTTTATAAATTATAAAGCCCTCAGGGGGCTCAGCATTCGTTTGCTGGGTACGGGCTTGGCGAACCCGGGGTCCTCGAGCTGTGGACTGGTGTGCGCCACCAGTTTGCTGATACCGTAAGCTCTGGGCATGCTTCAGCGACCACCATGTGGCGCAACGGTGGAACGTTGTGTGTCGTAGGGACCGGGGATCTTGGCTTGATTGCCTGGATCACGAGGACGGTACATACCTCTATAAAACACCCTTCAATCTTAAGGTGTGCTGCGCGCCGACAAGATGCATGGCTGTTGAGGTGGAAGAGTCACTAGCGGGCAACCTCTGGGGAACCTGCTGCACCTCAGTTGTACAAGGCTTATCCAGGCATGTGGGGCTCTGTCTGGATGGACATAAGTTTGCCTAGCTGCTCGTGGGACGACCATGGATACCACGAATTCTTCCTCTTTTCCTCCTTCTAATTTTTCGCTGGCCAGTGGGATGGGTGGACCGCTGGTAGGCACTACCGCCCAATCCAACAGGAGGGCTAGGTTACCCAGTCCTCCTGATTCAGGCATCAGCAACCGTACAGCAGTTCAGAGTAACAGAGCACATACTGACAACCAGAATGCGTTTTTAATAATAAAAAGGAAAGAGGGTTCCTTTGAAAAGGTTTCGCTATTCTATATCCAAAAGGGTCTAGAAGGAATAGCTGGAACTTTAAAATCAGTGAAGCGTTTACGGAATGGGACACTGCTTTTTGAAACATCAACTGCTCAGCAAGCAGTTAACCTTCAAACAGCTAAAAGCTTGGGGGAATACACAATCGATACAGAGCTTCACAGCATCCTGAACTCCAGTAAGGGTGTTGTTACCTGTAGGGATCTCGCTGACATTCCTGTAGAAGAATTAAAGAGTGAGTGGGCTCAGGAGGGAATTGTTGACGTTCAGAATATCATGAAAAGGGTGGATGGGAACCTGGTGAAATCTGACTCCTTCATTCTTACTTTCAATAGCCTCAAACTCCCAGAACACGTCAAGGCAGGACTTATTCGACTAAACGTCCGGTCGTATGTCCCAAACCCAATGCGCTGTTTTAAGTGCCAGCGTTTTCGGCATACAACTCAAGGGTGTAAAGGAGGAGCGATGTGTGGCAACTGCAGTAAGGCTGCCCATGACGGAATTGACTGTTCGTCGCCTGTCAGATGTATAAACCGTTCTGAAAGCCACCCTGTTTGGAGTAGCGACTGTAGAATCTTCCTAGAGGAACGCAAAATACAAGAAATAAAAACAACTAAGCGTATCCCCTACAGTGAAGCCAAAAAGATCATGAAGGCCATGCAGCCACCCACATTCGTTACGTCTTTTGCTTCCATTGTTCAGAAGCCGCCTCCAAAAGTCGATGCATCTACACAGACGGAGGTTGTTAAGAGTTGGCATGAACACCTGCACGTGTCAGTGCAGTTGCAAGGCAGCAAGTGTATCAGAGCCTGTAGCCCCTCCTCGAACAGCAGAGAAAGGTACAGTAGCTAACATTGAAGAGCCCCAGGCATCTCAGATTGCTGAGGCTGTTCCAAAGCCCAGCGTAGTCATAAACACCCCTGCTCGAGTTCTAGCAAAGCCCCCTAAACAAAGGAAAGCACACGTCAAGCAGCACCAACAGATTTAATTGGCTGGTAAACCCTCGGATCATGTTAATGAGGTCCCACTAGACGCTTCATCAGACTCTGCCCCATATTCTGACTCCATCAGCTCTGGGGTAATCGTATCGCCCCCAAGACTGAGCCTCCACCCGCAGCAGTCTCCCCACCTTGGCGGAAAGAGAGGCAGAACATACAACCACCGTGATCGCTCCCATATTGCAATGGGACCTGCAAGGGTTCAGGACACATGTGGAGGAACTACGTCTATTGATTCAGGATAGACCTGTGTGTGTATGTCTGCAAGAGACAAATTTCAGTGAAACATACACCCCTGAGCTACGTGGTTATGTCCTCCACAAAAATGACCACCTGAGTGGACGGAGAGCTGGAGGAGGAGTAGGTATCTTCGTCAACACCGACTACCACTCCTCGCCTCTCTCCCTCGCGACGTATTTACAGGCAGTTGCAATATTAGTACATGTGCGTCATATGCTAACAGTATGTTCGCTTTACCTGCCCCCACCTGATGTGCTCGACAAAGAGGCTCTCAGTGACATTCTTACACAGCTACCCCACCCCTTCATCCTGGTCATTTTAATGCACACAATATGCTTTCGGGCTCTGTGAGTACTTGCCCAAGGGGTAGAGCAATCGAGAGGCTTCTTCTGTCTTCCAGTGCCTATTTGCTAAATACAGGTCAAAGCATGCATTTTTGCATTGCAACTGGGTCGTTCTCTGCCCTTGATCTATCGCTTTGCTCTCCAGTCATCGCCCACACTGCTGCATGGGAAGTGGTTGATGACTTACACGGCAGCGATCACTTCCCCATCTGGATTCACCTGCCACATGCAGTGGAACCGGAAAGGAAACCGCCTCGATGGGTGCTCGGTAGAGCCAACTGGGCACTGTATAGTCAACTAGCCCAGTTTGAACATCGGGTCAGTGTCCAGGAATGGGTGGATCATATTACTGAGGTGATCCACCGCGCCAGTAAAGCGTCCATCCCACAGTCTACAGGACAACCGACGCAGCAGCCTGTCCCTTGGTGGAGCGACGAATGCCGCTCTGCAATCAGGGCTAGGCGGGCAGCTCTGCGTAGGTTCAAATGCCGGCCAACTGTAGAGAACCTTGCAGCCTTTCGGGTGGCGAGGGCAAAGTGTCGTCGGATTATACGAGAGAGCAAGAAGAGGTCGTGGCAGCAGTTCCTGAACACCATTAATCGTTCTACACGAAGTTCCATTGTATGGGAGACAATCAGGAGGAGTTCTGGGAGAGGTGGGAGGTGCCCTATGGTTGCTATAATGTGGAATGGTACTCTCCAAATCACCCCAGAAGATATTGCCCAGTCTATGGTGGCTCATTTCGCAGCTATTACTGCAACCGCCAGTCAGAATCCAGCTTTCCAGCCCCACAGAGTGGCTGCTGAGAGGAGCAGTTTTGACTTCCGCTCACCCAATACAGAAGATTACAACTGCCCATTTTCCATGTGGGAACTGGATTCCGCATTGTGTGGGGCTCGTGATACATCCCCTGGTCAGGATAGAATCCACTATAGCATGCTGCGGCACCTCACAGGGAGAAATAAAGAAATCCTCCTCCGACTTTTTAATCTTGTTTGGATGTCCGGTCACTTCCCCGATTCGTGGTGTGAAGCAATTTTAATTCCTCTTTTAAAACTTGGGAGAGACCGAACATGCCCGGGTAGTTACCGTAGTGTTGCCCTCACTAGATGCGTGGGAAAGACCTTGGAGCGGATGGTCAACCGCCGCCTTGTCTGGATGTTAGAATCAGACGACTCCTTAGTAGCTTTCAGTGTGGGTTCAGGAGGTATCACTCCGCCTTTGATAACCTGGCCCTCCAGGAGGCGACTATACAACAGGTTTTCCTGCGCCAGCATCACCTCTTGGGAATATTTTTTGACATTAAAAAGCCATACGACACTACTTGGAGGCATCTTATCAGGCAGATCCACGAATGGGGTTTTCGTGGTTGTCTTCCCGATTTTATTCGGTCCTTCCTGTTGCCACGTTATTTTCGGTACCGAGTCAGAGACGTGCTGTCTAGTCGCTTTGAACAAGAGAACGGTGTCCCTCAAGGTAGTGTTTTAAATGTGACAGTCTTTGCTATTGCTATTAATAGTATTACGTCTGTTGTGAAAAGTCCTGTGCAGTGTTCCTTGTTTGTGGACGATTTCTCTATATTTTGCTCTTCTTCAAGCCTTGCAACGACGACTCGTCAGTTGCAACTCACTCTGCGACGTTTGGATGAATGGGCACAGAAGAATGGATTTAAATTTTCAACTGATAAGTCGGTGTGTGTTCTTTTTAACCGTTCTCGTTCCATTTTTGACTGAGTTGAGGATGAGGGACACCGTTCTGAATTTTAAAGACACGGTGAAGTTTCTGGGCCTCACTTTTGATTCTAAGCTTACATGGCTGCCACACATCAAGGAACTGAAGAAAAGGTCTCTTAAGGTGCTGTCTATTTTAAACAGTCTTAGTCACCACACATGGGGAGCAGGCAGGACTTCTCTGCTCCGGTTTTACAGAGCCTTCGTGCGGTCCCGGCTTGATTATGGATGCACGGTGTATGGGTCGGCAAGACCCACTTATTTGAAGCTGTTGGATGTGGTGCACCATGAGGGGATTCGGTTGGCCACTGGGGCGCTCAGAACGAGCCCCATACTGAGCCTCTGTGCAGAGGCAGGTGAACCGCCACTTCACCTCCGGGGGAGTCTACTAGTGGTGCGCCAGGCCTATCAAAGATTATCCACACCATACACACCTGCGTACCACACTGTTGCTCGGCCTCCACTGGAAAGGCTTTTTCGCAACCGGCAACGAGTAACAAGGCCCTATGGGATTCGTGCAAAGGATTGCATTTTAGAGATGGGTGTAGCCGGTTTTAATGTTTAACGTCGAGGTTGGAGCAGATATCCACCTTGGCTCCTCCCAGAGGCCCACACTGAGTTTAGATTTGGCAAATTTTATGAAAGACAGTACATCAGATTTTACTTTCAAATCTTTGTTTTTTAACATTTTAGATAGGCATCATGATTTTACAGTAGTCTACACTGATGGATCCCAACAGGGGGATTTTCTTGGCTGCTCAGTAGTGTTCCCTGAACGTGTCATCAGGATTTGCGTTCCACAGGAATACACTGTTTTTTCCGCAGAACTTCATGCGATCCTGAAGGCATTGGAGCAGATACGGTGTACTCAGGGCAAACACTTCCTAATTTGCTCTGACTCATTGAGCGCATTACAGTCACTGCAGAACCTGTACACAGCGGAGAAGTTAGAACAGCTGATTTACGACCAACTGTACATCCTCCAACGACAGGGCAAGCAAGTGTCCTTTTGTTGGGTGCCAGGGCATGTGGGCACACGGGGAAATGAACAAGCTGATAGAGCTGTCAAGGACGCCTGCAGATTACTGGAGGTGACATAATGTTCTATTCCTTTGCAAGGTGTCGTTTCTGTGTTGCGGCGGAAGTATATGCAATTGTGGGAGGAGGAATGGTTGGCGGTGAGGGAAAATAAGCTGCGGTTGGTGAAACCCACCACCCAGCCGTGGTGTTCCTCCTGCCGGTCACCTAGGCGTGACGAAGTGACCCATACACGTCTTCGCATAGGGCACTGTCCTCTTACGCATAACTTCTTACTACGGCGAGAGGAACCCCCGCTGTGTGATGCCTGTAGCGTACGAATCACTGTACGCCACATTTTAGTTGAGTGTGATTTATATCGTTCTGTCAGGGCGGAAATTAATATTAGTGGGGATCTGCCCTCGATTTTAGCCGATGACGAGGCGAGTGTCAAGAAAGTTTTAAGGTACTGTGATGTTTCTGGGCTTCAGCCTAAAATTTTAGGTTGGAGTTTTTAGTGTGTTGCCGAGTGGCTGACCACTCCTTTTTATTCTTGTAATAGGCCAATTCCAAACATGTGCTATGTGTTTCATTTTAACCCCTTCGCCTACGCTCTCTTGCAGTTCTCCTCTTTATGTCCTGCTTTCCACTTTGCTACTGGTGACGTGTGCACTGCCTATGTAGACTGTCACCTTTAATTTTAGTCCTATTTTTGCACTTGCTGCATTTTAGTGACACTCGTCCGTTGTTGTTTCCGTTAGGGCGCTAAAGACTACACTGTTGAGCGCCCATAAAACAATATCCATCCATCCATAAATTATAAAACGCTTAGCTATCCACCATGTCCTGGAAGCATTTGACTAGTTCAGCTTTCAGCCACTAGGGTTGCTAGTGAACTCAACCACTACCCCCATAAAATTCTCAACACCCATTTGTTCATCCTAAGATCACCTGACAATACATCATCACACTTATATAAGGAGCCACCCTGTGGTCATTTTTCTCACTTGTCCGTTGTCTGCCGGATCGTTTGTTTGTGCTAGCTATTTCTTCGTTGACTACACAACAACGCAGAGTCCAGTGGGAAGAGACCTAGAGTCCAGGATTCGCTATTATCGAGTAAGTAAATAATTTCTATTTTTCACTTTCCTCTATATCTTATATATTCTCCTCGTTAAATTATACATCTTTCCTTATAGTGGACCTCTTCTGCTTTATCCTCGAGAGTGAGAAACGGACTGGAGCTCAACAGGCTGCCCAGCCCATTGTGCTACCCACAATTGCCTTGTGAGTATAATTTTAATTCTAATCTGTTCGTCATTTTAACTAAACCATTCAAAAAAAATTTGTTTCTTATTTCATACGTCTTATTTTTCCTTGGTTTCTAGAGCAGTTAATGGAAATCCAGCTTCAGTTGGAAGTGGAGCTGGGGGGTGTTCCACGTAGCACCCTACATAACTGTGTTGAGCCCCCAGCTCCAAATAACCCAGACCACCACCACCACCACCACTCACATAAGTACATAGAAGAATAAATCACTCTCTATCGTCTTTCACTCCAGCTAACCTTTCAAAATAACTAAAATTATATCTCATAATGGTGGCGGGTGCCCCATCCAACCAGCAGCGTCTGCAGAGACATTCGTCTCCAGTGAAGGCGCCTCTGGTCGCCGCACGGAAAGCTGCCAAGGTCACGGAGCCCATGCCCAGCTGTTCGCACTGGGGGATGCCTCGACCACCACGTGCGTCTCCTCCACCGGCACCATTGTGCGAGGTACACCGCGTACCAGCTAGCTGCACTAGCTCTAGTTATAGCAGTAGTATTAGTGACGATCCTGTGGCTAGTGGCAGTTCTCTCGCCTGTCCTTTTAGTCAAGTACATCTGGTTGGTGACACCGTATCGCAGTTGCAGTACTGGGTGATTGCAGACGCCTTCGAGGAGCGAATCTCGTTCACTAGGATAGAGAACCTGGCACAGGGGTACCGTGATCCTGTAGGATTTCTACATGTGTGCCTTCCTGTCATGGAAACAGAGCTCCTCAAGGTAGTCAGTGATTCACGGTATACCGCCATTAAATTGAGCGCAGTGCTATGCATTGAATTATCGCACCCCCCACTCAAAGTTGAGTCTGGTGATGGAGAGACTAGTATCCATTATCTTTGGGGGGATAATGGCGTGATAATGCGGAGCACATCAATCGCCGAGTGGTTTCATAAATCCACCTTGAGTGCTATACTGGGTCAGTTTTCTGAGATGGAAGACAACGGCTCAATGAAAGCACTCAGCAGAATTCTACACCTGGACATCCATATACATGTCTACGATCCCGTAAATGGAGGGTCTAGCTATATCAAGCTCGCTAAATATGTAGCTAATAAGCCGGCATTCATTAATGTCGAAAATAGAAATGATCATTGTTGTTTTGTATGGTCAGTCCCGGCTTGCGAAAGAAAGTGTGATCGAAGGGATCATCCTGTGCGTCCCAGTACATACCATTTAGGTGATAATATTCATTTGTGTTATAACTTTGATGGTATACAGTACCCCGTCAAGATCCAGGACATACCTAAATTTGAGGTGCAGAATATCAGCATATCTGTTCATGTATATGGCCTGGAGAAGTAGGAAAGCAAGTCAGATGAGCAAGACAAACATATCGTCGTTGGCCCCCTCCATTTCTCATAATTTGCAGGTGAACGAGAGTAGCATGTAAACATGCTGCTCTTCTCTGAAGGTGATAATTATCATTGTATTTGGATCAAAGATATGTCCCGACTCCTTTCCTCCCAACTATCAACTGATTGTCGTGTAAAACATTTTTGTCCAAGGTGCCTCAGTTATTTCTCCTCTGAAGAGTTAGTAGCTATGCACCTAGTAGACTGTACCTTCAAGGACCCGGTATGTGTTGTTATGCCCACCCAGGGAAACAAATTCATAAAGTTTAAGAACGCTCACCACCAGGAGCGATGTCCGTTTGCAGTGTACGCCGACTTTGAATGCCTTCTTGATCCTGTGACCTGCTGTGAAGTTCACCCTGCAACATCACACACCACCTTTACAGAGAAACATGTACCATATGCAGCAACGTACCAAATTGTATCGTCACATGACTCCAACCTTAACTGATACAAATATTACCCCAGGGATAATCCTTTAGTTTGGTTGCTCTCTGGGCTTGAAAACTTTTAACAATAAGTTGATACGCTGTACAGCGGCAATGTTCCCACGGCCAAATCGAAGGAGAATGAAGGTTTGTATAATAACGCCGCTGACTGTCATATTAGTGGACTGCCGTTATACAGAAAAGCGGAAACTCCTCGTAGGGACCACTGTCATCTTAAGAGGAAATTCCGTGGCGCAGCTCACAATGCATGCAATCTGAAGTACCTAGACACAAACCTGTTTTCTTCCACAATTTAAGTGGGTATGACACTCACTTTTTAGTTGAGCATCTCTCCGCGATATTTTCAGAAATTTTATGTCGAAATATCTCTTCTTATCTTACCGATTATCAATGCAAAGTAGTTTCAAGCCCAATTATTCCTTGGAGCGTCCATTTACTCCATGGAATAGCTTCACTGCTATCTATGTTTTCTCTTATGAAAAGAATAGGGACTTCTTGCCGATTAGTCGTGAAAGGAGGATGTATATGTATGTATTGTTGGGCTAGTCGCCATCTTAATGAGATTCTGTATGAGAAGGAATTTAATACATGAACTAAACTAAAGTGTGTTCGCGTATTATTTAACTGTTTATTATTGACAGTGTCTGCTTACTACGCTGTGTTGCACGGGATCAGTGGGGAATGTCTGATTTGAAAGTTAATAATTATTACAAATGTTTCCAGGAGATCGACTGACAATTTTCGTCGCACCGAGACTTCGAAATTGCTTCACTGCCTTATGGAATTTAAGTTAAGCTCAATTTAATCAGGATAAAACAGTATTGAACTGTGTGAATGTGATAAGCCTGCTTTGTCAATGAAAATTCCCTTAATATACGCATGTTTTTACTATCCTGATCAGTGAAGCTAAATCAGGCCGGTGTGAGAGAGGTTTTAAATTTTAGAAATATTGAAAGGTGAGTGTCCTACCTGAGAGCGTCATTCTCCCAACGAATAATGTCGAGTATTACGCTCCGCTTCCTCCATAGGCTACGTTTTATGCAGGCACCACTACAGAAACTTGTTGACTCTACTTGCGGGGGATATGCATATCACTCGAGCTGTATTTCTGGACGAGGAAAAGTTTCAACTTGCGATTAGGAAGGGGGTTTTCCCATATGAGTGTGTGGATAGTATGGCGAAACTGAATGAAACCAGGCTACCCAACATAACTGTATTCTCCAGCAACCTCACAGGCGACGCCATAACGAACGCAGAGTATGAGCATGCTGTGAATGCCTAGTGGGAACTCGATATTTCCAGTTTAGGAGATTATGCATGGCTTTACATGGACAGAGACATGAGTTTGCTTGCGGACTTTCTCAAGAAGTTCCGGAGTCTATGTATGACCACATATTTTCTGGTCCCCGCATTTTATTACACGGCACCTGGGTTGTCTTGGCACGCAACGCTTAAAAAAAACGAAGTGCAGCATCGAATTATTGACTGATCCTAACATGGTTCTTTTCTTTGAGCGAGGGATCTGTGGTGGATTTTGCCAATGTGTGCATAGACACGCAAAAGCAAATAACCCAAATAACCCACGGATGGGTGACAGGTACAATGCATCCCTTGGTTCAAGTTACGCAATGTATCTCAACGTCAATAACTTATACGGGCACGCCATGGAACAATTACTGCCGATTTCCGAGTTTTGGTGACTGTCTGAAGATGACTGCAAGGGATTAGGTGGAAAAATCATGGGGGGGGGGGGGGGTGGTATGGCAGCTGATTCTGATATGGGGTATGTGGTGGAGGCAGAACTTACATACCCTATTAGTTTGCATGATGCACATAACGATTTTCCGCTGTGTCCAGAGCAACTAGTTCCACGCAGACGTTCCACACCGAAACTGATGACAACGCTGGCGGATAAGCAGAGGTATATCATTCATTATCGTAACCTCCAGCAATGCCTCAGCTTGGGTATGGAGCTGGTTAAAATGACCCAGGCCATCTTCTTCAAGCAGTCCCCCTGATTGATTGGAATACGAGACAGAGCGCTTCCGCGGCGTGTGACTTTGAGAAAAATTTTTATAAATTAATGAATAAATCAATTTTCGGTAAAACTATGAAGAATTTGTGGGGGCAATGTGAAATTTTTATTAGAAGCGAATGGGATGGGCGTTATGGGGTAAGAAAATGCTTTGACAGACCAAATTTTAAACGGGTCACCATATTCAATAAGAATTTTGTTGCTGTGGAGATGGCGAAAACTGCAGTAGAGTTTACTAAAGCTATTTATGTGGGGATGTGCATACTAGACCTGTCCAAACTCCACATACATCGCTTTCATTACGAGCTCGCGAAATTCATTCCACAGATCCTAAATTACTTTATATGGATACAGATAGTTTCATCTATTGGGTGAAGAACTGCGATCCATATGAAGTAATTAGGTGTCACGATAATCAATTCGGCACGTCTTCTTATGCAGCCAGTAATCTTTATGGTATTGTTCGAGAGAACAAGAAGTTTATCGGTCTCATGAAGTATGAGTCGAATGAATTGCCGATTGTAGAGTTTGTTGGGCTTTCGTCAAAAATGTATGCATATCGCACATTGGAAGGTGCAACACGTGGAGGTGTTGGCGGTGCTGTACTGCAGCCACCGCATATGGTGAGGCAAACCAGTGTTCGATCGATAGCGCATGAGGTGTATACTGTGTTACAGTTTAAAAACAGTCTGTCACCTCATGACGATAAAACACTCATCTGCGATGATGGGATTGAAAGTCGCCCGTACTCACACTACTCACTTGTAGCGAGAGAAGGGGTGGGGCACTCTGATTGAGAGAGAGAGAGAGCATCTGCAGAGTAGTAGTATGAGCCTTTTATCATAGTGTAAATATTGGATGAGTGTGTTCTGTGGTGTGTCAGTTTGCGTGCTTCCGTGCATGTCTGTGTGCGAATGTGTTTGAGCCTATATTAGGTGTTGTTGTGTAAATATATACAAATTATTCTTCGAAAGAAAATCATAAAATAAACCCAAAAAAATTAAAAAAAGACTCAAACGATTTAGAAAAGTCTTTATATATACGTACATATTTTTTTGACCATTACTACTATTTAACGTATATGAGCAAAACCATAAATTTTGCCAGTTCACTTCTACCTTTTATAATGAAGAAGAAAAAAATAATAATTTTGCTTTAATGTGAGTTCTTATAGATTAGATTTTAGTTGTTAAGTTTCACCTGCCACTAGCCATCCAGTTAGAACTAGTTTTAAGTATGCGAGTTCCACCAATTAAATTCTTTATATGTTCACTTGATCATTGTAGTGGAGAAAATGTTTGTAACGGCTTACTTGAGAGAAATACGTGTGTTCACCTGCTTGTCGTAGTGGAAAAAAGGTTTAGACCCACTTACTTGAATGAAATGTATTTTCAATTGGTTGTGGTAGTGGAAAATGTTTGAGCCATTCACTTGAAGTAAAAATACTTTTGCCTTTAATTAAAAGTGTTTCCAGTTGAACTTCACTAGCGATATTATTTCCCTTGTAAGTTAGTTTAATTGGCTTGTAGTACCTCTGCTTTACTTGTAAAGTTATATATAGTTATCTCAGCACAATGCTTACATTTATGAATAATGTAAAACAAGTATCTACAATGACCAGAACTACCATATTTTAAGTGAAAGGCATTTCTATATCTGTAAACTCATACAATGTGAAAAACTGCATCATTTTACTGTAAAGTTATAATTCACAAACACTGTTAAAAAATTCTGAATTGAATAATAAATTCACTTATTTTATTGTAAAAATGTTGAAAGATATTATTTCAACTTCAATCATGATCATTCGTTTTATTAAAAAAAATCATAAATGCATTTTTGTATACAAAACATGGATACACCCACATTACACTGTAGAGTGTCCTATAAGGCGCGTCTATGAACCATCCCGCATTTTCCAAGCTGTTTGAATCAGACGCTGAGGCTGAAACATATATCCTAAGGGTTGACGTTACCCCGACATTATGTATTCGATCTATTTCGATACCGTTAAGTTCATAATGTATCTCTTGAAACAGGAATGCTAGAGCATTTCGCGTGAGCTTGGATAGCGTTACCACAGTGCCATCAGCTTTCTCAAATGTACAGTCCAGATAGAAGAAGCTCTTGCAAGGCAATGTTATGGCGTCCTGATACTGGATAACAATCCTTATTTCATCATTTTTGTTAAATGTGCTTGAAGTGTAGGATTTGTGTGAGTGGTCTTCATGACGTATAATTCGATCATCATACTCTACTGACTGATTTATGTTGAGCGGCATCATTTTGCGGTTTGAAACCTGCTGAAATAAGGAATTCGTAATTAAGGCGTGTTATCACCTTGTGCATCCGGAGTACACTGACGGGTTGTGAGCTCGGTGTGCTAGCTTTATACCTGAGGCCTACTCCTATCTCGCCTTAGATGCAAGCGTACAATGATCTCTGCTCCTCTAAAGTTAACTAGCTGATTATTCTGGTCAACAATGTGCAGTTCTAGGTAATCCAATGTCTGAACTGTCACTGGTAGATATATAGCGTTTGTGGGGGCTTGAACTATTTTATACCCAGTACCGACTGTAGGGAAGAATCCGAAAATTGAGTGAATCAACTTATCGTCGAGGTATGAGTTTGTGGCAATATTGCACTCAACGTGGATTGTGCTGACTGCTAGTATATCTACAGCTTGATCCGATGAGTAAAATTTACTGGTGTGATTCACCAAAACACGATCCTTTGCAAAACCTAGCTGTGGACGTATTGAATTTCTTTGTCTAAAGTTGATCGTAGCACACTCTGTCCGTATTTCAGGTTTAACGATATTAATGTTTGCCTGTAGTTCAATACCTTTTCCAGGCTGATTTAAGACCTCGTTTAAATCATCAATACCGTAGGCATCAGGTTGTATTTGTAGAATCTCCTTCCGACCGTCAATTTACAGATGCAGTTAATTGTTGCTCTTTGGGATATTTGGAATGCTGTTACACGTCTCCAGACCAATCAGAGCAATACTCCAGTCACCTGCACTTAAATCGGTGGAAAGTAATTTGCACGTAATACTGATCCTTGCTCTTTTAAAGTCAGAGTGTATGACATTGCATCTAAACCTCAAATGATGGGCGTGCGTTCAGTTATGGCTCATTTATATGTGTGGATGTTCGCACACTGGCTCTGACAAGGAGAGGAGAAAGCGCGCATTCCAGACTTTTCACCACTCAGTCTAAATATAGCGCGCATTCCAGAGGTTCGCTGATGCAGGCGAAGGTTAATTTGCGAGGGCTGTGATGAGGAACATAATGAGAAGATGCCCGCACAGGTATGTGTTTAAGTCCTCACATGGCCGTAAATTGTAGAAAACACGTCTTTTGCTGGTGAAATAGCGTTATAATTTTTCAGGGGGCTGTAAATCCCCAAATGAATCGAAATATTGTACTGTATTTGCATTTTTCTTAACACATGTAACCCAATGGATCCCTGTAACCCCAGTAACGTCTAAATTAACAATTCCGCACTCATTAGTCCGCCACATGGTCTTTGGTAATGTATCCCGCATAAACAAGCCAGGGAATGCAGGAATGTGAAGTTTTTCTTTAACAATATTAACGAGATCTTTATTCATGAGCCCTCGATCAGGTAGGATAACTAATGGACTTTTTTTTCATTTATGAAGAGACCTAGTCTTTTCCTGTGTGGTTTCAAGTAGATACCCTTTCCGATAGCTGCTGCTTCCATGGCCCGCTTATGTGTTCTGGCTTCCTCTAGCTGCGGCTGTGCATTCTGTGTGCTTTTGACCGTTTTGGCTACAGCTACAGCCCCACGTGTAAGTGAACGTACCGCCGACAGAGCTGCAAGGGCTGGAACGAGGAACGGAATATTTCCACCTGATGTGGGTAGGGCCCTAAGTGGTTTAATGGCAGTCTTCTTCTTCTTCTTCTTCTTCTTCGCCGCCCCTGAAGCTGTTCGCGCTGCATTCATAATTCGTTTGAAATTCATCACCCCCATGCCCAACTTAATTTTTCCACGCATGGTTTTTTTACTACGAATGAAGCAACGCTCTGACCTATTCAGAGATCTTTTCTTCGTCTTATTTGCTTAGCTTTATCGGCAACGTGGCGTTCTGGGAGATCTTTATTTGCAGCGTATGCGAGGTCGTGTTCAAGGCAGGCTTCGTCTAGTAGGTTAATACCACTATCACCACGTGCCAGGCGTTTCTGAAGTTTTGTTCCAGGCCTACAGAAGTTATATCCAGGGATGTGTAATTAAACAGGCAATTTGTCGAGAACACCACCTCCACCTCTTATTATGGTGTGCCTCCTATCATGCATGGTACGCTACTGATGAGATACAGGTCTACGCTCCCTGTTATATACTAACTCGTCAGCTTCAATCCAACTGTTTTCTGAAGATGGAACTCTTAACCATTTAACTAGTGCTCTATACCCGCGACGTCTTATCACGTGTTCGATAAGAAATACATCTGGCTCAGAACTCTTCTGCAATTCCTCCGTGTAAAAGCATACTGCAATTTCTTCATACTCTGAACGAAACCTGATTCGTATACCATCAGGACCGGAAGACTTGCCTTTCTTAAGCGATTTCAGTTGTTACGCAACACCTAAGATATCTACTTTTATGTCACTCATACTAACAGCTGTTCTGGTTTCAAATTCTGGAATATTTACTTCGTCTACTTTCGTGAAGGAATTACGGAAAACTATCTAGGACGTGCATATTTCTACTGTCAAACCACGATTTGTGAAACGTGTTTATATTTTATTAATAGGATTAAATAGGAATAATTAATATTTGTCATTTTGGAAATATTTTTGGTAGCAGGGAAAGTCTGCAGTAAAGTATTGTTGGCGGGAGGGACCGCACTTTAGCGTTCGTAGGAAGTCAGTAGTAAGCGAGAAGTGAAGCGAGTCGGTAGCAGGTCTGAAGCGAGAGGTTGAGAGGAGCGGTGTGCCTGCCAGCCACCAGCTGTGATTTACAAGAGATTATAAACGGATGTACAGAGACATCAGCTAACTACTATCGTAAGAGGAACTAATATTATCGAATATTTCTTTTTTTTTTTTTTGGAAACTATAGACTAGTGAAGGTATGTTTGCGCAATGCTAGTTGTAAGGTTATTGTAAAAAGTCCCATTTGAACGTTTGTAAAATCATTTCATTACCAGCAGTAAATATTCGAAGAAACGTTCTCAGAATATAATTAATTTTTGCCAGCAATGTTGCATTACTGATTATAATCCAACCCAAAAACCATTAACGTATATATCTGCAAAATTTTATTGTTGTCAAGAAAAAGTTTAACTATGAATTACGTAACTTCAAATTAAAGAATGTCAGCCACTTACTATGACAGCCCACCAGCAGCTAATAGAGTATAGTAAAGCAGAGTAAGTATATTCATGTCGCAGTTCGATGTAGCAGTCAGATGGCGATCCAGTAACAGTAAAAAAGGTAAGGAACAGTTTTGGGTTATTGCAGGTAACGACTGAGGGCCACGACAACGACACATTCTAAGTTTCCTCAAAATAATCGGGAAATCACTTTTAATAAGCAGCATTTAAACTTGTATGCCAAGATAGCACTTATTATTATTGAGAAAGAGAATTAATTTCAAAGGGAAGATTTCATTTGCCGTTATTAAGCAAGGCACAAAAATCATAAGGTTGGGTTCGTAGGTTATTGTAGAAGGGAAGGTTGCGTAACAAAAGAGATATAGTGGAGACGGGAAGGTTTCAACTGTATTGAGTAACTCCGCTTTAGTAGCACCATCATCGGTAACATTTCCATCGCTATCGCGCATTGACGGCATTGACTGTTATTTGCTACTTATGTACTTTACATTTTACATACGACCAGAATCTCTTTGGGTTTTATACCATACTTTGAGACAATATTTCATTGTAGAAACTATTAAAAGCACCTCGCATTGACGTCCGCACTAAATTTCGAGCTTCCGTGAAACTTTGCTAGTCTTGGGATTAGCGCTCTTCTGAATTTGGCATGCTTTTTTCGTTGCTTCTGCAACAGTGTTCCGACGTGTCTTGTGTACCATGGTGGATCAATCCCATCTCTTTATTGACTTATGCGGTATGAATCTATCTATTGCTGTCGATACTGTATCTTTGAATTTGAGCAATATCTGGTCTATACTAAACTTGGAAGGAATGGAGACTCTCTCTTAGGAAGTCATCAAGCGAATTTTTACCTGCTCTTTTAAATAGATATACTTCGCTTTTGTTTTTAGTGGTTTTGGTTGATCTGGTTTTGAGCCTCGCTACAATGACCTTGCGTTCACTAATCCCTGCATCCGCCATGACTCTTTTAGATCTCTCTATTAGATTAGGTCAAGCGTGTTTTCGCAACCATTTACAATCCGTGTGGGCTCATGAACTAATTGTTCAAAGTAATTCTCAGAGAAAGCATTTAGTACAATTTCAGATGATGATGTTTTCTGTCTACCACCGGCTCTGAACATGTATTTTCGCCAATACATTTATCATCCTCTTTGAATGTTGCTTTCCATTAGAACGTTCAAAACTGGTTACTAGCAGTAAAAGGCAGCCTGCGTGGCTGACTAGTGGGTTAAGAATATTATGCAGAACAAAGTGGGAATTACATCAAAATGTAATAAGTAGTCGGAATCGAGCCCATTACAAACAATACTGTTGGGTGCTTAAAATGTTGTAAGGAAGGTAAAAGGTACGTGGTGCGCAAAAAGAATAGCTAGCTCCCCCCCAGAGGGTCCACAACTCTTTTGTGGATACGTGCGTAGCGAGCACGGGACCCCGAGCTAATGTGGCCTTCCTTCCTTTCCGGACTGCATACCTTCCCTTTCCGCATCCTTCCCCATCCCCCATCTTCGCCCCCCCCCTCTCAACTCTGGCTCTTTCCTTCCCTTTATCCCCCTCTGGGAGTATGGTTTGTGCCTACGTCCGGAGACGGACGCTCGAAACAGTAACAAATTCTTTGCTTTCTCTGCTTGCAAGTTTTCGTCCTTCTTCTGTCCTTCTACTGTCCTTCTACTGTCCTGTCCTTCTCTCCTGTCCTTCTACTGTCCTGTCCTTCTCTCCTGTCCTTCTCTCCTGTCCTTCTCTCCTGTCCTTCTCTCCTGTCCTTCTCTCCTGTCCTTCTCTCCTGTCCTTCTCTCCTGTCCTTCTCTTTTTTCCTCCCTGTGCATGTCTGAAGGCCGACCCACGCATTTCTATGCGTACCCGGTGACGGGGTAATGCGTAATTCCCCGCCCTGGGAAGACAGGTAGGACACATACGTACCCCCTGGTAACGGCCAGGCCCAGGGAGGGGTGATTACCTGAGCTGATACCTTCCGAAAGTGCCGATTGGTCCCTCCGTCCGTTTGTCGGGAGGTGTGACCTGAGGTGTGAACAATCACCTAAGGCGGGAGTTCCCTCAGGGAGGGCCCCCACATGGGAGGAGCGCGCCATCGGAGACGCCGGTAATCATGGGGGATTTTTCCGCAATGGTTTCCTCACCTTCCACTATGTCAGCTCACAAGCGTAAGTTCACTGAGTCTCAGCCACAGACAGTTCTTCCATCGTTGCCACAGTTCCTTGTTGTTTCTCGGTCTGACGAAGGTCACGACTTCTCCACGGTCAACCCTTCCATTATTCAGAAAGGTGTCGACGCAATTGCAGGTCCTGTAAAGTCTTGTTCCAGATTACGGAATGGCACCTTGTTATTAGAAACAGTCAGTGCCCTCCAGGCACAAAATTTTCTGCGTACCTCACTGCTCCACACCTTTCCTGTCCGGGTTGAAGCGCACCGCACTTCAAACTCCTCGCGTGGAGTCGTTTATACACGTTCCCTCGATGGATTGTCTGACGAAGAAATTCAGCACTACCTGTCTGACGAGGGCATAACGGCTGTTCATAGAGTTATGAAAATGGTTGACACGAAAATCATTCCATCCCGCACTGTTTTCTTGACATTTGACAAAGTTCAACTCCCATCGAAAATCAAAGCAGGCTATGAGATAATTTCCGTTCGCCCTTACGTCCCAAACCCTACGCGTTGCTATCGGTGTCAGCGGTTCAATCACACCAGCCAGTCCTCTTCCAATCCGGCCAAATGTGTTGTGTGGCAAGGATGCCCATGAGGGTGCTTGTCCACCTCTGTCCCCTCGCTGCATCAACTGTATGGGTGACCACGCTGCTTCCTGTCACGATTGCCCCATTTTTAAAGTCGAAAAGCTCATCCAGAAAATCAGAGTGAAGGAAAAGGTGTCGACCTTTGCTGCTCGAAAATTATTCCCCAGTCGACAGCCCGCCGTGCCTCAGACAGGAATATACAGCATTGTCCGTGCTTCTCCTCGGCCAACAAAGGAGGCGGCCATGCAGACTTGCGACCTCACCTTCAGTACCACAGTCGTCAGATCGGTCAGCGCAAAGATCGCCCGTTCAACCTCACCACTTTCGCCTGCCCACTCTATGGCTCAGCCTTCATCGGGTTCTGCTAAATCTCGACCCAAAAGTCAGACACCAAGACTTCGAAGAAAGAGCATACTCGTGAAGATTTTTTACGTACCCCAACTTCACAACCATCGGTTCCTCCTTCCTCTAAACATCATATTTCCAAGAAGGCTAATAAGAAGCCCAGTTCATCTCCTTCTCCACCAAGGCGTGTCCCATCTACAGTACCACCTGGCGGAAATCGCCCTCGGCCGTCTTCTGTGTCGCCGAGGCGCACTGCTGGCGGCCGATCAACCGGCCGATCGCTGGTGGCAGGAGCTGCTCCTGAACAACCTATGGATCAGGATCTTCTGCCTTCGGCTGAATTCCATTCCATGCTGTCGGTCGCAAGCTCTGAGCAGTCGTTGAGTTGACGGCAACCTTGGTAACATTACTCCATTTTCTGTTTACCCTATGTCCATTATCCACTGGAATATCCGCGGCATTCGAGCCAATCGGGATGAATTGTCGATCCTCTTACGATCCTATTCGCCGGTCATCTTCTGTCTTCAGGAAACAAAGCTGCATCCCCATGACTGCTTTGTTCTCCCCCATTTTCAGTTCGTCCGATTTGATCTCTCCTCTGTTGAAGGCACTCCAGCCCATGGTGGACTCATGATTCTTCTCCATGATACTCTCCATTATCACCCAATCCCCTTAACCACCTCCTTCCAAGCCGTCGCTATCCGTCTTTCCCTTTCTGGATATACCTTTTCTCTTTGTACTGTATACATTCCATCGTCCACACCAATGGCACGAGCTGATCTCCTTCATCTTCTTGGTCAGCCTCCACCCCCCTATTTGCTGGTTGGGGACTTCAATGCCCACCACCCGCTTTGGGGATCTCCACATCCTTGTCCACGTGGCTCACTATTGCTAGACGTCTTCCACCAAGCGGATCTAGTGTGCCTCAACGCTGGGGCCCCTACATTTTTTTCTGCCTCCACGACAAATTTCTCTCATTTGGACCTTTCTGTCGGTACTGTTCCGCTAGCCCGGCGCTTTGAATGGTTCGCCCTTGATGACACATTCTCGAGTGACTACTTTCCATGTGTCTTTCGACTGCAGCCTCAACTGCCATATATGCGCCCGCGACGCTGGAAGTTTGCCGAAGCCGACTGGAAACTTTTTTCGTCTGTAGCGACATTCGATGACCGTCACTTTTCTAGCGTCGACGATGAGGTCACCCATCTTACCGACGTTATTCTTACAGCTGCGGAACGTTCAATACCACGCACCTCCGAATTGCCCCGGCGCCCCCCAGTTCCTTGGTGGAACGAGGCATGCCGTGATGCAATACGTGAGCGGCGACGTGCTCTCCGCGTTTTCCGCCACCATCCTACTTTGGCCAACTGTATCCGCTATAAGCAGTTCCGTGGGCGATGCCGTCGCGTCATCTGCGATAGCAAGAAGGCGAGCTGGAAATTCTTTACTAGCTCATTTAACAACTTCACTCCCTCCTCGGAAGTTTGGAATCGAATTCGACGGTTAACTGGCGCGCCTCATTTCTCCTCAATCTCTGGACTCACTGTCGCGCGTGATACGTTGGTGGACCCCGTCGCAATATCTGACTCCTTGGGTAATCACTTTGCTGAGATTTCGAGCTCTTCAAATTACCCGCCAGCGTTTCTCCCGAAGAAACGTGCAGCGGAAGTGCAACCTGTTGCTTTCTCCTCTCAAAATTGCGAAAGCTATAATACTGTTTTCTCCATGCGGGAACTCCAACATCCACTCTCTTCTTCTCGCTCCTCCGCCCCAGGACCGGATGGTATCCACATCCAAATGTTGCTGCATTTATCAACCCAAAGTCTGCGTTACCTCCTTCGCCTTTATAATCGAATTTGGACCGACAGTACTTTTCCCAGACGATGGCGGGTAGCTATCGTCGTTCCTGTTCCGAAACCTGGAAAGGACAAACATCTCCCCTCTCGCTATCGCCCCATGTCTCTCACGAGTAGTGTATGTAAGGTTTTGGAGCGTATGGTGAATTGCCGTTTAGCTTGGTGGCTGGAGTCCCGCAGTCTTCTAACACCTGCCCAATGCGGTTTCCGAAAGCATCGTTCTGCAGTTGACCATTTTGTTTCTCTCTCCACTTATATCATGAACAATTTTCTCCGGAAACGCCAAACAGTAGCAATATTTTTTGATCTGGAGAGAGCATACGATACCTGTTGGAGGACAGGCATCCTCCGCACACTGTTCTCTTGGGGCTTTCGAGGTCGGCTGCCCCTTTTTCTTCGCGAATTTATGGCAGAGCGCACATTTAGAGTGCGGGTGAACACTACTCTCTCCCGTACTTTCTCCCAAGAAAATGGGGTACCCCAGGGCTCCGTGCTAAGTGTTGTACTGTTTGCCATTGCCATAAATCCAATTATGGATTGTCTCCTTCCTGAAGTCTCAGGCTCCCTCTTTGTGGACGATTTTGCGATCTACTACAGCTCTCAACGGACCAGCCTTCTTGAACGACGCCTTCAAGGCTGTCTCGATCGCCTCCACTCTTGGAGCATCGAGACAGGCTTCCGCTTTTCTCCCAGTAAGACCGTTTGTGTTAATTTTTGGCGTCGTACGGAGTTTCTTCCACCCTCCTTACATCTAGGACCTGTCAACCTTCCGTTTTCGGACGTCGCTAAATTCTTGGGTCTTATGTTTGACAGAAAACTGTGCTGGTCCTCCCTTGTTTCCTATCTTTCGGCTCGCTGTCTGCGATCCCTCAACACCCTGAGTGTCCTGAATGGTACCTCCTGTGCAGCGGACCGAGTGGTCCTTCTCTGCCTCTATCGCGCCTTAGTGCGCTCGAAATTGGACTATGGAAGCATTATTTACTCCTCTGCTCGGCCTATTCTTCGGCGTCTCGACTCTATCCACTACCGTGGATTACGTTTAGTGTCTGGAGCTTTTTACACCAGCCCTGTGGAAAGCCTTTATGCTGAGACTGCTGAACCTCCGCTGTCCAATCGGCGAGCAGTCCTTCTGAGTCGCTATGCTAGCCATCTGTCTTGCATGCCTGCTAATCCAGCCCATGACTTTTTTCGACGCCTCCTTTGATGTAGCGTATGCAGGACGCCCCCCCCCCTCCCTCCCACCACCAGGAGTCCGCTTCCGTCAACTGCTCCATTCTCTTTCCTTTCGCTTTCCTAAAACCACCTTGACAACTTTGGGTACAGCACCGCCTTGGCTCCGTCCCCGGACCTGCCTGCTCCGAGACCTTTGTCAATTTCCCAAGGATGGTACCCTTCACTTGTTTATCGTCGGGCATTTTCTGCTCTATGTGCGCAAAATGAAGGAAGCCACATTTATTTACACTGATGGCTCGAAAACATAGTTAGGTGTAGGGAGTGCCTATATTGTTGGCGACACCCCAAATCAATTTCGGCTTCCTGACCAGTGTTCGGTTTATACTGCGGAGGTTTACGCTGTTCTCCAGGCTGTCCATTACATCCGCCGCCATCAGCGGATACAGTACGTTATCTGCTCAGATTCTCTTAGCTCTCTCCTCTGTCTCCAAGCTCTTTACCCTGTGCACCCTCTGGTCCACCGGATTCAGGACTGTCTGCGCTTGCTCCACCTGGGGGGCGTCTCCGTGGCGTTCCTCTGGCTCCCGGGACACGTTGGTATCTGTGGAAATGAGGCGGCCGATATTGCAGCCAAGGCTGTAGTCTCTCTTTTTCGGCCAGCTATTCAATCGATTCCCTTCGCCGATCTACGGAGCGTTTCATGTCGACGTGTTATTCATTTATGGCACACGCATTGGTCGACACTTCCCCATAATAAATTGAGGGACGTGAAAGCTCTTCCTTGTGCTTGAACCTCTTCCTCCCGAACGCGTCGTCGGGAGTAGGTAATTTTAACTAGACTTCGGATAGGGCACTGTCTTTTTAGCCATCGACATCTTTTAAGCGGCGATCCTCCCCTACTCTGTCCCCGCTGCTCTCAGCTGTGGACGGTAAGACACCTTTTGAGTGCCCCTATTTTACTCCATTACGCGCCCGTCTACAGCTGTCGCCTGATATATAGTCGATTTTAGCAGATGACACGCGCTCAGCCGACCGCGTTCTCAAGTTTATTAGTGCCCGTGGAATGACGTCAGTCATTTGAAGCTTTTTTTGGGGACAACCAACCCCTTTCTGTAGTGGATTTTTAAGCCTTCCTTCTGCTTTTAGCTTCTCCAATTTTTTGAGTTTCGTTCCCATTTCTGCTGGTTTCCATTTTCGTTTTTTATTGTTTCCTAAGTCACGGACCGGGCGCTAATGACCATAGCAGTTTTGCGCCCTAAAACAAAACAAAAATAGCTAATTCACAGGGAACAATTAAAACCATATGTTGAGTCGTGAAGAAAGCGTGTGGTCAGCAGCATAAAGTCGAGGATATGAAGTCAGTACGCAGTAAAGATGTTTCTGTTACTGATAAGTCAGGTATAGGTACAGTATTTATCAGTCAGTTTCTGAACATAGCTGATGGAATTAAATAAAAACTTTATTTCCACAGAGAACCATAAAAATCTTTTGGAAAATGGCTTTCGGAGATTGATATCTGACATAGTCTTTAGTGATTTAGTTATTGACTCGGTCTCCCCATCGCCAGTATCACGTAGGAGTAAGTACTTTAATGGGTATGACGGAGTATCTAGCAGAATACTGAAGTATTGTTCTGCAAACGTTAGCCTTGTACTTAGCCATATTTGTAATTACTTCTTTAGGAATGGCCAGTTGCCTGAACTATTCAAGTACTCAATAGTAAGGCCGCCTTATAAAAAGGGACGAAGAAATAATGTGAGACTATCTTATACCTATTTATGTGCCACCAGTGTTTGCTGAAGTTATTGAAAAGGCTGTGTGTATAAAGATAATTGATCATTTCATTTCACATAATTTGCTGCCAAATGTTCGGTTTGGGGTTAGAAGTGTTCAACAACTGTGAATGCTATATTCTCTTTCCTGTGTGAGGTACTGGATGGATTAAACAAAATGGGAGGACTATCTCACAATAGCGTCACCTCTTACTTTAAGAACAGACGGCAACAGGTCGCTCTCCACAGTAGTGAGAATGGCTGTGATGTGGGGTCCGAAAGGGACACGGTTAAATGTGGGGTGCCCCAGGGATCAGTGCATGCACCACTCCTGTTACTCATTTCTGTAAATGATGCTGCTCCTAAAATATTTCTGTTTGTTCGTGGCACTGCTTGGTGGTAACGGATGTTGTGGCCAACATTGGCACTTTTACCAATAGTGCAGTTAGAGATATAAGTTCAAGGCTTGTAGAAAATAAACTAACACTGAGTCACAATAAGACTCGTTTTTACACTTTCTAACACACAGTTCAACAAATCTCGACGTTCTAGTTACACAGAATGGGCAGTGAGACTGAACCGCCGTGCATCTTGTTCAAAGATTTAATGCTGCCTTTCTTACTATCAGAACAGTATCTGAAGTATGTGATAGTTCAGCACGGACAGTAGTCTACGTCAGTTACTTTCATTCATTTACGATGTATGGTATTATATTTTGGGATAACTTTCCCATTTTCAAAGGGTATTTTTGGCTCAGAAACGGGCGGTTCGGACAAATACTGGTGTAAGTTCGCGAACTTCTTGCCGACCCCTTTTCTTTATGTTGGATATTCTGACACTGGTGTCCCAGTATACACTGAAGAGCCGAAATACTTTGACCGATGGCCACCGCGACGCTGGATGTCGCCAAACGCCGTTGTGGGCATGTGAAGTGGTAACAAAAGTACCTAAGGGGAGCGGACGCGAACGGGAGATCACGCTAGCGAAGATACGGGCAGCAAATCAAGACCACAGTGCTGGTGCACGCACAAGTGTTTCGGAGCACACCGTTCATCGCTGAACACAGCGCAGCGCAGCAGACCACCCTGCGTGATCACATGTTGACCCAATGACATCGTCAATTACGACTGCAGTCGGCTCGTGACAATAGGGATTCGACTGTCGAGCAGTAAGACGTGTCGACTCTACTGGTGAATCATATATGTGCTACACTACGTCGATGGTCGTTTCCACAAACACCGTCATCGAGGTGAATGGCAACTCGAAATGCGCGGCGCGGACGCAGGCCGGTGGGAGCAGGATTATGCCATGGAGGACATTCTCCAGCGCTTGCATGGGACCTGTGGTAGTAACCGAAGGCACGCTGACAGCTGCGAACAGCCTGCATCCCTTCATGCTTAATGTCTTCCCGGACGGCTTTGTCATCTTTCTATAACTGTGCGTCTCGGAAGCAGAACCGTGCTACAGTGTTTTGAGGAGCATTATGACTAATTTACGTTGATGTCTCGGTGACCAAATTCGCCTGATGTATTCCTATGGAACGCATCTGGGTCGCTATCGGGCGCCATCACCGCGTACGCAAGTCAGTGGCCCGTTATTCACGCGAATTACATGACCTGTGCGTAGATATCCAATGCCACAAACCTACCAACAAACTGTCGGATCTCTGACACGCACAATCCGTCATTTATTGCAGAGACGGACAGACAAGCTATTAAACAGGTGATTATAATGTTTTGGCTCATTAATCATATTCTTAAACGTCGTCTCTTGTTAACAGTCTCAACCTACTCCCAAGAGCTAGCAGCTTTCACTCAAATAATACTAGCAGAGATTCAATTTTCATTTGAATCGCAGCTCCTTGGATCTTGTGCAGAAAGGCGTACAGTATTCTGCTACATCCATTTTCAAAACGCTATGTCAAGAACTCAAAATCGTAGCAGTAATCGACGCGCTTTCAAATTTAAACTTAAGCGTCACTTCGGTTAGTTTGGACACGGGTACTTATTTCTGCCGGTGGGTGCTTAGCAGGTTGCGATACAAAACTGACGGGAGAGGCCCCGTCTTCCTCAGTTGCCTCCAGTGGTTAATTGGAGCAGCTCCGTGGAGTTCAGTAGCACAGAAGTTGCCACCTTTTGTACGTCTTCGTGCTTGCCTACTGTTCTCAGTAGCAGCCGTGGACCTTAAAACACCGGTTCCAAATGTTTCACGTTAATGGTAACGCAGCCTCAATTATTTATGATGCGTACCATCACAAAAATGCTTAACAATTATGACGTTCTTGGGAAATGAACAGCTCCTCTACAAAAATCAACGGATTCCGCAGACAGAGGTGCTACGAAACTCTGCTCGCTCTGTTCCTCCATGAGATCCACAGCACAGTGGACAACGGCGCTCAGGTTGATGCCGTGTTCCTGGAGTTCAGTAAGGCATTTCACACCGTCTCGCAAGGCCCTTTAATGAAAAAAAAATACGAGCTTATGGAGTATCGGAGCAGACCTGCGATAGGATTCAAGACTTTCTTGCAGATGAAACACAACACGTCGCTCTTAACGGAAATAAATCGAGAGGTGTAAAGGTAAAATCTGGAGTACCACTGGGATGTGTGACAGGACCTTTATTAATTCACAATATATATAAATGCTCTAGCAGGGAGCGTCGGATGCTCATTAAGCCTACTCGCAGATGATGCAGTTGTTTATACCAAAGTAGCAACGCCAGAATATGGTAAGAATTTGCAGAACAACCTGCAGAGTGTTGATGAATGGTACACACGCTGTCAGTTGACCCTAATCATGTAAGATATTGCGCATACATTCAAAAAGAAATCCACTACTGTACAGCTACACTGTTGATGACAAACACCTGGAGACAGCGTCTGCCGTAAAATATCTAGGCGTAACTATCCAGAGCGACCTTAAGTGGAATGACCATATAAAACAGATAGTGGGAATAGCAGACACAGGACTCAGATTCATCGCAAGAATCTTAAGGAAATGTTGTCACCCACGAAGGAAGTGACTTATAAGCCGCTTGTTCACCCGATTCTTGAGTATTGGTCATCTATCTGGGATCCCTATCAGGTAAGACTGATCCAGAGAAGAGTGGCGCGTTTCATCACGGTACCGTTTAGCTGGCGAGAGAGCATTACGGAGATGCTAAACAAAGTCCACTGGCAGACGTTACAAGAGAGACGTTATGCATCACGGAAAGATTTACTACTGGAATTTCGGGACAGTACTTTTCAGGAGGAGACAGACGGCATATTACTTCCTCCCACATATATTTCGCGTAATGACCGCGAGGAGAAAATTCGAGAAATTAGAGCCAAAACAGATCCAGTACAGAGAATTGCCGACAATCATTCTTGCCACGCACTATTCGCGAGTGGAACGGGGGTGGAGGGATCAGGTAGTGGTACCAAATTACACTCCGTCACAAACCATTAGGTGGCTTGTGGACTACGATGTAGGTGAAATGCAACGGTCTGTATATCGAATCGTAGGCACGACAAACCTAATCGTGCTTACTAGATCGTTCTGTCACCTGCCCCTGCCTGGCCTTCAGATTATACTTTATTCGTGAATAATGAATAAAAAAATAGGAGTGCGGGTTAGCTACTACAAACATCATTGTGAACGCATTATTGTGGCCAAGATATAAACTTGTACTACTGTAGTAGGCATGGGCTTTGTGTCTATGCCAACTAGCTCTGCAGATGATGAAGAAATAGATGAAATGTATGACGAGATATAAGAAATTATTCAGGTAGTGAAGGGAGCCGAAAATTAAGTCATGGGTGACTGGAATTCGTCAGTAGGAAAAGGGAAAGAAGGAAACATAGTAGGTGAATATGGATTGGGTGAAAGAAATGAAAGAGGAAACCGTCTGGTAGATTTTTGCACAGAGCGTAACTCAATCATAGCTAACACTTGGTTCAAGAATCATAAAAGAAGGTTGTACACATGGAAGAATCCTGGAAATACTAGACGGTATCAGATAGATTATATAATGGTAAGACAGATTTAGGAACCAGGTTTTAAATTTTAAGACATTTTCAGGGGCAGATGTGGACTCTGACCACAATCTATTGGTTATGAGCTGTAGATTAAAACTGAAGAAACTGCAAAAAGGTGGTAATTTAAGGAGATGGGATCTGGACAAACTGATTAAAACAGAGGTTGTACAGAGTTTCAGGGAGAGCATATAGGAACAATTGACAGCAATGGGGGAAAGAAATACAGTAGAAGAAGAATGGGTAGCTCTGAGGGATGAAGGTAGTGAAGGCAGCAGACAATCAAGTAGGTAAAAAGACGAGGGCTAATAGAAATCCGTGGGTAACAGAAAAAATATTGAATTTAATTGATGAAAGGAGACAAAATAAAAATGCAGTAAATGAAGCAGGCAAAAAGGAATACAAACGTCTCAAAAATGAGATCGACAGGAAGTGCCAAATGGCTAAGCAGGGATGGCTAGAGGACAAATGTAAGAATGTAGAGGCTTGTCTCACTAGGGGCAAGATAGATACTGCCCTCAGGAACATTAAAGAGACCTTTGGAGAGAAGAGAACCACTTGTGTGAATATCAAGAGCTCAGATGGAAACCCCGTTCTAAGCAAAGATGGGAAGGCAGAAAGGTGGAAGGAGTATATAGAGGGTTTATACAAGGGCGATGCACTTGACGACAATATCATGGAAATGGAAGAGGATGTAGATGAAGACGAAATGGGAGATAAGATACTGCGTGAAGAGTTTGACAGAGCACTGAAAGACCTGAGTCGAAACAAGGCCCCGGGAGTAGACAACATTCCATTAGAACTACTGATGGCCTTGGGAGAGCCAGTCATGACAAAACTCTACCATCTGGTGAGCAAAATGTATGAGACAGGCGAAATACCCTCAGACTTCAAGAAGAATATAATAATTCCAATCCCAAAGAAAGCAGGTGTTGACAGATGTGAAAATTACCGAACTATCAGTTTAATAAGTCACAGCTGTAAAATACTAACGCGAATTCTTTGCAAACGAATGGAAAAACTAGTAGAAGCCGACCTCGGGGAAGATCAGTTTGGATTCCGTAGAAATGTTGGAACACGTGAGGCAATTCTAACCTGACGACTTATCTTAGAAGAAAGATTAAGGAAAGGCAAACCTACGTTTCTAGCATTTGTCGACTTAGAGAATGCTTTTGACAATGTTAACTGGAATACTCTCTTTCAAATTCTGAAGGTGGCAGGGGTAAAATACAGGGGGGGAAAGGCTATTTACAATTTGTACAGAAACCAAATGGCAGTTATAAGAGCCGAGGGGCATGAAAGGGAAGCAGTGGTTGGGAAAGGAGTGAGACAGGGTTGTAACCTCTCCCCGATGTTATTCAATCTGTATATTGAGCAAGCAGTAAAGGAAACAAAAGAAAAATTCGGAGTAGTTATTAAAATTCATGGAGAAGAAGTCAAAACTTTGCTGTTTCTGACAGAATTACAATGTCATCGGCGGATCTCAAAGGACTTGGAGGAGCAGTTGAACGGAATGGACAGTGTCTTGGAAGGAGGATATAAGATGAACATCACCAAAAGTAAAACGAGGATAATGGAATGTAGTCAAATTAAATCGGGTGATGCTGACGGAATTAGATTTGGAAATGAGACACTTAAAGTAGTAAAGGAGTTTTGCTATTTAGGGAGTAAAATAACTGATGATGGTCGAAGTAGAGAGGGTATAAAATGTAGACTGGCAATGTCAAGGAAATCGTTTCTGAAGAAGAGAAATTTGTTAACATCGAGTATAGATTTAAGTGTCAGGAATTCGTTTCTGAAAGTATTTGTATTGAGTGTAGCCATGTATGGAAGTGAAACATGGACGATAACTAGTTTGGACAAGAAGAGAATAGAAGCTTTCGAAATGTGGTGCTACAGAAGAATGTTGAAGATAAGGTGGGTAGATCACGTAACTAATGAGGAGGTATTGAATAGGATTAGGGAGAAGAGAAGTTTGTGGCACAACTTGACTAGAAGAAGGGATCGGTTGGTAGGACATGTTTTGAGGCATCAAGGGATCACAGATTTAGCATTGGAGGGCAGCGTGGAGGGTAAAAATCGTAGAGGGAGACCAAGAGATGAATACACTAAGCAGATTCAGAAGGATGTAGATTGCAGTAGGTACTGGGAGATGAAGAAGATTGCACAGGATAGAGTAGCATGGAGAGCTGCATCAAACCAGTCTCAGGACTGAAGACCACAACAACAATCACAGTCACCATTTATTTCCCAGTGTATGCACTCTCTCTCTCTCTCTCTCTCTCTCTCTCTCTCTCTCTCTCTCTAATCAAAGGCTGGACAAGTTAACCGAACGTTCGTTTGTGCTGCAAATTGTTCCGTTTTTGTTGTCCTGCAGTAAGACGATCTCTGCAAGGCTTGTACTATTCCAGTGTGTGTAGTATCCGATACTACAATTGTAACGGGCTACCTCGCATTTTCATACGTGTATTTATGGGAATACGTACATGATTTTACCAGAGCTGTCCTACTTTTGGTCTGTAGAACTGCACTGTTGCCTCCTACAACCCTTTAGTTAATAATTAGAAAACCTTATTAGAAAAGGTGATGTCCGATACTGGCGACGGTCGAGATTGCAGAAAATCATCAGGTAGAGTCAAATCTAAAACGCCTGGCTTCCGATTCCCACTTAGCAGGTAGTCTCTACCACCCCTGTCACCACATGTGTTCTATTGAAAGAGAACTGACGGAAGCCGCTACATCTACATCCTAATGGGAAACAAATGTGTGTGTATAGCTATTTTAGTATATTATCTAATACTGCAGCTGTACTTAATGTTATGCAATTTATTCGGTACCAAAATTCGCTTTTTAACCCACGGAATCAACATTTCCGCTCATGACCGTAATTTTACTGCTTCGGTCGAAATTTTGATAAGTCTACCCGCTCCTGCGGAAAAGGAGTCTTACAGAAGGACCGACAGGCTGACGCATAGCAAATGACAAAAAATATTTTTGGTGTGACGTAATTGCTAAAAAGACGCTATTCGGATTTTCTCCTTACTTGTAGTTAAAATCTTGCTTCTTGCTTAATTTGATGACTCTAGGCCAACCGGAAATACTTTATAGGTTTTGATGAGTCAGTTTGCGCTTATTAAAATATGTGATACAAATGTCCGTAGCTTTTGATCTCATTGTCTTAACAGCTTACATTTATTACAGAGCCAAGGGATAGTATACCTTAGTATGCGACATAACTTTAAACTTCAGACTACTAGCGGTTCATGGGAAAAAGGGTTTTTAAGTCAGACAAGCTGACAGACAACAGACCCTGCCCTAAAAAGACAGTCATCATCTTTAATGATTTGTAGTGACGGAAAGATGTGCTCGTCTATTCATCTAATCGTTTCATCAGTCAGGTTGGTGGTGTCGGAAACTTGTTTGTTATTTGCGTTTGCAATGGTTGCTAAACACATATATCCTCTCCACAGGATTTTGGTAGGGTGGTAAGAATGATGACAGTGCCACTAAAGCAGAGTCATTAAACACGGTTTTCCCAAACTCCTTCACCAAAGAAGACGAAGTAAACATTCCTGAATTCCAATCAAGAACAACTGGCAAGATGAGTAGCATAGTAGGTGTAGCAAAGTAGCTTACATCACTTGATAAAGGCAAGGTCTCCGGTCCTGATTGTTTATCAGTCAGGTTCCTTTTACAGCATGCTGATACAATAGCTCCATATTTAGCAATTACATACAACTGCTCGCTCACAGAAGGATCGTACCTAAAGACAGGAAAATTGCTCAAGTTATAACAATGCCCAAAAAGGGAATTAGGAGTGATCTGCTCAGTTACAGCCCCATCCCACTAACGTGGATTTTGAGTAGGGTTTTGGGATATATACTTAATAAAACATTTTCTTCGAGGTACTTCATAATGTTCTAACAGATACAGTCAGCACGCATCCAGAAAATATCGTTCTTATGAAACACAACTAGCTCTTTATACTCAGGAAGTAATGAGTGCTATCGACAGGGGATGTCAAATTGATTACATATTTTTAGACTTCCAGAAGGCTTTCGACACCGTTCCTCACAAGCGTCTTCTAAACAAATTGCGTACCTATGGAATATCGCATCAGTTGTGCGACGGTATTTGTGATTTCCTGCCAGAAAGGTCACAGTTCGTAGTAATAGACGGAAAATCGTAGAGTAAAACAAAGTAATATCCGGCGATCCCCCAGGAAAGTGTTATACCAAAGCGAATTGCAAAATGATTTAGATAAGATCTGTGTGGTGCGAAAAGTGGCAGTTGCCCCTGAATAAAGAAAAGTGTGAAGTTATTCACTTGAGTACTAAAAGAAACCTGAGCTGTGTGCGGCTCGCGTTGGTGCCGTCCATAGCTCGGCATCTTGTAATGGCGATAGTGGCGCCTCGCTTTCTTAGTGTGTTCACTGGCGCCGGTACGTTTGATCGCGTTGCCTGTCCGTGAGTGGCAGTAGCAGCAGCGCTTATCGATAGCACGTACTCTGGTACCATCTTTGGAGCAGCCTGTAATATTTCCGGTTCGTCGTGTGTCGAACAAGAGGCGTTGGGACAGAGCAGCAGTCATGTCCGGACAGCCAGTATTCGCCCGACCGCTCTGTCCGACGGAAGGATGTGGCCGGTTTTAAATGAGCAGTTATTTTAATGCTCTCTGTGTACTGGGTTTGGTGTGAGTGGCAGGGCGAACGGACACGAGGTCGTTTGGGGGCGCAGCAGAGAGCAGGTGCGTGCAGCGCGGGGGCAAGCCGGAGCCACTGGCGGATCGAGGAGGGGTAGCTGCGAGGGCGAAGACTTCGTTGCACACCGAGCCCTGGAGGTTTGAGTGAAGAGTTAACTGCTAATGCAGCCCCGACTATTCTGACATCTCGACTTTGGCAGGCGGGTTGTTGCTCCCAGGGCCTCTGAGCCTGGTGGCAACGAGTGAAGTGTTTCGAGGCGGTGAAATATTGCAGCCGTCTTTCTCTGTTTGTTATTCATCACTCAATTTAATATTATTCTTATTAGTGGATTACAACCGGTGGTATTTTCTGCCTTGTGGTCGCTAATGCCCCAGTTTCCTGCCACGGAGGTTAGGGTACCTTTCCGGCAGTGTACCTTTCCTCGTCGTGTTGATGCTGTCCGACGAGGCGTGTGCTTTGACAACTTCTTGTATTGTACTGTGCATATTTTTAGGGAGGTCTACCTTGGTTCTAGTGCTTCCTTCGGCCTTGGGTGTTTCCTGAAGACGTAGTGCTGTCTCTTCGCCCTTGCCTAAAAATATTCCATCGTTGTACCGGTGACTAGACGTTAGGCGGATTGGTTAGTCGGTCGGCGTTTAATCTTTCCCTAGCTCGAGTAGTTCTAGTTGCCATCCTGTTACGTCACTACAACTCCTGGCTACCTGTCTCACCCTGCCTTATGTTTGAACTACCTTCCCAGGCTGACCCTTGGAACACTTACTGAGAACCGCTTGTCCTGATTCCTTAGATTGTGATGTTTGTTTGAAGGATATTTGTAATTCTTTAATTATTGTTGATGTGGCCGTCAGCCGAACAATAATGTCACTTCTTCGGTGATAAGGCCTTCAGCCGTGTTACAGTACGTTTTTTAAGCAAACTTGTTTTAAAAGCAAGGTATTTATTTTAAAAGTGCTATTTGGAATTGTTCTTCTGACTTCTAATTCAGGCCTTCAGCCGTTTGTTGTTTGAGGTTATTGTTGGTGCTATCATACAGTCAATTGTGTCTTTTTAAGAGATTATTTAGAGAAATTAAAATTTTAAAACAAAGTTCACGTATTTGTTGTGCAACCGAGAGTAACTGATTACGACCCCATCCACAATTGTGTTCTCTCAGGTAGGGTCCGCACTTTGAGGTCGTGGAGCTCAGAACTAGCAGCAAAATACACGGAGATGAGACAAATGGGTGCCGTCTGGTCAGTATTCCCACGGCTGACCACAGGCTCGCAGTGGCGACGTGAAAACTCATGGTTCACTGCTGCAGCAGCAGTGCCTGCAAACACGAAGAGCATTTCATCACAAATATGGTGCTGATTGCACTGTTATCGGGTATGTGCAGCATGTTTCTACAGCGCTCTTTGTGCGTGTGTTGTGCGCTGTTTGAATCCACAGAGTGGTAGATTAATTATAACTGAGTCTTTGGAGAATAATGTTACCAACAAACGGTTCTCAATCTCTGCAAGTCTCTTAAGCTCGCGATTTATTGTACCGTGACTCTGTGAGTCTATGACTTCACGTACGGAAATAGTTTCTTTTTGCTACACTGTGGTCTTTACTCAGTTTCGTTTGTGTATGGTGAGGACGTGTTTACTTCGGAGTAGTTCCGCGTCTGTTCATGAGTCTTACGGCGACATAGCGCTGTAATATTTTGAGAGTTACATGTTTTTATATTCTATCTGGAAACGCGGGAAGACACAGCCCACCGTCAACGAGATTCCAGGACTATATTTTGTCGGTAAATTTTCTCCCCACGTGTAGTGGGGTAATATGTCAGCTACACTGGTCCTGCTCACATCTGAAGGACACTCATTGTACCGATGAACAGATACGTTTTTGTAGAAATGTTTTAAATACTGCAATGCACTAGCTGTCCAGCGAGTATCTTTGTAATTCTATGGATCAGTTGAAATAATTTTGGGAGCAATGACCACACTCTGGTTTTCCTCTGGCAAATATACGAGCCTTACAGTGATCTCGCATATACAAACAATATTGCAGGGTTTACTTTGTTTAGACATCGTAATCACTTGTCTTCACTCAACATGGGAGTCCACCTGGCTGAAAATGGAGTCATCCATGCAATTTCAGCATAACAAACTCGATTGAGAAATTATTTAACATCGACGATGGATTTCACACTTGTGTGGCATCACCAGATTGTGTAAAAGAACCTGTATATGTAATCCATCTGTCATAAAGCCATATAAAATGGAAAATGGACGCAACAATGGCAGTAGCCCACAGAAGGTTTAAAAGAATGATGGTTGGCGGTAGCAGAGCAAGCCTGTTTCTGATTGGTCTAGAGAAAAGGGGGTGGGAAAGGGAGTACTCGGCGCTAAATTTGTTAGCAACATTTACCTGAAAGGTCGTCGGTGCAATACGACAGGTTTACTGTGGCGGACTGCCCCCTCCCCCAATGACTGAGTGCTATTTGTGACAGCCGCCAGGTCGCTTGCGTGGACACAGATACGTATTATTTAAATAACGCAAATTTCTCCACCCCACCTGGGGAGACGGTCTGGCGTAGTGTTAGGCAGACATGCAGTGCTCTCCCAATCGCGACTCGGTGGCCGCGACCGCACAGGGAGTTCAGTACCTGCTGGCATTATACAGTGAACACGGGGGTGGAGACCCTCGTAATCCAGGTGTGTATTTGTAGCGTTCTTTGAATTTCCACCGACGTGTTGGGACATGTTTACTGTTACATTACAGCGGGCAGGAGACTTCTCGGCCACAACTGATATAGCAGCAGTGTGAGCCACCAGGCTGGAGATGACTACACCCCAACGTTCTCAGCAATTGCTCAGCGTGCCCTCGGTCATATTCCAAGCAGCAGTTTCCGTGGCTATCCATATACAGTTTGCAGTCAGAGGGGTAGGCCACCGTCAGCGAACTGATGTTCGCTGTGGTGGTTTCACTGATTGGACGGTTGTATCCCTAGGTGCGTATTTTATAGCGCTGTACAGCATATGAAACAGTATCTTCCGTTGGAGGCATCGGTATTTTATAATGTTGTCACGCAGTATAGTAATGTAGTGGTGGTTTGGCAGGGGTTTGTCTATTGGAGTGTGGTATTTCTAATGTTACAACTTTGGTTAGACATCGGTAGTGCTTATAGATTTTGCTATTACATAATTTCTACCAATACATTCGTTTCTAACATATACACCATGACGTCCCAAAACCCACCCACCCACCCACCCACACACACACACACACACACACACACACACACACACTAGTGATGGAGTGGTAACTTATCAATGATAAATAAGACCTATGTTGCATTGTGATTGCCTGAGGGCATCAAGACATTGACCCCCCGACGTCGGAACAGTGAGGTGGATCTTGTGTGATAGGACACAATAATTATAATTTAGGGAAGCCCGAAAAAAATTACGAAAATGGGTGAAAAATACGTAAAATTGGGGAAGATACCAAAAATATGGGAAATTTAGAAAAATTGCGGAAGAATGTTATAAATTAGAAACCATTTCACTGCGGAGTACAACTGACTGGGCTCATGCAGTTAAGCTGTACCTATAGAGAGAGAATTACTATTCATAATCTGCTATTGTTTATATCAAACCTGCACCTCTATCACGTGATGCTCAGACCTCGAATGAAAAGGGCTATGGGCCATTGACCTAGTTATGAGAGATGATGATGATGATGGGGAAAGGTGCTTGATCCACATTCGTCGATTGGGGCTCCCATCGGCTGAGAGGGGGTCCCTGCCATTTTTGTCACGTGATGACTATAGAGTTACGCCATCTACAGACAAGCTAATAATTACAAATTAAGAAAAATTCCGTAATTTATTCGAGAGAAAGAGTTTCGCAAACTGAGCAAGTCAGTAACGCGTTAGTACACCTCTGGCAGTTATGCGAACAGTTATTCAGCTTGGCACGGAACGATAGTCCTCCTGAGGAAATTCGAGTCAAATTCTTTCCAATTGGCGGGTTAGATCGTCAAAATACGGAGCTGGTAGGAAGGTGCTGCTCATAATGCTCCAAAATTTCTCACCTAGGGAGAGATCTGGCGACCTTGCTGGCCCAGGTAGGGCTTGGCAAGCACGATACAAGTAACAGAAACTCTACCTGCATGCATGCACCACTCTGCGGGGTGTCTCAAGATGTGTATTCGCTGGCCATAGGGACTTAGTTCGAAGTGGGACTCCTCCAGTCAATGTGATTCCAGGCCCGAATGAACAGCGAAGACGTGCATGGCGACGCCCTGGACAGTGATTGGATACCAACTTGACTGCCGCCCGCCGTACGGCCTACGAACCAGAAGTGGTGGTCTGGGTGGCATTTCACTTCACAGCAGAAGCCCTTCGGTCGTCAACCGTGGCACCCTTACGGCACAGCGGTGCGTCGACCACACTGTGCGCCCTGTTTTGTTGCCCTTCGTGGCATGCCACCCTGGGTTTACATTTCAGCAAGGTAATGCCCGCCCGCATAGGGCGAGAGCTTCTGCGGCCTGTCTTCGCGCCTTCCGAACCGTACATCGGCCAGCGAGGTCGTCAGATGTCTGGTCAGCTGAGAAAGTTCACAGCGTTACGGGCAGGGCCCTCCAACAAGCTCGGGGTTTCGACGATCTAACGTCCCAGTGGGACAGAATTTGACACGATATCCTTCAGGATGGCATCTAGAAACTCTGTCAATCAGTGATAAGCCGAATAACTGCTTGCATAAGGGCCAGCCGTAGACCAATGCATTACTGACTTTCTCAGTTCGTGAAGCTCTTTCTCTTGTATATATTATCCAAGTTTCTGAAATGGTACTCATTTATTTGTCTGTATTGTCTGCCGATTTCCGTCCAATTCCGATAACCACTTCGTGATGCGTCTCTTTTTGTCTTACAGTTTATATTTTGGATCATAATTAGCACCTTTTGCCTGGTAAAAAAGTACTTTTCTTGTCGATCCCACAAAGGAAAGTTTTCTCCAGTGAAAACCACTCGTCTCCAAAACTGGAGAGTTCTGTCGCCAGGCTTCTCTGTAGCAAGTAGACAATGTCTCTTTGAGAACAGTGTTTCTTGCTCTCAGTTCTGCTTTCCTTAGAAGACGAATGACTGTTCTGCTGCTAATAATGAAGCTTAAAACTTGCTGAATTTGTCGTGCGTTGACGAATGGATGGCTAATCACTGAAACAAAATATCCACCGGTCATGAGCTGCTGCAGCGGAATGTGGTCGCTCGTTCACGTTACCACCCTCTTCCTTTTTTCCTAATGCACTTGGCAACCGTTGTCTTGCGAATGCACATGGTCACGGTCGTGTTTAGGGCATGAAGTGGGTGGGGCAAACTGGGCAACTGCCCAGGGCGGCAGGTTTAACGAATGCTGCTTAGCAATATTTTGATAATCACTGAAGAAACGACTAAGCGGGGCTCAGTATCGATCTCCGGCAAAAGGAAGAGAAAGAAAGCATTGAAGATATTTTCTCGCCTTGACCTTTTTACAAAATCCTCAAACAATTCAGGTAGACAATAAACGCACTCTCCAACTGAAATTGTAGAAGACCAGGAGGAAACACACTAAAGACGAGCACACAACACTTTCACAATACGTAATTGGAAAATGGACCGCACACCATTGTCGAGGGACTTTTCACGGTACTGATACTTTTCTTTCATTCCTTTTTTTTGTATTCTGAAAAATGAACGGGATAAAACAAAATTAAGAGAATGACTAGTTAAAATCAAAACGTAAGTGTTACAAGCAGTTACTACTGTTGTTAAGAAACTTTCTACTCCAATTCTGTCTTTACATCGTGATGCTAAAAACTTCCACGTTCATTATAAGGACAGCTTCTTAAGGTGCGTGGAACGTCTTGCCAAATTTGGACTATTTCTTGCCAAACAACTGTCACAAAAGAAAGAATCTGCAAAGGAAAAAACACCATACTTGACTTCCGTTGCATACGAGGAATTAATGAGAATCATGGGGAAAAGTAGTTGACGAAAGACAGGTCCTCTTGGTGTATTCTCTTGAAAAGAAGAATGGGTCAAGAAACCACACCATCCAGTCCCATACGCGAGTGCAGTACACAACAAACGGTTTAACAGTGCCCCAAATTCAGGTTCTGTTTATTCACTGCTCCCTGCAAAGTAAAATGTGCTTCGTCATTCCACTGGATATTGTCTGGCCACATGTAATATCAACTTCGATCTGTGCCAGAAACCGAAGAACAAATTCAGAAAGTTGCTGTGGATCGTCAGGTTTCAGATGCTGCAACTTCTGAATCCTGTATGGGTGTTGTGCTTGTTGTTGTTGTTGTTGTTGTTGTTGTCTTCAGTTCAGAGACTGGTTTGATGCAGCTCTCATTGCTACTCTATCCTGTGCAAGCCTCACCCCCGAAGAACTTGGGCAACCTAAATTCTTCTGAATCTGTTTAGCGTATTCATCTCTTGGTCTCCTCAACGACTTTTACCCTCTATGCTTCCCTCCATTACTAAATTGGTGATACCTTGATGCCTCAACACATGTCCTACCAACCGATCCCTTCTTCTAGTGAAGTTGTGCCACAAATTTCTCTTCTCCCCAATCCTATTCAATACCTTCTCATTAATTATATTATCTACCCATCTAATCTTCAGCATTCTTCTGTAGCACCACATTTCGAAAGCTTCTATTCTCTTCTAGTCTAAACTGTTTATCGTCCATGTTTCACTTCCATACATGGCTACACTCAATACAAAAACTTTCAGAAACGACTTCCTGACACTTAAAGCTATACTCGATGTTAACAAATTTCTGTTCTTCAGAAACGCTTTCCTTGCCATTGCCAGTCTACATTTTATAACCTCTCTACTTCGACCACCATCAGTTATTTTGCTCCCCAAATAGCAAAACTCCTTTACTACTTTAAGTGTCTCATTTCCTAATGTAATACCCTCAGCATCACCGTACTTAATTCGACTACACTCCATTATCCTCGTTTTGCTTTTGTTGATGTTCATCTTATACCCTCCTTTCAAGACGCTGTCCATTCTGTTCAACTGCTCTTCCAACTCCTTTGCTGTTCCTGACAGAATTACAATGTCATCAGCGAACCTCAAAGTTTTTACTTCTTCTCCATGAATTTTAATACCTACTCCGAATTTTTCTTTTGTTTCCTTTACTGCTTGCTCAATATACAGATTGAATAGCATCGGGGAAAGGTTACAACCCTGTCTCACTCCCTTCCCAACCACTGCTTCCCTTTCATGCCCATCGACTCTTATAACTGCCATCTGGTTTCTGTACAAATTGTAAATAGCCTTTCGATCCCTGTATTTTCCCCTGCCAGCTTCAGAATTTGAAAGAGTATTCCAGCCAATATTGTCAAAAGCTTTCTCTAAGTCTACAAATGATAGAAACGTAGGTTTGCATTTCATTAATCTATCTTCTAAGATAAGTCGTAGGATCAGTATTGCCTCACGTCTTCCAACATTTCTACTGAATCCAAACTGATCCACCCTGAGGACGGCCTCTACCAGTTTTTCCATTCGTCTGTGAAGAATTCGTGTTAGTATTTTGCAATCGTGACTTATTAAACTGATAGGTGTTGACAGGTGTGAAAATTACCAATCTGCTTTCTTTGGGATTGAAAGTATTACATTCTTCTTGAAGTCTGAGGATCTTTCGCCTGTCTCATACATCTTGCTCACCAAATGCGAGGGTTGGACCTTTAATAGTGGCAACTATTTATTTACAGCTCGTACAAAATAGATACTTGTTTGAAAGTTTTGCTGACCTCCAAAGTAGTCACCAGCATTGTGTATAACCCGTTGCCAGCGATGTGGAAGTCGTAGGATATTCTTGGCAGTGCCAGTTGTGTTGACAGCTCAAGCGGCGCGGTCTGTTGCCCGACGAATTTGTAGCAGTTCTGAACCGAATGCCGTGAAGTGATTACTTCTGTATAGAAATCGAGTTGAACTCACGAGGGCTTAAGTCAAGGGAGTGCAGTAGGTGGTATAGCACTTAGCAGCCCATCAGTCAAACAAATCAGTAACAGCTTGCACTGTAGGTGATTGAGCATTGTGCTGCAAAATGATGGTCAAGTTCTGCAGAAAGTGTCATCACTTCTGTCTCTATGCTGTTCATTTTTGGAACACAACCTACAACCAGCTTAGAGACAGAAGTGATGGCACTTTCTGCAGGACTTGACCATCATTTTGCAGACAATTCTCAATCACATACAGTGCAAGCTGCCACTGATTTGTGTGACTGATGGGGCTGCTAAGTGCTATACGACCTACTGCACTCCCCTGAGTTAAGCCGTTGTGAGTTCAACAAGTAAGAACCGGGGGCTCAGGGAGGCAACAGTTTTGTCTATATAAGTAATGATTTTGGTAAGAAGGCGTCAGTCTTCGTTCAGCTGCTCGAGCAACATCATTTTTAAATTTTGTAACCTACATGCTCGATTAACGGATCTGACATTCCATGCTCCAATGCGAAGAACGCGTTTTCTTTCTCCTGATAGCCTCCTTAGTAGTCCCCGCCCAGAGATCCGAACGGAGGACAATTTTACTTCTGGAATATTTTACGCAAGAGGACGCCATCATTTAACCATACAATAAAACTGCATGCCCTCGGAAAAAAACTAGGGCTGTATCTTCCCCTTGCTTTCAGCCGTTAGCAGTACAAGCACAGCAATGCCGTTTTGATTGATGGTACAAGGCCAGATCAGTGTATCGTCGTGACTTTTGCCTCTGCAACTACTGAAAAGGCTGCTGCCCATCTTCAAGAACCACACGTTTGTCTGGCCTCTCAACAGATACCCTTTCGTTGTGGTTACAAATACGGTACGGCTATCTGTATCTCTGAGACACGTAAGCCTCCGCACCAAGTGCAAGGCTGTGGTTCGTGGGAGAGAATTAGAGGGTAAAATATATCGCAAAACTTTCCATCGTGGGATGGACGATTCTCGTGACACTGCAGGTGCACTAGCACTTCCCAGGGCACATACTGCGTGGTCAGTTACAGCAACAGCAGCCTCATCAGTAACTTCCACTGTGACAGGAGGCCTTCTCCTTCCAGATGCCACATCAAGCTCAGCCGGGTTTTCGAATTTGTAATGACATCGGGCCTGTCCCCAGACCTTTCCGTCAGCGATACTCTCTCAATCCAACATTGTTTTATGCGAGCGGCAGCAAATTCCAGTTTCACTAACAGTGCAGGGTCTCTCGTCTCGATAGCCACACTGTTCCCTCACGTTATGGCTTGCCAGATGAGAGCGTGGTTGTCACACTGTCATACAAACAGTTTACAGCGCCAGATTTGCACCTGGAGGAAAAAACTACAAATATTTCTTCCCGTGTAAAGCAGTTTCGCATTAACGAATTAGCATATCTACAAGTTTTGTTGTCATGCGATAATTACAGCCCGCAATGGACCTCCAGGAGTAATTGCACTTTAATTAAAACCACCCAGTATTTATCCTGTCTTGGAAGCGACAGTTAAAACGGTTTCTCTCTACACTCACTATATTCCTTATTCAGCACATATTCTATTTAGTGGGCTCAAGTACAGCAAAATGTTGCAATCATTCCACTTCTTTTTTTGACATTTTTTGATAAATCCATCAACGTTTACCCTGATAACAAAACAGTGTAACTGTTTACTGAATAAAACAAATGAAAGATTTGTTATCCACATAGGTGTCTACTCATTAAGTTTCGAAAATTACATAAACATTTAATATAGGTATTCACTTCAACACTGAAATATCTTCACCGTGTGCACCACTGGTAAAATGCAAAATATCAAGACAGTATTCAGTCTTTTGCCACACATTCTGCACCATGTGTGGTGTGATTGTGCTAATGGCTTCTCTGATGCGGTGTTGCGTTGTCACAATATCACGAACTGCTGTTTTGTACACACACCCCCAAAGAAAGAAATCTAAGGGGGTGATGTCAGGTGACCGTGGCGGCCAGGGAACTGGGCCCTCTCTGCCTGTCCACCTGTTGGGGAAGCTTTCATTGAGGAATCCCTGGAGCCCAGTGATGGGAACCGACATCTCGTTGATAGATGATAGTGTCTTGTATATCCCACAGGTGAGGTACGGCATAATTCACCAACATGTCTAGGGGTTCACATATTTACTTATATTGATTTCGAGGAAGAAAAATGGGCGTCACTCGATCACACATTAACCACACCACAAAATAACGTTTTCACTGTCCCGAATCTTTTCTCGTACAATATGAGGATCTTCTGATTCCCAGACCCGGACATTACATTTGTTACCTCTGTCACAAACGTGAAATGTAGTTTCATCGGAAAAACACACAGGCGTCAAGAAATCATTGTCCTCATCCAAACCGTTCAGCATCTACATTGCAAATCGTTCATGTTTTGGGCCATCATCTATTTATATTGCGTGAAAAATTGGGACCTCGTATACCTTCATATTAAGACGTTTGCGAACCACTTTATGTACTGTACTCTTCGGCGCTCGAAGATCCCGCGAAGCTTGTCTAATCGGTTTGTGTGGCGACCTCGTGAATGCAGTTTGAGCTACCTGCACAGAATCACCCGAAACAAGTGGTCTGCCGCTGCTTGAGGTGATTTTTTTCTGTAATGGGACACAAACTTTCGCTTCACTGTGTTCCATGATTACGTTTCCACTAGCCACACAACATACTGTGTTTTCTCTGGGGAGGGGAAACCGTTTTTACATTGTAGCTCACAAGGTGCTCCTTTTCGCAAAAGTGTCGAATGAGACACAGTGCTATAGAAATCTAATGAGTCCCCAGTACACCTGTAACAAAAAAAAACATCATAAAGATTTAATATTCAAAGTGGGGTAAAAACTTATGGGCACGCTGTATTTAATTCTTTCAGTGGTTGTAGTCAGTGCTGGAATAATTAAGCACATTTTTCGTTAAAGGCAATTTGACTGTTAAATCCCTTTCTACAATTGGACAGGCTGGCTGCAAGAGAAAAAGCTTGCAAAACATCGAACAAAGATAGCGAGGCAGTGGTGAGAGCATCGCTATCAATTATTGGGAATTAAAGTGTGTAGCCTTTGTTGAACTCTGAAGCTAGAGGCATAATGGAGAAATTGTGTAGTTTTGAAACATCTTCTACGATTGCGGGTTGGGGTAACAATTCTCGAAAGGTGCAGTGCTGTAAGTAAGCAATTAAAACAGCAGACACGGACGTAGCCAGCGTTCCGCAGTTGCACAGTTCAGTAGTTAGTCTCTCCATAGAAATGAAAATGGAATACGAATTTTTCAAGAATCTGTGTCAGAAAAAATTTGAATCTCTTCTTAAAATTGCTCGAAGTTCGAGAAAGTGAAGTTAGGACAAGAAACACGCTAAGAAAAACGAAGAAATTATTCGACGAATGTGATTCGGATATCAAAGAAACTAGAGGATTAGATGAGGGGTGAATATCCTTCTTTTGATTTTGGGTAAACTGACTGGAGAACAGAACAAGAATTTCAGTGAACTATTTATATTTGTGTCAGAACTGAAGAAGCAAAGTCCACTCGAAATTCGGGAAGGGTTGTCCAGGCTTCAACAAGTGGAATTATTTCTACACAAACTCGAAATTTTAGCTAGGTGGAGCATGTTCTAGACCACTGAGTAACTAGAAACAAACAGACGAAAAATGATATTTCCACCCGCGAATACCAATCTCGGTGATGTAACAGATTCGAAATCCTTCCTATAATTTACAAGGTCAACTAAGTGTTTCTCATGTCTAGAGCAGCGACAAACATGTCTTCCCCATCCTTGATTGCACACCCCACAATCAATCTTCTCTCAACTAAATAAAGGCGCGAAATGTGCAGAAGCAGTCAGCCGAACAATTTACGAATCTTTCATCCTAAGAAATCGGTCACATATATCTTTCATCCCTCTACTTGCAGCTAAATGTCAAAATCGCGGTCTCAGTTGAATGACATTCGACAATGAGTGCAGTATTGGAAATACACCCTTTTGATGGCTAGGACTCTGGAAATAGCAAAGGGAAGAGTACAAGTCATAAGAATGGTACTGATATTTCTATCTCAGTACTAGAAGTCAAATCCACACCTTCTTCATAAATGGACATAGTCATTTCCTTTGCATATGTCAGAACACAACCACATGCTTCATAAGCCTGAGGCTCAAGGTGAAACGATCACGCACCCCCTACTACTAAGTACAATACTTCGTCAATAGCTAATTGCCTATGGTACGAAATACTGACCGTGACAGAACGAGGGTATGGGTGTGGCGAATGCCCGGCGAACGTCATCTGCAAGCGTGTGTAGTGCCAACAGTGAAATTCGGAGACGGTGGTGTTACGGTGAGGTTGTGTTTTACTTTGGTGGAGGGGTGGCTTGCACCCCTTTTTGTTTTGGGTGGCACTATCACTGCACAGTCCTACATTGATGTTTTAAGCACCTTCTTGCTTCCCACTGTTGAAGAGAAATTCGGGTATAGCGACTGCATCTTTCAAAACAATGGGGCACCTGTTCATAATGCACAGCATGTGGCGGAATGGTTACACGACAGTAACATCCCTGTAGCCGGCCGCTGTGGCCAAGCGGTTCTATGCGCTACAATCTGGAACCGCTCGACCACTACGGTCGCAGATTTGAATCCTGCCTAGGGCATGGATGTGTGTGATGCCCTCAGGTTAGTTAGGTTTAAGTAGTTCCATGTTGCTCAGGGGCATTTGAACCATCCCTATAATGGACTGGCCTGCACAGAGTCCTGACCTGAATCCTAGAGAACACCTCTGGGATGTTTTGGAACGCCTACTTCGTGCCATGCCTCACCGACCAACATCGATACCTCTCCTCAGTGCAGCACTCCGTCAAAAATGGGCTGCCATTCACCAAGAAACCTTCCAGCACCTGATTGAACGTGTGCCTGCGAGAGTGGAAGCTGTCATCAAGGGTAAAAGTGGGCCAACACCATACTGAATTCCAGCATTACCGATGGAGGGCGCCACGAACTTGTAAGCACATTTTCAGCCATGTGCCCGGATACTTTAGATCACATAGTGTATTACGAGAATGATTCATGGACCCAAATGGGAATCGCCGGAGGGAAGATGGTCTTTCTTTCAAGGAACAATATCGAGAAAGTTTAGAGAAGCGACATTTGAAGCTGACTGTAGAACGATTCTGCAGTCGCCAACATACATTTCGTGCAACGGTCAGTGCCGGAGGAAACTGGCACAATAAATCCTGTAGGGATATCCATAAATCATTAAGAGTACGAGGCGGTGGAGATCTCTTCTGTTACGGTGTAAAGTCAAGCGCCGGCAAGCCAGTCGGGAACGACAAAGAAGAGATAGCTGTGAGAAGAGGTCAGCTAACAGCACGCTGACCGACCGCTCTCCAGGACGACAACGCGACAGCAGTGGCCTCTGCGTGAAGAGGGCATAAGCGCCGCGCCCGACAGGTCGCGGCCCAGTTGGAGAGTAGGTTCAAGATTGGCGAGTTCTATTGCTACATCGACACTAGTTGCTTTGTTTGTAAGATCTATATAGCACGGACTTGGGAATTGTTTATAGTGAAGAGCATTTCTTATTTTGCACGTCGCCCTTTGCTTGCCACACATCTGTGTAATTGACAAAGTTTGTATTGTAATCTTTCTTGTAATAAAACTCATTAATATGATTTGTTTGAACGTTGTCTGGAGATCCGAGAAAGCAGGTTTCCTAGACATACCATATTTGACGACTAAAAAGAGCTAAACTCAGCCTGAACAGGCCACGAAGGCCCGACGGTATCGACCAACCACCGTGTCATCTTCAGCCCACAGGCGTCGCTGGATGCAGATATGGAAGGGCATGTGGTCAGCACACCGCTCTCCCGGCTGTATGTCAGTTTACGAGACCAGAGCTGCTACGTCTCAATCAAGTACTACTCCTCAGTTTGCCTCATAAGGGCTGAGTGCATCCCAGTCGCTCTGTTAGTCCAGCCTGACAGCGCTTAACTTTGGTGATCTCTCCCCCCTGCGAGTCCAGGGGTTAGAATAGGCCTGAGGTATTCCTGCCTGTCGTACAAGGCGACTAAACGGAGTTTCACACATTTCGGCCTTTATGTGACAGTCCCCGGTGGGGTCTGACCTCTATTCTTCAAAATTTTTCCGAAGAGCGAGCCAATTGGGGAAGGCGCCTTACAAGGTGCATTGGGTCCATCGTGCATTGAGATCTTTAGCCCAATTTCTCGTCGTCGAATTGCAGTCCTGCCCATTCTCCATCTCTTGGGCGAGGACACCTACTTTCGTGCGTTTTCCACCATGCACTATGCAGTGCCGATTTCTGTGTCGACGATGACCATGGACTTCTTTGCATCTGACATCAAGCACAGTAGCCAGTCCGTTGTGGTGGGGCCACCATGTACCCTGTTGCCTGCGCCATTAAATCCCCATATATGCCAACTGATAGATGCCCATCCCCCTAGAGCATCAGGACTCCCGGCAATGGCCATCCTGCCAGGTAGCCTTTGCTGTGGCCTTTGCTGTGGCTGGGTGGCGCCTGTAGGGAGGGCCCCTCGTCAGAATGGGTGGCACCAGCTAAGATGAAATGCGATGAAGCATAGACCATCATCTCTTGCTGGTGGTGAAACACCAGCAGTCTTTAAGTGATCACGAGCTCAATTCAATGCACATAAGTACAACCCCGAATCTTTCTCCTCCCTGGCCACACCATGGGAGGAACGTCAGGCTAAGAATGGCAGCGGATCTTATTTACTGCAGTACTTTGTATGTTCGAGAGCTGATGGGGAATCTTTCATGACAATGAAGCCTCAGTTTTTTGTTGAGCAGTTAGAGGACAAGTTTGGGGAGCTGGAGGGCTTGTCCAATATGAGATCTGTGTCAGTCTTGATCAAAACAGCATCCTCTGCCCAGTCACAGGAGTTACTCACTTGTGACAAGCTGGGGAATATGTCTGTAACTATCACGCCCCATAAGAGCTTAAATATGGTCTAGGGTACTGTGTTTCACAGAGACCTTCTTTTGAAGTCCGACGATGAGCTGCGCATCAATTTAGAGTGGCGAGGTGTACATTTCGTCCAGCATGTCCACTACGGTCCGAAGGATAACCGGGTTTCCACTGGTGCCTTCATCTTGGCCGTTGAGGGTGATACATTGACCAAGAAGGTCAAGGAGATTGTGTACCAGTGTGATGTAAAGCCCTGTATCCCTCCCCCAATGCGGTGCTTTAAGGGCTGGAAGTCCGGCCATATGTCTTCCCGCTGTACTTCCAGTGTCACATGCTGAGATTGCGGTCGCCCATCACGTCCCAATACTCCATGTGCCCCGCCTCCCATCTGTGTCAACTGTAGAGAGCACCATTCACCTTACTCGCCTGACTGCAGGATTCTCCAGAAAGGAAAGAAAATCATGGAGTAAAAGACCCTGGAAAGACTGAAGCTAAGAGGAAATTTGAATGCCTGCATCCTGTGCGTATGACATCGTCTTACGCCACTGCTGCGACGTTCTGCACCATCAGCCCCGCCAACCCAGGTCACCTCTCAGAGCTGGAAGTGTACACCTGCCCCCTTGATGGTGGGGGGCATTTCCCTCTCTCTTCCTCCTACACCACCCCTGCAGGAGAAACACCCCCCAACCATCGACGATGTCCGTCCCCACTTCTAAGCTGGAGAAGTGTAAGTCTTCTTTGGCTTCTCTCGCTAGGAAGGGGCCCTTGGGTCACTCCCTACCCAGGTTTCTTCTAGTGGGAAAGACGACACACGCTAGTGGCTGAAGAGCCCAAAAGCAGCTGGTTGTAGGGCTTCACACTGATGCTCAGTCTCGGAGACTGAGCCAGTGAGGTCCTCCCAACCAGGGAAGCCCAAGGAGCAGTGACAAAAATCCTAGAAGAAAACCCCTAAGACCAGGGAAATTGTGGTGGCACCCACACCACCGCTGACTACAAGCCCTTCAGCTGAGGATGGGGTGGAGATTTTGGCATCTGCTGAGGACCTAGATGTCGCCAGACCCTCAGACACAATGGATACAGACTGCTCAGGCAATAAATCTGTGGCAGCAGGTGACTATGAGGCGTAAACTGCCTCATTGAATGTTCCATGCCCTTCCCAGTCTCACGATGTCATCCTCCAGTGGTATTTCGGCAGTTTTTTCCACCGCCTGGCTGAGCTACGGTAACTGTTAAGCTTTACACCTGTTATCTGCATAGCCCTCCAGGAAACCTGGTTCCCAGCAATGCGGACCCCTGCCCTCCACAGCTATAAGGGATATTGCAGGAACCGTAGTGGCTATAATCGAGTGTCAGGTGGAGTTTGCATTTATGTCCTAAACTTGGTCTGTAGTGAACATGTGCCCCTCTTGAAGCTGTGGTTGTCAGAATAAGGACGATGCAGGAAAAAAACTGTCTGCAATGTATATCTCCCTCCAGGTGGTGCAGTACCCCTGAATGTATTAGCTGCACTGACTGATCAACTCCCTAAACCATTCCTACTTCCAGGAGATTTTAATGCCCATGAGCCCTTGTGGGGTGATACCATGCTTACTGGCTGAGGCAGAGATGTCGAAATTTTACTAACGCAATTCGACCTCTGCTCTTTAAATACTGGGGCCGCCACACATTTCATTGTGGCTCATGGTAGTTACTCGGCCATTAATTTCTCAATTTGCAGCCCAGGACTTCTCCCATCTATGCACTGGAGAGCACATGATGACCTGTGTGGTAGTGACCACTCCCCCATCTTCCTGTCAGTGCCGCAGCGACAGGCACATGGACGCCTGCCCAGATGGGCTTTGAACAAGGCGGACTGGGGAACTTCCACCTCTGCTGTCGCCGCTGAATTTCCCCCTCACGGTAACATCGATGTGATGGTTGAGCAGGTGACTAGCACAATTGTTTCTGCGACAGAAAGCGCGATCCCTCGCTCTTTAGGGTGACCGAGGCGTAAGGTAGTCCCTTGGTGGTCGCCGGAAGTCGCTGAAGCAATTATGGAGCGTCTGTGAGCTCTACAGCGGTATAAGTGGCACCCTTCCCTTGAGCAACTCATAGCTTTTAAAGGGCTCCGTGCCCATGTTCACTACCTTGTATCTCTCCCAACACTCCTTATTCCATTGTTGAACGTCTCCACCACTGGGTGCCACAGGTCAACTTCCCAAGTCTGGGCAAAGATCAAACGTCTTTTCGGATACCAAGCCCCAACAGCTGTCACCGGTGTTACAATAAATGGCGTGTCATCTACTGACGCAAACGGGAAAACGCGATTGCCGAGCAGTTTATTCGAGCCTCTGCATCAGAGTACTGCCCCCCAGCCTTTCGCACTCTCAGACAGCGGCTGCAAGGGAAAGTCATCTCAATCACTATACGTCACAGTGAATTCTATAACGCCCCATTTACAAAGTGGGAGCTCCTCAGTTCCGTTGCACGTTGCCCCGACACAGCTCCTGGGCCTGAACGCATCCACAGCCAGATGATTAAACACCTCTCATCTGACTACAAGCGACATCTTCTCGTCATCTTCAACCGGATCTGGTGCGATGGCGTATTTCCATCGCAATGGCGGGAGAGCACCATCATTCCGGTGCTCAAACCCGGTAAAAAGCTTGATGTGGATAGCTATCGGCCCGTCAGCCTCACCAACGTTCTTTGTAAGCTGCTGGAATATATGGTATGTCAGCGGTTGGGTTGGGTCCTGGAGTCACGTGGATTGCTGGCTCCATGTCAGGGCGGCTTCCGCCAGTGTCGCTCTACCACTGATAATCTTGTGTCCATCGAGTCTGCCATCCGAACAGCCAGATGGAAACACCTGATTGCTGTAAAGCATACGACACGACTTGGTGGCGTCATATACTTGCCACATTGTATGAGTGGGGTCTCCGGGGACCACTGCTGACTTTTATCCAAAACTTACTGTCGCTCCGTACTTTCCATGTCCAAGTTGGTGACTCCCATAGTTCCATCCATATCCGGGAGAATGGAGTCCACAGGGCTGTATATTGAGTGTCCCTCTATTTTTAGCGGCCATTAACGGTCTAGCAGCGGGTGTCGGGCCCTCCATCTCGCCTTCTCTGTAAGCAGACGACTTCTGCATTTCATACTGCTGCTCCAGTACTGTTGTTGCTGAGCGGCGCCTCCAGGGAGACATCCACAAGGCGCAGTCATGAGCTCTAGCCCACGGCTTCCAGTTTTCAGCCGCAAAGCCGTGTGTCATGCACTTCTGTCTATGTCGTACTGTTCGTCTAGAACACACACTTTATCTTAATGACGATCCACTCACTGTAGTGGAGACATATCAATTCCTAGGACTGGTTTTCGACACTCAGTTGACTTGGCTCCATCATCTTCGTCAGCTTAAGCAGAAGTGCTGGCAGCACCTCAATGCCCTCCATTGCTTGAGCAACACCAATTGGAGTGCAGATTGCTGTACGTTGCTGCAGCTCTACAGAGCCCTGGTCCAATCCTGAATTGACTATGGGAGTGTGGTTTATGGTTCGACAGCGCCTTCAGCATTGCATTTACTCGACCCTGAGCACCACTGTGGGGTTCGATTGGCGATATGAGCTTTTAGGACGAGTCTGGTGACCAGCGTACTGGTGGAGGCTGGTATCCCTCCACTGCAGTTCAGACGTGCGCAACTGCTCGACAGTTACGCAGCACACATTCATACTTCGCCTGAGCATCCAACTTACCGTCTCCTTTTCCCCACCCGCAGCAGTCCATCTCCCACATCGGCGGCCGAGGTTGGGGCTAATGATTGCGGTTCATGTGCGGACCCTTCTCTCCAAACTGGAGTCCTTCCCTGTACCACCTGTACGTATGGTCCGTTCACGTACGCCTCCATGGAGTACGCCTCGGCCGCAGCTTCGTCTTGACCTTTTGCATGGCCCTGAGGACTCCATTAACCCTGCCGCTCTCCGCTGTTACTCCCTCTCCATTCTTGACGTGTTCTGGGGCTCTGAAGTGGTTTACACCGACGGCTCAATAGCTGATGGTCAAATAGGCTTCATGGAGGACATGTTGAACAGCACTCCTTGCCAGTTGGCTGCCATATTTTCACTGCAGAGCTAGCGGCCATATCTCGTGCTCTTGAGTACATCGGCTCATGCCCTGGAGAGCCATTTTTCCTGTGTACTGGCTCATTGAGCAGCCTACAAGCCATCGACCAGTGCTACCCTCGCCACCCTCTGGTAGCGTCCTTTCATGAGTCCATCTATGCCCTGGAACAGTCCCACCGTTCTGTGGTGTTTGTGTGGACCCCAGAACACGTAGGCATCCCCGGCAACGAACTTGCCGACAGGCGGGCCAAACAGGCGACACAGAAACCGCTTCTGAAGATAGGGAACTCCGATGCTGACCGGTATTCTTTCTTACACGAAGAGGTTTACCGGCTTTGGGAGACGGAATGGCATAACAGCACGCACAAGAAACTGTGTGTCATTAAGGAGACAATGAATGTGTGAAAGTCTTCCATGCAGGCCTCTCACAGGAAATCAGTTATCCTCTGCCGGCTCCACATTGGCCATGCGTGGCTAACGCATGGTTACCTACTCCGCCGCGAGGACCCACCTCAGTGTCACTGTGGCTCCCACCTCTTGCTGGACTGTCCACTTTTAGTCGCTCAGCTGTAGACTTTTAACTTTCCCAGCAGCCTGCCCTCGGTGTTGGGCGACAGTGCCTCCACACCAGCTTTAGTTTTAAGTTTTATCCGTGAGAGTTGGTTTTATACTTCTATGTAGGTTTTAGCGCACGTCCTTTGTCCCTCCGCGTCCTCCAACCTAGTGGTTTTAGGGTGGAGGTTTTAATGTGTTTGAGCTGTGGCGCGGCTCTCGGGCGCAAGACGCTACGATTACTCCTCTGGTTGACGTTGGCACTATGTGCGATCGATAGCGCCTCCTGTCGGAGCGGGTCCTAACGAGGGAGTGAGTACGAGTAAGGAGAGTCTGGGGCGGACAGCAGGGGAGAACGGACATTGCGGCCGCACTCTGAGGCGACAAGAGAAGAGTTGTTGTGCAAGGCCGAGAAGGGAGCGTTGAGCAAGGCGGCAGTCAACATCGCTTTCCGGGGGACAGAGAGTTGCGGCAGTCCAGCGAGCAGACACCAGCTCCGGGAGCAGTGCTCCGGTTTGTGGACGTGACGTGGGTCGTATTTTGGCGCAGTACAGTTTGCTTGGTACGCATCTGCTGCTCCCTTTATGCCCACGTGTGTTGTTCTGTCCGTATGTGTATTGAAAAGGTTACGATCCGGCTGGAACAGTGGCTTGTGCTTTCCTTTCATGCACCCTGACTCATTTGTTTTGCTGCAGGCAGCTGTAATTTCAGAGATTTTTTTTTTCGTCGCGATTGTCTTAGCCCGGTGGTGCCTAGTATCCGAGAACAAGACAGCTAACGTGTGACCTCTTGTTTTGGGTTTTGGAGTCCTGTTTGGGCAACCTAGTTATCACGCACAAAAATGTATTGCTGCCGAGTGAGGTTAGTCCTAATCTTATGGAACTGAGCTTTCAGTGACTGGCTCGTCTGCAAGTTAATTAATTTAACCTTTGTGGTGTTGTTTCTGCTTTCAATGGTGAATTCCTTGTCATTCATTCGTGTATGTTTCGGCGTTAATGATAACTGTGAGTAAGATAGAAAGGTCTCGTGACTGTGTTTTTGGCAACTGTTTAATTTGATTTCTTGTTTATCGGTCTGGTGAAAACTCATGCCAAGTTTACTAATTTCCGCCTGTGGTCCGGAAGTCGGTTTGAAGGTAAATCCGTTGGTAAATCTTTACTGGACCTAACTGTTAACTGATCTTGCGTTGAAGTAATGCCATTATTAAATCGTTTCCTGTGTGCTATAAATTGTATTACCATTGACAAGGAGACAGGGCACATTCTGTGGTCGAGGGGTAGGCACGGTTGCTGGTTTGCGCGTGGCGTCTTGTCGCTCGCTATCATTTCCCGCGTTAGTACGGGCGGCGTGAGATTTGTTTGCTCGCGGTTGTATGGCCACCAGTCAGCTGTGCCTGCTCCCGCTTCGGGGTGTGCCATGTTTCGTAAGGCGTACGCCGACTTTCAGTCACTGTTACTGCTGTGTTGCTGTCGGTCGCTTACCGAAACGTAAGTCTGTTTTAACACGGTGGCCACTGGGCCGTGACGATGTCGGTTGATGACCAGCGTTGGGGCGGTCGTCCGCTCTGAGTGGCTTCGGTCGCTTGGATTTGGCAGTTACCTTCTGGTTAAACAGATCAGACTTGTTTATTTGCTGTACATTCTTAAGTAGTTTGTGAGAAAAGTTGTAACTCAGCTTTTCATGATTTTACACAATTCAAGCATTTTTGTAAGGCATTTTCCTATCTATGTTTTATTTAAATGAGAATTCTTTATTGGGGTTATTCACCTGTTGAAGCTTAACATAAAATTTGTAACTTAGCTTTCATGATTTTACTTAATTTAAGCATTCTTGTAAAGCAGTCCTTTATCTACGTTTTATTGATTGGTAATTCTTTATTGGGGTTATTCACTGGTTGAAGGTTAACATATGTTTGTAACCAAGTTTATGTCCTTGCTTAATTGAGATCTGTTAAGAGCCTTTATTGCTGGAAGATCATTAAAGCTCGGTTGCTTGTAATTGTGAATACTGTTGTCTGTCCATGTTGTGGGCTACCCTTCCACTTCCACAGCCAAGCTGTCCCATCTACCAGTGTTGCAGAGTGGCTGGCTTTCCATTTTTAGTCTCGTGGTTGGCCAGCCACTGTAATCTGTTTTCCTGTTTTACTCCCTTTCGTTTCTATCGTCTCTCTTTTGTTTTCTTGTCCTCTTTAGTTCCTTTTAGTATTCGTTGCCTTCCCTTCGTTCTTGTGGCTTTTCCTTTCTTTCCGTTTTCTGTTTCGTCCGTTTTATTCTCAACCTTGTGGCATTGTTTTATTAAGAACAATGGACCGATGATCTCGTAGTTTGGTCCCTTCTCTCTTTAAACCAACAAACCAACCAACCAACCGTCGGTGATCTGTCGGGAACCGGTGCTAGCACTGCGACAAGGCCGCTGGCATATTTGACGACTAAGCTGTATTTAACATTTGGCGACGAGGTGTAGGAAGAACCCAGAGCCTGGCTGCCATGAATTTTCTTTTGTTGTGGGCTTTCGTGTTTTGCTGGCGCCTTAATTCTACCTTGTCTTTCCTTTGCAGGGTGTGTTTACATGTTTTAAGAGTATCTTACAGTGTTTTTGCTAATCAGTGTTTTCAGGTGGGCGTTGCAGAAATTTTCTTTGCTTGTGTGCTTCTTTTCCTAGCTTGCATGGTTTGTTTATTGCATTTGTCTATTCCAGTATGAACAGTCCACCCCTCCCACCCCCTGCCCAGGTGGCACAGCTGCAACCGACAGACACAGTGCACAGCCAGCAGGTCGCCACGCTGCCAAACACGGTGCAGCAGCTGCTCGCCAGTACAGAGCAACAGGCAACAACTGTGGCTCCGACGGTCATACCACCTTTACACCAGTTTGACAAAAAGGTCGAGGACTGGCTCGAGTGGTAGCAATAGTTCATAACTTACCACGTACTGTGAAGCTACATTACTTTTTGTCCACGGTAGGAGGTGCAGTCTTTCGCCTCATTCAGAATTTGTCCCCTAACGCCACTCCTAGTGAACTTCCCTATGATCAGGTTGAAGATGCGCTAACTAACTATTATGACCAACAAGTGAATGTGGTGGCAGCTAGGTGCCAATTCTTTAATTGCAAGAAAAGGTCAGAACAATCTTATCGCGAGTGGGTAACAGATTTGCACGGTATGACGAAGAAATGCAAATTCAAATGTGCTTGTCGTGATTTATATTTAGATCAAATGCTGCGTGATGCGATCATGTACAATGTAACTAATATCGGGCTCGGAGAACATATTTTGAAGTTGTCAGACCCATCATTTCGGTACTTGGTACAAATTGTAGATCAGTACGATTCAGGTGCCGCAGCAGCCGATACATTTGAGCAGCCACCAATTTGTCATCCCATGCTTAAGACCCTCATAGATAGCAACAGCCCCCCTGCACCACCCCGCGTAAACAGTTCCCTACACAGGCGAACAGAATTAAGTCGTGCACTCGATGCTATTCACGGCACAAACGCCAAGGCTTCCCGTCCAGGCGAGCACAGCGTTAAGCTTGTCACGCAAGGTTACGTAAATCCGTATGTTTGCAAAGATGCAAACAAGAATTCTGCTCACTCACAAAAATCTCGTCACAAGGCCCATGTGATCAATGCAAGCCTGCTACAGGCATCAGCAATACTAGCCAGCAAACAGTTTCTTCAAAGCTACGCCACTTCATCAAACTTTTTGTTTATTTGCATATTAGTGGAAGACGGGTGAAATTTCATTTGCACACGGGTGCCTCTGTTACATTGCTGAATTTTGTAACACACATGAGCTGTTAGGCTCCCCTCAACCGTTTAAAACTAGCACGCAACTGATGGCTTAGAATGGACAAGACATTCCAGTTGTCGGAAAATGTACTCTGCATGTCATGTATCGCTCGCGCGCGAACTGTGACTTTCATTGTGCTCCAATCACTCGATTATGAGAATGTATTTCGCCTTGATGCGTTTGATTTGTTTGGCTTTCAAATTCAGGACAATGTGTTGTCAGTGAGTGCACTCAGTGCAAAAGACAGTGTAGCTCGCTTGCTGAAAGAGTTCCCTGAAGGTTTAGGCAAGTCTAAAAGTTTCGTTGAACATACTACTAAGAAAGACAATGCGCAGCCGAAATTTTGTCGGACCAGAACTGTTCCAATTGCATTATGGGATAAAGTCGCTGTTGAAATTAAAGAATTGCAAGACAGCGAAGCTATAGCGCCTGTACGAGCTACTCGATGGGCGAGTCCATTGGTTTTGTTCCCCAAACCTTTAGGTCGCATTCATCTCTGTGTTCACTAAGTCTACAGTCAACCCACGAACTGTCATTGATTCTTATCCATTGTCATACCCAAAGGATCTCATGGACAGATTAAGTGCTGCTCACTACTTTTTAAAAATTGATTTGCTCGACGTACATCTTCAAATACCACTAGATGAAGAATCTCAAAAAGCGCGTCTTGTGAACACTCGCTTGGGCTTACTTCGGTATTTGTCTTTGCCTTTGACAGTGCTTCCGCACCCGCCATTTTCCGACGGTATTTGGAACAGCTGACTGCACAGGTGCCCAACTGTTCAAACTACGTGGACGATATTATCGTAACAGGTCGTACACCTGAAGATCGTATTGCAAATTTACGTGCTTTGTTTCGTGTGTTAGCTGCTGCAGGACTAAATTGTAGACTGGACAAGTGTTGCAGTATCTTGGTGATGTCATAAACAGTCACGGTGTACATTTTCTACGAACACATTTGCTAGCCATACGTGACCTGCCAGTCCCACGCAATGCCACAGAACTGCAGTTAGTCTTAGGAGATATGAACTATAATATTGGGTTCATACCGAATGCTGCACAAATTGCAGCTCCTTCGCATCGCTTGTGTTGAAAGAACGTCCCCCTTAGTTTGGAGCTATGAGTGCCAACAAGCTTTCCAAAAACTTAAAGAAGCATTGCTCAGTGATCGATGCTTGGTTCACTTTGCTTCTGACAAACCAGTTGCGTTGCAAGACAACGCTTCAAAAAAATGGCTCTGAGCACTACCGGACTTAACATCTGAGGTCATCAGTCCCCTAGAACTTAGAACTACTCAAACCTAACCAACCTAAGGACATCACACACATCCATGCCCGAGGCAGGATTCGAACCTGCGACCGTAGCGGTCGCGCGGTTCCAGACTGAAGCGCCTAGAACCGCACGGCCACGACGACGCTTCCTCTTACGGAATAGGTGCAGGGCTTTCGCACAGAATTGGTGATAAAGAGAGGTCTATTCCTTTCGCACCATAAGTGTTGTCCAAGGCTCAGTGTAGAGAAAGAGGCATTGGCTATTGTGTATGGCAGAAATTTCTGCTTAGTAACGGATCACAAGCCATTGCAGTCCTTGTTGCATCCAGCGCGAACTGCCCAAAAATTGCAGAGATAGGCTTCGTCGTTGTCTCAATCCCAGTACGGGATTGTGTATAGGCTGACAGCTAAACATAGTAATGCGGACGCACTTTCACGTCTTCCGATTAGCCCTGACACAGACTTCGGCCGGCCCCTCGCTTCAGTCTGGAACCGCGCGGCCGCTACGGTCGCAGGTTCGAGTCCTGCCTCGGACATGGATGTGTGTGATGTCCTTAGGTTAGTTAGGTTTAAGTAGTTCTAAGGTCTAGGGGACTGATGACCTCAGATGTTAAGTCCCAGAGTGCTCAGAGCCATTTGAGCCGGCCCCTCCCGCCGGAGGTTAGAGTCCTCCCTTGAATACAGGTGCGTGTGTGTGTGTGTGTGTGTGTGTGTGTGTTTTGTTCTTAGCATAAGTAATGCATAAGTTAGTTTAAGTAATGCATAAGTGTAGGGACCGATGAACTCAGCAGTTTGGTCCCTTAGGAATTCACACACATTTTAACATCTTTGAACAGACTTTGACGCTTCTGCTGCATCATGTGGTCACATCTATGCTCACGATTCTGAGTTGCTTCAATCCTTTCCTCTGAACTATAGGAAAATTGCAAAGATTACGGAAGCTGATTCAGATCTGCACATTTTGCTAAAATACATTCGCACATGTTGCCCTCGCTCATTGCCTAGGCCCTAGGATAAACAACTCCGTTGTGCGCCGACACTTTGCTCGTCGGCATAGCCTTGCTATACAGAAAGGAGTGATTCTTGTTCGGAATGACAGTGAACAGTGACATGCGTTGATCGCAAAGCTTTGCAAAAAGATGGGTTACAGTTACTTCACCAAGGACACTGGGGGATTGTTCGTACGAAACAGCGCGTCGACACTGTACTTGGCAGGGTGTGGGCACCCAAATAGAACAGATGACGTCAAAGTGTCACACATGTGCCGAAAATCAGTCCGCTCCGCCACAAAAGTTCTCTCCTTGGCCCAAGTCGCAATCACCGTGGCAACGTGGGAACATAGACTTTGCGGGACTTTTCTGAAACACTCGTTGATTGATTGTGGTAGACTCTTATAGCAAGTTTCCTTTTGCTGTGGCAATGAACTCGACAAGGTCACGTAGCAGAATTCAGGCGTTGTCCTCTACTTTTTGCCTCGAAGGTTTGTCTGAAATCATTGTGTCGGACAACGGCTCTAAGTGAAACGCCTCGTTAAATCCGCAGGACAGAAAAGGTAGTTGGAATTGTGGAAAAGGGCCAAAAATGAGCGGCTGTCAGTTACACTCGAACACACACAACTTTATTTAGTTGGCCAGACATTACTGTGCAAATTTCTGAGCTTAACTTTCGACTGAATATGTCACAAATCTTATGCCTTAAGGGCACAACCTCTTTAATTTTTAAAACAGCTGAAGGCCCAAGATTTAAAAACACAACTACAATAAATTTTCAGTGGCAGAAGGCCCAAAAGCTTTATGGATAAGTAATTTTAAAAGAGGAGGCTGAAGGCCCAAACAATCTAAGACTTAACAATAAGGAATTTTACTTTCAAAACGGCTGAAGACCCGTGATTCAAAACACGACAATAAATTTTTACAAGGCAGAAAGCCCAAGGCTTTATCCTTAAATAATTTATTTTATTTGAGGCTGAAGTCCCAAACAATCTAAGACTTAATAAGTAAGGAATTTTAAATTTAAGACGGATGGAAGCCCATAATTGAAAAAACACAATTCAAAAGGCAGGAGGCCCAATGAAAGCATACAATTTTAAACCATCGGCAATAAGCCAATAAAATACACAATCCAATGGCAATAAGAAAAGGCAGTACAGCCAGCGGCGCTCAGAAGTTTCCGGGGGTCGGTCTGCTCTTCAAATATTAACGTTCGCTTAGGAGAGACAGGTAGTCGTACCAACTATATCTCATCCGCCGGTAACTCAACCAAGAGACAGTCAACGGACCCACCGACAAGACGACTTCCTTTCCACCCGACCAGCACACAAGGAACTCGAAAGCCAAAACGTAAAAGGCATAGCAGCCCACAACCAAGTATGCATAAGCTATCAAAACTACACACACGTGTTGGACAGCGACAACACGGTGAGGAAAGGACACTGCCTGAATTTTATACGTCAGGGGCCAGAGCCGGTAACCGGAACGCTAACGGTCACAAGGCAGAAAATCCGGCTGGTGCACTTGGACTTCAAATAACCAAAATACGAGTACATTTAAACTCCACCTGATAGTGGCCAAACTTTCACCATCTCGAACAGTCGCTGTTGCTCACGAGAATACCCCCCACAGCCAACCATGAAAACCAACGGCACAATGTGAACAGACTGGCTTCGGTAATTAAATAACCACTCAATTCGATGTCCTGGGTCGGTGATCCACGAACCTCGTAGCTATCGGAACAGCTCCCACACACTCAGACACTGCATAGAGACCGCCAGCGGACCCAGCCCACTGCGCCGCGCGGAGATTTCCTGGTTAATCCACACAAAGCAACCGACTGCTCTCACACCTGCACGGAGACAGCACTAACATAGCTGAGCAGTTGAGATCACAAGCTACACACAATTTCACAAACACAAGGACGAAGAACACAGCCGATTCTAAAAGCAGTGACCGAGCAATGACACGGCCGAACCACAAGTCGAAACACACACCGCCAACCCATAAGCGACTGGCGAGCAAATACACGTCGTCTGGTAAGGCGACCAACCGACGATCAACCGAGACCGTTCTCAGTTCAAGTCACGTGTGCCGGCGACGGTCGGGCGAGTCACGGCTACTCAAGCCTCACTACTGCTCCAACCCGACTGACTTCCGCCGCGTCCCAACTCTACGACTGCCAGGTCCGGACTGCACTGCAGGCGCTTTCCAACTCGCTGCACAACAGACGTCAAATAAGCGCTGCTGCTGCCGCTCACGGGCAGGCAAAGCAACAACTCAGTGACAACAGAAATTGAAACTAACATAACGAGGTGGCAGTATGGTTAAAAAAAATGCAAACTAAGAGGTGGAGCGAACACGAGCCGCGCACGGCTCGCTCAGTTCACGTCAAATGAATTTGAAACATTCTGTGAACGCAACCTAGTGCCATACAGCACCTGACTAGTGCACCGCTCCATCCACAGTCAAACGGCGAAGCGGAACGTTTTGTCAGAACGCTCAAGCAGCAGACGGCTGAGCTTCGCTGCGCACACACTATGGATCAAGCATTGCAACTATTTCTCGCCTCTTATCGTTCGCATCCACGAGGTGGGCCATCGCTGGCGGAATTGTCACAGCCGCCCCCACCGGCCACTGTTCCACCTGCTCCACCCTTCTCTGAGCCCGGCGCCGAAGGAAGGTCGCAAGTACCGCTTCGTGGCGTGTGTTACTGTCTTTTACAGGGTTCTTAGCCGCAGCAGACGGTGGGCGCGAGGCGACATCCTTCGTCGACTTGGTGCATGCATGTACCTCATTTCAGGCCCAGACGCACTGCAGCGCCGACATCACAATCGGTTTCGCCACTGTCACCTGTGCGGCGATCCTCCTGTGTCTCTTCCCCCAGATTCACGTATCACGAGGACAGCGCGGCCACAGCAGCCGCCAGACGGTGTCATCACGACCCCACGGAGCCTCCGCCTCCTCTCGTCCTACCGCTGGACCTGGAGCCGCCCACGCCGCAGCAACCGACGCCCTCTACATCTTGCTACAGGCCTCAGGAGGTGGACGCGTACGCTCCTGGTCGTTTCCCGGGGGACGTTTCCACCAGAGCGAAGGTCTGGTGGTGGCGTACGACTGGAGGTGAGGTTCTCTACAGCCACAGCCTCCAGCCCATCAGGACGTCAAGGCGTCCACGCTCCCCACTGGTCGCGGCCCAGTTGAAGAGTCCAAGATTAGCGAGTTCTGTAGCAGCTTGACTCTAGTTACTTTGCGTGTGCAATCTGTGTAACACAGACTTGGGAATAGTTTATACTGGTCAACATTGCTTATTTTTCATGTCACCCATTGCTTGCGACACATCTGTGAAACTGACAAAGTTAAGTGTTGTAATCTTTTCCTCTTGTAATAAAGCTTATTAATACGATTTGTTTGAATGTTGTCTAGCGATCCGAGAATGAAGGTTTCCTAGACACCCATATTTGACGACGAGGTTGGATTTAACATCTTCTGAACAGCACGCTGCAAGGCATCCGAGATATTCTCAGTAATGTACGTGTCTGGGGAGTTTGGCGGCCACTGGAAGTGCTTAAACTCAGAAGAGTGTTCCCGGAGCCACTGTGTAGCAATTCTGGACGTTTGGGGTTCCTCATTGCCCTGCTGGAATTGCCCAAGTCCGTCGGGATGTACAATGGACGCGAATGGATGCAAGTGATCAGACAGGATGCTTACAGACGTGTCACCTGTCAGAGTCGTATCTAGACGTATTAGGGGTCCCATATTCCTCCAACTTCACACGCCCCACACCATTACCAACCCTCCACTCCCTTGCTGACATGCATGGTCGATGGATTCATGAGATGGTTTCCATATCCGTACTTGTCTATCCGCTGGATACAATTTGCAAACATGTTGCCTGGTCGGACGAGTCTCGTTTCAGTCATCAACAGTCCAATGAATACGCTGACGGGCCCAAGTGAGGCGTAAAGCTTTGTGTAGAGCATTCATGAAGGATAGACGAGTGGGCCTTCGGTTCCAAAAGCCCATATCGATGATACGATGACCCAGCATTGAAATATGCAGCAGTTTGCAGAAGGGTTGCACTTGCGTCACGTTGAACGATTCTCTTCAGTCGCCGTTGGTTCCGTTCTTGCGGTATCTTCTTCTGGCCACAGTGATGTCGGAGATTTGATGTTTCATCGGATCGCTGATATTCACGGTACATTCGTGAAATGGTCGTACGGGAAAATCCCCACTTCATCACTACCTCGGAGATGCTGTGTCCTATCACTCGTACGCCGACTATAACACTACGTTCAAACTCACTTGAACCTTGATAACCTGTCATTGTAGCAGCAGTAACCGATCTAACAACTGTGCCAGACACTTGTTGCCTTATATAGGCGTTGCTGACCGCAGCGCAGTATTCTGCCTGTTTATATATCTCTGTATTTGAAGACGCATGCCTATACCAGTTTCTTTGGTACTTCAGTGTACAAAAAACATTAATACACTCCAAGACAAAAAACGACTTATCACGAAAGATTTATGCAAATTGGTCAAAAATTTATATGTATACACGTATCGACGGAAAATGCAAAATTGTCAACTTTAGGGAAAAGCACAATTTCAGAGCGTAGCTGACAAGTAATGTAAACGGGTGACATTTCGATTCTACGGTATTAGGCCACTTCTAATTTCATTCGACGTACTCAGTTGGACAGTAACTATGCGTCGCTGGCACCCGCGTTGACAACGTATGCTGATGTCACTAAATGAGAGAAGTAGTGCAGGTGGGCTCAACGAAGGCGGTTAGAATAATCGGCGAACTTCTCGACGTTTGAATAGGAACAATGCCACTAACACGGATAAAATGGTGAGTAATTTTAAGCACCGCAACCACGAAGAGGGCGCAAGAGATATAAAATGTGTTGGGTTATCCGTAAATGATGATATTGGGCTGAAATTGATTTCTCGAAACTAAAAATGGTGTTCCAGCGGTAGTCACAAAATTTGTCTCTAAACGCAAAAGTCCGTTGGTGAAGAGGGCTCGAATTACAGCGGGCGAAAAGCGGAAAAAGTGAGATTCAAAAGATATCCAAACTGGCGAGGTAAATATTATATGTGACAACGACAACAGAGTTGTACCTTGCTGATGAAGAGCGCAGTGTGAAAAAAATTGTGTATAAATAAGGGTCTTTCCATGTGTAGTTTTTAAGAGTTTTTTTTGCATAATATATTGATAAATTAAAAAGGTATGTGATAAAGTAGGGAGGCACAATTTAATACAAGAATGGAGTATATATTGGTTGTGCAATTCGTGGTGCGCGGAGGTCGGCAGAACAAAATTAATTTCATTATTTGTATAACAGAGCAATCAACTGTTCTGTTCATGATACCTACAGATGAAACTTAAAGGGGTGTCTTAAATGTGTTACTTTTACTAGATCTAGTGATAACTCTTCGCACAAAAACTGGTGTGAAGAGGTCATCAGACATCACTAAAATTTTAATAGTTTGTGAGAGTAGAACATGTAGTAGTAGTAGTAGTAGTAGTAGTAATAGGTCAAGATCAGCGTCACCCCACTCTGAATTGTTGCCAAATTTATTCAAGATGGCGAATCCAAGACGACAGCCATAGCTGTGGCAACGTTGCAGTGATGTTGTGATGGGAAAATGGGACATTTGGGCTATCTGCACTAACCTAACTCACTTTACCTCCCCTCCCCTCCCCCTGCCCCCCTCCCCCCCTCCCCCTCTCAACCCCTCACCTGCCATATCTTCCCCTGAACCATCTGGAAATTGGCAGGAGGAAGACTCAGTCTGTGCTGGGCTGCTGGATAGCATGGATGTTAGCCTCTATTTTGCATGCATTGTTTAAATAAACAATTTGAGTTTTTACAGACAGTAGCTCCATCCAGTGTGTTCACCATGAGCTCCAGATCCAATTGACCAAGTTCACAGTATCGTCACTAAAGGCCACTGTCGTCCCTCCCCCTCTCCCCTCCCATGACGTAATCAAAGATGGTGGTCTGGGGAAAAAGGGTGAGAAAGGACTGAGTCTGTGTCTAGCTGCTGGACTGGGAGGATGGATGTAACTGTTTACTATGTTCAATGGACGAGATGTCTGTGCTGGAGAAGGAGTAGTATATCAGCATCTGAGGACTGTGTCTTCAACAAATATCAATGCTGTCGACAAATACAGACTAAGTTACACTTCACGACTCAAACTGATAAATGCGTGTGCTGTAAATGTAGAGTGTTCGCTAAAAGTTCAGCTGAAGCATGAGAGGCGAGATGTCCTCCCACTCTGGCACATGCATCCATGTGAACAACAGAGGAAATGCTGATGATGAGCGGGGGTGAATTTAATGTGTACTACATGCAAGCCCACAGCTGAGGGCTGTATCCATAGCCCCCTACACAATGACTGGAAAGAAAATATAATGCCTTTTGGCCAATAAAGGCAATGCCTTTTCTGAAATTGCCTAACACTCCACATAAGCTTTGCCCTATTCCACATGAGCTATAGGTGTCCACCCTGAGGGTTGGAGACCGACTGAACTAGTTCACAACACAACCACCAGAGTGTGCTGTGCCTCCCCCCCCCCCCCCCCCCCAGCAGCAGCTCTCCCATGATGTAGTCCAAGATGGCGAAGCAGCTCTGTGGCCCCAGCCTCGCTCAGTCAGCCAGCAGCAGCAGCAGAAGAGGAAGAAGATTAAGCTTATCCATTATGGATATTTTAGAACCCGTGACCGTTAACTGGACGTAAATATATGAAACTGCACCCAGTCATTTTATTAATAGTTATTTATTATTGCATGATCCGGTTCTAGAACCTTTTCAGTTTCATCTTCAGATGGTTTTCTAGAAGTTACTTCACTCTTTCTAGCATAATGCTCGTTGCAGGCTCTGTGACAAGAAGATGGAACCCACTTTAAAGTATCGCCGTGGCTATTGTTTACCTGTCAACATGGATGCAAAATTTTGTTTCTTACTTACTCGGACAGTATGGGCGGCTTTTTTCGTCAGTGTCCATCTGTCGGCTTCCATTTTGGTGGCCAGTTGGTACATCACTTCACATACTTTTACATAGTTCGTATTTATTTACACTGTGACAACGAAACTTAGCCAGCATCCAACTGTTGCTTGTAGCAAAGATATTGACGGAAAGATATGGAGTAGGTCAATTTTGCTTAGTCGATGTAATGGCAAATATTTTAATCAGACTGGCGGTAGCATGAGAGCACAAAATAAATAAATAAATAAACTACAGGAACAAACTTGAAGTGATCTGATTCTTACAAGTCCAAGCTTGCAGTGGCGAGCGCCAACATGTCGATCTCTGCGGTGGCCAGACTTGTAGCAACCTCAGCTGCCATCTTGTCGAGACCTGCACCGACCTCTGAACCTGCACTAGCAACAGCCTCCAGAACGTCTGACCCGTATCGAGCACGTGGGATGCTGTAGCACACGTAGCCCATTTGCTGGAGCAGCACAAGGAGCTGTTATTGTCTGTCCCACTCATCGATTTGTGTGGTGAGGACACGCAGTCTCGTCGCACGTCCCAACACATCGAACGCTGCTGGTAGTCCTAACCAACAGCTAGATACAGGACAGTACTGGTCACTGACACACGACCCATGCCAGCAGAACATCCCTTTGCTAGTGCCGGCACCCAGGGCAGATGCTGTGGATAAGAAGGTATCGAGTGTGCCCGTGCATTTTAGTTCAACATACAAATTAACACCCTTCGATGCGTTTACAATTTATATTCCCACATGTAAGCCCCAGTCACGATCTGCTTCTATACCCACGTTTAAACGTTTTGTTCCACTGGGAGTTAAAGTGCCTACTTTTGAGTTCGACTAGGACGAAATATGTCGTGCAGAGTGCTACATCGATCAGCAAATGACTACAGAGTATTTTCCAACCATACCCCCCTCCCCCCCCCCCCCCCCACCCCGGACATTCAACCTATCTGTTACAACAGTGTGACGCTGCACTGCGTGTGAAATCAGGTGATCAGTGTGTCTATCTACGGCACGCCACAGTTATGAACTTACACGACCTGGATAATGCGCTACACCCTGCATTGGAGAGCTTGAGTCATTGGTTGTCGAGCCTAGAATCCGCCTTCAATGATGTAAACTTCCCACGTCTGCATAGCGTACAAGGTGATGATTTGGAGCAGTAACTTTGTTTGCACATGAACGCAGAACCAAAAGAGAAACAGGTTAAATGTGCGTATGAAAAACCCGAGTACTGTGAGGCACCCATTGCCTTGAAAGACATATGTGCGGAATTTATTCCATGTCGAAAAGCTTTGTTTGGGAAATACTGTACAGTTGCGAAGAAGAAGATAAAGAAAGAGTCTGATGATTTTTTTTTAAATACTGCACCTGATGTATGAAATTTAAATATAGAATATATATACATACAGTCCCAGAGTGTTCGTGTTCGTGTTTTATTTCATACCTCACTCATCATAATCCAAGTACTTAACTTATTAATATGATTATTTTCAATTCTACACCTGTATGATGCCCCAAACATCTCTTCACCAGTCATTGACAAAATGAGTGATGAAGTGACTCTTCAAGGGCAAAATATATAGTTGATTTCTCTACGTAGCCAATGTAGCTAAGTTGGTTAAGTGATGCAGCTATAGTGGCTACACATACTATTACCGTCCTTACAAGTCAACTACATGCCAACTACATGTCAGTACCTGATGCAGTCAGAATCATGGCAGGGTGGGTGAAACATCATCATCACAAGGACTTTCTCATTGTAGGTCCATCCAAATAAGACTTATGTCGTCATGATGCCGGCCGCGGTGGCCGAGCGGTTCTAGGCGCTTCAGTCCGGAACCACGCGACTGCTACGGTCGCAGGTTCGAATCCTGCCTCGGGCATGGATGTGTGTGTTGTCCTTAGAACTACTTAAACCTAACTAACCTACGTTCTAGGGGAGTGATGGCCTCAGCTGCTAAGTCACATAGTGCTCAGAGCCATTTGACCATTTTACGTCATCTTGACGCTGCTAACACATGTAGATGGAGTCCGATTTGAACATGTTTCCGTATTGTCAGAAACACTACTTCAGCCCAAGTATCAGCCATTACAGGAGACATTGCGCGGTGTAAAAGGTGTTACATACACGACGTTTAGTGAAAGCAGTGATATCCTCCCACCTGAAAAAGCAGAGTCAAACACTATCTTCGTATTTGCTCTTGGTTTTCCACAGGAACATCGTCAAACTCGAAAATATTTCTGTTGCGGTCGTCATATGGGTGCTGATATATTTTATCTACGAAAAACGTATTCCATATTCCGTAAACCGTTGGTTAGGGATAATGTGAACCTCATTATAATCTTCAAACAAGACAATCTGAATTTAAAACACATTTACCATGCACATGTAGGAACTGACATGTTGTTCAATGATTTTGTAAAAATATGTGCTGATTGCTGGAATCATTCACAGTATGGGTTTCTCGTTATTGATAAAACAAGAAAACTGAATGACGGATGGTACAAGCGAAACTTCCAAGTGTTTCTGTGTATATAACCTGGTAAGACAGGTGAGTACATCATTATACGCTGCACCATGGACAAATTAGGGTACATGTCTAGCTCTCAACCCGAGCGGATGGGTGTACACAGACAGAACACTCGCTTGTACATGGATTCAAGTTATTGGGCATAAAGTTTGAGGTATGCGCAGGGAGCTAGAGCCATATTACCAGACTCTTCTGAGAATGATTTTAGCATTAAATGAGGTAGTTAATAAAGTCGGTAAGAAAGTAACCGACTTAACTGAAAAGGTCGAGGCTATAGAGGGGAAAATAGATGTAGAGGTCTTTGTTGTTGAGAAGGGGAGCAGTCAGATAATAAGAGCAACAAGAGCGGATGTGTAAAGCCTCAGGCTGTAGAGACGTCTGAGCAGTATACACCGAGATGTCAACGAAGCAGAAAGTCATTCAAGCGCGGAAAGCCATTCGAGAGAAATTACGGTTACTAAGGTTAGGGCATATGGATCGACAGCAAACACCAAGAGAGGCCTTTAAGCCGTTTACTGTACCTCACAGGCAGCTCTTGGCAAAAACAAAACCACGCGATAACGATGGTGTTGCACTGACGAATTCATTACCCGTCACGTCCCTGGTTAGATAGAACATTCGGCGGTAGCAGGGGAAGACTGTACATGTTGGGCATGCAGCCTATAAACGTAACTATGACACAACACAGATTGGTGATAGTGGTTTGAGAGGACACCTGGCTTTATAAATCTTGTTTTCCTAAGACCCACAAAAAAAACCTATAAATTATTCAGTTAATGATAGGGAAATGTACCGAGAAATACTGCATTTGACTGATGCACATAAGATCAGCAAAAATCCTGAGCAACAAGAAATATAAAACCATTATAAAATCAATACCTAATGACGAAAAGAAGAACAATAACAATAACAATAGCGGCGATGGTATTGACATAGTGCATAAAGCAGTGATTATACAGGATGAGTCACCTAACATTACCGCTGGATATATTTCGTAAACCACATCAAATACTGACGAATCGATTCCACAGACCGAACGTGAGGAGAGGGGCTAGTGTAATTGGTTAATACAAACCATACAAAAATACACGAAAGTATGTTTTTTTACACAAACCTACGTTTTTTTAAGTGGAACCCCGTTAGTTTTGTTAGCACATCTGAACATATAAACAAATACGTAATCAGTCCCGTTTGTTGCATTGTAAAATGTTAATTACATCCGGAGATTGTAACCTAAAGTTGACGCTTCAGTACCACTCTTCCGCTGTTCGATCGTGTGTATCGGAGAGCACCGAATTACGTAGACATCCAAGGGGAACGGTGATGGACCTTAGGTACAGAAGAGACTGGAACAGCACATTACGTCCACATGACCTTTTTATTGGTCTTTTTCACTGACGCACATGTACATTACCATGAGGGGTGAGGTACACGTACACACGTGGTTTCCGTTTTCAATTACGGAGTGTAATAGAGAGTGTCCCGACATGTCAGGCCAATAGATGTTCAATGTGGTGGCCATCATTTGCTGCACACAATTGCAGTCTCTGGCGTAATGAATGTCGTACACGTCGCAGTACATCTGGTGTAATGTCGCCGCAGGCTGCCACAATACGTTGTTTCATATCCTTTGGGGTTGTAGGCACATCACGGTACACATTCTCCTTTAACGTACCCCACAGAAAGAAGTCCAGAGGTGTAAGATCAGGAGAACGGGCTGGCCAATTTATGCGTCCTCCACGTCCTATGAAACGCCCGTCGAACATCCTGTCAAGGGTCAGCCTAGTGTTAATTGCGGAACGTGCAGGTGCACCATCATGCTGATACCACATACGTCGACGCGTTTCCAGTGGGACATTTTCGAGCAACGTTGGCAGATCATTCTGTAGAAAAGCGATGTATGTTGAAGCTGTTTGGGCCCCTACAATGAAGTGAGGACCAATGAGGTGGTCGCCAATGATTCCGCACCATACATTTACAGTCCACGGTCGCTGTCGTTCTACCTGTCTGAGCCAGCGAGGATTGTCCACGGACCAGTAATGCATGTACCGTAGATTCACTGCCCCGTGGTTTGTGAAACCCGCTTCATCGGTAAACAGGTAGAACTGCAACGCATTCTCTGTTAATGCACATTGACAGAATTGCACTCGATGATTAAAGTCATCACCATGTAATTGCTGATGTAGCGACACATGAAACAGGTGAAAGCGGTGACGATGCAGTATGCGCATGACACTACTTTGACTCAGTCCACCGGCTCTCGCAATGTCCTATGTACTCATGTGTGGGTTCATGGCAACAGCAGCTAACACACCAACTACACCCGCTTCTCCTGTGACGGGCCTGTTACGGACCCGTTTGCGTGCTACGACCATACCTGTTGCATACAGTTGGCGGTAGATGTTTTGCAATGTGCGGCACGTTGGATGCTCTCTGTCCGGGTACCGTTCTGCATACACCCTGCAGGCTTCAGCTGCATTTCGTCGACACTCGCCATAGATGAGTAGCATCTCCGCCTTTTCAGAGTTCGAATACACCATGATCACAGTTCCTACAACACTACACTATCACAGACGTCTGGTAACACGGTGTACTACAGTTGGTCTGCGTGCGGAGACGAATGCAGAATAACAATAGCAGCAAGCGCTACATGCGGACACTGCGACAGCTAGACCAAACCACAACAGCGCACTACAGCCACACTCGTAAACACAGTCGTCATCGTAAACATGTCCCTGCAGATGCTGCTCGCCGACCGTGGCCCGTGTTTGTTACAACACGCAACTGAACGTCGGAGGTTTCAAACGTCAACTTTAGGTTACAATGTCTCCGGATGTAATTAACATTTTACAGTGCAACAAACGGCACTGATTACGTATTTGTTTATATGTTCAGATGTGCTAACAAAACAAACGTGGTTCCATTTAAAAAAACGTAGGTTTGTGTTAAAAAACCTACTTCCGTGCATTTTTGTACGGTTTGTATTAAACAATTACACTAGCCCCTCTCCTCATGTTCGGTCTGTGGAATCGGTTCGTCAGTATTTGATGTGGTTTAGGAAATATATCCAGCGGTAACGTTAGGTGACTCACCCTGTATATATTATGACGACCCTGACGAGAGAATAGATCGACTATGGCTGCTCATGGCATCAGCTGCTGCAGGTAATACAGCTCATTCGGATGAGGCCGTTTCAATAATTTCTGAGCTTAGAGAGAGACAGAGAGAGAGAGAGAGAAAGAGAGACACCATCGAATAAGTGTGGAGACAGTAGTTCGAAAACTTCACAAAGCAGCACTCAAAGCATACCTTCGTAAGCATATTATGATTGAAGGTTTGGGTGACTTACGGCAGGCTGATCTTATAGGTATCACGGAATATTCACATGAGAATAATGAATTAAAATATATTTAAATGGTTATTCATACATACTTCTAACCTGCCTGGGCATTACATGTTAAAACAAAAACCGGTAGAAATCTCGCGAATGTGTTTGAGTGCTTGCTGCATACAGGGACGAATCGATCCCCAGACAACCTCAAAACCGATCACGGTGGAGAGTTTTACAATAGGTTTTTCAAGACCGTGATGCAGCGGTATGGAATACGTCACAACATTCACCTACCTGAAGGCAAGTATCGTGGAGCGTCTGAAAAGAACAATAAAAGGTCAAATGTGGATGCGTTTTAATCTTCGCGTATCATACATATGGACAGATATCCTCCAAGAAATAATTGCTCAGTATAATCGAACCAAACATACCACAATAAAAATCAGACGAATCAATGTTCGTGATAATGGACTCATGGATACGGTGGACTATCGCATTAAAATGCCGGATTCATGCAAACAGAAATTTAATGTAGATCATTTGTTAGGTATCTCAAAATACAAGAAAGCATTTGAGAAATCATATCTACCGAAGTAGTCAACAGAGATATTTACAGTTTGCAAAGTGCAAAGAACGAATCCTAGAACTTACATCTTGAAGGATCGTAAAGGCGAGGAAACTGCAAGTTGCAATACACCGAGGAGTTGCAGAAAAGCTCAGAACCGGATATGTTTCTCGTAGAGAGAGTCACACGACGTCGGGGAAATAGAGCACTAGTCAAATTGCATGGGTTTCATGCAGCACAAAACAGATGGATTAATGCTAACGATTTGCACACGCGCAGTCCACAACCGCCGCAGTAGCATTACATTCGTGCTAGGAGACGCATTATAGGAGGGGTGGTATTTTAGACAAGACAAACTGCCACTGGTATTACACATTCCGGGGTATAACTACTACCACTTGATGGAAGCCACAGCCATCGGGAAAGGACTATACTTGAAATCGTACAGGAAAGGGCTTGGTGTATCCATAAATTAAAGAAAAGCCCGTTAGCAGTCCTACCAGATCACAAATGCTGATCTTCTTCAGTTTGTTAGAAAAAATTCAACATTCCGAGATAGTCTTCGGTAATGTATACCGAATAAACACATCATACAATGTGGAAAACTGGTGAATATGCCATTGTAAATTTAGATGTTGCTGAAGGTCCTGGCACCCACTGGGTGTCACACTTCATGATAAATGGGGATACGTCTACTATTTGGGCCCATTTGATGACCTGCAACAGCCAGAATAATTACAGCGATACTTCACTCACAGAAGACGTGCGCTCTACAATTATCGGAGCTATCAAGACTTTAATACATACCTCTGCGGACATCTGTGCATCATGTTTCTCTTGACATTTACAAAGAAAGAGAAGCATGCTATATAAGAAGGAGCTTTAAACATTCCTTCATCAGTTGAGGTTCAGATGCAATGTCGTACACTTTGACGTTAAAAGAACGACCACCTGTACTGCGTGCAGATTACTTCCCTCCAGTTGATTTGAGCATTGGTGTACCAAGTATTGCACTGATTGGACTGGAGAAACACAACAGCATCCCAAATATCACTGAGACCAACAACAAACTACATGTGGATATTGATGGAGAAAAAGGCATTGTGGAAATAGAACCGGGCGCATACGATGTCGACGATTTAAACGAAGTCTTAAAACAGTGTGGAAAAGTTATTGAGCTAAATGCAAACATCAGTACACTTAAATATGAAATAAGGACTGTAAATGCAACGATTGACTTTAACCAGAAACGTTCAATAGGGCCTATGGAGTTTCACAAAATGACATCTTTTGGAGAAGGATCCAAGTAAATATTCCAAGTCAGATCAGGCTGTGGATATACTGCCCGTCAGCACAATCGGAGTCCAGTGTAACGTTGCAGCGAACTCATATCTCAACGACAGTCTGATTCTTACTATTTACGGATTCTTCCCCTGAGTTGCAACAAGGTACAAGATTGTTGAAACTCCTTCCGATGGAATATACCTTCCAGTGACAGTTCAGACACTGGACAATTTGGAGTAGCGTATTGTGATCCAGAATAATCAACTTGTTGACTTTTGTGGCGAGGAAATCATTGTACGATTACATCTAAGGCAGGATGGGCGTGTGGTATGAAACCACTGCACGCAATCCATAGCACGTCACTTCGCTGCCGAACCGCAAAGTGATAACACGTGCGAACTACGAGTTTCTTAAATCAGTTCGCTTGAAACCTCGCAATGATGACCTCACTCAGTATAACCAGTTCAGTAGAGTATGATGAGCGAATTATTACGTCAGGAATACTTCTCGCGTAAACCTTACACTTCAACCACATTTAACAAGAATGATGAAATTAGAATTGTCCTCCAGCACCAAGAAGCGCTGACGCTTCATATATTTGGAGGGGTCATTCAATGAAACCGACGGCGGATACAGTGGGAGCCAAGCTTACACGTAACGCCTTAGCATCCCTGTTCCAAGAGATACGCTATGAACTCAACTGGTCTGAGATCGGCCGTACACACAATGTGGCATAAGGTCAACCCTTAAGACATACGTCCCTACATCAACCACGGAGTTCAACGCTTTAGAAAATGCGGGATGATTCATAGACGATCACGATCCGGGGGATAGAGCAGTTGCAGAGAGAGTACAGGCGATTTACTGCATGCATTCCTCCAAAAATGCTTATGGGCTACTTTTAGGACATGAGGCAGATTACTATAAATGCTAAACAGGAACTAATTCTGGTACGGGGTGCGACGGATATTAACTCATATATTAAAGGAGCTCAAGAGGAGAATATGATCACAATTAGCAAGATAATGTGGAATATACCCCACATCATTGTATCAGACGAGGAGCGTTTGAAGCTTTTAAAAGACCCGAATTCCGGTACATTTCTATCACTAACATTTGTCTCTTGGGAGGTTTTCCAGTAACCAGTGTTACCGACAGCAAGCAGAGAAACATGAGGTATTAAAACCTGTTCACATCTACAGACATCTAGATTCATCATACTTGATTTTCAGACTGACAAAAGCGGGAATATATCAAATGATTCCACTGCATTCGGCAACTGCAAGTCAACTAACGCCAGAGTCTGCCTGACTTCAGAATGACAAGGAATTAGAATTCAGAAAGCGGGCGTAACTAGGTGGATATTTAACTTTAATATAACTATACTGACGTGAGGTCTGGAACATGACAAGGAATTAGAATTCAGAAAGCGGGCGTAATTAGTTGGATATTTAACTTTAATCCATTAATGATGAACGTCACTCTTGACGGTACATGATTCACAATATTATCGGTTCAGAATAGTAACTGAATATGGCGCCTTCCTAGGTCGTAGCAAACGACGTAGCTGAAGGCTATACTAAACTGTCGTCTCGGCAAATGAGAGCGTCTGTAGTCAGTGAACCATCGCTAGCAAAGTCGGCTGTACAACTAGGGCGAGTGCTAGTGAGTCTCTCTAGACTAGACCTGCCGTGTGGCGACGCTCGGTCTGCAATTCGCTGATAGTGGCGACACGCGGGTCCGACATATACTAACGGACCGTGGCCGATTTAAAGGCTACCACCTAGCAAGTGTGGTGTCTGGCGGTGACACCACAAATTACTTCTAGACCAGATGTATTTAAATCTTCTGCAAATTTCCCGGGAAACACTGCCATGTCTGCTCTAGTTATACAAGACCGTGTGATCAACTACTGCCCACTCACAGGCGTTGTGCAACGAGCTGTATAAATGAGCAGGTGCTGTGCCATACCTAGACCATTCCACAATGGCATCCGAAGGCGTGAACATCATTGCAGACACTCAGGGTTTCTATGATGGTGAGCGTAGACAGTTCATATTTAAAGATGTTGCACTCTTAGTGTACAGAGAAGATGCAGTAATAATAGAGGCATTCTCAGCAAACAAAGGGCACCGAGGTCTTTCAAGGATGTGAAGTGCGTTGGAACTGATCCTAGCATACCATATAAAGATACGGTGATGTCGCTTCGACTATTCAGCCACACAGATACCATCATCTATGTGAAGGGGTAAGAGAAGATCTCATGGATGCATCGAATCCTCAGGTTTGTTGCTCTTCAAGACCTGTAATTCTACGGGTGCCCTGCTCTCCATTGACTCAAGAACAAGAAGAAGAAGAAGAAGATGATGATGATGATGATGATGATGATGATGATGTGTTTGCTTACGCAAATGTAAAATTACTTTTAAGCTGGATGAGAAATAAATGATTTTTTACTTTACAACCTCTGTGTTCTTTTTTCAACCCTGTTCCAGCTTTAACTGTTCATTTTTAACCAGATACTACGTCTGTGAGTTTCTTCAAGCACCAGAGATATAATTTTATACATGTCTGTTGTGTGTCTTTGGAAGTGGACACCGTCACATGCCTCCTACTCCCATAACCCAATTCGTGCTGCACGATAGACGTAATTCCACACAGCCATTCTGTATATTTTGTTATCTTCCATCTTAAACTTCACCTCCTTAACAGCACTCATTTTCAGCAAAACTAATGTCATTTGTGAACAGACAGCCTTATATATCTTTATATATATAATTCTACTGTACGTTTGTATGTCACTGAACTCCTCTTAAACGGCTAGACCGATTTGAATGAATTTTTTTGTATGCTTTTGGGTGGCACCCTGGATGGTGTAGATTCACAAATCAGCCCAGCAGTTGGCACTGCAGTCGTTATCTAGGTTATTTATCTATACTGCAACTAAACAGCTGGATCGACTTGAATGAATTTTTGTGTATGTATTCAAGTGGGGGCCTCGAAAATTTACATTCTTAAATCAGCACGGTAGGTGGCGTTGTATTTTTGTGTGCAATATTGAGGGTATTGTATTCAGATATAAGTTATGTGTATAGGATTTCGTTCATTTTTCGACATTTTAATTTGTGTGTATTATATTGTGTGTGTTTCGTTATTTTGTGTGGCGTGCGTACTGTAAGACCTTCGGTACACACACCATCAGATTATTTGACTTGTCGCTCTAACGAAGTAGGCGAGTATCAGCAATATGTTTCGTGGTCTTATCGTGGCGTGTTTATCTTCTGCCGTTAGGTCAGACGATAGAAATCCACTTGCACGCTTAGAGTAGCAGATTGACGGTGACCAACTTGAAACAGAAATTGACTAATTTTCACACACATTTATTAAAATAATAAAAAGCATGAAATTACTCAACTTGATTCTAGATGCTGTTTACAATTGACAATCTGAATTTCCTTTGGTCTTGGTACGTTAATCTTATTCTCACATATCTCTGATACTTGACAAAGTATCATTTATCTTCATGGCTAGGTACAGGAATATGGTAATCTTATTAGGTACAGACTGAAAATTGACTATAGACTGGTACAGACAAATGCAGACTGATGCAGATTGACTAATCGGAGCTCTGTACACTCGTTATAATACCTCGAGCGTTCAGGTATCACTGCACGAGTGTGATCCGCGAGGAGGAAAGGTTCTACGTTGTGTAACAGTTCTGAGACTAAATGTAACTGGGTTTTCTATTTTGATGCTAGTCAATTGTCAGGATGAGCATTCTAAAGCATTATGTCAGGGTGAAAATACTAGATAAATTAGTTTTTCTCTCTTAACAACATGTGGGCAGGGTGGGTTCTTCCTTGGCTCGGGTATGAGGTAGAATGAAACAGCATGTTTACATAAGATAACTTTTATTGAAAGTTTCGTACAACTGTATCTTACTGGATGTTCTGGTTCGGAGAGCGGCAGCCGTGTCGTTTGCGTAGCCTTCTGCTGCGGCAGCGGCGTCTGATTACGCGTAGCGGTGTGTGTCTCGTGTCGCCGTCTCGCCCAGCTGACTGGTGACGCGCAGCGCGAGGTGGCCCGTTTAATTATTGCGAGCGAAGTCGTGCATCGGATGGTGATACCTTGGATGTGGAGTCCCAGTGTTTCTCTTCTCTAAGCGGCCGCGTGTGTTGTGCGTCGGCCAGCGGAGCGGTGCGGCGGGGGAAGGCCAGTGTCCTGGACTCGAACCACGGACTCCCGCTTGCCAGTCTTCGGCTGTCACATCTTCATCCCAGCTCGCAGGTGACTGCTGATGTGAGGCCGTCACCTTCCCGTCCTCACGAGTCACCCGGGTATGTAAAAATCAGACTTCAAATACCTTTTAACTTCTGTCTTTTGGCGCTGAGGCTGCTGCTTGCTATTCCATTACAGCGGCGGACTTTGTGTGTCTGTGCATGATGTAGTCGCTTCTTGCATGACGGTCTTCAGCACCGAAACTGACTTAAAACAACTGCTACGCTTCTTCACTTCTTCGTCGCTCGTCTCCGTCTTCGTCTCCGTCTCTCGTCTCCGTCTTTCGGGCCCACTGCGACTCGCGTATTTATTCACTTCAGTTTACTGAAGGTAAACGACTTCACGGTCATTGCCTCTTCTGTCACGTTGAAAAGCTTCTCGAAGAATCTTCTTAATGTTGGTCATTGGCTCTTGGAATGTAGGCGAGGGCCTTCAATCACATGTGACGACTGAGAAACACGTGAGCTGGTCATTGCCTCTTCTGTCACGCTGAAAAGCTTCTCAAAGAATGTTCTTAATGTCGGTCATTGGCTCTTGGAATGCAGGCGAGGGCCTTTGCTCACATGTGACAACTGAGAAACACGTGAGCCAGTCAGGCGATGCCCTGATGGCTGAATCGACAGCGCCCGCTTATGTGGAACTTGCTGACTTCACGGTCATTGTCTCTTCTGTTCTGCTGTTTTGCCTGCTGTTCGCCAGTATGTAACTCTCTAAACTAAACCAAGTTTTTCATTTATATTCTAATTTCGAGTTCACTTTGATTTCACTAATTTATTTACTTAAGTACCACTCAACAGTTAGTAGTAATCTCATTGGCTGCGTTACATATTAATACGTGGATCAGCGGAAGCAGAATCTGGTCCGTATCTAAGGCAGCGCCATCTCATAGTGCAGAGACGGACGAGCACTGCGCCTGCGTTGTTGTGCTTAGCAGGGCGCGCTCTAGTGGGAAAGTTGTGTACATGCTGACTACATGGAACTATGTACACAACATTTAGACAGTTTAATTTTTTTGTGCGGTGTCTTTTGATATTTCAGGTGTCGCATTTCAGTGAATATTAAGTGTATTATATTCACAAATTAGTTACATACCAGTACATAAAACAATGCCACGCCTTCGTGAACGAGGAGGAAATATTGGCCGACGGAATTCACAATTAGTCCAGAACCGTCGGTTAAATAGATCGGCAGAAGATCAATTGAGGGACAATGAAAATTTGAGAAACCAGGCTGCAGTCAGACGTGCTGATGAAAGTCAAGAGCAACGCAACGAACGCCTTCAAGCTAATGCATTGAGACAAAGACTGGCCCGTCATTGAGTCACTGACACATTCAGAACACGTAAGCAACAGCGTTTGCGAGTGTATCCCGCATTGGCACGTGCATCACTTCTTCGCCTTGCGTTTGAATGTGAGTCGGACATAGACTATTCGTTACATTCACAAATTGTAATTGGTGCTATGAAGAAACAATGCCATCACTGTCATGCATTCAAAAACAAAGGTCAATTGATCGGTTTCTGCTGGGGGTCTGGAAAAGTTTTATTGCCACCACTGAATTCGCCGCCAGAAACATTGAAAACACTACTGGCTGGAGCTACACCTCAATCTAAATTGTTTTTGCGAAAAATTCGCACATTCAATTCGTGCTTTCAGATGACTTCATTTCGAGCAACAAAAATCGTTCAGAATGAGGATGGTTGCAATTTTCAATGCCAAATTTTCATGGCCAAGTGTATCATCAAATTAGATCTTTAATGCCGGTGCCTGATACCGATTCACAATTTCTGCAAATCTACTTCATGGGTGATGAGGAGCAGCAACTAAACGCACGCTGCCAGTACAACCATATCGAGCAGACGGAGGAGCGAGAAATTGTGGGTATTTTAGAACCGTTTTTACAGAATCACAACCAGTTGGTCCAGTCGTTCAACACCGTTTCAAACAGACTGCAAAACAACAGCTATAGGATCGTCATCAAAGCAGGCAAAGTACCATCTGGGCGGCACGCAGGCCGATATAATGCACCGACCATTAATGAAGTTGCAGTTGTTATGGTTGGCGACGCATTTGAACGTCGAGATGTGTGAATCCAACGCAGAGATAACACATTGCATATGACTGAAGACAGTCATCGCTCTTACGACGCTTTGCAATATCCATTCATATTTTGGGAAGGAGAAGATGGATATCATTTAAATATCAAACAAAGAAATCCAGCAACAGGTACAATGTACACATGTCATTACCTAATATTTTATTTTTATGCACGATTAATTTCATTTTGTCTTAATGAGATTTTTACTTGCATGTGCAGAAACCAGCAAGAAGAGAGCACAATGAACTTCTACGCGTATCGGTTGATGATTCTTGCCAATGAAGACAGTAATATTCTCCGATGCCACCAGGTGTTTCATCAATATATCGTTGATATTTATGCGAAAACTGAAAGCGAGCGATTACAATGCATCAGGTATAATCAAGCGAAACTTCGAGCTGAGGAGTACATTCACTTCCGTGATGCTATTGTTGGTAACGTAGATGGAGTAACTAATATCAACGACATCGGTACTTCATATATTCTTCCATCATCATATATTGGTAGCCCACGTCCTATGAAAGAATATATTCAAGACGCCATGACTTTTGTGCGCGCGTACAAATGACCAGATTTGTTCATTACATTTACGTGTAATCCAAAAAGGGATGAAATTAAAATTTCGTTATTACCAGGTCAAACTGCAATAGATCGGCACGATATCACTGCACGTGTCATCAGACAAAAGTTAAAATCGTTGATGAACTTGATTGCACATTCCTCTGTATTTGGCAAAACACGTTGTTGGCTGTACTCTGTTGAATGGCAAAAACGAGGTTTGCCATACGCGCATATTTTGATTAGGTTGGTCGACAAAATATAGTCTGAAGAAATTGATAAAATTATCTCAGCAGAAATTCCTGATCGGAATATCGATCAAGAATTGTATGAGATTGTTATCGCTAACATGATCCATGGTTCAAAAATCAAATGGCTCTGAGCACTATGGGACTTAACATCTATGGTCATCAGTCGCCTAGAACTTAGAACTACTTAAACCTAACTAACCTAAGGACATCACACAGCACCCAGTCATCACGAGGCAGAGAAAATCCCTGACCCCGCCGGGATTCAAACCCGGGAACACGGGCGCGGGAAGCGAGAACGCTACCGCACGACCACGAGCTGCGGACCATGATCTATGGTCCATGCGGTGCTATAAACATGACGGCGCCGCGCATGGACAATGGAAAATGTACCAAACGTTTTCCAAAAAATTGTATAAATGATAAATCACTAATATCGATGGCTTTCCATTGTATCGTCGTGGAGACACTGACTATGGTGGTCAATCACATCAATTATGCATGCCAAAAGGTACAGCAGTTGACACTGACAATCACTGGGTGGTTCCGTATTCACCATTGTTGTGTAAAATCGAGGAAGCACACATAAACATTGAGCTCTGCAGTTCGGTGAAGTCCGAAAATACATATGCAAATATGTCCATAAGGGCAGTGATATGGCTATATTTACTGTTCACAATGTTAACGAAAATATGAAATAACACTGTATCAAATGGGCCGATACATCAGCAGCAATGAAGCAGTTTGGCGTATTTTGGGTTTTCCGATACACGAAAGAGACCCTGCTGTTATACATTTGGCCGTGCACCTTGAAAATGGACAGCGAGTTTATTTCACGGAAGAGACTGCTCTACAACGTGCATCAATTGCCCCAAAAACCACATTAACTGAGTTTTTCGAACTATGCAACCGACCAGGTATTCCCAGTCAATTCGCAAAGACATTAATGTATATTGATGTGTCACGATATTTCACATGGATCAAACAGTCAAAAAAGTGGGAACCCCGAAAGCGAAGTGTTCCGGTTGAAGGATACAACGACATATTTATGGGAAATACATTAGGCCGATTATACACAGTCCATTCAAAGCAACGCGAATGTTTCTTCTTGGGTTTACTGTTGGTTAATGTTCCTGGACCGACGTGCGTACAGTCATGTCATTTTGTACGACAAATATCATGATGCGTGTCGCGATTTATATTTGCTGGAAGATGACAACCATTGGGATATTATACTTGCAGATGCAGCAATGAGTTCCTCTCCTCATAAAATTCGCAAATTATTCGCCATATTATTCACGACATGTTTTCCATCTCAAGCTTCTCTCCTCTGGGACAAATATGAAGATTCCATGAGCGACGACATTCTGCATCGCATTCGGTTCAAATGGCTCTGAGCACTATGGGACGTAACATCTGTGGTCATCAGTCCCCTAGAACTTAGAACTACTTAAACCTAACTAACCTAAGGACATCACACACAACCATGCCCAAAGCAGGATTCGAACCTGCGACCGTAGCAGTCGCGCGGTTCCGGACTGAGCGCCTAGAACCGCTAGACCACCGCGGCCGGCATCGCATTCGGATCGCTGATCAAGATCCCAATATCGGTTTTTCGCCGGAAATATATAACGAGGTACTAATTAAGATTGAAGTTATTTGCATTCCGATTTCGAATATGCCACTCATTCAGTTTGATATGTAACCGCCCAGCAACAGACATCATGAACAGCGAGGTTCAGCGCGAACAACGGTTCAATATGGTCTCTTTAGCTACTTTCGTTGAAAATAATGAGCAACTACTCAGTGATGAACAAAAGAATGTATACGATCAAATTAGTCAATTGCAGCAGAACAAGGTGGATTATTTTTTTTCTTTTTCTTTTTTTTTTAAACGTACCAGGTGGCAAAGTTTTGCAAAAATGCAAAATTATTATCTGGGATGAATGCACTGTGGCCCACAAGCATTCACTTGAAGCTCTCGATAGAATGATGAAAGATCTAAATAATAACACCAGGCTTTTCGGTGGTGCCTTACTGCTTCTGTCCGGTGATTTTAGACGACATTGCCGGTCATTCCACGCGCTACATATGCGGATGAAAGTAACACATGTATAAAACAATCTTATTTATGGTGAAATGTCAGTACATTACGTCTTAACACAAATATACGTGTTCAGCTGCAAAACGATCGCTTGGTACTATCATTCTCGGATTAATTGCTCAACACTGTAAATGGAGCAATATCATTGCATGGAGACACACAATGCGTCAAATTGCCAGACAGTTTCTGCAACATGGTAGATACGAAAGATGCCTTGATTGAAAGAATATGGCCGGCCGCTGTGGCCGAGCGGTTCTAGGCGCTTCAGTCCGGAACCGCGTTGCATGGAAAAACACAGTGCGTCAAACTGCCAGACAATTTCTGCAACATGGTAAATACGAAAGATGCTTTGTTTGAAAGAATATGGCCGGCCGCTGTGGTCGAGCAGTTCTAGGCGCTTCAGTCCGGAACCGCGCTGCTGCTACGGTCGCAGGTTCGAATCCTGCCTCGGGCATTGATGTGTGTGATGTTTTCAGGTTAGTTAGGTTTAAGTAGTTCTAAGTGTAGGGGACTGATGACCTCAGATACTAAGTCCCATAGTGCTCAGAGCCATTTGAACCATTCTTTTTAAAGAATATTTCCAGATTTACAAGCTGATTATATTAATGATGTGTGGCTGCGTGAACGAGGTATTTTAGCCGCAAAAAATATCGATGTTGCTGCTATTAACTTCAAAACACAACAGTCATTGCCCGGCAATGAGATACTGTTCAAATCGATCGACGCTGTTACCGATCCTGACGAAGCAGTCACCTATCCTGTTGAATTTTTGAATCCGCTGGATTTACCAGGAATGCCACCACATAACTTGCGATTAAAAATTGGCTCACCTATCGTTTTGCTTCGGAATTTTAATGCACCTAAGCTATGCAACGGTACAAGATTAGTCATAAAAAAATTATGGGCAACGTTCTTGAAGCTACAATTTTGAACTGCAAATTTGAAGGTGAAGTTGTTCTTCTGCCACGAATCCCAATGATCCCTTCAGACTCGCCCATTCCTTTCAGACGTCTGCAATTTCCAATTCGCTTGGCATTTGTCATGACTATTAATAAGTCACAAGATCAAACAATGTCGATTTGTGGGTTGGATCTAGAAAATCCGGTCTTTTCATATGACCAATTATATGTGGCGTGTTCTCGCGTTGGAAAACCGTCAAATTTATTCATTTATACTCCTCAAGAATTGACTAAAAATATTGTTCATCAACTCGAATTAAGATAAAATTAAACAAATTGATGTTATTTCAAAATCAAAAATAATGAAATTATTATATTACTTGTCTTTCATGTCATGCTTTGTTTAATATCCTAATCGCTTGAAATATCATGCAGGACTACGTCCGTCGGGTCCGCTAGTATATATATATATATAACGCTACAGGGGACAGGATTTTTGTAAATAATAACAACAAAGACTTATAGTGACGAATTTTTTTCCTTTATTCAGTTGACACAAATACAACATACTTCTTGAGGTACAATATAATTCTTAAGGTACAATGTAGTTTTTGAGGTACAATTTCACTCTCCTATTCCAGTGCAGATACTTTTACCTTACACGTTACAACAGTCAAGAATATTTTTTTACAATTTTTTCCCCACTATCATTGGAATTTTTTTTAATCTACGCTAAAAATTAATGTGGAGATAGTTTCTTTACTACAACTAAATTCCACAGTCCCAGTAACATAGCTTTTACAGTAATTCTGATCGGCTGTGCTCACTTAGACTCTAAATTGAACTGCTCCAATAGCAAAGATTTTTACAATAACAGTGCTAATGGACTCAGAGCTACATACACATATATACACTTAAAAACTATTCTAACTTAGATGGCTAACGGAAGATGAAAAACCTAAAAAATTATTCCATTTACCAGACGCACATGGTGCTTAGAAATATATGTTCACAGGCTGCACATGCATTGCATACGAAGAAATAAATAAATATACAATTATTTTTTTCTGTTTATGCTTTTTAATATTTTTGTGTAGGCTTTTTAAACTTTTTTCTTTCACACACATGGTGTGCATATAAATACATTTTTCTTTTACTTTTTTTATCTTTTTTTCCACACGTGGCCCATGTGTGTATATACACTTGAATACAGTATACACAAATATTTATATGACACACACACATAAAATTACTTACAGTATGAAAAAGGGTTCTACTACTACTCTGCAGACACACTCTCTCTCTCTCCCTCCCTCATTCTCTCACTCTCACTCAGAGTCTACCATCCCTTCTCTTGCTAAACATGAGTAGTGTGTGAGTCTAGGAGAGTTTCAGTCGCCTCATCACAAATGAACCTTTAATCATCATGATGTGACAGCCAATTTTAGACTACACCACAGAGTACACCTCATGTGCTCTCGACTGGATACTGGTCTGTCATACCATAGGAGGCGGCTGTAGTGAAGCACCATGAACACCACTGCACATCCTTAGCCCACCTCTGGGTAGCACCTTCCAATGGGCCGGTCGGAGTGGCCGAGCGGATCTAGGCACTACAGTCTGGAACTGTGCGACCGCCACGGTCGCAGGTTCGAATCCTGCATCGGGCATGGATGTATGTGGTGTCCTTAGGTCAGTTAGCTTCAAGTAGTTCTAAGTTCTAGGGGACTGATGACCTTACAAGTTAAGTCCCATAGTGCTCAGAGCCACTTGAACCATTTTACACCTTCCAATGCGGGAATGCATGCATGTTTGATCACAGATCTACAAACATTTGGCAATCCATTCGCCTCGTCCTTCATAAGGCTGATAACCTTCTTATTCTGTGGGACATCAGTTTAGGGGTGGATCCTTCTTGTGGAACTCGTTGCTCTAGACACAGCAGGAAATAGGCGTGTGCATCATGCAAACTAATAGGGTATGTGAGTTCTGCCTCCACCACATACCCTACATCAGAATCAGCTGCCACACCCCCCATGATTTTTCCATGTAATCCCTTGCATTCGTCTTCGGCCACCCATCGAACCTCACCAATCGGCAATGATTGCTGCATGGCGTGCCCATATAAGTTAATTATGCCCAGATACATTATGTAACTTGAATCAAGGAATATATTGAACATGTCACTCATCCGTGAGCTGTTTGCCAATGTGTCCATAGGCACGTGAAGGCAAAGTCCCCCCATGGATCCCACGCTCAAAGAAAAGAATCATGTCAGTATTGGTCAATAATTCGACACTGCACTTCGTTTTCTTGAGCACTGCGTCCCAGGACGACCCAGGTGCCGTGTAATAAAAGACGGAATTCAAACAGCATGTGACAATGCATAGACTACAGAATTTCTCAAAAACTTCTGCAAGCAATCACACAGTTGTGTCCACGTAAAGTTGTACGTACTCTCCTAAAGTGGATATTTTGAATTCCTACCAGACATTTATGGCATGCTCACACGATCCTGTACAGCCATGCGGAAAAAGATGCATGTATGATTTCAGAATCACAACGGAAGGTCTTTGAAAAGAATAAAAAACATTGTCGCTATGTTTCTTTTTTTTCAAAACAGACAACAGGCATAGTGGAAAGAACCGCTATTGTTAACAAATACTCGGGTATCACTTGATAAGGGCGTGCAGGACATGAAGTTTCACATGGACAGCTCGTGTATCGGCGGAGTCTCCGAGTATAGGAGCGAAACATGAATGCAATAGGCGAGAAGGAAAATAGTTTCCACCACAATACGCTTCTCAAGCTTTGTTGGACCAAGAAACGAAGCAAGTAGTACAACAATCAACAGCCGGCCGAAGTGGCCGTGCGGTTAAAGGCGCTGCAGTCTGGAACCGCAAGACCGCTACGGTCGCAGGTTCGAATCCTGCCTCGGGCATGGATGTTTGTGATGTCCTTAGGTTAGTTAGGTTTAACTAGTTCTAAGTTCTAGGGGACTAATGACCTCAGCAGTTGAGTCCCATAGTGCTCAGAGCCACAACAATCAACATTGGCCGCTACAACTTGTGGTAGGGGATGAACGCAAGATGCAGTGAGGGGAACAAAAAAAATATACAGACCGTGGCCATGGGTAGAAGGGGAAAGGTGTCTTCAGACCAGGGTCATGTATAGACAGATCACTTCCTGTTCTGTCGGCCTAGAAGAGCTTTTTAGTGAGCACTTGCGTTCACAGGTTTCGAAAATTTCATAACATCTCCGGAGTGGACATCAGGGATTTCGAACCGAGTTAGTTACCTTCTGCGTAACAATTTAAAGAGGGCAGAACTGTACACGTCGCTAAGACAAAGAGAGTAGACATTGCCAATAATTTAGCTAGGAAAAAACACAGTTTTTCGTCTCACGAAAACTCTGGGCAGCTTCCGACTGCTGATTCAGTCAAGGCCAGAACAGTATTGAGGTTGACAGGCGCGCGCATCGTCGACGCGCTGCCACTGCCGACCACAGCAGCCGCCAACAAAGCACATTAAATATCGCGTTTGCTCAGGTGCTCAGTAAGGGAGTCACTAACATGTGTGTGCTCTTCAGTTCTGTTGGATATTAGAATTGTGTTGCGTATCTTCTTCTCATTCCCTCGTATTAATGCTAGCCGCTTATCGCTTGTGTGTTCATAGGGGATAAAACTAGGGAAAACTAGTAGTAAATATACGTTATTGTTCAGCTAAAATACCGTAGACAATAAGTCATATTGAAGTGTTGTGAATGTAATATTTTGGACGGTAAATTGTTTCGTGATCATATTATTGTAAGTTACGCTAGGGGTTCCTTCCTCATGTAGGAACGCTTTTGAAAGATTGTATGTGTTCACGTTTGTCACGATTAATTTCATTCAGTTTGTGACTTCATTGCCAGGATATTCGTAAGTATAGAGGATTTTCCAACGTTATCAACTACACACTTGAACCCAATATGTATGGTGATTCTGTAATAAAAAGTGTTCGTACAGGTAAGAATTCGTATAGGTTTGTGTGTTTTCGATTAGAGTCTACACCTTACTCACTGAAATATTTTAGAGCACGTATGACGACTGCTATTGTGATGTCTAATCGTGACTTCACCCGGGATCTCCGTACCTTGCAGGGCCTGGGTTCACAGGCACTTGAGTTCTGCCAGATATCTCCATGTGTGGCAAGTGAGGAGGACGGGTCATAACGACCTGGGGAGTACATCAGTAAGTAGTTGTGTATTTACCTCATCATTGCTAGACAGTAGTGTATTTCATACATCATTTTTCACTACCTCATTCGGGACATACAAAGTCACATTGTTTAACCCTTATTAAGCTCAGATAACGTGAGAACGAGGAAATAGTGTTTACGTAGTGTTTATTTCGTTCGCAGACCAAATGCTCAAAAATATTCCAAGTAGATCAGCACGTAACTTCCTGTCATACAGCAAAGACTCAACTACAGAAAGAGGCAATAATGCAATGTGTTCAATCAATTGTTAGCGAAGTACCAACTAAGCGAATGCAAAATCCTTATATTGTGACACTTCGAGAGGAGCAATCGTCGATATCACCACACGGGCTCTCCACAGTTGGTAGCAGAACCGACCGCAAGCTCGCGGGATCCTGTGGAGCCAGTGGAGCGCGCCCGCTGCGCCACGGCTTCAGCAGCTCAGCACCAGGAGCGCCCTCTGGAGCTGCAGTGCAGCACGGCCGGCGGCAGCGACTCAGCCCCACTCCCACACCGCATTTCGTGCTGTAGTGTCGGGATCCTCGTCCTAGTTGACACTGTAATAGCTGGACTCTTTTTCTTACTGCACTAACTGTAGATCTTCGTACGTTTGGAAAAACCCAAGTCAAGTCAATTTTGTGCTTATTGTGTTAACTTGTTCGCTAATCATTTCCGGTCCAGTCCAGCTTTCCTACGACGGCAGTTGCAGCACCACTCATAAGCCCACCTCTCCTTATGTGTACAAAACAAAAGCCTCAAGGATAGGTGTGTCTCTAGGCGAAACTACTGACTGCACGGGTTGATATACTGCAAATTTAATAGCTGGAAAATTAAGTGACGACAGATCGCGACAAGCTCATCTAGTGTGCTGCAAAATTTAGCAAACAGCAAACGACTGTACAAAGGACATTTAGTTCACAGGTGGATGTGTGGGTCGTTGTAAACAGAAAAAAATTGAGTAGTCTATCAACGTTTTGGTAATCTGAGGTATTGTTTCGATCGGTAAGAGTCGGTAGACTTTGTGGCTGCTACATGTCTTTGTTAGGTAGTAACAGTGGTTTATTTCAAAGAGAACATTATTTGAGCGTCACCTACTTTTAGTGTGCGCTTGCACTTCAGCTTATTAGTTCAGAGTTCAGTGCGATATTTCTGTGCTACTGCGGATCATCGCCACAAAGCGAATGTTGTCAGTACTGCAAAAAGTGATGGAATTTGATGCTCCCTGCGCAACCCCTCCCCCATCTTTCAAAATTCCTTGTGCTTCTACCCCTCTAACCAATGAGTAAGGAAGCTGTGTTTGCTAAAATGTTGTATATTACAATGCAGCAGTAATATGATGCTACTGTTAAGGTATGTTGTGGCTAGTAAGCTTAAACAAAAAAGCGTTATTATTGTTCAGTGAACTTGCCCTGTATATGATGAAGGCCGAAAAAGCAACTAAAATATTTACAGTAATCTAAAGGTCATTCCACGGTTATTCCATGTGCTGCATCGTGCAACTGAAACAGTACGTCCAAACTATGACATTGTTAGTACCCTTATAACGTCTATAAAGAAGGTAAATACACGCATAGACCACAAACGTTTGCTACTTTTGCTAGCACTAAACATATCATATGCTGATTTTTTTTCCATTAAACATATTCTTGAACACACCTGCCCACATTGCCTAATTTGGACTCATACTGTCAGATTCCCCCCATGAATCTTGGACCTTGCCGTTGCACACCTGCCCACATTGCCTAATTTGGACTCATACTGTCAGATTCCCCCCATGAACCATGGACCTTGCCGTTGGTGGGGAGGCTTGCGTGCCTCAGCGATACAGATGGCCGTACCGTAGGTGCAACCACAACGGAGGGGTATCTGTTGAGAGGCCAGACAAACATGTGGTTCCTGAAGAGGGGCAGCAGCCTTTTCAGTAGTTGCAGGGGCAACAGTCTGGATGATTGACTGATCTGGCCTTGTAACATTAACCAAAACGGCCTTGCTGTGCTGGTACTGCGAACGGCTGAAAGCAAGGGGAAACTACAGCCGTAATTTTTCCCGAGGACATGCAGCTCTACTGTATGATTAAATGATGATGGCGTCCTCTTGGGTAAAATATTCCGGAGGTAAAATAATCCCCCATTCGGAACTCCGGGCAGGGACTACTCAAGAGGACGACGTTAACAGGAGAAAGAAAACCGGCGTTCTACGGATCGGAGCGTGGAATTTCAGATCCCTTAATCGGTCAGGTAGGTTACAAAATTTAAAAAGGGAAATGGATAGGATAAAGTTAGATATAGTGGGAATCAGTGAAGTTCGGTGGCAGGAGGAACAAGACTTTGGTCAGGATAATACAGGGCTATAAATGCAAAATCAAATAGGGGTAATGCAGGAGTAGGTTTAATAATGAATAAAAAATAGGAGTGCGGGTTAGCTACTACAAACAGCATAGTGAACGCATTATTGTGGCCAAGATAGACACAAAGCCCATGCCTACTACAGTAGTACAAGTTTATATGCCAACTAGCTCTGCATATGATGAAGAAATAGATGAAATGTATGACAAGATAAAAGAAATTATTCAGGTAGTGAAGGGAGACGAAAATTTAATAGTCATGGGTGACTGGAATTCGTCAGTAGGAAAAGGGAGAGAAGGAAACATAGTAGGTGAATATGGATTGGGGGGAAGAAATGAAAGAGGAAGCCGCCTTGTAGAATTTTGCACAGAGCAATACTTAATCATAACTAACACTTGGTTCAAGAATCATAAAAGAAGGTTGTATACCTGGAAGAATCCTGGAGATACTAAAAGGTATCAGATAGATTATATAATGGTAAGACAGAGATTTAGGAACCTAGTTTTAAATTGTAAGACATTTCCAGGGGCAGATGTGGATTCTGACCACAATCTATTGGTTATGAACTGCAGATTGAAACTGAAGAAACTGCAAAAAGGTGGGAATTTAAGGAGATGGGACCTGGATAAACTGAAAGAACCGGAGGGTGTAGAGAGTTTCAGGGAGAGCATAAGGGAACAATTGACAGGAATGGGGGAAAGAAATACAGTAGAAGAAGAATGGGTAGCTCTGAGGGATGGAGTAGTGAAGGCAGCAGACCATCAAGTAGGTAAAATGACGAGGGCTAATAGAAATCCTTGGGTAACAGAAGAAATATTGAATTTACTTGATGAAAGGAGAAAATATAAAAATGCAGTAAATGAAGCAGGCAAAAAGGAATACAAACGTCTCAAAAATGAGATCGACAGGAAGTGCAAAATGGCTAAGCAGGGATGGCTAGAGGACAAATGTAAGGATGTAGAGGCTTGTCTCACTAGGGGTAAGATAGATACTGCCTACAGGAAAATTAAAGAGACCTTTGGAGAGAAGAGAACCACTTGTATGAATATCAAGAGCTCAGATGGCAACCCAGTTCTAAGCAAAGAAGGGAAGGCAGAAAGGTGGAAGGAGTATATAGAGGGTTTATACAAGGGCAATGTACTTGAGGACAATATTATGGAAATGGAAGAGGATGTAGATGAAGACGAAATGGGAGATAAGATACTGCGTGAAGAGTTTGACAGAGCACTGAAAGATCTGAGTCGAAACAAGGTCCCGGGAGTTGACAACATTCCATTAGAACTACTGATGGCCTTGGGAGAGCCAGTCATGACAAATCTCTACCATCTGGTGACCACGATGTATGAGACAGGCGAAATACCCTCAGACTTCAAGAAGAATATAATAATTCCAATCCCAATGAAAGCAGGTGTTGACAGATGTGAAAATTACCGAACTATCAGTTTAATAAGTCACAGCTGCAAAATACTAACGCGAATTCTTTACAGACGAATGGAAAAACTGGTAGAAGCCGACCTCGGGGAAGAACAGTTTGGATTCCGTAGAAATGTTGGAACACGTGAGGCAATACTAACCTTACGACTTATCATAGAAGAAAGAGTAAGAAAAGGCAAACCTACATTTCTAGCATTTGTAGACTTAGAGAAAGCTTTTGACAATGTTAACTGGAATACTCTCTTTCAAATTCTGAAGGTGGCAAGGGTAAAATACAGGGAGCAAAAGGCTATTTACAATTTGTACAGAAACCAGATGGCAGTTATAAGAGTTGAGGCGCATGAAAGGGAAGCAGTGGTTGGGAAAGGAGTGAGACAGGGTTGTAGCCTCTCCCCGATGTTATTCAATCTGTATATTGAGCAAGCAGTAAAGGAAACAAAAGAAAAATTCGGAGTAAGTATTAAAATTCATGGAGAAGAAGTAAAAACTTTGAGGTTCGCCGATGACATTGTAATTCTGTCAGAGACAGCAAAGGACTTGGAAGAGCAGTTGAACGGAATGGACAGTGTCTTGAAAGGAGGATGTAAGATGAACTTCAACAAAAGCAAAACGAGGATAATGGAATGTAGTCTAATTAAATCGGGTGATGCTGAGGGAATTAGATTAGGAAATGAGACACTTAAAGTAGTAAAGGAGTTTTGCTATTTAGGGAGTAAAATAACCGATGATGGTCGAAGTAGAGAGGATATAAAATGTAGACTGGCAATGGCAAGGAAATCGTTTCTCAAGAAGAGAAATTTGTTATCATCGAGTATAGATTTAGGTGTCCGGAAGTCGTTTCTGAAAGTATTTGTATGGAGTGTAGCCATGTATGGAAGCGAGACATGGACGATAACTAGTTTGGACAAGAAGAGAATAGAAGCTTTCGAAATGTGGTGCTACAGAAGAATGCTGAAGATAAGGTGGGTAGATCACGTAGCTAATGAGGAGGTATTGAATAGAATTGGGGAGAAGAGAAGTTTGTGGCACAACTTGACTAGAAAAAGGGATCGGTTGGTAGGACACGTTTTGAGGCATCAAGGGATCACAAATTTAGCATTGGAGGGCAGCGTGGAGGGTAAAAATCGTAGAGGGAGACCAAGAGATGAATACACTAAGCAGATTCAGAAGGATGTAGGTTGCAGTAGGTACTGGGAGATGAAGAAGCTTGCACAGGATAGAGTAGCATGGAGAGCTGCATCAAACCAGTCTCAGGACTGAAGACCACAACAACAACAACAACAACACTGTCAGATTTAGCTTCGTCTCTGAAACCTATTTCAACCAGACAGACGACCTGAATAAATGGTGTCATCTTTATTGTGGTAATTATGATGTAGGTAAGTCGAGAGAGACTGTAAATTCCCACCAAATTTGTTGAAATTAACGTCTGTTTACCTGATTCTATTCAAAACTTAAGTTATTGAGCACTTTTTGATTTTTCTTCTCGGATTTAGGCCGAAGACTCAACTAAAACCACTGATGCAGCTAAGATCAAAGTCACACGCACTGAAGAAAATAATTTTTGCTGGTTTACATCAGCTCTAATTTTGCACATTTGCCTGTGACAATAACGGAGTTGGGAACCGCAGGTATGCCACAGGTGGCATCATTAACAGTCATTCAAGCTGCTGGAAAATCTTTGGAATCAACCTGTGGAGAACTGTGTGTCGCAGAGAAACAAGCCGAATGAAGCTATAGTTGGGATACTTATCATCAGTTTATGAAGTTGACAAAGAAAAATACTTTAAGGCGAAAATACAAAAGAATTTTAATTTCTTCTGCCTTTTTCTGATCTGTCTTCACTTAAGTATGCACGTGTCACTTCCTGGACACATAAGTGTCATATTCTATGAACAGAAATGCTCTGTCACATAGATGCATGAGCTTAACTAAAGAAGGTCAGTGGGAATTGGTTTTTGTATAACGTTTTTTGGAGATAATAGAAATAAACAGGGAACTTAATTTGTGATTGCTTTTTGCTAGCTGTGAGTAGTGCCGATAGCTCGCTGACCGTGCCTGTGTGTGTTGCTGCTGCTGCTGCTGCTGCTGCATCGTCGAGAAGCCGCCTGGGCCGAGCCTCCTGCGTCTGGAGCGTCCTGACCGAAGGCCGTCCCAGCTGTGTGCGGAACCCGAAGTGTCTGTACCAGGCGCAAGGCGTGAGGAGTATCTGGTGCAGACACAGTCACAAGTGTCCTCTGTGTCAGCAGAGCCACAAGTCGCTCTACTCAGAGGAGAATCCGTAGCAAAGTTCATGACGACGACGACGACGACGACGACGACGACGACGACGATGATGATGATGATGCCTGTTTTTTGGGGAGCTCAAATGCGCGATTTCCGGGGCCCTTACAAATGCGCAATCTTTTCACTGTGCACTCACGCCATTTCCTCAATGACGATGAAATGAGGAGGACAACACAAAAACCGAGACACCGGGCGGAGGAAATCCGTGACCCAGTCGGGAATCGGACTCGACGCCCCGTGATCCAGAGGCAGCACAGCTAGCCACTAGACCACGAGCTGCGGACTAGCACAAAGTTAAGAGCGCAACAGTTCTGCGGACGCTTCCCTCGTCTCAAGCAGCAGTTGCCAATCCCAGAAAGCAATACTTTTGTTCTACCAATGAAAATATAAAGTAGATGTCGCTGTACTATCACGACGGTACTCCACCCAGTATATGTGTCTTAAATGTGGGGCATTTTTGCGCTGTTTTCTAGTGTGGGAACATAAAAAGAAAAAAACTGATAAAAATATTGGGCTGGAGCCGAACAGGTAGGGACTCATTGTGTCTTTCAGAAAATTTACGAGATCACTACCTCCCCTTCAAAGTTTTCTCCCGAAAATGGCTCAAAAAACTGGCCCTGTTGTTTACGAAATCCTCTTTCCGCTAGAGAAACGTTTTGCAGATTGTCCCTAGCAAACAATGTTACAGAGTGCGCATCGCTGACAAAGTGTGTCAGGAAGCACATGGAGCACAGTGAACTTCGAACTTCCCCCGCCTGCTGCGCCCCTCCCTCCCCCCCCCCCCCCCCCGCCCCAGAGGCAGGTGCTTCCCCTGCCTGCCGAGCCGGCGGCTCTTAGGCCGGTGCTTCTGTTGAACTGCCCTTGTCGCTCTGTGGCTGCCACAGTACCCAAAAATCGTCTTACCCCACATCCAGTGCATATAATGGAATACCTACAAGCGTCGAGATGGAAGAAAAAGCAATAAATCATATACGCAAACACTATTGTTCAATAGAAATTTAAAATAAACAAGCGTTTCCACACTGTCCTCGATTTTTACTCGATTTAGTTCGAAATGTAATTGATTTCAGTATCAGACTGACACTCATTTGCATATAAATATGTGGCTAGTTCGCATAATGACCTATTGCAGAATCAAAACTGACGAGGCCTGCTGCCTCGACGATTTCAATCTGTCATATCCATCAGTTGTGCAATCTTAGAACATTTTCTGAGCTCAGAAGTAAGGACGTAGCTCGAACGGAATGATCTGCTCCACGCCAACCAGCATAGATTCCGGAAACATTGATCACGTGAAACACAACACTCACGTCCCTCACGTGGCATCCTGCAAGTCGTGGATTAGGCAGTCAGTTCGATGCCGTATTTCTCTCTAAAAAACGTGTGACTCAGTAGAAATTTATTCGTAATACAGGAAATTCGGTCGTACGTAGCATCCAGTTATTTAAGTTGTGACTGAATTGAGAATTTCTCGATAGGAAGATAACAAGCTTGTTACTTTGGTTTGACAATCCTCTGAAGGCATAGATTCAACTTTGTGGTGTCACCGCCAGACACCACACTTGCTAGGTGGTAGCTTAAATCGGCCGCGGTCCATTTAGTACATGTCGGACCCGCGTGTCGCCACTGTGTGATCGCAGACCGAGCGCCACCACAAGGCAGGTCTCGAGATACGGACGAGCACTCGCCCCAGTTATACGACGACATTGCTAGCGACAATACGGACGAAGCCTTCCTCTCATTTGCCGAGAGACAGTTAGAATAGCCTTCTGCTAAGTCCATGGCTACGACCTAGCAAGGCGCCATTAGCCTTACCTACTTTGAAGGTTATCGTATAAATGTCTCAAGAAGAACGTTGTAAACCAACAAAGATTAAAAGTTAAGTATAAAGCAGCTACGTACTTTTCTTGCTACCATTCAATAGTTATCCTGTTCCAGACTTGACGCCAGTCGGCGTGTGTGTACGCGTGCCTTTCGGCTCCCTTCTCAATGTGGCGTAGCTAGCTTGTTACGCCACAACAAACTTCACGTGTGCCCCAGGGAAGTGTGTTGGAAGCCTTGCTGTTCATCTTGAATATTAATGATTTTGCAGACAATCTTGTTAGTAAGTTCAGAATTCATGTACACGATGCATTCATCTATAACTGCCCTGGCGTATCGTCAAGCCGGCACGCCGGTCAAGGACGCTAGAGCTGACATTGCTGTGAAGAAGGTGTGAGCCAGTTGTACGCTGACCGAGCTCTCTGTAGGACGACATGGAGACAGCAGCGGCCTCCAGGAAAAGAGAACACAAGCGCCGCGCCGCCTGGACACACCGCCAGTTGAAGACCAGCCGTTCTGTGAGCTCTACACCAGAGGTGTAGGAAGTGTGTAACTTATGTTGTATACACCGAAGATACTTCGTATTTGTCTGTTGACATTTGTTTGCGACCCATCATTGTCGATTCTCAAAGTTAAGTATTGTCATTTACCTTACTGTAAAAAAAAATTCGTTAATACGATTTGTTTGAATTGTTGTCTAGCGATCCGAGAAAGCAGGTCTCCTAGGCACCCCATATTCGGCGAGTAGGCAGGACACAATAATAACGAATTACTGTCCCAAAAAAAATCGGCCAAATAATCATTCGGATCTTGATAAGATGTTAAAGGACTGCAAAGATTGGCATCCGACTTTAAACATCCAGAAAACAGCCTACCACACAATAAGAAAAGGTTCAACATTCTATAACTACAGTATCAACGATGCTCAACTGAAATCGCTCGAAGCATACAAATACCTATGCAGCTATTTGTTGAGCCGTGACGTGGAAGGATCACGTAGGCAGCTGACAGACTTAAGGCAATGTAATCGCTAAAGTACAGCACTCCACTACATGTTGCTCTTGTGTAGACCCCGAGGACAATACTGCTCTAAATATAGCGTCCGCAAAGAGCTCTAAAGCAATTACAGTTCCAGCTCTCCAATGGAATGCCAAGGGGTCATTATAACTGATGCGGTGGGAAGGAATCTTTGCCATGCTCTTCACAGTGGTTTCCGTCATATGGATGTAAATGTAGATACGGATGGAGTCGGGCATCTTGTAACAACAACGACGCTGTACTATTGTACATATAATGTTTTTATTCTGATTTTCGATAAATTAGTATAATCGATATTCTGATTTCATTTCTTTTCATGTCATTGTGTTAAGAAAACTGTAAACAAATTTCGATGTGAATATTAATGTTTATGTCAAATGTCAAACAATATTGTAACAGAACTGAAATGTAAGAAACGTTGAATCTGTTGTAAGATGTTAAAGTTGTAATTGTGCCTCTGGTCCATGCGTAGGCAATGTATTAGGATATGTAGAATGCAAAACCTCGGGTGAATACCCTGTCTGTAGGGGAGCGGTAAAAGGTGGATGGCAGGCGAGCGTGGGAAAATGCACACGGGCGCTGCACGGCATAACGGGCTCAGCAGTAGTAGTCGGAGTTGGGCATTGGTCTGAGCCACACGTTCTGGATCGAGGAGGCTAACCTGGAAGACGTAGTTTCATTGAGCCTCGGATGTGCCGTCCCGACGCCTATACAGCATGGCAAAATTCCATAGGCACTAAATGGAAAAGAATTGCGACGCTAAGAAGAAGCAAAGTGCCGATACATCAAGAGCCATTGCCGTGATTGTATGTGTGCCCTGTGCCTCGCCATCTCGCTGCCTGCCGACCGCCGCATCGATACGAACAGGTTGAAACTTTTAGTATTGTATTCGTGTGGACCAGTGTTACTTTTGTTCCATACTGTTCAATAACAACTTAAATTTTACCAGAACTGTCCTATCTTTTAATTATCCTCAGAACCAACCTAGACAGGGTCCTTTCCACATGTTGTGCAATCCGAGTGTCCTGAGATGAAGATTTAAAGTTTATGTTAATAATAATTACTTGCAGACCTAGCTATGTTAGAATGATGTTTATAGAACTGTTTTGTTAATAAATCTATAGGTAAATAACAAAGGTCTGACAAAGTGGGTAGGCCGGCCACGGTGGTCTCGCAGCTCTAGGCGCACAGTCCGGAACCGCGCGACTGCTATGGTCGCAGGTTCGAATCTTGCCTCGGGCATGGATGTGTGTGATGTCCTTAGGTTAGTTAGGTTTAAGTAGTTCTAAGTTTTAGGGGACTGATGACCACAGCTGTTAAGTCCCATAGTGCTCTGAGCCATTTGAACCAAAGTGGGAAGATAATTTTGAAATTGGTTTAGTAATGAAGTTTAATTATTTTGAGGCAGATATAATGGTAATTAAATGAGCAGGGAATAAGCTAAAAAGAGTAGTAACTCATATAGTGGAAATTTTGAGTGCTTAATGATCTCAATAAATTAATTATTTTAATACAGTGATCGTAACAGTTTCAGGGTCCCCCCCCCCCCCTCTTTCTTATTCATTTGAATTCGGAAGTGTTCTAAACTGATTAGACCAGCAAAGTTAAAGCCAATACAAAAACCAAAATTTATCAGTGTTTTACATTTATCAGAACTGACATTGTGTGTGTGTTTCGAAAGTGCTATTTCTAGGGTAACCTATGCCCAATTTTAATCAGATCAATAGACACTACGAAGTTTCGTAGTAAACATTATAGTGTAATGTTGTGTATTTATGGTTTATCCATATTGGTACAGAAAGTGAAATTATCATTTCAGTAGATTTTCTGGTTCTAAAATTTACCATATTATGCAGTGTTACTACGTGTTGTTATGCTCGAACGTACATCAACTTGTACAGGGAAGAAACTCAGTTAATGCCTAATTAGGCTGCCGACCGTATTATTAACAAATTGGTAACATCTTCTGTGTTGTTTCTCGTCCGTCCTGACGTGTAGTTGCATTTCGGACTTGCTTGACGTATCATTGTTATTACTGCGTGGGTGTAAGTCTGATTTGCCTCCATTCAGGTACACGCGGCCAATGTCTATGCAAAAATCCTTTCTCTTAAGGTGAATCCCGTCAACTTACTATAGCACAGGCTTTAAGGAGTATCGAGTGCACTAGCGTAGTGTTTACAAGTTGCTCCCGGTGACAGGACATCCAGTTGTTGTAGGTCACAAATTAATGTGAATACCAAACAGTGGATATTCAGTGGCATGAATTGTAATAATATTCAGTAAAGTAAATAGTAGTGAACGTCAAGTACGGTGGGGAGGTGTAATTTGGATTCAGTATGGACAGGAACGTAGACACGGTAGATGTGCCGAGCGTAATGGAAAATGCGGCTGGGAATGACAGGAGTGTATGCGGCCAGATAGCAGATGGCGTTACCGGAAGACAATTGGCGTACATACAATATCACGAATACTTTAACGAACAGATTGAAATGTCGAGATTGCCTCGAACACAGCAAGGGATAAAACAAGAAGTAGAGGATGACTTTGTAGATGATAGTGGGTACGTGAACGAATCCACTGACATGTTTGATTCACCACAGATAAAGAAAGAAAATTTTAATGTAGGATAGGAACACACTGATTTCGTAGAACAAGGCAGTGTGAAAATTTTAAGCATGAACGATTTATTTGAACAATTGACCAAACAAATTGCAGGACAGAATGATCAGCTTAAAACACATGTTGATGAACTCAAAACGCAGAATGATCAGCTTCAAAAACAAGTTAGTAGTCAGATTAGTCAGCTTAAAAGACACGTTGACGAGCAGCTTAAAACACAGAGCCATCAGCTCAAGACACAGAATGATCAGCTTAAAACACACGTTGGTCAGCTTAAAGCACAGGTCGAAGAACAAGGAATTAAAATCAGTAAACAAATAGAACAGGTAGAACAAAAAGTGGGTAATTTAAGTTCTGTGGTAAATACTATGAAGTTTGAAATTGAGACAATTAATAAAAATATGGATACTATGCAGGGGGAAATTGACAACATTAACAGTAGGTTTGATGTTGAAATTCTCAACATCCAAGAGAAAGTAGAGCCTCTGGTTGAAACAAAAGTAGACGAAAAAGTTTTCGGTCTTTAAACTGAGATCGTATACGAATGCCAACACGGAATCTCACAGTTGAAAAAGGCTGTTTCAGCCACTGAAAGAGATTTAGGCGAAAAAGTTACCGGATGTGTACAAAAGTGTGAACAAAATACTTCGAAAATTCAAGGCAAAATTTTCGATCTCGAGAGTAAATTTAAAGATAGGCCTGGTGTTGTCTGTAATGGCACGCCACTTACAAAGCTGTTGGAAGGTGAGGAACACTTTGATCCCGCCAAGAAACATAACGGATGGCATCCGTTAGATTTCATCAAAAATTGCGAGAGGATGTTTCCTGAACACTTGTCTGGTCAGGAAAAGACAAACGTAGTAATTAGCACCTTAGCAGGTGACGCTAAGCGCTGGGGAATTAATTTGAATACCGAACAAATGACGTTCGAAGAATTTAAACAAAAATTTACAGAAGAATATTGGTCCGAACAAAAACAGGATCATTTGTGGCGCGAGTTTATCATGGCCAAACTTCATGATAACTGGGGCAGGAATTCTTTGAAAGATTTCTGCGAATATTGGTACCGGAAGTTGACGCATTTAAGAGGAAGAAGATCCGATTCAGAAATCGTATGGGAGCTATATAAAAAGCTTCCAGAAGTTTTAAAGAGATATGTGGGAAGCAATCATCGCAGCTTCCAAGCATTTCTCGAAAGGGTCGAAGACGAAGACCATTGGCGCGAAAGTCGTGCCAATTATCAAAATTTTAGTAGCAGGAATAATCGTAATAATGACGAGAGAAATGACGGCAATGGGTTTCGCGTCAACGTGATACAGAGAGGAAGAGGCAGAGGAAGAGGGAGTTATCTAGGTCGCGGTAGAGGGTACACCGCGCAAAGTAATAACGACGCGGGAAACTGATTTCCGCGAACGTTGCGGGCCAAACGGAAGCGGACAGTATATACCGGCCCCGATTTAAGAAAAGTTACCGGACCGACAGTAAAGTTATGAGACAGGTTAGAGACAGGCGCGGAACGACGCAACGTGTTGTTGCGAAACAAGCGTCAGGTGCAAGCGCGGATGAGTTATCTTCGCTGCGCAGAGTGCTACATGTTAACAGGCGAGTGGAGCATCGGAGGGCAACGGCCCAGCCTAGCAGAACAGCTGTTCAGAGAGAAGCCGCTGGCAATGCGGCAACATTGGGTACGCACATTGCCGTAAGAGCTGGTGAATACATTACGAGTGGTAATTCCGTGGCGAAGGAAATAATAGATGAAACTGTGGATACACAGAGAGGTGCGGTTAGCAGTGTTAGCAATGAAGTAAATGGCGAGAATGAATTAGCGGAAGTAAGTAATTGGCGTGTGCGGATCGACGATCTGTACAAAGGCCTCAAGCAATGTAAGTGGGAGGATTTTAAGAAGGAGTATGAGGCAAGGAGGTTAATTAGCGAAAAAGGAGATAGTAAGGACGTCGATAAGGTGACGTGGCCCGAATTTAAAGAGGAGGGAATAAATAGCGCCGCGCAAAGTACGCGTGCTGCCGATAGGGCAATGGTTGAAGATAGGAAGGAATTGGAGGATGAAATCCTAAGCATTGACGAGAAAGTAACTTCTGTTGACGATCCACCAACAGTACAAGCTGCTACCGAAAGGCACCGTGAGGAAGGGGCAGATAATTACCTAAAAGTAATTGAAGTCCACGAGGATTACACTAAATATGAAGTAACAGTGGATGTGAGTAAAGCTGATAATGAGGCCGTTTTGCCAAAAGAGGATACTGAATTAAAATTAAAGCCTGACGAAAACGCAGAGGGAGAACTTAGTGCCTGTCTCAGAAAAGCTTTTATGTTAGAACCCGAAAGCGATCCAGAATGGTCGGATTCTGACGATAGTTCAGATGACGAATATTTCGGTACTAGTGAAAATAATGGGGATACAGCTAATTGCGATATTGTACCTAATGATGACGAAGTTTCAAAACAAAATCCAGATGTTGAGACTGAACAAAAAAAGAAAGAGTCACCTGATGACTCAGTGGTACTGTTACAAAGAGTTCAAGTAAGCAAAGACTTTGAACTCCAGAAAGCGAGAAAGCCACCAGATATAAATGGTTCACAGGTCAGGAACGTATCTTAGGACGATGTCACAGTCGTCCAAGGTGCGTTGTGGAAAAACAGGAAGGGGCATGATTTAGAGTCTGGGGTAGATTTATATCAGATTTTGAGAATGACATGAACACCTTACATCATAAATCCACTGGGTTCCCACCGGAAGAAATTTTGTTAGGCAGCAGAAGTAAAAGTTTAATTGAGGAAAAACTAGAGTTTCCGCCTTGTACAAGCTTGGGGTTGAATCAAAAGAAAGAATTAGAAAAAGGGCAAAGCAAAAAGCTGAATCTAGATCTAAAAGACATGATAAAAATCTGAAAGTTTCAAAATTTAAAATTGGGGATTATGTTCTTTTAAAAACCCACGAAAAATCTAGTGAACTGAACCGTGAAATTTCCAAATTTAAATATATTTATAATGGACTGTATATAATACAGAACATTCCACACGATAATGCTTACTACCTGATCTACACAAAATCCAAAAGACCTTTAGGTGTAAGAAATGTTGTGGATCTGAAACTGTATGTTCCTAGAAGTGAGTGACCTAAGTACACTCAGAAAGCAATTTGCAGTAAATGTGCTGTATCCTATGCTGAAACTATTTTATTCCAAATGTAACAAATCTTTGTAAATATATGTATACCAATATTAGTGTGCTAATGTACTTATGTGAGTTTCAGATTACCAAATGTACTGTGAATGTAAAGATGTATGGAGAAAAGGGCTGAAAAAAAAAGCAAATGCTGTAAGCCAGATAAAAGATGGGACTGCCGAAAACCAAAGTGGGCAGTATATGAGTCATAATATAAAGGACTGCCAAAAATCAAAGAGGGCAGATAAATAGTTAAAGGAGAATTGTAAGTGTGATGCAGAAGATGTGAAAAAAGGGTGCGAAATGCACTGCCCAAATCTGAATAATAGGCAGCAAATATGTGTAGTAAATTTTCTGAATATTATTGTGTGTTTATTAGTAAGTAAGGAAATGGACTGCCAATCAATGCAAGCAGCAACAAATTGTCTTATAGTGTATATAGGTATTTGTATTTGCTTTTGTAGCTAAGTGTTTGTGTTCCAGATTTAGATTTTCTTATTTCTCTGAGAAATTTAATAATGATAAGTTATTTGCTATTTAAATAGTGTTGTGATAGGAGGTTGGACTGTGCCAAAGGCACTTAAGCAAACGATAGGTAAATGTTCTTGATATGTTAAAAGGTATAGACCTAAATAATGTGAGTGAAAGGAAGTTTGTGGTATAAAAATTTTGATGGGACATTCACACAAAGATTCAGAACCACTGTATAAATATAAAATTTAGTGTTCCCATCAAATTTGCACTTAGTGAAATTTACTGGAAACAGGGGCATGTGTAACAACAACAACGCTGTACTGTTGTACATATATTTTTTTTTTATTCTGATTTTCGATAAATTAGTGTAATCGATATTCTGATTTCATTTCTTTTCATGTCATTGTGTTAAGAAAACTGTAAACAAATTTCGATGTGAATATTAATGTTTATGTCAAATGTCAAACAATATTGTAACAGAATTGAAATGTAAGAAACGTTGAATCTGTTGTAAGATGTTAAAGTTGTAATTGTGCCTCTGGTCCATGCGTAGGCAATGTATTAGGATATGTAGAATGCAAAACCTCGGGTGAATACCCTGTCTGTAGGGGAGCGGTAAAAGGTGGATGGCAGGCGAGAATGGGAAAATGCACACGGGCGCTGCACGGCATAACGGGCTCAGCAGTAGTAGTCGGAGTTGGGCATTGGTCTGAGCCACACGTTCTGGATCGAGGAGGCTAACCTGGAAGACGTAGTTTCACTGAGCCTCGGATGTGCCGTCCCGACGCCTATACAGCATGGCAAAATTCCATAGGCACTAAATGGAAAAGAATTGCGACGCTAAGAAGAAGCAAAGTGCCGATACATCAAGAGCCATTGCCGTGATTGTATGCGTGCCCTGTGCCTCGCCATCTCGCTATCTCGCTACCTGCCGACCGCCGCATCGATTCGAACAGGTTGAAACCTTTAGTACTGTATTCGTGTGGACCAGTGTTACTTTTGTTCCATACTGTTCAATAACAACTTAAATTTTACCAGAACTGTCCTATCTTTTAATTATCCTCAGAATCGACCTAGACAGGGTCCTTTCAACATGTTGTGCAATCCGAGTGTCCCGAGATGAAGATTTAAAGTTTATGTTAATAATAATTACTTACAGACCAACCTATTTTAGAATGATGTTTAAAGAACTGTTTTGTTAATGAATCTATAGGTAAAGAACAAAGGTCTGACAAAGGGGGAAGATAATTTTGAAATTGGTTTAGTAATGAAGTTTAATTATTTTGAGGCAGATGTAATGGAAATTAAATGAGCAGGAAATAAGCTAAAAAGAGTAGTAACTCATATAGTGGAAATTTTGAGTGCCTAATGATCTCAATAAATTGATTACTTTAATACAGTGATCGTAACAGTTTCAGGGTCCCCCCCCCCCCCCCCCTCTTTCTTATTCATTTGAATTCGGAAGTGTTCTAAACTGATTAGACCGCAAAGTTAAAGCCAATACAAAAACCAATATTTATCAGTGTTTTACATTTATCAGTATTGACATTGTGTGTGTGTTTCGAAAGTGCTATTTCTAGGGTAACCTATGCCCGATTTTAATCAGATCAATAGACACTACGAAGTTTCGTAGTAAACATTGTAGTGTAATGTTGTGTATTTATTGGTTTATCCATAATGGTACAGAAAGTGAAATTATCAGTTCAGTAGATTTTCTGGTTCTAAAATTTACCATATTATGCAGTGTTACTACGTGTTGTTATGCTCGAACGTACATCAACTTGTACAAGGAAGAAACTCAGTTAACGCCTAATTAGGCTGGCGACCGTATTATTAACAAATTGGTAACATCTTCTGTGTTGTTTCTTGTCCGTCCTGACGTGTAGTTGCATTTCGGACTTGCTTGACGTATCATTGTTATTACTGAGTGGGTGTAAGTCTGATTTGCCTCCATTCAGGTACACGCGGTCAATGTCTATACAAAAATCCTTTCTCTTAAGGTGAAGCCCGTCAACTTACTATAGTACAGGCTTTGAGGAGTATCGTGTGCACTAGCACAGCGTTTACAATCTGCTGATATCTTTAAAAACTGCCGGACAGTTAACTTGGAAGGTAATATTGGTAAATTTCAGGTCGGAATAATATATCGAAGAATACAAATATTGAAGATCGACAAGAAGATAATGTTGAAAACGAAAATTCTATAGAAGCGATTTTGACGTTGCGCCGAGTACTGGGAGGCAAACTGAAGAAAAGTACTCCTTCCTTGCATTTTTTGAACAACAAGAAGCCTTCCACAATGTTCCATGAGGAAGATGTTTTTAACTCTTAGAAGTCTGAGTCATAACTACAGATGGAGAAGAAACTTATAAACCACCTATAAAATGTAAGAAACACTGTTAAAAGTGAAAGATAAAGAAGGAGAGGTCTCGTTAAGAAGGGTGGAAAGCAAGTTTGCTGCTTATCAGCTACAATCGTCAGCTTGCACGAAGTATGGAGAATGGAACATCGTGAACATGGACGAAAAGAAATTGCAAGGAATTGCAAGAATTTGGAAGGTGACGCAATCGAAAAATTGTTCAAACTTATTGTGTAGATAAAATACGTACCGAAGAATAGGAAATAGAGACATGTGAGGAAAACATTCTGTGGAAGACCTTGAAGATGAGACAGTTTACTGACAAGGAAACCTTGAGTACGAGGTCGCAAATGGCCTATGATGTTTACGGCAGTCGACGCTCCACATATTGTCTACCATGCAGCGACAATATCGGCTTCTAATGGCAATAGAGGGCGGAAATGGAGGGGGGTATCCAATGGTGATCACAGCACGAGGCCACGGAGCGTAGGTGAACTGCTTAGTCGAAGAGTAAATCACAGCAGAGCAGTGGCAACGTTTAACGAAGCAAACATTGCATTATATGTACACCAACATTTGCCGAAGTTGACTTTAGTCACAAAGGAACCCATGGAATTTCGCAGAGTGAGAAGGTAGTGGCAGATGAAATATTACCGTTTCTGCAAGATGAGCCGTGGAATGCTCGACTGTGGGGACAGTGCACATGATAACTACAATGATGACGATACGTGCTTAACAAGTGAAACACGTTTCGGGCCATGTGCTTCATCACCCATGACGGACAGGGAGCGACAAATCCCGTCTCCAGTGAAACATAAGAAGGGGCAATCGTTATCCAAAAGACGGGTACTAAACGTAATTACGTACATGAAAGATAACCCGCAAGAATGAAAAAAAAAGAAAAAACGTTTATCAATCGATCTCCAGTAAGTTCGCAGCAGTATGACTGTAGTGCGTAAGAAAAACCACCGATATTAAACGGAGGACAAGGCACACTTGGTACAAAAGCGGGCCTTCGCGCTGTTCAAGGATGTGAGATACTATTTACAGGATGTGCATGGCAGTGAGCTACTGCGTTGTGCACGTCAAATTGCGCACGGCATTGATTACAGTGATTTCAGGAGAAGCAGTAGATGGCTGCATGACTTCAAACAGTGCTATAGAACTGGAAGACGTAAGTGAACAAAATTTGAAACTAAGCGTCAGCTTGACTATGCAGAGCAAACTGCGGAATAGGCACGAAAATTTGTAGAAGACCTTATTCAACTCAGACCAAACGGGATTTGAACAAGAAATACATATGAAAGGAACACCGTAAATTAGAGGCACCGAGCGAGTTTTATCCAGCTCAACTAACATCGATTCCTTAACACATTTATATACAATTATGCCGACAGTTAATCTGGATAGTAGATTGTCTGGAAAGTTTTTTGTTGCGCTGCGAGAAGTTGCAGGTGCTCTGCTCGCTACGGTTCTTTCTCGTGTGCGTATGCTTGCAAGAGCAGTAGGGAATATTTACCTTACAGCAAGGGACAGTGGGGAAATCGGTGTAAGAGAACCAGCTATGGTATGAACATTGCTTTTGGCCAAGGGCTGGTCAAAATAACTTGTTGTTTATTGATTTCTGCTTTGCTTATAAAAATCATCCGCCATTAAAGCGTAATATCACTCCTGAAAAATATACTACATTGGAGTTCATAACAACTGGAACCTTTGGAAAAATTCAGACTCTGTATGTTTGCTTTTTCCGTGATGTAAAACAAGAGTGGATCCTAGCTGAACGTTCCGCACGGCTTTTAACTCCAAAGAGCTCGCCTTTGATCTTGATGGTGCAAACTATTGTCATCACTGTGGTGCACCATGTTTCATTCGGTGTCCACGATGCAAGTTAATTGTTTGTTTTGAACGTTTCTCGAATATTTCTGATGTCCATTTGGTAAGGTGTAATACATACGTCTCATAGAAGGTTGATGTCCACACCTCTGGGACACTGATTTTCTGTCTCCTTACTGATGTATACGAGGTGTGGCTAGAAAAAAACCGGACTAGTACTGGTGAAACAATAAAACGAATGCAATAAGGCTGAAAGTCGCGTGGCCTGTCACGTGACTCTCGCTCCGCCTACTGCTCGAGTTTCATCTGCCTCCTGCACTCAGCCTGCCCGTCTGTTTTAAGTAGTTGATGTTTTGTCTGTGCATCGGAAATTGTTGAGTGTACAGAAAGAACAGCGTATTAACATCAAATTTTGTTTCAAACTAGAAAAATCTGCAAGTGAAACGTTTGTAATGTTACAACAAGTGTACGGCGATGATTGTTTATCGCGAACACAAGTGTTTGAGTGGTTTAAACGATTTAAAGATGGCCGCGAAGACACCAGTGATGACACTCGCACTGGCAGACCATTGTCAGCAAAAACTGATGCAAACATTGAAAAAATCGGTAAACTTGTTCGACAAGATCGCCGTTTAACAATCAGAGCAGTGTCAGAGTTAACAGGAGTTGACAAGGAAAGTGTTAGGCAAATTCTTCATGAAAGTTTCAACATGAACAAAGTGTGTTCAAAAATGGTTCCAAAGTGTCTCACAATTGAACAGAAGGAACGCCGAAGAATGATTTGTTCTGACATCCTGGAAAACATTGAAAGTGATCCCACCTTCTTACAAAATGTTATTACTTGCGATGAATCGTGGTTTTTTACTTACGATCCCGAAACTAAACGCCAATCGACGCATTGGAAAACTCCTGGTTCTCCACGACAAAAAAAGCACGAATGTCAAAATCGAAATTCAAGGCAATGATGATTGTTTTTTTTTGACATCAAAGGGATTGTGCACATTTATTGGGTACCAGAGTGACAAACAGTGAATCAGCATTACTACATTAGCGTCCTGGCTACCCTACGTGAGCGAGTAAGGAGAAAACGGAACGATTTGTGGAGAAAAAAGTCATGGATCCTTCACCAAGACAATGCCCCAGCTCACAGTGCGTTATCAGTGAAGACCTTTTTGGCAAAACACAACATTCCCATCTTAGATCATCCACCCTAATCACCTGATTTGGCCCCCTGTGACTTTTTTCTTTTCCCTAAAGTCAAGTCAGCTTTGAAAGGAACTAGATTTGAGACTGTTGAAGCAGTAAAAGAAAAAGCGACGGAAGTAATGTATGGACTTACAGAAAATGATCTGCAGCATTTCTATGAACAGTGGAAAATTCGTATGGAGCGGTGTAGAGACCGAGGAGGAGAGTACATTGAAGGAGATAACATGAAATTGTAAATAATTGTAAATAAATGTTTTTTCCAGCATCAGTCCGGTTTTTTTCTAGCCGCACCTCGTATGGTGAGCCATCACCAGCTAATATTTTTCCTGTCATAATTGTTAACACAATACTTTCAAACGAGTTTTACTAAAGACTGAACTTGCGACCTCTCCTTGAGAGACAACTGCTACGGCGTCCATCAGTACATATCGTGGCGCTAAGAAAGCAGTAGAGGAGGATGTCGCGTGTAGTAGACAGGTATAAATGCAAAATATAGGACAATATGAAAAGGAATGGTGGAGAGCATAAAACTAGTCGAAGTTTGACTACATTTAAAACTACAAAAGGCTGGTCAGAGATTTAACTGGAAGAGCGGTCGAAAGCATTCGTCAACAGACCAATTGGTAACTCAGAGTGGCGGGCAGTGCTTTCTGTCCCATATTCTTCACGATGCCCGAAAGTGAAGGGCCCAGGAGGGGAGGTGGAAGCGAAACGAAAAGTCACAGGCTGAGGTGGTGGGTATTGTTATTTGAGAGATTACAGAATCGAATCAAATTTACAAAGAAGTTGCCAGTATGAGCCAACTTATAATTATGGCGTTGCATCACCTCTAGCCTGGATGCACGAACTGTGTCTGTGGGGTCGGCTGTCATAAGCCCCCGCTGCCCTCTCCTGAGACAAGTTGGCCCGCGACTGTTGCAACTGACCAGTGATACCCGCGAAACGGCACTGGGACGGACTTGCGTCCGACCTGGTGCATCACGTGCTCTATCGCGCGCCGATCGTGGGATCTCGATCACCACTGGTGTGCCTCAACATCACTCAGTCAGTTTATGGAGGGACGTGCCACTTATGGATGAACATTGCCCTGTTGGAAAACGGTGCCACAACCACTGCGCGACAGACGTTACACATCAGGACGCAGGATGTCCGTGACGTACAGAGTTCCCTGCATCACTACCAGCCGTGACTGAAGCCTGCCCCTATGGATCCCCACATCACGATACCAGGAGTGACACCACTGTACCCCTACGAAAACACTGAATGAATGGGACTTCTCCCCAGGGCGCCGCCATGCTCGTTGACGATGGTGATCCCGGGTAATGTAGACTCTCGATTCGTCTCTGAACACAGTGCGACGCCGTTCATCTGATGGTCAGGCCGCCGTGCCGAATGCAGCCGTTCGTGCTTTGGTGCCGGCAGCAGCCTGTGGAGGCGACGGTAATTCCCTGGTCTGGCTGCTTTCAGTCTCCTATCGGTGGTGCGGTATGACGCAGAGAACTTCTGGGAGTCCATTACTTGCTCTCGGATGGCAGGCCCTAATGTGAAGCGGTTGCTTTGTGCTTAGTGTACAACACGGCTAACCTCCATTCTTGTGGCGCCATGTGGTCGACTGGAACCGTGGCGACGAGTACGTCTGCCCTCCAGTCCAACACAGGGCCACTGCCACATCCAACTGCCACACAAATCAGGAATGTCGCGTGAAATGGAGACCCGCCCTGCTGCCGTTTCTACCTGTCACACAAAAGTGCAACAGTAACACGCAACATTTACATATGTTTCTTGAAGTTTTCCCGGTGGTTCGAATGTTCCGTAAGTTTTCGGGAGTTCACCTCGGAATTTATTGCCTCTTGTAACGATATTTCGGCAGATAACCTTTCAGTCATTCTCGACGTGAGTCGCCTGCAAGTTTCTTAAAGCACACTGCACTGTGAAATAAACGCGCGTGCGTAAAATATAACACTCTTTATTCGAAGAATGTCAGTCACAGATTAATCTTTGCGAGTCTAAGATCAAAACAAAGCTAGCGCAGAGTCAGCGAATCCACAATACTTACGAAGTATTTCGTTTATTCGACGAAATGATGAAATTATGAGACAGTGGTTTAAAGTGGGTGAATACCCGAAGCAGTGACTTTTACTGGATGAGAACACATTCTGTAGTAAATAAAAGGTGGATGAAACCTTTGAAAATAACTGATTGTACAGAAAGATGAAGACAATAGTGGAATGGGTACGTAAATTTCATTTTATTTCGTTAAAAATTAAAAGAGAAATAAACTGTTATGCACTGTACAAAACAAAAGACCACCTTCGCCACACGTAAATGTCCTCGAAGAAACAAAAATTTTCTAAAACTACATTTCTCGAATGCACGTCCATCTACCCGCTGAACATCAGCCCTTCAATTTGTCGGTGTAATGAATATTTTCCATTCGAGCTTACAACTTCCTATGTCCACCTATTGAACGTTCAATTACCCACATGTGCAGCGTACCTAGAACTCATTTTCATTACACGAGCTAAGACGTACTCAACTCCACTGTATTCCTAGACGGTATGTGTGTTCATCTTATGTAATTTACGAGTAATTGTACACTGTGAATAACGAGTGAAATATCAGCAAATAATGGTACCAAGGCTACTCAAGTGTCATGTCAACGGTGAAAGTAACAAAGTGAAATGTCATAAGGAATAACAACCACAATTACTGACACATATTGTGTGGCTCTAATGCAATATACAGGGTGGTCCATTGATCGTGACTGGCCAAATACCTCACGAAATAAGCATCAAACAAAAAAACTTCAAAGAACGAAATTTGTCTAGCTTGAAGGGGGAAACCAGATGGCACAATGACACAATGCTTCCACCCAGCAACTGTTGTCCCTGTTAACGAATTACGAGAGATAATAAATATTGCTTCTTCGCAAGTGACTTACTTGAAATGCCGTGAGGTAAAGCTTTGTGTTGGACAGGGATTCGAACCCAGAACCTATTCGGATTGTTATCGAAGCACAATAAACTGTGACATATCGGATTTTCTTGGCAGTAGCTAGATGTTTTAACTGAAATTACGAGACGAAACATTAATTTTTCACTTCCCAGGTCTCCAACCCGGCACCTATCGCTGTTATATTCTAGACAAAACGAACGTTAAATATGGAATTGTTAACCAGCAGCGACATGTGAGCATGCTTGAACTAGAAATAATATGACGAAGAGTTCAGTGCGGACTGGGAATCGAACCCCACACATATAGTTGTTGACTACACTCAAAGAGACAACACCTATCGAATTTTTCTGAACCAGCAGCTCGGAATAACATCCTTGAACTTACAATGATCTCACAAATAGTTCTGTGTCTCACTGGTATTCAAAAACGTCAGATATTGTTAGTGTTGACAACGAATGAAAATAAATTAAAAATCAAAGTTATTATCCACCAGCTGATAGATGATCTCATGCTATAGTTTGATAATACATAATGAAAACTTTAGTGCCGGGCCCGGATTCGAACCCATTCACGCGCAATATGTGGAGATGCTGAAGAATCTACAGTTTTGAACAAACAACAAATTGTAGTCGAGCTGTATTGTCACGAAGAGGTCAAATTCCGCGTTGAGGGCAGTCTGAGTTCGAGTCCCAGTTCAGAAACAATTTTATCAACGTACAGAAGCTCAAATAAAAGATGGATTAAGTTTCCTGTGATCCTACATGGCGTTTGTATAGTCACTAGAAGTAAATAACTAATATAAGAAAGGTAACTGGTGCCACTCCTGACTCTTTTGTGGTCCAACCTAACGTCTACTTGGTAGAGAAGGAATATCATGTTTAATGTGAATTTCAGACCACAATGGCATTACACCTTCTTCACTTGGCGTAGCCAGAAGAGAATAGAATCTCGCTCTCCCTGTCAAAAATCATCGGCAGAAGTTGGAATCAAACCCAGACCATTAGTATATGAACCTATCATCAATCCAACAGACCACCAAATCCTCTCCTCGGTGATTCATTTTTCTATCGTAACGCCGTTGCGCCACACTGGCTTAGAATACTGACACACAGGCTCACTGTAGTGGTTTGCAGCATGTTCAGTACATTCATTTACTTGGTTGAACCTGAAAATAAGCAATTTGCCTGAGTAGCTATAGAACAGGTTCTGAAAGGTATTGACACAATGTTTCGCATCCATTTACCATAGGGAAGCAAAGAAAGAAACCAAACACGTTACATTGCATTTACTGTCTTTGCCTTGACTAACATATGAATCCATGACAAAAAAAATTATTTGCTGAATCTCCTGTGAAAGGAAAAAGAACAGGACGTGATCCTTTAATTATAGCGCGATGGATCAGGAACAATGAAATTAATTCTGTGTCACATTGATGTATTGCATACCAGTGTAATAAAATACTTATCAAATAAAAAGGGTTTTGTGCCGCTATCGAGTGTGAAACACAAATCGAAGACAGATTTTATGGATCACAAAACCAACAACATTATCCTTTTAACATATGCGTTATTTACAATATGATGGTTCTTTTTTCAACTATTTTATTTCCAAAATGGAATATTCAGTGAAGCACAATAATGGCAGTAACAATAAAATTATTTTTTAGGTGCTTAACAATGGACATTTTCATCTCTAAATAGCCCCTGGTTTAAAATCACGACTATACTCGTGACAGGCTTAACCGTTTTTTTCTACTTTGTGAAATAACCTGAAGCAAGGATCAATACACAAGGCTACACCACAGTCTTTACACATGTATCTTGATTCCCTCCGTGCACATCACGTGCACATCCTACACGTTCTTGTTGAATTTTGCTTCTTCTCGGTCGGAGGAATCGTAGATGGAAAATGACGTCCAACAAGTCGCGTTGGGGTTGATTTTGCTGATGGACGGCCCGCTGCTTTGGGTGAACATTCCTCCCCCTGATGTTTGGCAATGACCTGTTCAGCGACAGCCACACGAAAGTCAAGGGCAGTGAGCTTTCCTCCATGTTTTTCATATAGGACAAAGGCATTCCATTCTGCTAAATCCAATAGATGAAAAAATATCTTCTTGCAATACTTTTTACCCCTCTTGCATGGCAATGGATTGTTTGTGATGCACTGATGAACTTTATCCACACCCCCCAATTGTGTCATTATAAGCAAATACAGCCACTGGTTTAGCAATATATTTGTTTCTTACTTTCCGTGTTTGTATTTCTGCACTGTGGACAGTGGACAGCATGCAGAGGTCTCTCTTATCTTCCCATTTCACGGCAGTCAGTTCACCTTGCTGGAATGCTGCAAACCTCCCCTTTCTTCAGTTTCTTGGTCCGGAAAGAAGGCGACATTTCTTTTCTTGTAGGACGCAAGATGCCATACATATCTGTTCTTTTTGTTAGCAGAAGGGCAGCAAGCTGGGTTGCATTAGTGTCATTACAATTTGTGACGACATTGGCAGATCCCTGTATTCTTCCTCAAATGTAGTGCCCTTCCCAACGTAAATAATTAGGGACAAAACATATCCAGTCTGTGACTCACACAACATGAATGTTTTTATGCCAAACCTAACTCTCTTGAGCGGCAAGTACTGGATCCATCCCAGTCGCCCTTATATAACAGCAGGCTTTCATCTACGGTGACATCTCTTTCTGGAACACAGATGTTTCTAAATTTAGCCGACAGGTAGCTCACAATAGGCCATACTTTATTCAGTTTGGGTTGTGGGTGGCTTTCTGCATTACAGGTTGCATTGTCCGAAAAATATAAGTTCTTCTACAAATTGACAAACCTCTTGAATGGTAGAACCTCTATAAAAATTGGTGTGGCTAATGTAGCTCTTTTTGTCCAGTACATCTGATATGTGGGTTTTTTCACAATGCTTTGTAACAATATTACAGCAACAAACAATTGTTGTTGGCTTCCATGCCGGGACATTTGTTTATGTTGCATATTTGTTGGGCTCGGTAACCAAAATTTTCATGTATTTGTGATCAATGAAGTGTCTAAAATAATACAAGACGTCTTCAATACAGGCTTCACAATTAATTTGAGGTTTACCTGTAAAAGTAATACGTGGTGGAGTAGGTGGCAGTGGCTTAGATGGATCTATCTCGTACCACACTCTGGCGCTCGCAATGTCACACTCAGAAGAAACTGATTCATCACTTCCTTCTTCTGAACTCTCTTCATAGCTATCTTCAGAACTCTCAGACCCACTACATTCAATATCAAACTCACCTTCACTCTCCATTTTCATAAAACGTGAGGAAATAACTAGCAAACTGCAAGAACAGATTGTAGAGTGACCATTAGTACAACTGCCTGATTCAGAGACATCTCTTGCCAGAAATATACACTTCAGAGTAACACACTACGGTGACATCTACCGAAAATATCATGGAACTGCCAAAACACGAGACAGAACAATTCGGCCTTTTAAAATGTGTGCCAGTCAGAAATGATAAACCCAAGTATACTCGGCGTTTTATTATTTTGTCAGAATTAAAAAAAAAACGAGTATACTGGGGATTTTATGTTAAGCGGTTAAAGCATTTTACACCGTCGAGAGTGAGGAGTGGAGCAGACGTTGTCGGCAGAAGGTGAGGCAGGGTGGTGCCTCAGACCCCGCCAGTAGGCAGCAAACGGGTCACAGAGAACTCAAATACATGTGATGTTCAGAGGCAGATGGACGGCCAAGAAGTGTGTCGCTAAAATATTGTTGAACTAAACTGTTATTACCAACGTGATAGAAAGCAAAATATACTGTAGATTCACTTGAATTACATTCATAGCTGCAGCACCGAGATGAAAGGGCGATAAAAATTTTGTCGACGTGTGCTTTCGGTTGCCAGATATGTTAGCTGCTCCCGCGTTTTAACTCAAGACTATGGTCATAGTCACGGGTGATGTACTCAGACAGCTGTCAAGATTTCCTCCAGGAAGTGTGTCAGTCTACAATGTTGCCAGATCGAGCATACTGCCGGACATAGAATTCTGAGGGGAGCACGACTGTATTGTCCACCTTCTGTGAACGACTCGGCGGTCAATGTTTTTGTATAAAACTGTATCTACAACACATACTGCACACTCAATACACAGAACAATTTACAAAGAATCAGTTTATGAAAACAATATTAACTATAGCGCTCGAAATATTATTAGTATTGTATACGTGTGTGTAAACTCCTTGCAATGCCCACTCATGGAAGACGAGGATACACAGTCAAGCTTCAATATTATAAATACGCCTCAGTTTGTGGATGAACTCATGCTTAGGTTACTAATCATTTTGAATATTTAGCAGTACTGTAGGTATTGGCGTTAAACTCGTTTTCAACCAATGATTCCCACAGCTACAGGAACACTACTTGTGATACCTCTTAGACAAAATACTAATGCAGTGCTATCAGACGAAAAGATCAACCTGACTCAAACTGTGAGATGTTTGTTTTACAACCTTTCTACCTGGATAGAGGGCATTTTCCTATTTGAGATATCTGTGAACGTTGCTGAATAAGGTGATTTAAGAAGAAACTAATACCTTCAGCTACGACAATGTTTAAAGAAATCGTCTTAATGGCACTAAATAGTGGTTTGTGAATCGTTTACCGGCCGTACTCTGCCGCATTTCGTTGGTTGGAAGGCAAAAAGCTTACTGACTAATTTCACAGAAGGAAAAAGGGGACGAAACGTCTCCCACTGGAAGGTCATGTTGTTTTATTTGAATGATTACAAAATCAGGTAAAACGACCAGTGAGGTTGTCAGTGTAAGCACATTACTGTTGTCAGTATGATGATGAACTGCCCAGGCCCTGTAATGAGAAACGGCCCGTTTAGCTGAGGCATATTGTATACAGCCGTAGAAGAGAGAGCACCACTAAATTCTACAATCCGTGTGCACTGCATACACACAGAACTTACTGTTACAGTGTACTTATGGAGCCCAATTAGTGAACTGCCTATTTTCCGGTGAGAAAGAGTAATTCCAAACAGTCTTCGCTACATTAGGTTACTTAAACTGGCGTCACTCTGAGCTGGAATTTACGGTCAGCAACTAAGTGTAAGGTCAATGCGTCGGATGCGGACTTTGCAACTGTGAAATACTTTCCTACATTATGGAAGCGAATACTAAATTTGAACTAATATTGCGAAAAGTTTGAACTTGCATAGCTTAGAATGAAAATATTTCCGTTTATTGCAAAGGAAAACAATTGATTTTCTAAAACATTCTCTGTCATACACAGCTTGAAACAGGTCACGTGGACCAAATCATATGTAAAAACTGACAGCGGCGTGTATCGGAACGCAGTAAGATCCATTGGCTTTGGTTTGGCAGTATTCGACAGCCATTTCTACGCCCAAGTAAATGAAGAAAGGCAGCGCATTTTGTTATCAAGTAACGTCTTCATCAATTACTTTAGTTTTAATGGAATCTATGAGTAATTGCTGATGTTTGATATTAACATGAAAAGGAAACCGTAGACAGGTAAAGAACCTATTCTTGGGCAACTGATTCTATACTCAGCTAAAGGCATTAAATGATCTTCAAGCACGTGTGTTCCAGCAGCGATATGAAGAAAATGATAGTAATAATTGAATTATCCAGTAACTTCACACTTCACAGTGGATTTTCTCGAACTAATCAATTTGTTGAATTAGTGAAAATTTCAAAATAGCTTCACATCCAGGCTACGATGCCTCGAAGATTCCTTACATCCTGCTGACATAAGAATAGCATAATATCCGCGTCAGAAGTTTGCTTCTACTTTACCATTTAACACAATCGCATTTTTTCCACCGTGACTAATTTTGTAAGCTAAGTACATCATCCGTTACAGCACACTCCTGGGGCTGGGAAATGTGGCCACAATGGTCTGGTGGATCGAACTATCACAGGTGCAACGCGTGGGTTCAGGCTTTTACTTTTGAGACGCACAAACAGAATTACTTTACCTCTGGCAACCTCAAGAGAAAGACGTTATAATCCAGAATCCGCATTAAACATCACGTTCCTTCTTTACCAACTGGGCAGAGCCGGTTTGTGTTGGAAACTGACATAAGCGGAAGTCATGGTAAACAGAAATACTGTCACCACTAAACTTACTTACATTAGAAAATTTTATTTTATTTGATCAGCCGATAGCCATTTAAAGGAACAGGGCTCTTATTTTATTTGTACTTGATTGAACTAGAGACGTTGAAAAATTTGAGCTGGACTATGATTCAAATTCGTATCGCCTCTTTTGAGGATTTGAATCTCTCGGAACAGTATAGGTATATAATTTCGTTCCCTTTCCCAAGACTGCAGTCTTCTCTAGGTCTCCTCCAAAGGTAAGTATGTCGGTCCGAATCCTGATCCAGTACAAAAATATTCATAATTTCATTTCCACGTGCAAGCGAGCGTGCTAGTGCTAATTAAAGTGTATTTTTAATGTCTGTTCATGTGTTGTCAACAATCGCAATAGGCGTCATTATTTCTGATCAAACACGCACACATCTTAGTGTTGATGACTGAGCAACTGATACTTGTTGCTATGTTCGTGGATGATAAAGAAGGACGGTAGGTGTGCGGTTCGATTGTCGCTCAGGCACAAAAATTTGTATCCTTATTTTAGATTCAAATACCTAGTAGCTGGTAAGAAAAACCGATACGTAACATTTCATTCTAATTAATTAACAATCCGATTATGAGTTCGTTTCGTATCTCTATCACAGAACTCCTCATCATGCGCTTCATCTTATAAAGCATGCACTCTTTGTTACTTCTGAATGGAAGTATATCAGACATCTTTCGTGGTTAGTTAACAGGGACGAGAGAGTCTTGTTAGGAGTCCCGGTTTATTACAAAAACTGATGTCTTTTATTTTCAAGCTTAGATTTGGATACTGATATTGGCGAAAATTTCGGTAATTCCTGACTCTTCATGGCTAGTCAGCAATATGATATGATTAAATTAGATTAGATCTGATTAGATTAATACTTGTTCCACAGATCATGAATACGACATTTCTTAATGATGATGGTTTACATACCATGATTCAATTTCTTTACAACTACTTTTTACTCTCTCTCTCATTCTTTTTTGTATTTATGTCTCTCTCTCTCTCTCTCTCTCTATTTCTCTCTCTCTCTTGTCTCTCTCTCTCTCTCTCTCTCTCTCTCTCTCACACACACACACACACACACACACACACACATTCTTTTTTTATTTTGTTTGTTGTGCTCGACCATCGGCCAAGCACGAAAACGACCATGAATGAATTTCTTAGTTTTGAGTACACTTATGAAAGGAATATAAAAACAACTATTAGAGTTACTGATTTTTTATGCTTAGTGTGCAGTCAGTTCTGAGTATTATTAGTAACTCTACTCCAGTCCCTAAAACTAGTTACAGAAATGCGAATCAGACGCATTACGTATTCCAGCCCATGGCAGCCGCATCTATGAGACGCCAGCTACGGTCACTTCCCAGCCTGCTGTAGGAACACATCTGTTCGTCCTCTTCCTGTTGGTACTGCAACTGAGATATGGCAACAAGGCAAGGAATTTTTGGCAACTCTGTGATCGACGAGTTACTTCCTGGTGTACACGGAATTAAGCCTCAAAGTTCACTTGATTTTTCCTGTCATTCCCATGGAATAATCTGAGTTATTATTGCTTGAGGTGTAACAAAAGATTGTAAATTTACCGTTTTCAGCCCACGAAAGTCATTGCACTCTGAAATCGCAACTAATCTCGTCTTTTAAGCAGCGGTTTACGAGTTATAGCCACTATTCGCCTCGTAAGAGGAAGTTAAGAGACATACCTCTTCGCTAGCTCTGTGGCAACATGTTGACCTGTGAGGAATCGCCTGTTTATGGTACGCGGTTCCAGTCACACTGACTGTATCGATTTTATCCACTCTGTGAAAGATCGACAAGCAGGCAGATCAAACATCGATAAGGAAATCGTAAGAAAATACTTTCGCCTCATGGTGCAATGGTGAAAAACATACAATGCTGCACAACAGGTAACGCCTCATTCCGCTGCTGACAAGCAAATTTTGGGTTTCCAGGATTACATAACATTCTTTATGAAATGCCACAGTTCGCAGTTTTCATAAGGTTTCTTTTAGTGTTGTTAAGACAATAGTAAACATGAGAGACCAATTAATCATCAACGATATGTGCAAATTCTCTGATATTATCTATAACAGTCACACAATACACATGCAGCTTATTGACTACATGCATGTAGAAAACTTGCTCTGATTTAAGGCTGTCAAACAAGATTTGAAGAAGAATAAAATGCCACTACCACACGACAGCTAATGTAGGAAATACATTTCTGACGTATTTTGGCACGATGCGCTCTCCCCATACTTGATACAAAAGTTTGGAGATGCATCTGCTGCCTGGCCGTCTACTAAATCTGAAAAGAACAAAATGTTGCAGAAGTTAGCCCTTTATCCACATGCGGCTATTTTCGGTTTAGAAGTGAAGTGAATTATGTTCAAAGTTCCATTAGATTGATAACTTCAACAGACAGCAGAACTGCGTTTTAAAAAATGCAGCAGTGAATGTATTCGAACTCGCAACACTTACCATGACGCTACCAGCTGATACATAGCTACGGCAGCTCCAGAAGTCAATAACAATTCCACCAGAACTTCTGCATTCCACAGAACTGTGAGATAATGCATATGGACGGATGTAGACTTCTGAAAGACAAACAGTTACACCTTTTCCCTTGCACTGCACGACGTTATCAACAAACAGATAGCGTAATAGAGTAGCTCCAGTGGAAAGGAACACTTCCCATTTAAATTTCTGCATCCTAGAGTGTTGGCAGTTCTGTGTAGGTGGCAGTTACATGATTTCATTTCGACGATTACAAGATAGAGTCGAATGTATGCACTGGGTAGCCGAGGAAGCTGCTTCATGGCGATTTGGTCAACCGGGTAAATGAATGTACTGAACATGCTGCAAACCACTACAGTGAGCCTCTGTGTCAGAATTCTAATCCAGTGCCGCGCAACGGCGTTACGATAGAAAAATGAGTCACCGAGGAGAGGATTTGGTGGTCTGTTGGATTGATGATAGGTTCATGTACTTATGGTCGGGGTTTGATTCCAACTTCCACCTATGATTTTTGACAGGGAGAGACAGATTCTATTCTCTTCTGACTACGACAAGTGAAGAAGGTATAGTGGCATTGTGGTCTGAAATCCACATTAAACATGATATTCCTTCTCTACCAAGTAGACGTTAGGTTGAACCACAATAAAATCAGGAGTGGCGACATGTAGAAACTCTTATCACCAGTAACCTTTCTTACATTAGTTATTTATCTCTAGTGACGATACAAACGCCATGAAGGATCACAGGACACTTATTCCCTCTTTTATTTGAGCTTCTGTACGTCGATAAAATTGGTTCTGAACTGGGAATGCAACTCAGACCGCCCTTAACGCGGAATTTGACCTCTTCGTGACAATACAGCTCGACTACAATTTGTTGTTTGATCAAAACTGCAGATTCTTCAGCATCTCCACACATTGCGCGAGATTGTGTTCGAAACCTGGCCCGGCAGTAAAGGTTTTATTATGTATTATCAGGCTCTAGCATGAGAACACCTACCTGCTCGTGGATAATAATTTTGATTTTTTTTAATACCAGTGAGACACAGAACTATTTGCGAGATCACTGTAAGTTCAAGGATGTTATTCCGAGCTGCTGGTGGAGGAAAAATTGGTAGCTCACGTCTCTTTGTGTGTAGTCAACAACGATATGTGTGGGGTTCGATTACCAGTCAGTACTGATATCTTCGTCGTATTATTTGTAGTTCAAACATGCTTACATGTCGCTGCTGGCGTAACAAACCCGTATTTAACGTTCGTTTGCTCTAGAATACAACAGCGATAGGTGCCGGGTTGGAGTCCTCGGAAGGAAAAAATTAATGTTGGATCTCGTCATTTCAGTTAAAACATCTAGCTACTGTCCAGAAAATCCGATATGTCACAATTCATTGTGCTTCGATAACAATCCGAATAGGTTCTGGGTTCGAATCCCTGTCCAACACAAAGCCTTACCTCACGGCAGTTCAAGTAAGTCACTTGTGAAGAAGCAATATTTAACATGTCTTGCAATTCGTTAACAGGGACAACAGTTGCTGGGTGGAATTCGCGTGCGTTAAAAATGTGGTTTTGTAATTTAAAGTTGATATTTGCTAACTGATACTATCTAAAATCGAGGTATATCACTCTCTGTGTGCCCAGTCAGGAATGACTGTTAGTTTCCGCCAGTCGCGAAATCTTTGCTTAGTCTGCATGACCTGCGTTTGAATCCATATGCAGAACTAGACAGTTCGTGGTGTCATTTGAAGTTCATACACATTCTCAATTAGCTGTTCGTGAATAACTTAAATTTTTAATTTCATTTTGTGTTAAATAATAAGTACGATTTGTTACTTTGAAGAGGAAATCATGAATACGACGAACTTACTACGTGCATTACGTATCTGACGTAATAATGAGAGTGGTAACATTTCAGGAATGTCACGTATTGTCATGAATGTGAGCTTACAAGCCTTAAGGACAGTCTTATCTGTGATAAGGTGTTCCCTGGTATTTGTAGTATCGTGGTATTACTTTACATCTTGAGTTATTGCGATACAGAGCAGTGTTTTCTAGTAGTGACTAGTTGGAACCATTTTCAATAGTCCAACGACTATACCGAGGAGCCATTAGAGGACCTGCTAGACAGCTGCGTTATGTGGGCTGCATGCGAATCAGGCGATATGCAATTCAGGTCGTTCGGATACTTTTGAGCACGACTGTACAGCCTCTACCATTATTAAATTTGACATTTTAATAGTGTATTTTTTAGTAATATTGAATGTTTGAAATTGCTATCTTGAGAAATTTACTAAATGTGACTCAGCCTGTTTTCCTGTGGGCTCTTCATCTCTGTGGCATTTAGCTGCGGGCAGAAGCGACCGTTCCAATGCCAGGTACCACCCGAGTGTTTTGGACGACTGTTAACTCGCTCAGTAATTCCGGCACTTGTGGCACTGCGTTGGCTAAGGTGAGCCGATATAAGTTTCTGATGGCTCTCTAGCTGTTTTATTACGAGTGATACTTTACAGACCTGTTAACTGTTTTAAAATCACGTCAGATCAAATGACGGCTAGCGACCAATTTATCTCTTCTACAGTGTAATCTGTTTAATATTTGACAGGTTGTGATAAACCTTTAGAATTTCTTTTCTGTTTTCGTCTTCTTTAAAGGCAAAGAGAAAAGATGAAGCGGTAGCCCATCTTAGAACCTATGCCTACCGTCAGGTGTTTTTGATTTTCAGTTGTTAAAAAGGAGAGGAGATTTTCTTGTACCAGTAGGAGGAAGGAAGGATTCACGCTAAGCTAGTGAACGACTGAGAAGCACGCCATTTTAAACGAGTAATTGTAGACCGCCATTTTGGTGTCGCTATGAATAAGTGAGGAGTGTGTATTTCATATGTGCACCGTTTAGAAAATACAGTATTGTTTTATTAACAGAAAGGTCGTGTGAATTGTTATTTCAAATAGTACGATAATTACAAGAATTGAAGCCCCCTGTCTACTTTGGAATATTACGAAGATCCGATAAGCTCAATGTGAACAAGGTCAAGACTTCGAAGGTGAACTCGGCGACCAAGCGTAGCATTATAAAGAAGGGTAAGCACAAATCTACAGCAGACAAAGAAACAACTTCCCCCTGCAAAATAATATGAACTAATACAAACTTACTTCCACGCATAGCTCAGCTTATTGTGCTCGTCATTCATGCCAAAAAATAATGTCATTGATTCAATACATTTTAAAAAGCCACGCATTTCAACACTTTATCATCATCTATTCCATTATTTTATTGTATTTGAAAGTGGCGACATGTGGCAGGCACGATACGTAGTGCGCAAAACTGTGAGTACTAGTATTGTTAGTGTGTTTCCTGCCGCCGTTGGATAAGCAGCTGCCAGTAACAAGTCGTATACTCCTAGCTCACTTATTTGTCACATAGTTTTGTACAGGAGGTGTAATTTCGAGTTTTAGTTACTGTAATCGTAAATTCAGGCAGATTGTAGTACAGTCGTTAGGCATTTGTACAGGTTAGTTCATACATTCTTTGTGTGTTGCCCTTGCGTTATCTAGGCACGGACTCGTGTTTCACTAACTGTTGCTCAACATCGATTATAATGGACAGGGACTGTGATTGTTGTGTTCGGATGAGGGCTGAGTTGGCATCCCTTCGCTCACAGCTGCAGGTGGCGCTGACTTCTGTCACGCAGCTTGAGGCTGTTGCCAATGGGCACCACTGTGGGGAGCCGGACTTGGGTATCACGGGGATGTCAACCCGTCTGTCCCCAGATCGGTCTGCCGCTGTGGTTGCCCCGGTTGCTGCCCGCAGTGGGGCTGAGCTCTCGCCTGTGGTTGACTGGGAGGTCGTTCCAAGGCGTGGCAGGCAGCGAAAGACGTCCCCGGAGGCTGATCAAAATGCCTCCCCAGTGCGCCTGACAAACAGGTCTTAGGCACTGTCTCTGGCTGAGCCAGATGCAGCTGCCTGCCCTATTTCAGAGGATGATTCTCAGCCTTCAAGGTCCGGGCAATCGCAGAGGGTGGGCTTATTGGTAGTTGGGAGCTCCAGTGTTAGTAGCGTAATGGGGCCCCTTAGGGATATGGAAATCCGGTGTGCACTCCGTGTGCATTCCAGGTGGAGTCATTCCTGATGTGGAAAGGGTTCTTCCGGATGCCATGAAGAGCACAGGGTGCAGCCAGCTGCAGGTGGTGGCACATGTCGGCACTAATGACGTGTGTCGCTTTGGATCTGAGGAAATTCTCTCTGGATTCCAGCGGCTATCTGATTTGGTGAAGGCTGCCGGTCTTGCTTACGAGATGAAGGCAGAGCTCTTCATCTGCAGCATCGTTGACAGAACCGACTGCGGACCTTTGGTGCAGAGCTGGGTGGAGGGTCTGAATCAGAGGCTCAGACGGTTTTGTGACCGTGTTGGCTGCAGATTCCCTGTCTTGCGCCATAGGGTGGGGGGGTTTCGGGTCCCGCTGAATAGGTCAGGAGTTCACTACACTCAGCTGGCGGCTACACGGGTAGCGGAGGCTGTGTGGCGTGGACTGGGCGTTTTTTTAGGTTAGAAGGCCTCGGGAAAGTACGGGGTGGGGTGCAATCTCAAAGGGTGCATGGCAAACACAGGACGTGCTTGGATCAAGGAACAGTCGGAATTGTAGTTGTAAATTGTTGTTGTTGTGCTGGGAAAGTCCCTGAGCTTCAAGCGCTAATAGAAAGCGCAGAAGCTGAAATCGTTATAGGCACAGAAAGCTGGCTAAAGCCAGAAATAAGTTATGCAGCATGTTTTACGAAGTCTCAGACGGTGTTCAGGAAAGATAGATCAGGCAGAATTGGTGGTGGAGTGTTTGTGTCTGTCAGTAGTGGTTTATCTTGTAAGTAAGCCGAAGTAGATACTCCGTGCGAATTGGTATGGGTGGAGGTTATACTTAACAGCCGAACTAAGTTAATAATTGGCTCCTTCTATCGACCCCCAGACTCCGATGATATAGTTACTGAACAGTTCAGAGAAAATTCGAGTCTCGTAACAAATAAATACCCCACTTATACGGTTCTAGTTGGTGGGGACTTCAACCTTCCCTCGATATGTTGGCAAAAATACTTGTTCAAAGCCGGTGGTAGGCAGAAAACATCTTCCGAGATTGTCCTAAATTATTTCGAGCAGTTAGTCCACGAACCCACGCGAATTGTAAATGGTTGCGAAAACACACTTAACCTCTTAGCCACAAACAATCCAGAGCTAATAGAGAGCATCATGACTGATACTGGGATTAGTGATCACAAGGTCGTTGTAACTAGGCTCAATATCATTTCTTCCAAATCCACCAGTAACAAACGCAAAATAATTTTATTTAAAAAAGCGGATAAAGTGTCACTAGAAGCCTTCGTAAGAGACAATCTCCATTCCTTCCGAACTGACTACGCAAATGTGGACGAGATGTGGCTCAAATTGAAAGATATAGTAGCAACAGCAATTGAGTAATTCATATCCCATAAATCGGTAAGAGATGGAACTGATCCCCCATGGTACACAAAACAGGTCCGAACGCTGTTGCAGAGGCAAAGGAAAAAGCATGCAAAGTTCAGAAGAACGCGAAATCCCGAATATTGGCTAAAATTTACAGACGCGCGAAATTTGGCACGGACTTCAATGCGAGATGCCTTTAATAGGTTCCACAACGAAACATTGTCTCGAAATTTGGTAGAAAATCCGAAGAAATTCTGGTCGCATGTAAAGTACACAAGCGGCAAGACGCAGTCAATACCTTCGCTGCGCAGTGCCGATGGTACTGTTACCGACGAATGTGCCGCTAGAGTGGAGTTACTGAACGCAGTTTTCCGAAATTGCTTCACCAGGGAAGACGAATGGAATATTACGGAATTTGAAACACGAACAGCTGCTAGCATGAGTTTCTTAGAAGTAGATGCCTTAGGGGTTGCGAAGCAACTCAAATCGCTTGATACGGGCAAGTCTTCAGGTCCAGATTGTATACCGATTAGGTTCCTTTCAGAGCTCCCTACTTAGCAATCATATACAACTGCTCGCTCACCGATAGATCTGTCCCTACAGCTTGGAAAATTGCGCAGGTCGCACCAGTGTTTAAGAAGGATAGTAGGAGTAATCCATCGAACTACAGACCTATATCATTGACGTCGGTTTGCAGTAGGGTTTTGGAGCATATACTGTATTCAAACATTATGAATCACCTCGAAGGGAACGATCTATTGATACGTAATCAGCATGGTTTCAGAAAACATCGTTCTTGTGCAACGCAGCTAGCTCTTTATTCGCACGAAGTAATGGCCGCTATCGACAGGGGATCTCAAGTTGATTCCATATTTCTAGATTTCCGGAAAGCTTTTGACACCGTTCCTCACAAGCGACTTCTAATCAAGCTGCGGGCCTATGGGGTATCGTCTCAGTTGTGCGACTGGATTTGTGATTTCCTGTCAGGAAGTTCGCAGTTCGTAGTAATAGACGGCAAATCATCGAGTAAAACTGAAGTGATATCAGGTATCCCCAGGGATGCGTCCTGGGACCTCTGCTGTTCCCGATCTATATAAATGACCTGGGTGACAATCTGAGCAGTTCTCTTAGGTTGTTCGCAGATGATGCTGTAATTTACCGTCTAGTAAGGTCATCCGAAGACCAGTATCAGTTGCAAAGCGATTTAGAAAAGATTGCTGTATGGTGTGGCAGTTGACGCTAAATAACGAAAAGTGTGAGATGATCCACGTAAGCTCCAAAAGAAATCCGTTGGAATTCGATTACTTGATCAATAGTACCTGGGTGTTAAAATTACGAACAACTTCAGTTGAAAAGACCACATAGATAATATTGTGGGGAAGGCGAGCCAAAGGTTGCGTTTCATTGGTAGGACACTTGGAAGATGCAACAAGTCGACTATAGAGACAGCTTACACTACACTCGTTCGTCCTCTGTTAGAATATTGCTGTGCGGTGGGGGATCGTTACCAGGTGGGATTGACAGGGGACATCGAAAGGGTGCAAAAAAGGGCAGCTCGTTTTGTATTACCACGTAATAGGGGAGAGAGTGTAGCAGATATGATACGCGAGTTGGGGTGGAAGTCATTAAAGCAAAGACGTATTTCGTCGCGGCGAGATCTATTTACGAAATTTCAGTCACCAACTTTCTCTTCCGAATGCGAAAATATTTTGTTGAGCCCAACCTACATAGGTAGGTGTGGTGTCACCACCAGACACCACACTTGCTAGGTGGTAGCCTTTAAATCGGCCGCGGTCCGTTAGTATACGTCGGACCCGCGTGTCGCCACTGTCAGTGATTGCAGACCGAGCGCCGCCACACGGCAGGTCTAGAGAGACGTCCTAGCACTCGCCCCAGTTGTACAGCTGACTTTGCTAGCGATGGTTCACTGTCAAATTACGCTCTCATTTGACGAGACGATAGTTAGCATAGCCTTCAGCTACGTCATTTGCTACGACCTAGCAAAGCGCCATTATCAACTGCTATTTATCTTGTGATGCATGTACCGTCAGACCGATGTTCACCAATTATGGATTAAAGTTAAGTATTCCAGAAGCTACGTACTATTATTGCTACTATAAAGACCTTGACCTGTTCCAGACCTCACGCCATCCTGCGTGAGCTTAAACGCGTGCCCTTCGGCCTCCCGTCCTCGTGGATTGGCTGTCTTGCCAGTCCACAACAGTAGGAATGATCATCAAAGTAAAATAAGAGAAATCAGAGCTCGAACAGAAAGGTTTAGGTGTTCGTCTTTCCCGCGCGATGTTCGGGGGTGGAATGGTAGGGAGACAGTATGATTGTGTTTCGATGAACCCTCTGCCAAGCACTTAAATGTGGATTGCAGAGTAATCATGTAGATGTAGAGGTAGAAAATGAATATACATGTATGTTAACAATTTGTTTGTGTTCCATGTACGCTGATGATGTGACGGAGACGGTGATGTGATACTGAAGAAATACTATCAAAAGGAAATAATAAATAAATTAGAAGGAAGAAGACGACAATACCAAGAGCACACAACAAAGCACAATAGAGGAGGTACCATTTACAAGGCAACAATGAGGTAGGACCTCGCAATGGATATAGAGAATTCGTTCCCAGTAGACCTGTTAGAAAATCCATCCACCTGATTCCTAAAATCCAGAACCTAAAGCTTCAGAGATTAACGCTATTGTAGTCAAGTAGGGACAATGACATTTCTTTATTGAACAACAATTGAGACTACAATTACATACAGCTGCATATGCCTTTTTTTCGAGTGGGAAGTAGCGCGGAAGTAAAATTTTAAGAGGGAAAATTTTGATTTTAATAACTGCAGTGGCATAAGGATCTCTATAATGGAGGATCAAAACAATAAGGAAATGTCATTCGAAAATCAAAATGCCAATGTAGTGGACGTTCATTTGCAAAATGCAACGATGAGTGGTTTGGAACCGTCACACGGTGAGTATTTGGATGCTGGGCGCGACATGCCATTGTTGCATTCGACGCCCGTGAATACAGAACATTTAATTACAAGCAATACGTTAATTACAGTAGACGTAACTAATGGCACCTCGAGGCAAGAGAATATTTTAAGTGAGAGCACTACGCGTAGTACGGACGCAGATGCTGACAGGCGTAGGCCGGAAGTGAACAGGGAAGATAACAAGCCTTATTTCGAGCCTTAACAGAAACCATACAAACAGGCATGAATGCAATGAAAGCAGACATAAATTCAAAAATGTCGGGTTTAGAAACTAAAATGTCAAGTTTAGGAACGATACAAGCAGACATGACCACAATAAAGTCCGAGATCGGGAAGGTTAATACAAACATGACACACATTTCAGACGAGGTAAAAAATCTGTGCACAGAACCCAATAGTCTGGATACGAAATTCACACAGCAGATTTCGCAAATCTCCACGGAGGTGGATAGGAAAATTAATGAACAAGTACAAATTTCGGTTCACGATATGGGTGAGAAATTAAACGGGATAATGGGAGAAAAATTTGAAACAGTAACACACACATATCGACAGGAGCTATCCGGAATTAGAGAAACCCAAGAAAATTTACAGGCAATGCAAAAGAATACGCATGTCAACTTAGACAATGTACAATCAGAAGTAGCGAAGCTACATTCTTTCTGTGACGACTTGGCAGAAAATGTAGAAAAAATCACATTGGAGATAGGATCACTCAAGTTAGAACACAACAGAATCAACTCAGACATTGTGCAACTTTATGAACAGGTAAAGAGCAATGCAAAGGACGAAAATACAACGTTCGCAGAAAAATGCGTACGTGAACAGCGTACTTATGTGGAAGTGGTAATTAAGTAATGGGGGACAAGGAAGAAGAAATCTTAAAACGCGTAGGACATAATATCAGACAGTTAGAACAAAGGTTAAGAGACGAAATAGTTAGCAAACAAAGAAAGGTAATATCGTCGCTGGGGGCGGCAAGCGGAGCGATAAACATCCATCCGCCGGTGGGAGAAATCAGTGGCGCGGACAACAATGCCCAACCCACGCCGCGCGATCGCATGTCGACGCGCGACGCGAGCAGCGGACAAAACTTTGCTGAAACAAATATACCATCACCGCAGGGAAATGATCTTCCGCTGTGCTGGACAGCGTTGTTAGTGGATGAGAGCTTAATAAAACATCGAGTTTCCCGTATTCTCAAATGAGAAAAAGCGAACGCACCCGGTAGTGTTTGTCTGATTCTCTAGAAATGTACTGCCCAGGACTTGGACAGAAACTCAAAAGATCAGATATGTAGTAGGACACACCGAGGATGATGCCCTTTTGTGGGCTACGGAGATGCCAGAACTTTGCGAGACATATGATCAGTCTGAGAATGCATTTTTAGATAAATACTGGTCAACAGTTATCCAGGAGAGGTTAAGACGAGAGGTATTTAACCCAGTACCATATCATTCAAAATTCGGAGGGCTAAGAAGCTATTTTGAAAAACACCTAAACAAGACCCGACACTGGAATAATCCAATCTCTCATGTCGATGTACTGAAAATCTTAAAGAACAAGTTACCTGCAAACGTTAGGGAAAAATTGGTAACCGTTCCCGAATACGATCTCGAGTTTTTTCTTTCAGTGCTCGACTCAATAGATCTGATTCATGAGGATGAGCAAGCCACGCCTAGTTATCGTAACGATAATGAACACAACCCAAACGGGAAGAACAACTACGGTAACGGCAATGGCTTTGGAAATTATGATGGTCGTGTGCGTATGAATGAATGGCATCCGTATGCAACGCCGCGCCACAACGGAAATCCGTACAACCGGTCTACCTATCAGCGACAAGGTGACAGAGGATATGAAAATAAAGATTAGCCCCATAGGTACGGCAATGGCAAAAGACATTAGAAATTCGAGGGAAAACTTCAACCATAGGCGACAAGGAAATGTAAATTACCAGGATCGGAATATGCAACATAAGGATCCGAGAGAGAAGAGGCAGCCCGCACAGTCAATTCGAAACAACCGGGACACGAACTGGCGAGCACGCGAACATACGGTACACATAGTAGATGTGACGGCAGAAAATGAAACAATACCTTTACCGCCCCCAGCAAATAATAATCGAGCGTGACTAGAGGAAGAAGGTAATGAACTGTCAGTGTGCCTCAGTACTAAATATGAGCGACTTAAACACTAACACGAACAGGAACGGAAAAGAGGAAGTAGACACCGAAACAAACCTACACATACAGCATATCCAGAATCTATTTTTAAGGTGCGATAAGGACACAGAAATGAAAGAAGACTTGTTTACTGAAGAGAAAGAAACGACACGCCAGGTAAGTGAAATTATTCAAGCAACAATAAAGGTAAAGGTGGGAAACATAGATGTACTAGTTGTTTTGGATAGTGGCGCGTCGACAAGCCTGATGTCTACTAGCTTGTACAAAGAGATAGCGAGGGAAGTAAATGTACCCACACTACCTGTACAGAACTGTCAGATCGTAACGGCGATGGGAAGTAAATATAAAGTTATAAAATTACAGGCCAGCATACCCATTAATATATGTGGTGTAAATTTGCAGTGTACTTTCTTGTTGGCAGACAAACTTATAGTGAACTGTATACTTGGTATGGAGGTGTTCAGAAGATATGGGATAAAAATAGATATCGGCAGCGGGGAATGTCAGTTTCATGTACGAGAGCGCACACTGACTGTGGACTTAATAAGAACTACAATGACAAATCAGAGTAGGCCGATACCCGACATTAATGTTAAACTTATCTACCCTCAAGTCTTAATGGCAAAGGAGATGGAACTTGATGACGCTGGTAGGGAGATCCTCGATGAGCAAATAGTAGACAGTAAAATAAGTAAATCCATCTGTCTTAACAATGAACAGCCAAGTGAAATGACAAAATTACTCTTGAAATATCATAACATTTTTCGTAAACAACCTAGTGTTATTAAGGGATATGAATATAAAATGGAAGTGTACCCGCATGAAACATATTGTAGAACGCCATATGGCACCCATTGGGCAAAGAAAGAGGCAGTAAGACAAGAAATAGAGCGTGTGATTAGGTGGAGGGTTATTGAAACATCGCACTCACCCTACTGCAGTCCGATTCTCGCAGTTGGTAAAACTGACGGAACGGTGCGGTTGGTGTTAGACGCGAGGGAAATAAACAAAATCATCGTTCCTATAAGAACAAGGCCAGAGAATCTAGTAAGAGCAGTTATTAAAGTTTCATGGCGTTAAGTATTTAACATCCCTTGATTTGAAAGCTTCGTACTGGCAAATTTTATTACATGAAGAGAGTAGAAAGCATACAGCTTTCATAAATGCCGAGAGGAGCTACCAATTTAGGCTGCTACCTTTCGGATTAAACGTGAGCGCTGGTGTATTTATTCAAGCATTAGACAGGGTACTTGGACCGGAGCTGCTTAGCCAGGTTACACTCTACGATGATGATCTATTAATTGCAACTCAAACATGGGATGAACATGCAAGTATTTTGGAAAAGATTTTTCAAAAATTTGATAAATACAATGTCACAGTTAACTTTGAAAATCTGAACTCGGAAATAAAATTCTTAGGGCATATTATATCACCAGTAGGAATTCTACCTGAGCCCAGTAAAGTAGATGCGATACAGAATTTCCCAACACCCTATACTAAGAAACAATTAAAGGGTTTTCTAGGAACGGCATCGTTTTTCAGGAAGTTTCTGCCACAACAATTGTTGAACAGTAGTTCACTATTAAACTGCGTTGGTTGTGGACTAAAGAATGTGAAAATGATTTTGAGCAGATTAAGCAGGTGCTGATTAACGCACCTATCCTGAAACACCCGAATATGGAATTGGATTTTTGTTTCAGCACCGATGCTAGTTATCAGGGGCTCGGTGCGTGCCTGTTTCAAATAATAACAAAGGATGGTAAGGAAGAAGTCAATGTAATCAGTTTTGCCAGTAAAACCTTAACAGAAAGTGAAAGATCTTATTCCGTATTGAGCTACAAGTGTTAGCAGTAGTTTGGGTGTTTCGTAAATTTCAATATTACCTTTGGGGAAAACATACCAAAGTTTACTGTGATCTTACGTGGAAGTTGTTACATAAGAGAATAGCGAGGTGGTGCATGCATGTCCAAGAGTTTGATTTTGAGATAGTGTACATAAAAGGGGAACAGAATGTTTTGGCAGATGCACTATCACGGTTACCTCAGGGTCTAACCGATTTCCACGAGTTAGAGGAACAAACATCAGCCTTCAACGTGCTTTTAATAAATGATGGAACTTTTAAACCATATTATAGTAATATGTGCAAAAACATGCAACGGTTACAGGAAGAAGGTAAAAAAAAAAAATTGCGGGCTAGAACACACGAACGTTTAGAGCAGTATTATATTATACACAATGGCATCCTCTTTCATAGAAGAGATCGACGAATGGATAAGTGTTGTCTGTGCGTACCTCAGGAATATGTGGACAACTTAATTCAACACACGCACCGCACATGGGGACATTATGGAGTACTAAAGCGTGCCGCCAAAATTTCTGCATATTGTTATTTCCCTAATATGGGGCGACGTGTATAGCAAGTAATCAGACGCAGTGCGGTGTGTCAAAAGGTCAAACATCAGAATAGGACATGTATTAACGTACTACACCCAATAATACCAAAGCAGCCAAGGGGTCTTGTATCTATTGATGCCGCAGGACCTTATTCCCAGGCCCACGGCGGGGTTAAATACATCGTAGCCCTGTATGATGTTTTTAACAAGTATCTCCAGCTGTACGCAGTGAAAACTGTTAGGTCAGGGCCAATTATAAGGCGAATTATGGAAGACTACATACCACGCATTGGGAAACCCCAAGCAGTCCTAACTGAAAACGCCTCATATTTTACATGTGACCAATGGAAATCATTTTTAAAATCACAAAACATACGTCATATTTTAGAATCCAAGTTCACCCAGAAGCAAGTCCCGTCGAACGGTGCTTCCGTGAATTTAATAGGTTTATCTGCACATATATACCACAGAACCAAAGGAAATGGATAGAATAACTGGGTCCGTTTCAGCACATAGTAAATCAACTACCACACAAATCAACAGGGCACACACCGGCAGAACTTATGTTTGAAAAGGCGGAGCTAGATGAATGGGTAAAACCGATACCTAAATTACGGCACAAAGACGTAGCCTTAGATGAGAAAGTACGGCGAGCGCTAATAACATTGGAAGAGCAAGCTCGAATAAGAAAAGGAATTTACGACAGCAAATTGCAAAATTTAACAGAATTCCAGATTGGACAGGAGGTACTACTAAGAACGCATCCGAAATCATCGAAATCAAAGACACTGAATAAAAAATGGCAATTGTTATATATTGGTCCGTATATCATTGTTGACAAGCCACATCTAGGATGCTAATTGATAGAAAATATAACAAACTGTGAAATAAAAGGCATGTATCCACATAAAGATTTGCGAAAATTTATTAAATGAAAATTCAAGTTTCATTCTTTCCTTATCTGTTGCATCAATAAAACGCAATAAGGTAGGAGGTTTGTCGCTCTTTGACTGCCACTCGGTTCCTCTCCAGCTAGGGGGTACAATATTTATATTTCCGGTGCCCTCTCCCTCTTCTACTATCCTGTTTAGCCTGTAAGCAATGTTCAATTTTCTCCTGCTATCTAACATGCAGAGAGAGAGATGCAGCCTAGTGAAAAGAAATTTTCCTCGTATTTTGATATTGTACTTTCTTAAGACTTAAATATCTATAGCAGCAAAGGAAATCTTTTAATGTTCCTTAAGGAAACACGGAATATCCAATAGGAACTAAAACAAATGTACATAATAGTGAACGAGTGAAAACCATTAGATGACGTAGTGAACACAACATCACACGAAAAAAAAAAATTTAAAACAAGAGCGATGGAAAAGAATTCACAGCGCGCGAGCTTTAAGCGAGAGCCATGAGCGATGAAGTCTACCGAGGCGTGCAGCCGCGCTTGAAGCAGAGCGTACTTCAACATTTATATACGCAGCGGCTAACAGCTGATCGTAGGGGCCAAGTAGGAAAAAGCAAGGTGGAGTTCAGTGTCCCCTGTAAGATGCGCAAAGACACACTGCGCACCACGACGGAAACCATTCTAGAATGAGATAAATTTTTTTGCATGAATGACAAGCACAGTGATGAAAATCAAAAATACCTGCCGGTAGGCATAGGTTCTATGATGGGCTACCGCTTCATCTATTCTCTTTCCCTTTAAAGAAGATGAAAACATAAAAGAAATGCAAAAGGTTTATCACAAAAGCCCCCCTACTGTATACTGTTGGAAACAAGTCTCTTTATTTAGGGAGACAGTATACAGTATACAATGAGCTACTGCTGGCCATAAGTGCAGCGAACAATGAAATAGAGTGTGCCGAAAGAACAGCTTCTCAGAATGGCTAGTGAAACAAAAGCCAGTGAGAAAATCAATTTTTAAAATAGAGTGAAAGGACAATTTAAGAAATGTAACATTTTCCCCCTGTTAATAATGCTTAACAAATGTAAGGAGAAATAAGAGACTAAGACATTAGCACGCCATGGACGTGCGATATGTAATATGAATATATGTGAACGTAATTACGTGGTATATGTGAATGTATTTATATGTATGAATTTGTAGTGAACAGTTGTTAAAAAAGAGACGAGTTTTTCTTGTACCAGTAGGAGGAAGGAAGGATTCGCCCTCAGCTAGTGAACGAGTGATTGTAGACCGCCATTTTGGGGTCGCTATGAATAAGTGAGGAGTATGTATTTCATATGTGCACCGTTTAGAAAATACAGTCATCAGTCCCATAGAACTTAGAACTACTTAAACCTAACTAACCTAAGAACATCACACACATCCATTCCCGAGGCAGGATTCGAATCCGCGACCGTAGCGGTCGCGCGGTTCCAGACTGTAGCGCCTAGAACCGCTCGGCCACTCCGGCCGGCCCTCCACTGCAAAACGAACTCCAAAGCTTTAGTCATCACTAATCATATTGGAGGTTTCATAATTGGTATGGTTTCAGATGTGACTGAAACCAATGAATCTGCCACTTCACAGTTCTTAGAAATAATAAACGTGAACAAGTGGAGGATACAAGACAGAGGCAGAATGCGGCACGCCAGATGCGACAGGCTGGCCTCGCGAGTAACCACAGCACTTCTCCGTCACAGCCCCCAGAAGTAAACCTGCTGACTGCTGGGCTGGCAAAGTACTGCGCGTGTGTACGTGGGACAGCAATGTCTGGAGCCGTGCTGAGAAGGGGGCAACCAAGTCGGGTAGCTTCTGGCAGCTGTGGCGTATACGTGACTTGCGTTTAGCACTGCTAATATAAGTTGCATGTTAACGAATGATCTTAGGTCGATCTTTGTACCATGTATTGGAGATGTCAAGGAGTGTTTGTATTGTTTGTAAAAGGTTGTTCTATATCATCATAAAGACACATGGCACAACTGCTGATCTAAGTTACTGTTAGACTGCACTAGCGTACAAGATTTTTTTTTTATTTTTGCACTTAACTAAACGTTATTGCCACTTCAAAACTCTTTATTTGTCAAAACTGGTCTTTGCCTCATCTCAATATGAAGGTCATCCAAACGTTATAGTGACCCCAAAGATGGGGAGTCAACATTATCTTGCAGTATAAAACATTTGCCATCCTTTGCTGATAATGCTGACATGTCATCGCACAGTGGAGACTACAAGACATTTCTCACACCATACTTCGTCATTTTACAGAAACCTATCGTAAATGGTGTTGACTTCATGGTACAATAAATAGTAAAATGCAACATGGGGATGTGTAGGGTATTTTACGATAGTTTTCGAGCAGCACATTGAAGTATACCACAAGTTATTATAATTTAGGTGGAGAATGTGTATTTGTAGAGCAGTTTGTTACAATTTGGCGTAACTTGTTACGATTTGTTATAGCACGTTGAAGTATAAGGTATTTTCTTATATATTGGGCAATTTGTTGCAACTTTGTTGTAATATAGCATAATTTTCTTACAATCTTGCTGTGGCAGAGCGGATTTTGTGGTAACATCTTACAAATTTGCTGTAATGACAATTTCTTGAGCACTTTGTAGCAACTTTGCTGTAAATAAGTCGATGTAAGGGGCAATGTCTTACAGTTTTGTTGTGATATGGGGTAATCTATTACAAATTTGCTGAAACGTAGTAATGCATGAGGCAATTTGTTACAGCTGTCCATTGGGAGATACAGTTTATTCCTTTGTTTGGGGCTTACTAACACATTTAGGTGACTTTGATATTGGTTTTAGTTGATAAGTTTTGGTAAGTAATGCACACGATTTAGCTGTGGGAATAAAATGTTTACTAGCATAGAAATATCAGCATATTCCCACTGACAAGTACACTTTAACCTCTGAGTCAGATCATGTGCCATGTGTGCTTTGTATTCTTCTAGGAAACAGTTCTACATATTTTGATAAATGATATACACAACTCTTGCTTTCTTTAATCTGTAGTACAAAAGTCGGCATGAAATTGATGACAAGCATGCATGTTATATCACTGATGCCAACGTATCAGCCAAAAGTACTGTGAAGAATAATACAGACAAATACACGTGGAAATATCGAATTTTAGGATCCATTGTGCCTTACAAAAGTGCTTCAGTGATCAAAATGTTCACGTTAATAATTTTATTTATCCGTAAAGTACATCACCATTTCCTTTCACAATTTCGTTTCTTTACACATCATAATACTGCAGTGCAAAGTTACACTTTGGTACTACGGAAATACGTAGTTTTAGCGATAAAGTGCATTAAAGGTCTTGTCATGAGACGGTTATCTTCTCCCCTAAAATGATGCTTCATCACTTGATTTTTGCCCACAGTCTCTTGTATAGCTAACAAAAGCTATGAGCTACGAGCTTAGCAAGTTATTTTAGTACATCACGTGTTATATCACAGTTATAGATGTAGATGTATTACTACTGTTTCAGTTAATTTGAGAATAGGCGTTTAGGGTTTTAGGCCTCAGGTGGGAGTTACACGATCTTATCCTTTGGACATGTTGGGTGTTTGCATATTGTATTGGGAATATGATAAAACTTCCTTTGTATATTAAGGTAACATGTAGTGCAAGTGATACAAGGCATTAGATGTTGTTGTTGTTGTCGTCTTCAGTCCTGAGACTGGTTTGATGCAGCTCTCAATGCTACTCTATCCTGTGCTAGCTTCTTCATCTCCCAGTACCTACTGCAACCTACATCCTTCTGAATCTGCTTAGTGTATTCATCTCTTGGTCTACCTCTACGATTTTTACCCTCCACGCTGCCCTCCAATGCTAAATTTGTGATCCCTTGATGCCTCAAAACGTTTCCTACCAACCGGTCCCTTCTTCTAGTCAAGTTGTGCCACAAACTTCTCTTCTCCCCAATCCTATTCAATACCTCCTCATTAGTTACGTGATCTACCCACCTTATCTTCAGCATTCTTCTGTAGCACCACATTTCGAAAGCTTCTATTCTCTTCTTGTCCAAACTAGTTATCGTCCATGTTCCACTTCCATACATGGCTACACTCCATACAAATACTTTCAGAAACGACTTCCTGACACTTCAATCTATACTCGATGTTAACAAATTTCTCTTCTTCAGAAACGATTTCCTTGCCATTGCCAGTCTACATTTTATATCCTCTCTACTTCGACCATCATCAGTTATTTTACTCTCTAAATAGCAAAACTCCTTTACTACTTTAAGTGTCTCATTTCCTAATCTAATTCCCTCGGCATCACCCGATTTAATTTGACTACATTCCATTATCCTCGTTTTGCTTTTGTTGATGTTCATCTTATATCCTCCTTTCAAGACACTGTCCATTCCGTTCAACTGCTCTTCCAAGTCCTTTGCTGTCTCTGACAGAATTACAATGTCATCGGCGAACCTCAAAGTTTTTACTTCTTCTCCATGAATTTTAATACTTACTCCGAATTTTTCTTTTGTTTCCTTTACTGCTTGCTCAATATACAGATTGAATAACATCGGGGAGAGGCTACAACCCTGTCTCACTCCTTTCCCAACCACTGCTTCCCTTTCATGCCCCTCGACTCTTATAACTGCCATCTGGTTTCTGTACAAATTGTAAATAGCCTTTCGCTCCCTGTATTTTACCTTTGCCACCTTCAGAATTTGAAAGAGAGTATTCCAGTTAACATTGTCAAAAGCTTTCTCTAAGTCTACAAATGCTAGAAATGTAGGTTTGCCTTTTCTTAATCTTTCTTCTATGATAAGTCGTAAGGTTAGTATTGCCTCACGTGTTCCAACATTTCTACGGAATCCAAACTGATCTTCCCCGAGGTCCGCTTCTACCAGTTTTTCCATTCGTCTGTAAAGAATTCGCGTTAGTGTTTTGCAGCTGTGACTTACTAAACTGATAGTTCGGTAATTTTCACATCTGTCAACACCTGCTTTCTTTGGGATTGGAATTGTTATATTCTTCTTGAAGTCTGAGGATATTTCGCCTGTCTCATACATCTTACTCACCAGATGGTAGAGTTTTGTCATGACTGGCTCTCCCAAGGCTATCTGTAGTTCTAATGGAATGTTGTCTACTCCCGGGGCCTTGCTTCGACTCAGGTCTTTCAGTGCTCTGTCAAACTCTTTACGCAGTATCTTATCTCCCATTTCGTCTTCATCTACATCCTCTTCCATTTCCATAATATTGTTTGATGTGTTGGCAAATGTGCCAACACCTTGTAGATAGAGGAGGCCGAAATGCACGCTATCTAACGCAGACGGGCGTGAATTCTGGAACAGGATAAGTAGTGAATGCTAATAAGAAAAGTATGCAGCTCCTCGAATACTTAGCTTTATTCCATCCTTGTGGTACATCGCTCTTGATAATACAAATAAGACTATCTTCAGATACGGTTAATGGCGCCTTGCTAGGTCGTAGCCATGGACTTAGCTGAAGGCTATTCTAACTGTCTCTCGGCAAATGGGAGAAAGGCTTCGTCAGTGTAGTCGCTAGCAAAGTCGTCGTACAACTGGGGCGAGTGCTATTCCGTATCTCGAGACCCGCCCCGTGGTGGCGCTCGGTCTGCGATCACACAGCGGCGACACGCGGGACCGACATGTACTAAATGGACCGCGGCCGATTTAAGCTACCACCTAGCAAGTGTGGTGTCTGGCGGTGACACCACATTGTCCTCAAGTACATCGCCCTTGTATAAACCCTCTATATACTCCTTCCACCTTTCTGCCTTCCCTTCTTTGCTTAGAACTGGGTTGCCATCTGAACTCTTGATATTCATACAAGTGGTTCTCTTTTCTCCAAAGGTCTCTTTAATTTTCCTGTAGGTAGTATCTATCTTACCCCTAGAGAGACAAGCCTCTATATCCTTACATTTGTCCTCTAGCCATCCCTGCTTAGCCATTTTGCACTTCCTGTTGATCTCATTTTTGAGACGTTTGTATTCCTTTTTGCCTGCTTCATTTACTGCATTTTTATATTTTCTCCTTTCATCAATTACATTCAATATTTCTTCTGTTACCCAAGGATTTCTACCAGCCCTCGTCTTTTTACCTACTTGATCGTCTGCTGCCTTCACTACTTCATCCCTCAGAGCTACCCATTCTTCTTCTACTGTATTTCTTTCCCCCATTCCTGTCAATTGTTCCCTTATCCTCTCCCTGAAAATCTGTACAACCTCTGGTTCTTTCAGTTTATCCAGGTCCCATCTCCTTAAATTCCCACCTTTTTGCAGCTTCTTCAGTTTCAATCTGCAGTTCATAGCCAATAGATTGTGGTCAGAATCCACATCTGCCCCTGGAAATGTGCTACAATTTAAAACCTGGTTCCTAAATCTCTGTCTTACCATTATACTATCTATATGATACCTTTTAGTATCTCCAGGATTCTTCCATGTATACAACCTTCTTTTATGATTCTTGAACCAAGTGTTTGCTATGATTAAGTTATGCTCTATGCAAAATTCTACCAGACGGCTTCCTCTTTCATTTCTTCCCCCCAATCCATATTCACCTACTATGTTTCCTTCTCTCCCTTTTCCTACTACCGAATTCCAGTGACTATTAAATTTTCGTCTCCCTTCACTACCTGAATAATTTCTTTTATCTCGTCATACATTTCATCTATTTCTTCATCATCTGCAGAGCTAGTTGGCATATACACTTGTACTACTGTAGTAGCCTTGGGCTTTGTGTCTATCTTGGCCACAATAATGCGTTCACTATGCTGTTTGTAGTAGCTAACCCGCACCCCTATTTTTTTTATTCATTATTAAACCTACTCCTGCATTACGCCTATTTGATTTTGTATTTATAACCCTGTAATCACCTGATCAAAAGTCTTGTTCCTCCTGCTACCGAACTTCACTAATTCCCACTATATCTAACTTTAACCTATCCATTTCACTTTTTAAATTTTCTAACCTACCTGCCCGATTAAGGGATCTGACATTCCACGCTCCGATCAGTAGAACGCCAGTTTTCTTTCTCCTGATAACGACGTCCTCTTGAGTAGTCCCCGCCCGGAGATCCGAATCGGGGACTATTTTACCTCCGGAATATTTTACCCAAGAGGACGCCATCATCATTTAACCATACAGTGGAGCTGCATTTCCTCGGGAAAAATTACGGCTGTAGTTTCCCCTTGCTTTCAGCCATTCGCAGTACCAGCACAGCAAGGCCGTTTTGGTTAATGTTACAAGGCCAGATCAGTCAATCATCGAGACTGTTGCCCCTGCAACTACTGAAAAGGCCGCTGCCCCTCTTCAGGAACCACATGTTTGTTTGGCCTCTCATCAGATACCCCTCCGTTGTGGTTGCACCTACGGTACGGCCATCTGTATCGCTGAGGCACGCAAGCCTCCCCACCAACGGCAAGGTCCATGTTTCATGGGGGAAGAGGCATTAGATATCTCGTCACAAAATATCATTCCTGTTGTAGTGTTTGTACTTAAGTACCATAAAAATATAACATTGATGGTTAAACACGTTACCGCATGTATGTTAAAGTTCTAAAGTAATACAAACAGTAATAGCGTTCAGTAAAATCGATTATATTTAAGCGTAAAACTTCCATCCCCTCCCCCTCTATAAAAGTGCTTAACAATATGTCAGGTGATGAACATTCGATCTTTGTACAGAGAGTAGATCTAAAATAGCAATGCCAATATCCTTTCATAATTTGTTAATTACCACAGACAATTAGGAGATGTGTACAATAACAAATTTTGCTATTTAATCAGCTATAGTGAAATGTGCATTTCGATGGATAATAAATATATTTTACACACTGAAGTACTGTACGGTATACCAATACTATCAATATCTTAACACAGTCCATTAAAAAATACAGGTAATACTTAATTTGGAGAATTGTTGGCTATTAGAAGGTACAGATAACAAGGAGAGCGACTGGCAGTTTCGTTTTAAAGGCAAGTTTAATACTGTACTCTGACTGACTGTTTCGGTTTTCATGGCTGGTAAATTACTTGCGTGAGACTGGAGCGCAGAGGCATTATGAAATGACAGAAATATTCACGGCTTAGGCAGGGGCATGTCCTCCACCTGCCACAGTCGGAGTCTCTACCTACCATCTTCGGAGGAAGGAATCGTGTGCACACTTGACCCTTAAACCCCTTACATTCCTACTCATGAAGAGTGCAGGTGGGGCGTACGCAGCCAACCTCACTCTAATTTTAAACGATTAGCAAGGCGAGATCAGCACCGTTGCTATACTCAACGAATAAATAAGATCTAGCAGAACCATAATATCTCAATACATCAGTCTGTATCGAACTCCGACTCAGTTCCGTATTTCGGTAGTAGTGAGTTTGTATACAATGGATAAAAATCACCATTTGGCCATGATCATGGAAGGAGGAAGTTCATTTAATCAAATCATTAATTAACCCAATCATTTGTGTTCTGTATAAGATGATAGTTACAATATTACATGAATGCTGACAGACTACCATATGTACTGTTACATTACTGCGGCTTTTGGTATTAGTTGCATTACACAAGTGCTACTTCATTTTTAATTGTATCAGTACTACTATATTTTTAATAACTTTACCTATCCAGTGTACCAGTAGACTCTTGAGGAAGATAGTGGATAACAGGTTTAGTTATTAATTAGTGCACATACCCCCTTTTTCCATTATGTGTCCGCATTTTATTACCATGTAGATAGCGTGGAGTGAGTCAAGAGCAAGAATGTTTGCTAATGCATCCATAAATGCATGTGTAATGTCAAGTTGCTAACTAGCTATGTTTCTGGGAAAGATTGCAAACAAACTAGGTGTGACGTAGATATATAGTAGTCTGAAATGTGTTGTGCCATGTGTGGTGACGGAAATGATTCAATTTATTCTACCGTGGAACAGAAAGTCGATACTGCCTCATCTGTATGCCACGATGGGCATCGTATCTTCGTCTTTTAAGTGAACGGTCGCTCCGTCAGAGCGTCCCCTTCAGGTTGCTATCTAAGGTATGAGAATGAGTTATTTACAAAAGTAACTGATTCATCACTTTTCTTGTAAGTCTACTAATAGTAGCGAAGCGTTATAATGCACATTAATTTCTATATTTCTGGTAAATTCAATACGGAGAGCAAAGTCTGATGGAATTTCCATCGTGCAATCATTGAATCATCAGCCTTTAGCCTTTAGGGCTGCTGGTGTTATTATTATTTAATTACAGGTGCTCCTTTCTTATTTTTGCAGCAATTTGTATAGGATCAACTGATGATTTCTTTGTGTGAAACGTATCAGTCATTGCCATCCACTGTCTGTCGTTGATGGCCGCAAAGACAATTAGCTTGCACTTTAACTCGGACACTTCATACCGAATAAGTTGCGTGTTTTCGTGTGTAATGCATAAAAATATTATCGTGTGAACGTTCACCCAATGAAGAATGATCTCACCGTCAGTAAACTGTATGCCACTGCTCTCCATGTACCACGTGGCCATGACTACACATAAAATGAGCTCTCATCGTTCATCAATGGCTCTCATTTATGGCAACATGCGTGTGAAAACATACATTGAGAAAGAATATTACTGTGTGAATTTTATCGGAATCAAGATCTATTAAATGGTGTTTAATGTGTATACCATCGTCTTAAAAAAGCCGCCATGTGCGCACGACTGTACAGACAATGGGCAACCGCTCCTTGTGCATAGCTTTCAAATCAGGCAGTGTGCGTGTGTTAACGTGAATTTGATATAAATCTTTTGTGTGCGTTATAGTCGATGCGTGGACGATGTAGCTGTGAGTAAGGTATATGTAATATCTCTCCTACGCTCGTACGTGGTCACAACTACATAGACGATGAGGTTTCTTCTTTCATGGCCTGTGCGATGTTGTGAATTGTGTCACGCTGATACATCGATGAGCTCACCTTCTTCTTGTTATTACGCTTACTTGCTTAACTTCTACAATCAGTGGATAGGTGTGCTCTCTCTGTGTACCGTTTGTAAATATTCAGTCTCCGTTCTGATTGCCCACAATTTCTGGTAGGCGTATGGTGCCCCAATTGATTTCTTAAGACTTGTAAGTGATTGTATTACGGCCCAGCTATAAACCCGACCAGTTAGTTACTGAGGACACTTCCCTTCCATATCCATTGCACTAAATTGAATAATAATGAGACAATTTAGCATACTGAGATGTTACATCACTCCCTGCACCTACTGTATGAACTTACAAAGTTGTATGCTTTGTTTTCCCACCACACACTTGCTTTCAAATAATACGCGTTGGTAAAGCATACGGAAAAAATCTGTTGCTCGCGCACATACTTTCGTAGCCCATTAACCGTAAATAACTGGGTCCTTTTACAAACTACTGATGAGCACATAGTGCAAGAATACTCACTGAGGATAGGAATGAGTGGCATAATCAAGCTGAGTGGCATACGACACATTTCTTTCACGTTGCAGCGTACCATATTACAGTGCTACGCAGGTGAGAAGCTGGCCAGAGACGGACACGTGCTCTAATTTGTACTTCTCCCCACAGCACCACTACTACTCTATTTCTCCTCTCTAGGGATTTTCCCGAGTTAAAACGAGCGGAAAACTGAAACAACCCAATTTATTACGCATGTATGATTAGCGCAGAATCATACCAGAAAATAATGAGGCTATGGCAGCTCGACTACAGTTTGTGTATTCCGGCATGTCATGGCAGTATTTTTAAACAAGCTACAAAGAAACTCAGTGGAGAAGCAGGGGGGATCACAAACAAAATGTTGCAAATCTGTCAACTCTCAGATTGAAGGATGTACGCTTCTACGAAAAAGAAGTTAGCTACGTCGGGGAGAACAGATTACAGCAACCTCTGCAATATTCTTTCGGCATTTTTCATCCAACGCACTCCCACACGTGTTGCAGCCATGAAATACACTCACAGATATTGGTCACAAGTGCGGACAATTGTCCAGGCCATGATCCTACCCAGAGTCATTAGAGACATCGGACCAACGATATTACGGCTGGTTACCTTACCCCCTCTAACAACTATAAAATCATACTACGTAAATGCCTTAGCCTGAGCCCTGGGTTTAGTCCATTGTTGATTTCATTGTAACGACAGAGAGAGAGAGTGACCTATAGAATAAACTGAAAATGAAACGTATTTTCAATTCGGCAACTATTACTGTTGCAGAAGTACACTAAAAAACAAGAGAACAGTTGGTGAAATACGTAAAATTTATTTTTTTGTTTTAAATAAACCAAGGATTGTTAATGAAAATTGAAAAATGAATAAACACAAACAACATTAAATGAACACAGCAAAAAACGAAACTCAGAACGACAAACAGAAGAAAATCTGAACACAAAGAAGAACTTAAAGGAACAAACGAACATTTTTTCAGTGGGTGCAAGCGGCACCCGAGGGTTGGTTACAGGGTCTCTCAGCTGCCCCCTCCACCACTACATGGACTTCCTCCATCTTGGCAGCACCCATGAGGCTCTCGGCTGCATCCTCCTCTAAGTCTTGATGAGCTAGTTCCATCCTGGCATTCACGGGACACTTAGATGCCATTTCCTCATCTCCACATCCTGGGGCAATATCAGAAATGCCCACGACAGCCTCATCTACGCCTTCCTCGGTCTCTCCAAATGCTTCACACATCTTGGCAGCACGCATGAGACTTTCAGCTGCCTCCTCCTCTAAATCTTGATGGGTTTGTTCCATCCTAGCAGCATTCACTACACTCCGAGCTGCCTCTTCCTCCTCATCTCCACATGCCGGGTCAATATCAGAAACGTCCACGACACCCTCATTTGCCCCTTCCTCAGTGTCACTACATGCTTCACACATCTTGGCAGCACCCATAAGACTCTCGGGTTCCTCCTCTTCTAAGTCTTGACAGTCATGTTCTATCTTGACAGCATCCACAAGACACTCAGCTACTCTCTCCTCCTCTTGATCCATCTTGGTACCGTCCACCTAGGCAACCAAGATGGTGTTAGGTGCTTGGTTAAACTAGAAACAACATTATACACTAGAACTTACATTATGAAATAATAATAATTGGTAAGAGTTTTCACCAAGAGGTTTATATGGAGCATCACTGTTTTACTTCAGAGTCAAAAGAAATTCAGAATTTTGATAGTAGTGATCATGTTTAACAGGTAAGAAGTAAGATATTGGAATATTGTTACTGCACAGGTATTAGAAGCTGATGGCTTAGTGTATGGTATGGAAAAGAGAGTCTTCCATTATCACCGACTTCACAATAATGTAGCGCTAAGATTCTCATACTGGCAGCATGTCTGTAACTAAAAGTCTCGGGCCAACTGAAGAACGGGATACAACCCGTCCGCTCTGACCAATGACGTCAGAATTTTCCAGAGATGATATTCTACACAGATTTAACAGCTGAGACAAGTGTTCAGAAACTAAGGAGTGCAAGAGAGAGAAACAGGTGGTTGACATACATAACGTCCAGTAATATTTCGACCATAATGTTAAGGATATCGCTTGTTTGAGTCCTGGTACTTCTGTAAAAAAAAAGGAAAAAAAGGACAGAAGTAGTGGTAGCATAGAATACCACAGTTGACATATATATGAGTTGTATCTCGAAATTCAGTCGATATGTAAAGGTTAATTGCAGTATGGGATACGAATTTAAAGTATGTTGATTTCTTCGTTTTCGTTAGCACTGGTATCCCATTCTTCAGTTGTACTGTATAGGTCAAGTGAAGTACGGGATACAAATTTTGAAGGTGGTGTTTCTTTCGTCTCCACTACTACTAACATTCTGTCCTTACGCAGATAGTATTACTAGCGAAGGTGGAAATATCTACATACATGATACTTGCATCCCATTATTCAGTTGACCTATATAGGTCAACTGAAGAAAAAGATACTACTGCTAATGAAAACGAGGAAATCTACGTGCATAAAATTGGCTACCTGTTGACCGATGTAGGTCAAATAAAGTATGGGATACAATTATTTTTGGTTTCGATACTAATAGTATCGACAGAAATTTATCACAGTTTTGCTATCGACGTCAAGAAAACCAATTGCAGTCAAAGTTGTATCCCATTCTTCAGTTGAGCTATATAGGTCAACTGAAGAATATGATACTAATTAGTATTAGCGAATGGGAAATAATGACAATTATAACATGTGTATTCTGTACTTCAACTGACCAATATGGGTAAATCTCATCAATGTTACACAAGTCGCTGTGTTCGTCTAGCTAGCACCAGTATCTGGTACTTCAGTTGACCTGTATACGTCAACCGAAGTACGGGATACAAACTTTACGGGTCTTTTCGCCTTCAGTACTGCTAGTATAGACTCAGAAAATGATACTACCACCCGACAAAGAACTGTCTCAGTTACAAGCGTTATGTGGTTTGGGGATTAGTAAATGACACAGAATTCCCCATTTGCTCTTATTCGCTATCTTTTCAAAGCCTCTCAGATTGTGCATTAACAAGACAGAGATTTGAAAACCAGATTTTAAACTCGTTTTTCTTTCCAGCAGCAGTTATGGCCTATATCCATACTTTGTTGGATATAAACGGCTAATTGAAATTGAAGAAGCTGCAGAAAGATGGAAATCTGGAAAAATGGTCCGAGGTAAGTCCAAAACCCACTGAGAATTGGAAAGCATTGCATTACAAGACGAATGGAAAACTTGAACACATGAAATAGAGAGGGCAGTAGAGAATCAAATGGGCAAAAATATTATTTCCAGTAGAATTCTAATCTAATTCACCAGCTGCTGCTTTTAACTGTTTAAAGAACAAAAGTAAAAAAGAAAAACAGGAAATGAAGTCTCAAACGTGAATACACACACGTAAGAATAAGTTTTGCAGTAATCTGAAAACGGGAAAACAAGGCTGGATGCAGAAGAAATGTGAAACGATAGAAGCGTGTGTAACAATCGGTAAGTTAGATACCATATATGGGAAAATTATGGAAACCGTTAGAGGAGAGAGATTCAGATGCATAAATATCAAACGCTTATTTGACAAGCCGTTACGAACGAAAGGACGGAGGTCTGAAAGCTGGATTTAACGTATGAATGGGTCCTACAAAATAAACCAACTTAAAAAGGGAAGTGGATGAAGATTCGAAGTGACATATGGTACACTAAAAAGAGTTTCACACAGCAGTAAAGAACCAATTCGAAGAAAGACTCTTGGCGTGCACAACAGTGTTTCAAAACTGTTGAGATTACTGACAGGGAACCTGAAAAAGATGTTCCACGTGATACGTAAAACATCCTAAGCAGGTGAAATACACGCAGACTTGTAATAATCCCATTTCCAGACAGACCAAATGCTCACAAGTTTCAGAGTTAAGTGAATAGTCACGAAAAATCTAATACCTATTAATGAAGACATTGGTAGCGGAGGTTTCGCGGAAGTATGGGGACGAGTAAGTCATTTCCGACCTTAGGACTCTGAAGACAGACTGCTGCAAGGCAAAAGTAAATCGGTAGGAACTCCATTTCTGAGGGTCACTGGGATAAAATACAGGGAGTGATGTGGTCCAAAACTTGTGTAAAACAAAGTGCAATTATAAAGGTCTTAGGATCTCGCAGACATACAGCAGCTATGATGAGAGTGAGATAAGATTGTAACCTAGAAATTCAGCAAGCAAAAATTAGGTATGGGGATTGAAGCTCAGGGAGAAAAAATAATGACATTACAGTTCTGTAAGATACACCAATTTCCTTTGATTATCAGTTGAACAAAATGAAAAATGTCTTGAAAAGAAATTACCTATGAATACTAGCAAAAGTAAAAGTAGGATAGTAAAATGCGGTAGAATTGAATTAGGAGTTGAAGGTGGAAAAATGTTAACAAATGACACTGAGAGAAGTAAACTGAGCTTCGTTGTTTGGGCAAAAGTAACAGATTATTAGCAAGGTAGAGGACATATAAACATCAGGACGTCAATAGCAAGAAAGACGTTTCTGAAAAGCAGAAATTAGTTAACCTGTAATATAAATTTGAGTTCTGGGTAGTCTTCTCGAGGTATTTGTCTATGGTGTAGCCATGTACATGAGTGGAACGCATGAAAATAGACAATTCAGAAGGATTGGAATATATAGTTTTGATATATTTCTCCAGGAGAGTACTGAAGATGAACTGGGTACTGCGTGTAACTTGCGAGGAAGAAATGAATCGAAATGGAGGAAAAAGTCTTTTATCTAGTATGCATCGTGTGGATACGTAGGATCTAATGTTGTTAACAGGGTGATGCGAGAGGGTGAGTGGGGAGAGGAGGTGGAAGGGTTGTAAGATTTGTACAGGTAGAGGAAGACTTGAACACAGTAAGGAGATTGAAATGAATGTCGGCTGCTGCACTTATGGAGAAGCAAAGAGCCTCTCACAGGATAGACTACCGTGGGAACCTGCATCTCATCATACTTCAAACGGGAGACCGCATCATCAACAACACCACCACGTGAACATTTTCTAACGGTTGCTTGGCCCTTACTTACCAAGGGGAAATGGCCGTATTGATGTTATTTATTGTAGAAGAGGGGCCTAGAATCCACAGACATACCCTCACGCGAAAAAAATTCTGTTGTGGTGCATTCTGGTAGCAGTTCTTATCTCACTGTAAGTAATAAAACAGCAGTTCTTACAACTCCACATTCAACAGCTTCATTACCCTTCTAACATTCAGCACACTTTCTTTTGCTAATCTTCTGTAATTGATTATTCTAGACTGTTATTGTCATGGCATTTGATAACACGTCTACTGTAATTTTTTGTTTTATGTTGCGCACGATAGTTGGTGTAACTTCGGGATATTTTCACTCTGCCACTACGTGAACGTGTCATGTCTGTTTCAATAAGTGGATTATATTTTCGTAACCCTTTAATGTATTTCAAACTACTTGCTACGCCTTCATCTGGTTCTTGTTCTATGATCATAAAGATGTACTAGAATGGTGGAAACAATGTCTTGAAAAGCCGTATGCAAGAAATAGTGAAGATAAGGAACTGGAGAACGCTGAGGCAAGCAATCCGGAAGAGGAGGGAGTTTGTATCCCGTGTGACCAATTTTATCTCGTAGTCAAGCAGCTAAAACATGGGAAAGCCGCTGAAGATGGTGATAAACCAGCAAAACTCGTCAAGGCTGCTTGACAACAGCTACATGAAGAACTGTTCCATTTCATACAAATTACGTACGAATCCAGGGAACACCGAACAGACTTCGAACAATAGTTACAGCGCCAACACAAAAGAATGTATCTGCAAACAAATGTGAACAATTTTGCACCCGCAATTTAATAACACACGCCACCCAGATCTTGACCTCTATCATTGTAACGCGAACTGAAGAAAGGATGGGTGTACAAGATACCGAAGATCAATTCAGCTTTAGAGGAGCTGTAGGCACACGAGAAGCAGTACTCGGGTTACGGTTAATACCTGAGACAAGACTAAGCGAGAGCCAAGAATGCAGCAGAGAGTCGTAGGTGGAATGGTCAGTATTCAGGTGTATGACAGGAACGATCATTCGAAGCTTAACCGTCTACTAAACATGGGTTCTAAAATGCAGCAATGAGCACTTCTTCTTCGATAGTGTAACAAAATCTAGTCTTGGCCTTCTATATTTTGAGGGGCGTAAGTATGGCCCAAATCACGAAAAATATTTCCTGTAAATATGGACTGTAAAGTGCTCACTTTCAGACTTTGGGCACTTGTGCTGCTTCACTGTTGTGAAACACATCTCTTCCACAAAACATGTGCTTACAGATCTTAAGCTACGAGTAGAGTTCGTGTTTACTGGTCTCTTTTGCTTCGAATGACCATTCCTGTCGCATCTCTGAATACTGATCATACCTCACAGGACACTGTATATTGCCTACGTCGACAAATAGAAAGTATTAGACGGTGTAGTCTAGCGATAGATTTTCGAGATGCTGAGAGAGGGAATGCCGTAATGTATCAGAACAGAGGAGTACTGCAGTAACTTTACAGAGAAAAGGTGGCTGCGATAAGAAGCGGATAACATCAAGAGCAAGCCACTGTTAAATAAAGTGTCCGACGGGGCTGTTCAATTTCTGCTATCTTATTCAGCGGATACATCCGGAGGACTCTAGATGAATTTAGGGACACACTAGGACTTGTAGTAGGAACTAAAATTGAAGGTAAGATAACAGACATGTTGAGATTTTCTGATGATACTACAGTTTTAAGTGAATGTGCGGAACTACAGAAGCGAGATGCAGATGAAAGTCAGCCCCATTTCTTCCTAACATGCAAATTAATAAAGTTAAGACAAAAATCTTGATAAGCAGACAAAATACCGTTGCCCAGTGCTCACTTAACAACGAGGGACTGGAGACCGTAGAATCCTTTTGCTACCTATGGAGTAAAACCACCCTCAGACGGATCAAGGAAGGATATTGCAAGCCAAATAAAGCAGGCAACAGCTGCTTTTAACAAGAGCAGGAACCTTGCACATCTCGTTTCATAGCCCAGTACCTGAGGAAAGACCTCATGAAGATTTTGTGTGGAGTGTGCCGCTGTACAGATGTGAAATACGGACAATCGAGGAGGCGAAAAAAAAAACTGATAGCCTTCGAGATGTGGTTCTATCGTTGTGTGGAGTGTGCCGCTGTACAGATGTGAAATACGGACAATCGAGGGGGCGAAAAATAAAAAACTGATAGCCTTCGAGATGTGGTTCTATCGCAGCAGTCTCAAGACTTTCTGTGAAAAGACCGTATTAAGCGAACTGAAGCACTGCAGGGTAGATAACGTGCAGCTACGTCTCCTAAAGCTTATTGAACGCCACATGTGTCAGCCATATGCTGAGATATTATGGTGTCATTAAAGGTGTCGCTGAAAGGACAGCAGAAAGGAAGAACACAAGAGACAAACCTAGTCTAGTATACATCAACAGTATCATGGACGACACAAGTTCCACCACCTACACTGCACTCAAGAAAAAGGCCGGAGAAAGAAATGCTTGGCAAGCTGCTGATAGCCAATGTGATAGCTAAAGACCAAAGAAGAAGGACGAGATCATGATAAGTTTTGAAAGTTGAACAATTAATGGCAAGACGCTTTAAATGCTCGGAAATGGGTACATATTTGAGTGATTAGCCTGTGCTACAGAGAGAAATGTACCTACACTGTGTGATCAGAAGCATCCGGACCCCCCAAAAAACATACGTTTTCCACATTAGGTGTATTGTGCTGCCACCTACTGCCAGGCACTCCATGTCAGCGACCTCAGTAGTCATTAGACATCGTGAGAGAGTAGAATGGGGCGCTCCGCAGAACTCGCGAATTTCGAACATAGTCAGGTGATTGGGTGTCACTTGTGTCATACGTCTGTACGAGACATTTCCACACTCCTAAACATTCCTAGGTCCACTGTTTCCGGTGCGATAGGGAAGTGAAAACGTGAAGGGACAAGTACAGCACAAAAGGGTACAGGCTGGCCTCGTCTGTTTGACAGAGACCGCCGACACTTGAAGAGGGTTGTAATGTGTAATAGGCTGACACTATCCACACCATCACATAGGAATTCCAAACTGCATCAGGATCCAATGCTATTACTATGACAGGCGGGAGGTGAGAAAGCATGGATTTCATGGTCGAGCGGCTGCTCATAAGCCGGTAAATGCCAAACGACGCCTTGCTTGGTGTAAGGAGAGTAAACAATGGACGATTTAACAATGGAAAAACCTTGTGTGGAGAGAACAATCTCGGTAGACAATGTGGCCATCTGATGGCAGCGTGTGGGCATTGCGAATGCCCGATGAACGTCATCTGCCAGCGTAAAATTCGTAGGCGGAGATGTTAGGGTGTGGTCGGTTTTCTCATGGACAGGGCTTGCACTCCTTGTTGTTTTGTGTGACACTATCACAGCACAGGCCTACAGTGATGTTTTAAGCATCTTCTTGCTTCCCACTGTTGAAGAGTAATTCGAAGATGGCGATTGCATCTTTCAACACGATCAAGCACCTGTTCATAATGCACAGCCTATCGCGGTGTGGTTACACGACAATAACATCCCTGTAATGGACTAGCCTGCACAGAGTCCTGACCTAAATCCCATAGGACAGCTTTGGGATGTTTTGCAACGCCGACTGCGTGGCAGCCCTCACCCAACGGCATCGATACCTCTCCACAGTGCAACACTCCGTTAAGATGGGCTGCCATTCCCCAAGAAACCTACCAACACCTGATTGAACATATGCCTGCGAGAGTGGAAGCTGTCATCAAGCCACCATATTGAATTGCAGCATTACCGATGGAGGGCGCCATCATTTTCAGCAAGATGTTGGGATACTTCTGATCACATTGTGTATCTCGCACACGCTGTTCTGTTAATCCGCGACAGCTGTGTCAAAGTAATTTTTTTGAATACATCAAATCATAATTTGTACGTTTTACCTCAAACTTGTTGCTCAGTCTGGAACAGAGTAAAAATCCTCACTATTGTTCTACCTGTAACTTAATCAGCTTAATTCTAAAGCAGCCTATATCTGTAGAAAACAAAGTAATTCCATTTTTTAGACTAACATCCATTAAGGATGTGGTTATACCCTGTTGATTATCTTTTTGGTTCCAAAACCTAAGTATTATGGTGTTGAAAACTAATGTGGGCATATTATCTCTAGCAGAACCTGCATGGAGACACGTGGGAAATCTATCATTCGCCTCAAAGAGAGACAGTAATACTTTCTCATAACCTGGGCCGCTGCACATCTTATCAAGTTAAATTGGTAGTATGGACTGACAATCCTTTTATAAGATCATGAGTGTCGTAACAGAGCAAACCCCACGAAATTGCATCGAACTGTGCTCTCACTGTGTGAACAGTGTTGGAAGAGGGATGACTATGTTCTTTAGGTGAGACGATCATTTATTTACACAAATAGAATGTTTATGAGGTCGAATATAACCTACTCAGTTATTTCAAGAGATCATGCCAAAGTATCGTTATCAAGCAAACGTACTAGATGTAGTAATTATACCATTTCAAACATCCGTGTTATATGGGATATAATAACTTGTGTTGGCAGAAGAGCCAACACCGTGTTACTAGAGGAGGCCGAAGTGCACGCGCTTAGCTCACGCAGGCTGGCGTGAGGAGGGAAGGACTATACTGACGTGAGGTCTGGGACATGACAAGGAAATAGAATTCAGAAAGCGGACGTATTTAGTTTCATACTTAACTTTAATCCATTAATGATGAACGTCGCTCTTGACGGTACATGAGTCACAATTTTATCTGTTCAGATTATAGTAACTGAATATGGCGCCTTGCTAGGTCGTAACAAATGACGTAGCTGAAGGCTATGCTAAACGGTCGTCTCGGCAAATGAGAGCGTATGTAGACAGTGAACCATCGCTAGCAAAGTCTGCTGTACAACTCGGGCGAGTGCTAGGGAGCCTCTCTAGACTAGACCTGCCGTGTGGCGGCGCACGGTCTGCAATCACTGATAGTGGCGACACGCGGGTCCGACGTACACTCCGGGAAATGGAAAAAAGAACATATTGACACCGGTGTGTCAGACCCACCATACTTGCTCCGGACACTGCGAGAGGGCTGTACAAGCAATGATCACACGCACGGCACAGCGGACACACCAGGAACCGCGGTGTTGGCCGTCGAATGGCGCTAGCTGCGCAGCATTTGTGCACCGCCGCCGTCAGTGTCAGCCAGTTTGCCGTGGCATACGGAGCTCCATCGCAGTCTTTAACACTGGTAGCATGCCGCGACAGCGTGGACGTGAACCGTATGTGCAGTTGACGGACTTTGAGCGAGGGCGTATAGTGGGCATGCGGGAGGCCGGGTGGACGTACCGCCGAATTGCTCAACACATGGGGCGTGAGGTCTCCACAGTACATCGATGTTGTCGCCAGTGGTCGGCGGAAGGTGCACGTGCCCGTCGACCTGGGACCGGACCGCAGCGACGCACGGATGCACGCCAAGACCGTAGGATCCTACGCAGTGCCGTAGGGGACCGCACCGCCACTTCCCAGCAAATTAGGGACACTGTTGCTCCTGGGGTATCGGCGAGGACCATTCGCAACCGTCTCCATGAAGCTGGCCTACGGTCCCGCACACCGTTAGGCCGTCTTCCGCTCACGCCCCAACATCGTGCAGCCCGCCTCCAGTGGTGTCGCTACAGGCGTGAATGGAGGGACGAATGGAGACGTGTCGTCTTCAGCGATGAGAGTCGCTTCTGCCTTGGTGCCAATGATGATCGTATGCGTGTTTGGCGCCGTGCAGGTGAGCGCCACAATCAGGATTGCATACGACCGAGGCACACAGGGCCAACACCCGGCATCATGGTGTGGGGAGCGATCTCCTACACTGGCCGTACACCACTGGTGATCGTCGAGGGGACACTGAATAGTGCACGGTACATCCAAACCGTCATCGAACCCATCGTTCTACCATTCCTAGACCGGCAAGGGAACTTGCTGTTCCAACAGGACAATGCACGTCCGCATGTATCCCGTGCCACCCAACGTGCTCTAGAAGGTGTAAGTCAACTACCCTGGCCAGCAAGATCTCCGGATCTGTCCCCCATTGAGCATGTTTGGGACTGGATGAAGCGTCGTCTCACGCGGTCTGCACGTCCAGCACGAACGCTGGTCCAACTGAGGCGCCAGGTGGAAATGGCATGGCAAGCCGTTCCACAGGACTACATCCAGCATCTCTACGATCGTCTCCATGGGAGAATAGCAGCCTGCATTGCTGCGAAAGGTGGATATACACTGTACTAGTGCCGACATTGTGCATGCTCTGTTGCCTGTGTCTATGTGCCTGTGGTTCTGTCAGTGTGATCATGTGATGTATCTGACCCCAGGAATGTGTCAATAAAGTTTCCCCTTCCTGGGACAATGAATTCACGGTGTTCTTATTTCAATTTCCAGGAGTGTATGTTAACGGACCGCGGCCGATTTAAAGGCTACCACCTAGCAAGTGTGGTGTCTGGCGGTGCCTCCACAATAACTTTGTTGTAGGCAACAGTCGTTGAAGTGTTGTAACTGTTGTGACTGCATTATCCATCCACTACCGTTTCACATGTTCTTTGGTGGTTTTCCTGGCGTCAATCATTCCCAGCAGCTGGTTTCACATCCACCGACTCTTGCGCAGCACGCAGAAGTGCTCTGCTCCACTAAGAGGATTGCCTACTTGTACTTATTTGTATGTAAGTACATAGGAAGTTTTGATTTTTATTGTGATATCTCTTGGCGCTAACGTGACTGTTGAAGGTGTGACTGACCAGACAAGTGTATGCTGCTGTGGTCGAGATCTGTATTACACAGCAGCATCTAAAGAACTGCCGCTATCCTTGATAGCAAATGACAACGGCAGCAATCGCACTGTAGCCAGACGTTCGTACCCTCACTAGCAACCGTATAATTTTTCAGCTATGATTCGGTAGGATATTTTCTGAAGTCTTACATCTCTGTAAGAGACAAGCCAATCATAAATGATATTCCACAGAAAATTCCATAAGTTGCACTAACTCGATTTCGACTTTGTCGCAAACTGAAATTCAGCTGCTGATCTTACAGCATTGCCTGGTACGTGCAGTACTGCTAAACGGATGTGTCTCCGAGTGGTAGCAGCCATCGGACCGTCGAGACCCGTCATAACAGAGTTCTACAGTTGGCAGACTCACAATCGCTGTAGGCTAGCGTCTGTAACAGGAGTAATATTTGTCAAACCCGTGACAGTTTTACAACGGAATCTTACATTCCCTGAGTAGTACTTTATATTTACATTTGGGTCTTCGAACCAACGGTTGCTGTATTATTGGATTCTAATATCGTGAATCAGTCTGTTAATACTTCACGTAAAGATGAGGGACGACTGCATTTCACAGTCATGGAGATGTGTGCAAATCATGAGATTATCTCGATTGATATCACCTGTCTAATTTGCTAATTCTGCAGTGTGTACAATCAGAGACGCAGCTGTTTGCTCATCGCTCTCACACGCTTACTCTTAATGTTAGTAACAATGTCGACTTACCTCAGTGGGGCCCTCCTGCGGCGCATAGACCAGTGTTATATCTCTTTGAGTACTCAGGTCGCTGTCTTGATCCTTAAACGGTGGATTATCTTCTGCTACCTTAATCACTTTGAAGCACCCAATAACGTTGACCTGTGGGTCGTTTGATCTTATAGTTACTTATCAGCTAGGATGGCATATATCAATCATAGATAAAGCTTTGGATACTTCACTTAGCATTCTTAAACAGATTATATGTTAAATTAGCAGCCGTTAAATGAAGGCTATAAGAAGACATCAGTTAAAAACTAAGTTATTGATTAAGGTTGAGACCTGTGCCACACAAGAATGAAAGGTCGATGATTAGTGGCAGGTTGACACGACTATTTCTATCTCATCCATGAATAGTTACGCAGGCACTTGATAGGAAACGCTGAGACGGTGTGCCTGGATTGGAATATAAGAAACAATTTACAACCGAAGCAGTGCATAATGTGCGAGAAGACATAAAGAGCCGGCCGCCGTGGTCGAGCGGTTGTAGGCGCTTCAGTCTGGAAGTGCGCAACCGCTACGATCGCAGGTTCGAACCCTTCCTCGAGCATGAGTGATGTGATGTGATGTCCGTAGGTTAGTTGGGTTTAAGTAGTTCTAAGTTCTAGGGGACTGATGACCTCAGATGATAAGTCTCATAGTGCTCAAAGCCATTTGAATCATTTGAGATAATGAGTTTAGCTCCCACAGAGGAATGAAACCAGCCTCTTAAGTGATAGATCTAACCACACGAGATATTTTTCGTGGCCTGTTTTGTAGGTAACGTTCGAGAAGGTTTTTTCTTTACTACTTGCCACAGTACAGCACAAACTTATGAATGCCAAATACACAGTAAAGTAAGCATGTATCTCAAACCAGGGTGTTGTGCAAACGTTTTCGTAAACCGTGTCTAGTGCCATAGTCAAACTCCGTTAACTTCACTAACCCAACGAATCTAAATCAATTCCCAGCAAGAGATAAGAGTTTTTGTTGAAACTCACGTCAGCGATTTTCGTATCTGACACTACATTTCCATATTATTTCCTGAATCTGGGCGATTGTTTAAATGAGTAGCGGGAAATCGTACAGACTGCGTGTTGAACGCAGACCACCAGAAGAAGGGAGCGTGTGTCGGTGTCAGGCCACAGTACAGAGCACGTGGCGTGAGCTCCACGGCAGAGGCACTGTCCGTGTCTGCATCCTAAACGATGGAAAGCTGATCTGTACGTTTTAACTTGGCGTGTCCACTGGCGCAGATGGGGCATATCCTGAGTTAGCAGCTACAGGTTGTGTTCCCACGTTATGGGAACTGCTAGGTCCACAACAGTGAAAAGGTAAGCCTGGAGTGGGACGAAAGACCATCTGGATCTTATGTGCTTAACAGCACGGCTCCCTGAGATGACAGGCTGCTGCGAAGCTAACTGAAATTTTGTTGACTGTGCCAAGAAACGTGCGAGCACTGACATAGGATAATGCAAATAAATTCTGGAGTGGAAGAACAGAACTCACATGTGTCTACATGGAGAACGCCTGATTGGCTGAACGCACACTCCGAAAAGTAAATAAAATGTCTGATATTTATTGGGAACGCTCTGTAGAACAAACTTCCATCATTGACTCACCAGCGGACACATCAGTTGAGAGAGGCACACAGAGTTTCGGCTCTCAGGGAGAGCAGTCTTCAGTACAGGTCAGATGACTGAGAGTGCTGCAGCCACTACGGCAGCCGCCCGCGGCCACGGGTAACGCTAAGTATGGTGAGCGACAGCGGCGTTCGCTAACTAAGCTGCAGGGTGTATGTAACGATTTCCGACTGACATTATGGCTTCCTCCGTTCAGTTGAGCTTACTGGCAATCTCGAACACAACATGTACTCAGTCAAGACAATAGGTGCAGGCACGAGTATTTCTGTACTTCTTTCATATATGATTAATATTCGGGAAGCACTGTGGAACTATTGCGAACGTGGTTGTTTTCCCAAACTGATTAACCAATCTTTGCCGAGGTATGGGTATAAAGTAAGCTAATACACTACTGGTCATTAAAATTGCTACACCAAGAATAAATGCAGATGATAAACAGGTATTCATTGGACAAATATATTATACTAGAACTGACATCTGATTACATTTTCACACAATTTGGGTGCATAGATCCTGAGAAATCAGTACCAGGAACAACCACCTCTGGCCGTAATAACGGCCTTGATACGCCTGGGCATTGAGTCAAACAGAGCTTGGATGGCGCGTACAGGTACAGCTGCCCATGCTGCTCCAACACAATACCACAGTTCATTAAGAATAGTGACTGGCGTATTGTGACGAGCCAGTTGCTCGGGCACCATTGACCAGACGTTTTCAATTGGTGAGAGATCTTGAGAATTTGCTGGCCAGGGCAGCAGTCGAACATTTTCTGTAACCAGAACGGCCCGTACAGGACCTGCAACACGCGGTCGTGCATTATCCTGCTGAAATGTAGTCTTTTGCTGGGATCGAATGAAGGGTACAGCCACGGGTCGTAACACATCTGAAATGTAACGTCCACTGTTCAAAGTGTCGTCAATGCAAACAGGAGGTGACCAGGACGTGTAACCAATGGCACCCCATACCATCACGCCGGGTGATACGCCAGGATTCACTCCCTTTTCCTACTGACGAATTCCAGTCACCCATGACTATTATATTTCCGTCTTCCTTCACTACCTAAATTATTTCTTTTATCTCATCATACATTTCTTCAATTTCTTCGTCATCTGCAGAGCTAGTTCACACATAAAGGTGTTACTACTGTAGTAGGCGTGGGCTTCATGTCTATCTTGGCCACAATAATGCCTTCACTATGCTGTTTGTAGTAGCTTACCCGCACTCCTATTTTTTATTGATTATTAAACCTACTCCTGCATTACCCCTATTTGATTTTGTATTTATAACCCTGTAATCACCTGACCAAAAGTCTTGTTCCTCCTGCCACCGAACTTCACTAATTCCCACTATATCTAACTTTAACCTATCCATTTCCCTTTTTAAATTTTCTAACCTACCTGCCCGATTAAGGGATCTGACATTCCACGCTCCGATCAGTAGAACGCCAGTTTTCTTTCTCCTGATAACGACGTCCTCTTGAGTAGTCCCCGCCCGGAGATCCGAATGGGGGACTGTTTTACCTCCGGAATATTTTACCCAAGAGGACGCCATCATCATTTAATCATACAGTAAAGCTGCATTTCCTCGGGAAAAATTACAGCTGTAGTTTCCCCTTGCTTTCAGCCGTTTGCAGTACCAGCACAGCAAGGCCGTTTTGGTTAATGATACAAGGCCAGATCAGTCAATCATCCAGACTGTTGCCCCTGCAACTACTGTAAAGGCTACTGCCCCTCTTCAGGAACCACATGTTTGTCTAGCCTCTCAACAGATACCCCTCCGTTGTGGTTGCAGCTACGGTACGGCCATCTGTATCGCTGCGGCACGCAAGCCTCCCCACCAACGGCAAGGTCCATGGTTCATGGGGCGGGGGGGGGGGGGGGGGGGGGAGGTATGAAGCTAACATCAGTAAATCTGGAGATGGAAAGAAGAAAATTTCATTTCTAGGTTACAGGATTAACAAGAAAGGCATACAGCCTCATGCAGAATAGCTTGCTGCTACTGCAGGTATCCCACCACCGAAGCTGGAGTACAGCTTTCATTTAGAAAGAATACGTGCAGACTAGGCAAATGCGAACATTATGTTGGACACACAAGGTTATAACAAACGAATGGGGGATCTTCTGAGTGAATCCTTTTACAGAAACTTCACAGAGATCCGGCGTCCAAGACAATAAAATCGACACAAGCACTACTAAAGTAAACTAGAACGAATTTTGACACCCCCAGAAAACTCATCCAACAAGTTCCACAGGCACCAAAAAATTTTGGTCCGCGGTAGATCCACAAAGACGCCTTTCCTTTGCAACCAACTGTGAGTACCATTAATTCACCAACGTATGGTCTAGGGAAGGAACTAGCCCCAAAGCTCCGACATTTGGAGAGCTAAGCAAAATAGTACATTAAGGACTATACCCATTCGCTGAAACTTTTCAAACAAAACTGTATCTCGGCCACAGAAATGATCGTTAGCTTCAACGTCAAGTCTTTATTCATGATTGTACCTATACACGACACCATGAACAGGGACGCATGGCACCCGACATCTGAGATCAAGTGCTCCACTGTGTTTAACGACCACCCTTTTTCAGGCGGAAAGGGAAATTGTATGAACAGACAGCTGAAGAAGCAATGGGCTACCCTATTTCGCCTATTGCAGGAGACATCTTTATGGAAGAACTTCAAGAAACAGCATTCCAGTCCGCACCATTGCACCCAGATTAATGGCTCGGATATATACAAATTACTTTTATTATCTGGCCACATGGAGAGGAAGAGCTACGAATTTTCCAACAGCACCACAACCATCAGCACAAAGTATCCAATTTACTATGGAGATGGAAAAGTTTCGGGTGCTGCCTTTCCTCGATGTGGAAGTTTACAGAAAGCCTGATGGATAACTGGGCCATAGATAAACTAATAAGCCAACCTGTACTTCCATGCACCTGCATGCCTCCTCCCAATATCACCCTACACAGAAGAAACCAAAACTGCTCTCATGATCAGCGATGAGGAACATCTAAAGGATGAACTACAAAACCTCCAGTCCATTTCTTGTGCCAACGGTTATGGAATGAATGTACTACATAAAACTATAGTGACAAAGTATAAGGCTGTAGAGAATAGCAAAAGAAAGCACAAAACATTGCTCGATTACCATATGTTCTAGGTGTCACTGAACCGGTGGGCAAAATTCTCCATTGAGCAGGAATCAAACCAAATTTGCGATGCAGCAACAGGATGAAAGATCTTCCTCACACAACGAAAGACACAGTTGACAAACTACTTGCTGCTGGAGTTCACGAAATCAGCTGCAAATGTGAATTGGTGTATGTAGGTGAGATGGGACGCCCTATCAGCACACGGGTATCTGAACACGAATGACATATCCGAGTATGAGAGCACACCAGGATCAGTGCGGCAAACAGTCGATTTTGGTAAAGCAAGCTTGTTGTGGAAGCAGCTCTTACATTCAGGAGGAAGAAGTGGGAGGCAATAGAAATAGCCAGGCCACTGGCCAGTACCAACAGAGAAGATGGGCACCGACTTCAGACGTCTTAGTTGCCAGTAATAACAGCACTACAGGACAACAGATAACTTGAAGCCACACACAGAGGCGCACAGGACACTGCAGTGGCTGTAGGTTAGGTCACGTTACGTTATGTCATACTGGTACGCTTAAGCCAGCACTAAAATTCAGGTAAAAGACACCACCTCATAGTTGTCGCCTGATTTTCCATTAGCCGATTTCCACATTTCACAACCTGTAAAGCAAACATCAAACAAAATGTCGGGTTTTCACCAATGAAAAGAAATAATAGAAACACCAATAACGACTTCTAACATCCATCCTCCTCATCCTAAACAGCCTATCAGAATTACACAACAGCCAAGCCTTCTGGTATATTGAAAACAGAAGTTTCTCACCCAGCAGTAAACAAACCACCCGGATGAAAGTCGCTTGCAATCAGGACCGAACCATCTGTGGTCTTATATTTATTGACAATGTGGTCACAAGCCCACAAAAATCTTAATGAATGTTTTACAAATAGTCAAAGGTAGGAACGAGAAGTTATTCTCCTGGGCAACTGTAAGGCAATTTCAGGCAGGCCAGGTTTGGTAAAGGATTTTGAGTTCAAAATAAAGCTGAAGGATCATGAACTCTTTTCCAAGCAGCCTCATATCACTCCAGTTAAAAAAATGAATAAATAAAAAAACAAAAAAAAACAAAAAGAAACAAGTGGTGGGAAAAAACATTCAATACATGGTCTCCAGGGGGATAAGTGAATGGTCAACCAGCAGGTATAATAATCCACTTGTAGTTTAATGAAGAATAACAGTGGTGTCAGGTTGGTGCTGGAAGCAAGTAAGTTAAATGAAATTGTAGTAAGAGAGAGTGACAGACTAGCTAACATTGATGAAATTTTGCAAAAGTTCCACTGATGTACATTTTCACATCTTTTGATATGACTAGTGGCTATTGGAATATCACTTTGGCCAAGGAATCTAAACCATGCACAAAATTCTTACATCAAGGTAAGTGTTTAGTATACTGTGTGAAGCCATTTGCTCTGTACTTGTCTGTGTGTGTTTATCAGAGCTGCTCACAAGGTGCTAGGTGCAATATTAACCGATGAAATAACGGTCTATGTAGATTACCTCATAGTGAGTGCAGAATGCTTCAAACACTGTAAGATCCTCAATGAAGTATTGAGAGCTATGTATAGAGGAGGTATGAAACTAACATCAGTAAATCTCAAGATGGAAAGGAGAAAATTTCATCTATGGGTTACAGGATTAACAACGAAGGCATACAGCCGCATGCAGAATAGCTTGCTGCTACTGCAGGTATCCCACCACTCAAGCTGGAGTACAGCTTTCATTTAGAAAGAATACGACCAGACAAGGCCAATGTGACCATTATGTTGGACACACAAGATTATAACAAACGAATGGGGGATCTTCTGAGTGAATCCATTTACAGAAACTTCACAGAGATCCGGCATCCAAGATAATCAAATCGACACAAGCACTACTAAAGTAAACTGGAACGAATTTTGACACCCCCAGAAAACTCATCCAACAAGTTCCACAGGCACCAAAAAATTTTGGTGCACAGTAGATCCACAAAGACGCCTTTCCTTTGCAACCAATTGTGAGTACCATTAATTCACCAACGTACGGTCTAGGGAAGGAACTGGAACCAAAGCTCCGACATTTGGTGAGCTAAGCAAAATAGTACATTAAGGACTATACCCATTCGCTGAAACTATTCAAACCAAACTGTATCTCGGCCACAGAAATGATCGTTAGCTTCAACGTCAAGTCTTTATTCATTATTGTACCTATACACGACACCATGAACAGGGACGCATGGCACCCGACATCTGAGATCTAGTGATCCACTGTGTTTAACGACCACCTTTTTCAGGCGGAAAGGGAAATTGTATGAACAGACAGGTGAAGTAGCAATGGGCTAGCCTCTTTCGCCTATTGCAGTAGACAACTTTATGGAAGAATTTGAAGAAACAGCATTCCAGTCCGCACCATTGCACCCAGATTAATGGCTCGGATATAAACAAAGTACTTTTATCATCTAGCCACATGGAGAGGAACAGCTACGAAATTTCCAACAGTACCTCAACCATCAGCACAATGCGTCCAAATTACTATCGAGATGGAAAAGTATCGGGTGCTGCCTTTCCTCGATGTCGATGTTTACAGAAAGCCTGATGGATAACTGGGCCATAGATAAACTAATAAGCTAACCTGTACTCACAGGCACCTGCAAGCCTCCTCCTCCCAATATCACGCTACACAGAAGAAGCCAAAACTGCTCTCAGGATCAGCGATGAGGAACTACTAAAGGGTGAATTACAAAACCTCCAGTCCATTTTTTGTGCCAACGGTTATGGATAGTATGTACTACATAAAACTATAGTGACAAAGTAAGAAGGCTGTGGAGGATAGCAAAAGGAAGCACAAAACATTGCTTGATTACCATATGTTTAAGGTGTCACACAGCCAGTGGGCAAAATTCTCCATCAAGCAGGCATCAAACCAATTTTGCAAGTCAGCAACAGAATGAAAGATGTTTCTCACACAATGAATGACACAATTGAATAATTACATGCTGCTGGAGTTCGCGAAATCTGGTGCGAATGCGGATTAGTAGATGTAGTTGAGGTGGGGGACCCATCAGCACACAGATATCTCAACACAAAAGACATATTCAAGTATGACAACACATCACTATTAGTGCGGCAAACAGTCGATTTTGGTAAAGCAAGCATGCTGGCTAGACAGCCTCTTACTTTCAGGAGGAACATTAGAGAGGCAATACAAATAGCCGAGCAATGGGCCAATATGAATAGAGAATACAGGCAAGTCTTGGTTGTGAGCAGAGCGAGTGACAGACTAGCTAACACAGAGGAAATTTTGCAAAAGTCCCACAAATGTAAATTTCTCATTTCTTTTGATATAACTTGTGGCCATTGGAATATCAGTTTGGCCAAGGAATCTAGATCATGTACAGCATATTTATATGAAGTTAAGTGTTACGAATACTGTGTAACGGCATTTGGTATGTACTTGTTCTATGTGTGTGTTTATCACAGCTGTTGACAAGGTGCTACGTGAGATATTATGTGATCTTTTCTATGTGTGTCTGTCAGAGCTGTTGACAAGGTGCTAAGTGAGATGTTAACCAATGAAATAACGGTCTATGCATACGATATCCTCGTAGTGAGTGCAGAATGGTTCAAGCACTGTAAGATTCTGAATGAAGTACTGAAAGCTATGCATAGAGGAGACATAAAATTAAAATTAGTAAATCTGAGTTTGAAAGAAGGAAATTTCATTTGTGGGTCACAGGATTAACAAGGAGCACATACAGCCTGATGCAGAAAATCTTCCTGCGATTGCAGGTTTCCCACTACCCAAGCTAGAGAACAGCTTTCATTTAGTAATAACACAAGCATACAAGGAAATGTGACCATTGTATTAGACACATAAGATTATAACAAACCAATGGGGGATTTCTGAGTTAACCAATTTACAGAAACTTAACTGAGATCCAACGTACAAGACAATCACATCGCTGCAAACACTACCGAAGTACACTAGAATGAAGTTTGACACGGCCAGAAGACTCATCCCACAAGTTCCACAGGCACCAAAAATATACGGTGTACAGATGGTCCACAAAGATACCTTTCCTTTACAACCAACTGTGAGTACCATTAAATCAACAACGTACGATCTAGCAAAGGAACTTGTGGAAAGCTACGAGATTTGGTGTGCCACATCAATTTATACATTAATGACTCCACCCGTTTTGTGGAACTTTTAAAAGAAAACAGTATCTCAGCCCCAGACATTATGATTAGGTTCGACTTGAAGTCTTTATTCACAATGATACCTATACACAACACTATGAACAGGGACGCATGGCAACCGATATCTGCGACCTAGTGCCCCACTGTTTAACGACCACCTATTTCAGGTGGCAAGAAGAATTTTATGAACAGACAGGTGGAGTACCAAACGGATCCCCTACTTTGCCTATTGCAGCACACATCTTTATCAATGAATTTGATGAAACGGCGACCCAGTCCGCACCATTACTCCCAGAATGTTGGCTCCGATATCTTGAAAGTACTTTTATTATCTGGTCACAATGAGTGGAAGAGCTACGAAATTTCCACCAGCACCTCAACCACCAGCACGAAGTATCCAATTTACTACGGCGATGGAAAAGAATCACGTGATGCCTTTCCTCGATGTCGAACTTTACAGAAGACCTGATGGTAAACTGGGCCATAGAAAACATAATAAGCCCACCTGTACTGACAGGCACCTGCTTGCCTCCTCCTAATATCACCCTACACAGAAGATATCTGCCCTGCACACTTAAACCAAGAGGATTCTCAGGATCAGTGATGAGGTACATCTGAAGAGTGACAGCAACAGCTTGGAGGCGGGCAGTCAGGGAGATGTGCCCACGATGAACTTCATCCTGTACGAGCTGTACGGCTCCCACACGAGACTGAATGCTGACTTTGGAGGGAAGGTTCAATTGGACCGGGAAGAAATCTGGAAGCTCAAAGGGGTTGTTAGGGTGCAGTTTCCCCAAAGCAGAGAACAAGTGGACACTGTGATTCTAAGAGTAGCCGTAAATGCTCTCTGTCGGATCGAAGGCCACGAATGTTCCACTGCAGGAGAAACAGGGTGAGGAAAACTGAAGGGGTGTCACCTCAGTGGCTACTGAGTGCAGCCTTCAAAGATTCGCTGCTACAGGGCACGGATGGGGAGGATCCTGCTCCAAGTGGTCTACTGAAGTTTCGGCATTCTTCTGCTGTCACCCTACAGAGTTTGGGGCGGAAAAGCAGTCGGGGTGCACACCAGCGACACGGATGTCAGTCGGACGAAGGAATCACACGGCGACATTGTCGAAGAAGATCTTCGAGTCGGAGAAGGAGAAGAACGTTTGTTTTTTTTTGACTTCTTCCAGCCTTTCCGGATAGCAGAGGAAGACTCGGGTGTCTGTCGGCTGGAGGAATGTAGAAAGATTTGACAGGAGTATTCTTTCGGTCCTCCCTTCTGTCCTTTCCAGCCTGTCGGTTGCGTAGCTGGTGACTTCGCCCCATGAGGCGCGAGTTTGGTGGCATGTTGCACGGCTGGAGGAGGAAACTGGGACACTACCGTGATGCTGGGCGATTTCACAATTGCAGTGCTAAATTTGAGGTCGCACATCTGCACACCCATGCTCTTCGTGGGGCGAGGTGTTGTGGGAACAGTATTGTAAGTGTCACATGGTAGAATGCAGGGTTTCTGACTAGCGAACAACTTACGAGTAACTGGGCACAGCACTTTTTCCTTCACCTGGATCTCCCGGACAACCAACTCATCGAGGGAGGAGACGGCACAATTGTCATTGCAGTCGATGCGACGGGGCCCTACCACAGGTTACATATCCGGCCGGGTGTCGCCAGGACTCTCGAGTGTGGTAACGGTGACACTGGTAGCGGCACACCGTGATTAGAATTTACAGCCTGATTGTGATAACATTATAGCCTGCTTTGATCTTGGACGGAAGCACCACTCTATCAAAGGCGAGAAAAAGAGTGCGGGTGGGCACTAAGGTGTAGTATACCGTTTTCATCATCCGTCGGATGACAATGACACCCTGATAATAGAGGTAAGATTGCATTTCGGCCTCGGTCAGACCGTCGAGCAGCCCAGTGCAAATAACACCACGGGAAGAATTCAGAGTGCCACGGGCCTCGACACGAACGGGGTAGTCGTGGAGAAGCGAAGCGGCAAGCAGTTTTGTGCTCGAGAATCAGGAGCAGTCTCCAAAAACAAAGTGCCATTCCTTAAACAAGAGCAGGATTTCACTGGGTCGGAAATTGCATCGACACCTTTCTGAATAATAAACGGATTTACCGTGGCAAAGCACTGACCGTCTTCAGAACTTGAGATGACAAGGAACCTCGGTGCAGCTGTGAGGGTCTTCAAATTGTTAGCCTCATTCTGTAGACATTTAGTAGCCGTCAACTGTGGAGACAATCGGCTCATTGCGTGAAAATCCCCCACAATTCCCGGTATCTTCGATGGCGCGCTCCTTCTGATTGGGGTCCCCTTCACAACAGGGAGCACTCGTCTCGGGTAACAGTTCACACCTCAGCTCACACCTCCCGAACACCTGACAGAGGGGCCAATCGGCAATTTGGGAATGTAGTAACTCAGGCAATCACCCCTCCTTGTACCCAACTCGTACCAGAGGTACGTGCAAACACTACCTGTCGACCCGAGGCCGGGAATTACACGTTACCCACTCGCCCGTTACGCATCTAGACGTGTGGGCCAGTTTTCGGGAGTGCTCGGAGAGGAAGAAGGAGAGGAACCTCAAATGCTGAAGTGGAGGAAGGACAGAAGGTGAACAAAGAAAAAAAAGGATCAAAAACAGTTGAGAGTATTCTGATATTGAATATGAAAATGCAGAATACATTTCCCGACAGCCCAGACGAGGGAGAGGGAAGAGAACAGCAAGGGGATAGACAGGCAGCACGGTAGTGACTGTAGGAGAAATAAGGACGACTCAGACAAAATTTCTGGTCAGTGTGATGAATGACAGCTTCCTCTAAATGTAGGAAAATGTAAGCTATTGTGGATGAGCAGAAAAAACAGTCCTGCGACAGTCGATTACGGCATTAGTAGTGTGCTGTGGAGTGAGTGTGTCAGATTGGTAGCAGGGAAGGCGAATGGTGGACTTCAATTTATTGTGAGAATTTTAGGGAAGTGTGATTCATATGTAAATAATGAGACCATGAATAGAACACCAGTGCACCTCATTCTCGAGTGCTGCTCTAGTGCCTGGGTTTCCCAGTAGGTCAGATTAAAGGTCGACATCTAAGCATTCATTACAGAGGCACGCTGCCACAAGCTCTCTGCATTAGTCCCAGCAGATGCCGGCTGACTGTCCTCGGATGTCCTAACCGTGCGTTCCCAAGAGCGGCAGTCCAGACTACTGAGGTCACCTCAAGTCCGCCCTAAAGGTGTACAACAAATTTGGTTTCTCTTTGAAAGCAGCAATAACAGAGATATTTGTTATCAGTAGGCTCAATATTTGTATATTAGACCGCGTGTGCCAAGAACACAATTTAATATTTTTCCCAGTCACCCTTGATGTTGCTACATTCTGTGAGCCTCAGACTGAGCTGCTTCACTCTTTCATAGGATCTTCTGCCCGAGACCCCCCGCCCCTCTCTCTTTTTGCACCCTCACCCCCTCCACATAGCTCTCTGCCTCGAAGCTCACTCGGGTCTATAAAAATTTATCATGGCAGTACTAGTCACCATTTACTATGATTAGCCAAGCACAACTTTTTACCACATCACACACGCCAGTAATACACAACTTTTTACATCATACATTTCAGCAACCATTTACTATGATTAGCCAAGTACAACTTTTTGCCACATCACACACTCCAGCAATCAACAAATTTTTACCACATCATACATTCCAGCAACCATTTACTATGATTACCCAGCACCACTTTTTACCACATCACACACTCTAGCAATCAACACCATACTCAATGCTCACGTAGCAGTTTTGCCATTTTCTGTGTCTACACTTACAGATTGCTGATACTCATTCCTAACAGTTCTTTAACTTTCGGGACATTGTTCCTGAAGCTAACTGAACCTCATGTTGGAACAAATATTTTCTGTTTTACATGTGATTTTATCAGTAAATGTGTTTGACTATCTACCTTTCATTTCGTCACAGACATAATTTCTGCCATCCTATATAAAGTAAGGAACAGCAGTCAATTACATATAGGTGGGTCGATGCAGGTAGCACTTAACACTTAACAGAAAACAGCATTAACATTAGCTTTTGAGCACTAGCTTTTTTTCCAGTAGTAACACACACATTCAAACACATCACAGAGACATGCCGAATGTATACTCTCGTGGCGATGGCATCAGTCTTCCATCTTAAAACTCATCATATCACGTCACAGGATTATTACATAAAATCGTACCAAATTATCAACCGATGTAGGAAACTGATCCCAGCACATATTTTACATGTGGTAGCATTTAGAATGGATGCAGTCATTCTAGATCTGAGAAAAATAGTGCCCTAACTGGAGTTCCTCAAATTGTGGTAACTTGTGCAGACAACAGAATAAATAACATTACTATCCACTGTCAAAAAGTTGCCTAGCTTCCATTTTTATTAAACTTCTTACTTTGCTTTCCACATGCTCCTAGTAGAACGCACCAAAAGAATGTAATGATATTTGAGAGAATACCGTCACCAAAACACCTGTTCCCAATGGAACCAAACCTGATAGAATGAAATTCCTTCAAAAACACCAACACACTAAAAAACGAAGTAAATTTACTCATTCTAAAAAGCAACAGCCCACTAATACAGTGAATTTTGTACAAAACAGTATTTGCACAGATAGCTGAATGTTCCTACCAGTAAATCGTTCCCTTGTGAATACAAATACATTTAAACTTAACATCTTTAGCCATCTAAGTTAACTCTGAATTAGCAAACAGATTATAGCAATCAATAAACGTGCTCATACTTCACTGGACCCAGCTCGTCTCTTCAGGCCAGAAAGATGGTCTATTATAGACAAGACGTAGAATTAAAATATTTTTATTTCAGAATGAACAGTGGATGGACTGGTCTTTACATTAAATAAGCAATCTCTCAGTATCAACAATAGTGACTTACAGAAGAAACAAACACAAATGGTTATCAACTATTTGCAATTAGAACCTCGTTTCTCCCAATTGAGACTAATGTTTTGCTGCTGTACGCTCTAACTTTGCATAAGCATCTCAACTGTTGTCATATTACCTGGAAGCTGTTGTAAATGTGGAGGCAGAAAGTGAAACATTCAAGTCTCCATCTATAATATAAAATATCTGTAAATATTAACATCTTCAGCAGGAAGCACTTTACGTTATTAACATCCTCGTTACTTACCCATAGATGTGATTCTGCTCACAATGACGAGCTAGGAGGGCTGTTCACAGGTACCAAAGTAGTTCTTGGCTCAGGGACAGGTACCACTGCAGCGAGTGGAACTGAAGTAACTTGTAGAGGTGGTCGTGGCGGTGCTGGAGGCTGCGTCGTCGGTGCTGGGAATGGAGGAGCCGCGTAGGTGGTGAACAAGCAGGCATCTCTATGCCACAGATTTCTCGCAGTATGTAGAGGTGCACTGCTATCACTAATTCCTCAACAGAGAGAGCAATATCCTTTGTTATCAGCGAGTTGCCTGCGCACACAGTAAGTTGGCTCACTAACTATAATTTACAAAAACAAATGTCATAATCTACAGGAACACATCACAACTATATAACGACTGGCAAGTCTTAAATGGTAGAAATTACTTTTTAGTGAGTAACAAGCCGTCACTTAAAAGACTGGCACAGATATGTCCAGGAAGTTTGGAAAAAAATAATGGCGTATGTTGGATGGGCAGTAAAATCATGTATTCAACATAAAGCAAGTTTGCTCCTACAAAGTTTGGTCAATGCAGCAAATGCTGTACCTGAGCAAACAGTTAATTTGAAAATAGTCATAATCTCAAACCACATTAAAATTAGTATAGAGAAGCTACTAGTACATTGCTAATACGGGGTGTATACGGGGACAAGGAAAAAAAAATTCCTAGATTATTCCCGGGTTCCTCCCGGATATCCCGTTTAAAAAATATGCTTTTTCCTGGTCGAAAATACACTTTTTCTGTGCTAAGAGACAGTAGGTTTTCTGTAGATTTTCCCTCGAAACTGTAAAACTTATCAATCCTTTGAATGGAGAGACTTTTAATAAAAAAAGGAGAGAAGTTTTGGAAAGACTTTTCATTTGCAGCAACATATATGTTGCATATTTTTGTATTACGAAAGTATAAATTCTAATTCCACCAAAAACAGCGCATTAGTTTCCGGAGCGTTTGAAACCGAGGTTGCGATGTTCTTTTGTAAGCCAGTCATATCTCAAGCCACGAGATCTCGCCAGCCAATGACAGCAGCTATTCAGAGCATAGGACACGTGTTATAGTCAGCCAATAGCAAGATCACTGGTTACATAGCGCGAACACACAAGAGGAAAAGTTAACGGTTTACATTAATGTACACAGCACCGTATATCTGCAAGAAAAGCTAAGCTTTCACATATTATATTGGTCTCTAAGATTAACACGCTACAGCAGAAGCTAAGCTTTCACGTCTAATATTGATCTTTTTTTTGCGTGTGTTATACTTTAAGATACATCTCACAAATGTGCCAGTAAATTTAAAATTATGACATAAATGTCTCGGCTCAAAATTCTTGTAAGTGGCTGGTCCTCAAACTGTTCAGTTTCAAACGCTCTGTGATTTAGAAATCCATCCCACTTTCTCACACGTAACATAATTCATCTTGCATAAAAAGAAATTTACTTTTTCTAACCACTGTCTGCAATACTATCCGGAGACTAGAAATAGGTTCGACTTACCAGTTGCCAGAGAGCGCCAGAAAACAGGCATTATTGTGTGTGTGTGCAACTGCAGTGGTGTAGGAAGCCCACATATTCATGTGTATAAAGCACTAAGAGAGCTTACATTACACCATAAAAGAAACGGGGCATCAGAGTATAATCCAAAGAGCATCGGAATTTCGTAAACCATACTAAAATGCATAATTCGGTTTGAAGTGCAAATTGGCTTTTCCAGATTCACAAAGAAGTAGGTCCCATCTGATATTAAGCTTTTCAGTGTCATTTTTGGGACGTAAATTTTCTTGGAGTACCAGTACTCTACGATCTCGTTTCTGGTTCTTTATTATGGCATAGTGCCATACATGGCAGAAGATGATAATGTGCACTAGAAATTCAGTGAACAGTTGGAACTAGTCGATACTGTAGAATGAAACACTTCATTTCAAATAAGATGATTGCCTCAGCGGAAAGATTAATAAAGCAAATTTCTTTAGCAAACTTGCAAAAATAACTTCATTGTTCTGCAAGGCGATTAATGCTTGACTGCTACTGACTTGGAAATAAAATAAAATCAGAAAACTGAAACTAATAATATACTTTTGCCCTCCGTAATTACGTGAAATACTTTTGCCCTCCGTAATTACGTGATCTGCAAGAAAAGCTAAGCTTTCACATATTATATTGGTCTCTAAGATTAACACGCTACAGCAGAAGCTAAGCTTTCACGTCTAATATTGATCTTTTTTTTGCGTGTGTTATACTTTAAGATACATCTCACAAATGTGCCAGTAAATTTAAAATTATGACATAAATGTCTCGGCTCAAAATTCTTGTAAGTGGCTGGTCCTCAAACTGTTCAGTTTCAAACGCTCTGTGATTTAGAAATCCATCCCACTTTCTCACACGTAACATAATTCATCTTGCATAAAAAGAAATTTACTATTTCTAACCACTGTCTGCAATACTATCCGGAGACTAGAAATAGGTTCGATTTACCAGTTGCCAGAGAGCGCCAGAAAACAGGCATTATTGTGTGTGTGCAACTGCAGTGGTGTAGGAAGCCCACATATTCATGTGTATAAAGCACTAAGAGAGCTTACATTACACCATAAAAGAAACGGGGCATCAGAGTATAATCCAAAGAGCATCGGAATTTCGTAAACCATACTAAAATGCATAATTCGGTTTGAAGTGCAAATTGGCTTTTCCAGATTCACAAAGAAGTAGGTCCCATCTGATATTAAGCTTTTCAGTGTCATTTTTGGGACGTAAATTTTCTTGGAGTACCAGTACTCTACGATCTCGTTTCTGGTTCTTTATTATGGCATAGTGCCATACATGGCAGAAGATGATAATGTGCACTAGAAATTCAGTGAACAGTTGGAACTAGTCGATACTGTAGAATGAAACACTTCATTTCAAATAAGATGATTGCCTCAGCGGAAAGATTAATAAAGCAAATTTCTTTAGCAAACTTGCAAAAATAACTTCATTGTTCTGCAAGGCGATTAATGCTTGACTGCTACTGACTTGGAAATAAAATAAAATCAGAAAACTGAAACTAATAATATACTTTTGCCCTCCGTAATTACGTGAATGTATTTTAATTCACTTGATAGCTCCCAGCCACAGAGATCCATTTTGTTTTCATTTGACGTGGGAGCTGTACACGAGGAGAAGCAGCGAAATCACTAAACGTAAACACGGGTCACGTGGTGACTAACCCCCTCCCCACTAAAACTGAGACAACTCTGTGCATACGCGAATCTGGCAGCTAAGGGGGAGAGAGAAAATTTTTTCTCGTTTGCATCTGGCTGCTTGCTGCTACTACTGATACAGCTAACAGCCAACCTTCAAGTAGTGGGAAGCAGGAGAACGTACGGCTTATACGCGAGTCAACTGCGCATGCGCAACAGCCCGCTGGCAACTGGTCAAACGAACCTAATGTGAACAGTTGTGACGTCATGCTGATAGCAAGCAGTTTATGGTTACGAAGAATTACATAGTCTCCGTCCTACGGCCTTTGACATATTATTGCTATTTGTAAACGCTTGTGCGCGTAAGGTGTTTTGTTGCTGAAAACTGCGCATTTCCTTTGCCACTAAAGTTTTATTTTTTTTCCCTCTCGTTTATATTTTATTGCTGTAGTATCATTCCCCAGTAGCAGGATACAGTAACATTGTTTGATAGAGAATCAATTCTTAAAAGTCAAAATTACAAAAATTTAACGAAAATTTCCTGGGATTACGAAAAATTCCCGGGTTTTTCCCGGTTTTCTCCCGGATGAAAAAGTTCCCGGGTTTTTCCCGGATTTCCCGGGTCGTATACACCCTGTAATATTCAGTGTAATATTGTAAACCACACAGAAAAAATGCAAACCGTCTCCACTTCAGAATTTTCTTCTCAATTTAACAACTCAGCACTGGCAATACTTTCCCAAGTGACTTTTCTAAGAATACAAAATATTTGCCACAAATTAATTTTCTGATTTATTAGTAAGTCTATTTTTAAGAGGCTGCTGACTCACCATATCTTTCTCAATGATCAGGTAAATGTGATCTTTTAAAGAAATCACGTGCCACAGAACCGGCAACCAATCCTGCAGAATTCACTTCTAGTGAACGGAAACAATCAGTGTGGATTTCTCGTCGCTCTTTATTGATTGTCCACACTTTGGATGGGTACTTCTCTTCAGTCCCAAATAACTGTTGTTCTTCACGTGCTATTTTTAACCAGAAAAGAAAAGTTTTATCTGAACATACAGACTCTTCACAGTTAAATTGCAAACAACAGGTTTCATTATCTGGTTTGTGACAAAGGGGCCTCAAGAAAAAGATGCGATATAATATGCACACTTTTATCCGGCTAGTATTACAGACCTAGGTGTTGGTCCTACACAACACAGAAGCCAACAAGATCCACAAATTCACTACAAATAAAACATTCGTCAATTCTTGTCTGCCTGAATGTATATACTTAGAAAATCTGCATCCAAGCACATAGATAATTCTCAATGTGATTTGTCACACTATATGCTGCAGTTACAGGACTGAATGTCTCATCTCATTATATATATCAAAAGAAATCAGTTGAGTAATAACTGGAACACTTTTATGCATTGTAGGACAACAACTTTCATGTCTTCTACCTGTTTCACTTAAGCAACATACTGTGTAAATAAAAAGTTCAATGCCGTAGTAAGTGTACAGAAGGCATTCCGCACGTTTGAATTAACTGTCGTCTTCTGTCTTTGCAGTTCGTAGAAGATTTCGTAAGTGATAAAATGAAGCACTTCCAAATACAAACAACATCCACAGATGAATACAGCTGTTTGAAGAAACAGCATGAGTGTGTGTGTGTGTGTGTGTGTGTGGAAAGTGAAAAGGTACTGTCTAGCCTCACGTATTTGCACAAAAGTTGAAATAATTTACCATTCGTTTGAACTCGATCCGTGGAAAGCGACAAACGAAGTCAGTAGGCAACAAGAAACGCTATGAACAACACTTTGGTGTATTCTTAAATTGAAGCTGAAATGGCCATTTCTAGTGTGCTCTACCCGTGACGACATATAGACTTCAGATGATGTTTGTTTGGCCAAGGGAAACCGTACAGAACATTATACAGTTTTGGGCTTTCTTAACGATCTCTGTTATTCTATGTCCGATGCACTGAATAGTTATATCCATCTGCATTTGTTTTATTCTTTGCAACTGGCAGCTACAGATGACCTAACACAGCAACAACCAACTGGAGAATGCATCTGTTATTTACATGTATTGTTTTCTCAACAGCCACATTCTGCTCGTGTCTCAGATGCCAGTCACCACAGCCAATTCACCTGTGGCTGATAGCCTACCTGTTAAGATTAGTTTCAGTGTTCTTTGATTACCTGTGCATTAACGATTAACTCTTGGAGACTATCAGAAGTAGAGTTTCTTCAGTCCAAAGATTGGTGTGATGGAGCTCTCCACGTTACTCTATCCTGCCTCTTCATCTAAACTATGTATTAATAATATGGAGATTTTTTGATACTAACTTATTTAAAATTTTATTACAATTTATGTTATTAATTAGAAATTGACACTGGAGTAATCACTGAATAAACTAAATCCTCATTTCTTAAAACTGGAGAAAAAATAATGTGTTCCATCAAAGTACCAGGGTTCCACTGTTTTCTGCCAGAGGATACATTTGGTGACACTTGCCATCAATAAATAAAATATAAAACACACAATGGAAACACAAGGTTCGAATAACAAGAATATAAGGAATAGGATAGATTGCTACTCACAGTAAAGATGACTCACTGAGTTGCAGACAGGCATAATGAAAAGACTTATACACAATGCAGGTATTGGCCAAAGCCTTCCTCCAGAAAACATACACACACTGACACAAGCAGGCACACCTCGTACACACTCGGCCACCAACACTGGCAACTCCAACCGGAGTTCGGGTCAGAGCTGCCGTGGTGGCGGCCGTGCATGCACGAGGTGTGCTTGCTCGTGTGTACGTTTTCTTTGCCTGAGGAAGGCCTCGGATGCTACCTGCAATCGGTCTTATCATTGTCCCTGTCTGCAACTGAACGGATCATCTTTATGGTGAGAAGCAATCTATCTTATTCCTTACAACATATAAAACAAGAAAGATTTTCGCTCAACAACCAGAATGTGGAAGGTTTATTACAACCACCATAAAATACTCAATGGACTAGAAAGATCGTGTCATCCCATCCACCACCCTTTCCATTCCAAATGTTGCACTGAAGTCCCATAAAATTTGTTTAGAGATTCTTCATTTATCAAATCAATATCAAATAAAATGATATACACTAAAAATCACATACTATGACTCACCTGCAGAGTTTTTTCCGTGGTCTTCCACAGTAACTAGAACAGTTCCAGGCTTAAGGTTGTCGGTATCACGATGCAGCATACACATTATAAATGATTTTCTGAGCATTTTCCGCTCGTATTCGAGTCTACTGATGCGGTTCAGTGCGCAGTAGCAGCCTCGGCAGAGCACTCCAGCACCGTCGATACTGAAATCGATAACTTCTGCAACGACAGAGTAAAGCTGTCGGTGCAGTCGGATCAGGCTAGTGTCGGTCCATGCTGTCGAGGTCGATGCTGTTGGTCCAGCTGCAGCACTGCACACGTAGCGGTCTAGGTCCTTCTCCCTGTTAGTACAAGCAAATATCTGTGGTAAGTGTTCCTCAGTATTCAATTGTGTTGCACTGGGCAACAATAGCGCATACTCTGAAAGGAGCAACTGCTATTGCCAACCCAAATAGCCCAATCTATTGCAGTCCACGAGTTGTCAAGTGGCTACATCTGCGACGGTACACGACGACTTGATACCCCCCCCCCCCACCCCCTACCACTCCCAACCATGCAGAATGTGTTGTATAAAACGTAGGAAATGTTGGGTGCCTGGCAATAGTTTTAAAGCAAACCTAAGCTATTTGGAGTAAGTTTTGTACTACTTGAAGTGACCCGCTCAAGACGGCTTGTACTTCTATGAAATTTGGATAACACTGGAGGTTGATTATTTGATGAAATAAACTGTGAGAGTTATCAGCAGTAAAACATTTCTGCAGGGCACCATTAAGTTTTAGAAAAGGCAGAGTACTGTAATGGCTGGAGCACTGTGTGCATGAAACCTGGTGACCCCTGGGGGAGGAATAGTGAGAGAATTCCATCCTACAAAACTAAAACTTTTCTGATGGCATGTCAATATAAGGCTACTGCTGCTGCTCCACCACCACCATCACCCACATCACCAGCACAACCACAACAACCAACTGAATTCACTCGAGGAGCCCCGACACTGCGGCTGTAAAGTAAAATGACCAAAAGACAAACTAAGGATTCCAGAACTCAGTTGAATGTTGCCTACCTAAAGACTTCCAATGGACAAAATAAGTTGACTATTGGTATTTCACATAATTATTGACTACGAATTTAAAATGCTATAATAATCTACTCACTAAGACGTATAATCTTATGTACTAGGGACAACACAGTAATCCAGCATAAACTGTGTGAGTGTATGTGTGTGTACCCACTTTACATTAACCCATAATTTTAGAATGAGAACACTTAGTAACTCGCAGCAAATGTTAGCTACCTATAATTAGAAACTGTTGCATCCACGGACCCAACCAACCAACCAACTCGCGCAAGCGCGCCCTGACCGTGACAGCACTGGCCACAGTTCCTGTCGCGCATATCGCCGTCTCAGGGCATTACCACCGACGGAAGAGGTCACGCCATGGCTGAGCTCGGGTCCGCAGTGCCCTCTGCCTTTTGCGTATAAGGAGGAGCGCTGGCCCCGAGGCGAACAGTCTATTGTCGATTGCCTATTGCTAGCCTTTCGTGGAGTTTATAGCGGAGCCATTGCAGTGTGATATTTGCTATTGCATTCGACTAGGCTCAGTACACGGATTACTCTTGGATATTACTTGGACTTGTATTGCCACGTTTCGTCTGAAATAAAGATAAGTTATCTCTTCATTCTAGCTGGCGCAATTCTTGTCATTAATTATTTTTCGGCCAACAGACATAGATACATCCTGCTCACTATCCACGCTTTATACAATTTGTGGTGGCTGCCCCAAAAGTACTGCCGAGGACCTTGGGTTTGGGAGCTGTTAAAAGTGGCAACGAGGATTTTGGACAAGTGATCGGACCTTGCCTCCCGATGCCGCTGTCAACCCCACTCGTCTCATCGTTCGCTTTTCACTTGTGCACCATTTGCAAATTGTTTCTTGCTTGCGCCTAACCAAACTAACAGAATTGTTTGTGAACATTTTTTGATTATAGTGTGGAGCGCTTCGCACCTTTGTTTCATTTACTCTCAACAGTTGCATTGTACTAACGTGGCTACCCCCGCACCTCCACCCATTGCTCCTACTAATCCAGCGCAAGCGTCTAGTGCATCCACAGTCACACTTGAACAGATTTTGGTTTTACAGACGCAGCAGATGACACAACCCCTGTCTGGCGTGCAGCAGCAATCAACTTCCCCTGCTGCCATCAGCCCAACAGACCGGCCAACCTGCACGCCACCATACAGAGCCTTCAATCATGAGGGAGAAACATGGCAAGAGTATATGGTCTTACTCGAATCACACATGGTAACACACCAACACCCAGGTCAGCTAAAACTTTCTTTTCTCTTGGCCTCCACTGGTGTTGAAAAGTGTACCGTTTATTGAAAAAATTTTCCCGGCCTCCCGACCTGAACTTTTGCAATATGAACAGTGCATCCAGGCCTTATCGCAGTACTTTGACTGTACAATCTGTGAGCCAACAGCGTAAATGGAACTCAATTGCTTCTCACGCTTCTGGACACGCACATTCTGTTCATGTTACTGGTTCTAAAGACAACAGTGTTGAAGACAGTGTTCTAGCAAATGGTTTGCATAGTAGTGTCAATGTAGTTAATAGTGCTTTGCCGCCCTCTGTGCAACGCCGGGCGAATAAATTGTACATTGAGTTGCACATTGCTTCACATCGTGTGAAATTTCAGTTGTATACAGGCTCTTCATTTACACTGATAAATAGCCCGGTGTATGAATTGCTAGGAAAGCCTAAATTGGCTCAACCTTCTGCTCCACTTACGGCATATAGTGGTGAACGTATTATAGTACTGGTTACACGTAGCATGCCAGCACAATTCCATAATGTGACCAGGACAATTCAATTGCATGTTGTCGCCACACGTTCGTGCGAAAACATTTTTGGACTGGACTGCTTCGATTTGTTTGGCCTCAGCATCCAGGACCGTGTGTTAGCTGTTAATCAATGTCGTACTCCTGATGCTGTTGTTCCTCTTTGTGAAGAGTTCCCAGATTCGTTTGGCAATGGTTTGGGCTGCGTACGTGATTATGTTGCACGCGTCACGATGAAGGATAACGCCCGCCCACATTTTTGCAAAGCAAGACCAGTGCCTCACGCATTGCGCGACCAAGTCGCAGAAGAACTCCATTCATTGCAAAATGAGGGTGTCATTGCGCCCATTAGTGCCAGTCAGTGGGCCTCCACTTTAGTTGTACTAAAGAAACCCAATGGTTCCTTGCGTTTGTGTGTGGACTTAAAAGAGTACAGTGAATCCACAGACAATTGTCGATAGCTATCATCTCCCTCGCCCTGAGTAATTAATGGACAAACTAGGAATGGGGACTACGCTATTCCAAGATTGATTTGCGGGATGCGAATTTGCAAATTCCTTTAGATGAACCATCCTAGGACATTTTTGTGATCAACACTCCCTTGGGTCTCTTTAAATATTTGCGCCTCCCTTTGGCAGCTCCTCCGCTCCTGCAATTTTTCAGTGCTACTTGTCGCAACTGACTGCCAAAGTACCTTTTTGCTCAAATTATCTGGACGACATTGTGGTTGCCGGTCGTACTCCAGAGGAACACTTGCAGAATTTGTGTCGCTCATTTACAGTGTTATCGGAAGCAGGGCTCAAAGTGAACGAGGAAAAGTGTGTATTTTTTCGTACGGAAATAGAATATCTTGGACATGTTATCAAAGCACAAGGTGTACATCCCTTGCAGTCGCACCTCCGTGTCACTGTCGGCCTTCCTTCGCCTATGAACTTGTCCGAGTTGCAATCTGTGTCAGGCAAGATTACCTATTATCATAGGTTCATACTCAATGCTGCGCAAATAGCTGCCCCTTGGCACTGATTACGTCGACGCAAAGTTCCATTTGTGTGGTCGGCCGAATGCCAAGTGGCATTCCAGAAACTGAAAACAGCACTGTTGAGTGATCGTTGCGTTGAACATTTCCACCCTTCTAAACCAGTTGTTCTCGCTGTGGATGCTTCATCCCATGGGGTAGGTGCAGTGTTGTCGCATCGTGTCGGATCAGCTGATCGCCCAATAGCTTTTGCTTCCAAATTGCTCACCATCACACAACAGAACTGTTCCCAAATTGAGAAGGAAGCCTTAGCCATCATATATGGAGTAACAAAGATCCATGAATACTTGTATGGCAGGAAATTTTTTCTCATGACGGACCATAAGGCGTTACAGTCGTCGTTCCATCCTGCAAAGCCAGACTCCCCCCCCCCCCCCCTTCCCCTGTACCACTCAGAAATAGCAATGGTGGGCCTTGTTATTGTCAAATTACCAGTATGAAATTTTGTATCGCCCCACATCTCGCCAATGCAATGCGGATGTGTTGTCTCGTTTGCCAATCGCCCATGACACAGCTTTTGATGAATCAGACATTGCTCGTGTTCACACCGAGTCCCAAGACAGTGACGACGTACTTAGTTTTCCTCTGGACTTTTGCAAGATTGCACGGGCCACAGCTTCGGACGCTGATTTGAGTGAAATTTTGTATCTTGTTCGCATGGCCACATTCGCCGAAGAACATTGCAAATCCCATCGTGCGCCGTTAATTTGCTCAACGCCACGAACTGACAGTGCAACGTGATGTTTTGCTCCTTCTCTCTACGGCGGGACAAACTCGTGTGGTGATTCCTATGTCTTTGCGACGCAAAGTTTGCAATTGCTACATCAGGGCCACTGGGGAATGGTACGCACTAAGTAACTTGCACACCAGAATTGCACATGGCCAGGAATGGACAGAGATATAGAACAGTTGTCCGCTCAATGCCGTTCGTGCATCGAACACCGGTTGGTCCCGCCCCGGAAGTTTGTTTCGTGGCTCACTCCCTCTGAGCCTTGGCAGCGCGTTCACCTCGACTTTGCAGGCCCATTTTGGGGTACTCAATGGCTTATTGTTGTGGATGCCTACAGCAAGTTTCCTTTTGTCGTGGCAATGAACAATATTACTACACAGAGTACCATGCACGCACTTTCATCGATCTTTTGCATTGAAGGTTTGCCTGAATTGATTGTCACAGACAATGGACCCTCTTTTGTTTCGCGGGATTTTGAACAGTTTTGTGTTGATAATGGAATCGCTCCTCTCACTTTTCACCCTCAGTCCAATGGCGAGGCTGAGCAGTTTGTTCGTACTTTCAAACAACAGATTAGCAAACTTCGTGCCACCCACACGAGAGACCGAGCTTTGTTGCTCTTCCTGTCATCATATCGTTCGCTGCCTCGCGACGGCCCATCTGCGGCAGAGTTGTTCCACGGACGTCGTCACTGAACTCTGCTCACCCTGCTGCACCCACCCCCATGCTGGCCAGCGTCGCTGCGGTCGCACGATCGCTTTGCGCCTAACGCTCCAGTGTATTTCAAGTTGTTTCCAGGCCGCTGCCGCTGGGAGCAGGGTACCATCGTACGGCACTTGGGGTCCCATATGTATCTTTTGTCCACCCCCCTTGGCTTACAGTGCCACCACCGCTATCAGCTGCAGCTTAGCCACACTTGCAATATTGCCGCGGACTTACATGTTGCAAACCCACATCAGCCTCGCGCCGGTTCCTGGATGGCGGGCGTCCCTCGCCGCCCCCACAGCCATTGCCGCTGCAGGCAACAACCCCGATGGAAGCCGACGCCGTTGCCAGGGCTGCTCCAGCCCGCCCTTCGGCTCTTCCAGACCGGGCCTCCATCGCTTCCACTTCGCACGGGTCATCTTCGGTGTCGCCTGAGGATACATCGCCATGGTCTTCGAGAGTCGGGGCGCGTTAGTCGGGTCCGTTGTGGCTGCAGTGAGTTGCCTCCTTGGGGCTGTTTCGGCTGGTTCTGGCTCGAGTGCAGGGACGCGGGAGTCGACGACCCCCAGCCTCGCTCCATTGACTCCCCATCGCCTCACGGTAGCCACACCCCCCTTCGTCGTCAGGCCCTTGCAACACCTGACGTCTTGGCGGCCTTTCAAGGGGGAAGAAATGTTGTACCCACGGACCCAACCAACCAACCAACTCGCGCACACGCGCCCTGATGTGACATCGCTGGCCACAGTTCCTGTCGCGGCCGTCGGCGTCTCAGGGCATTACCGACAGATAGAGGTTGCGCCACGGCTAAGCTTGGGTCCGCAGTGCCCTCTGCCTTTTGTATATAAGGAGGAGCCCTGGGCCCGAGACGGACAGTCTATTGTTGATTGTCTATTGCTAGCCTTTCGTTGAGTTTATAGCGGAGCCATTGTAGTGATATTTGCTATTGTATTCAACTAGGCTCAGTACACGGATTACTCTTAGATATTACTTGGGCTTGTATTGCTGGTGCACGTTTCATCAGAAATAAAGATAAGTTATCTCTTCATTCTAGCTGGCACAATTCTTGTCATCAATTATTTTTCAGCCAACAGACATGGCTACATCCTGTTCACTACCCACGCTGTATACAACTTGTGGTGGCTGGCCCAAAAGTACCGCCGAGGACCTTGGGTTTGGGAGCCGTCACAAAAGAAATGATTACGAATTTTTCTGTAGTGGACCACCCCTCACAAAATGGTGAAGGGATACAAGTTCATCACTTAACATACTTTAGTTGTCAGTACACCCAAGACTGCCATGGGGCAGGAAATTACAATATGGCACAACACTACTAGTTTCTTCACCTTGCACAAAGATCAGGAGAAGAGAACATGCACTGATACTGCATCCATAAGATTTCATTATCTGAAACTGAAGACCTGTTACACTCTTAAAAGCATTGACAGATGCACAACGACAGTTCGCAATGAGTGCACATGCTGGGGGTTCTCGTGTCTCGCTCATGTGTCCTGCACTATCTGCATCACCCCCTTAGGTAATTTACAGGAAAATACTTCCTACCAGTTGAAGTCACAAATAGTGGACCCCATTAACTCCAAGATGTCTGTGGACTTCTTGAAAAGGTTGCTGCACCCAGCTTTTTACCTTTCATCAGAATGAAAAGTGCCAAACAAGATGAAGTTCCACCGTGATGTAGTCACAGTTCCACATGATAAACTGTTCACTACTGATGTGCCATCATTATTGTGCATTACATGTACATTATTTTTGGGTACCTATTAACAGCTATTCTTTCAATGCAATTCAACCCCATTAACTAAAGTACTTCAGATTTTTCCAGTGTACTCTTCACTTCTATTATCGCCATTTCACCTGTCAATAGCTCAAATGTACTATAAATTATATCAGAGAAACCTCATTTAGGCTACTTCAATTCTTTAGTCCCCCCCTCCATGACTATTTGCCCAAAAATTTTTTACTGAATTGTGTGTTTACTAAACTACTGAAAATGCAAACGGCCATACGAGCTGCAGTGACTTTAGTAAACTCACAAATGCACATGTACTCGGGCTCCCCTCCCCCCACATAAGTTTCACGAAAGCTGGTTAGCTACGAAAATGGCAGATTCTAATCCAATGTCAGTTCTCTGCTCCTATCTGTTATAAATCTGCCATTCGCCCTCTCAACCTTCTAGTTGTGGATCATTTCCATACCACTGACCGGTTTGGGTTAGATGCATTTAACATTTTCGGTTTCTCCACTGCCAACGAGGTGAATTTAGTGTCAGATAGAGTTCCGTATTGGCAAATACAGTATCTCCACTCTGAGTTTTCATCTCTGTTTTCGAAAAATTGACAGGCGACCACCGCTTCTCCGAGATTAATTTGTCGGAAGGGTACCTGCAGCTCTCCTCCGATGAGGCCGTTACGCGCCTTCTCGTTCTCAATACGCCTTTCAGCCTGTACCAATAAAGACCGTCGTCTGCAATTTTTCAACATTTTTTTTAAAACACCTGACACCCTCTGTACCTGACTGCACCATTTACCTCGTCAAACATTGGTGTTTGTTTTACAGTCTGCGGGTCTCGAGTGCGACCACACAAACTTGCAGTTTCTTCAGCCTTCAATTGAGTACCTACGTTTTGAGGTTTCTCACACCAGGGTCGAGCCGTTACATCACCACATTGACACAACTGTGGCTTTGCTGCGGCCAATCTCCATTGAGGCAGGCATTTCTAAGTAAAGCTAAATGTTTTTACAGGGTGTGACCACTGTCGCTCGGCCCCTGTAGACCTTTTCCATAAAAATGTGCCTTTTTTCTGGTCCCCAGCTTGCGACTGGGCATTCGCTTTTCTTAAATCTGAGCTTCGATCTGCCCGTGTCTGGCCACTTTTCAGCCAGATCAGCAGCTCGTGTCTGTTGCAGATGCCTCTCAGCACAGTCTCGCTGCTGTGTTAGTGCACAAATTAGCGGATGCATCTGAACGACTGATTGCTTGCACTGCTGAGACATTAACTCCCACTCTGCAGTGGTATTCTATTCCAAGTTTCCCTACGTGGTGCACTGTCCTTCCATATCCGTGCCACTATGTTAGACCTGATTTAAGATTTTTAAATTGAGGGACTTTTGTGTACCACGGTTACTGATAACAGCCCCCAGTTTGTTACTCGATAACTTACATATTTTTGTCAGGCTAGTGGGGTCTGCCATCCCACAGCTCCACCATTCCATCCTCAATCTAATCAATCTAATAGTGAAGCCGGACACACACTTCGGGTGTTCAAAACTCAGATGCAGAAGTCTGTATCTGGCAGGGGCCTGAAGCTGCGTCAGATCACTTTTTAAATTAGTGTAATTTAACTCCGGTGGGAGACAAGAGCCCGGTGGAGCTGCCACACGGACGCCAACCACAGACCCTCCTTCACCTGCCACATCTGATGCCGCATCGGCCAGTTCCGTGACGGTTCCGGCTGGCTACGCGTGTCTCAGCTCACAGTTTTGGCTGCAGGCCGAACTCGCCACCGTCGAACGTCACCGGGCCAGCGCCCAGGCGACATCCACACTCCTGACGGCAGGACGTCCGATCACTCTAACCGGCCGCGGCCGCACGGGGCGGGCTCTGTCGAGGAGGTCCCACCACCTTTGACCTGCCCGCCTCCGCCTATGCCCGTTCCCACGTCTCAGATGGTCCGGTTCGTGCTGTAGCGGGGCTCACTGCCAGACGGATGGCCATCTGCAGTCTCCGTCTCCAGCCCCACTCCTCGACTGACGTCGCCAGTGCGTCCCCACTGCACCGGACGCCGCAGTTACCACCGCATCTGTCTCCGGGTCACGTGACGCACTCCCCGCCGAAACTTTTGATGCCGGCCACTGACCTTGAAGTGCACATCGTGCCCTACAGCCTCACAAGAACAGCGACGACTTGCCAGCCCTACTCGCCCACACCTGCCCACCACACGCTGAAGCAGCAGCTGTCTTCGAGTGACAAAATGGATGTCACAGTACCGTTGCTCTTTCTCGGTACCAGTTCTGTTTTCCAGTGCTGTGCATTTTTCCATATCACGAATTCTTCTGTGCCTATAGATTAGACATGCTTAGATGTGTCCAGTTCAATAACTTCGATGAACACCGAAGTTTCCCTTATAGTTATTAACTGATCTGTGAAACTGCAGTTTCAATATGTAAGCATGCAAGGATTCCAACATGGCAAATAGATTCACGTGTTAGGAAACTATCAAAGCTATATGAGCGATATCTAAAAACTTAAAGAAAAATAGAAATAGACAAGCAATACTTGAGATAATGACACAAAATTTATTTAGAAAGATCTGAACAAGTTATTTAAGAACGAAAATAATCTGTTATTGACAATATAATTTAACTGGACAGATAAAATGTCAGCTCATCGAGCGGCTGTAGGAGAATACCTGCCACCACTTGCTGAGTAGACTTTTTTATCAATCCAACTAAATTATAGAATAACGAAAATAATTAATTACTAATAATATAACGTGAAATGAAAGAGGATGCTGCCTGGTAGAATTTTGCACAGAGCACAACTTAATCATAGCTAACACTTGGTTTAAGAATCATGAAAGAAGGTTGTATACATGGAAGAACCCTGGCGATACTAAAAGGTATCAGATAGATTATATAATGGTAAGACAGAGATTTAGGAACCAGGTTTTACATTGTAAGACATTTCCAGGGGCAGATGTGGACTCTGACCACAATCTATTGGTTATGAGCTGTAGATTAAAACTGAAGAAACTGCAAAAAGGTGGGAACTTAAGGAGATGGGACCTGGATAAACTGAAAGAACCAGAGGTTGTACAGAGTTTCAGGGAGAGCATAAGGGAACAATTGACAGGACTGGGGGAAATAAATACAGTAGAAGAAGAATGGGTAGCTTTGAGGGATGAAGTAGTGAAGGCAGCAGAGGATCAAGTAGGTAAAAAGGCGAGGGCTAGTAGAAATCCTTGGGTAACAGAAGAAATATTGAATTTAATTGATGAAAGGAGAAAATATAAAAATGCAGTAAATGAAGCAGGCAAAAAGGAATACAAACGTCTCAAAAATGAGATCGACAGGAAGTGCAAAATGGCAAAGCAGGGCTGGCTAGAGGACAAATGTAAAGATGTAGGGCTTATCTCACTAGGGGTAAGATAGATACTGCCTACAGGAAAATTAAAGAGACCTTTGGAGATAAGAGAACCACTTGTATGAACATCAAGAGCTCACATGGAAACCCAGTTCTAAGCAAAGAAGGGAAAGCAGAAAAGTGGAAGGAGTATATAGAGGGTCTATACAAGGGCGATGTACTTGAGGACAATATTATGGAAATGGAAGAGCATGTAGATGAAGATGAAATGGGAGATACGATACTGCGTGAAGAGTTTGACAGAGCACTGAAAGACCTGAGTCGAAACGAGGCCCCCGGAGTAGACAACATTCCATTGGAACTACTGACGGCCTTGGGAGAGCCAGTCCTGACAAAACTCTACCATCTGGTGAGAAAGATGTATGAAACAGGCGAAATACCCTCAGACTTCAAGAAGAATATAATAATTCCAATCCCAAAGAAAGCAGGTGTTGAAAGATGTGAAAATTACTGAACAATCAGTTTAATAAGCCACAGCTGCAAAATACTAACACGAATTCTTTACAGACGAATGGAAAAACTGGTAGAAGCCGACCTCGGGGAAGATCAGTTTGGATTCCGTAGAAATACTGGAACACGTGAGGCAATACTGACCTTACGACTTATCATAGAAGAAAGATTAAGGAAAGGCAAACCTACGTTTGTAGCATTTGTAGACTTAGAGAAAGCTTTTGACAATGTTGACTGGAAAACTCTCTTTCAAATTCTAAAGGTGGCAGGGGTAAAATACAGGGAGCGAAAGCCTATTTACAATTTGTACAGAAACCAGATGGCAGTTATAAGAGTAGCCATGTATGTAAGTGAAACATGGACGATAAATAGTTTGGACAAGAAGAGAATAGAAGCTTTCGAAATGTGGTGCTACAGAAGAATGTTGAAGATTAGATGGGTAGATCACTTAACTAATGAGGAAGTATTGAACAGAATTGGGGAGAAGAGAAGTTTGTGGCACAGCTTTACCAGAAGAAGGGATCGGTTGGTAGGACATGTTCTGAGGCATCAAGGGATCTCAAATTTAGTATTGGAGGGCAGTGTGGAGGGTAAAAATCGTAGAGGGAGACCAAGAGATGAATACACTAAGCAGATTCAGAAGGATGTAGGTTGCAGTAGGTACTGCGAGATGAAGAAGCTTGCACAGGATAGAGTAGCATGGAGAGCTGCATCAAACCAGTCTCAGGACTGAAGACCACAACAACAACATAATGTAAATAGATAGATAAAAAAATCTACTCACAAAGCAGTAGCAGGGGAACACACACGCAAAAGGGTTTAACTTTTACAAGCGTTCAGAGGCGCTGCTTCTTCTTCTGGCATAATAGCTGAAGGGGAAGGAAGAGGGGTGAACGAAAAGGACTGGAATGGTTTAGGGAAAGAGGTACAGTTCAGAAAAGTCACCCACAATCTGTCGTCAGACACACTTACCGGACGGGATGAGAAAGAAAGACTGATTGTCGGGGACTGCACCAGACGAGATTTGAAAATCTGAGAGCTTACAGGTGGAAGACAGGGTAATATGCAAGACAGAGATTACTAATAAAACACTGTGCTTTGAATTAATAAGAGGGAAAAGCTACGTGCATTGTATGCAACAGACTTGGGAGGGGGAACAAACATGTCCGAAAATGAAGTGAAGAAAGGAGTAGTTACTGTGAAGAAATGATGAGATGGATGGAATTAATGTGAATTAAGGCCAGGTGGGTGGCGAGAACAGAGAACACGTTGTAGTGCTAGTTCCCAACTGCGGAGTTCTGGGAAACTGGTGTCTGGCAGAAGACTCTAGATGGCGAGTCTGGTGAAACAGGCACCGAGGTCACGGCTGTCGTGTCGTACAGCACGCTCTGCGACAGGATATTGTGTGTCACGTGTATACACCGTCTGTCTACAACCGTTCGTCCTGACCCTTCTGTGTGTGTACTTCCCTGCCACCATTTGGTGTGTAGATCAATTAAATTACATGAACAAGTTATTTGATGTTACTAGGAAAACTGTAATAATAGAGATTATACAGAAGAAGACACACTATGTCCTCAAAAGCAAGGAAAAGATGTCTTTTCTAGTAGTATGTCAGGAGATGGTTTGAAGACAGCAGCTAACAAAAGCAAGATGAAGAAGCGAGAGGAAAAACATAGAATAAGGGAAGCTTGGTAAGAAGAAATGATTTTATCCACAAAAGGAGTCACAATCATCCTTTCTTTCACTACGTCATGATCATGTTTGCCATTTAATGAAACGGAGGACAAAGATGAATAAGGACCATCCAAATCATTAAGTACATCTTCAACATCACCACCTGGAGATGTTCCCTCCGTACCATCAAATGTACATGTAAACATATTCGAGCCACCTAAAGTTGTTAGCGTTTTGTATAGAGTCAATCTTCCACTTGATGGAGCAGTATTTGTAGCTGATGCTATTGTATAGGCGCCAAGTCATAATGTTTCTGATTTAACTATGTCTAGAACTTCAATCACGAGGCTGAGAAGATAAATGAGGCAGACAGCTGTAAAGGAAGTGGAGATATATAATATTTTGGGTGGTCCTCTTCTCTTACACTTGGATTGCAAAATGCTTACAGATATAACCAATCAAAATAAAAACATGACCGAATTGCTGTCCTTCGTACTGAAAATGGACAAGAAAACCTTGTGAATCTCAGGATCAGGCTTGCATAAATTTAATTTGAGCGGAATCTTGTGTTAATCATAATCAAGGACTTGTGTTCGAGACTGCAGCTAGTAACACTGGGCTTCAAAAAAGGTATATTGTCCAACATCACGGAAAGTGTAGTTGCCACTCAACCATACAGGAGAGACGCTCAGTCGTGGATAAGTACAACAAAAATATTGTCTAACAAAGCTTTCGGCCAAACAGGCATTCATCAGAATAGAATAGACTAAACACACACACACACACACACACACACACACACACAAACACAGTCTCTGGCTGACAAGGGCACACTACGAGCAACAGTGCACGATGGGAGACGCACACTGGGTGCTGGGTTTAAGGAGGAGGCTTCGGTTGGGAGGGAGAGGCATAGCTGGGTTGGGGTAAGGCACAGTAAAGCACTGCTAGTGGGAGCATACAGGGACGACTGCTATATGGTGAGTAGCAACTACCCTTTTCATAATACTGTCATTATTCCAGCCCAGATTTTCCATTGTCAGATCTATTTTCCCATATTTTAGCTACATCTACAAGTCCAGAAGCAACCTTTTCAAACATTTTCAACAAAAATGGTCTTCGATTAATCACTCTAATTATCCCGCAGCACCGGATGCACTATTACAGGATCCAGTAATGAAAAAATTGCAGAATGAAATGCTGGATTACTTACCACATCCTCTACAAGTTCAACAACCAAAAGATGATTATTAAGAATTCTTGGTATTGTCCTTATTGTTCCTTGGTGGTGCGAGAGTACTACCGAGTCATTTCGGTCTCCTGCTCCCATGTATCACGCTTGCTGTGCCGCAAGAGGCTTTTGTGCACTGAAATTATTTCTCTCCCAATATCAGTTTAAACTAACACAACAAAAAATCCAGAATATAACTGACTTGGCTGTATCTGTCAGTCCTGTTTATACCAGGGAGTGGAATGAAGCACGTATTAGTATCTGAAGCCCTCCAATGATATCAGATTTATTACTCTCCTCGAGAATTATCGCAACAAAACTGTAGCTAGTAAAGTGTATAAGGCTCTTTGCAGGAATCTTTGATTTCTCTCTGAGCACTCGGTTGCCCTAGCTTTCTTTGACAATGGAGTACAAACAGACAAAGGAAAACATGGTGAAAAACTTGCAATGCCCAGAAATATCTGGTACTCCTTGTGGATGCAAGCTAATGAATCAGATGAAAGAGTTTGAAGACCTGAATACTGTGAAAGAACAGAAGAATGAAATCAGCATATTTTCTACAGTTATGTCCTACAGAACGACCACATCATCCAGTATTCAAAGAGCTTCTTCACCACTGCTCTCAGATGAAAGCAGTAAATGACACAGCAGAACATATTATCAGCCTGACCCAAACTACAATGGACCACTGGTGAAGGATGAGGAGCAGAAAAAGTTTCTTCTTCGAATTACTTCCAAACATTGTAAAGACCTCTACCTCTTCAGAAGTTGCTATCATGGCACAATCTGCACATTCACCAAGAGAATGATTTTTTTCCTTGTATTAAAAAAATTTTGTGCCCTTGAGCGACCTCTGAAAGAAAATATTCTTTTATAAAATTTTGTGTTATCTCACTTTTATACATAAAACCCTTGAGGAGATACAAAATTTTGAAACTTCAGTATTTTTTGACCACCCAACTGACCGTATTCGTCAGTCATGGACTGCAGACTGAAACTGAAGAAACTGCATAAAGGTGGAAATTTAAAGATACGGGACTGCGACAAATTACAAGAACCAAGTGTTCTTAGGAGCTAATGCAACAACTGGCTGAAATAGGTGAAAAGAAGATGGACAGGTAGTTTTGAAGGACTAAATAGTGAACACAGCAGAAGTTAAAATGGACAAAAAGACAAAATACATTAAAAATCTGTGGGTAACTAAATAGTGAACACAGCAGAAGGTAAAATAGGCAAAAATATAAAACCCATTAAAAATCCATGGGTATGTGATAATAAATTTAACTGATAAGAGGAGCAAGTATGAAAATGCAGCAAATGAAACAAGCTAAAGTGAAAATAGACGTCTAAAAAATGAGATGGATAGGAACTGCAAAAGGTTACACGACAAATGCAAGTTGAAGCAGGCATGACTAAGGCTAAAATAAATTCCACCTATTCAAAAATTGAAATAGATCTTGGAGAAAAGAAGAGCAGCTGTAAAAACGCCAAGAACTCAGATCACTAGCTAGTATTAAGCAACGATGGGAAAAGCTGAAAGGCGGAAGAGGATATGCAGAATGTCTACATGTGGGAATATTACAGAAACTGAAAAGAAATAAATGAAGATGAGATGGGAGACATGATACTGTGAGAAGAATTTGGCAGAGCACTGAAAGAGCTAAGTAGAAACAATGCCTTCACAATAGGTGACATTCTCTCAGAATTATCGAGGTCGTAAGGGGAGCCAGCCACGGCAATATTATTGCACTTGGTGTGCACAACAATAGGGTGCAAAAGTGACATCAGACTTCAAGGGGAATTTAATAATTCCTATTCTAAAGAAGGTAGGTGGTCAGTGTTGTGATTATTAACAAACAACAGATAAAAAAGAATAATGAAAGAATCACTAGAAGCCATCCTCAAGGAATATTAGTTTGTGTTGCGATAAAATGTAAGAATGTGTTAAGGCCGGTATTACACTGTCAAATTTCTTTGTCAAAGATTTGATCAAAGATGTGATCAAATATTCTGTCAAATATATTTGACAAAGATCTTCGACGTAGTGCTACAAGGGGTATTACACTGTCATCATATTTTGTGTCAAATTTCAAGATGGCTGACAACAACTTGTAATTAATCGCAGCAGTTGCATGTACCACAATTGCACTGTGTGCACATGCGGATGAGAAGCGGGGGAAAGAAAGGAAACATAACTGGGTGAAGTTGTGAATTTTACGACGACACGATAAAAGCGTTCAACAAGACTTGTTACGTGAGCTTATAGTGGAGGACGTCAAGTCGTACATCAATTACTTAAAAATGAATGAGCATACATTTCTGTATGTGCTCAGTGAAGTGTGTCCTAATATCACAAAGCACAATATTCACTTAAGAACTGCTACATCTGCAGAAGACAGGCTCACTGTAACACACAGATTCGTTGCTACAGGAGAGGGTTAGGTTAGGTCAGGTTAGGTTAGGTTAGGTCAGGTCAGGTCAGGTCTCAAATCTTCTTAATCTATTTTTGTATTCAGGGTGCCTCACGTTGTTAAGCGCCTCATCAGCTTCATACATCTCTATTAATTTTGTAGTTGTCGGCACACACCAATTATATTTATTGGCAATGTTTACAAAAACACTACAGCCGACAGAACACGGCAGCGATGCTAGCACTCTATGTGGTAACATGTCACATTGCAGTGAACAGAAGACAAGCGACTTCTTTGATCAAATCCACAGCGAGGCCCTGGATTTGATCAAATATTGGACGACAATTTACAAAGTTCCCTATTACACCTCAAATATCTTTGACAAAGATTTTTGACAAAGATATTTGACAAAGAAATTTCATAGTGTAATACTGGCCTAAGCAATACTGACCGAATGACTTATGTTAGTAGGTAAACTGAAGGTATGTGATCCCACATTTACAGTATCTGTAGATTTTGGGGAGATTTAATGATGCTGCCTGGAATACACACTTTAAAAATTCCCAAAGAAACACGGGTAAAATACAGGGAACTGAAAGTTACCTACATGTTGTGTAAAATAAAAACTGTGATTATAGCAGAGTAAGGACACAAAAAAAGGAAGCAGTGGTCAAGAAGGGAGTGAAACTCACTCCAATATCCAATCTGTACATTAAGTGAGCAGTAATGAAACACAAAAGAGTAGTTGGGGAAGGGTACTAAAAATCAGGAAGAAGTGCTAGAAAATGAAGTTTGCCTAAAATATTGTAATTCCGTCAGAGATGGCAAATAACTTAGAAGACCAGTTGATCAAAATGGATAGTGTCTTAAAGGGAGGTTAAAAGATGAATACTATGGAAAGATAACCATAGGAATGGATTAGGAAATGAGGAACTAAAAGTAGTAGCAGAGTTTTGCTATTTAGGCAGTGAAATAACTGACAATGGTGGAAATAGAGAGAGTATAAAACAAAGACTGGCAACAGCAAGAAAAGCATTTTTGGGAAAAAATTTTGACATCAAATATTAAGTTTAAATTTAAGGAAGTCTCTTCCAAATGTGTTTGTCTGGAGTGTACATGCACTGCAAACAGTTCAGACTAATAAGAATATATGCTTTCAAAATGTAATGCTACAGAATAGTGTTGACAATTGTATAGGTCAAATAATTAATAAGGAAATACTGACGTGAACTGGAGAGAAAGGTAATTTACAGCACAACTCACGTAATAAGGGGGATCAATCAACAGGACACGTCTGGAGGCATCCGGGACTCGTCACCTCCGTAAAGGGGGAAGGTGTGCGGGCTGAAATTTGTAGACAGCGATGGAGGCTCAAATACGGCCAGTCGGCAGCTCTAAACAGGTACAGGGTGCAATTTTTATACGGAAACTGAGAGGCCCACAGAAGGACTGATGTGGAAAGCTGCACCGAACTGGATTTTGGAAGGTAGACAGAAGCGACGGTGACAAAGCTGACAATACTGAAGTGAGTTGCAGTTGCTCAGGCAACCTCCACTGTAACATTTCTGTTTCATCTGCTCTGCATTTGTTATCATACGCTCTTACAGTGACGAATTGCCTGTCATATTACTTGTCAATAAAATGACCCAGCCTTTGAGGATGTGTCTTTCTTTCCAGCAGTGTACACTGTTCACTGGATAAAACAGTTTCTACATTTACATCTTTCTCAGAAGCCCTGCAAAACAAGAAACTACAGTGCTGCTGCTGAAGATTCCGAGGTCTTCCTGGAGTACATTAAGCTATAGCCAGGTACATGCTGTATCGATGTAACACTTGTAAAGCGGTTGCGTGATAAAGCATGCCACCGTCACATATCATCACTGTAACAGTTAAAAATTAGGGATGTTTCATAGTGAGTGACACAACTGTATAATTATGTATAGAATATTTGTACACTCAAGGACTAAGTTTTATTTGAAAATTAATGTATTTTGGATTTAATAAAGTATATCCTCTATGTTCTAAAATTGTATCCTTCAGTTTAATAAAGTACACAGTACTCTATATCCCCTACGTTTTCAAAATAAGTACCGTATTTACTCGAATCTAAGCCGCACTCGAATCTAAAGCGCACCTGAAAAATGAGACTCGAAATCAAGGAAAAAAAATTTTCCCGAATCTAAGCCACACCTGAAATTTTGGACTCGAAATTCAGCTGGAGAGAAAAGTTTTAGGCCGCATCTCCAAATCGAAACAAAGTTGGTCCATTGTAATATGAGACACAATTTAGGTGGAATGAATGACGATACAACTACAGTAGTTTCATTCGAGTCGTAAGCTTTGCAGTTAAGCTTTACCAGGTATCCATTGCTATGCATCAGGCGCTCCATCCGTATTTATACGGGTACCCTTCCTTTTCCACGTGCTTTGTCTGGTTTGAATTGATTGCTTATTTTTCTTTGATCTGATAAGCGCCGTTTTCTTTGTTATAGGTGTTTACGTCACTCTAAGCTGAAAATGCATTACTGTACTGTGTCATGCATTGTTTGTCGCATTCTGATAGTGCGTGTTCAGGCCTGTCGCCGCTCGCAGCATGGCTTGCTTTTGTGCGTGCTACCGCCGCTTTAAAAAAAAAAAAAAAAAAAAAAAAAAAGGGGGGGGGGGGGGGGGGAGAGAGAGAGAGGAATCGTCTTATTTGTCGTCTCATTTGTGAAACAATGGCAAGAGACTGCTATTTGTTGTTACTTACACTGCTGATTTCTTTGATAATGATCACCAAGAACCAAATAATACACTGCGTATGATAGAGATGTTCTGAATGAGAGTTTAGCAAAAACTTTTCTCCGTTTGAAAATCTTTGTAGGCGCCTCTTTAGTACATTACATTCTGCGCAGAAATTAGAGTCATCTTAAGATTTAAAAATCTAGTCAATTGCCGTGCTTCATTTCTGACTGTACCACTATTAGGCTTAAGAATAATATGAATATAAACATGACATGATATGTATATTCTTCCGTATTTGCTGTTGTCTCACTCTAGTTTCGTAGTTTATTAGGCAGACAGGATTTAAATGAGATAGCATCAAACACGAAAGAATACATGGCAAAATGTTTATATTCATATTGTTCTTATGGTGAAGAGAATACTGCATGTGATTCCCAATGCACAAAAGTTCCTATTAGCAACCATCTCTTCTCACAGGTAGGAAAAAAATTCGTAACATAGATTTGGCCATATTGACAAACATCCCAAACAGTCTTGCCAGTCGGATTTTCATAGTACATTGAAATGCTGCTACATTCGAAGATGAACAATACGGAATTTGTATTTACTTCGTTGGATAATGTATGGAAATGCAGTGGTCGAAACTCGGGGTGGAGTAAAAAGCTTGTCTTCCACCTTTTTTTTTTTTATACTTTATTTACTGACACAGAGGTTTTGGTGACAGTATTTATCTTTGTGCCTACAAAGCATGCCTGTGTAGCGCTACATATATTCGACAGCAGAAGTTAGTTGTGGTGGCACCCACCAACATTTTTCAGAACTTCCGCCTGCTTTGTACTCGATTCTAAGCCGCAGGCTGTTTTTAGGATTACAAAAACCGGAAAAAAAGTGCAGCTTAGATTCGAGTCATTACGGAAAATACAAAATAAGTGCATTAAATAAATTTCATACACTCAATAATCCGGCACTTCCGCTAATCCGGCAGGCATATGTGCCAGGAATGGCCAGATTAGCAACACTTTAGGGTATTGTATTATATAAAGCAGTTTCAAGAGGAGCAGCCGTTTATTGTAAGACTTTAACTTTCCACCTTGCAACTTATTTTGTAGTTATAGTTAAATGGAGCTTTTCTTATAATAGATGTAATAAATTTTCATACAAAATTAACTAAAAAACTATTATAAGGTTAAACTTATTAAGAGTATACATCTCTATCACAGCAAAGCTGGTAAAAGTGTAGCATCCTTAGGTCAGGGGAATAAAAAGTTAAGCAAAACAAGGATGTAAACAGCTTACTCTCATAGCTCTGCTTGCGTTTTCTCCTCGCCGAGGATTCTGTCTCTTTGGACGATTTTTTCATTTCCTATATCAAAAAAAATAGTAATTAAATAAATAAAAACATAATAATAAAAAAGAAATTTCAGCACCTGAATAAATGAAAATCAACTGAAATCAATTATCAATCAGTAACTACAACAAACTGTGAAATTTTTAAAAGGCTTATACCCACCCCAAATTGTGTGAGGAAAGACAAATTCGCGACTGCTACGGTCGCAGGTTCGAATCCTGCCTCGGGCATGGATGTGTGTGATGTCCTTAGGTTAGTTAGGTTTAAGTAGTTCTAAGTTCTAGGGGACTGATGACCACAGAAGCTAAGTCCCATAGTGCTCAGAGCCATTTGAAAGACAAATTGTTACAGATGAGGTGTTGGAACAGTGGATTGATGCGTAATAGCTATACCCAGTACCAGTGCTGGAGCTGGTAAGGACAGTGTCTGGCCAGCATTCACAGCCTACATCTCCGTTAGTCCTGTCTTTTACCTGCCTCTACCCTCCCCCTCCATTAGAATTCTGTAAACGCCACAGCGAACTCTACCTGAAACACACAATAAGACATCTCCACATCCACAAGTCAGCTATGTTGGTTCAAGAAAATCAAGGGTCAAGTACTAGGAAAAAGAGATGAAAAATTATTACCTGCCATTAAAATGGTTGGCACTTTCCCAATTACGTTTACGGCACTCAGCAAGTTGACTTTATCAAAAAGAAAAAAACTGCACAAGAATTCAGTCATTTGATAAACAGATTATTCTGTCTCCCGTACTCCACCTCTCACTTTTTTACTATTGGAGTTAATTTTATTCGGTTTGTGGTTTTATTTATTTAGATATGATTATATACGTGTTGAAGCAACTAAGTTGGTACATGGTAACTAGTAACATTGCTTTACGATGTTATAGTTTGGATTTGCAATGTTCAGACTGATATAAAACTGAAACTGAGAGCTGATGGCAGTACACAAAATTATTTGTAACAAGTTGCTATGGTTTTGATTCAATGTTATTACACTGTCTTTATTTGGTAATTCTTTCTTCATAAAAGCAAGTAACTTTGAGTAATGTTGAGTAAATATTTCACTTTGGCTGTATGAGTCACATTAGCACACATATGTCAAGTTCAGACATGGAATGGGAGAGGGAATAAACACTTATCATAAATGTGCCACACCATGGATCAAATTACTGCTTTTCCACATCTGCTCTGGATAATCATGTAGGGAACATTCACTTGCTACTGTAACGTAATCAAGAAAGAAAGAAAACTGTATCTGAACTCACTACCTTGCCTCGTATTTAGAAAAGTCAGTAACGAAATACAAATGATCGTTACAGCACTGAATGTTGGTTACGTTATGCAGTGGATTTTTGAATACTGTTAATTAGACCAGGCGCACGGATAGCCCGCGTTCTCTTAATCTCAGGGAAATAATGTAAAATATTGCTTTAGTTTCACAGAGCAGACCTTGACACAAGATGTGAAAATGATAAAGTCATAACACAGTTATTCGTTATATTTTTGTGCCCACATAGAACGTGTCGCACAGTACCTTCCAAATCAAACTGAGAAATGCACTGAATAATATAATATAGTCTGCCGGCACTGCTGGATGCTGTAAGAACATGTTAAATATTATTATGTTACCTCGCTTTACCGGTGAGGCGACTGCGATGTCTGAAATAAATATTTTTTAAATGTGCCGCGTCTGCGGCCGTTGCCCTCGCAGATTGGTACAGCAGCTTCCACTAAATTAAATGCTGAAAATGTCTAAATTATTTACGGGACGAATTGCTGGCAACTTAAGAAATTATTTTAAAATCATATTTGCTCAAACTCTATACATTCAAACAAAAATGCAATAATTTTACACACCTTTTCCCAACAACTCGCCTAATGGCGGATCTCAAGCTTCATGAACAAAAGACTCACGGCCAGCATATAGATTTGATTAACACGCAAGTGTTACTCTTAACGAATCCCAAGGAGAACAGAGAGATTATTACAATGCTTTTTACTATTTATACATGTACTGAATTGTATTGTTTATCTGAGACGCAGATCATAATCACTAATTCATTTAACAAGAATACGATTTTTAAAGATAATAATATGTCATGGATTCAAAGTTAAAAAATGCATAAAATGTCAAATAATTATGAATGTTCTACATACACACATAATATATTCGTGAAATGTTTACACAGTCTTGCTTCATTGCTTCACTTGGTCATGTTTATCGTGTTTAAATTATTTCTCTTTCGAAGTGTGCGTGCTACATCGCCCTCTGGCATCACACGGCGAACATCACGTTTGTCTGTCTAATGCCACTTGCGTCGACAAATAAAAGTGCATCACTTTATATAATAATAGTCCTTCAGGCTATCAGTTAGTCGCAGCTCCTTCATTACACGGTAGTGTTTTGTAGTCTTTCACATTTCTGATGATACGACACTTCCTCCATTTTGCGAGATGACGTCACCCAGTCCCGGGAACTAACTTTTTGAGGCCCCCCTATCCAGACACAGGGTGATTGGGAAACCTGGGAAAACCGCATCGGGGCCAAGGTCATCTCGCGAGTTTCCCAGATTCGTGTCAGCATGAATGTTCAGCACATATCCTGTCACATGACACAATGTTCACAATATAATTGTCCAACATAGTTGGCTCGGATAAAATGTTAGTGCCCTACTACGATTGTAATATTTGGGGTAACTTAGATTGCATTGGTTTATCACACTGTCCAAGCATAGATCCTAATGTTGGGATATACAAGTCTGCCACACTGTCTATTAGATTATCATTACTCACAACGGTTACAATTGTTCACACTCCAAAGTCTTACCGTGTGTTAACGCTGATTTCACTTCTATTGTGTGTGCAAAAATTTAAACACACAACGTCTAATATGTTCAAGGCACACATCCTGCACATTACTCAATGAGATTAAGGTTCACTTGAAAGTCAAAATGTTTGTTTTGAGTCACTTGATCTAGTTCATTTGCACGAGAAAAATAATGTTATGTTGGATAACAAATGCTCAGTTTACATCTATTTCGTCACGGTAGGAAAGAATGTTTATGTGCCCGTCTGAGGCTAAGTTCAAACATGTGATTCCACGCTGATGTGTTAGCACGATGATCATCAGCACGTTGTTGAGGTCGGTTGTAGCCGTCGCTCGTTGCAGGCGTCGGGTGGTAAGTGCGTGGCATGGCGGCGCGTCGGCTGAACCATGTAGATTCCCGCTGCGGGCGACGCAGCACACAGCAGGTGAAGCAGCACCGGCGCTGGCGCAGCGGCTGCAGTGTCAACATAGCCAGCGATGGCGCAGGCGCAGTAGGAACTTGTATTGCACTGTTGCAGTGCAGTCTATCTGAAATGTCCTGCTTAAAACTTGGGACTGCAGATCTCTGATGTTATATAGTACTGTTTAATCTTAAATGTCTTGGATGTAATATGGTTGTTGAGGATTAAGTAATTAATTTTGATCGCTGGTTCCTTAAAGGAAGTAATTCTTTTTAAAATATGTGCCCGGTCAGAGCTTATTTAAATATTATTTTAACTCATTCAAATTTTCTAGTCTTGCTTTCTTAAAAGGCTCTCAGTTAAATGATTGCTATTTGCCTGTTTAAATGTTTGAGTGACTTAAAGGAAAAGAATATTATTTGTAATTTGTACTGTTCCTTTTGGGTAATACCTGACTTATCTGTTCAATAAATGAGTGTCTAGTCAATGGTGATGCACTGTTCTATTGCTAGCCTACCCCTTCCACTCCACAGCCTATTGAGCTGCTTTGTGTCGAAATCGTGTTTTCAAACACCCCTCTGAACTGACACCTCATTAGTAGCAGAGCGTGGTTCTGTTCTCGGTTCCTGGGCAGTCATCACCATTGATTGGTATTTGATTAGATTAAGATTGGTTCCCTTGTATTTAGTGTGGAACAGAATCTGTTCGTTTCATTATGTTACAGGGAGACGAGACCAGCCATCTGCAGCCTCGGGAGTGCCCGGGACTAAAAAACTTGAAAAGGGAACATTTAATTTATGAATTGAGGATCAGAGGGGCTCCCACTAACAGAACCGTCCCGGAGTTGAGCGCACGTCTGCGCGGCATCATAGAGCAGCCCATTTGTCTCGCTGGGGAAGACAGTACGCAGGTAAGCACTGCTTAGCTGGCTTGCGCTGCGTCGCTTTCTGGTGTGCGCGGGAGCCTTGAGTTTATGCAGGGCAATAATCCTTCACGTATTCAGACGAGTAGAGTTTGCGCAAGTTAATTCACTAGGTGAACAGCTTGGGTGATTTGGAGCAGTTTAAAATTACACCCGAACAAAAAGCTATGATTGCAGAGTTGCGCCAGACGGCTATGGCCTTGCAATTTGAGAATAATTTAATAGAGTCACAGGAGGAGGAAGGCGAAGGGGGTACTTCGGCACAAGATCTAGAGAGTGAACCTGTGTGAAGGAGAAATTTAGTTAATACTGGACTGTCAGTATGCGAAGCCTTTGCTAAGTTACCTAATCCCATACTTTTATTAATTCAGGGGCTGACAATCTTAGTAGTTGACGAATTGTCAGGAGTTGTTGAGGTCCTGTGGTTATTTGTACGTTTGGAAGTACACGCTTGTGCTTTAAGTGTTGATCAGCATGTTATCTTGCAGTTAATTTATCCCTTGGCAAGGGGTTTGTTCGGCACAATAATTAGTCAGGTGTTGCAAACCCGGGGTTCTCTTGCCGATGTGCGTAGGCGTGTTATTGAACGCAAGTTCACCTCCCGTATTAAACGTGAACTTACTGGACAGTATTTCTAACGTGTGCAACAGGGCAATGAAACGTTAGAGTAGTACATTAGCGAGGTTCGGATCGCTCTTATTGGAAGGTATTAGGCCAGAAGACTGTTCTCGCGTGATGTTTGCCACAAGACCAATGACCTTTACTGAACTGGAGAATTTGGTTTCACGAAATGAAGGACTCCGTTTTGCGGATAGTAAGAGGGACACTACGGAGCGAGTCAATGCTGTGATCCAGAAAGGGGTAGCTAAAGCTACCGAGAACAAGACAGGAGCCGTCAAGCCTAATAGGTGTTTTCGGTGTGGTAGTTCAGAACATTTGGTACGTGTCTGTCCGGAGAAGGGAAGACCTCCTTCGAGTAGACTAGAAGGGGACAGAGGCGCCGCGTCACAGATGTGTCCCATAAGGAGGTGTAATCACATAAGAGCTGTTGTAGGGTCTTCCTTACCCTTTGTGTGCGGGGCCTTGAATCGCGAGCCGATTTGTATGTTGGTCGACTCGGAGAGTAGTGCTTCCTTATTGGATAACCGTTGGTACCAGAAGCACCGTTATCTGTGTAAGCTGCCGGCCTTACAGACGACTCCCGAGGTCTGTCGGGCTATTAACGGGCAGAACCTGTCTATTCTAGGTTGCTGCCGAGGTAGTATTTCTATTGAAAGGCTTTCTTGGCCAGCTAAGTTGTTGGTAGTGGACAACCTACCTGTCAATCTATTATTAGGTTGTGACCTGATACAACGGTGGGGATTAATTTTGGATTGGGCTGATAGAATGTTTTCTTTCCATTTTGCACTGAGGAAAGGGTTTAAATTTTGTTCATGTCGGGTGAATACGAAGGTTATTAATGTAGTAGAGCAAGGTTCCGAGTTTAGACTCTGTCATTTACTGCATAGTCAGGCGGAGAAGTTGTCAGAGCTTTTGAGTCATTTTCCCAATGTACTGACTAACAGATTACGCGTTACACACAAAATTAGATATCACATACGTCTCACAGATGATATACCTATTCGTCAGCCACCTTATAGGCTGTCGCTTCCCAAGGTGGAGGCATTACGTCAGTTAATTGATAAAATGCTGCGGGAAGGCGTAATTAGGAAGTCGACTTCGCCGTATGCGGCTCCTATGTTTTTAGTCCCAAAGGCGGGGGAGGGATACCGCGCCGTAGTGGATTATAGACAGCTTAATCAAAAGGTGGCATTGGAGTCGGTCCCCTTACCCGACCTGCACCATTGTTTTACCAGGTATGCGGGGTCTAAGATCTTTACTGTCCCTGACCTGAACCAGGCTTATTATCAAATTCCGTTGTCGGAAGGGTCTAAGCCAGTAACTGCCTTTACCACGGATTGGAATCTTCACAAGTTTCATCGGGTGCCATTTGGATTGTCCATGGGGGCGGCAGTCCTGTCCCGGTTGCTTGATAATATCTTTGGTCACGGCAAGTACAAGTTTGTGCATAACTACCTCGATGACGTCGAAGTGTATAGTTCAACATTTGAGGACCACGTTCAGCACCTTGAGCAAGTTTTGTTACGATTGCGTGAAGCTGGACTTGCAGTTAAGCCATCCAAGATTAGTGTAGCACATGAAGAGATTTCCTTCTTAGGACATTTGGTTTCTGCTAAAGGCATTACGATTGACCAGAAGAGGAAGAAAGATTTGCAAAGGTTCTCGCCTCCCAAGAGTAAGAAGGAATCGCCCATTTTGTATGAATTGCGAATTTTTTTCGCAAATACGTGCCAAATTTTGCGCAATCAGCAGCGCCTTTGAACCAACTTCGTAAGAGGAATGTTCCGTTTCAGTGGAAGGAGTTGCAACAATCCTCCTTTGATACGATAAAATCTGCTTTAGCTAACCCTCCGGTGTTAGCGGTTCCCGACTTCCATAAGAAGTTTGTCGTTTAGACCGACGCGTCGAGCTCTGGGGTATCTGCTGCCCTCCTCCAGGAACATAAGGGTGAACGTCTCCCAATTGCCTACGCATCCAGGACCCTTTCGGCTGCTGAATTATTGTATTCCGTTTACGAATGGGAAGCTTCAGCAGTACTCTTCCCTTTAGAAAAATTCCGTTTCTACCTAGAACATAGGCAGTTCGAATTAGAGACCGATAACCAGGCATTATGCTGGGTCCTGGCTAGACCCAGGAAGACTGGACGTATTGCGTGGTGGGCGGTACAGATATCTACTTTTAGGTTTAGCGTCCGACATATCAGGGGATAAGAAAACTCTGTAGCTCACGCTCTTAGCCGAATGTTCGAGGAGGCTCAAGAGACAGAGAAGGGTAATTCTGAAGACAAGTCAGAACGTTGGGTCATGGGTGTGCTAACGGAAGTCCCAGAACTCTTTGTGAGTCAGGCAGGAGATGGATCCCGAATTGGGTCCAGTGAGGAAGCAGCTCCTCGAAGGTAGGCAACTGCAGGGGTATAGCCTCGAAAAGGGTATCATCTGTTATCAGACTCCGAATGACGGGAGGTCTAAGATTTGTTTGCCTAAGGAACTCGTTTCCACCTTGTTCCATTACTTTCATAGCTCGGTGGTAGGAGGGCATTTGGGAATTGCGAAAACTGCTCAGAAAATCCGAGAACACCTGACATGGAAGACACTGTATAAAGATGTCCGTAGGTTAGGGGGGAGTGTCATGTGTGCAAAATTTCTAAACCAAATGCGAATACTCAAAGAGGCTTCTTGCAGTCTAGCAGGGAGAAGGTGCCAATGGACAAGTTGTTTATTGATTATAACAGTCCCTTGCCAAGGACTAGGAATGGACATAGGTATGTACTCGTGTTAGTAGACGCTTTTACCCGATTTGTATGGCTCATTCCTAGTAGCAGAATAACCGCAGGGCTCACTATTCGCCAATTAATGGGCATAATTTCCATCTTTGGTCCCCCAAGTGTATTAGTTAGCGACAATGCCCCTACCTTCGTGTCTCAACAATTTAAGAAGTTTTGTTTCGAAAGTGCTATACGGCATACCACCACCATTCCATATTAGCCGCAACCCTCCTTTACGGAACGCGTCAATAGGAACCTAAAGGCCGCATTGATAGCCTTTCATCATAAGTTACAGCGTAGGTGGAACGAAACTATACCCTGATTAAACTTAGCTTTCAATACAGCTCATCATGAAGCGAGTAAGTACACCCCCTGTTGCTCATGCTTAGCTACCCGTCGAATTAACCGCTCGGAAATCTGTGGGCCATCAATGACTTAGCGAGTGAGGCCACCCCCCTGTCGCTGATGCTTAGCTACCCGGCGAATTAACCGCTCGCGAATTTGTGGGCGATCAATGACTTATTACCTGAAGAGCTGGACGAGGAGCAGATCCGCCAGAATTGGAAGTGCGTGCATAGAAACATTGAGCTCACACATCAGAGGCTGTGGCAGCGCTACAATGAAGGACGTCGTCCATTCAGAGTGCAACCGGGGGAGAGCGTCTTTATTCGTAACTTTGTTACAAGGGGTCAAGGTGCCGATAAGATCGCAGGAAAGCTCTCACCGCATTTCGTGGGTCCATGCAAGGTGTTGCGTGTCGTAAACCCGGTCAGTTTAATAGTTAAAAACCTAAGGACGGGAAAGGTCTCCCGGGTTCACATCTCCCAGGTGAAGAGAGGAAACTGACCCCTCTGGAAGAAAAGAAGGGGGTCGGCGGGGGGTAGTTTCTGTTTTCTGCGGAGGAGGATGAGCCGTGGCAGCTCATATCGATAGTGCCACTCTGGTGGTTTCTCTTTCCTGCCACGGTCAGGGCAGTAAGCAGCACCATCTGGGGCCTACGGGAAGAGTAACAAGGCGAGGTCCTGTGGGGGGGGGGGGGGATGTCTGCTCCGGGACATGGTGGAAGACGGTTGTCGGGTTGATGCAGCGAGTGTGGGACCAGACCTATCGCATGGAGATATACAAGTTGGCTCTGAATGGAAGGCACCGTAGCAAGCAGCGGGAAGCGGGCGTCCTGTAATTTGTGTGAAGGAGTAACGATTTTTGCATTGGATGTCCCAGTGGCTCCCGAGAGTTGCGGTGGCTGCTTTCAGAAAAGACAATTGGTAAGAGCTTGTATCTAGGCTCTTTTCCGTACGATGTTGCTGCCTGCCATTATAAACGTGAAAATCCGGCGCTTGTATTGACTATACGGGAACTGGTGATGTAAAATTACATTTGTGATTGAGTCTCACTTGTATTGTGACAATTTAGGTCTCGTTCTTTGCTGTGCAACTAAGGGTGTCAGTTATTTGGGGTAACTGAGGGAGCACCACTATATTGGTGTAAGTGATACGTTCTCCACGTTTTGTCTATGGCTTTGCAAATCGAAATTGTGGGGGAGTACACGTGTGAGTAATTTGCTATTGTATTGATGGTTATGTTGTAAAAACTGTTCTCTAGTGTGTTAAATCATGCACTGATTTGTAGCCAATCTAAGCAGAAGTTACCATTGCTACTAGCTTATGTGCTACTGTCCTTATGATTGGCGTTGTCTTACCGCTACTGTTCATAAGGGTTGTCTAGTAAGGAAATTGCTTAAGGTTTTATCATATGCTGGTCTGTTTGCCTATCACATTGGCTTTCTATGCAGTAACTGAAGAAATGTGTATGGTGGTTCAAGATTGTGGGCTGACTAGTATTTGAACTGGCGTTGAGGTTAAGGGCGAGATCAGCATCCCTCAAACCCGCACACTGCGTGTGGTTAAATGTTCCGCTATTGGGGAGCTGGCTCTCTGTTCTTGGAGTTTGTAAGGATACGTGATGAGTGCTTCGCTGTAGTTTTTCGCATGCTAAATTGCGGGGTGTCGGTGCCGTCCTAGGGCTGGGAATTAACTGTACCAAACTTAAAGAGAGCTTTTAGTTTGTTTTAGGTCTGTACATGGAATGATGTTGATATTTTGTCGATTGCGGCAATTAACTTCCTGTGTGGGGATATCCTCTGAGGGACTTGTATTGTACTGTTGCAGTGCAGTCCATCTGAAACGTGCTGCTTAAAACTTGGGACTGGAGTTCTCTGATGTTATATATTACTGTTTAATCTTAAATGTCTTGGATGTAATATGGTTGTAGAGGATTAAGTAAATAATTTTGATCGCTGGTTCCTTAAAGGAAGTATTTTGTTTTAAAATATGTGCCCGGTCAGAGCTTATTTAAATATTATTTTAACTCATTCAAATTTTCTAGTCTTGCTTTCTTAAAAGGCTCTCAGTTAAATGATTGCTATTTGCCTGTTTAAATGTTTGAGTGACTTAAAGGAAAAGAATATTATTTGTAATTTGTACTGATTGTTCCTTTTGGGTAACACCTGACTTATGTGTTCAATAAATGAGTGTCTAGTCAATGGTGATGAACTGTTCTATTGCTAGCCTACCCCTTCCACTGCACAGCCTATTGAGCTGCTTTGTGTCGAAATCGTGTTCAGAACACTCCTCTGACCTGACAACTCACAAGTACTGTGACATTTTTCTCAAAGTACATCAAACGCAGAGTTGCACTACACATATTTCGATTGTATTCCCGGTTGAAGTACCTATTGGTGTGCACACTTTCTCCTTGCGATCGACACAGATATCTTCCCGTGCGGATACTTTGACTTTATATTCACTTAAATAATCAGGTTTTTTCAGTAGTGCACAGTTCATTTTCAAAATGATAACCTTTTTTCTTATTGCACAAGGTGTAGACACAACAATCTTGTCTGTCCCTGCTACACATATAATGCCTAATATTTACATCGCTGGCGTTACAACATACAGTTCTTTTTTAACCAATAACAATATTGTTGACATGGTTAAATGCTCATCATTGTGAGTCCATATAATTTGTAAAGTTCATTGAGCATAACATTTACAGCTAGAGTGATTTCATTACATACTTTTACATTAGTCGACATGTGTGATTTTTATAAGAATTGTTTAGTTGCCAGAAAATCATCCACTAACAAGTCCCTTAGTGTGCACTCAGTTTGACTTGCACGTATTTGTGCAATAACTTATTTAATATGACTTTTTGACACATCGTCTTTATGTTGACTACAATGTAGTCGTTAGTGCAGATCAAATATTTGTTGCCCGCGTATGAAATTATCATTTCTGTGTCAAAGACACCAGCTTCAATTGAAGCACAAGGTGCACACTATAATGTATACTATCAAGTTCGGTACTATGTATAGTAAAATATGCTTAGTTCCCTTCTTTCAAACAGCCTCTGGTGGTGATAGTACATTTATTCAGAGTATGAAGGCATATCTTGGCATATCACATAAATAAAAACAAAACATCTTAATACCTTTATAGTAAAAAGAACACAAAATTTTTCAAGTTTTTGAAACTACTTTTATTGATTTCCTTCCTATTACTAAGGCAAGACAGTTTAAAAATCTTTAAGAAGTGAATATGCCTATAAGGCATTTAAATAGTCTTTTACTGAAGGCTTAAAAGTTTATTTTCTCAATAGAATTCTTGCTTGAGGAGTCATAGGTTTTGAATATGTTAATACCTTCTTGTACAACACATTTCATAGGAAATTGGTTAACTATCCACTATGACAGGGTGGATTCATCTTACATTACTCTTAGAATACATAATCCTTAACATCTAAAGCACAAAATAAATCATCCTATAATTACTATTTACAAGGTTTATTGTAAAAACAACTTGACGTCTTTGCAGGAGTACAGTCCCTTAATCTTACCTGTTTGCGGGTGTGCCAACAAGTAACTGCACCCGTGTGGAACCTGTATTACAACAAATGGCCCCTGATATACCAGCTGCAATTTGCTGTTCTGTTTTAAGGTAGCTGATGACTTAGGATGGGTCCAGAGTAGGACTAAATCCCCTATACTATAGGTTGGTGAATTTCTGACATCTTCGTCATATTTTTGTTTCCTCTTGTGTGCACAGTTGGTTAGGCTGTAGCACACCTTCTTAATCTTTTCTTCTCTCGTCTCATCGGCCTCTGGAATGTGCAAAAGTGGCGCTAGCTACTCACTCTGTGCATTGTTATTGCCTTTTATAATTTCCACCGGAGAGTACCGCCTGGTTGAATGTGGCGTGGAATTGTGGATTTCGACAAATTTGGGTATCAAATCTGCACACTTTGTATGACGGTTCGGTATGTATATTCTTAAAAACTTATTCAGCTCAGCAAACGTTCGTTCGATGAGATGAGGATCAAAGGTCGATGAATGTAAGGTGCTGTACACCTTGGAACTTCTGAATTTGTTCTTCAAGGTTGTAGGGATGAGTCCGTACTGGCACAATTATCTCATTTATGTCTCACGCGTCTAGTACGAGACGTATTTTTCCATTAGCTTTAGCAACAGCTACTAAAGGGCTGCTATACGGGGACAGAGATGGTTCTATTATTTCCCATGCCAGCATCTTACGTATATCCTGTGCCACTGCTTCCTTCTTTGACCATGGTATGGAGTACGCAGCACAACAATAAGTTTTGTAGGGTTTCACTTCTATAGTGTATTGATAACCTCTTATTATTCCAGGGCGTTCAGAGAATACGTCAGTATATTCCAGCAATAACTTGGTCAACTGTTGTTGTTGCACAGGATCTAACTTTTCTGTTTCCCGTACCTTACGAGCAAAAGCATCTATATTTACGTCAAAATCGCTATCTTTTTTTGTTTGAGTAGTAAGTCACTACTTAAATGCAACACATATGGTCTTTTATGTTTAATATTGATTCGGTTGCAGTGTGGTTTTGACATTTCCTTGGTCCGTACCATAGGCAATTCAATCCTCTCCCCTTTATCAATAATACTCAGAATCCCTGCAGACAGGTCGATAATTGCGTCCCTTTTGCATAAGAAATCGACGCCCAGAATGCAGTCGACACGTAAACCTTTAACTACGAGAAACATGCTCATTATGGCACCATTCTCAATGTTTATCTGTACCTGCACCTGGTGCGCAACTGATTGGGCTTTCGCACTGATTACTCCGGATACACAACACTTGCTGACTGGGAAGGTCGGCACTCTTCGTCCCTTCATCAGTGCTTTGAAAAAATCAAAACTTATGACACTTACTGATGCCCTCGTATCAATGATAATGTTTACGGCTACGTCATAAACACATGCTGCTATCACAGCCTGCACCGTGTTACCTACACCTTCCACACACACGTGTGGCTCGTCTAACAGTTCTTGCTCTATCTTCATACTGTTATTGTATCAGATCATGTTTACTCCAGGAATGTATGTGGTTGTGCTCTCTCCCTTAACCACGGCCAACGACGGAGAGCGTATCAAGGCCGCAGTTAGTTTGTTGGATGTTGTAGATGTTGTGAAGTGCACGGATGTGCTTCCTCCGTGACCTCAACAATGTTTACATGTGACTTACTAGGCCTCCAGGGTTATGCTATAGGCACGTTTTGCTGTGGTTGCCTATTTGTTTCGTAGCCCTGCTGGTTTGGACGCTCTGGGTTGCGACATGGACTGGCATTCCAATTCCTGTTATTTTCAGAATAGTTCAGCCACTGACCTCTATCATTCCGCCACGTATTTGCGTTGGATGGTCCGTGCTCAAACCGGTCATCGTACCTCCGCTTTTTGCCATTTGGTGGTGAACTATAACCATTTGGGTTGCACTTATTGTTTGTATTATATTCTTGTCGCTTGCCTCCGCCCCCGCCGTTAGCTTGGCTTGGGTGCAGTGCATTGGCTTTCCTATCTGCTTTTTCATTAGAGCCATTGTTTTTACTGTGCTCACAGGCTTTTCTAGCATCCTCTTGAATTTGATCGATAGAGTCTAAGATGGACAAGAAGTGCTCCATGTCGGTCTCTGGCACATGGATTAGCTGCTCTTTAATGTAGTCAGCAAATGAGATTTCAACAACCGGATAATGTCTCTGGGTGAGATCAGTTCATCCGAGTAGCGGGTGTTATTAATATACTTCTCGAAGTACTTTCGTAAACTGCCAAGGCATGGCGAATACTGTTCCAGGTTATATACTTCCTTCCTTAGGCGCTCCTGCATACAAGAGGACCAGTATTTTGAAAGGAAAGCCTTTTCAAATTGATCGTAAGTTTTGCAGCTATCCACTGCCTCTGTAGCCCAGAGTGCAGCATCTCCTTGTATGTACGATATTACATAATGGATCTTTTGTTGGTCGTTCCACTGGTTGGGCAATATGTTTCGAAAGCTCTTAATGGATACTACTGGGTGCATCGATTTCCGGTCTGTAGTAAATGTTTGACATTGGCGATTTTTAATCAAGCTCTCTTCGACTAAGATTTTTGTATTAACTGTAGACGTGCCTGGCGCCTAGGCTACGTGCCCAGAAGATATGCTGCAACATCTGGCATTGTCGGAGTTAAATTCAGCATTATTGCTACGCCCAGCGTAAGCAACTGCAGTACCAAAAACATTAGTTGTGTATGGCACATAATCATTTTCACTAGTCTTGTGCATACCTGACAAACTCTTTTCCAAGATGGCTAACCGTTTTGTCACTGACATTTGCCAACTTGGTATGTCGTTCTTAAGCGCTTGCTTAAGAGACTGCATGTCACTTTGAATCTGTTTGGTAACACCAGTACCTATGCATTCTACTGTTGCTTCATTTACATAGGCCTTGACCTTAAGACTCGATTTTAGACTCGATGTCTTTGTCTTTAGTTTCTAGCCACGAAGTAACCTCTGTTTCTAGTTTTGTGGCTTGTTCGGTTAACTCTTGTTCTACGATTTGCTCAGTGTCTATTTCAAGTTTCTCCATACGGTTGGATATCATTCTACCTTCTTCTACTAGGGTGGTGTTCGCCAACTGCAAACTGCCAACTTGTTCAGATAGCTCTTGTACAGATTTGGGAATCGATTCATATGTTGACTTTAACATCGCCATATCTTTTTGCATGGCTGCTAATGAATTCATAACATACTCATCTCTCTCAGTCTGTTGGCGATCGCGCTCGGCCAAATCTTCGGCCAGCTTGCAGCCGCGTTCTGCTAATTCAAGCACAAGTTCCCATTCCCTCTCAACTTGCTCTTCCGTAAATTGAGTTTGATAATTTCGAATGCTCTTTAGTAAGCTTTGAATAGAATTACTACCCAAACCATTGCCACCACCTGTCATTGGTATCTGCGATGGTTCTACATTTAAGGTGCCGGTAGATGGTGGCATGGTCTCTTGTGCTGCCGCCCCCTCATCTCGGCTTAACCTTTCGTCATCAGTGCTCTGGGTAAGGTTAGTTGCAGCCCCTACCTCTACTTCCACAAGGTGGTGGGGTTGCTGTTCTGTGTTCATGGTTTCTGTATGCTGACTTCTCAGCTCTACTACCATAATTATGGTTTCAACCGTGAACAAAGATCCTATCAATCACTTTCAACACACGAAATGATACAAAATATTTACTAAATTCTATGCACAACACAATAAACACTTGCAAAACAGAAGTAAACACTAATAGACTACTTTCTATTCTACAACAATTATCCAAACAAGTGGATACATTCCAATCTTCATGACCGTCAACAGATCACTCAAATAAAATACAAACATGTAAAAACTCACAAAAATTGTAATTTTTACAGTAATGCACAAAACATTGCATATGGAGTTCCTCAAGGGTCAGTCCTTATGCCAATTCTTTTCATTCTTTATGTTAATGATTTGTCAGAAAAAATAACTAAAGGGACAACAGTACTTTTTGCAGATGACACAAATATCCCAATCAAATCAAGTGATGAGGAAAGCCTACAAAAAACAGCTACAGGTATAATACAAAATTTGACCCAATGACTCAGAACAAACAAGCTAATAATAAATAATGAAAAAACAGTGACAGTTAATTTCCACAATTCACAGAAACTACAACCTGCAAGACCAATTTTTAAAATTGATGGAAAAACTGTCTCATCTGTGAGCAACATAAAATTTTTAGGTATACATATTCAGCAAAACATAAAATGGGAGACACATCTTAACCATGTAAATAAAAAGCTAAACACACTTACGTACGCAGTAAGAATCCTCGCTCAAAATACAAGCCGTGCGCCTGTGATCACAATGTACCATAGTAGTATTCAGTCACTGTTGATGTACAGCATTATCTTTTGGGCAACTCCGTAGGTACAAACAAAACATTTAGGCTACAAAAAAAGATTGTTAGAATAATAAACCATGCTAAGTACAGAGACTCCTGTAGACCAATATTTAAAAATCTCGGTATACTGCCTCTTCCTTGCTTATATGTGTATGAAATATTAAATTTCACAAAAGGAAGTATTTTAAAAGATGGAAATATGTTCAAGCATAACTATGATAACCACCCTCATGATACTAGGCAGAAGCATTATTTGCATATCAATACACTAAGTATTAGCATTTGTGAGAGAGGAGTGTATCATACTGGCATAATGCTGTACAGTCACATGCCATCCTATTTGAAACAGATGCAAAATTTACTAAAGTTTAAAGTGAAACTGAAAGAGTACTTGCTTGACCACTGCTTCTATTCTGTTTCAGAGTTTTTAGAGTACCAGAAAAGTGTAGAGTAATTGCTCAAATATTCTTAATAAGTCTATCATTTTATTTTATTATATTAAATTTGTCACGAATATTCAAGATGTATTGAATAATTTTTAATTATTTATCCTTTCAAAATAACAATGTGTGTGATGTTGTATATACTGTACCAACCTGACTTGTCCTACATCGTTTGTGCAAAATATGTACCTAAACACGATTTAAAGGACCAATAAAGAAATACAAATACAAAATACATACAAACACACACCAGATATGACCTGAAAGTGGTCAAGTATCACGCACTCTGCACGCAAACTGACTACACTGTAGTCTTACCTTTTTGCTCAATAATTCTGGTCACAGCTTTCCCAGGATTTTACTGTGGCAGGTCGTATTGTGCTCTGACTCTTATAGTCAGTCTGGTACCTCTCCATGGTTGATGATTATATTTAAATATACCACGTATATCACTACACAATAATGGTTACACAATTATACAAATACATAAAAGTTAATTACACAAATACATATATACATTTAAATATTATTCTCTGTAATAGAAGTATATTGAATTAGGTATTGCGCACATATATAGTGGCAACTGCAACTGTTTGCGCCCCACGTTGGGTGCCAGTTATTCTGTCTCCCCTACTCCACCTCTCACTTTTTTACTATTGGAGTTAATTTTATTCAGTTTGTGGTTTTATTTATTTAGATATGATTATATACGTGTAGAAGCAACTAAGTTGGTACATGGTAACTAGTAACTTTGCTTTACGATATTAAAGTCTGGATTTGCAATGTTCAGACTGATATAAAACTGAAACTGAGAGCTGATGGCAATACACAAAATTATTTGTAACAAGTTGCTATGGTTTTGATTCAATGTTATTACACTGTCTTTATATGGTAATTCTTTCTTCATAAAAGCAAGTAACTTTGAGTAATGTTGAGTAAATATTTCACTTTGGCTGTATGAGTCACATTAGCACACATATGTTAAGTTCAGACAAAGAGTGGGAGAGGGAATAAACACTTATCATAAATGTGCCACACCATGGATCAAATTACTGCTTTTCCACATCTGCTCTGGATAATCATGTAGGGAACATTCACTTGCTACTGTAACGTAATCAAGAAAGAAAGAAAACTGTATCTGAACTCACTACCCTGCCTCGTATTCAGAAAAGTCAGTAACGAAATACAAATGATCGTTACAGCACTGAATGTTGGTTACGTTATGCAGTGGATTTTTGAATACTGTTAATTAGACCAGGCGCACGGATAGCCCGCGTTCTCTTAATCTCAGGGAAAAAATGTTAAATATTGCTTTAGTTACACAGAGCAGACCTTGACACAAGATGTGAAAATGATAAAGTCATAACACAGTTATTCGTTATATTTTTGTGCCCACATAGAACGTGTCGCACAGTACCTTCCAAATCAAACTGAGAAATGCACTGAATAATATAATATAGTCTGCCGGCACTGCTGGATGCTGTAAGAACATGTTAAATATTATTATGTTACCTCGCTTTACCGGTGAGGCGACTGCGATGTCTGAAATAAATATTTTTTAAATGTGCCGCGTCTGCGGCCGTTGCCCTCGCAGATTGGTACAGCAGCTTCCACTAAATTAAATGCTGAAAATGTCTAAATTATTTACGGGACGAATTGCTGGCAACTTAAGAAATTATTTTAAAATCATATTTGCTCAAACTCTATACATTCAAACAAAAATGCAATAATTTTACACACCTTTTCCCAACAACTCGCCTAATGGCGGATCTCAAGCTTCATGAACAAAAGACTCACGGCCAGCATATAGATTTGATTAACACGCAAGTGTTACTCTTAACGAATCCCAAGGAGAACAGAGAGATTATTACAATGTTTTTTACTATTTATACATGTACTGAATTGTATTGTTTATCTGAGACGCAGATCATAATCACCAATTCATTTAACAAGAATACGATTTTTAAAGATAATAATATGTCATGGATTCAAAGTTAAAAAATGCATAAAACGTCAAATAATTATGAATGTTCTACATACACACACAGTATATTCGTGAAATGTTTACACAGTCTTGCTTCATTGCTTCACTTGGTCATGTTTATTCGTGTTTAAATTATTTCTCTTTGGCAGTGTGCGTGGCACTGTATTGATACACGTTAACTGGTCTTACACAAAAATTCTATCACACGCTTTTTGTGACGACTGGCCAGGAAACGCTACAAGATGCACTACATAAATAAAGTACTGAATTTTGGATGGATGCTCACTAACATTCCTGCCGAGGAACAATTCGCAAATCTTGCCGTCGCACCTCGGGAATGGAATCTACTCACAGCATTGAATAATAGTTTCTTTTCATGACACATGACATTATGTAGGAAACACAGGAGGTGTTAGAAACGTGGTTATTGATGTCAAATCTCCAAAAGATCATCCTTTGAATGCAACTTAACTACGTGATAACTGATCCTTCACAGGTAATAATGAGCTGTGACAAGCTACCAGGCAAAAAATGCTGTTTTTATTTGCACTCTGTTCTAATGAGGACCATACCAGCGCAGAGAAAATTATCAGTGAGAGACTGCACAAACGGACCATAAGAAAATTGTGTAACTTGGCGTTAATCCAAATTTCGCCGCTACCGTTAAATACCGATCGACGACCGACTAAAAGTTGCGCGTTGTTTTGTATATATATTACAGTAAAGTCAGTGGAAGGAAGCAAAACGTCACACATAAAAAATGTTACGAAAAAACACATACACGCATTTGTGAATCATTTCTCGAAATATCAACAAAATAATATCCTGACTAGTAAAACAATAGTTAAAACAAATGTATTGTCACGACCTTACACAGACAATATCTAATGGATCAAATCCAAGTATCTACATAAAAAAATGGTTCTTACCGTTAGTAGCGCCCAATGCCACGACTGATTCACAATGACACAATGTACTGCGCGCTAAAGTGCCCAGTAGGCTGGAGAAACACAGGGATGGGGGAGGGAGGCGGTAGGGGAGGGTGTAGACAAATGTGGAGGGGAAGTCCCGTCCCAAAGTGGCTGATTTTTTTGCATGAGCAACACACAATCAAGGCTGCTTGCTACTGCGAATTGTTGAACGAGGCAAGAGTTGCATATCGATTGTTACGAGTCTCGTAACAATATTTTACTAAGAAATTACTATGAATTACTATTATTAATACTTCACAATCAATTGATCACTCTCACTCTTGACTAACCTTCACACTTGCACTCGCTACAACTAGGACTTCTTACTCATTCATTCTTCAGTCTTAATATTTCTGCTTCTGAATGTGAACTAGCTTCCTTATTCGATAAATAGTCCGTATTTATAATGCTACGTGTCGAAGGTTCTCTGACAAGAAAACAGCAGAATACTCGCGAATTTTCTCGAACGAGTGACAGACAGATCACTAGAATGGCCGCGATTTTTCTCGTAGGCATGTCTTAGCTACGAGGGCGGATCACATATAAACGGGACTTTATTTTTTATTTAAATTCATTTATTGAAAAACGCGAGACAATTATAATTTGTTTTTCTACATAGCCTCCTGCTTTGTTCCAGCGCATGGGCATCTTTTTGATGCCCGCATCATAAAAAGAACTGGGTCGTGTCACCAGCCAGTTGCGCACGAAGTCTTCCACACTCTCGCCATCTTCAAACCGTCGCTCGCGTAGAGCTCTTTTAGGTGGTCCGAATAAATGGAAATCGCAGGGCGATAAGTACGGGGCTGTAGGGACGGTAATCGAGTGTAGTCCAGCGCATTTCCTGCAGCTCGGAGACAGTTAGGCTACGGCCACACTTCCGTTTTTTGAAGGTGGACGCTCAGCGTCAAAAGGCGAAACAGTTGTAGGCAGGCTGGAGAAGGCCAGTAGTGGCCACACACAGCGTCTTCTGCCAACGCACGACGGGAAAAAGACGCTTCTCACATTGCGTAGCTTCTCAACACAAAGTAGTGTGTGTAGTCAAGAGTTTCATTACAGTTTTTTCAATGTGTGAGATGGAAAAAATTGAACTTGATAGCGAACGTATTATTTTACAAGTTCAAGCTCGACCTTTTCTACGCGACATTCAAAATGCGGATTATAAAAACAGACAAAAAAGAAGAGACAGTTGGCTAGCTGTGACGTTGTTGGTGAAGGCTGGGACAATATGAGCAAAGAAACAAAAGAAGCCTCAGGTAAGTGTAGTAAAAACATTTAATTTGGGTAGTATAAAAGATCAAAAATACAATAAAATTTTTAAATTTTATGAAAGACATCTGGTGAATTACATTTGTTAAATTAAGTAAGCACAAGTCACAATATATGCGCTTTATTGTAGAATATTAGAGATGTCTTGTTATGCCAGCAGTCTTTTTCACACAGCAATGTTTGCGTGTCGGTTTTGCCAGAATACAAACTGATCTCTTGTGTGTTTTCCTTTCACAGTCCCTCTTGTCCCCTGGGCCGGAACGCTGTCCAAAGGACACGATAACGTGTCTGCAAAGTTGTACCCATCGTTTTCGCTCACAAAGTTGTGCAGTACAGAAGTGGCTTTAACAATGATGTCAACCAAATCGATAATGACGTCAATCGGACGGTGGAATATGCGCCATTTATTGGCTTAAATACGTAATGCACAGTAATCGACCAGATGTACCGTTTGGTAAGGGGGCTGGTGGTGGTAATGGTAAATTGTTGGAATTGAGTTCCTTGCCAAAATTAGTACTTTTCAGGATGTTTGAATCTCCCTCGTGTCCAAAGGTGCCATTAAAACTATTGAAAAATACTTCTTGTAGTTAAAGTATTAACTACTCGATCCCCATAGATTGATCACTCTAATATGCTTACCATCAATACGTCCCACGCAATGTGGAAAATTGGCTTTTTTTAAAACTGTATACAAATATTCAACCAATCTTCAGCAATTAATTGTTTCATATTTTGGCGTTGCATTGTTTCCCAGACTGCTGAGCATGTCTCTCGAATAACCTTTGAAATTGCTTAACGTCCAAGTAAAATACTGGAAGTGTAGAGATCTGATGGAATTGCCAGTTGCGAGATACCTACAATGAAACACTGATAATGGGTTAAAAGTAGAACCAATATTTATATTAAGTGGTTTTTTTAAGCATGTGCGTAAAAAGTGGAAGAGAATTAAGGATTGCTACTACAAAAATGTGAAAATGCACGATGGCAAAAGTGGAGATTCATCAAAACCCACAGACAGTTATCATTTCTCCAATCTTTATGTGTAGAAAGAGGGTGAGTATTCAATATTTATAGTGTTCGTGCATTTTTAAGTTCCAGGCTGAGGCATGCATGGCCACAAATTATAAAATGGTACTGTGGACAATTACAGTTTTCTCTTTTTACCACAGGACACCTCGGAATATGGCTGTCGATCTAACAGAAAGTACGCAAGACGATGACAACAACACTGCACAACAAGAAGCAAACGCGACACCTGACATACAACATACTACAATCGAAGCCTCTCCCCCTGCTCGCATAGCGCAGAGGGGGAAAGAAAGTCCATTTCCGAAGAAACGAAAACAGGACGGGTTTGAAAAAGAGTTGTCGGCCGTTTTGGAAACGAGTTTGCAACAATCACATACAAAGGAACCTAGAACTAACGATCCAGATGAAATGTTCTTACTTTCACAAATGCCCCTTATTAAGAACTTTAGCCCAGCTGACAAGATGGATTTTCAATTGAAATATTTACAATTTGTTCAGTCCTACACACATGCACAGCCGTCCAGAATTACATCTGAAAGTGACCAACAATTTCTCAGTTCAAAGGCAGCACACCTACAATGATCTTCGAGGAAAAAATCAGAAGATTCAGTCCTGTCCTTTTATGCATTGTAAACAAATAATACAATAATTAATAAAGCTTCATTTACCTCGGAGTAGTTGATAGTTTTTCTTCAGCCCTTATACAGTCACGTAGTCGAGTGTTTCTTCCAGTAATATGATTCGACAAATTAGACAGCAGATTAGTAGACTTCCTGTAGTACTCAAAAAACTTTTCGGGGTTTTCTTTAAGTTTATTGTGTGGCAGATTGCATGTTCCCTTCTCTGATCTGTCGTCCATTATTGGATGAATCCAAAAACGTCTTTTTGTCTACGTCGCGTCCGTCGAATCAGTAACAATTCACCACATATTATTGTTGCAGATTGTTTACTTAATACGTTCATTTCTCAATGCTGCGATGTCACCCAGGCAGGTCTGAAGCGCTACTGAGCCATACATGGCCACGTTCACGTCTTTGGTCGCTGGGACGCGTTGCGCTGAAAGAAGCTACATGTATATACACGGTCGAGTGTGGCCACCGCCATCCGACTTTTGAAGCTGCTTCTTTAGGCGCTGAGCGCCCAGCTTCAAAAAGCGCAAGTGTGGCCGTAGCCTTGGACCTGCAGTATGAGGTCGCGCATTGTCGTGGAGGAGGATGACCTGTCGAATCGACTGGTCTCGTCTTCTGCGGCGATATGCAACTCTCGCCTTGTTCAACAGTTCGCAGTAGTAAGCAGCATTGATTGTGCGTCGCTCATGCGAAAACTCAAATCAGCAAAATGCCTCGCTGAGCGAAGAAAACCGTTGAAAAACCTCGCCAGCTGACATTCGAGTCTTGGATTTCACTGGTGCTGCCTCCCCTTCCCTCCGCCACTCCTTACTGGCTTCTTTGGATTCTGGAGTGTAGTGGTGGACCCATGTTTCGTCGCAGGTGACGATCCGACTAAAAAATGCATCATATTCTTCCGCAAACCTTTCTGTAAGCCTCTGACAGACCTCCAAGCGTCTCAACATCAGATTTTCGGTCAAAAGTTTAGGGACCCATCTGGAACACACTTTACGGAACTGTAGGTCATTTCTGATGATTGCTTGACAGCTCCCATAACTGATTTTCCGACTTTTTTTGCAATTTCTGATACTATCGCCCGTCGATCGTCTTCAATAATGTCTTTACCCGCACGAATGTTTCTGTCTGTAATGCTGGTCCCAGGGCGGCGATCGTGTTGCTGATTTTCCACACGTCGTTGTCCTTCCTTGAACTTTTTATGCCAGGCAAACACAGGCGTCCCTGACAATGTTTTACCACCGAACTGTGCAGTCAGTCTTTGGCAAATTTCCACCGCTGTAACTCCTTCACGAAAAAGAAATTTGATAATTATGCGTTGCGCAATGGAGGGGTGCACCTGTTGCTCGGACATGGTGAGCATTACTGACGAAACGGCGGGAAATATCTAACAGAACGCTCTGCTCACTTCTAAAGCTACGTTTTCCTAGCTGTGGGAATTTGTGGCAGCGTGCTGCGAAATACGCTTCCATCTTCCGCTGTGCGATGCGGGTCTCGGGGCGCTGCCTGAAACGTTTTCCTAGGCGCGGAACGGTGCGCGTCAGAACCTAAGAAATGAAAATTGTTTTTTTAGAATTTGGTAACTGCACCTGATAGAGTGATACGTGTGCTACCTCCTGGTACCTTTTTCATAACTCAATGAAACTTTTGTGCGACTGAAATAGATAAATATTTAAGATTTTAAGAAAAGTTCGTTTTTCGCGCTACTCGATATTTATCATGCCGTATCTCCTAAACAGAGAGTCGTACAACGACATAACTTTATAGTTGCCTTCAGTAGTATATGTCGATAACGTCTCCAAAAGTTCTGGCCAATAGAATAAAATGTAACGTCTGGCGCGGAACTTTAATCAAACCAACGGACAAAATGCAGTAAGCGACAAACTTTTCCGCATTACATTTTTTTGTTGGGGGGTGAAAGCGAGAAAAAGTTTCGGAAAGGTTTGAAATAATTTTTACAGTTTGCTAGATATTGGTGCGTGCTCTCCTAGACGAGAGCAGTTCCGTGCGGTTCATTGGCGCTATTTCCTGCGCGCTGCAAAGCGGTTTCTGGCTAGCGGCAGTAGCAGCGGAGGCAGTGAAGGCCAAATATTGCAGCTCATGCTCGTGCTAGAAAACTGTTAATTTTGGTACTCCGAAAGTACGTGGAAGTTAGGGAAGAGGAGGAGGACTGTATGCTATTGGAAAGAGTACTCATTAAGCACAAAGCAGTGAGACGAATTTTCTTGCATCGTGAAGAAGAAGGAGCATATAAAATTTTAGTTACAAAACATTTTCTGGACGATGCAGAGAAGTTTATGGCATTTTTCAGATTCACACCCGACCAGTTTCATTACCTTCTTTCGTTAGTTGAAGAGAAACCGAGAAGTAATTCCTGTAACCGAGTCACATTTCTACTTACTTATTTTATTCATTTTTCCTCCTGCTTATGCCCAAATTAAGCCCTTTTTTATTTGATTTTTCCAATCGGCGTCGGCCATATTCCACAAATTTTGCTTTTCGGAAACCAGTTCGATAAGTTGCTCATCATTTGAGGTAGAGAAGCGGTCAGCCGACACTTCTGGAGGTTGTTTCTGTGACAACTCTGTTGCCTGTGCGCGCCTGTGCAGCTGTCGTCTCGCTGGTGCCCAGTTTGTCTGCCCCCACTCCTCCGTAGGTAAATCGCTGCGACTTACGGGACAGACTCCTGAACGTGACACGTGAGCGTTTCTCGCAGGCGGAGCCAGCTGCGGCACTGCGATGTACACACACTGGGAAAACGGTCTCGTATGCCCGCATAATGTTGAGTGGGCAGCGGCGTCTCGCACGCGTTTTACGCAGCACGCTGCAGGAAATTCCCGCAGCTAGGAAAACGCAGCTTAAGGGTCCCAGAAGCGCGGGGACGCCCCTACCAACTGTTGATGTTCGGTAACAAAATTTCAGTTTATATTTGATCCCCCCTCGTACCTATGTGCCAGACAGAAACGTATAAAATACGAAGACGCGGACGCGCGGGCTACATAGGAAAGTAAAACCACTCGATTCAGTTGAGTCGACTGGCGAAGGAAACGAAGGAATAGCGTGCGCGGGCGGCCCCCGCAAGGGGCGGATATGTATTGGTAAATATTAAGCGCGGTCCCTCCACGCCCACACTTGAATGGTGACCATTCAAAAAGATCTCTCACCTCTTCTTTGGTTAGTATCTAAACATAATTCTGCCGAAAATGCAGCGATTTATTTTCGCCTGGTTTGTTAACCATTTGTAACTTTCAGAGAAGCGTCACGAGTAGGGAATTTTGAGTTAAAGCTAAACATTTCTCTTGTTGCCGTGTTTAAACTTCGCTTCTTGTTGTTGTGGCCTTCAGTCCGAAGACTGGTTTGGTGCAGCTCTCCGTGCTACTCTATCCTGTGCAACCCTCTTCATCTCCGAGTAAGCACTGCAACCTACATCCTCCTGAATCTGCTTACTGCACTCATCTCTTGGTCTCCCTCTACAATTTTTACCCCACACGCTTCCCTCCAGTACTAAACTGGTGATCCCTTGATGTCTCAGAACGTGTCCTACCAACCGATCCCTTCTTTTGGTCAGGTTGTACCACCGACATGCATACTCTGCAAATCGAACTACCTCCACAATTTTATATTATTCCAATCTCGTAAAGCGTGCGGAAAGAACGAACACCTGTGTCTTCCCGTGCGAGCTCCGATTTCCCTTATTTTATTGTGGTGAGCGTTTCTCCCTATGTAGGTCGGCGTCAACAAAATATTTTCGCATTCGGAGGAGAGAGTTGGTGATTGGAATTTCGTGAGAAGATTCCACCGCAACGAAAAACGCCTTTGTTTTAGTGATGGCCACTCCAAATCCTGTATCTTGTCCTTAATACTCTTTCCTCTCCCCTATTTCGCGATGATACAAAACGTGCTGCCGTTCTTTGAACTTCTTCGATGTACTCCGTCAATCCTATCTGGTAAGTATTGCACAGCAGTATGCTAAAAGAGGACGGACAAGCGTAGTGTAGGCAGCCTCCCTAGTAGACCTGTTACATTTTCTAAGTGTCCTGCCAATAAAACCCAGACTTTGGTTAGCCTTCCCCACAACATTTGTATGTGTTCTTTCCAATTTAAGTTGTTCGTAATTGTAATTCCTAGGTATTTAGTTGAATTTACGGCCTTTAGATTTGACTGATTTATCGTCTAACCGAAGTTTAACGGATTACTTTTAGCACTGATGTGAATGACCTCACTCTTTTCGTTATTTAGGGGCAAATGCTAATTTTCGCACCATGTAGATACCTTTTCTAAATAGTTTTGCAATTTGTTTTGATCTTCTGATGACTTTATTAGTCGATAAACGACAGCATCATCTGCAAACAACCTAAGAGGGCTGCTTAGATTGTCTTCCAAAGCATTTATTGAGATAAGGAACAGCAAAATGCCTATAGCGCTACCTTGGGGAACGCCAGATATCACTTCTGTTTTCCTCGATGACTTTCAGCCGAGTACTACGAACTGTGACCTCTCTGACAGGAAATCACGAATCCAGTCACATAGCTGAGACGATATACCATAACCACGGAATTTCACTATAAGCCGCTTTTTTGGTACAGTTTCAGAAGCCTTCCGGAAACCCAAAATACGGAATCAATTTGAAATCCCTTGTCAATGGCACTCAACACTTCCTGCAAGTAAAGAGCTAGTTGGGTTTCACAAGAACGTTTTCTAAATTCGTGTTGACTGTGTGTCAATTGACCGTTTTCTTGGAGGTAATTCATAATGTTCGAACACAATATATGTTCCAAAATCCTGCTGCATCTCGACGTTAATGATACGGGACCTTTCTTGAATATTGGTGTGACCTGTGCAACTTTCCAGTCCTTGGCTGCAGATATTTCGTGAGTGAACAGTTGTATATGATTGTTAAGTATGGAGCTAATGCATCAGCATAATCTGAAAGGAACCTAACTGGTATACAGTCTGGACCAGAAGACTTGCTTTTATTAAGTGTTTAAAGTTGCTTCACTACTCCGAGGATATCTACTGCATGGGGGCTTAATTATTATTATATGCAAATATTTTTAGTAGCTGTAAGTCCGATTATGCTGTTTCGTAAGCGGTTGGCCCTGACTAGTTTTAGTACGCAATCTGACTGCATAGAACAACAACGAGGAATGAAATGAAAATTTCCTGTTAACACAATTAATTAATTAAGTCCCCAGCAACTATGAAACCTACGAAACCAAAGCACAAGTGTAATTGTTCTGTGTGTGGGAGTGTGACTCAACGTACACATCTGGCACGGTTCTTCTTCAACAAGACAAGAAATTTCAAATACCATTTATACTGATGTGATAGAAAAAAATTAGAAATACTATAATTGCGCAAGAAACCAAGAATTACACTCTAATACAAGAACACACGCCAGATGCTTTGTTGACTGAACCTGTAATGACGCATTATTCAGGACACTGAAATAATGAGAGAGAAAAGATATTTTTTTTTTTTTACCTTCGTTGATATTGATGGAAAGCACTCTAAACATTACAATCTCTCCACACCGACTCTCCTCTACGACATCTCAGCAAGCACTTCGACTACCACGAGTTCTCAACAAGCACTTTTCGCTAGCACATCTCAACAAGCACTGACTACCACGAGTTCTCCCCAAGCACTGCCTGTGGAGGCGGCTGAATAATACTCTTTGGCGCAATCTCTGGCGCAGTGGCTCAGTGTAGCCACCTTTCACTACTTCTGCGTTACTCATGTTGGCAGCTGTCCTTGATCTGAATTTTGGAATATTTACTTCGTCTTTTTCGGTGAAGGACTTTCCGAAGGCTCTGCTTAGTAACTTTGCATTCGCAGCACTGTCTCTTCTCCCCAATTCTATTCAGAACCTCCTCATTAGTTACGGGATCCACCCATCTAATCTTCAGCATTCTTCTGTAGCACCATACTTCAATATTTTGCCAAAACTCTGCGGAGTTTACAAAGTATTACTCCACTAACACGCTGCGCAGACGCAATTGCGACAGAATTCCGAATCAGTGGTTTATTAAGTGAGGAACTGAGGAAAAGTAAGTTCAGCACCTTATGAAAAAGCACATCCACGGTACAAAGTATACGTATAGTGACTTCCGTTCCAAAACCCATAGCATTTCTCGCTTCACCAGCTATCGATACCCCTTAAAAATTACATTCTTTCATCAAAAAAGTCTGTAGTTAGTGGGATAGCACGGTAAACAATGAAGTTTTGCTAATAACCAAACGGCAAATTACTCTCCTCTTTGTGTGCTATAATTTGCCAAAATCTCATTTCGATATCTGAGGTAATTTATGAAATATGAGAAAAATGCTGTGGATGTTTCACTCTAGCTTTATTGCTGGCGCTGTGCGATCGCAAATGAATGCGCTACGTCATGACATTTTTATCGAGATTGGTGACAGACAGAGAGCTCCAACCAAGTCTAAAAAAAAATTCAATATTAGCTAAATTTCGTACGCAACAACATACTACGTAATATGAACCAGACCCAATATCATAGCGACCCCTATTTTTCATTGCAAACTTTTTCGAATTTCACGCAGTGTCTAACTTCCACGTGAATATCACAATGACTGTGACCATTAACGAAATGATGGGCAAAATTAACCTGACATATAAAGCTACAAGTAAAGAAAAATGAAACTTTTTACTCAATAGTTTCTGGAAAATCCTTTGAGAAAGACTGCACGGCGTGCGCGTCGATTCTGTCATCGCCGACCGACCGAAAGATGGCAACGGCGTCCCCTTCTGAGCAAACGAATGACCTCGCCCGGCGCTTTGGACGACAACTGTTCACTGCGCATCTCCCACCGTATGCAATCACTATTACGGCTACGGCTGACGTTTGGTGCGGCAGTAAGACAGTCGGTGTTGCCTGTGCGAAACAGGGCGGGTCGCTAGAATTGTTATAAAATGCGGCTGTGAGCCGCGGGCCGCACCAATAATGACCACCACCGTTCCGATAGGTAACGAAACGTGTAACCAAACTCTGTCCTACTGTGTAGAACACTAGTTAGTCGATCACAGCGCCAGTACGAACACTTTTATATTTGCGTAATTTTAATCTGGGTCAAGAGTAGCTTCAAATCTCTAAAGCCACAAATAAATTTCCACTTCAACCTGATATTTACACTCAATGACTAAAGCAAAACATTATCACCATTATACTGAAATAAAAATTTCGTTGACAGTATTGACTGTTCTGCAGTAATATGCACCTCAGCAAGTCCACACTCGCAGATACTTTCTTTTTAATCCCCTTCGTCACTTCAAACGATGTTGTCTTACTCTAAAATGAGTTCAATAAAATTATGAAATGGATAGTTGCTACTCACCGTATTGAGGGGATGCTGAGTCGCAAATAGGCACAATAAAAGGGCTGTGTGAAAATGAGTTTTCGGCCAACAAGGCCAAAACACACAAACACACACACACACACACACACACACACACACACCACACACACACACAAACGCAACTCACACGCACATGACGGCAGGCTCTGGCTGCTGAGGCCACACTAACATGAGTTCGGTACAATTAGCGTTCCCCTCCAATTGGTCAGTTTAACTTAGGTTGCCTTTACAGCGGCACCGAGAATGAACGCCAGATGCCGTAGCCTGAGATCGGCCGACAACATCGGCAGACAGTTCGGTGACGGTGTGTCCCATCTCCTCCGCCAGTTTTCGGCGGGATCGACGAGGTCATACATCCATAGGTTAGGTTTGTTCTGTGAAGGCGGTTAGAATATATTTTAACTTCCTAGGGCGAGACCGATGTCACGATGCGTGTGTGCTCGGAGGCGAGACTGCGTTGCGCGGCTTTTGCCACTAAAGACGCCGGACGCATGTGCACGAGCTGTACCCGCCTGGAAAGCAAAGTGCCGAGTACAGTACACTCCGCCCTCGGCAATCGGATATCCAGGCAAGTTTTATGGACATGTGAGGCGAAGGGAGAAACGCTCTGCTGCATTCTCGGGATGACACGTGATGATCTTGAAAAACAAAACACTCTGTGTATTTGTTGAGCAGCTACGTCAATTAACGTTCTATGACTGTCATTTCGCATGCTTGTGAGTCATGCATAAACTTTACAATAACATACTCCGTGCACATAAGGCACTGAAAAGTAGGAACACGTGCACCACACATGCAAATCACTTCGCATAACAAGATCACAAACCTACTGACAGAAAAACGCTAGTAAGCGGAACAATTTGTAGACATCTATTACAACCCAAAAAAGATCCAGTACAATAACTATACGAAAAAGATACGCCGGCCTTACTCCGACAAATTATTTGTCGAGATTATAATTTACGCCTGAAATTTCCGATAAAGATTCTGCCTACTAGTTAGTTTCAATACACCTTCGGATCGTCCGTTACCGGCGCCACTGTGACCACAGCCTTAGCCTAGACCAGTGGTTCCCGTCCTTTCTGTGAGCGTTATCCCTGAGTGTAACGAGGTATTAGCTAGTAGCTCCCACTGCTTACACCAAAACCACAGTTTTTTGACATTATAACTGCTACTAAAATCGTCGGGGGAAGTGGCAACAAAACGGCTATTGACGTTGGAGTGTAAAATGTATGAGTCTCCCGACATACCATCTGACTTTCAGGAAACCATCATCCACACATTTCCGAAGACGGCAAGACCTGACAAGTGCGAGAATTATCGCACAATCAGTTTAATAGCGCATGCATCCAAGAAGCTGACAGGCCGACCGGGGTGGCCGCGCAGTTCTAGGCGCTACAGTCTGGAACCGCGCTACCGCTACGGTCACAGGTTCGAATCCTGCCTCGGGCATCGATGTGTGTGATGTCCTTAGGTTAGTTAGGTTTAAGTAGTTCTAAGTTCGGGGGGACTGATAACCTCAGATGTTGAGTCCCATAGTGCTCAGTCCCATTTGAACCAAGAAGCTGACAAAAAAAAAAAAAAATATACAGAAGAATGGAAATAAAATTGAGGATGCGCTAGATGACGATCAGTTTGGTTTTAGGAAAGGTAAAGGCACGAGGGAGGCAAAGAAAAATCAAGACATGTTCACAGGATTTGTCGACCTGAAAAAAGCGTTCGACAATGTAAAATGGTACTGGATGTTCTAAATTCTGAGGAAAATAGGGGTAAGCTGTAGGGAGAGACGGGTCATATACAATATGTACAAACAGCCAAGAGGGAATAATAAGAGTGGACGACCAAGGACGAAGTGCTCGTATTAAAAAAAGGTATAAGACAAGGATGTAGTCTTTCTCCCCTACTGTTCAATCTGTGCATCGAGGAAGCAATGATGGAAATAAAAGAAAGATTCTGGAGTGGAATTAAAATTCGAGGTGAAAGGATATCAATGGTACGATTCGCTGATGACATTGCTATCCTGAGTGAAAGTGAAGAAGAATTACACGATCTGCTGAATGGAATGAACAGTCTAATGAGTAGAGAGTACGGATTGAGAGTAAATCGAAGAAATACTAACGTAACGAGAAGTAGTAGAAATGAGAACAGCGAGCAACTTAATATCAGGATCGATCGTCACGATGTAGATGAAGTTAAGGAATTCTGCTCCCTAAGCAGTAAAATAACCAATGACGAACGGAGCAAGGAGGACATCAAAAGCAGACTGGAAATGGCAAAAAGGGCTTTCCTGGCCAAGAGAAGTCTACTAATATCAAATAACGGCAGTAATTTGAGGAAGAAATTTCTGAGAATGTACGTCTGGAGTACAGCATTGTATGGTAGTGAAACATGGACTGTGAGAAAACCGGAACAGAAGAGAATCGAAGCATTTGAGATGTGGTGCTACAGACGAATGTTCAAACTTAGGTGGACTGATACGGTAAGGAATGACGAGGTTCTGTGCAGAATCGGAGAGGAAAGGTGAAGGGACAGGACGATAGAACATCTGTTAAGACATGAGTGATGTAGATTGCAAGTGCTACTCTGAGATGAAGAGGTGAGCACAGGAGAGGAATTCATTGCTGGCCGCATCAAACCAGTAAGAAGACTGATGACCCAAAAGGAAAAAAAAGAAAAAAAAAAACAACTACTGCTTCTGTATTTAAAGCTCGTATTTGCTACCGCAGTTGAAAGCCGTCCTCATACTGGTTGCCTTCGACTGTACACTGGAGACGGAAGAGCTGTGTCCACATATCAGGACGCATTTAGTAAGCATCGCTCGTGCGGAACTCAGCTCTTATGAAATCCTGCGAACCGTGGGTGAAGAACAACGTGCGGACGCCACGCTCCCGGGTTCCCGGTGAGCGTCTGACACGGCGGCCCGCTGCAGACTGTTACCGAGCACACGGGCTGGCTTTCCAGGCGGAGACTCGTCAACACACTCACTGTTATCTCGTACCTGACGGCCTGCCCGCTGGCGCCCACTACGAGTTCCCGTCTAGACTCACACTTTCCTAGCAAATACGTGCGGTTTATAGGTTCCGAGCGTCAGGGATAAGCACGGTGGAACAGAATTTTTATTTCCAGAACTGTACATACGGAAGTTCGTACAAACATTTTACTTTTAGGGGTAAAATGTATCCTTCGTGTCGCTGATGGAAATGAAAATAAAGTTTTTTTTATTGTTGAGATGTCTCGAACCATCCTTCCACGCAAAGATCGGGCGGTTCTTGACAAACGGGACAAAAGTACCGCGATTCATGGAGTTTCTTTTGTTGCGTGCACACCCGCACTTTGTTCTCGGTGGCGGGCGTTGCCTCTAAATACTGAAAGCTACCGCCTGCCACGATTTCCGTAAGAGTGTCTGGCATCTCATTCCCTGACCGAATAAATTTTTCTCTAAAAGTTAAAGACTTGATACTCCTTCTCGCTGTTTGATAATAAAACCGATGGGCATTGTGCAGATACATTTCCGTTACACGTAGAGCAAGCTTTTTCGGCCGTCTAATAGTTTTCGCATTGCTGAACGAGACGACAGCACTTGATCTGACTGATCGACACCTGCCGCGCCACTGTCGTAGTCACAGACTTTGTTCTGTTTCGAGGCAACTTTCGAGTTTCGAATTTCCACCATTTTGGAAAGTAGCATATTAGAAATGATCGGGAATTCCCTTCCGTCCTTCGATTTGCAAACAACGACATTGTCATTGCTTTTCCACGCCACCTCACCTTTCTTCAGTTTCATACTAACAAGGGAACCTCCCCATCGCACCCCCCTCAAATTTAGTTATAAGTTGGCACAGTGGATAGGCCTTGAAAAACTGAAAACAGATCAATCGAGAAAATAGGAAAAAGTTGTGTGGAACTATGAAACTATCAAAAAAAAAAAAAAAGCAAAATATACAAACTGAGTAGTCCATGCGCAAGATAGGCAACATCAAGGATCGTATGAGCTCAGGGGCGCCGTGGTCCCGTGGTTAGCGTGGGCAGATGCGGAACCCGAGGTCCTTGGTTAAAGTCTTCCCTCGAGTGAAAAGTTTAATTTTTTATTTTCAGACAATTATTATCTGTCCGTCATCACTTTTTTGAGAGTGATTATTACATCCACAAGAAAACCCAAATCGGGCAAGGTAGAAGAATCTTTTTACCCATTCGCCAAGTGTGCAAGTTAGGTGGGTCGACAACATATTCCTGTCATGTGACGCACATGCCGTCACCAGTGTCGTATAGAATATATTAGATGTTTTTTCCTGTGGAGGAATCGGTTGACCTATGACCTTGCGATCGAATGTTTTCGGTTCCTATTGGAGAGGCACGTCCTTTCGTCTACTAATCGCAGACACTAAACTTATTACAGTGAACAGAGACGTCAATGAACGAACGGACAGATCATAACTTTGCGAAAATAAAGAAAGTAAACTTTTCACTCGAGAGAAGACTTGAACCAAGGACCTCTGGTTCCGCTGCTGCTCACGCTAACCACGGGAGCACTGTGCTCTTGAGCCTACGCTATCCTTGATGCTGCCTATCTTGCGCATGGAGTACTCAGTTTGTATATTTTGCTTATTTTTTTTTCATAGTTTCATAGTTTCACACAACTTCTTCCTGTTTTCTCGATTGATTTGTGTTCAGTTTTTCAAGGCCTATCCACTGTGCCAACTTATAACTAAATCTGAGGGGGGTGCGATGGGGAGGTTCCCTTGTAAGCAAGGACTTTGAGATTTCTTTTCTGTCGTTACATAATGTTCCACACACATAGGGTTTGCAAGTCGACAACAGTTTCGTAAGTGACACTCACTCATAAAAAGTGTCCAATGAAGCACGAATCCTTTGTACAAGAAGCTTTCCCTCAGGTGTAAAACAACTTTAGATCCACGACCCATTCGCAATAGATTTTTATTATCAGAACCACACCATTAGATACACAGAGTTCATAAGTTTTTTACACCATACTTGGGTTTATAGTTCTTTACATATTGGCTGAGAAACATACTGCCTCGCCACAAACTATTGATTTGTCAGTGTAGAGAGTCTGGAACGTAATTACTGCTTGTGATGAGCTGTCTGAGGAGCGTAGATATCTAAGTAACAGCTGAAATCTGTCTCTACTCGTAATAGATCTCCAGAACGTGACACTGTAAAAAGGAGTTTCACTCCGGCGATGTTCTGTCGGTGGAAAACAACAAGGTCCCATCTGTGACCCACCCACTGTTCGGGAAAAAAATCACCAAGCCCATTGGTGTCAAAATTTCTATGTCTAATTCAATCCGACAGCGTCGTTGAACAAAAATAGTGGTGGATCTTGAGTAATGTCACTCCAGTCGTAATTGTTATTCGTAATATACTGGACCAACCTGCTCACCTTCAATATTGCAGTTATTATAGTCGGCTCATGAATCCTGACTCGAATGCTCACGTGAAGATGGATCGCAGAGGCTTCTGCCATCCCCGAATTCGTCCATAAACTCGTCCCATTCCGATTCGTTCGTGTTAACTATCTGTTCAAGTCCTACATCACTAAGTTTCCTTCTATTGCTAGCCATTTTAAGAGGAAAATTGAAGACAGTTTACGATAAACGTCACTGAAGCATCTGTGACGAAGACTGAACAACTACTGACTCAGTTACAATAAAGACACGGATCGTATTGTCGAACATGTTTCGAAATCCGCAAGAGGGTAACTGATTGTTGAGAACGTCTTATCTCAAGCTGGCGGGCGAACTGAAATTTCTACTCTGTACGCCAACTACGAGATAGTTCGAGGGGTCCATCCCCCCCCCACCCCCCCCCCCCAACGCCCCAAAGATTTTTATTAAAATTTCGGTGATACAGATGGACTACAATGAGATGACGAGTCAAACTAAACTGTGTGAACCGCTTAACACGGCTTCTGGGAGTAGTTTACTCATTTTGGCCGTAGCGGTCAACGTTTTAAGTAACACAACCCGGCATGTTGTCCTCGATGGCGAGTGTTCAGCGGACTCGAGGGTGTCTTCAGGAGTGTCACAGGGAAGTGTGACAGGAGTGCTGTTATTCTGCTTACACTTAAATGATCCGACGGGCAGGGTGAGCAGCAATTGGCGGCTGTTGACTGATGATGCTGTGGTATACGGTTAGGTGTCGTCGCTGAGCAACTGCGGAGGAGGATACAAGATGACCTGGACAGAATTTTTGTTCGGTGTGATGGTGGCAGCTTGCTCTAAATGTAGGAATGTTCGAATACAGCACTGGTAGCCTGCTGCTTGACACTGTTATGACGATTAAATATCTGGGCGTAACGTTCGAAAGTGGTATGGAATGGAACGGGCACAACCTACCGGTAGCAAACCTAGCAGTACGCCAGTGAACAGCTTCGATGTCTTCCTTTTCTAAAAAGTGTAGCTGATTAATAAAAGAGACAGCGTATAGAACAGTAGTGCGACCCATTCTCGAGTACTGTTCGCTTGTGTGGGTGCCTACCAGGTCGGATTAAAGGAAGACATCGAAGCAGCTCACTGGCTTGTTGCTAGGTTTGCTACCAGTAGGTTATGAGTGGAGCAGTAAGGAAATGGCTGGTAGTGGTACAAGGTACCCTCCGCCTTGCACAGTACAGTGGCTTGCGGACTGTGTACGTAGATGTATCTTGTTGGAATCGTGTCTCGATTGCTACTTCAACGCCGTCTTTACATTTCCTGTATCTCTTTTTGGAACGAATTTAGTGTTCTGTTGAGTGCTACGTATTTCAGTTTTGGCCGCAGTGAGCGTGCTGCTGGGGATGCCTCTTCCAGCCCTCTGCCTGAGTCATCTGAAGTTGCCACCCATTGTTTCATAGTTCTTGAAATGTACGCTGTAACTCTAGAGTTCTCTGTAAAATAGTTTAATAGTCCCGCAGAATTTTGCGAGAAAATTATGAATAGCTGAACGAACAGCTGTGAAGCTGGTAACAGATTTTCGAGAAATATGCATATTTTTCCAAAGTTCTTGATAGGTATGTTTTCAAGTTCTCTTTGCAAATGGTTCTGTAGAATTTCGCGAAGAAAACACTAGTAATTTGGAAGATTTTAATGCTGAAAAAAACTTATTTGACGATTTGTGAAAATAAAATTGTTATCTCGGTTCTGTGGAGCTCCCCAAGAGCAATTTCCTGTGAACATATTTATGATTACGTTAATGTGGGACACCACTCACTGTTATACGGAAGCTGAGCGCCGCTGCCCCAGCTGTGGTCCCTGCGTGCAGGTGCACGTGGACGCACATCGCGGCCTCTGTCGTTTTGCGCCCGACTTCTGACAGACAACCCCAGCGGTCTAACGGCAGCTGGACCCTCTGGTCTACTTATTGCGTTGTATTACAACGACTTTAACTTAATTCGATGCTCTTTGCTACAATAAATTAAAACCGGATTTGAATATAGCAATCTCTGTAACGTGCTTTCACGGATTCCTGTTACTTCAGGGTTCGATACATACTGGGATTTTCCAACTTTTAGTATGACACACGCTAAGATGCGAAGAGCGAGATCCGAAGTGTGTGTGTGTATGAGAGAGAGAGAGAGAAAGAGAGAGAGAGAGAGAGTATGTTCAAATGTGTGTGAAATCCTATGGGACTTCACTGCTGAGGTCATCAGTCCCTAAGCTTACACACTACTTAACCTAAATTATCCTAAGGACAAACACACACACCCATGCCCGAAGGAAGACTCGAACCTCCGCCGGGACCAGCCACACAGTCCATGACAGCAGCGCCTGAGACCGCTCGGCTAATCCCTCGCGGCAGAGAGAGAGAGAGAGAGAGAGAGAGAGAGAGAGAGAGAGAGAGAGGAACTATGTGCAAATGATGTTAGCTCTAGGAAATGTCTGCTGCGTATTGAACGCCAGAAATAAATTATAGCAGAATTTTTCGAGGACTTCACTTCTAGTTTGGAGATCCTCATTTTTTTTTTTATATCGCATCCGCCGGGAGTCTCCTTATATACTCTTTCACATAACAGAAGACATGACTCTGATAGACACTACAGAGCACAAAATCAGATTAACAAGGAAGATGTGAAGCTTGTACTTGGGTCTGACGTACGGTAAGAATTTGTGACTTAGAAAAAAGGAGGGCCAGAAAAAGACAAATTATATATGCTAAAGTAAGTTGGGAACAGTTGACGATGACATAAGCGACATATGAATCTTCTTTACCATTAGTGAAATAAGATAAACTTCTTTCAGATGGGGAAGGTACTGTTATACATGGTGTCCAACTATTTGCACGCTGTCTGGTAATATGGGTGCTGAAATTGAAGCTAAAATAACTGCTGTATCGAGGCAGCCAGTTACGAGACGAAACGAGGAATTCTCTCAGGACATATCTCAGCAACTGTCCTATCTCGTACTTTCTCTTCTCTAGCTTCGGATGGATCAACGGACGTGCGCGATGTTGCCCCAGTACACAATTTTTCTATTGCAATTGGTAATTTTAATGTCTTTGCAGATCTTGCCAGTCTGGAGACATTGGGGCTAAAACATGAGGATTATAAACATTCCAAAAGTAATATTATGCCTACAAAAATTTAAAGGTAGATTACAGTAAAGTCAGTGATGGTTAAAGTCGAAGGCGCTGCACGCTTGCTCGAAAACTTTTTAGATCATCCTGTACTAAAATATTACTGCACTGTACACCAAGAGTCACTGTGTGGAAAAACCTTAAAACCTAAAATATGCAGCATGTTATGCCGCCGTTCCGAAATGTGTGAGTGAATCTAGAGTTACGGCGTTGCCCACACGATAATTCTGAGGCTACTGTGAATAGCTGTATTTCGAGTAAGGTGAACTTGTCCTAGTTGAGCAGAGAGAACAGACAACTCCAGGTTCCTAGCTGTCAGGGCCGCACGTGACTCTCTCTCTCTCTCTCTCTCTCTCGCATCCAGAAATGTGGCTCAGAGTTACGTTCTGCAGAGGACACTCTCCGACAACTACGGCACCATAAGCGGGGTCCACGACAGCACCCACCCTCTCATCGGAGAGACGATTTCCGGCTACTGGTGACTGGTGCTCCGATAAGCGCGTGTCTTTTGAACCGACGTAAATTAATTGATTTAATTGCGTGAGTCAGTTATTCTTTCACCTCCTGTAATCGAAAAAGATCCTGCCCCTGATTTCCGGTCCCGCCAGTGAACACAACCTGCTTAACCCTCTAACGGTACGGTTGGGGTTGTATCCGACCCCAGCGAGTCTGTTTTGTTTACAACTCCCCACTCCCTTTTCTGAGAGCGCTGTGGTTCCAGCTACCCTACCAGCCAGTCGTCCCGAGAACGCCGAGGAGGCCACGTCAGTCTGGTAAGTGACCCGCAGCTACCCTCTCTATCCGAAACCTACATTACCCGCGCTCGGGTTGGAACCGGCCCCACCTTACTGTTTACGTCACACTTATTAGTTTCTTTTGTGGGGAGCATTCAACCCCATATTGATGTTAATATTACTTCTAAGTTTTGTTTTCTTTTCTAGTACCTTACTAAAATGGCGCATCAATTCCTTAGAACTCCTGAGGAGGTATACAACTAGCTTCTCTGACAGGAGGCTGAGTCAGAGGATGGCGACAATATCGATGCAGAAAACTGTTCAGAACCCGAGGATGATGTATTATCTAATACTGATGACGAGGATGATGTATTTCATTGTGCGGCAAGAGCAGTCGAGCTTGATAATTCTCAGTCAGATGTAGATGATGAGAGAAATTTTGGGCTAGGTAAAGACTTAGAGACAATATGAACCAACAAACCCATCCATTCAAAATTTTCTAGGACACCAGCGTCAAATATTATTACTAATGTCCCTGGTCCACTTGGGGAAGCAAGGGGTGTCACTAGTGAATTGGAAATATTTTTATTATTTATAGATTCGAAAATCATAGAAAAACTTGTTTTGTACACAAATCTTTAAATCGAGGAATCTAGGCAAAAGTACAATACGGTCCAGTGGTTTCATTCACCAACAGACAGCGTTGAAATAAAAGGGTTGATGGGCCTTCTCTTCATGAGTGGTGTCAATGCTCAGTGTAGATGAGATGTTCTCAGCAACCTATTGACCTCCGGTATTCCGTTGCACTATGTGCAAGAAAAGGTTTGTATTTCTTCTAGAGAACCTCCGCTTCGATGATAAAGCCACCAGAGGGGCCACAAAAATCAACGACAAATTTGCGGTTTTCAGACAAGTGTGGGACATGTTTGAATCTAAGAGTGAAAAAAATTATAGTCCATCTGAATATGTCACAGTAGATGAGACTCTATGGAGTTTTCGGGGCGCCTGTCCATTCAAAACGTATATCCCATCGAAACCCGACAAGTATGGGTTGAAAATAATGTCACTATGCCACGCAAGGACATTCTATTTTTTGCGTGGCATTCCATACACTGGCAAGGACAACAGAACAAAGAGGAGACCTGGAGATTTGCCTTTACCTGCCCAGTATGTTTTGCGCCTGACGGAATATATCAAGGGTTCTAATAAAACATTACATCGGACAACTGGTTCTCCTCACTGGAGGTGACGGACACCCTCCTCCAAAAGGAACTCACATTTGTAGGTGCACTGAGGAGGAACAAACCGCAAATACCGCCATCAATGCTGCTTTCCGCACCAGTAGGCTCTTCAACATTTACGTATCAGGACGACAAAACTTTGGTGTCATTTACCTCAAAGAAAAATAAAAACGTTTTACTGATATCGTCTATGCACTTCTCTGGATAGACAAATGAAAAATCAAATAAGCCTGAAATTGTGGAGTTCTACAATCTAACTAAAGGAGGGGTCGATGTATTAGATACGCTTTGCCACAGCAGGACCACAAAAAGAAAATCGAGAAGATGGCCCATGCGGTACTTTTATGCTATTTTAGACATCGCCGCTATAAATAGTTTTATCATTTACAAAAGCAATAGCAAAATGGCCAGCTTTTCAAATGACGCGAGAATATCATTTCTCAAAAATCTTGCGCCCTCTTTGACAAAACCTCTTATGCGAAAGAGGTTGAATAACACACATCTTTCCTATGAGCTCCGATCGTCTATTGGAAAACTTTTAGAAAAAGAACCAATCGAATTAGACAAGCCTACCCAATCACAGCACTAAAGAAAAGAAGATGTGATTTTTGTGACAGATCAAAAGATACGAAGGGGAATGCTTTTTGTAGTAAGTGTAATCGTTCTATATGTGGGGAGCATAAAGTTATTATATGCCCCGGCTGTAAAGAAACTGAGATGTGATAAATTGTGCAAATAGGTATTTTCAGGGCTGTATGTTGTCGTTTCCAGGATAATATTATACATTTATTATTTGTTCCTATTATATCATGTGTACAAAGACATTTATTATTGGGAACTTTATATTTCGAAACTGCTGACACTATAATTATTTTCGACAATTAGTAATAGCAAGTAGTTGCTATCTTTAGAATTTCTAAAGCACTCAAGTTCCTAGTTGATGACTGAATCTATTGATTTTTACTATGTGTCCAATAATTTTATAGAGAATATATCTATTAAGGTATTTTTTTTGTAATCAAGTTCCTATTTTTTTCCAAAGTACTTTATATTCTTACTTATTGACTTATTGACTATATAAATAAAGAAAACATCTTGTTATAACAAACATTATGTGTGTTTAATTGATAATAAAACCTTTCTCATTATTCATTTTTTATTTTACCCCGAAAAATCGATATTTGGAGGGTGGGGTCTGATCCAACCCCACCTTACCGTTTATGTCACGAAACTTCACCTTACCGTTAGAGGGTTAAATTGTATGATGCATCTGGACTCCTCTGTGAAAAAAATAGCGTATGTCTTGCTAAAGTTGGAAAATCCCATCATGTATCGAACACTGAAGTAACAGGAGTTCGTGAAAGAACGTAATGGAGACTGCTATCTTCAAATCCGGTGCTTAATTTATTGTAACGAAGAGCAGCATATTAAATTAAAGTTGTTGCAATACAACGCTGGCAGTCAGTCGACCAAAAAAAAAAAAGGCCAACAGCCGTGAGTCTCGTGATTGTGAGGTTGCCGGGAATCGGATACATAACGACAGTCGGCGCGATGCGAGCCCACTTGTACCTACAGTATATGCAGCGATCACAACTGTAATCCGTTCGTCATAAGAATAAACCTCACGTAAACATTCTTCCGCGTTTGCTCGAACCTCATTGGATTTCAGTTTCACGTGGGACTGCAGCCAAGCTATGTCGAATATTGTCAAGTACGATAATAAGGATACGATTCGTGCTGTGCGTTTCGCGCACATCGACAGAGGTAACACGGGACAACAGCTTTACCGGCGCATTCAACTTGGACAGCACCCGCGGGTCAGCTGGTAAAGCTGGCCTGCAGTGACGTGGCCAGCTGCAGTTCCCGCGTAAGACGAGACGAGCAGAAAAGGAATACAGCTTCGGATGTCATTTAATTTTTAAGCAGCATGAAATAATACACTGCAAAAAAATGGCTCTGAGCACTGTGGGACTTAACTTCTAAGGTCATCAGTCCCCTAGAACTTAGAACTACTTAAACCTAACTAACCTAAGGACATCACACACATCCATGCCCGAGGCAGGATTCGAACCTGCGACCGTAGTGGTCACGCGGTTCCAGACTGTAGCGCCTTTAACCGCTTGGCCACACCGGCCGGCATACACTGCAAATCTCCCACAGTACGCTCCTTAGACGACTAGACGAAAACCGCAACACGTTATCGATTTTAGCTAACGTGCTATTGTAACTAAAAACACGAATGATGAAAGTTCCTGACTTAACCACAGGGTAATTTTTCTGCATAAGCTGTGTGTAACGTAAGAGGGTATTCGAGGATTTCGGCGTATAGTTAAATACTGCAGCAAATGAAGCTATTACTTACAGTCAGGCGTCTGGTAATCTCTTAGCTCTTTCCTTATCCGAAACCGAGAAATACATTTCCGTTCTGGAAGTGTCACCTGGTACGTGGATAACGAGCCAATGAACAACAGAATCCACGAAGCCAACCAGGCGCAGCACTTTCTCTTCCTCTTCTTTTATGACGAGCCATTCTATATCTCGCCAGCGTTCGGCAGTGACGTGAAAAAGCTGCTTGCGTTAGTTCCAGTACGTCTGGCAGCTTAACAGTCTTGCTACTTCTTGGGCCAAATCCCGCACCTTGGCTCCAGATCAGCTCTGTTGGGTTCATATTGTAGCGGTACAGTAGCATATGTAAAAATGCAGCATTTGTATGATGATGTACTCGATGCTGTGAAAATGATTGTTTTTCATGTTGTTACGATACTCATCTACCTCTTTGGAGTAAAACGATGGACATAGTCCTAATAAAGAGGATTTGGTTTTTCATTTTTGCCTTAAAATTAAACTGTTATGTTTTCTTAACTTAAACAACTTTTATGAAGTCTTTCTTAAACCATAATTGAGAATTTGTTTTGAAATTGAAAAAGGAATTTCGCGTCGAATATGTAATTAGAAACTAGAAGACGTGCATTATTCATAAAAAATGATGATGAGTTTCATAATTACGAGATGTAGGTATTTCAAATTGAACGAGAAGAAAAAAATGATAGTGGGGAAATTTCAACAAACGCACGAATAAGCCGCCTTTGCTTTACATTCCATTACGCTACTACACGTTCAGTGTGAGTTAGTTTATCAACTGCATTATATACAACACTGGGAAAACTTCAAAGCCAATTATCTTTGTAAATTTATGAAAAACATTAAGACCAAACCTATTTCTCGGCACTTTTTAACCGTGTTCCACGCGCGTGTTTGACTACGGAACAGAAAGCAGCCTCAGCCATTTTCATACTGCGCATTAACGGCGCGACAGTCAGAGCACAACGCTGCACAGGCTGAGACTGTTCACGATTTTTGAAATAAAAACTACGTGGCTAAAGCGTGATTAAGAAAAGCGCTGACTGCTGTTAATACATTTGAATATCTAAAAGTTTTATTTAACGTAACCTAGTAATAAGATGTCTATTACATAAGTTAAGACCTAGTTCCAAGAGCGTAACAACACCAGTGTGTTTTACGGTTTCTGACCATCATTGCGTTTGCGTTTGTTTACACCAGGTTTATTCTTATCATGAACGGATTATAAGGCAGCGGCGCTCACCTTCCGATCGAAAAGCTGTATATCAGTGAAGTGTGTTCCACGTTATAGCAAGTATAAATATCTTGACAAGAAATTACCTTAGGTTTTCCGATAAAGCTCTTGGGGTGTTATCCAGAACTGTGGTGGGAACTATCATCAGAACTCAGAGCGATTTCGTATATTTTACGTAGTGAAAATCGGTCCCTCATTATTGCAGTTGTGTCATAAACTATTAGTTGCACAAAAAATGCCATTAGGATTTTCTGTAGAATTCGTGGGGAGCTATACAGCGTTGTTATTATTCTTCTTTTCGGAAATGCGGAAATTGTTTTTAGTACTATTGTTTTCATCGCAAAATTCTGCAAAAGTATTCAAATTTAGTCCTGAGAACCATGCCACACCTATCAAGAACTCTGAAAAATGTATGTATTTCTCGACAGTCGCTCGACAGTCGGGTTTTCCAGACTCTCTGCCCGCCCGCCGTGGCAAAGTTCAGGCGACACCTGCGCCAAGGAAAAAATGTCCAGTAAGCATGGGCTGTAAAACGCATACCTAAAGAGCTATGAGGACTTGCCCGTCTTCGCTATAGACACGTCATTTCTGCTGAACGAGTGATCATACCTCTTAACATATTGTTCCAGAGCCCGTCTTTACTGGACTTTGTTCTCTTGGCTTGGTCCACACTACCTCTTCTAAAAACATAGTAATCAAACAACTTTCAGTAGGAGAGGTGTGTTTCACGGTATCTAAGGTAAGTAAGTGCCCACAGCTCTCAGGGTTGGCATTTTACACCCCATGTTTACTGCACCTTTCTGCTTCGAATGATTGTGCCTGTCATACGCCTGAATATTGACCAGTCCTCAGGGCACACCCTGGAAATGGAAATGAGCGTTTGGCGTCATTGGCCGGGAGGCCCCTCGCGGGGCAGTTCCGGCCGCCATATCGCAGGTCTTATTACATTCGGCGCCACATTGGGCGACCTGCACGCCGGATGGGGATGAAATGATGATGAACACAACACAACACCCAGTCCCTGAGCGGAGAAAATCTCCGACCCAGCCGGGAATCGAACCCGGGCCCAGAGGACGGCAATCCGTCACGCTGACCACTCAGCTACTGGGGCGGACAGGGCACACCCTGCATACAGCACATTAAGCCGAAACTCTTCTTTTATTTCGTTAAAGGCTCCAGATATCAAAACGAAGATTTTCGCAAATGAGAGTGCGCTAAAGGGTACGTACTTGTGTGTGTGACAGGGTCTTCACTCACAGATATTGAAGCAAGTACGCTTTTTTTAAATATGAAGATGCGCTTTTTTAACAACATCCGAAAAGAAAGTGTACATTGATGTAACAATTTTTCACCCTGACGTTGAAATTTTTCGCACAAGAATCAGTGAAACATTCTAAATCTGAAAGACAAGCCTGGGGAAATCAGCTCACGCCAGACAGCCCTTACAGTTCGCGAACTGTTCCAAATATCGAAACGAGTTTTTCAGCTGTTGACATTATACTGAACAGCACGTGTTTTGTACGGATAATGTTCCGAACTCTGGTACCAAATAAGCATATTTATTTTAGTGGAACCGTGTACTTTTTATAACCGAATTGAATAGTTCGTGGGAAGACAATTCTAGTGCTACAGCACTTGCTGAAACGTTTCAAAAAAAGAAACTGAGGAGGGAATTGCGGTCAGAGTTAGCTCAAACAGAGCTGCACGCCAGGCTCCTCCCTTGTACGCAACGAGACATGTCCAAGCTGCTGAGATGAAACCTCGGTTGCTACAAGTACGACGCGGATACAGGGCCACCTATCATTTTTGTATATGAAAGTATGGTATACGCTGACTCCTGGTGCATCACATGGGACTTAAGAAAACTGTTACAGCTGTATGTACAGTATGTAATCAAAAGTATCCGGACACCCCCAAAAATATACGTTTCTCACAGTAGATGCATTGTGCTGCCGCCTACTGACAGGTACTCCACATCAGCGACTTCAGTAGTCATTAGACATCGTGAGAGAGCAGAATGGGGCGATCCGCGGAACTCCGGACTTCGAACGTGGTCAGGTGATTGGGTGTCATTTGTGTCATACGTTTGTTCCCGAGGTTTCCACATTCCTAAACATCCCTAGGTCCACTGTCTCCGATGTGATAGTGAAGTGGAAACGTGATGAGACACGTACAAAAGCGTACAGGCCGACCTCATCTGTTGACTGACAGACCGCCGACAGTTGAAGAGGGTCGTAATGTGTAATAGGCAGACATCTATCCACACCATCCCACAGGAATTCCAAACTCCATCAGGATCCACTGCAAATACTGTTACAGATAGGTGGGAGGTGAGACAACTTGGATTTCATGGTCAACCGGCTGCGCATAAGCCACGCATCACTCCGGTAAATGCCAAATGACACCTCTCTCCGTGTAAGGAGCGTAAACATTGGACGATTGAACAATAGAAAAACGTTGTGTGGACTGATGTATCACAGTACACAATGTGGCGATCCGATGGCAGGCAGGGTGTGGGTCGGGTGAATTCCTGGTGAACGTCATCTGCCAGCGTATGTAATGCCAACAGCAACATTTGAAGGCCGTGACGTTATGGTGTGGTAATGTTTTTGATGGAGGGGGCTGACACTCATTCTTGTTTTGCGTTCCACTACCACAGCACACGCCTACATTGATGTTTTAAGCACCATCTTGCTTCTCACTGTTGAAGAACAATTCGGGGTGGCGATTGCATCTTTCAACACGGTCGAGCATCTGTTCATAATGCACGACCTGTGGCGGAGTGGTTACACGACAACATTCCTGTAATGGACTGGCCTGCACAGAGTCCTGACCTAAACAAATAGAACACCTTTGGAATGTTTTGGAACGCCGAATTCGTGCCAGGCCTCACCGACCAGGGATCGATACCTCTCCTCAGTGCAGCACTCCATGAAGAATGGCCTCCCATTCCTCAAGAAACCTTCCAGCACCTGGCTGAACGTATGCCTGCGAGAGTGGAAGCTGTCATCAAGACTAGGGGTGGGCCAACACCATACTGAACTCCAGCATTACCGATGGAGGACGCCACGAACTTGTAAATCATTTTCAGACAAGTGTCCGGATACTTTTGATCACATAGTGTACGTTTCCAGTTTTTAAGAAACAACTACAGTTTCGCCACGCAGTTTCAACAAACACTAAAAGGAAAATGTGGTGGAATGAAATATCCGGAGAAGCCACAGCAGAGAGGACCAAAATTGGGTAAAATGGTAATGCTCTAAGAAAATTGAAGATTAAGGTCAATTTAAACAACAAAGAAAGGAAACAACCAAGTTAAACAGAAATACCAAACGAGCCTTTGAAATGATGAAACCCTTGGAAACACAAAAATTTTGTAAAAAATAATACTCGTGAATCTTATCTAACTTTTAAGAACAAATTAAACGGCTACCGAGCTACAAATGTTTGTTTCAACAATGAAAACGGCAAAATTGGGTTAAGCAAAACTGAAAACTGTGAAATACTAGCAAGATAGTTTCACCAGCTTCTGAACTCCCCTGTACGAAGTCATAAATTGTAATTCTCAGATATTAATGAAAATATGGAAGAAGATTTACCTCCAACTATAGAGGAAATTCAAGAAGTAATTAAGACGCTCAAAAACAACAAAGCTAGTGGTGAAGATTCTATTACAGCTGAACTTTTGAAGTGGCCCTTGCCAAATATAGCAAAGGAGCTAAATTAACTCTTTGAAGAAATCTGGAAAACAGAAAAAATCCCAGAGAAATGGATTGTTGCCTTGATCCACTCCACAAAAAGGTAATAAACAGGCTGTCAACAACTAGAGAGGAATCTTTACTGCCAGCAGCGGATAAAGTATTTTCCAAGATTTTATTAAGGTGAATACAAACAACACCAGTAAGTCATTTAGATGAATATAACGGCGGTTTTAGAAAAGGAAGGTCATGCTCAGCAGAACAAATATTTAATCTCAAGTCAATAATTTGCCACAGATTTTGTTGTGGTCTTCAGCCATGAGAATGGTTTGTTGCATCTCTTCATGCTACCCTATCCTGTGCAAGGTCTCGAAGTACCTACTGCAACCTACATCCTTCTGAATCTGCTTAGTGTATTCATCTCTTGGTCTCCCTCTACGATTTTTGTCCTGCACGCTGCCCTCCAATACCAAATTGGTGATTCCTTGATGCCTCAGAACACGTCCTACCAATCGATCCCTTCTTCTAGTCAACTTGTACCACAAACTCCTCTTCTCCCCAATTCTATTCAATACCTCTTCATTAGTTACGAGATCTACCCATCTAATCTTCAGCATTCTTCTGTTGCACCAAATTCCGAATGCTTCTATTCTCTTCTTGTCTAAACTATTTATCGTGCATGTTTCACTTCCATGCATGGGTACATTCAATACAAATACTTTCAGAAAAGACTACCTGACGCTTAGATCTACACTCGATTTTAACAAATTTCTCTTCTTCAGAAACGTTTCCTTGCTATTGTCAGTCTACATTTTATATCGTTTCTATTTCGACCATCATCAGTTATTTTGCTCCCCAAATAGCAAATCTCATCTATTACTTCAAGTGTCTCATTTCCTAATCTAATTCACACAGCATCACCTGATTTAATTTACTACATTCTATTATCCTCGTTTTGCTGTTGTTGATGTTCATCTTATATCCTCCTCTGAAGACACCGCCCATTCTGTTAAGCAGCTCTTCCAGGTCTTTTGCTGTCTCTGACAGAATCACAATGTCATCGGCAAACCTCAAAGTTTTATTCCTTCTCCAAGGTTATTAATTCCTACTCCATATTTTTATTTTGTTTCCTTTACTGCTTGCTCAATATACAGATTTAATAACATCAGGGATAGACTACAACCCTGTCTCACTCCCTTCGCAACCACTGCTTCCCTTTCGTGCCCTCGACTGTTGTAACTGCCATCTGGTTTCTGTACAAATTGCAAATAGCCTTTCGTTTCCTATATTTTACCCATGCCACACTCAGAATTTGAAAGAGAATATTTTAGTCAACATAGTCGAAAGCTTTCTCTAAGTCTACAAACGCAAGAAACGTAGATTTGCCTTTCCTTAATCTTTCTTCTAAGATAAGTCGTAGGGTCAATATTGCCTCACGTGCTCCAACATTTCTACGGAATCCGAACTGATCTTCCACAAGGTCGGCTTCTACCAGTTATTCCATTCGTGTGTAAAGAATTTGTGTTAGTATTTTGCAGCCGTGCCTTATTAAACTGATAGTTCGGTAATTTTCACATCTGTCAACACCCTCTTTCTTTGGGATTGGAATTATTATATTCTTCTTGAAGTCTGATGGTATTTCGCCTGTCTCATACATCTTGCTCACCAGCTGGTAGAGCTTTGTAAGGGCTGGCTCTCCCAAGGCTATCTGTAGTTCTAATGGAATGTTGTCTACTCCCGGGGCCTTGTTTCGACTTAGGTCTTTCAGTGCTCTGTGAAACTCTTCACGCAGTATCATATCTCCTATTTAATCTTCATCTACATCCTCTCCCGTTGCCATAATATTATCCTCAAGAACATCGCCATGGTATAGACCCTCTATACTCCTTCCACCTTTCTGCTTTCCCTTCTTTGCTTAGGACTGGTTTTCCATCTGAGCTCTTGGTATTCATACAAGTGGTTCTCTTTTCTCCAAAGGTCTCTTTAATTTTCCTGTAGTATCTATCTTACCCCTAATTGGATGTGCCTCTACATCCTTACATTTGTCCTCTAGCCATCCCTGCTTAGCCATTTTGCACTTCCTATCGATCTCATTTTTGAGACGTTTGTATTCCTTTTTGCCTGCTTCATTTACTGCATTTTCATATTTCCTCCCTTCATCAACTAAATTCAGTATTTCTTGTGTTACCCAACGATTTCTACTAGCCCTCGTCTTTTTACCTGCTTGATCCTCTGCTGTCTTTACCATTTCACCTCTCAAAGCTACCAATTCTTCTTCTACTGTATTTGTTTCCGCCGTTCTTGTCAGTCGTTCCCCAATGCTCTCTCTGAAACTCTATACAAACTCTGGTTCTTTCAGTTTATCCAGGTCCCATCTCCTTAAACTCCTTCCTTTTTGCAGTTTGTTCGGTTTTAGTCTACAGTTCATAACCAATAAATTGTGGTCGGAGTCCACATCTGCCCCTGGAAATGTCTTACAGTTTAAAACTGGTTCCTAAATCTCTGTCTTAACATTATATACGAGGTTTGGAACTTAAGTATGGCAACTATTTATTCACAACCGATACAAAAGAGTTACATGTTTGCACCTATTATTGTCCTTCAGAGTAGTCACCAGCGTTGTGTAGAGCCTGTTGCCAGCGATGTGGAGCCGTAGTATACCGTTGGCAGAGCCTGTTCTGTTGATGGTGCGGTCTAAAGTTATGGCGATTCTCGTGTACGACTGTGATGGTGTTATCCTAACGCATTACGTTCCTCCATGGCAGACCGTCAATGCACACTATTACTGTTCGTTTTTGGAGCATCACCTGCGACCAGCTTTGAGAATGAAGCGGCGACACTTTCTGCCCACCCATCATTTTGCACGATAATGCGCGGGCACCAAGCTGTGGCTGCTCTGTTCGGTCGATGGGACTGGGAAGTACTGTACCATCCACCATACTCCCCGGACTTAAAGTCCTTGTGACTTTGATTTGATTCCGAAAATGAAGGAACCACTTCGTGGCATTCTCTTCAGAACTGTTCCAGAGGTTCGACAAGCAGTAGACCGTTACATTCGCACCATCAACAGAACAGGCTCCCGCTAACGGTATACTATGCCTTCCGCATCGTTGGCAAAGAGTTCTACACAGCGCTGGTGACTACTTTGAAGAACAGTAACAGGTACAAACATGTAACTCTTATGTATCGGTTGTGAATAAATAGTTGCCGCTATTTAAGTTCCAACCCTCGTCATTTATCTGAAACCTTCCAGTGTCCCCAGGCCTCTTCCATGTATACAATCTTCTTTCACGATTCTTAAACCAAGTGTTGGCTATGAGTAAGTTATGCTCTATGCAAAATTCCACCAGGCGGCTTCCTCTCTGATTACTTACCCCCATTCCAAATTTACCTAATACCTTTCCTCCTCCTCCTTTTCCTACTGTTTTCCAGTCTCCAATTACTATTAAATTTTCGCCTCCCCTCACTATCTGAATGGTTTCTTTTATCTCATCATACATTTCTTCAATCTCTTCGTCACCTGCGGAGCTAGTTGGTATATAAAACTGTACTATTGTGGTAGGCGTGGGTTTGGTGTCTATCTTGGCTACAATAATGCGTTCAATATGCTGTTCGTAGTAGCTTACCCGCGCTCCTATTATTAAACCTACTCCTGCATTACCCCTATTTGATTTTGTATTTATAACCCTGTATTAATCTGACCAAAAGTCTTGTTTCTCCTGCCACCGAAGTCCACTAATTCCCACTACATCTAACTTTAACCTATCCATTCCCCTTTTTAAATTTTCTAACTTACTTGCCTGATTAAGGGATCCGACATTCCACGCTCCGATCCATAGAACGCCAGTTTTCTTTCTCCTGATAACGGCGTCCTCTTGAATAGTCGCTGCCCGGAGATCAGAATGGGGGACTATTTTACCTCCGGAATATTTTACCCAAGAGGACGCCATCATCATTTAACCATACAGTAAAGCTGCATGGCCTCGGGAAAAATTACGACTGTAGTTTCCCCTTGCCTACAGCCAATCGCAGTACCAGCACAGCAAGGCCGTTTTGGTTAGTGATACAAGGCCAGATCAGTCAATCATCCAGACTGTTCCCCGTGCAACTACTGAAAAGGCTGCTGCCCCTCTTCAGGAACCACCCGTTTGTCTGGCCTCTCAACAGATACCCCTCCGTTGTGGTTGCACCTACAGTATGGCTATCTGTATCGCTGAGGCACGCAAGCCTCCCCACCGATGGCAACGTCCACGGATCACGGGGGTCGCCACAGATTACTTAATTCAAAAGATATTGTAGGTATGTTCTTGGATTTCAAAAAAGCTTTTGATTCTGTTGACAGAGAAACTGTAGATAAAATAATTCGAGTATCCGGCGTAAAGTCTAAACTGGCAAACCTAATTCGCGAAACACTTAAAGATACCTTCTGTAACGTAAAATTTATTGGAGAAATTTCACAGTCTTTAAAAATAAAAACAGGCGTACGCCAAGATGACGGCCTGTCCCCAATTATTTGTAATAGTGTGTTAGAGAAAATTGTGGTGTCACCGCCAGACACCACACTTGCTAGGTGGTAGTTTTAAATTGGCCGCGGTCCATTAGTACATGTCGGACCCGCGTGTCGCCACTGTGTGATCGCAGACCGTGCGCCACCACAAGGCAGGTCTCGAGATACGGACTAGCACTCTCCCCAGTTGTACGGACGACGTAGCTAGCGATACACACTGTCGAAGCCTCGCTCATTTGCAGAGCAGATAGTTGGAATAGCCTTCAGCTAAGGCAATGGCTACGACCTAGCAAGGCGCCATTAGTAACATTGCATGTATCTACAGAGTCTCACTTGTATCGTCAAGGGCGATGTACCACAAGTATAGATTAAAGTTAAGTATTCCAGAAGGTACGTACGTTTCTTTATAGCATTCATTACATATCCTGTTTCAGACCTCACGCCCATCTGCGTGAGCTTAGCGCGTGCCTTTCGACTACTTCCGTGGCGTGGCTGCCTTGCTACGCCACAACAAAAATAGTAACAATTTGGAAGGTAAAACTTATTGAACTCAACATCTCACCTATAAGATTAGGAAGAGGAAGCATTTGTAGATGATTTTGTTATACTTTCCAAAAATGTGGCATCTACTATAACACAAATAAATCTCTTGGAAGAAATATCCATCAGAACCAGCTTAAGAATTTCTGCAGAAAAAACAAATTTCTTAACAAATGTTAAAGATGCTCCAAAATTTCTCAAAACAGATATTGGCCATATAGAGTGGGTAAGAAGTATCTAGGGGAGGTAATGCAACAAAATGCTTTGAAAAAATCTGCAATAGAAAAAAGCTTGTATAACATGGCGAAAGCGTATGGTATCACCAACGACATCTACAAAAAAAAAGGGTCCATCCAAAAATGCAAGAATAAGGCATTACAACACAGTAGTCAAGCAAGAATGCCTATATGTAACCGAATGCCTGGCATTAAACTGTAATTTAGATAAATTTGAAGTATCAGAAAGTCGAATTACAAGGAAAATATTAGGACCAAAAAACGCAGCAAAAGGTTGGAAACTTTAAGTAATGCTGGAATATACCAATATACAGAATATATTTCAAACGTAAGGAGACAAAGAAGACTCGTGTTTTTTGGACATCTGTTTCGAATGCAAGACAGTAGATTATCTAATAAGATTTTCGGAAGCCCACAGCATGCTGGGTCGACGAAGTGAAACAGGATTTAGAAAGGAATGATACGAAAGTGGAAGATATAAAAGCCTTTCGGGTAAATGTACTGAAAATGAAAGGATTCTGAGGTAGGGTGGCTAAAAAGATTGGTTCGAAAGGATCGGAAGACAGAAAGAAGAAACATAGTGAGCAGATGAAGGCATACTGGGAGAAAAAAACAGAACTAAGAACGAAGAATTGAAATTGGAATGTGATCGCCGGATGGCCTATTCGCAATAATAATAATAATAATAAGAAGAAGAAGAATGCCTGACCCGTCGTTCACAGCAGACGCCTGAGTGGTTCTTGAAGGCAAAACGCCTGCTGTTGAACAAATGTGTCTACTGATACTACGTGAAATTGTGATCAACCGAAACACACTTAAAATAAACATTTTATTCACAATGACTGACGACATGCCAGCCACAAAATTAATACTTTTATTAACGAAACGTAGTTTTGCACTTTAGTTAACTACGTGTTCAAATGGTTTACCATCGACTGCACACTTGCAACCGCCGTTCGAGAGAAAGATGAACAGGTAAAACTAGATTGGATGTTACGTCGTTACGTTCCGGGGGGATGTGACGGCGCACACCGTCTGCTGTGATTGGGGCTTCGTCACAGGCTGCACCTTTCAGTGCTGCCCTGAGAAATGAGTGACCGAGAGAAGTCAAATCGCGGCACGTCGCCGGCCACTGTACTGTAGCAATGCGTCCTATCCGACGGTCAGGAGACATCTCACCCGTATTTGCGTTGCACCTCGGGAAGACCGAGCTGAGCTGGGCAGCCGTCGTGTCGGAACCACGTACGGTGCCTCTTATCCGGTGGTCCGTCTTCCAAAAGAACAGATGACATGTTCGTAAGAAAGGGTGCTTACGTCTTTCCATTTAACACCCCTGCGATGACAGAAGAACTCACAATGGAGTTTCCTATGGCGCCGCCCCAAACGTTTACGCTCCGCGGTCGTCGGTGCTTTGCGTGACGAAGCCACCGTGGATTTTCAGCTGGTCAGTAGCGTACGTTACGTAAATTTTCATTACTGTCTTTCGTAAACGTTGCGTCGTCGGTGAAGGGCACATGTTGGAAAATTGCAGTGTCGCGTCCCAGGCGCTGCAGAGCAAAGCGACAAAATTCTGTACGACGTTCGAAATCACGTCCTCTGGGCGCCCGATGCAGTGACAGATGACGAGGGTGGAACCTATATCGATGCGAGATACGAATGATACTCATCTGGCTGATTCCGCATTCCTCGGCACGACACGCTGCGGACTGAGTAACCGCCGCAGTCGGAACGGCTTCTTCGTGAGCTCAGTCGCTTGCTGTCTTCGTCGCCGTCCTCTGTTCGACGCTGGATCGGTCTGTTCGCACTGGTGGCGCCGGCCGACGTGGCCGAGCTGTTCTAGGCGCTTCAGTCTGGAACCGCGCGACCGCTGCGGTCGCAGGTTCGAATCCTGTCTCGGGAATGCATGTGTGTGGTGACGTTAAGTTAATTAGGTTTAAGTAGTTCTAAGTTCTAGGGGACTGATGACTTCAGATGTTAAGTCCCATAGTGCTCAGAGCCATTTGAACCATTTTTGCATTGGTGGCCTCATAATTCGAGGGGGTCCCTTGCGCGACGGGCGGCACCGATCGTGATTGATGTCCCTAACGTTTCGATAGCATTTCATTGACATTTGCCGAATAAAAGTAGCACGCCCAACTTCTCCTCATCGGCGTAGATACACTATGTGATCAAAAGTATCCGGACATCCCCAAAAACATACGTTTTTCACATTAGGTGCATTGTGCTGCCACCTACTGCCAGTTTCTCGATATCAGCGACCTCTGTAGTCTAGACATCGTGTGAGAGGAGAATGGGGCGCTCCGTGGAACTCAACGGACATGAAATCTGGTCAGGTGATTGGGTGTCACTTGTGTCATACGTCTGTACGCGATATTTCCACACTCCTAAACATACCTAGGTCCACTGTTTCCGATGTGGCAGTGAAGTGGAAACGTGAAGGGATACGTACAGCACAAAAGCGTACAGGCCGACCTCGTCTCTTGACTGACAGAGACCGCCAACAGTTGAAGAGGGGCGTAATGTGTAAGTAGGCAGACAACTATACAGACCATCACACAGGAATTCCAAACTACATCAGGATCCACTGCAAGTACCATGACAGTTAGGCAGGAGGTGAGAAAACTTGGATTTCATGGTCGAGAGGCTGCTCATAAGCCACACATCACGCCGGTAAATGCCAAACGCCGCCTCGCTGGGTGTAAGGAGCGGAAACATTGGACGATTGAACAGTGAAAAAACGTTGTATGGAATGACGAATCACGGTACACAATATGGCGATCCGATGGCAGGGGGTGGGTATGCCGAATGCCCGGTGAACGTCATCTGCCAGCATGTGTAGTGCCAACAGTAAAATTCCGAGGCGGTGGTGTTTTTCATGGAGGGGGCTTGCACCCATTCTTGTTTTGCGTGGCACTATTACAGCACAGGCTTACATTGATGTTTTAAGCACCTTCTTGCTTCCCACTGTTGAAGAGCAATTCGGGGATGGCGATTGCATCTTTCAACACGGTCGAGCATCTGTTCATAATCCACGGCCATGGCGGAGTGGTTACACGACAACATCTCTGTAAACGACTGGCCTGCACAGAGTCCTGACCTGAATCAAACAGAACACCTCTGGAATGTTTTGGAACGCCGACTTCGTGCCAGGCCTCACCGACCAGGCATCGAAAAAAAAAATCGATACCTCCCCTCAGTGCAGCACTCCGCGAAGAATGGGCTGCCACTCACGAAGAAACCTTCCAACAGCTGACTGAATGTATGCCTGCGAGAGTGGGAGCTGTCATCAACGCTAACGGTGGGCCAACACCATATTGAATTCCAGCATTACCGATGGAGGGCGCCACGTACTTGTCAGTCATTTTCAGCCAGGTGTCCGGACACTTTTAATCACACAGCGTATCTGCGTGCGAGGAGACTTAAAGCGGAAGTGGCCTGCCGACAGACGACACAGGTCCTGCTGGTCCAGCAGTGCAGGCAAGTAAACAGTCGAAATGCTTACACAACCACGCTGTCTAGGACGAGTGTGTTTAAACGCAATAGCCGATTCCGGCCGATTTCCCTTTCAGTCTTAGAATATTTCTTGGATTATTTTGCGAACAGTTTCAGCCTCAAAATTAATAGTCATTATATCACTGTACTCGTCTCCTCAAGCGCTTTCGGACGCTGTTAAAAAGTATATAATCGTATGTAAAAAAGCTTTGACTCACCAGAATAAGTACCCGCAAACCACTGCCCACCGTCAGGGGAACAGAACCCATAAATGTATGCCCTATTACACCAAATGTAAGCTAACCCGTAACCCACGTACAGTCGTGTGTTTATTATCACAGCTGTCATACAAAGTGCTCAAAACGTTGATCTCGACCATTGCTCTAAAATGATTTTCGAGAAACAGTACTGCACGTTGAGTTACATGTGGAGTTAGTGGCAGCACAGACCCGTGTTACAAGGCATTTCGTGTCTTTGGGAGTCATCGGTGTTTCCTAATGGAACACTTGTTTTAATTTTCGCCGCGTATGAAGACATAGTAGTATTAAGTTTGGCGAGTGAGCAAACCATTTCGCGTTTCCTGAACGACCGTTCCAGTGCCCTCCAAGTGTTCTCTTCAGAGGCTCTGCCGTGACGCGTGACGTCAGTCACGTTGATAAAACACTGACTACCTTCCAGTCATGGAAATAAATATTCATACAGTAAGTGGTGACAAACTATGATTGTGCGTTGGGATAGTAAATCACCCACAGCGCCAATACGAATAAGTACGATGATGTAGCGTCAGATAAACATGTTCTTGGTAATGAAACTTCCCGTATGCCATAAATCTATTCTGGGAAAATAAAATATGTTACACTCCGCACGGTCTACGACAGGGCAAAATGTATTCATACAGCGGACTACTTTCAACCAAACAAACGGCTGACGCAGCCCCGGAGTGCATGCCACACTTGTGTAGTCGTGTGGCAGCCGTGAAGCAACAGCACGTCGGACGTGGGTGCCGTGGAACAGCAGAATGGGCCGCAAGGGGAAGGAAACGACCATTGAGGAACGAAACATCGTTGTTGCCCAATATCTTCAACACAAGTAGTATGCCGAAATTGCGAACATCTTAGGACGAGGCCAAAGCGACTGTGCAATCTATCATTAAGCGATATAAGGACAGCCATGTAGTAATGAACAATGAACGACACGGTCGTCCACAGAAGCTTACAACAAGAGAGACCAGAATTCTACTAAGAATCATCAAGAAAAACCTGAAAACGACAGCGTCGGCACTATCTGCATACGTACATGACCACTTCCGAAAGGACCTCACTCCAAGGGCAGCTCGTACCATTCTCAATCGTTCGGGCTACAGAGCCAGGGTCCCGAGACGAAAGCCCTACATCAGCAAAAAGAACAGGAAGTGGCGGATGGAATTCGCGAAACACCATGTATCCAAGACAGCAGGCTTCTGGGATACTGTATTGTTTAGTGATGAAAGCAAATTTAATATCGTGCACAATGATGGTAGATCTTGGTCTGGAGAAGACCGAATACAGACCTCGACCGAAACAACATTCAACCCACGGTGAAACACGGAGGTGGTGGAGTGATTGTATGGAGCTGTATGTCAGCCTCCAATGTCGGAAAGTTAGTGTTTGTGGAAGGTACCGTGGACAGATTTGTGTATATGAACATTCTCGAACAGAACTTACAACAGTGTGTTGACGCCTTGGGTCTTCCTAGAGATTATTACTTCCAACAGGCAATGATCCCAAACATACGACGCAAATTGTCCGGCTGTGGTTGCTCTACAACACTCCACACACTCTTAAAACACCAGCTCAGAGTCCGGACCTGAATCCCATCTAACACTTGTGGAATGAGCTGGAAACACGAGTGAGAAAACAAGACATCCGTAGTAAGGCCTCTTTGAAAGAGGCTCTCCTTCGAGAATGGGAAGGTATCACGTCGGAAACTACAAGAAAATTGGTCCATTCCATGCCACGGAGGTTGCGAGAAGTAATACATCGGAAGGGAATGCATACCAAGTATAAAACATGTTCTGGTTTTGTTAGAAGTATTATTTTCTGTTGGTGTATGTAGAGAACTTGGCAGACGTTTTTGTATTTTGTTTTGTAAAGGCCTGTTCATTCTCGTTCTATATACCAGCATAGCTGCTTTGGCGACTGGCCAATGTGTTCAGTGCATATCCAATTAGTGTTTTCGGTTTCGCATTGTCAATAAAGGCAGTTTAATTTTCCACGCTCCAGTGTATGAATACTTATTTCCATTACTGTATATTCGGACGAAGTCCGTGATGTCGAGTAGGCGCGAAGCCGTTGTAAGGAAGGTCTGTCAGGGTTCTGAGCCTGGGAGAGTGCTTGTCGCAGTCCTCCTTTCTTTGCCAATAACATGCCAGGTTCACTAAAGCACCGTTCGCTAGGTGCGTTTCTTGCTGGGATACATAAAATGTGCTTCGTAACCGCAGCCATCCCTGGCAGATATTTTTCATGCCTGTTGCACGACTTCGAGATGTCATCTTCATCTCTGACGTGTAGGTATTCTTCATCCGCAGCGTGGAATCTGTTGTCCCAGTTCTTGAAACGATCTCTCTCTCTCTCTCTCTGTCTGTCTCTTTCTCTAGGTGTCGATGACACTATACTTTCCGGTTGTATGTTACTAAACAACAGAGAGGAAAGTGATAGAGAACTATTTGAAGTTATACCCGCGAAAAAGGTATTTTACATGGATAAAGTGTTGTACGAATTATAACTTTCGTCTGGCTATAGTACAATATGCACCAGCTGTACATGAACGATTACGTGAAAGATTACATGTAGCGCCTGTAAAACTAGCGCACTTTTGTCGCACACAAACGAACACAGCAATATTACTGTTGATAGTGATTACAACCTTCTTACTTAGAAAACCCAAGGGTCTATTTATAAGCACTTGTTCCACTTATCAAAAAACACAATCCTGTTACCATATATTAACTTTGCTAGTTAATAACAAATCCAACCTCTCTCGTATGATGATAAAACAGTACTTGTAACTGCACTAATGTAACTCACCTCACTTATATTGATTGACGCAGCAGGTTGTTGTCAAACTAAAGCAGAACTACTAAGATTGTAGGTTCGTTTCAGCCATCTACTTCACCTGTGTCGTCTTTAAATGGCTTCAGAAAATCGACAGCCCATTTTATGATCCTGTAACCCGTGAGATGAATTCTTTTCCGTCATTACAACATCAACTTCCTTGTATCGAATGTATAACGCCCCTAGCTTAGTGTATAAGTTTTTCCAGGGTGTACTGACCTCTTGTTCCGAATATGATTCCAAGATAAGGAGAGAGCACTTTTCTTCTTGTACCGCACAATAGATATTGCAATATTTATTGCTGCTGCAATCTTCGGGGATTCATGTAGCGGGACTTCGCAGCTATATGAGCGTTCGACGGAAGAGAAAATATATAAGAAAATGAAGGTACTAAAATTGTAATTCTTTTTGTTTTCTACCCGCTTTTGTCTTTGAGAGCGGAAGCTTAACTTACTTATTACCTAGTCTTGGTCGGATTAAGAAGCAAAAACTCATTGATGTGGAGACGTAATGTGTAAGTTGGTATGAAATTCGGAGGACGGAAGTAGCAACGTAAAATAAATTGCATTCAATACCAAGATGGTTTTGATTTGTATAAATTAGTGATTCCTGGACGATTCCAAGATTTCGGAGCAGCTACTACTTTTCACGCAGAAATGAAGTAGGAGATTTTTGAAGACCTGGACGCCACACGAAAGAAGACATGTTAACATTGTACAGGATGAACTCTTATCTACGCCATTTCCCCCTGTTAATCACATTTTGTTATTCTCTGTTCTCTTTCAAATAATTTTTGTAGTGGAAATTGGTTTGACTTTTGCTCAGAAACGCCACAAGGACCACCTCAACAACAGCTTTTCCGAATCACTAAACCGATAACTTTTCTGTAATACGAAGTCCGATTTGCATTTCATTCTTTCCCTTTTACACGGTCATTAACGATTTTAAAACCCCTTTTTATTCATCATTTCTTCCCACATTTTCAACCTTTTATTTTCTTTTCTTCCCTTTTTCTTTTTTATTAACCAAAACAAGTGGTGACCGTGACAGGACGCAATTCTCGGATGTGTCGTTTTTGAGCAAATTTGAAGCTTTAAATGGTAACTAAAAGATCAACTTTATTGTACCTAAGCAAATGATTATACAACAATATTGGAAAGAACTTTTGTAACTAATTCAATCTGTTTTTCTTTGCATGGCATACATTGCTGCAAAACTGTTATTTTGAGACCTTTTGGTGATTATCCGATGGAGATGTATTAAGAAAATCCATATTTTGACGAATACGATTTACGCAGAAGTGATTGACCAGCCGCTGCAGAACAGAAAATTTAATGGTGAGTCACACACTTATATTTCATTCAAACATTCAATAGCCAACTGCAGAATCCATTTTCCCTTCCCACATGGTTCACATGGCTCTGAGCACTATGGGACTTACCTTCTGAGGTCATCAGTCCCCTAGAACCTAGAACTACCCAAACCTAACTAACCTAAGGACATCACACACATCCACGCCCGGGGCAGGATTCGAACCTGCGACCGTGGCGGTCGCGCGGTTCCAGACTGTAGCGCCTAGAACCGCTCGGCCACTCCGACCGGCTCCCTTCCGACACATACCGTAGTTTTCTTCTAGATTTTTCCAAATTTACCTATCTCTATTGTAGTTTGTGGTAATTATAGTATTGTTGTAGCATATGAAGATCGTGAGTTTTACCGCCAAACAGTCATTTGTTACGAAAAATTTTGTCCGCCCTGCTGCATCTTTCTCAAACCATTGTTGCAATAGAGCAATCATTTACATTGACGAGAAAATATTTCAACCTAAATATGAGTCGAATCTTTATTAATCAGACTTATATTATTCCCTTTTTGACTTATGATTATACATCCTATTACACTGGAACGCGGTAAGGTCGAGACAGTTCCGGCAGATGAGTTAAGTGAACTAGATTCATCGTTCAACAAGAAAGTCCGCGTTTCCCTCCACGGACGAGTTCACAGATCAATGCAACGATTTTGGCTCAAACTCGCAACATTTGTGATAATACACAGATGGCGACTTTAAATGACGAAATGTGGAATGAACGCGAGACTGGACCGTCGGCGCCATTGTTAACATCAATGTCAGAACCGAATATGAGACAAATTCAGCAATGTGACACAAATCGGGCACAGAAGACTGACAAACTGGGCAGAAAATTGACGTATTAAACCATACTATAACCGAAAATTTTGAACGAACGATAAAACAGATGACAGAATTAAATATCACCACTCAACAGCTCAGCCAGCGATTTGAGACATTGTCCGAGCGAGTCACTAAACAGGAAGAATCTTTGGTTACATTCACACATGAAACAAAAAACAATATCACCCGATGTGAGAATCAGTTAACTCAAATAGTTAATGTGCAGCAGAGAGTGAACATCCGCGTGGAAGAGTTAGCTCAGGCCCACACTTCAGCTAGCTCCACCCACGAAAAGCTGACTGAAGAAGTGGGAAATATTACCCAACAGCTCACAATGGTAGTTCTTGAACAAACCCACCTCAAAGAAAAGATAGAAAAATTAGAAGACCGAGCGGACCTCGCGTCACTAACAACGACACCAAAAGGGCCGAAAGAAATGTACATGAATGTAACTTGTGTGACGACTATCTGGACAAAAAACTTGAAACAATTACACAGGACATATTTTCAAAAACAACGATACATGTTAAAGACGAGACAAAACACATAGAAGACGAAGTGACAAAATTACGAGACAATGTTGTGCCGTGTTTGGTGATTGGTGCAAACGCATCGTCAGGGAACGACTGAACAGCTAAAACCATGGCTAATGACACAGACAGAACACCTATTGTGGAATCACCTATTTCCAATCAAAATTACAATGTGCCGCTTTCTTTTCCACCAAACGACACCTAGTGTAGCAAGTGACACAAACCACGTCAATACTGTTATGCAAACCGGCATGGCCGAAGACACGTTTGTAGGGCATGGGTATTTCCAGACATTTTCCAGTGAGGACAAGCACAAGGTCCACCCTATTGTGTTTATCAGATCATTCGACGGTGTTTTTCCACGTAGTTGGTCAGAAGTTGATAATATCAGATACGTCACCAATCTCATGAGAGGACGGGCAGCTAAGTGGGGAGCCGCTTTGAAACGGCGGTGCCCTACGTTTGAACAGTTCTAACAAGCCTTCTTGGACGAATTCTGGTCCGAGAATGAGCAACAGAGTCTAACGAGAGAAGTGTGCAACCCCGAGACCTATGACCCTAAAAAAGAGACATTAAGACAATACTTTGAGAGGTACCTAGACAAGACACTGTACTGGTCCAAACCAGCCGACTTGCCAGCGATAATTGACACTTTAAAGAGCCACTTACCCTTTCCATACCGAGACAGATTAATAGGAGTACCGGAGAATGACGTTAAGTCTTTCTTAAACTTCTTAGATCAAATGGACGTAGTTTACAGAGGCGATTCACGCCATTCAAATTTTACTCATATTAGTAGCCAAAATCAGCACCCACCCCAAAGGAACCGTAGTGACGGTGGTTGGTGGAACCATCCGTCCGCGCCGCGACACAATACGATGCCTGTGCGCGAAACATATTCCAATGGAAACGTGTATGGCGGTAGGATCTACCGCAGGAATTCGTGGAATAATAATAACAACAATAATTATCACCCATATCAAAATGGTAACTACATGCAAAATGAAAATCACAGACAGTACAACAACAACCGCAATAGGAGACGTGAGGACAACCGGTACAACCCGGGCTACTTTGACAGGAACATGCCATATAACAGACATAATTACCACGAAAACAACAACAATCCCAACAATCACCAACAGAATATGTGGAACACACAAAATTCACGCATTAGAAATCATAACCCTCCACGGAATCCGCCGCCGTTCCCCAGTATAGTTGTGCACCCCCTACCACGAAGTAGCAATAACAATTGAGGCGCGCCATCAGCTGACGCGTGGGCGCCAACCGGCCGGGATGTAAATATAGTGGAGCTGGTCAGTGAACCCAGCCAAACACAGCAGACGACGGAAAACAGTCGACGACCGAGCTAAGCGCTCGTGCTTCGGTCGTGAGGTGTTGTAAGAGCGCAACGGCTGAGACGGTTTGTTTCCTCAGGTACGATGACAAAATGACAGCAGAATAGGAATTAACCGACGAGAAAAACATTAAATCAGACAACTGTGTTAAAGAATTCATACAAGCTACGGCATGGGTAAAGTTTAACGATTATGATGTACAAATTTTGCTCGATACTGGTGCTGCTGCAAGTGTGATGTCAACCGCATTCTATAATGAATTGAAACAAATTATAAACATACCTACTTTACCCGTACAGGATTGCCACGTGGTTAGTGCCACCGGTACTAAATCTAAGAACATACGCATGCAATCCCCAGTTAACTTCACGTTTTCCAATACACAGTTCAAGTGTAATTTTCTGATTATACACAAGCTTACTGTACACTGTATCGTAGGGATGGATTTCTTGAAAGAACACAAAGCAATCATAGACTTAAGTAATGGCATAAGTCAATTATCTGTAGGAGAACAACTAATCAATGTTAAACTTAACAAGACGATTGAACCACGACAAAAACATTACGAAGTAAGTCAATTTCAGTTGGTATATCCTACCATAGTTAGCGTACGTAATTTAACACTAGAAGATTCAGGCTATCAGGAGACTGAGCAGAATTTATTGCATCAGAAATGTGTTGAATCTGACTATTTAACGAAACAACAGCAAGAAGAATTGTACAAATTGTTATGTGATTATGCACAAGTTTTCAGTGAGTGGCCTGGTGTAATCAGAGGTTATAGCTACAAAATGGATGTTAAGCCACATAAGACCTATTGTAGGACACATTATAATATTCAATGGGCGAAGAAACCTGCAGTTTTACGTGAAATCGAGCGTATGCTGACCTGGGGTGTCATAGAAAACTCACATTCCCCTTATTGCAGTCCTATCCTGGCGGTAGGCAAGCAAGATGGCAATGTCAGAGTGGTGCTAGACGCACTTGAAATCAACAAAATTATCATACCTGTTAACACAAGACCCGTCAACTTGTACGAACAGCTGCTAAAATTCCATAATTTACAATACCTAACTAATATTGACCTCCGCTTATCGTACTGGCAAGTGTCCCTTCACAATGACAGTCGTAAATACACTGCTTTCCCTTGTGAAGGACGCAGTTACAAGTTTTGTGTGTTGCCTTTTGGTTTGCGCGTAAGCGCGGGCGTGTTCATCGAGGCGCTTGACGCCGTTCTCGGCCCGTGTTTGTTGTCATGCGTCACGGCGTACGTCGATGACATTGTCGTGGCAACAAATATGTGGGAGGAACATATTGATCTGTTACAAAAAAATTTTATTTAAATTTTCACAAGCTGGAGTCACAGTATATCTTTCGAAGTCCAAAGTAGGAAGGCGTGAAATCAAGTTTTTAGGCCATACTGTCTCGCGGGAAGGCATTCGTCAGGATTCTAAGAAGATTGATGCTATTCGTAATTTCCCTCCTCCACAAAACCGCAAACAGTTGAAAGCATTCTTAGGATTATCTTCTTTCTTTCGGAAGTTTGTTTCACAACAGCTTCTGAACAGCTCTCACCTGCTAACTCTACTGAAAAAGAAACGCAATTTGGAGATGGACAACGTGGTGTCACCGCCAGACACCACACTTGCTAGGTGGTAGCCTTTAAATCGGCCGCGGTCCGTTAGTATACGTCGGACCAGCGTGTCGCCACTATCAGTGATTGCAGACCGAGCGCCGCCAGACGGCAGGTCTAGAGAGACGTCCTAGCACTCGCCCCAGTTGTACAACCGACTTTGCTAGCGATGGTTCACTAACAAAATACGCTCTCATTTGCCGAGACGATAGTTAGCATAGCCTTCTGCTACGTCATTTGCTACGACCTAGCAAGTCGCCATTACCAGTTACTATTGATACTGAGAATAATGTACCGTCAAGAGCGACGTTCACCATTTATGGATTAAAGTTAAGTATTCCACCAGCTACGTCCGTTTTTCTAAATTCTAATTTTCTTGTCCTGTTCCAGACCTCACGCCAGCTTGCGTAAGCTAAAACGCGTGCCTTTCGGCTTCCTCTAGTAACCCGGTGTTGGCTCTCTTGCCAACTCACAACAGAGTTTTGCCAAGCTGATTTTCAGGCTATTAAAGAAGCATTGGTGAACGAACCCCTCCTCTGCCACCCTGACATGACGTCAGATTTTTGCCTAGCCACGGATTCGTCATCATACGGCCTTGGAGCTTTCCTATTTCAAATTTAATCCGAATCAAGACAATCTGTCATCAAACCGATAAGTTTTGCGAGCCGCACGCTCACGAAGTGCGAGAGGTCCTACTCGGTGACGGAGCGGGAGGCTCTTGCCATTATTTGGGCATTCCGTAAGTTTCACTACTTTCTTTGGGGTAAACATACTTGCATAGACACAGACCACCAAGCCCTTTCTTTTTTGCTATCATGCAAACTGCTTCATTCACGGCTCACCCGGTGGTGCCTTTCACTCCAATAGTACAGCTTCGAAATTATTTACATTAAAGGTGAATCAAACGTAGTAGCCGATGCCCTGTCTCGTTTGCCGTAAGGCATACAGGATTTTTCGGAACTTTCCGAACAAACATCAGACTTTAACATCTTACTTATATACGATGGTACGTACGCCCCATACTACCGCAATATGTGGAAGAACTTTGCTTCACTTCAGGACAGCGACCCCAGGTGGTCAAACATCAAAAAGGAAATACGTACAGATCCTTCTTCCCACTTGCAAAAATATTACACAATACACAAAAATGTACTTTTTCATATTCGTACCCCAGACTCGCAACATTGGTGTGTTTGTCTACCACACGCGCATATTAACGATTTTATTCTGTTCACACACAAAACTTGGGGACAGTACAGAGTCACCAAATGCACTGATAAAAGAGTACAGTATTGTTATTTTCCCAATCTGCGTCGGAGAGTGTTGCAAATTGTTCGTAAATGTATCATCTACCAAAAAGCAAAATTTTCCAACCGATCATCTGTGAATGAATTACATCCTATTGTACCAACCCGACCTTTGGAATTAGTATCTTTGGATATCGCCGGACCTTATCCCAGAGCTCGTGGAGGTGTGAAATACAATGTTGCTGTACTTGATGTCTTCGCAAAATACTTAAAATTGTATGTTATCCGCACTGTCAACGCATCTGCTATTGCTAGACGTTTGACTAACGGCTACTTTACAAGGTTTGGCAAACCCCACAATATTATCACGGATAACGCACCCTATTTTACGGGAAGAAAATGGAAATCTTTTGTTGCCACACATAACATCAAACATATTCTTATATTAGCATTTCACCCGGAAGGAAACCCAGTAGGAGGATTTTTAGAGAGTTTGGTCACTTCATGAGAATACATTCAACTCGCAAACACACAAAGTGGATCGAATTTTTAGCACCCTTTGAGCAGATAGTAAACAATTTGCCTCATGCCTCAACAGGATACCAACCACAGGAATTATTATTAAACAAACCTGAACAGAAGAAGTGGGCTATGCCCATTCCAAAGCTAACCGCATCCACAACACATATACCTTTGGAAGAGAAAGTGAGACAGGCATACACTATGTTGTGCAATGAAGCCAAGATCAGGAAAGAGAAGTATGACGAACATGTTACAAATACACTAACCTATCAAGTTGATGACCTCGTTCTTTTGTGTTCACATCCCGAGTCCACAAAATTAAAACAACTGAACAGAAAATGGCAGCTATTATATTCAGGTCCTTTCAGAATAGCAAGCATACCTCACCCAGGTTGTTACTCCCAAGAATACCCATTATCTCACAAGCCGAGGTGGCTGCATCCCCACAGACATTTGAAACACTGTCTGCACTAAAACAACATAATATAATGACAACTAATTTGAACATGAGCAAGTCGCTGTGAGAACGAGATCATAAATATTTGTATTGAATACACGAACATTAAGTTATACACCCTAAGAACACAAACGTTAATTTATGGAAATTATATACTGCAGTTACACTTGTACACATAATTATGATGAGAATGTAAACCCAGGTAAGTACACTTACTGAATGAGAAAAGATATTCATATAGGAATGAGATCTATGCAGGTTACATTAGTTGTTAATTGTAAATTACAAGGTGAATCAACAACTAGTTAGTTATTTCAAGGCACTATAATGAGAGGAAATAATAGCTATTGAGATCAGTAATGACATAGGTATGTAGCAGAATGAATGAGGACATAAGAATGAATGATCAGTATGAATGAGTTAATATTTAGGTTAATATAAGAAGGTAAGTTACTGTGAAGTAGTTGATGGAGACAAGAGATTATTTGAGGAAGATGATATTGGAGTTTTATGAGAATGGAAATGCCAGATGGCCCCACGTACGTGATATATTAATGTTTGATGAGAAAAAAATATATATTTACATATATATATATAATGATGAATATATATGATACAATGAGGAAGAGACGGCTAACATTTTATGGACATTTAAAAAGAATGGAAGAAACATGGATTACAAAGAAAATTTTTAATTACGTTAGTAAGCTGAAAAACACTGTAGGATGGATTGAAGCAGTAAACAAAGACGCCAACAAAATAGGTGTTACAGAAGAAATAATACGTGACAGGAATGACTGTAGGCTACTTATAGAAAACGCAAACTATGAAGAAGATGCGCCAAAACCTCGACCCAAGAGAGCAGATGAGCAGAGACGAGCAGTTGGCGAAAAAATGAAGAAGTACTGGGAAGAACGGAAGAAAAAGGAACACCATAAGTCTTAAGTTGTATGCGGTCCATAGCTGGCCAAATTCATAAAAAAAAAATTATGATGAATAAGAGAAATATGTGAGCAAGGAATGAGTGAGAATGTTTTGGTAATATTATGCTACATAGAGAACTGAAAAAATAGTCTACATCTTTAACATTACATAAGAATTTCAGGTTGAAAGGAAACATTTGTGATAAGTTAGATCACTTGAGTACAAGACATTAAATGTGAATCTATTTTCTGTGCCCTTGAAAATGAACGAATGCAAGAAAAGCAAAGTGAGCATAATGGTGATTACAGCTTGTGGTGTTACCTTTTATTATCTTCTCCTCATTAGCTATTGAAACATTCTCGATTTGTAATATAATTTTAATTTTCACCCAAAGCACATTCAACCATCACCGAAAAATACACGTCTTTCGTATCAAGACAAGAGAGAAGGTCCTCCATTAGTTCTTAAAAAAACAAAAACCTACGCAAAACTAAAAAGACGAACAAAATTATTTATAAAAATCGGTCGCTGGCGCAGCGCTCTTCTGCGTGCGCGATCGTAAATTATAACTTTGCGGAAGTCAAAGTACTATTACAATGCCTCCTCTACTGACACGCTCCGCAAGCGAGCGTGGCAGTATAGAAAATTTACATAGATACATATATATATGAGAAAATAAGAAATTTACATATTACAAAAAATATTTCTGAGCACAATGCTCTTTGCATATCAGTCTTTGTATACAGTCTTTTTGGTGTGTATCTTCTTTAGGAGTCGTAACATTAATGTCTTTGAATTGCAGCGTATTATCGTTGCTTAGCACAGCGTTTGAATTCAGTTCACATGATTCGTGTTTATAATGGAATTAATTCAAACAATAAATGTTTCAATTATATTGCTCCAATGTCTTTAAACGTAGTATCGGATTCTGAGTGTGTGTGTGTACTGCCTGGATCTCTTGCGTGTGACTTGAAGAAAATCCAAAGTTTGTTCAATGTGTCAACACGAAATTGTGATCTCCAGCAGTCGAATTTTGGTGGCGTCTACCGGGGTGTAAATGGTCAATGAGGGCACAGGAAACACCTCACTGCCTACGACAGGTGATGAGCTTGTCTTTTACACCAACCTGAAGACCTGCCGGCTTCCACAACACCATACACTTCAAAGCATATTGACACTACGTAAATATTGCTTGACCAGTGTTCCATCACGTCGGTTTCTTCTTTGCATTTTCAGTTCCATTAATATGAATCATGTGCTACATGCACAAGTCCTTTGTAGCTCATTAACATCTCCTTAAAATACATTTCTTGATACAGTAAGTACATAAATATACAAATATTTACACTTAAGCATTACATGAGATACATTGTTGTCATATAGTACATATACAGAATTAAATGAAAAATTTAGTAAATTTTTTACATTACATTCAATATCATTGTGCTGACATATGAATTACATTACATTCAGATTGAAATATACATTTTATTTATTTTATTTGTTAGCTTTTTTTTCCCCGTTACACTTGCAACATTTGAAGATAATTGTGGCAACTCGCTACAATATTCAACTTAAAATTCATCTTGCCTCCTGGAATAAAATTTACACATATTTCAAGCCTCAAGACAGCCCTCTGTAGGAGGATAGGTTCATGGGATGGTTGCTAACTACTTCATAAATACTAGTAAAGTCATCTCCTACAGTGGACTACACAAAATAAAATATGATAAATAAAATACATGTTAACTTAATATAATGTAAAAGTTCCTATACCTAATACTGTTTCTAAGTGTGGTGTCCCCACTATTGCTGTTTCTAAGAGTGGTACCCCTCTATTACTGTTTCTAAGAGTGGTGCCCCTCTAAATATCTTAGGATCCTACAAGTATGTACATCAGTGTGGTAAGTATATATATATATATAGTTCAAGTCAATCATGTTCCTATAAAGTTTGTGTAGTTCATCTTCTTCCTTTCATGAGTATCAAGCAATATAAATAAATGTTTTACTTAATAAATAAATAAATCTTCTTAGATAGTTGCTGCTGCGTTCCATGCTGTATATCCATTCTGTATTTACCTTGTGGTACCTGTAATATTCTATTCATAAATAAATATGTGTATATGTCTCTCCATACTGTCAGATAATCACGAATCATATAATGTCAAATATTTCATCAACATGTATAAATTTTTCTAAGGGAGGGATGAGAGTATGAGCCGCAACAGAGGACTGACGTTTTGTTTTCTCCTTATTCTCCTTTCTATTTAATGGTGCAGCAGTTCAGTTCAGTAGATGAGCTTTAATTATGTCATTAGATGACTGCTAAATATGTTCTCTTAAATAATTCTTCCAATCTGAAGTGTCAAGCCTACATAACTCCAAAAATTTCATTACAAGTTCCCATTAGATTAGTGTTAAAGTGTTATAGATTTAAATCTTCTGGTATATTTCCAACAGTGGCTGCAGTAAATAATTCTTTCCACATAAATCTATACTTTCACCTTTAGTTATAAGAATATATAAGACATAACATAAGTTATTACCTCAGGCATACCAATCTTTCAATAAATAATATTCTTTCCACTACTTTCATTCTGTATTCCATGAGTACATGTGATATAGCATTCAAATCTATTTATCAGCATTATATATATATATATATATATATATATATATATATATATATATATATATTCCTCTTATTCATCACCACTTACTTTTTACTTCAACAACAACAACAATAATAATTATAATAATAATAATAATACCCTTTTCTCATCTTATTTTCCATTTACCTCTCTCTGTATTACTATTTGTCCTCTTATTAAACTAAAATTACATTCACTCATCTCATTCAGTCACTCACATCACTCATGTCAACATTACTATTATCACATGCCTCCTAAAGAAAATAATTCTGTTCAGTTCTCTGCCTCCTCTAATGTGTATATGCCACAATAGCAACTCCTCTTATAACCAAATATCTTATTAGCTATTGGATGGTTCACATTGCTTTCTAGACTTACCTGCATTCATTAGATTGTAAGTATCTGTATAACTTAAATGTAGGTTCATCATAACTGTATATCATATTAATTATCTTCTCCTCAGTGGCTAACATTTTACTGTATGTATTTTTTCAAATGTCTGTGTGGATGTAGATCTCTGGGTTTATGTGTTAATGGATATTCTAATGAATAACAGCCAGGGTGTGGAATATTTGCAATTCGGTATGGTCCAGAGTATAAGATCTGCCATTTCCTGTTTAAATGTTTCAGTTTTGTGGGTTTAGGATGTGTTCTTAGTAAAACTAACTCATCAACGTGGAATGTTTGTGCTTTCCTGACACCTCTGTCATATTTCTGCTCTCATTCCTTAGCTTTGTCACATAATGTTGTGTAAGCTTGTCTTACCTTTTCTTCTAAACTAACATGATTTGTTGTTGCTGTAAATTTAGGTAGAGGGTCTGTCCATTCATTTCTTTCTGTTTTATCCATAATTAATTCAGTTCGTGTGTATCCAGTAGAAATGTGAGTTAAATTGTTCACTATTTGTTCAAATGGTGCTAGGTATTCTATCCATTTTGTGTGCTTCTCTGGTGTTTGTGTTGTCATAAACTGTCCAAATTCTCGAAATGTTCTTGCTACTGGGTTTCCTGCTGCGTGAAATCTTGAAATTAAAATATGTTTAACATTCTGTTCTTCAATAAATGTCTTCCATTTTAAACTGGTAAAATATGCTGCATTATCCGTGATCATAACTTCAGGTTTTCCTATTCTTACAAAATAATCTGTTAATAGACGTCTGGTGATAGCAGTGGTAGAAACTGAACGTAAAGCATATAATTTTAAATACTTTGTGAAAACATCTAACACAGCAAGGATGCATTTCATTCCTCCATGTGCTTGTGGATAGGGTCCTGCATTATCTAAAGAAATTAGCTGTAATGGCCTCTTAGGTATGATTGGGTGCAACTCATTCATGCTTGTGCGATTAGAATATTTGGCTTTCTGACATATGATGCATTTCCTAATATTACTCAATACTCTTCGCCTTAAATTTGGAAAGTAGCAATATTGTATAATCTTATCTGTACATTTGGTTACACCATAGTGTCCCCAAGTTCTGTGTGTAAATAAAATAAAATCATCGATATGAGCTTCAGGTAAGCAAACACACCAATGCTGTGATTGAGGGTTTCGTCGGTGAAATAATACTTCTTTGTGTAACGTGTAATATTTTCAAGATGTGGGTCTGTTCCTGCACGTAATTTATTCTTTATCTGGATCCACCTGGGATCACTGTCCTGCAATATAGCTAACTTCCTGCACATGTTTTTGTACTAAGGTGCAAATGTACCGTTATACATGAGTAAAATTTTGAAATCTGATGTTTGTTCTGTCACATCTGAAAATTCTTGTAGGCCTTGTGGCAAACGAGATAGAGCATCGGCTATAATGTTGGATTCTCCTTTTACTTGTTCCTTTGTCTTATCTAAAATGATCTGTGTCATTGTCTCAAACTTCTCATTTAAATAATCATCACATAATCTGCATTCATGTACAAGTTTTTCTGCTAGAGTTGTGTCATTCTTTAAAGATGCTACATCTGCTCTGTCGTCAAGCTTTCCTAACTTTTCCTGTAAGGATTTCTGCTCCAATGTTACATCATTTAATCTGTCTGAAAAGTCTGTAATCGTCAGGTCTAAGTGTTCTTGGTTTGTTTCTGCATAATTGTGTGACTGTCGTAATTCGTCAACTTGGGTACTGGTTTTCTGTTGTTCAAAAACTACTGTTAACAGTTTCTCATTACATCGTTGTAAGTCAGTTTTTGTCTCGTCACGGAATTCCACAAATACCTTTTCTTGTCTCGTAACCTTGTCTGATAAGTCAGTAAATTTCCTTCCAAGATTACTGGTGGTTTCTGTCAAGTCGGCAATTTGTCTCGATTGTTTTTCAAAATTTTGTTTTATGTCCCGTGTCAGTTCATCGAATTTAGTGTCAAATTTCCCAATGTCACGTTTTAAATTGTCGTGTAAAGCGTCAAATCTTTTGTCTAAAGTGTCAAATTTTCTGTTTTGGTCGCCAAGTAACTTCAGAATCTGGTTGAGCATGTCAGAGTCCTGTGTCTTAGTTTCGTCGTTTTTTCGTGTCTGATTGATGTCTGGTTCTGAAGTTGACATTGTCAATGTCACGTTTTGTCGCGTAGTACTCACTCTCCATTCGCCTGTATATCTGTTTAAATATAGGGGTTGTTGTCTTAATCGATCCGGTAAAATTATGTCTTGAACATCCTCACTATTAAGTTCAATATTCATTTGACCGTTGGACATGTTTTGCAATGTGTCACTTTCACTAAGCTCGTCCGCGGAAACAATTTCTACGCGTCTAGCGTCCATCTTGCGATTTTCGTAATTAAATGCAAATGAAATTTTCCAATGGTAAAAAAAATTTTTTTTAAATATATGTTGAAATCTGAAATTTCTCTTATGGAAATGGATATTTCTATATGATTTCTAATTAGAAATTGAATTATTAAACTGGTACTGAAATTTCCCTCTCACAAATAAATGACTGTGAATATGCTCTTCACTTATCATTTGCAATAATAGTAGTAAATCAATTTTAACTACAATTTGAAAAGATAATTTCGAAATAAATGGATCGGAATAAAGGAAGTACAGATGGCTGCTTGAAACTGGAAAAAATGTAAATTTCTGTACTCACCATTTTTTTTTCAGTCTTATGTTGCAAATGTAGCGTCAAATATGCAGTTTTCAATCCAAAATTTTTTTTTCGCGTCCGTGCAAATTATTTTATGGAACGTTATCCTTTTCCCTTTTTTTTACCAAATTAATTTTCTCAACATGAAAATGAAAATTAACACGAATTAATAACAGGGAAAACAATATTGTAAATTTCATGCACGTAACATTACAATTGAAATGAATGAGACTTAGTCAAATTCATTTTCCGATGATATTAAGTGGTTAAAATTAGATAAAATGTCCAAAACTTATAATAACTGCACTTGTATCAAATCCAAACTGCACTTGTATCAAATCCGAACTGCACTTGTATCAAATCCGAAGATTGCAAGTCCTGTCACCAGGACGCCAATTGTGGTGTTACCTTTTATTATCTTCTCCTCATTAGCTGTTGAAACATTCTCGCTTTGTAGTGTAATTTTAATTTTCACCCAAAGCACATTCAACCATCGCCGAAAAATACACGTCTTTCGTATCAAGACAAGAGAGAGAGTCCTCCATTAGTTCTTAAAAAAACAAAAACCTACCAAAAACTAAAAAGACGAACAAAATTATTTATAAAAATAGGTCGCTGGCGCAGCGCTCTTCTGCGTGCGCGATCGTAAATTATAACTTAGCGGAAGTCAAAGTACTATTACAAGCTGTTGAAAGAAGTGTCATAAGAATGTAACTTGGAAACACATTAGCTTCAATTTATTTCAGAATTGTAACTTAGTAACCTTTCGTTAAGTTTTGTTAAGCCACTGTGTGGAAGAAAACATTTATGGTTCGTGTTCAGACAGGAGAATGATATTTTAAGGAACTTAAGTTGAAATATAGTTTTTACACAGTGCTCATGTGAATACATTTGTGCTAAAAAAATTACAAAAGTGAAATTTAGTGACATGTTAGCCTTCATTATACTTACACACGACAGAAAACCCTGAGGAAGCAAAAGATAGGAGAGTTATTAAGGCCGTTTTGCGACTCGTACAACACCTCCACGTAAGTGAACAGATGACAAAATTACATCTACGTTGAAGACAACATTTGACTTTTCAGGCTATGCAAGGTAAGTGCAAAGGAGCAGTGACCACCCGTGCAGCCAACATCGAGCAACGGACGCTGAGAAAGAGATATTTGACTGTCAGTTATAATACTATGTTCTTTATTTATGTTTTATAGAAAGAAATGACATATATACATACATACATGATGTTTAACCTTTACTAAAGTAGAAGGAAGTTCATGGTTGAAGTCGTGAGAGGAAATTTGATACGTTATTATACAGTACACATTATGAGAGAGACAATCTCTGTGAGATGTATTTCCCATTTGTATAGACGGTATCCACAAGAAGTGGAGATATCGAGGAAGCACTGAGCAGATATGTGATTTACTCATGCAAGGATTTGTTAAGGTATAATACACATAGTCATATGAACAGTCAGAACACAAACAGAGACTCTGTCATGATGTTACACTACACAGACTTGACGTAAGGACACTTACATTTACCCATGATTTGGTAAATGGTAAGCACCTCCTTTCACACACCCCTTGAAGGTGATGCAAATGTTATAATGTATTATCTTCTCTTTTTATGTAGTAGCTGTAGGTTTTGGTAGTTTATAGGTAGTGAATAGTTTCTTCCATTCTATCTTTCTTTCTTTCTCCATTATCCTACCACCTCCTGCAGCTGGGTATTGTTTGTTTATGGAATGTAAGAATATGTTGTGTGACAGTGAACTTTTAGGTATGAATAAAAAGACATGAAGAAAATTAAGTATTTTGAAAAAGGATTATTGATGGCATTACAAGCCTGGTCAACCACTAGCCAGATATGGAATCAAAAGAAAGAAAAGAATAATAAATGGATGAAAGCCCGTGCTTTAAAAGTCTGATATCCCTTGGCACGCCCAAAGCTGAATAAAGAAACTTAAAAGGACCATAAATCCCAATAAAAGAAAGCCAATGGGGCTTAGTATAATTTTTAGTGTAAATATTTCACATGCATATTCTTGTAAATTTATATGTATTCGTATATGTGTTAAAACTTGCATATTGTCAATATATTTTGAATTGTGACACGAAATGTAAGCTTTCATAATTAACAATGTAAACATGCTGGGATACAGTGAACTTTGTTAAAATGTAAATATGGCAAAAAGTGTTGCAAACTGTGTTAAACTGTGTACGTTATAAACGACGAAATTTGTGTTTTTTGTGAAACTTATGGTGCATAAACCAAATAACTGGTTGTAAACCGATATAAACTGCAATTTACTTCGACGATAATGAGGATTTTCACACTGCAAATGAACGTTTGTTGGCGAGTGTAAACAACGTGATGTAACACCGACCTTTGCGAACTTCGACGCCGTTGTTCCTGGCCGGCCTTCAGATGCTTTGGAGACAACAAACTCAGCACCTGTCGTAGGCGATGTGGAGGCTAAAAACTACATCGACCACATATGCCCCGGGAACAATAGTCATGAAAACGCACAAGGACCTGGAGTGTTGTGTTGTAACAGAAGACATGGACATTGCTTCAGATCACGCACACGCTCAATGTTTTGGTGTCACCGGACTTAGCATGCCATTTATGCTGGAATAACAACTTGTAATTAACACTATGCGAAAGTGAATACTGTGCAAGACTGTCATAACACAGCGATTTTGAAACTGCCGCATGCGAAATTCAGTGATGCTATTGCGCATGCGCAAAGACTACGTGCTGGCAGAGATGCACTGGGAAACCAACGGTGGAAGCACACAACATTAACTGCGCTGGCGAGCAGCTTAGTCAAATAAACTCTATGTAAATATATGTATATTAATTTTGTAAAATGGATCAAAACTGTAACAATTGTATTTAGTATATAGGTTTAGAAAGTAAGTATTGACGAAGATTATCCCCTATGAATGCACGTGGCCTTACCTATGAAAATATGTATATATTGACATTTAGGTATATCTATTATATTGTTTGGTCGCCTGCCACGCTAAATGTTTTAGTGTGACAGTCGAGGGGGCGATGTAGCGGGACTTTGAATTTCGCCGCACTACACTCGTTCCCTCAGATATAAATTATACCGTCGCAGCTATATGAGCGCTCGACGGCAGAGAAAATATATAAGAAAATGAAGGTACTAAAATTGTAATTCTTTTTGTTTTCTACCCGCTGTTGTCTTTGAGAGCGGAAGCTTAACTTACTTATTAGTTAGATTGGTGTTCTGTGTTAGCTAGTGTAAGTAGGCTGTTTAGGTTTTTTATACTGGTAACGCCACCTCTGTATGAAAATCACTGGCTGTGCTGTGTGCAGTCTGTGGCTGCTTTGCATTGTTGTAATACTCGCCATTGTTGTGTTAGGCAGCTGGCTGTGAACAGCGCGTAGCATTGCACAGTTGGAGGTGAGCCGCCAGCAGTGGTGGATGTGGGGAGAGAGATGGCGGAGTTTTGTAATTTGTCATGAACTGCTATATTTATATATGATGATATCAAGTTTGAATCTTTTATTTAGCTGGCAGTAGTGGCGCTCGCTGTATTGCAGTAGCTTGAGCGGCGGAGTTTTGTAATTTGTCATGAACTGATTGTGCCCCTGCACAGTCGCAACAGATGGCTGCTGGCCATTTCTACTAGGACTACAGTGGGTCTACACCTTTGATGACTCATCAATACCATTATTTATACAAGGACTGCAGTGGGTCTGCACCTCTGGTGGCCCACCAATACCACAATCTCTACCAGGACTACAGTGGGTCTGCTCTGTGATGACCTACCTACCAATACTCTTCAAAATTTCGACTGACTCTGCTGTGGGTTTGCTCTGTTGTGGCCCATTACCTGTATGCATGTCAAGAGTGAGCACTGTCGTTCCGTTGGAACGACAACACTACTTCTTCAAGATTGCATGGAAATCCACTACTTCTGTGTGCATTCTCCTTTACTGATCAGACTTTGAGAAAAACTCTGCATTTTTACTGTGATGAACAATGTGGACTGTCTTTACGGACTGTGAGAAATTTTTAGCTTTTGACCAACATTGTATCAATAAGTGTGTGCATTTGATTTCTTTGTTATTGTAATTATGAAAAATTTTTTTCAAATCTGTATTGGCCACTGCCCAATCCAATTTGTAAAAATTTTTGTGGGGAGCATGGGGGCTATATGAAACGTCCCCTTTTGAACAATTATACATGACTGTGCTTAAACTGACACACAATATTTTGTTAGCGCAACGCAATCTGACTTTCAAAATTCCCTACAATAGAATGGCCCTGACTAACATTAAACTATACCTTTCACAAATCACTTACCTCACAAAAATCTTCGCTGCTCAAGCTACTGCAATACAGCGAGCGCCACTAGTGCAAGCTAAATAAAAGATTCAAACTTGATATCATCATATATAAATATAGCAGTTCATGACAAATTACAAAACTCCGCCATCTCTCTCCCCACATCCACCACTGCTGGCGGCTCACATCCAACTGCGCAATGCTACGCGCTGTTCACAGCCAGCTGCCTAACACAACAATGGCGAGTATTACAACAATGCAAAGCAGCCACAGACTGCACACAGCACAGCCAGTGATTTTCATACAGAGGTGGCGTTACCAATATAAAAAACCTAAACAGCCTACTTACAACACAAATTGCAACCGAATTTAATACAAAAGGCGTATTGACGACTTAAGTACAAGAGGACTGACACTCTAACTCTCTATGATTTGAAACTCTCCTGTGAGTCCAGTTTTAGATTCCGATGCTTCACTTCAGGTTTACTGTATCCCTTGGACCTTCTTATTGACGATGAAACACAGAAATTGCATCCAAATTTAATACAAAAGGCACAATGCCGACTTAAGTACAAGAGGACTGATACTCTCTCTATGATTTGAACCTCTCCTGTGAGTCCAGTGTTAGATTCCGATGCTTCACTTCAGGTTTACTGTATCCCTTCGACCTTCTTATTGACGATGAAACACAGACATTGCATCCGAATTTAATACAAAAGGCACAATGCCGACTTAAGTACAAGAGGACTGACACTCTAACTTTCTATGATTTAAACCTCAGCTTTGAGTCCAGTTTTTGATTCCGATGCTTCACTTCAGGTTTACTGTATCCCTTGGACCTTCATATTAACGATGAAACACAGAAATTGCATCGAATTTCATACAAAAGGCACAATGCCGACTTAAATACAAGAGGACTGGCACTCACACTCTCTCTGATTTGAACCTCTCCTGTGAGTCTAGTATTAGATTCCGATGCTTCACTTCAGGTTTACTCAATCCCTTGGACCTTCTTATTGACGATGAAACACAGAAATTGCATCCAAATTTAATACAAAACGCACAATGCCGACTTAAGTACAAGAGGACTGACACTCTAACTCTCCATGATTTGAACCTCTCCCGTGTGTCCAGTTTTAGATTCCGATGCTTCACTTCAGGTTTACTGTATCCCTTGGACCTTCTTATTGACGATGAAACACAGAAATTGCATCCGAATTGAATACAAAAGGCACAATGCCGACTTAAGTACAAGAGGACTGACACTCTAACCCTCTACGATTTGAACCTCTCCTGTGAGTCCAGTTTTAGATTCCGATGGTTCACTTCAGGTTTACTGTATCCCTTGGACCTTCTTATTGATGGTGAAACACAGAAATTGCATCCGAATTTAATGCAAAAGACACAATGCCGACTTAAGTACAAGAGGACTGACCCTCTAACTCTCTATGATTTGAACCCCTCCTGTGAGTCCAGTTTTAGATTCCAATGCTTCACTTCAGGTTTACTGTATCCCTTGGACCTTCTTATTGACGATGAAACACAGAAATTGCATCCGAATTGAATACAAAACGCACAATGCCGACTTAAGTACAAGAGAACTGACACTCTAACACTTTTGATTTGAACCTCCCTGTGAGTCCAGTATTAGATTCCGATGCTTCACTTCAGGATTACTGTATCCCTTGGACCTTCTTATTGACGATGAAACACAGAAATTGCATCCGAATTTAATACAAAAGGCACAATGCCGACTTAAGTACAAGAGGACTGACACTCTAACTCTCTATGATTTGAACCTCCCCTGTGAGTCCAGTTTTAGATTCCGACGCTTCACCTTAGGTCTACTGTATCCCTTGGACCTTCTTATTGACGATGAAACACAGAAATTGCATCCAAATTTAATGCAAAATGCACAATGCCGACTTAAGTACAAGAGGACTGACACTCTAACTCCCTATGATTTGAACCTCAACTGTGAGTCCAGATTTAGATTCCGATGCTTCACTTCACGTTTACTGTATCCCTTGGACCTTCTTATTGACGATGAAACACAGAAATTGCATCCGAATTGAATACAAAAAGCACAATGCCGACTTAAATACAAGAGGACTGACACTCTAACTCTCTATGATTTGAACCTCTCCTGTGAGTCCAGATTTAGATTCCGATGCTTCACTTCAGGTTTACTGTATCCCTTGGACCTTATTATTAACGATGAAACACAGAAATTGCATCCGAATTCCATACAAAAGGCACATTGCCGACTTAAGTACAAGAGGACTGACACTCTGACTCTCAATGATTTGAACCTCTCCTGTGAGTCCAGTTTTTTGATTCCGATGCTTCACTTCTGGATTACTGTATCCCTTGGACCGTCTTATTGACGATGAAACACAGAAATTGCTTCCCAAATGAATACAAAAGTCACAATGCCGACTTAAGTACAAGAGGACTGACACTCTAACTCTCTATGATTTGAACCTCTCCTGTGAGTCCAGTTTTAGATTCCGATGCTCCGCTTCAGGTTTACTGAATGCCTTGCACCTTCTTATTGACGATGAAACACAGAAATTGCATCCGAATTTAATACAAAAGGCACAATGACGACTTAAGTACAAGAGGACTGACACTCTAACTTTCTATGATTTGAACCCCTTCTGTGTGTCCAATTTTAGACTCCGGTGCTTCACTTCAGGTTTACCGTATCCCTAGGACCTTCTTATTGACGATGAAACACAGAAACTGCATACGAATTTAATACAAAAGGCATAATGCCGACTTAAGTACAAGAGGACTGACTCTCTAACTCTCTATGATTAGAACATCTCCTGCGAATCCAGTTTTAGATTCCGATGCTTCACTTCAGGTTTACTATAAATCTTGGACCTTCTTATTGACGATGAAACACAGATATTGCGTCCGAGTTTAATACAAAAGGCACTATGCCGCCTTAAGTACAAGAGGACTGACACTCAAACTTTCTATGATTTGAACATCTCCTTTGAGTCCAGTTTTTGATTCCGATGATTCACATCAGGTTTACTGTATTCCTTGGACCTTCTTATTAACGATGAAACACAGAAATTGCATCCGAATTTAATACAAAAGGCACATTGCCGACTTAAGTACAGGTGGACTGACACTATAACTATCAATGATTTGAACCTCTCCTGTGAGTCCAGTTTTAGATTCCGATGCATCACTTCAGGTTTACTGTATCCCTTGGACCTTCTTATTGACGGTGGAACACAGAAATTGCATCCGAATGTAATACAAAAGACACAATGCCGACTTAAGTACAAGAGGACTGACCCTCTAACTCTCTATGATTTGAACCCCTCCTGTGAGTCCAGTTTTAGATTCCGATGCTTCACTTCAGGTTTACTGTATCCCTTGGACCTTCGTATTGACGATGAAACACAGAAATTGCATCCGAATTGAATACAAAAGGCACAATGCCGACTTAAGTACAAGAGGACTGACACTCTAACTCTCTTTGATTTGAACCTCTCCTGTGAGTCCAGTTTTTTGATTCCGATGCTTCACTTAAGGATCACTGTATCCCTTGGACCGTCTTATTGACGATGAAACACAGAAATTGCTTCCGAATTGAATACAAAAGTCACAATGCCGACTTAAGTACAAGAGGACTGACACTCTAACTCTCTATGATTTGAACCTCTCCTGTGAGTCCAGTTTTAGATTCCGATGCTTCGCTTCAGGTTTACTGTATGCCTTGCACCTTCTTATTGACGATGAAACACAGAAATTGCATCCGAATTTAATACAACTGGCACAATGGCGACTTAAGTACAAGAGGACTGACACTCTAACTTTCTATGATTTGAACCCCTTCTGTGTGTCCAATTTTAGATTCCGGTGCTTCACTTCAGGTTTACTGTATCCCTTGGACCTTCTTTTTGACGATGAAACACAGAAATTGCATACGAATTTAATACAAAAGGCATAATGCCGACTTAAGTACAAGAGGACTGACTCTCTAACTCTCTATGATTAGAACATCTCCTGTGAGTCCAGTTTTAGATTCCGATGCTTCACTTCAGGTTTACTATATATCTTGGACCTTCTTATTGACGATGAAACACAGATATTGCATCCGAGTTTAATATAAGAGGCACTATGCCGCCTTAAGTACAAGAGGACTGACACTCTAACTCTCTATGATTTGAACCTCTCCTGTGAGTCCAGTTTTAGATTCCGATGCTTCGCTTCACGTTTACTGTTTGCCTTGCACCTTCTTGTTGACGATGAAACACAGAAATTGCATCCGAATTGAATACAAAAGGCACAATGCCGACTTAAGTACAAGAGGACTGACACTCTAACTCTCTTTGATTTGAACCTCTCCTGTGAGTCCAGTTTTTTGATTCCGATGCTTCACTTCAGGATCACTGTATCCCTTGGACCGTCTTATTGACGATGAAACACAGAAATTGCTTCCGAATTGAATACAAAATTCACAATGCTGACTTAAGTACAAGAGGACTGACACTCTAACTCTCTATGATTTGAACCTCTCCTGTGAGTCCAGTTTTAGATTCCGATGCTTCGCTTCACGTTTACTATATGCCTGCACCTTCTTCTTGACGATGAAACACAGAAATTGCATCCGAATTTAATACAAAAGGCACAATGACGACTTAGGTACAAGAGGACTGACACTCTAACTTTCTATGATTTAAACCTCTGCTTTGAGTCCAGTTATTGATTCCGATGCTTCACTTTAGCTTTACTGTATCCCTTGCACCTTCATATTAACGATGAAACACAGAAACTGCATCGAATTTCATACAAAAGGCACAATGCCGACTTAAATACAAGGGTACTGGCACTCTCACTCTCTCTGATTTGAACCTCTCCTGTGAGTCCAGTTTTAGATTTCGATGCTTCACTTCAGGTTTACTATATCCCTTGGACCTTCTTACTAACGATGAAACACAGAAATTGCATCCGAATTTATACAAAAGGCACAATGCCGACTTAAGTACAAGAGGACTGACACTCTAACTCTCTTTGATTTGAACCTCTCCTGGGAGTCCAGTTTTTTGATTCCGATGCTTCACTTCAGGATTACTGTATCCCTTGGACCTTCTTATTTGACGATGAAACACAGAAATTGCTTCCGAATTGAATACAAAAGTAACAATGCCGACTTAAGTACAAGAGGACTGACACTCTAACTCTCTTTGATTTGAACCTCTCCTGGGAGTCCAGTTTTTTGATTCCGATGCTTCACTTCAGGATTACTGTATCCCTTGGACCGTCATATTGACGATGAAACACAGAAATTGCATCCGAATTTAATACAAAAGGCACAATGCCGACTTAAATACAAGAGGACTGGCACTCACACTCTCTCTGATTTGAACCTCTCCTGTGAGTCTAGTATTAGATTCCGATGCTTCACTTCAGGTTTACTCAATCCCTTGGACCTTCTTAATGACAATGAAACACAGAAATTGCATCCAAATTTAATACAAAACGCACAATGCCGACTTAAGTACAAGAGGACTGACACTCTAACTCTCTATGATTTGAACCTCTCCTGTGAGTCCAGATTTAGATTCTGATGCTTCACTTCAGGTTTACTGTATCCCTTGGACCTTATTATTAACGATGAAACACAGAAATTGCATCCGAATTCCATACAAAAGGCACATTGCCGACTTAAGTACAAGAGGACTGACACTCTAACCCTCTACGATTTGAACCTCTCCTGTGAGTCCAGTTTTAGATTCCGATGGTTCACTTCAGGTTTACTGTATCCCTTGGACCTTCTTATTGATGGTGAAACACAGAAATTGCATCCAAATTTAATGCAAAAGACACAATGCCGACTTAAGTACAAGAGGACTGACCCTCTAACTCTCTATGATTTGAACCCCTCCTGTGAGTCCAGTTTTAGATTCCAATGCTTCACTTCAGGTTTACTGTATCCCTTGGACCTTCTTATTGACGATGAAACACAGAAATTGCATCCGAATTGAATACAAAACGCACAATGCCGACTTAAGTACAAGAGAACTGACACTCTAACTCTTTTGATTTGAACCTCCCTGTGAGTCCAGTATTAGATTCCGATGCTTCACTTCAGGATTGCTGTATCCCTTGGACCTTCTTATTGACGATGAAACACTGAAATTGCATCCGAATTTAATACAAAAGGCACAATGCCGACTTAAGTACAAGAGGACTGACACTCTAACACTCTATGATTTGAACCTCCCCTGTGAGTCCAGTTTTAGATTCCGACGCTTCACCTTAGGTCTACTGTATCGTTGCACCTTCTTATTGACGATGAAACACAGAAATTGCATCCAAATTTAATGCAAAATGCACAATGCCGACTTAAGTACAAGAGGACTGACACTCTAACTCCCTATGATTTGAACCTCAACTGTGAGTCCAGATTTAGATTCCGATGCTTCACTTCACGTTTACTGTATCCCTTGGACCTTCTTATTGACGATGAAACACAGAAATTGCATCCGAATTGAATACAAAAACCACAATGCCGACTTAAGTACAAGAGGACTGACACTCTAACTCTCTATGATTTGAACCTCTCCTGTGAGTCCAGATTTAGATTCCGATGCTTCACTTCAGGTTTACTGTATCCCTTGGACCTTATTATTAACGATGAAACACAGAAATTGCATCCGAATTCCATACAAAAGGCACATTGCCGACTTAAGTACAAGAGGACTGACACTCTAACTCACAATGATTTGAACCTCTCCTGTGAGTCCAGTATTAGATTCCGATGCACCACTTCAGGTTTACTGTATCCCTTGGACCTTCTTATTGACGGTGGAACACAGATATTGCATCCGAATGTAATACAAAAGACACAATACCGACTTATGTACAAGAGAACTGACCCTCTAACTCTCTATGATTTGAACCCCTCCTGTGAGTCCAGTTTTAGATTCCGATGCTTCACTTCAGGGTTACTGTATCCCTTGGACCTTCTTATTGACGATGAAACACAGATATTGGATCCGAATTGAATACAAAAGGCACAATGCCGACTTAATTACAAGAGGACTGACACTCTAACTCTCTTTGATTTGAACCTCTCCTGTGAGTCCAGTTTTTTGATTCCGATGCTTCACTTCAGGATTACTGTATCCCTTGGACCGTCTTATTGACGATGAAACACAGAAATTGCTTCCCAAATGAATACAAAAGTCACAATGCCGACTTAAGTACAAGAGGACTGACACTCTAACTCTCTATGATTTGAACCTCTCCTTTGAGTCCAGTTTTAGATTCCGATGCTCCGCTTCAGGTTTACTGTATGCCTTGCACCTTCTTATTGACGAAGAAACACAGAAATTGCATCCGAATTTAATACAAAAGGCACAATGACGACTTAAGTACAAGAGGACTGACACTCTAACTTTCTATGATTTGAACCCCTTCTGTGTGTCCAATTTTAGATTCCGGTGCTTCACTTCAGGTTTACCATATCCCTAGGACCTTCTTATTGACGATGAAACACAGAAACTGCATACGAAATTAATACAAAAGGCATAATGCCGACTTAAGTACAAGAGGACTGACTCTCTAACTCTCTATGATTAGAACATCTCCAGTGAGTCCAGTTTTAGATTCCGATGCTTCACTTCAGGTTTACTATAAATCTTGGACCTTCTTATTGACGATGAAACACAGATATTGCGTCCGAGTTTAATACAAAAGGCACTATGCCGCCTTAAGTACAAGAGGACTGACACTCAAACTTTCTATGATGTGAACATCTCCTTTGAGTCCAGTTTTTGATTCCGATGATTCACATCAGGTTTACTGTATCCCTTGGACCTTCTTATTAACGATGAAACACAGAAATTGCATCAGAATTTCATACAAAAGGCACATTGCCGACTTAAGTACAGGTGGACTGACACTATAACTATCAATGATTTGAACCTCTCCTGTGAGTCCAGTTTTAGATTCCGATGCATCACTTCAGGTTTACTGTATCCCTTGGACCTTCTTATTGACGGTGGAACACAGAAATTGCATCCGAATGTAATACAAAAGACACAATGCCGACTTAAGTACAAGAGGACTGACCCTCTAACTCTCTATGATTTGAACCCCTCCTCTGAGTCCAGTTTTAGATTCCGATGCTTCACTTCAGGTTTACTGTATCCCTTGGACCTTCGTATTGACGATGAAACACAGAAATTGCATCCGAATTGAATACAAAAGGCACAATGCCGACTTAAGTACAAGAGGACTGACACTCTAACTCTCTTTGATTTGAACCTCTCCTGTGAGTCCAGTTTTTTGATTCCGATGCTTCACTTAAGGATCACTGTATCCCTTGGACCGTCTTATTGACGATGAAACACAGAAATTGCTTCCGAATTGAATACAAAAGTCACAATGCCGACTTAAGTACAAGAGGACTGACACTCTAACTCTCTATGATTTGAACCTCTCCTGTGAGTCCAGTTTTAGATTCCGATGCTTCGCTTCAGGTTTACTGTATGCCTTGCACCTTCTTATTGACGATGAAACACAGGAATTGCATCCGAATTTAATACAAAAGGCACAATGGTGACTTAAGTACAAGAGGACTGACACTCTAACTTTCTATGATTGAACCCCTTCTGTGTGTCCAATTTTAGATTCCGGTGCTTCACTTCAGGTTTACTGTATCCCTTGGACCTTCTTATTGACGATGAAACACAGAAATTGCATACGAATTTATTACAAAAGGCATAATGCCGACTTAAGTACAAGAGGACTGACTCTCTAACTCTCTATGATTAGAACATCTCCTGTGAGTCCAGTTTTAGATTCCGATGCTTCACTTCAGGTTTACTATATATCTTGGACCTTCTTATTGACGATGAAACACAGATATTGCATCCGAGTTTAATACAAGAGGCACTATGCCGCCTTAAGTACAAGAGGACTGACACTCTAACTCTCTATGATTTGAACCTCTCCTGTGAGTCCAGTTTTAGATTCCGATGCTTCGCTTCACGTTTACTGTATGCCTTGCACCTTCTTATTGACGATGAAACACAGAAATTGCATCCGAATTTAATACAAAAGGCACAATGCCGACTTAAGTACAAGAGGACTGACACTCTAACTCTCTATGATTTGAACCTCTCCTGTGAGTCCAGTTTTAGATTCCGACGCTTCACCTTAGGTCTACTGTATCCCTTGGACCTTCTTATTGACGATGAAACACAGAAATTGCATCCATATTTAATGCAAAAGGCACAATGCCGACTTAAGTACAAGAGGACTGACACTCTAACTCTCTATGATTTGAACCTCAACTGTGAGTCCAGATTTAGATTCCGATGCTTCACTTCAGGTTTACTGTATCCCTTGGACCTTCTTATTGACGATGAAACACAGAAATTGCATCCGCATTGAATACAAAAAGCACAATGCCGACTTAAGTACAAGAGGACTGACACTCTAACTTTCTATGATTTGAACCCCTTCTGTGTGTCCAATTTTAGATTCCGGTGCTTCACTTCAGGTTTACCGTATCCCTTGGACCTTCTTATTGACGGTGGAACACAGATATTGCATCCGAATGTAATACAAAAGACACAATGCCGACTTAAGTACAAGAGGACTGACCCTCTAACTTTCTATGATTTAAACCTCTGCTTTGAGTCCAGTTTTTGATTCCGATGCTTCACTTCAGGTTTACTGTATCCCTTGGACCTTCATATTAACGATGAAACACAGAAATTGCATCGAATTTCATACAAAAGGCACAATGCCGACTTAAATACAAGAGGACTGGCACTCACACTCTCTCTGATTTGAACCTCTCCTGTGAGTCTAGTATTAGATTCCGATGCTTCACTTCAGGTTACTCAATCCCTTGGACCTTCTTATTGACGATGAAACACAGAAATTGCATCCAAATTTAATACAAAACGCACAATGCCGACTTAAGTACAAGAGGACTGACACTCTAACTCTCCATGTTTTGAACCTCTCCCGTGAGTCCAGTTTTTGATTCCGATGCTTCACTTCAGATTTACTGTATCCCTTGGACCTTCTTATTGACGATGAAACACAGAAATTGCATCCGAATTGAATACAAAAGGCACAATGCCGACTTAAGTACAAGAGGACTGACACTCTAACCCTCTACGATTTGAACCTCTCCTGTGAGTCCAGTTTTAGATTCCGATGGTTCACTTCAGGTTTACTGTATCCCTTGAACCTTCTTATTGATGGTGAAACACAGAAATTGCATCCGAATTTAATGCAAAAGACACAATGCCGACTTAAGTACAAGAGGACTGACCGTCTAACTCTCTATGATTTGAACCCCTCCTGTGAGTCCAGTTTTAGATTCCAATGCTTCACTTCAAGTTTACTGTATCCCTTCGACCTTCTTATTGACGATGAAACACAGAAATTGCATCCGAATTGAATACAAAACGCACAATGCCGACTTAAGTACAAGAGAACTGACACTCTAACTCTTTTGATTTGAACCTCTCTGTGAGTCCAGTATTAGATTCCGATGCTTCACTTCAGGATTACTGTATCCCTTGGACCTTCTTATTGACGATGAAACACAGAAATTGCATCTGAATTTAATACAAAAGGCACAATGCCGACTTAAGTACAAGAGGACTGACACTCTAACCCTCTATGATTTGAACCTCCCCTGTGAGTCCAGTTTTAGATTCCGACGCTTCACCTTAGGTCTACTGTATCCCTTTGACCTTCTTATTGACGATGAAACACAGAAATTGCATCCAAATTTAATGCAAAAGGCACAATGCCGACTTAAGTACAAGAGGACTGATACTCTAACTCCCTATGATTTGAACCTCAACTGTGAGTCCAGATTTAGATTCCGATGCTTCACTTCACGTTTACTGTATCCCTTGGACCTTCTTATTGACAATGAAACACAGAAATTGCATCCGAATTGAATACAAAAAGCACAATGCCGACTTAAGTACAAGAGGACTGACACTCTAAGTCTCTATGATTTGAACCTCTCCTGTGAGTCCAGATTTAGATTCCGATGCTTCACTTCAGGTTTACTGTATCCCTAGGACCTTCTTATTGACGATGCAACACATAAGTTGCATTCGAATTTAGTACAAAAGGCACAATGCCGACTTAAGTACAAGAGGACTGACACTCTACCTTTCTATGATTTGAACCCCTTCTGTGTGTCCAAATTTAGATTCCGGTACTTCACTTCAGGTTTACTGTATCCCTTGGACCTTATTATTAACGATGAAACACAGAAATTGCATCCGAATTCCATACAAATGGCACTTTGCCGACTTAAGTACAAGAGGACTGACACTCTAACTCTCAATGATTTGAACCTCTCCTGTGAGTCCAGTATTAGATTCCGATGCATCACTTCAGGTTTACTGTATCCCTTGGACCTTCTTATTGACGGTGGAACACAGATATTGCATCCAAATGTAATACAAAAGACACAATGCCGACTTAAGTACAAGAGGACTGACCCTCTAACTCTCAATGATTTGAACCCCTCCTGTGAGTCCAGTTTTAGATTCCGATGCTTCACATCAGGTTTACTGTATCCCTTGGACCTTCGTATTGACGATGAAACACAGAAATTGCATCCGAATTGAATACAAAAGGCACAATGCCGACTTAAGTACAAGAGGACTGACACTCTAACTCTCTTTCATTTGAACCTCTCCTGTGAGACCAGTTTTTTGATTCCGATGCTTCACTTAAGGATCACTGTATCCCTTGGACCGTCTTATTGACGATGAAACACAGAAATTGCTTCCGAATTGAATACAAAAGTCACAATAACGACTTAAGTACAAGAGGACTGACACTCTAACTCTCTATGATTTGAACCTCTCCTGTGAGTCCAGTTTTAGATTCCGATGCTTCGCTTCAAGTTTACTGTATGCCTTGCACCTTCTTATTGACGATGAAACACAGAAATTGCATCCGAATTTAATACAAAAGGCACAATGGCGACTTAAGTACAAGAGGACTGACACTCTAACTTTCTATGATTTGAACCCCTTCTGTGTGTCCAATTTTAGATTCCGGTGCTTCACTTCAGGTTTACTGTATCCCTTGGACCTTCTTATTGACGATGAAACACAGAAATTGCATACGAATTTAATACAAAAGGCATAATGCCGACTTAAGTACAAGAGGACTGACTCTCTAACTCTCTATGATTAGAACATCTCCTGTGAGTCCAGTTTTAGATTCCGATGCTTCACTTCAGGTTTACTATATATCTTGGACCTTCTTATTGACGATGAAACACAGATATTGCATCCGAGTTTAATACAAGAGGCACTATGCCGCCTTAAGTACAAGAGGACTGACACTCTAACTCTCTATGATTTGAACCTCTCCTGTGAGTCCAGTTTCAGATTCCTATGCTTCGCTTCACGTTTACTGTATGCCATGCACCTTCTTGTAGACGATGAAACACAGAAATTGCATCCGAAGTGAATACAAAAGGCACAATGCCGACTTAAGTACAAGAGGACTGACACTCTAACTCTCTTTGATTTGAACCTCTCCTGTGAGTCCAGTTTTTTGATTCCGATGCTTCACTTCAGGATCACTGTATCCCTTGGACCGTCTTATTGATGATGAAACACAGAAATTGCTTCCGAATTGAATACAAAATTCACAATGCTGACTTAAGTACAAGAGGACTGACACTCTAACTCTCTATGATTTGAACCTCTCCTGTGAGTCCAGTTTTAGATTCCGATGCTTCGCTTCACGTTTACTATATGCCTGCACCTTCTTCTTGACGATGAAACACAGAAATTGCATCCGAATTGAATACAAAAGGCACAATGCCGACTTAAGTACAAGAGGACTGACACTCTAACTCTCTTTGATTTGAACCTCTCCTGTGAGTCCAGTTTTTTGATTCCGATGCTTCACTTCAGGTTTACTGTATCCCTTGGACCTTCATATTAACGATGAAACACAGAAACTGCATCGAATTTCATACAAAAGGCACAATGCCGACTTAAATACAAGGGGACTGGCACTCTCACTCTCTCTGATTTGAACCTCTCCTGTGAGTCCAGTTCTAGATTTCGATGCTTCACTTCAGGTTTACTATATCCCTTGGACCTTCTTACTAACGATGAAACACAGAAATTGCATCCGAATTTATACAAAAGGCACAATGCCGACTTAAGTACAAGAGGACTGACACTCTAACTCTCTTTGATTTGAACCTCTCCTGGGAGACCAGTTTTTTGATACCGATGCTTCACTTCAGGATTACTGTATCCCTTGGACCTTCTTATTGACGATGAAACACAGAAATTGCTTCCGAATTGAATACAAAAGTAACAATGCCGACTTAAGTACAAGAGGACTGACACTCTAACTCTCTTTGATTTGAACCTCTCCTGGGAGTCCAGTTTTTTGATTCCGATGCTTCACTTCAGGATTACTGTATCCCTTGGACCGTCATATTGACGATGAAACACAGAAATTGCATCCGAATTTAATACAAAAGGCACAATGCCGACTTAAGTACAAGAGGACTGACACTCTAACTCTCTATGATTTGAACCTCTCCTGTGAGTCCAGTTTTAGATTCCGACGCTTCACCTTAGGTCTACTGTATCCCTTAGAACTTCTTATTGACGATGAAACACAGAAATTGCATCCATATTTAATGCAAAAGGCACAATGCCGACTTAAGTACAAGAGGACTGACACTCTAACTCTCTATGATTTGAACCTCAACTGTGAGTCCAGATTTAGATTCCGATGCTTCACTTCAGGATTACTGTATCCCTTGGACCTTCTTATTGACGATGAAACACAGAAATTGCTTCTGCATTGAATACAAAAAGCACAATGCCGACTTAAGTACAAGAGGACTGACACTCTAACTTTCTATGATTTGAACCCCTTCTGTGTGTCCAATTTTAGATTCCGGTGCTTCACTTCAGGTTTACCGTATCCCTTGGACCTTCTTATTGACGGTGGAACACAGATATTGCATCCGAATGTAATACAAAAGACACAATGCCGACTTAAGTACAAGAGGACTGACCCTCTAACTCTCTATGATTTGAACCCCTCCTGTGAGTCCAGTTTTAGATTCCGATGCTCCGCTTCTGGTTTACTGTATGCCTTGCACCTTCTTATTGTCGATGAAACACAGAAATTGCATCCGAATTTAATACAAAAGGCACAATGACGACTTAAGTACAAGAGGACTGACACTCTAACTTTCTATGATTTGAACCCCTTCTGTGTGTCCAATTTTAGATTCCGGTGCTTCACTTCAGGTTTACTGTATCCCTTGGACCTTCTTATTGACGATGAAACACAGAAATTGCATACGAATTTATTACAAAAGGCACAATGCCGACTTAAGTACAAGAGGACTGACACTCTAACTCTCTATGATTTGAACCTCTCCTGTGAGTCCAGTTTTAGATTCCGACGCTTCACCTTAGGTCTACTGTATCCCTTGGACCTTCTTATTGACGATGAAACACAGAAATTGCATCCAAACTTAATGCAAAAGGCACAATGCCGACTTAAGTACAAGAGGACTGACACTCTAACTCCCTATGATTTGAACCTCAACTGTGAGACCAGATTTAGATTCCGATGCTTCACTTCAGGTTTACTGTATCCCTTGGACCTTCTTATTAACGATGAAACACAGAAATTGCATCCGAATTGAATACAGAAAGCTCAATGCCGACTTAAGCACAAGAGGACTGACACACTAACTCTCTATGATTTGAATTTCTCCTGTGAGTCCAGTTTTAGATTCCGATGCTCCGCTTCAGGTTTACTGTATGCCTTGCACCTTCTTATTGACGATGAAACAAAGAAATTGCATCCGAATTTCATACAAAAGGCACATTGCTGACTTAAGAACATGAGGACTGACACTCTAACTCTCAGTGATTTGAACCTCTCCTGTGAGTCCAGTTTTAGATTCCGATGCATCACTTCAGGTTTCTGTATCCCTTGGACCTTCTTATTGACGGTGGAACACAGATATTGCATCCGAATGTAATACAAAAGACACAATACCGACTTAAGTACAAGAGGACTGACCCTCTAACTCTCTATGATTTGAACCCCTCCTGAGAGTCCAGTTTTAGATTCCGATGCTTCACTTCAGGTTTACTGTATCCCTTGGACCTTCATATTAACGATGAAACACAGAAATTGCATCGAATTTCATACAAAAGGCACAATGCCGACTTAAATACAAGAGGACTGGCACTCACACTCTCTCTGATTTGAACCTCTCCTGTGAGTCTAGTATTAGATTCCGATGCTTCACTTCAGGTTACTCAATCCCTTGGACCTTCTTATTGACGATGAAACACAGAAATTGCATCCAAATTTAATACAAAACGCACAATGCCGACTTAAGTACAAGAGGACTGACACTCTAACTCTCCATGTTTTGAACCTCTCCCGTGAGTCCAGTTTTTGATTCCGATGCTTCACTTCAGATTTACTGTATCCCTTGGACCTTCTTATTGACGATGAAACACAGAAATTGCATCCGAATTGAATACAAAAGGCACAATGCCGACTTAAGTACAAGAGGACTGACACTCTAACCCTCTACGATTTGAACCTCTCCTGTGAGTCCAGTTTTAGATTCCGATGGTTCACTTCAGGTTTACTGTATCCCTTGAACCTTCTTATTGATGGTGAAACACAGAAATTGCATCCGAATTTAATGCAAAAGACACAATGCCGACTTAAGTACAAGAGGACTGACCGTCTAACTCTCTATGATTTGAACCCCTCCTGTGAGTCCAGTTTTAGATTCCAATGCTTCACTTCAAGTTTACTGTATCCCTTCGACCTTCTTATTGACGATGAAACACAGAAATTGCATCCGAATTGAATACAAAACGCACAATGCCGACTTAAGTACAAGAGAACTGACACTCTAACTCTTTTGATTTGAACCTCTCTGTGAGTCCAGTATTAGATTCCGATGCTTCACTTCAGGATTACTGTATCCCTTGGACCTTCTTATTGACGATGAAACACAGAAATTGCATCTGAATTTAATACAAAAGGCACAATGCCGACTTAAGTACAAGAGGACTGACACTCTAACCCTCTATGATTTGAACCTCCCCTGTGAGTCCAGTTTTAGATTCCGACGCTTCACCTTAGGTCTACTGTATCCCTTTGACCTTCTTATTGACGATGAAACACAGAAATTGCATCCAAATTTAATGCAAAAGGCACAATGCCGACTTAAGTACAAGAGGACTGATACTCTAACTCCCTATGATTTGAACCTCAACTGTGAGTCCAGATTTAGATTCCGATGCTTCACTTCACGTTTACTGTATCCCTTGGACCTTCTTATTGACAATGAAACACAGAAATTGCATCCGAATTGAATACAAAAAGCACAATGCCGACTTAAGTACAAGAGGACTGACACTCTAAGTCTCTATGATTTGAACCTCTCCTGTGAGTCCAGATTTAGATTCCGATGCTTCACTTCAGGTTTACTGTATCCCTAGGACCTTCTTATTGACGATGCAACACATAAGTTGCATTCGAATTTAGTACAAAAGGCACAATGCCGACTTAAGTACAAGAGGACTGACACTCTACCTTTCTATGATTTGAACCCCTTCTGTGTGTCCAAATTTAGATTCCGGTACTTCACTTCAGGTTTACTGTATCCCTTGGACCTTATTATTAACGATGAAACACAGAAATTGCATCCGAATTCCATACAAATGGCACATTGCCGACTTAAGTACAAGAGGACTGACACTCTAACTCTCAATGATTTGAACCTCTCCTGTGAGTCCAGTATTAGATTCCGATGCATCACTTCAGGTTTACTGTATCCCTTGGACCTTCTTATTGACGGTGGAACACAGATATTGCATCCAAATGTAATACAAAAGACACAATGCCGACTTAAGTACAAGAGGACTGACCCTCTAACTCTCAATGATTTGAACCCCTCCTGTGAGTCCAGTTTTAGATTCCGATGCTTCACATCAGGTTTACTGTATCCCTTGGACCTTCGTATTGACGATGAAACACAGAAATTGCATCCGAATTGAATACAAAAGGCACAATGCCGACTTAAGTACAAGAGGACTGACACTCTAACTCTCTTTCATTTGAACCTCTCCTGTGAGACCAGTTTTTTGATTCCGATGCTTCACTTAAGGATCACTGTATCCCTTGGACCGTCTTATTGACGATGAAACACAGAAATTGCTTCCGAATTGAATACAAAAGTCACAATAACGACTTAAGTACAAGAGGACTGACACTCTAACTCTCTATGATTTGAACCTCTCCTGTGAGTCCAGTTTTAGATTCCGATGCTTCGCTTCAAGTTTACTGTATGCCTTGCACCTTCTTATTGACGATGAAACACAGAAATTGCATCCGAATTTAATACAAAAGGCACAATGGCGACTTAAGTACAAGAGGACTGACACTCTAACTTTCTATGATTTGAACCCCTTCTGTGTGTCCAATTTTAGATTCCGGTGCTTCACTTCAGGTTTACTGTATCCCTTGGACCTTCTTATTGACGATGAAACACAGAAATTGCATACGAATTTAATACAAAAGGCATAATGCCGACTTAAGTACAAGAGGACTGACTCTCTAACTCTCTATGATTAGAACATCTCCTGTGAGTCCAGTTTTAGATTCCGATGCTTCACTTCAGGTTTACTATATATCTTGGACCTTCTTATTGACGATGAAACACAGATATTGCATCCGAGTTTAATACAAGAGGCACTATGCCGCCTTAAGTACAAGAGGACTGACACTCTAACTCTCTATGATTTGAACCTCTCCTGTGAGTCCAGTTTCAGATTCCTATGCTTCGCTTCACGTTTACTGTATGCCATGCACCTTCTTGTAGACGATGAAACACAGAAATTGCATCCGAAGTGAATACAAAAGGCACAATGCCGACTTAAGTACAAGAGGACTGACACTCTAACTCTCTTTGATTTGAACCTCTCCTGTGAGTCCAGTTTTTTGATTCCGATGCTTCACTTCAGGATCACTGTATCCCTTGGACCGTCTTATTGATGATGAAACACAGAAATTGCTTCCGAATTGAATACAAAATTCACAATGCTGACTTAAGTACAAGAGGACTGACACTCTAACTCTCTATGATTTGAACCTCTCCTGTGAGTCCAGTTTTAGATTCCGATGCTTCGCTTCACGTTTACTATATGCCTGCACCTTCTTCTTGACGATGAAACACAGAAATTGCATCCGAATTGAATACAAAAGGCACAATGCCGACTTAAGTACAAGAGGACTGACACTCTAACTCTCTTTGATTTGAACCTCTCCTGTGAGTCCAGTTTTTTGATTCCGATGCTTCACTTCAGGTTTACTGTATCCCTTGGACCTTCATATTAACGATGAAACACAGAAACTGCATCGAATTTCATACAAAAGGCACAATGCCGACTTAAATACAAGGGGACTGGCACTCTCACTCTCTCTGATTTGAACCTCTCCTGTGAGTCCAGTTCTAGATTTCGATGCTTCACTTCAGGTTTACTATATCCCTTGGACCTTCTTACTAACGATGAAACACAGAAATTGCATCCGAATTTATACAAAAGGCACAATGCCGACTTAAGTACAAGAGGACTGACACTCTAACTCTCTTTGATTTGAACCTCTCCTGGGAGACCAGTTTTTTGATACCGATGCTTCACTTCAGGATTACTGTATCCCTTGGACCTTCTTATTGACGATGAAACACAGAAATTGCTTCCGAATTGAATACAAAAGTAACAATGCCGACTTAAGTACAAGAGGACTGACACTCTAACTCTCTTTGATTTGAACCTCTCCTGGGAGTCCAGTTTTTTGATTCCGATGCTTCACTTCAGGATTACTGTATCCCTTGGACCGTCATATTGACGATGAAACACAGAAATTGCATCCGAATTTAATACAAAAGGCACAATGCCGACTTAAGTACAAGAGGACTGACACTCTAACTCTCTATGATTTGAACCTCTCCTGTGAGTCCAGTTTTAGATTCCGACGCTTCACCTTAGGTCTACTGTATCCCTTAGAACTTCTTATTGACGATGAAACACAGAAATTGCATCCATATTTAATGCAAAAGGCACAATGCCGACTTAAGTACAAGAGGACTGACACTCTAACTCTCTATGATTTGAACCTCAACTGTGAGTCCAGATTTAGATTCCGATGCTTCACTTCAGGATTACTGTATCCCTTGGACCTTCTTATTGACG